>NW_027130455.1:7500000-8750000 GCF_026122565.2 Emydura macquarii macquarii
GGGCTGGCTCCAGCATCCCCTGGAGCCCCGCGCACATGCCACGGTATATGAGGCATTGCCGACCCTATGCCCCTTCAGTCCCTTCCTTCTGTCAACTCCAGCAGCAGGGACGGGGGGTGGGTTGTGGAATGGACATGAGCAACATCTCGAAGAACATCAGTTACTGGTAAGTAACCTTGCTTTCTTCTTCGAGTGCTTCCTCATGTCCACTCCACTATAGGTGACTAACAAGCAGTACCTTGGAGGTGGGTTGGAGTTACCAGTGAGCTGCCCTAAGCACCGCTCTGCCGAATCCCGCATCCTCTCTCACCTGCTGGACGATGGCGTAGTGGAACATGAAGGTATGCACCGACAACCAGGTGGCAGCTTTGCAGATGTCCTGCAGAGGAACTCTCTCCAGGAAGGCTGTAGACAAGGCTTGAGCTCTGGTTGAGTGCGCTGTGATGGTTCCCGGAAGCGGCACCTTCGCCTGCTCGTAGCAGAACTTGATGCATGATGTAACCCACAAGGAGATGCCATCTCCTCTCCTCCTCCGAACCATGAGGTTTGGGAAAAAACACAGGGAGAAAAATATCTTGATTACAATGAAACTGGGAAACCACCGTGGGCGGGAAGGCTGGATGCGGCCTCAACTGTGCCTTATCCTTATACAATACTGTATAAGGGGGCTCCGAGATCAAGGCCCTAATCTCGGAGACCCTCCTAGCTGAGGTAATGGCCACCAGAAAGGCTACCTTCCATGAAAGCAGGAGCAAAGGGATGAAGCCATGGGTTCAAAGGGGGGCCCCGTGAGTCTCGAGAGGACCAGGTTGAGATCCCAGGGAGGCACTGGGTCACGGACCTGCAGATACAGCCTCTCCACCCCCTTAAGGAGCCTGACCAACATGGGATGGGAGAACAGTGATCTCCCCTCTAGCGGCTGATGGAAGGCTGAAATGGCCGCCAGGTGAACCTTCAGCAAGGCCAGCACCAGTCCGTGGAGCTTTAGCTGGAGCAGGTACTCCAGGATCGCCTGTACAGGCGAGAGACTGGATGGAATGCCCCAGGACTCCGCCCAGGAGGTAAACCATTTCCACTTAGCCCGATACACAACCTGTGTAGAAGGTTTCATGCTGCCAAGGTCGTGTCGCCTCGGGAGCTCTAAAGGCAGGGCGATCGAAAGGTCCAGCAGCATGCTGAACCAGTGCTGTCTCAGCCCGGCCAGAGCGATGAGTATAACGTCTACCCTGTCCCTCTTTATTTTCAGCAGGACCTTAGGCAGGAGCAGAATGGGTGGAAACACGTACATGAGGGTCCCCTTCCAATCCATGAGGAACGCATCGGAATCGACCCAGTCTCACGACCCTGGAGCAGGCAGAACCCCGGGCACTTCGTGTTCCAGGTCGACGCGAATAGGTCTAGTTGGAGAATGCCCCACTTCTAGAAGAACATAGCAACCACCTCTGGGCACAACGACCAGTTGTGGCAGGGTAGAAACGACCTGCTCAGGCAATCCACCTCATCATTCCTCACTCCCGGGAGGTGAGAGGCAGTCAAGTGGAAATCATGCCTCACGGCAAAGTCCCACAGACAGATAGCTTCCTCACAGAGGGTCGAGGAGCACGCTCCGCCCTGCCTGTTTATGTAAAACATGGCTGCGATGTTGTCCGTTAGCACCTGTACCACTCCACCTGTCAGGAATCAGAGGAACACCTTGCATGCTAGGCGAATGGCCCTCAGATCCTTCACGTTGATGTGCAGGCGCCTCTCCTCCCCCGACCAGAGCCCCTGAGTGCCTAGGTTGGGGCTGATGTGAGCTCCCCATCCTACATCTGAAGTGTCGGAAATTAGGGTGACCAGCTCCCTGAACGGAACGCCCTTCATCACTGCCCTGGGAGTCTGCCACCAGTTTAGGGAGGCTAAGATGGGCGGGGGAACTGTGATCACCAGGTCCAATGGGTGTCTGCTCGGCACATATACTGAGGCCAACCATGCCTGAAGTGATCTGAGCCTCAGGCAAGCTAATCTCACTACATACATGCAGGCCGCCATGTGGCCCAACAGCTGTAGGCAGTGCCTGGCTGTTGTTGTGGGGCATTGGTGCAGCTGGGAGATGATAGAGATCATCGCCTCGAAACGTGGCTGAGGCAGGAAGGCTCTGGCCTGGGAAGCATCCAGGGTGGCCCCAATTAATTCTATGCGTTGCACTTGGGTTAGTGTAGACTTCTGCTCGTTTATGAGCAGTCCTAGCCTGCTGCATGTGGAGCAAGTGAGGGTCACACTCTCCTGCACTTGGGACCTGGACTTGCCCCTGATCAGTCAATTGTCCAGGTAAGGAAAAATTTGCACACCCTTTCATCTCAGGTGGGCAGCCACTATCGCCATGCACTTGGTGAACACCCTTGGAGCCAAAAATAGGCCAAAGGGTATGATCTTTGCCCATTCGGGATAGAAGGGCCTTAACTGTTTAGGAAGGGGCAGGGTGGATCCAAGAGAGCAGTCGAGGCGCCACCCTCAGGCGCACCCTCAAAATTGTCTCTAGTTGCCCGACCTCCTGGGGGGCCCTTGCTGGGGAGCTGAGTATGTGCTGGGGGGCTGATTTATCCTTCTAAACCTCCTATTCTTATCCCTTTCCCTAAAGGGTTGGAAAGGCCTGGGCAGGGGCCTTGGCTGCTGCTGCTGCACCTGGGGCCTTGACTGACACCTGGAAAACTGGGGCGTGTACAGGCCCAGGGAGCGAAGCGTGGTCCTGGAGTCCTTCAGACCATGCAGCTTCACACTGGTCTGGTCGGAGAATAGGGCCGACACATCAAAGGGGAGGTCCTGAATAGACTGCTGCACCTCCTGGGACAGGTCCGAGGATTGCAGCCACGAGCACCTTCTCATGCAAATGTCCAAGGCTATGGCCCTGCCCACCGAGTCAGCAGCATCACAGGAGGTCTGGAGCACTGCCCTAGCCACCGTGGTTCCTTCCTCCACGATGGTGGTAAAGTCTGCAGCCTGGTCCTGCGGCAGGGCCTCAGCGAACCGCCTGAGGGAGTCCCCACAGTTTGAAATTATATCTACCCAGGTTGGCAATCCTGAACTGCAGGCTTTCTATGGAATAAACTTTTCTCCCAAACAAATCCAGCTTTTTATTGTCTTTGTTCTTGGGAGTGGACCCTGGCTGACCTTGCCTATCTCTCTGGTTAGCTACGTCTACCACCAGGGTTCCCGGGGTGGGGTGAGTGAACAAATACTCAAACCCTTCGGCCGGGACATAATACTTTTTCTTGGCCACCTTTGACGTAGGGGCGACCGAGGAAGGGGTTTGTCACAGGGTCTTTACAATTTTAAGGACCCTTTTGTGGACCGGTAGGGCCACTCTCGATGGGGCAGCCACTGCCAGCACATTAAAGAGGCTATCTTTGGCCTCTTCCAACTCCTTCACCTCCAGCCACCAAACTGGAGGCCACCCTCTTGAGCAGCTTCTGGTGCACCCTGAAATCCTCCAGTGGTGCTGTGTGGTCCCAGGAGACTGCCTCGTCCAGTGAGGAGGAAGAGGACTGCCGAGGCGCGTCTTGCGGATGCGCTCATGGCGAAGGGTTGCGCCCATTGAGGGTCCCTCCATGGGGTCTGACTTCTCATCCGAGGATTGGTGTCTATGGGCCTTCTCCTGTGCCCGAGGCACAGACTGAATCCACGATGACAGGATGGATTGGGGCCCCGGCTCCATCTGGATACCCTATGGGGCCCAATAAGGCCATTGTTGCGGCCATTGACCCTGGGGCCAACCCAGGGCTGACTGTGCCACAGGCTGTGACGCTTTCTGGGGGCGTCAGCTCTCCCAACGACTGTCCTCCCTGGGAGACTCCGAGTCACTGGACTGGCGGTGCCATGCACGTCCTCGGTCCCGGGCACCCTTCCATGCCGGGGACCACCCTCTCGACACCTCAACCTGGAGGATGACGAGGACTGCCTCTGTCGCCATGAGCGGTGCCGACAAATGGAGGGGCACTCCGAAGAGCTAGAGGTACCTGAACGTCGTCTTGGTACTGAAGAATTCCGGTGCTGCTTGCCTTGTGGTCCTGGAGACCTCTTTGGAGACCGAGGTTGGCGCCGCTCCGAACTCCTCGGTACTGAGCCAGATTCCAGCGACCAGGTTGTGTGTCATGAACTGCGCAGTGTTGGGTCCTCCGATGTCAACCAGTTCTGTGCCACCTCGGTGACGGCGAACTCCTTGGTGCCGGTTCCTTCGACGGTGACCGGGTTCTGCGCCACCTCGGTGCAGGTGAACTCCTCAATGCTGGGTCCTGATGGCAACCAGGTTCTGCGCCGCCTCGGTGCAGGCGAACTCCTTGGTGCCAGGGACCTGGAACCGGCCCCTTCTGCCTCACTGGGGGGGGCGGGGAGGGCGGAGGTGATGTAGCAAGGCCAAAAAGGCTCTTGCCGCCTGAAAAGCCTCCGGTGTCAATGGCATCGGCAGGAGCACTCTCCCACTCCCAGGAGTCGGTGGAGGCTCCCTGATTGGAGATGCAGGCACTGGAGAAGACTTAACGGGCTGGGTTCGGTGCATCTCTGTACTCGATCCTGCCCGTACCGACGGCGCAGGGGAGTGTCCGTGCTCTACGTGCTGCTTCTTCCTCTTCAGTTCCGGCAATGTTGCACGGTGCCAAGTCGAGGCTGGTGCTGGCAGTGCACTCTGCACCAAGGTCACACTCGGTGCC
Source organism: Emydura macquarii macquarii (assembly GCF_026122565.2). NCBI lineage: Eukaryota > Metazoa > Chordata > Testudines > Chelidae > Emydura > Emydura macquarii. The sequence continues at coordinate 7,504,686 of NW_027130455.1, forward strand.
GAGGTGGAGCGGGCCGGCTCGGACGCTGGGAGGAGCGCTGCCTCCATCAGCAGGGCTTTCAACCGGATTTCTCAGTCCTTTTGGGTCCTCGGTTTAAAAGCACTGCAGATCTCACATTTTTCTTTTCTGTGCGCTTCCCCCAAGCATATAAGGCAGCGGTTGTGGGGGTCACTGAGTGGGAAAGCCTTCCTGCAGGAGGCACACGGCTTGAATCCTGGCGATCGGGGCATAGCCCAGCCGTTCTAAGTCCCCGCAGGGACTTGCTTTATCTCTAACTACTCTAAACACACTTAACAACTACTTAACTAACTAAAACTAACTTAGAATAACAAACAAGTTCAAACAAGGGGAATAGTACTTGCTGAGAGCAAGGCTAGTACCAGCAACCATCACGGGCGGAAAGAAGGAACTGAGGGGGCATAGGGCCGGCAGCGCCTTATATACCACGGCATGTGCGTGGGACTCCAAGGGGCGCCGGAGCCAACCCTACAGGATCTGCTAAGGGGAAAAAAGTTCCAGGAACCGTGCACAGAGGTGTGCACACACCTATAGTGGAATGGACATGAGCAAGCACACGAAGAAGAATAAAATGTCACCATTCTATCTGCAAAAAAGTCTACAAACCCAATATGGTATTAACAAACACTTGCCCTGACACTATGAATTAAGGATTTTCAATGAATCCACTATCCTTATACCAGGTCCAAACCCCAAAAAGTTCTGAACCCACCAATAATAAGCATTATTTTATATCTATATAGCACCTTTCACCCTGAAGCACTCCATAAACTACTATACAAGCCATATACAGGAGTCACTTGATCAATCTTTGGGGTGAAAAAAGGCAGCTGTTTAATACTAAGCCAGGAAATGAAAAGAATACTATATCCAATACTATTTAGTAGTAAGAATTTAGTAGGCAGGATGTAATTACCTAATTCAGCAAAGACACCAGGGTTAACACCCATACTTTTGCCAAAAAATGCCCTTGTCTTTCAATAATCAATGCAGCAGAGACCTCAGTTTTATATCCTATCCAAAAGACAGCACATCCAATGTGGGAGTAGAATCTGAGTCCCAACTCCCAGTCCCCTTGCTCAGAACATTAAACATTGCCTTCCTTAATATTTATGAATAAAAACATCAAAAATACCACCTGGCCTTTAATCCACATATACATCTACCATAAGTGTCAAGTGGAAGTTATGCCTAGTGACCAAGGTGTGATATTGTCTTTAACGTGGAAGACACTTCAAACGGCTCATACCAGATGATCTTACAAAGTATCATATATTCTGCAATACTCAGGAACTGTGTGAGTGATGAATGAAATAACGGCACAAACTTGTTGCTGTTGAAGTTGATAGCAAAACATCTAAGGCTGCTAGGCACAGGCTCATGTCTTAATGGCCATTTTAAAGAGTTTTCCAGTCTTTATGGATTTAAGAAATATTTGATGTTATTTCACATTTATTTTAAACTGTTTTCTTTGGTGTACTTAAGAGATTGCAAAAAACACAAAATGATTTCCAGAGGGCTAGCCGTGTTAGTCTGTATACAGCACCTGCATCTGTATACCAACCGCATCTGAGGAAGCCCACGAAAGCTTATACCTGCTGAAATTAAATTTATTAGTCTTTAAAGTGCTACAGAAGTCTCGTTGTTTTTAAAAAATGATTGACTTTTAAAATAAATTATATTTAAACTATACTGGCTTGAAATGGTACTGGTGATTTACTAAGTCTCACTCAGTATGATGGGGCATACTAAGTATGTCAATATGTAGAGAAGTGAATGAATGATAATGGCACCGTTCTGCTAGTAGATGCATTTCTAGCATATACAAAATGAGAACAGCCTTGTAGTAATGAAAATTATGCATCTCACTATGTCAATTATCTGGTTTTCTTTTCCAATATAGTCGATGAAAAGTTAGAATGGTTTTGTATAGAATAAAATGCATCCCAACAGTTAATAAAACATCCTCCTCTCCTCCCAATGTTTGTAAATGGAAATTCTACTTATCTACGTAAGAAAAATCTACTTCTAAATAAGAACACCTGAGTTGGTGTGAGTGATGATGCAATATGCAGTAAAACAATTAAAAGATTCTTATATTCCTCATTGTATCCTGACTACCGGGAGCCTGACTCCCCCACTCCTATTACCTCAGTTTTGCAACTATTTAATTCCACTGACTTTAGTGGAGCTACACCAGTGTAGCGTGTGGAAAATCAGGACAACAGATGACTTTATGTTTCACCGAATGAGCACCTGTTCGGTTTTTTTGGTCAACATGTAGGCCACTGTAGACCTCTTCCTAGGCACTTCTAATATCATTGCTCTTATCAGTCACCACTGTTGAGCAGCACATTGTCCACAAGATACTGGCTTTCCCTCCCTGCTCTGGAGATAGACCACATCAACTCAAGTACAGAAGCCAAAGTTTTACACTTAGATTCAGAGATTTTTAAGGCCACAAGAGACCTCTGTGATCATCTAATCTGCCCTTCTGCATAGCACAGACCATAGAACTTCCCTGAATTAATTGCTACTTCATGTCCAATCATTGTGATTGAACTAAAGCATATGTTTTAGAAAAGCATCCAATCTTGATTTTAAAATCTCCAGTGATGGAGAATCTACCACAACCCTTGGTAAGTTGTTCCAATGGTTAATTATCCTTACTGTTAAAATTCTGAACCTTTTCTGAATTAGCTTCAGCTTCCAGCCATTAAATCATCTTATATCTTTGTCTGCTAAATTGAAGAGCCCTCACTGATGAAATTTCTGTTCCCCCCATAAGTACATACAGACTATGATCAAGTCACCCCTTGACTTTCTCTTTGAGAAGCTGTGGAATCAAAGAATTAATCATAAAATTGATTAATAGAATGCCTGGTCTGAAACTGGTCATAGAAGGCCTGGCCTGAAGTTGTAGCCTGAAACTGAAATAGAAGCCCCAGGCTAAACCATTAACAGAATGCCTCAACTGAAATTAGGATAAAGATGTTAAAATCCCACAAGAGGTCTCTGAACCACACCCGAGAGGCAAGTCTCTGTTATGAGCCTTAAGCCTTACTGAAGTCTGAACAGACTTCACCTATTTTGATAAGTACCAGTACCTGCCCGTGTGTCTTACCGGCCCCATAGAAACTCACTCCATACAAATTAGCATTTGAACAGGTATTGTGTCACCACCCATCTTCAGGAGTTAACCAGGGTCCCTGAAAACTACATTGTATACTCAAGTGACTCACTGGACGGTCCTGTGAGGACATCTGGTGTGCCCCACTGTGCATTGTGATTGTCTTTTCTGTTAAGTATAAATTGTTAATCAAATTCCACTATACGATCAACATGTAAATGAACCTAAGCAACCCCTATATAAGTCTTTTGTATCTGGTAGCCAGGTGAAGTACATTTGCCCAGCATCCAGACATGCTGCTTGACTTCCCTATAGCCACCTGGGTTTTCCCTATGGCTATAGTATTCCCCATAGCTATGGTTATGTGATTGTGTGTGTCACAATTAAAGCTGCACCCAATCCAACTCTAAAATGTAGCAGTGTAATTCTTTTCCATGACAAAGCTAAACAGATAGGCTGTTAGAGTATCTCACTATAAGGCATGTCTTGCAATCCATTAATCATTTTAGTGGTTCTTCTCTGAATCCTCTCAATTTTTCAATATCTTTCTTGAACTGTGGACACCAGAACTGGACACAGGATTCCAGTAGCAGTCACACCAATGCCAAATACAGCAATAATATAGCCTCCGTACTAGTCGATATTCTCATTTATACATTCGAGGATGGCATTAACCCTTTTGGCCACAGAATCACACTGGGAGAGCTCACGTTCAGCTGATTACCCGCCATAACCCCCAAAATCTTTTTCAAAGTCACTGCTTCCCAATATACAGAATCTCACATCTTATAAGTATGGCCTACATTCTTTGTTACTAGATATATGACCTTACATTTAACCATATTTAAAGGCACACATCGATTGTGCCCTGCTATCAAGTGATCCAGATCACTTGTCCTCCTCATTATTTACCACTCCTATCTGTCACCTGCAAATTTTAATTAAACAAGAATTTTATGTTTTCTTCCATGTCAGTGATAGTGCCTTTTGTTCAAAGAATTCAAAACAGAAATAAAGCCCCCAGACACCCTTCTGAGATAGGTAGGCATTATTACAGGCTCATTAGGAGTAGTAGTATAAAAGCTTACCTTGTAATTCTTGAATTAGTGCTGGCCACAAATCCAACTACTGAGCTTCCCTTGTTAAGGCCATCTTTATTGACATCAATACCTATCACCATGAGTGATTTTAGCTGTGAAATAAATTTAAATTCAGAATATTTTGGTGATACAATGAATTACCAATTACATACAGTAGTCCAAATATTCTGATTTTCAGAGTTTTACCAAATTACTTTTTAAAACAGTTAAAATACATATGGTATAGAGCCACACAACAGAATAAAGCTAAAGTATTGTCACATGAGGCTACACTATTTTTCAATAAATCCCCCAAATCCTCAAGTTTAATTTTGTTAAATGAAAACTGTTGGAACAGCGTTGAATCACTATATAGTATCACAATGGACAAGTTTGGTAAGCCTGAGTGCTAGAGGATTCTGGGAGCAAGGCCTCATAGTACTAGACTGTGGAAAATCACTGAAAAGGCCAAACTTGCACTTGGCATCAATATTGCACAAATCTTTGTCCAGATCTTGTATAAGCAGCTATGCTGATGTGGAAGACCAATGGTTATGGTCAGCCAATGGCCAGTTCACCTGATGTGTACATGTGGAGGTGTGTAATGGTGAATCTGATCCGGGTCAACTGACCCTATAGAATGATGTGACACTAGGTGTCTGGAGGGGAGTAGTCCATGATAAGTGAATATCAGCCAATCCCTGCAGCCCCCTCCCAAATTATGTATTAATTGGAGTATGCCACATAATTCACTGGCAAAGCATATTTTGGGAACATGTGACTCCTTTGGGAAGAGGGTATAAGTACTGGGAAGATCACATGGTATCTAACTTTTCTATCTATATCTCATATATCCAAGAGGGCCAGTGATACAGTTGGACAGAAGAAGGATTAAGACCAGAAGGCCTTGGGGTAACCTAGATCCTGCTCCGAAGGATCATAGATCAAAGGGCCTTGTGGTAGCCAAGACCACACAACGAGGGACTCAGAAAACAGACCAAGAACCTGAAGGAACAAGAGACAGTTGTCACCTAGGAGTGGTAGCTATCAAGCTTTGCTTACCAATCAGGACACTCTGTGGGGCTAGCATAGTTAACTGAGGGTTTACGCTTGGGAAAATGAGGCTTACTAAGGAGATGCATTGTATAGTCCTTTCTATTTGTCTGTGATACCTGCTTTTCAATAAACAATAGCTCTGCATTGAAAATATTGACTTTTTGGTCTTCACTGGCATGGTCACTGGGTACCCCGCTAGGGGCACATGAGAATTGATCTGAATTTGTCCCTGGTTCAACAAAGACCTTTTAAACTCTGTTTAAACGAAGCACATTTTCACACCAATGCTAATGGATCACTTCAGACCTGATCTGCTAATTCTGTAAGATCCTGACCTTGTACCCACACTCTATTCTATTTAGGTCATTTTACCATGCCATCACCATGGTATCCGAGCATCTTCCAATGAGCATCAATGTGACTAGAATCAGTAAAATGTGTTTTTTTCTTTCTTTCTCCCTCTCTCTCACCAAGGAAAAATTGTTAAAGAACATAAAAAAATACTTTATGTATAAGTCTATGCATATTTATTATTGAAGGCAAGGTCAAAGTAGTTTGCTTTCCACTTGGAAAAGAAAGTGGTAAGACTTAAGGGGATTCTGAGAAGCACCTGGCTGCTGAAAGTAGCTATCAACTTGGAATAACTGAACCAAATCTTTTGAATTAAATTAAAGTGTCAGAAATAACCACTATTTAGGACATCTGAAGATGGGACTCAGGCTCTCTGTAATAGATGGGAGCAAATATTTCATACACTACTACTGGCAGAATTTAACTGTGTGTTATGAAAATAACTTGCGTTAACTTTTTTCTACCCATGCAAACTACGAAAGTGGATAGAACATTTTATTCTAAGGAGGAATGGAAATTCCATCCTCATCCCCACAAAATGTTAGTAGTCTTATGCCTATCTCCCCTAATTAAATTACAAGAGGAATAAAGTACAAGGACTGCAAAGGCACTGTAGATACATGAGTTAGTGTACCTATTTTTACTGCTACTTATACTGTAGAACCTCAGAGCTATGAGCACCTCGGAAATGGAGGTTGTTCGTAACTCTGAAATGTTCATAACTCTCAACAAAACATTATGGTTTTTCTTTCAAAAGTTTACAACTGAACAATGACTTAATACAGCTTAGAAACTTTACTATGCAGAAGAAAAATGCTGCTTTCCCTTTATTTTTTAGTAGTTTACATTTAACACAGTACTGTACTGTATTTGCTTTTTTTTTTTTTTTTTTTTTCCCTTTTAATCTCTGTGGTGCCTGATTGCATATTTCCAGATCCAAATAAGGTGTGTGGTTGACTGGTCAGTTCGTAACTGAGGTTCTACTGTAATTACAGCAGGACCTCATTACAAGGCTCAAAGACTCTCATACAACAAAAGAAGTAGAGATACAGGGCGAAATTCACATACAAAGCACAACAGCCATGGATTTTTAGTGGGGTTGAAAAAGTAAAACAGCAGGGGAGTAATTCAGGGCAGAATTTTGGTACATAGTTGAGAAACACTGTTGTAGACAGTCCCTATAATATTCAGGCATAAAGAGTGTAAAAATTATCAATACCTGTATAGCTTGTTAAAAACTCACGTTGGTTTTCTTGTTAATAAATGAACAAAACATTGTTTGCAAGAACTAGAGGTTTGTATGTTCTGTTAAGTAGATAAGTACAGGGGTATATTTTAATGTTTTTCCAGGAGGAGTCAAATAGTTTAAAAGCAACTCTGCATCTTAAAATAACAACTAGAAAACCCTTGGCCCATTCTCCTGATTATCCAAATTTTTAATTATCTAATCTGGCCCCGGTTCCCATTAGATCAGATAAATGGGGTTCCACTGTACTCTTAAAGTTTGCAGGAGACACTCCTGAATGACCAATTAAAAAATGGGGGCAGACAACAAAATTTGATATGGAATTAATTGCTTATTAAATCTCCTATTGATGAATGAAAAAGTTATTCTATAGTGTAATCATTTATTTTATTTGTTACCAAGTTTCAATGAAATGATCACTCAGGTTCCAGACAACACTATAAAGAAAAACAAACTCTCTTTTGACCTTTAAGCCTGAGGAAGTCATAAGATGTTGAAGGACATAAGTAACACTCAAATATCTGGCATTTTAACACTAGAATTCACAATCCCCAGTCCCGTTCTAACCAACAGACTATATGTCTTCTCAGAACACATCCTTTTTTGTTGGAAAGCTTTACATTTATTTAATTCTAGTCTTTTAAATCTTATCACCACTGCAACCCTTAAACTAAATGCTCTATTGATATGATCACATGAAAATAAATCTTATTTACAGAATTTGAGATTTTTTTCCATGTTTGTCCAGAAATGTGGATCAAAGAAATGCTGAAGTTAGATATTTGTTTGTATATCTTTATAAAACATGGATATGTTTCACAATACTGTACTTTGTAACAATTTCTATTGCAGACAAGAAGTGCTCAGATTTCTGAGTATGCATAGAGACATGCTATAATGTGAAAATGATTTTGATGGGATTAAGCACACCAATATTTTGTGAAGTCATCAGATCAAGATTAAGGATCCTGCATCATTAATTTAAGGCCCAATCTGGACAATCCTTCCTCATGCTGAGGAGTGGTTTCTCATGTGAATTATTGCTTCTGAAGTGTTCTGAGATCCTCAGATGAAAAATGTCAATGAAGCACAATTTATACCATGCTAAATCAATTTCAGCAAGAACTCAGCATTTCAGACATACCAAAAACTAGTTAACATAAATAACTGAAAAGTTTTGCTGTGATAAAAACAAACATTTTAAACAAATTACTTACAGGGATCTCTACTGCCCATAGCTCCCCTCCGAGTTTACAGATAATCTGCATTGCAATTTTCGTAGCAACACTCATCATCATGCCCTGCTTGTTCAGAGTGCGTGCTTGTACACATTGGCTTGGGACAGGTCGATCAAGGCTCAAGAACTTTTTAATCGAATCATAACAGTCCTTCTGATTGGAAGGCAGTACACACATTAGCTAAATGGAAGAAGGGGAAGACGGTGGTCAGTGCTCTACTTCTGCAGATCTCTCCTTACACTTTGATGCATTTCACCCTCTTAACATACATACAATTTCCTCCACAAATATGAAGAATTTATAAAGCCAGACCAACTTGTTTTTCCTGCAAGCCTCTTGCTCCTGTGAGTTCACAATTGGAAAACTGACATCCGTAAATAAAGGCTTGTATACGTTTTTTTAAAATGGACCATATGACACACACTGGTTGATTAACTATAGGCCAAATTCAGCCATGACCAGTGCAAACTGAGGAAGCAGAGATATTGGCAGAGGTGTTCCCTTCTCTAGGAATTCTACTGTGGGGGGAGGGTGCCTGTGACAGAGTGCTAGTTGCAGAATTCTGGTCACTGAGGTTGCTGCAGCACAGAGGAAGTTGCAGGCCTAACAGGAATCAATCTGTTACTGGTGGGGATTATTGACACTTGGTGACAATTGTTGGGCTAACAAAGTAACTGTCTTAGTACTGGGAGGATATATAATTGGGAGGAAAAGGAAGTAAGGAGAGAGGAATATCTCAGAGGGTGAGCTGGCTGGAGGAGAAAGCTGTTTGGAAGGCTCTTCCTGCTGTATACCAGTGCTGCATCCAGCCCTGTTTGAAACCAGAGGATTAAAGGTACATGAGGTGGAAAAAGTAACCAATCGTGTTTGTGACTGAAATACCATGAAAACAGGCTAGTAAGCACTACTCATTGGATAGCTGAAAAAGTATCTTGTGACAGTTGTTATTCTGGAAAGAAGCAGTCCATGTCCTTAGCTAGACATGCCTCCTAACTGGAGAACCATCCTTTGGCATTATGGTGAATTATCTGCTGCTGTAGCCAGGCTGCTGACTAGTGTTCTCAGAGATATTCTGCTCTGCTGATTCCACAGGGAGAAGAGGCTCCCTATGCTTTCTCTCTCCACCTTCCTTGCATATCAGAAGACCGGACTTATCCCTATCAAAAGCATCACAAAGCAATGCTTAATGAACATAAACCTGTGCTCACCAGCTGTACTTCAGGATTTACATGCTGTTGCACTGCTCGCAGGAATGCCATTGGGCTTTCTTGTACTTGTACTCTGAACAAAAACATACAAAGACATTTAAACATGGACTAACTTTGCAAATGTCAGTTCACTGCACATCTTTAGAAACATTATGCACAGATTTTCTAGAAAGACTAAAAGGTTATTCATATTCAACTAGTTTAGAATGAATCAGTAACCAATGACAAAGGATGTGTGTACCAAAACCAAAACTCAGTTCCATCCATTGCCTGAAAGAGGCTGCATCTGTGTTAAGACTAGAACTGGACAAACCACTGACTTTTTTGGGCCACTGACGGTTCAAAAAAAATTAATTAAAAATTTGCTTCAACTCAAACCAAAACTGGAATTTTCAGTGAATTGAAAAAGTCAGCAAATTTTGTTTCAGGTCAACAAAACATTTAGTTTCTGAGCATTTTAAACTTTTCTTAAAAAAAACCCAAATAAAACGAAGAGGTAGATTCACAAAATAGGAAGAGGAGGTGGTGGTACTATCATCCTTATACCCAACAGTCTGGTGGTTAGGGCACTCATCTAAGTTCCTGCTCTAATAAATATTATTTATGCAAAATGGAACAGCTTAAGCAGGAGATATTAAGAGCAACCCACAATAGAATTGCCAATAGCTTGGTGGTTAGGGCACTTTGCTGGGAGAGAGGAGAAATCGGTTCACTTCTGCTCCAGAGCAGGGATGTGAATTTGGGTCTCCCATACCCCAATGAGTGCCCTAAACACCAGGCTATTGGGTACAAGAATGATGATGTCACCATCTCCGCTTTCTGTTTTTGAATTTACCTCACCATCTCCAGTTGTTTTGTTAATTTAGTCCCAAATTTCGGGGGGAGGGGGAGACAAATTCATTCAAATCACAAGTAATTTTGGTCAACCCAAAACTGAGCGAATAAACTATTTGCCAAAAAAATTCACCTAGCTCTAGTTAAGACCACAGCTTTCTTTGTAACATATCCTTAAAAAAAAACAAAACCCAAGCTGCTTCTATAATAAGTTCCATAGTTGCGGCACTAACAGCAGATCCTATGGTACTGCTGCACATGTCCCATGAACCAGCTGTGACAGTAATGCTGTGATATCACAGCCAGCTGATAGGCTTAGAGCCTGCCTGTATACATCTGACTGCCAACTCTAACTGCCTGAGCTGTGAGCCATAGCTTTCTCTTCAGCCCAACGTCTGCTCTTGGGGGGGAGGTCACCTCAACTGTCTTGGCCATGGCAGCTGAGGCTTATTAAATAACTTATCAGAACATATGCAAAAACCCCCAAACAAATGAATTTGGTCCAAGCAGGAATTGAAGCTACAACACACTTATGGTTAGCTAATACCCGTCAGTACTACAACTCCAGTTCATTATCCTACTCCACAGAATCTGACATGGAAGCGAAGAAAATAATAAGAGATGCCAAGCATATCTGTGGGATATAGGAGAACCCAGGTCGTAGGATTAGCATCACAGCCAGCTCACTGAGAATGTATGGAAGTAGCATAGTAGCAGCAGTCTATGCTGCAATCAAGGTGAAGGAAAGATGTGGATTAGCTATTTCTTTTAAAAAACAGGGTGACACACATAAGGGATCTATAGAATCACTCATCATATCACAGAACCAGCTTCCTGGAGGAATAATCCTTACAAATGCCATATGAAGTCTAACCTCCCTTCAATTTCACTCTCAAGAGATGCTCAGTTCTTGCATGTGTAACTCCCACTATATATAGGAGTTAAATATGTATCTATCAAAAGGAGAACAAGATAAATGAATAGAAAATCACTGAGGAAACAGACTTGGAACACATTACACATCACCATCCAACTAAAAGACTTTGGAATCAGTCCATAGTTGGCCAGCTAAGAATTTCTCCAGTGGCATGGACCTCATAACTAGAAAAAAAACTGACATGGCTGTCTTCTATGCTACCTTCCTGGCCCAGGAGGCCATGCCAAGGAGTGAGAGAGGACAGCCTTGGCATGGGTGTCCTCAGGCCATTATCAGCAGTTGAATGGTCCCCAGGAGACTGTTGCCAGCTAGTTTAGGTTAAAATAGCTCTTACACTGCTTTAACCTAACGTGGGTGGCAGCTGCAAAGGGTAGATCAGGGAGTTGTACATGGCTTTGACAGACCCGTACTCTCATGAGTCAAGTAGATCTTGACATAGGAGAAAATCTGAGTCGAAGTTACTAGAGTATAAAATATAAATATTTATCAAGATGGTAGCTTAATGAGAGTCCGAAAATGTTACTTTTCCTTCACAATACAGATTTAGTAAACTAAGCAATGATCTGGTATATAGTGTAAGATATAAGTCTGTGGAAAGCTGCTTACATTAAAATGCAGCTTTCTGTAAAACTAAGTTTACTCTTTGCCTCTGTTTATATTAGATATCTTAAAATATCTAGGAAAAGCTTCCATGGCTTAAAGCAAGTCTTGCAGCTTATTGACCTTGAATACTTACATTCTACTTCCCTAAATCACTTCTGTAGTTTCAAATCGATATATGGTATTCCTCTACCCTAAACCTCCATTACAGTGATGCTGCATGTTGTTAAATAGCTGGTATACTATATGTCCCAGAAGTGACAGTGTCTAGTAGTGGTTGAGATGTTCCACCCTCTGTTTTTATTATTTCACCTGTTAGTCTACATTCCATTGTGCCTACTTGCATACATAATTATTTATATATATTATTTGTTTATTATGGTTATTATGCAACATTTATATTGTGGTAGTGCCAAGAGGCCAATCAGATTAGGAGCCCATTGTGCTAGACAGTTTATAAACATACAGAAAATGACAATGTTGCCCCAAAGAAGTAAAAAGCTAAAAAAACAAAACACACCTAGTGGATGAGACACAAGCATGCTTGGATGGGAGAGAGAGAGAAACAAAAATAATAGGATGTGTGTCATTCTTAGCCAATCGGGGCAGTAACCACAACTCACTACATGCCTAGCCATTGTATGGTTGCCGCTTATTGTATGCATTATGGAAGAAGTGAATTCGAGGAAGGATTTGGAGGACAAGGTGGGGATTTACAGATTTTGATTGGGAATGTTTATGTCAACGGAGGACAGCATAAGAGAGCAGTGGTGCTTGAGAGAGAAGACAGTAAGCAGGTGATTGAGGCTGCCTTCATTTGTTTGTTAAGTTTGTGAAGGGCTTTGGATTATTGCAGGTTGAAAGTTACTATTATTGGTAGTAATAGTGCACAGGACTGACGGATAAATGAAAAGCAAATCTAGGTTAGTCTTCTGAGAAATCTCACATTCTGGGATATTCAATGTGAAAGCCCATGGGACCTCCCACTCTTTTCAGACAATTCAGAAAGTTCTCGGCTAGTTCTCCATTTCTGTTACTGCACAACATTAGCCAGTTGTCCAGAGACTGCACTCCAATTATCTTCATATTACGCATATCCTTTGACCAGTCAGCAGCACTCATTGGCAGACACTGCCAAAGGAAAAAAAAATCAATGAATTAACAATTAAAGAAAAATATTTATTCTGAAGAGGGTTCTTTATAGACGAACAGTTTGCAGAAAAAAATATTAAGTGTCAGTTTTTTTACCATCCTCACACTATTATAACCTAGCTCATGGGTAATTCAATGGCCTTCTCAAAGATAGGCTGTAGTAGTTTACAGTGGGAACAGAATTCTTTTGAGGGTCTGATCTGGCATTTTGAGCAAATGTCAAGGCTTATTTCTGTGCATTGGGAAAATCTTACTAAATGAAGTGTGCGTTCATCCTACTCCATAGATCATACCTAAAAACAACTGCCAGATATGTTGGGGATGTGGGATGGTTCTGCAAGCGAGCTGATAATGTAACACTTGCATAGGGTACTTTTTGCAACAAACACCATCTACCAGGATCCCATAAGGCTGTAGACTTGGCAGCCTTTCTCAAATAGCTTTGGGGTTTGATCATGCAAGGTTCTGAGCATCTTTAACTCCTACTGATTTCAGAGGGAGTTCAGGGCATTCTGCACCCACTGGATCAAGCCACAAAGCTGGTTTTTAAAATCTACACTTCTTACAAAACAGATGTCCCATATCTGACTCAGCACCCTCATATTAAAGGTGCTGGTGGTTACTGAGCATGTCAATGATGGCTAACTGACCTATGCACAATTTTTTTTTCTATAGCTTAAGGAAACTATGCACACAAGGGCTTGTGATAAATTCTCAGCTACGGAGTGTAAAGTAGCAAGTACCAATTTCCAAGATTGTTGGAATGAATTTCTGCAGTCCAAAGGTGGGGGTGCTTAGAGTATGGCCTGAGGGCTCAAGGTGGTCTACAGACACCTAACTTGCAGCCCCAAATAACTACTGGGTAAGGATAAATTTGAGTTTACTAACAGCAGTCTTTTCCCTCAGTAAGTTTCCCAGCTTTAGATATATTAGCACCTTTAAACAAACAGCTACTGGGCACACTGTGAATGCCTAGAGAGACACTCAATTATGGAATTTAAAATGGAAGTTTCTGTACTTACTGTCTGTCCCTGCATTAAGATCTTTTCAGTGGGGACAACACGGCCTGTCAGGGAAACTTGGCACCCAAGCTGCAGCCCCCACATCTCCAACTCTAAACGAGCCTCTTTGATTCTGTAAGAAGATTTTTGTTGATATTATGGACAAAAAATAAAAAAGGACGGAAAAAACCCATCAGCGCCACCTAAAATCCCAGTGAAGAGTCAGTCAGTAAAGTAGCAAACTTAAATTTTCAAAGAATCTGTTTCTATTTCCATTTTAATTTCTATCACACAGGAAAAAATACCAGCTATTCCATTACAATAAAATAAATTTAACAATGTGTGTGCTCTATACATGATAATTTCTAAAAATTTCTGAATTTCTGAACAAAGGAATAAACTAAACACAATCAGTGATCAATGTCAGCAAGTTAAAGTAGTGAGCGCAAGTAGTACATTATGTTTAAGCACACAGAATAGTCTAAGTTGTCTAGATTTTATCCAACCTAGTGCACTGTAAATATAAAACCATCAACAGCTAACTAAGAATTATAGTACTTTAACTCCATCTAGGGTATCTAATCATATAATAAATCATAAGAGTAAATGTATGTAGTTGCTAGAACTAACACTGAATTCAAAGTTTGTTGTTCATTTTAAATATAGTAACGTATTATTTCAAGTGCAAGACCTGTACTTTTCTCTCCTTAACCCTCTCCCTCAACTGTCAAGCCCTCCTATTCTTGTCCCATTACAGCTCTCTCATCCTTCTCTTTTCTTCAACGTATCTCACTCCACCACTTAGGCCTCTGCTGCTGCTCTCACCTTCATCTCCCCCAATTGTCCCCACTAGTCAATATATCACAATGATAATATATAATTTATGTATGTAAATACAGTGGAGCCCATTTAAACAAATATCTTTTAAAGGATGAGATTGGCTAAAAGGCAGTCAAAACAAAGTAAGACATTATTTTAAAGAAATAGCTGGTAAAGCAATAAAACTGAATAAAATAATTTCTACTGCATAAAAAAGGTAAAATGTTGAACAGTGAGCTAGTAAAATAAGAGCTGCTATATACATTTCTGTATACCTCACCATAATTATAGCATTAAAATATCAGAGCCCATCTATATTGCCAGAATCAGTTCATCCCAGTGATTACAAACCTAGTAAAAGTATTCAATGATTTAAGTAGGATGTTCATTCTTCAATCCCATTCCATTATTTCTGAATAGAGTACTTGTAGGTGCATATATATAACTTACATCTGAATTTAAAGACCAAATATTTTTTAAAAAGGTGCTTAAGTCACACCCCCCAACATATCTATGCGCTCATGCGCATAAAGTATTTTAAACGTCCGATGCTGCACCAATAGAAGTCAATAGCAATGCTCCCAACAACTTTCATGGGTGCAGGATTGAACCCTAAATGAAGAAACTAGCAGTGATGTAAACTGAGCTAATATCCTCCAAATAACTAATAGTCATTATAGTTACTCAGCTATTAATCTTACTTCCCAAGAAGGCTATACTAGTGATCAACCATGCTGGGGGACCCACTTACAACACAATTGTCCCTGGCACAGTTAAAATGTACTCCAAATTATCGTGTTGAGAAGAGCAAATCATATTTTAACTCTGTCCCAAAAATCCTTCTACAGCCCTTACAAGCTTTAAACCAGGCTGTCACATGATTTTAGGTACATATCTTTTGTTTGTAGTAGTAGCAGCAAGTGTTTTGGTAAGCCATTCCTCCTCTTCTACATCTGTGCTTATATGATGAAACATGGAATGAGATTATGTTTGGCAGTTAGCAGAAGAGGTGTCTATGGACTCTCAAAAGATCACACAATTCATTTTACTTAAGATCTCAGACAGAAGTCTAATTCTGGTCCCAAAGGCAGGTTTGGTTATATTAAATTACCTCTGAATGTTGTCAGCAAGCCGAGACAGCCTTTGTTGTCTTTGCTCAGGATTCAGATGAGTTTCTTGAGCCAGATCTTTCATCAGATGGAAGTCAGCAGTTGCCCGGCTGGTCAAACCTAACAATGATAGTGAATTCAATGTCAAAAAGTATTACGTCCCACTTCCTCCTCTCCCCACCAAAAGAAATCCAGAAAAAGGATATTATCAGCACTGATCTAAAGTATGTGTGTTCATACTGGGGATGTAAAATACTGAATGGTTAAATGGTTAACTGATAATTGTTAGTCTTACCATTAAGACTAATACTTATCTGTTAACCGGCAGCATGGGGGTTAACTGGCAGCACGGGCTTTCCTTCTCCATGGTGATGGCGACTGGGCCATGGCGGAGGCAGCCGCTCTGTGACTGGGGAGGCCGAGGCCCTTGTGCAAGCGCTGCGGATTAAGCCACTGCAGAACACTGGGGGACCATGGGTCTGAAACATGGCACCCCCGCTGAACTGGGCTGGAGATGCTACCTGGGGGCTGAAGGGAGGGGGTTACGGTGTGGGAGGGACAAAATTATATCAGTTAAATGGTTAACTGCTATAATTTTAATAGTTTAAACGGTTACCTTTTATAACCAATATTTAGATCCCTAGTTCATACCAGGACTATCATCACAGTGTCTGATGCTATATTATTATTTAACAGCTAGATTGTGGTAGCATCTAGTGGCTTCAACCTGATTGTGATTTTTTATTCTAGGCATTATATAAATACACAGAAAATTAACAATCCCTGCTCAAAAAAACCTTACAATGTAAAAGACAAAACATAACAGGATGAGACAAACAAGAAGGTTGGGATAAGGGAAGGGGATGTGAGATAAAAATAGGATGTGTGCAATTCTTAGTTGGGAGCAGTAATCAACTTCCCTGGCTATTAATCCTTCTGAAAGTTAATTCCTCATAAAAATCATCCTTTGGTTCAGCGGACACCCCATTTTGCCACTGTGCAAACTGGCCACTAGTAGGGCACTGAAAGCAAGACAACGTTGAATGGTTTGAATTTCCTGGGTGGACAGATGTCGTCTATGGAGGGAGCTCTTACCTTATGAGTTAAAAGGTGACATCTGCTATCTTGCAAGAATGTAGGTTACTCTTTTGGAATGCAAGATGTTAAAGTTATTGCCAAAAAAATTACCAAAAAGTGATTTATACAAAAAAGAAGAAAGCAGTAGATGAAGTGTCCAAACTGATAATGGCAGTAACCCCTTCCACCAAAAACTAAATCTCAGGTCACTGCTGAACTTTTTCCTTTAGATTTACATCAACATTTTGGTGCATGTATTGTGCAGCATTGAGTGTTTTAACAAGTTGTCATTGAGACAGTGTAATCTATCTGAGGCATCCTTAATTTATATAATATACTCTTCAAAATACTTCAGAAGTATTCCTGGTCTTCACAACCCTGGCCAGTGTCTTAGCATGGCTCCTGGTCAATTTTATATTGCCTTCAATGGAGTTCCTCCAGATTTAAGGTGGTGTAATTGAATGCAAAACGTGGCCTGCTTTTGATTTGCTTCAAAGTGAATAACAATCCAAAAAGCATATAATTTGCTGCTATGTTTCATACTACTGCCCATTTCTGAACCTTAAGTTATGCCAGACATATGCTCCCATCTAGTCTGAAACTGACAAGGAGCCAGGCTCAATATGTGTTTAGTGAGGTTACCCCAGACTTAAGCCAGTGAGAGATGCACACCTCATAAAAGAAACAACAGAGAAGTGAGAGGTTGTTTATTTCTGATCACTGCCTCATATACAACACAAACAGGAATTTCTTTAACAAACAGGCTTTTATGCCCTTTATTCCATCATCTTCATAGCAGCTCTGGTTACCAGTTCTAGATGCAATTTACAAAAATGTTGTTTTAAGTGTATAGTAGTTTGTAAGTAGACTGCAGGTAACAACTCCATTTTCCGCAAGGCAAACGTGAACATTCTCCCACTTTCTAAATATCTAAAGTATGAGCCTATTTCTCACCAGTGCAGCATGTACATAGCACTTCACTCATGAATAGTTAAAGAAGCTGTTTAGTGACAGGGAAGATAACTGCTGAATTCTGGCAGAATAAAATGGTCAAATGAAAATACACAAAACTCTTGTAAATACACTGTCACGCTGGCTGGACTGGCGGGGGGGAGGGGCATTTATTATATTATTTAACATCAATATGTCAAAATCATAATAATTCATATGAGATATGCCATGTCAGGTACTGTTAGAAAGGCTATAACGTGCTAAATAAGATGATGATGTTTATGTTCATGTGTTATATGTGTAATGGAAGTTATGGATATAGTTAATATATCTGTATTTCAAATTGTGCTGTGTCTGGGTAACACCCCAGACAGAATGGCTGCAGCAATAGCCTGCTTAATGGTCCATTAAGAAATTCACAGGTACAATGGGCCAGGATGAGAAGCCAGGGATATACCTGATGAGTCACCAGGACTTATTCATGTGACTCTGGACTCCATTTTATTCCTGTAAATTTCCACAAGCAGCATGGCAAAGCCCAAAGACATAAAAGGCAGCTGTCCCACATCCATTTTGTCTTTAGTTTGTCTTCTGTCTTCAGTCTACTGTCTACCTCTGGATCAACTTATCTACAACTGAACTAAAGCTGTGAAACAAAGGACTAAGACCCATCCAGGTACTGGATGTATACCAGAGGGACTATACAAGCCTGCAAACTCCACAATTCTTCTAGAAACCTGATATATATGGATTTTCAAATCATTTGTATGTATCTGATTGCTTTAATCCTTTAACATTTCTCTTATAGTTTGTTTCTTTCTTTTTATAATAAACCTTTAGTTTTATTTACTAAAGGATTGGCTGGCAGTGTGGTATTTTGGGTAAGATCTAAACTTATATTGATCTGGTATTGTGGCTGATCCTTTAGGGTCAGGAGAAACCTTTTTGGTAGAAAGCATAGAGTTTTAAATAACTGATTTCTTTATTGAACGTAGTGGCTGATTGGGAGCCGAAGACTGGAATGCAGTAAAGGGGGCTGTGTATATATTTTTATTTTGGCTTCTTGATAACCAGTGTGGGGAATCAGAAGCACTGTTTGTGGCTGGTTGGGAAGTCTGACTTCAGTGTCACCCACCAGTGCTGGGAGAATCTGCTCTCCTTTTACAGCCTGCCCTGACCTTGGCATTTTCAGGTGGCTACCGTAGGCACAGACAGGTCACACACACCACCAGTGATCCATATGAGAACATGCTGTACCAATCTAATTTTTCTCTTTCCTTAGATAATGTAACTCCACGTTGCCTGTAAAGTGCTGAAAAGACTATCACTATATTGAAATGTAAGAAAATGAATCTGGGTCTATATCATGTGAATCACTGTTGATCCTGTTGGCTGAAGCTAATTCCTGTAAACAAAATAATAATTAGAATGTATGTAGCATTTTACATTTTCAAAGCACTGTATGATCACCAGGGTCCTGATTCTGATCTCACACTGATTTAAACCTATCTACTTCAACTGAGTTGCTCCTGATTTACAACTGTATTAAAACAAAATAAGACCTAGCCAATTAAGCCTCTGAACACACTTGTATGATAAGTATCATTTATCCTCATTTTACAGGTGAGGAAACAAAAAGTAAGAATAAGTGAATTGCCCAAGCGCACGCACGCACGCACACCTAGACACAGCTCATGTGGGCTCCTGTTTCTAGTTTAAGTTAAATAACTTAATTTTTAATTAATATTTTACAACACATTGTAGTTCTAAAACAATTGCACATTTTATTCTCCATCAGTATTTTAATTCACTAGAGCAAAACCATCATAAAATATGTGAAAGACACGTAGTAAGTTTCATAGAGCCATGCCTGCTAAATGTTTAGGACTTGTTTCTCTTGTCACTCTTCTGTAAATCAGAAGTAATTCCATTCAAGGCAATGAATGTAAGAGCCAGCTTATTCTCTCACAGTGTCAATTTTCCAGTCACCCTCCTCATGTAAAAGAGTGAAGACCATAGTAAATTATAACCCAGAATGGACGTATCTTAAAAGAAGCTTGAAAAGGATTTAGGGATCTCCTGGAGTCCTGTTACTGTCATTGGGGAAGGACTCCCTCACAGACATCGTAGCACGGGGCAGGGCGGTAGGGGAGGTTTGTGCACTTGTGATGTGAGGAGAACATCAGGGCAACCCAGAGACAGCTAAGGCGGGATGGGATCATGCTCCCTCAAAAACTCTAAACCCTGGATTAATGAAGCAGAGGACTGTTACCAGTACCATCCACAGCCCAATATAGCCAGGAAGGGAGCAGAATAAGAGGTCACCTCCATTACCCTTCTTCCTAACCTCTATTTCTTCTGCTGCAAGGTAGGGAAAGGAATCCTACACTCTAAGGTGGCTGGGAAGGGAAGGGCAGACTGAGCAGCATTAGACTCTGTTTCCTTTCCTGCATCTGCAGTACTTCAGGGAGAGAGAAATTCTAAGGTGGCTATGGTCTGCAGGCACCAGGGAGATCAGAGTCCAGGTGATTGGTTTCCAATGGTAGTGAAACTGGCCCAGCCTCTCTAGTCTTCCCCTACAGCAACTGAGGCATTATGTGGAGGGTTACTTGTCCCTATCACCTCCTTACGTCCTCACCGCCCCCGTAACATAGTGACCCAGGTTGGGGTAAGGAGAAGGCTCTTACATTGGGGGCAGTGGGGTGGTACTGATGTCTGTCATATTCCTTTCCCTAATTAATCCAGGACTTTGAGGTATTAGGAGAGCTTGGTTCTCTCCAACCCCATCCCCAGTTGAATCTAAGGATATGTCTACAAAGCCCACAGCAGCAAGTATCCCAGCCTGCCCTCCTTCCTAGGCTTCCAAACCAGAGCTCTAGCCCACTCTGCAACTTCAAACAACTATTTTTACAGAACTAGCACAAGCCTGAGTCTTGTATGCTTTGTAGATATACCCTCAGAGGTCCTAGTATCGTTTCCATATGCCACATAAGTGAAGGAGCTGTTCTTTTCAGCAGCCAGGTCTGGTTCTTCCATATCATACTGGGTCAAAGTTAATTTACTATGCTGTCATTTTGCTAATTATATCATTCCAAGTGCTCCTTATCCTCTCTTGCTGTCAGACTACTTGGCTGCTGGATCAGACAAAATTTATAAGTTAAGTGTGGTTTACCTGTTAGATAGCACAGCTCAGGGATCAGGTGGACAACACGGGGTTCAACAGTGCTGTTCTGCTTACTTTTCAATCGGCTAACCAGCATAGGCTGATTTAGGTCAGTGAGGACTACATCATACTGCTGTAAGGTGAAATATTATTGAGGAAAAAATAAATCAGGAGACGCTGCACCACATTCCAGATAATTAGTCATATCTGTTCACAAGCTGCAAGCTATTCCAGTGGTTGTGTTCTGGGCTATACAATATATACCAAATTCATCTTGTCCATATATATACACACACACTCCCACCCTCTGGTGGTACAAAGGGGAAGGAAGCAGACTTTCCCAGCCACATGGGATTCCTCTTGTGTAGGGGGATTCCTGTGTAGTAAAACTGGCATAGATACCTCTAAACCAGCTATTCCTGACTCTCCCAATGTATAGGGTATTCCAGAGAAAGAGCCAAAGCAGGCAACGCTTCAACTATCCCCAGCTCAGGGGATGGATCCTTGGGAACCATAGCCAATTGGAGATAATTCAGAACAGTTATGAGACGTTTCTAAATTGCATTAGCTGCCAAAAAAGCCCCCAGGATTAGCAGGAAGGGCAGAGAGTAGGTTCCAGTACACTGAAAATCTAGCCCTACATTATTATCCTGTGCTTCTAATGTCACTCAAACTACTCTCTGGAAAGATATTGGGCCTGATTCCAGTGAGGGTTAATCGCTACCAAGCAGGAATGCTAATATTTTACACAGGTCAAAATAACTACTCAAGGTACAAGGCAGAAAAGAATCTAAAGTTTTCTTGTATGACATTTTCTGCTACTGTTTTCATGCTGCCGCCACCACCTGCTCCATTCTTTTCTGCTTTCCACATTTAGAATAATCTTTTGCTTCCAGTGCAAGTTATTCCTGTCCAACCCGAAGTTACAAGAATGAAGTCTTGTCCTCTCTGCATATCAACATGCCAATCCCTACCTTTCTGTATTTCCATGTATTTGTAAAGAACCAGTTCATATTACAAAGACAAAGGTTCTAATTCATCTTCACTTTCAATACAACTCAGACACTAACAAAGGAGAAAATGGAACCAAAATGCATAAAAGTGACCTTACACCTGTAGACGTAAAGGGAGGTATCTGACTGGCTAGCTGCTTTATATATCATCAGTAATTACAATGAAAGGCCAGATTCTGTTCTCAGTTATACCAGTATAAATCAGGAATAACTCCACAAAAATTAGTGGAGTTACTGGATTTACTCTGGTAATAATAAAAAGGCCATTCAGGAAGAACATGGTTGAAGGTATAAGGCCAAATGCACTCAACAAGTGCAACAGTCACATTTTATCTTTTGGCTTAATTAAACCTTTAAATGTAAAGAAGCAATATTTAACCTCGCTCTACTGTTTCAAAATATGATTAGGACAGAATGCCTGCAATAAGAGCAAACATAAGCCCGCCCTTAAACATATGGACAAGGGAAAAGACGGATAACAATGACATTCTAACTACTGTACATTTGTGTTTACAGCATTGAAACTAATGAAATATAACACCTTTTAATGTGTATTGTACACACAGCGTCTTAAGAGTATGAGCAGATTTTTTCCGTATTAGCACATTCATGTGCTTTGAAGCATTGTAAACACAAAAAGGGACTATTTCTAGAATCTTAGGCCAGGTCCACAATTACCATGAAATTTGGCAGCAGTTAATGGGAGATATGAAAGCTACATAGAGTAGCTTGCGTAACTCCTGTTGAATTCCTAAATTCTAAAAAGCGCGGCATCCCCACTACGTAGCGCTGACGGGAAATGTCCTCCCGTCGACACAGTGTTAGTTTTTTTTCCCGGGGGTGGATTTATTCAGTTGACTTCTGGATCAACTGAGTAGGTCTCCACTTCCACTCAATCGATCCCGGAGAATCGATCCGGCGCTGCCAAATTTGCTGCCATAAGTGAAGACGTACCCTTACTGTTCATTGACAATATAGTTCTATATTACATTTAGACATTTAAAAGTTTACTAATAGACTGTGCAGTACAGTAACAATAATAGTATGAAAATATTTTTTGCCGCATTCTAAGTGTACTCATGATTTTATTAATGTTTGTAAAGTGCTCCAAATATTTTTGTACTATGTAAGTGTGAAACATCATTATTCTTAGGATTTCACTACAACTCATTTTTACACATGTATGTTTAAGGACGGAGCTATGTTTGCTCTTACTTGCCAAGAGCACTCTGTCCTAAGCATATTTTAAGACAATAGAACGAGTTAGATTTCTGTTATTTTTCATAAGAGATTAAGGCAAATGATCGAATATATAAAAGGCTGTTAATATTTCACACTTATAAAGAACTATTTCATCTTCAAAACATATAGTTCCTTATACTAGAACATGAGAAAGAGTTACCAGCATCTATTTGTAAAAGTAATTTTAAACATCTGAATGTAATAGTACTGTATTTCCAGTGTACATCACAGTACTAGAAATTATTCCTTTTTTGTGTTTAATAGTCCATAAAGCACATCAATCTTAATATAGAAAATATTCCTTATACTTGCCATACTTACAGCGCCAATACATTCAGAAACTACCATACAAACAACATTTTTTTTGTATTATTTTGTAACAACTTCCTAGTTTTTAAACCTACCTGCTTATAATAATCAACATAAGATATTTCAGTGCCATCACGTTTTGGAAATGTGTCGGTTGGCTTCACACACCAGTCAATATCATCAATACGATAGGTTTTGTTGTTGTATCTGAAAAAATGCAGAATAAGTATGGGAATTAAATTGCTTGTGCCTGTTCAAGTGTGGTATAAATTACTCTAAATCATAATTCTTCTCCAGAAGAGAGACTTGTACACTTGGAGATATGCAGGGGGTTGGGGTGGGGCACAGAATGACAACAAATATCAGTATGTTATTGCCTGACAGTTTTATGTGATGTTGTCTTCTATATTTTCTCAGAGGATAAAACTTGCATCTTTATTGAATTTTCAGTAGTACAATAAAAGCTTTTTAAAAAATCTTACCAAATACTACTGCAAACCAGGCTTAGATTCATTTACAAAATTAATGTAACACATTTAACAGATTAACAGACAGTTTTAACATAGATGTAACAGTAGACTGGCTAGCTGCTTTATATATCATCAATAATTACAATGAAAGGCCAGATTCTGTTCTCAGTTATACCAGTATAAATCAGGAATAACTCCACAAAAATTAGTGGAGTTACTGGATTTACTCTAATAATTATGGTGATAATTTTAACGACATTGAATTACATTAAAAAAAATCTAACGTTCCAAACCACCAAAGACATATGCACATATTAATTTTATGTACTGCAATTATTCCCATTGAGACCACTGGAATTACAGCACGTAAAAAACAAATACATGCACATGTCTTTCCAGGATTAATGTGTAAATTTTGAAGCCATCAAATTCAAGGAGTACATATCCATCTCTCCTTCCAGGCCAGAAGAAAAAGCTGCTGCAAGAGCAATCCAAAGAGAGAGAGAAAACAGATTAAAATGGTGTGCTTTCCAACCTCAAGAGGGGTTGAACAGTGGCCCAACATCAGACACCTGAAGGCTTTGTTTAAAAATCAGAATAAAATAAGAAAATAAAAGTCACACTGTGGTACACTGTAGCAGGCAAAAGAAATCAAAGCCCTGTACAAATCCAGGTTCTGTTGGGTTTTTTCAGCTTCTCCTGCTCCAATCCCCACAAAACAAGAGGACCATGCAGGGGGAAGATCAATAATGGCCAGCTCAATCGTCTAGAGACAGTAAGATCACAATGAGGGGAGAAAACTGATAGCCCATTGTCTGTCAAGGGACCGTGGTAGGCAGGCTACTGGTGACCCACTCTCTCTTAAAAACGTTTCCCATAAGAGCTTTTTTTTTTTTTTTTTTTTGCTGGTGGAGACACCCAATGCACTCCCCTGTGGGGTACATGTCCTCATGACCTGGAAGTGTCTCCGATATCGTCTTACACACAAGTTAATATCCACACAAACTAGCAGCTCTCCCCCATGTACATTATCCACCTCAAGTGGGCCACGTCCCTATTTGTTCTCTCCATGGGACACCTGGCTTCTTTCATGCTCTCCTGCTCTTGCAGTTCTTTCTACTGCAAGACACACCTATAATTCTTAATAGATGGCTATCTCCTGCCCATGAATACTTAGTTTATGAATGACATAAGAAACCACTACAACTTTTAACATGGACTTCTACTTTTTAAGTAGAAAAGTGCTAAAAGCCACTATGTATGAATAGTTCTAGTTGACAACACACTTAAGTCAATGGAACTGCAAAATAAATAGTAATGTCTTTACCTCGTAAGCACAATGAGCCCTACCAGCTCCTTTTCACATGTCTGTATGAAGCACGCTCTGTCAACCCTGGTATACAGACTTGTCATGAATTCCAGAACAGTCTCATTGCGAAGGACTTTATGGCTCACATCAGCACTTAACATCACTCTGTTCTCAAACTGTGCAATGGAAACAGCAAATCCTGGCCAAAGAGTCAGTCTTATGGAATACAAAGAAAAGTATTTAAAATAACTGGTTTTGAATTAACATACGTTTAACAATGTAGGTCCACTTCCACTTGTTTGCCATATGTTTAAAGTTAAGTTTTGTATATTTATTGCTACATAAACATGTAAGAAGTGTAACATCTATCTCTCTTCTCATACTAGTAATACAAAGTATCACCACTGGTTTACCTACCTGCTGCTGCTCTGCTTACAATACAAATTCTGTACACAAGTTCCTGCTGCAACTTGTATTAATAGTTCAGCACATCCTAAGAATTCAAATAATGAACACTCTGTGTGATGGCAGGGATTCTGTTCAAACGCAAGGCTCAAATATTAAACCTGTTCTCCAGTATGATATACTGAAAAGGGTTTACACCTTACCATAAACTGTTACCAGAAGTCAAATTCTAGAATTACCGGGGGGAGAAGGAGGAGGAGAACCAACAAAAAAATAAAACAGCTTACTTGTGCTGGGGAATTTCCACCGCATCTGAAGGACTGTAGAAATTCCGTCCAACTTGGTACATGGACAGCTTTTTCAAAACCCTATATATTAATACATATTTTTCAGCACATCACATAAGTATAATTCTTAGAACACACTGAAAATAGATAAACAATCAAAGAGAATGACAATTTTAACTCATTATTTGATCATTAAATTTTAAGTTAGCCAAATTCATTACAGAAGTCTCAACTATCTTCTAGAAACTACTCAGGTTTCAAGACAGCAATTTGAGCCTGAAAATGAAGCTATATCTAGTAAACCTCACAATCTATTGTGTAGGAAAAAAAATAAAAGGAAATAGACCACATTCAGATCAGTGACACAGTCAAAAGGGGCGGAGGGGAAAGGACAGTTCAGAAACCAGTATCAGCTATAATACCTCAGTATGAACTGGAAATATTGCAAGAGTTCAGGACAACAGGAGCTAGTACTACCCCATTCTATTGAAAGCTCTAATGCTCAACTGATAAGTGAAATCGAAAAGTAGTCTGTGTGTTGTGAATATTTACAAACGCTTTTGGTATGGGTGCAATGAGGCCATACAGCTGTGAGATTTGATTAAGACATAGTTGAGTTATATCTGCACCGTGGAATGCAAGAAATGAATCCATTCCAATGGTTCTTATCAAAGAAAAAACATGTCCTTTAAAAATGCACACAATTCCATTAATTCCATTTACTGAGCTACTCATATGTTAAGGACCTGTGAGGAAGTGTAGAATCTCAAAAACCTGACCAAGTTCAAAATTCAAGTGGAAATCACTACTGCTGCACAAAACTCATAAATAAATAAAGCTTTAATAGGTAATACTACTAAATAAAGCTTTAATGATGATAATATCTTACATTTATGTAACACTTTCATTGGAAGGCTTCCAAAGCAGTTTGTGAACTGTGCAACATACACAGAAATCACTTCACCCATTACTGAAATGCAGAACCTCACCCCCTCCACTATTACCACAAGTGGAACATGCCAGCTGTTTAACAGAATACACCCACACTTCACAACAGATTAGGCTGCAAAGAGAAGAAAGCTTCCTACAGCTCTATCATACCCATAATCTCTTTAATATGCAACAGAAGTACAGGTCTGATTTATTTCTTTATTATTAAGTAGAAATTTCACTTAATAGGAATAAGACATTCCGGACAATATATTCAAGGCAATAATGAAACTCATGGAATCAGATTAAATCATTCAGCCTTAGACATCTTTCCTTGTAACACTAATCAGGCATTTCTTTAATAATGTAGAAATAAACTGCTTTGTCATCTATATTTTGCTTCAGGTCATAACTGCAGAGACAAAAAAAAGTCCTTGAGCTTCATAAAATAACTACTTCAAACATAACAACAACCCTTTTTCTACGGAAGTTTTATCAGGAGAATAACAAAACAGAATCCCACAAAAATACAAGAACCACAGAAATAAATCAGTCAAAAGTATCTTATGTGCAATCAAAAACAATACAAATTGGTCTAATTGAGGAAAGATAGAACATATCTGTACCACAATAATTTTACACCCTTAACGCTGCTTCTTATCTTAAGAGCTCAAAGATGCATCCATCTGAAAGGTTTTCACATTCTGCCTGGAAGCACATGAAGTACATATACTGTATTAGAAGAGTAATGATACCACACATCGCCTACAAATGTTCCCTTTAATATTTAGATTAAAAGATATTTCCCATCTGAACACAGTACGGGCCTACTTCTGCTCCTAATTAAGTTAATGAGAATGTTGTCAAGAACTTAAATAAGAGCACAGAAGACATTTTGTTCCCTAGTTAGCATTTGGAAAGGTGACAAATCTTGGATCCCGGATTAAATTCATGGCTC
Source organism: Emydura macquarii macquarii (assembly GCF_026122565.2). NCBI lineage: Eukaryota > Metazoa > Chordata > Testudines > Chelidae > Emydura > Emydura macquarii. Next base: position 7,532,578 of record NW_027130455.1, read on the forward strand.
TGAAAAGGACCTGCACAAGACCATAGGCATCATTTAAACACCACTTAAAACTTGGATTAAAGATTTACAGACACTTAATGGTAAGTAGAAAATTGTGCAGGCCAACTCACAAGGGTGAATTTTATCCCAAAGACAATGATCAGTTTTCTAAAATAGGTAAGCTATTCTTTTGTGACTTGACACTATGACACTTAAAACTGGTCAAAAAGCTGGGTTATGGATACATCTGAGTCCTGGTTTGGTTTAAAAGCAACTAAGTACTTTATTTCATAATATAACTGTTCCTTTATTCCAGGAGATGTCAAACCCAAAATTAGCATCCAAATAGTTCAAACGCTGCACTGTACAAAATTCATATTTGCATACACATTCATGTATTTACACATGAATGCTGGATAAAACACAGTTACTTAATTTGTTTGTGCAAATATGCATACGCACAATTTCTTCATCTGTGTTTGAAAATGTGGCCCTCTATGTCATAACCCACCAATAAAGTTTTTTTAAAACCAACATGGAAACTTTTAACCCAAAGTTTACATAGAATTATGTAAGAAGATTTGCCCTTATTGACCTCTATTGACACTGATTTTCAGACAAGAAAAAAAAAGACAGTACAGGAAGTCTGTAAATTACATTTTATAGTCAACAGGCAAAATTCACTACTGGTCTAAGTGAAGCAGCTCCTCTGGAGTCAATAGTGTTGTGAGTGAAATTTATTTTGTATATCTACTTCTGGAAATAGATATTTTTCATAACAATTTTTTTTACTGTGTACCATATACCAAGAGATTTTCAATCCACATTTTTACGACTTGATAAACTGAAAAAGTCAGATGTTACTAGATGTGCAACTTTTTAGAAGTTTAATTTTCATAAAGTTTTTGAAAAATTCATGGTTTTATACTCCAACTTTAACAGTTAATCTAAAACAAACCCTTCCAAAACCACTTACTTCTTGAAGATGATATTGAAAAACTGAATGCACACAGGGGAACTTGATGATAGCTGATTTGTTAGTGTAACAGTGATATTTACAGTCTCACCTCTTTTCGTTACACTTGATAATTCTGTAACCTAAGAAAAAATATGTAAACACATACATACAGTATCCAGTCCACATCTCACCTTGAACGTAGTTGTAAAAGTCTAACTGCCCAAAAATGTATCCTATATTACCTTTCAGACAAACTGCCTTTTCACATATTTTCTGGGCTCAGGAAGTCAATCGCAACAAGGATTGCAACTAAGTTAAAAATGAACTGGGCAGGCAGTCCTTCAACCAACATATCCAGAGAACTGTGTTTATTGGCACAATCTTTACTCTTCCAAAGACAGAGCTTTTTTATAATTCAAAGGTCACTGATGATTTAAAAAGCATTTATGTGCCAGAAAACTACTGCTACAACATGTACAGTATACAGTATTATATACTGTATAATCCAGTATAAAATTAGCCTTTGGTTTCTTGTTTAGGAGCTAAAGGGTCGGGGCTTTTTCTTCCATAAACCATTTAAACAGATCCTTGGTTTGCAAGTCTTTTTCACCCCCTTATTCACCTTTTGTTCCAGTAATATGTTTCAAACTGCAGACTATTGGAACACTAGCAATATTACTAAACAAGACTGGAAGAACAGTAAGGCCACCAAACACTGAGAAACACAACTAGCATGCAGCAGTAATTTTAATATGGTACGGTGAAGCCACTTCAGTGAAGTGAAGCCCCAGAAAATGAAGAACTGTACATCATACTTCTTTTTCTACTTTTTAAAAACATGTTACTTTCAAGTTTTGAAAAGCGTTAGATTGACAGCCCTGGAAATTAAAGCCCTCTATTAGCATAACAGGTATAACAAACAGTTGAAATGGAAGCTATGCTCAATTAAAGATTGACAAAATTTCCCCAGACATGCAGCCCCAATGAAATGTGGACACCTCCAGGAAGAAGGACAAAAGTCAGACAAGTCAACTAGCATGTAAATCTCTGCACATCAGAAGATGGTGGCCAGGGGAATTTTGGCCAAGGACACCATTACAAACTCTAATCTTACAGGAAGTGCCATCTTTAGTGTCCTCACAAAGCAGACAAGCCTCATTTTTTAAAGATCCACACACAATAAAATGCATGGAATTCATCCTTCCAAAGTAGATCTATTGATGAACTGAACTGATCCTGTTATTTGTCTTAGTGTTTAGATCATTAAACCATCCCCTCCAGCAGATGTTGCCTAAACCAGATAAACTTCAGATAATAGGTGATGGCATGGTAACAAAATAATTTAAACTCTTTTAAACAAATAAAACAAACATTTTGGGAATGGGATAGTCTCAGCTGTTTCAGCCTGCCAACGCAAAGGTCATAATCAAGATGACTGTGGCTTTGTAGTTATGCAACAACGCATAAGAGGCTTATCTTCACCTGGTTTTCCAGCTTTTGAGAAAGAAAAAGGATAGTTCCATCAAATGCTTTGGCTTTTCCAAGAAGTTCGGTATGGCTGTAAAGCAAAGCAAGGCATAGGCGCCTTGATTCCAACTCTGGGCTAAATGTTACATGGTACTGGTAAAGCTGCCATTCCCTGGGCAAACCTAAGCTATATAAATTTGTGACCACTTTCACCGGAATTCCACTGGTGCCTGAAACAGATAAGTTTAAAATAAACTAAGTTTCTTTCTTTTAAGACAAATATTACTACCAATAATATTTTGAATCATATTAAATAATTACAGGCAATACTTTACTAACCAGTAACCTTAAGAAACACTGATGACTTTCTTGTCAAAAAGATCTCAATCAATACACAAATGCAAGTCAATCAAAATGAATATCTTACCAACATCAATACAAGTAGATGGAACACAATATCTGATGAAACGTAAGATGATACAAACTGGCTGGAAAAAGTAATTTCCCACTAGCAACATATATTATTTTACAAAAATACATTAAAGATTAGTTTATTTCTCCCAATGAACTATTTAATGGTGATAAGCAAATATACCAAACCTGGCAAAATAACTGAAGAAATGTAGGATAATAATAATAATGTCTCCAAACAAATATGGTAATATGGGCATTTGGTATATATATAAAACTAGCCTTTGGTTTCTTATTTTTAGAGCCCTGCAAATCCACAGATATCTGCATCCCGGGACCATTTCTTGCAGATCATGAATCAGATGGTCACAGAGGTCGGGACCTCCATGACTTCTGAGGCAGGGCCAGAGCAGTTGTCACTCAGAAGCGCAGCAGGAACAGCCCCTCTTGCCCACCTAACAGCTAATCAGCTGTTAAGCAGGAGGGCAGGGCGGGGTGGATCAGCTGTTAGGCTGATGGGTGGGACTCATCAATTGTTTGGGGTGGCAGGGACTCAACAGCTGATGGGGGGCTACTAGCTCCAAAATAGCTGATGGGCGGGTGCCATTAAATCTAAAAGAGGGAAAATAGATTGCAGGTTGGGTAAAAATTCATTCCAGTGGATGCGGATTCACATATTTGTATCTGCACAGGGCTCTACTTATTTTGAAGGATCATGAATACCAGACCTATGATCAATCACCAGGTTTCTCATAAAGAGATGCCCTAATGTGTACTGTTCTGGAGACACATCTAAGGAACCCTGCTGATGTCAGCTTGTAAGGATTAGGTCAGACTGCTTTCTCTCAGAAAAAAGCAGTTTCATAAAATGCTTATGTGACATGCTGTACCCCATGTACACCCTTATGGTGTGATTTGTGTATCATTCATGTTCACCCTTACAATGTAACTATGCATTGTCTGATGCAAAGTATGCCATGTAAGGTGTTTTTGAAATGCTCATGACATACTGAACATTATTGTTATGGTAACATGTTTCCTGCAATGTCATACATATGTACAGATATCAAACTCTGCCTTGTCATATCCCCAAATGTGTGTCTCACATGGCTTGAATAGATACAGACGAACACAAAGCTGTGTTTCCACAGCCCACAGAGGTATGCACAGAGGTACAATGGACTGGCCTAAGCATCTGTGAGCACTTTGGCTCAAGTGGAAGAAATCATGCCCATTCCTGGATAGGGCTAATCACCTGACCCACAGGGGGTGTTGAGGAAACTTGTTAAAAGCTGAGGTGCCTTTGTCTCAGGGCTTTCCCCTAGAATCTATCTTCCAAGCAACATCAAAGACTAGCAACTACCCATGGGGAGGGGGAAGCCTGGTTGCAAGACGCATCGCAACCAGCCTGTGTGGTAAGCTAACCTCATAGATTGAAAGAGACTGACATATTAATCTTAGTATAGGATATGAGTTATCTTTTAGTTAATTGTGATAACTTCTTGACTCATTATTAATCTTTTGATTTATATTAATCTGATTTAGATTCACTTAAAATCTTGCTGTAGTCAATAAACCTATTTATCTAAAACAGTGCATGGGGACTGAGTGTGTGCAGAAACTTCACTTAGAGTAACAGAGTTTATGCATAATAATTTCTTTGACAAATTGATGGACAAATATAAATGAGTTTGCAGTATACAACACTGAACCCTGCAAGATGACAGTTCCCAGGGTTGCATCTGGGACTGGAGCTGTTTGCTGGGGGTCTAATCCCATGAGTGGCTGGCCAGAAGCGCTCCTTCACTAGGTCAGGGACCAATTATTCACAAGAGACTGGGTGTGGGCTGACCCAGGAGTTTGTGGTTCACACAGCAAAGCAGGGTAAATTGGGGCCCAGGAGTGAGGAATTGTGGTGACACAGCTGCACACCAGTCCAGATTGCAGGGGGGAACGTCACATCTTATTATTACCATATTTTATATTCCAGACAAAGCATGACACATATAAATGGGGTCACTGAACTTAAGTAGAGCAGGTTTGCTTTCTAAAGGCAAACCCAAACTGCTTTGCAGTGTAATAAAACTGTACACCATCATGATGTAGATTTTTTTTCTGAAATGTCCACTCATTTTAGGTATACGCACCCCTTTCAAATGCATGCTAACATCTGACTACAAAATAATACTATGTATTTCTGTATCGTGTTCGATCTAAGGATCTCAAAGCACTTAATTAATAATAGATTTTAAGACAGACAATAATCCTGTGAAGTAGAGTGCCATTATTCCCATTTTACAGATGGGGAGATTTAAGCCTAGGCAGCTATATAAGTAGTTTATATAAAAAAAATCAGCCGTACTGAGTCAGACCAATGGTCCACATAGCCCAGTATCATGTCTTCTGACAGTGGCCAATGTCAGGTGCTTCAGAAAGAATGAACAGAACAGTAATCATCAAGTGAACCATCCCATCCCCAAACAGCAATCCCTGCCTATCCTGGCTAATAGCCATTGATGGACCTATCCTCCAAGAATTTATCTAGTTCTTTTTGGTCCAGTCTCGGCCTTCGCAACATCCTCTGGCAAGGAGTTCCACAGGTTGATTGTGTTGTGTGAAGGAATACTTCCTTTTGTTCATTTAATCCAGCTGTCTATTAATTTAATTTGGTGGGCCCCCAGTTCTTGTGTTATGAGGAGTAAAGAATACTTTCTTATTCACTTTCTCCACACCAGTCATGACTTTAGAGACCTCTATCATATCCCCCTAGTCATCTCTTTTCCAAGCTGAAAAGTCCCAGTCTTATTCATCTCTCCTTATATGGAAGATTTTCCATATCCCTAATCATTTTGTTGCCCTTTTCTGTACCTTTTCCAATTTCAGTATATCTTTTTTGAGATGGGGCGACCAGATCTGCACACAGCATTCAAGATGTAGGCGTACCATGGATTTATACAGAGGCAAAAATTCATACAAAAAATATGTGGCAGATCCACTAACACAACACAGATTTGACACCCGGTCCTTTGCTTCAGCCACAAGATCAAATTTCCACTTTAATAGAACTTTTTAATCAGAGACTGTTTTTCTATGAAAAAAATCAAATCAAAATGCCCCAGTTGTTGATTGCTCAAATTCAAGAATGTCACCTATGTTGAAAGTCAATCTTTGAATCAGCTTCTAAATACTAATACTCCCTTTAACAAATACAAGAGACACATTTTTCCACAGCTTATTAGAGAAGACATGTTTGTTTGTTTGTTTGTTTTTTAAACTAAGAAAGATTTTTGTCTGGTTAGATATATTAATCCCTGGGATCAAAGGGATCAAGAGCACCTGCCAGAAGAGCTAATGCAAAATGTATTATGTCATGTCAAGGAAGCTCAACTTCAGAAGTCAAGAAAGTTGAAATATATCATACAAGTAACACAGAGACTTTAGATGTCAAAAATTAGACACCTCCAAACTGAACATTCACTTGACAACCAGGAAGTCTATAAGGGGTTGAGAACTTATTCTGAGGTAATGAGCACCTAAGCTCCAAGTTAAGGGCTCTCAGCACTTCTAACAAGCATATTTTCATGTTCCTATGTATTAGCCATATACTATGGATTTGCCCCAGAAAGGTATGGAGCTCTTGCAACTCACTGAAATCAATGTGTACTACTGGTTCCCAGCACCTCTCCAAAACAAACCCTTAAAAGACAGGGCTAACCTGAAGGAAATGGAGTTACTCTACCTGTTTTAGAGTCTTTCACATGTGCCATAGTCTCTCTAGTATTTACGCCCAAATCTTGAAAGTTATATCGGGTCTTTCCCCCTCTCTCCAGCAGTGTGTATCCAGACACCCCAGCAGAAAGACCATCTTGAACAGAAATGTGGAAAGAACTGTAAAATGTATTCAATCCTTGTGAATCCAGAGAAATAACCTAAGAATTCATAAATTTCGACACAGGTAGTTTTATAGCCTTCAGTCTTATGGTGTTCAATTTTTGCCATCCTAATAGCAAGAATTAGGATATTTAACTGGAATAAGTTTAACTGGATTTTATTTGGACAGCAGCACATGAAATATGTAATAATGAGAAGCAAAATCATGTTTTAATAACCAGAGCCTGAGCTACCACGATTGTCATAGCAGTATTAACAGTTACCTTATTCTTAAGAGGTTTAAAAAATAAATTCCTTTTTAAAGACAATGTCAAGATGTTTTCACAATTTTACACAAGACTTGCAACTCACTTGTCTTTATACTTCATTCTGTCTATAGCCTCCTAATACATGTTAATGCATTCAGTTAGAAAACAAGCTACTTTACAGTGTTTAATAATAAAATACATTACCTATTATTAATTTATATTAAAGTAGCACCAGGACCCTCAGTCATGGACCAAGACTATTGTGCTAGGCCCCATACAAACAGAGAATAAAATAGACAGTCCCTGCCGTAAGAAGTTTATAAAGTAATTACTTAATGTAGTTGCTTTCTTACATCTCTGAGTAAGTTTTGCTGTTCCACTGTGACCACAGGCAGTTGAGGGTTCTTTCTCAGATTGCGAAGTCCTAACAGCTACGGGCTCATCACTTCTAGAACAACCCTGTGAGATATGAATAAGAGAGGTCTGTAAGATAGAAACTAGCTTAGTTACAAAATAGTTACTCTGTAGATGGCCTACAGTCATATGACATGTGATGGAAGAGATGAAATTTCATTGCTGAAAGTCACAAAGTACAGCACAGGTGGTAAAGAAATTTCAATGCTGCATAGAACAGAGGCAGCTATTATAGAATAGAAATAACTCTGTCCCCATTACATATTTAACTTTAAGCCTGTGCACAAGTCCCCCATGTTTAAATGCTTTGCTGATCAAGACAGCGGATGAATCACAGCCTTAGTGAACTGAGATCATTTTGTTCAGACACCTGCTCAAACAAAAGCAACAGAAAGCCTGAGTCAACAGGAACAGAGAGGTACCAAACACTAAAAACAAACACAACCTGTCCACTACTTAAAAATCTTCCATTCATGAACACTAGCAGAATTCACTCTAGAAAAAACACAAAACACATTATGCAGCTTTTTCAAAGGATGTTAATAATAAGAGTTCTCTTTCAGTATTTTTGAGACAAGATGGATAATATTCTACTAGTCAAAAGAAAACAATTTTGGTGCTTAGTTCTGAATGGCAGATGTTACCCCTTCCTGATAAGGTAGGCCTTTTTCATCCACCATCTATTATAAAAACTAAAAGCAGAGTGCCAGGACAGAAGGGGCACACAGATAAATTGTCCTGAAAGACTATTAATTCCACCTTCAATGCAGGTCATTGTTTTGCAGTGTCAATTAAAAAACAGACAGTATTCATGGTACAATTTTGTAGCTTGTATCTTTCAAGAAGGTTTCCAAGGAAAGCAGATAAGCTGCACAGAAGTGTGAATATTTTGTATTTCTTGCAATTAAAGGAAGTTATATTAGACTTTATTTTTAATTTCAGTGATTAATCCCAAAAGAAAGATAAAGCGATAGGAAGGAATGAAATGGTGCTGGCCCTGAAGTCGCACCCAGGGTCAACCGACACAAGAACCAGTTTCCAATCTCTGGCTCAGATACGAGTATCCCCACACAAGGTTGATTGGGGCCCCTAGGGATGTGGGGGTGTATTTTATTTGACCACCACCCCCATGGGGAAAGGAATGGGATGACAGAGCCGCCACTGATGAGCAAGGCAGGTAGCCTCCCAGGAGGTGTTCAGACACCACGATGATGGCCCCGGACAGGCATGCATCTAAACAGGAAAGGTAGACTAGAAAGTCATGGGTGTGTAACCCCCTCCCTTGGGACGATTTTTTCTGAACACACGACGCCAAGCCCCACGAGGAGGAGGAGGAAACAGGCGAAGGGCAAAGGGGAGCAGCTCCGTCACAGCTAGCGAGGGAAGAGGACAAGGCAGAGCCCGCCCACGGCTACGAGCTACGCACCGGCTGTGGCGATCCAGGCTGCCCCCCGCTGCCGGCGGCGGCCGGGAGGGCTTGTCCCCGCGCTCGAACCCGCGCACGGCCGCTCATCCTCTGCCCGCACAGGCACCGCGCGCCGCCCTGCGAGAGCAGAGAATAAAACACAGACACGGGGGGGGCGTCAACACCGCTGCCTCGGGGCCGCCACAACCCGCCCGATCCCCACCGGCGCCGAGGGCTAGTGCAGGGCCGCCACAGGGCGCCACTGCGTCCGCCTGGCTGGGGGCGCCGCAGGGTCTCTTGCTCGCCCGGGCCTCGCGCTGGGGGCGGGCAGAGGAAGGGAACACGAGACCCCAGCCGGGCCCCGCTCCTCGCGCGCGCTCACCAACCCCGCCCGTAACGGCCCACGGCCACGAGGCTCCCGCGCGTCTCGCCCCGGCCGTGCACCCACGTGTGGCGCAGGCACGACGGAAAGCCACGCCCCCTCCTCAGCGCGGCAGCTGCGCGCGCCAGAGGTGAGTGGGGGTGGGGCACGAGGGAATGTGTTGGAGCCACGTGACGCTGCAGGGGTGGGGCGCTGGGGTGGTTGAGTAGAGCAGAGCAGACCCCTCCCTCCCCGTGACAGACGGGGCAGTGGTGGGGGCGGGGCCTTCTCCATGTGACGCCGGCGGGGGGGCCCGGGGATGGGGAGAGCCCTGGGCAAGTAGGAACCACTGCAGGCAGGCCTAAGAGTGAGGTCATGGGGTGACAGTACCAGGGCACGTGATCATGACCTCCCACAGCCCCAGCCCAGGGTGTGGTGTCACCATGAAGTCACTTCTCAACTGACGTGCAGTGTCATGACATGACGAAGTTGCCTCTTGACTGAGGTGTGATACCACCACAAAGCCGCCTCACGTTTTGGTTCAAGGTCACAACAACGTCGCCTTGTGCTGCAGTGTAATGCCCTGGCACTGGCACCCAGATCCAAACAGTTCATGCTGTCAGGAAAAAAAAAAGTAAATAGATCCCACTACCTATGGTGTATTTCTATAAACATTCACCATGCTGTGCAATGCAGCAGATTTTCCCAGACTCTTGTCAGTTTGACACATAAGGTGTACATATATACATACACCTGCATGTGTATCCTCTTGGTGTTCACCCAGTCACAGTGGGTTTCACTCAGATTGGAAGGCACATCCTCTGGACACTTTTGCTCAGATCTTTTCAGTCAGTCAAGAAGGAGATGGCTTTCCTGGGCTCTGAATATAGAATAGGCTACTAAGTGAAGTTGCAGGTTGAATCCTATGCAGAAATCTCCCCAAATGCAGCCTGACACACTGTAGTTAACTGTCAGGGCCATCTTGAAGAGATTTCTTATAATCTGTGTTAGAGAATATCTATATATTCTATATAAAATCAGTATATTCTATATATTTATAAAATCTGTATATTTCTCATACATGAAATTTATCTGAATTTCTCCCTCTGATGTGCAGTGAAGATCAACAAGCGTAGACATGTCTGCACTTGCCAATTCTTGTTTTGTTCAGGGCTTGTAATAGCTACTTGTGGTACACTTTGAATTCCCTGCACACCATGAGAGGGACAGGTAAAACACCTGCGAGCTTTGCACTTCAATGACTTTAATGCCTGTAGGTTTTCCTTCACCAGAGACAACAAATTCTGGAAATTTAATAGACTAGCTTCTTTGGCTGCATTTTCTAACTCTAACCTGATTCAATCTTGGCATGGGACTGCACCTTAAGTCAACTCGGAGATTGTGTTAATGCAGAGGTTAACTTGTTAAGCTGAGTTTCTCACAATGAACACAAGGTACCAGTGCTCCAGGCTTTACACTGTTTGCCTGTTGGTTACTGGGTTGAGTTTAAGGTATTGTCCTGTGTAGAGTCCTAAATGACCTAACACCTGTTCTTTTGAGAGATCACCTCTCTCCCTGTGCCATCCTGCCACATCTACAGTCAGAGGAGGTACCCAAACTGGGGCCCCCTTAGTTTGCAGAGTATTTTTTGTGAAGATCTCTAGACTTTTAAATTCATTTTTTCCCATCCCCATCCAAAATAGCCCAAATCTGTTGACATTCAAGACATGCTGTAAAGTTCATCTCTTATTCCTAACCTTTTTGGGAGAGAGTGGTGAGCTGAGGTCTGGGACAGGCGTATTGGGGATAAACAACTGTCATTGGTATGACGTTATTCTTTTCTTCCTAGTTTCCAGAAATTTGCAGGGTTTATTTTATTTCTGCGTTCATTTACTATATTTTAATATATGTGAAAGCACATACAACCCTGGACAGGCACTCTTATGCTTCTATAGATATAAATAAATAAATAAATAAAACATAGCAATTGCAAAATGTAAGATGCCTGCTATCACCATCTGGGAGTTAGTTAGCAAACACAGTGTATTTATGGAGGTCAACAGAGAAAATGAACAGCATTCTTTGGCCTTTCAATAGTGACTATACAGTGTTTAAGAACTATGCACATTTCAGTCCGTCATCACTGATGGGACAGTGGAAAAAAAAGTTAGTCAATTCTGCTGCTGATGTACAAGCAAATTAAATGTTTTTCCAAGTAGAGGAAATCAACATTTATGTGTATTCATGTACAAATACGAATGCAATTAATTGCACCTATAGTTGCCTCCATTTAGAAGCTTGCCTACTTAATTGCCCCAACAAATACTGGAGGCTGGATTGTGATTTGGCTAAAAATCAGAATACTCAGGATGTTTTCAGCCTCTTTAGCTGTATTTTCTAATAACTTTTGGGAACACAGGTTGTCAATGAACAGGGATCTAGTTGTTTGCTTCATGCCTGGCCTGGGTGGTGCATTGGAATAAATAACCCAGTGTCTAGATGAGCTTGGGACTTGGATGAGGGCCAACTGTCTGTGACTGAATGTGGAAAAGACTGAGATTGTATGTGTGGTTTTCGGGAAGTAGCCAGAAGTGTTGGTGATGTTGTACCTGACTGAGGGACGGCAATTGCAGTTTGTAACAAAAGTGCATAGCATAGGTATATTATTAAATCCTGGACTGCTTCTAGAGGTCCAGGGAGCAGCTGTGGCTCAGGCTATGTCTACACTATAGCCCTTACAGCAGCACAGCTGTACTGATGCTGCTGTAAGATCTCTCATGTAGCTGCTCTATACCGACAGGACATAGCGCTCTTCCATCAGCATAATTAAATCACCCCCAATGAGTGCACACCCCTGAGTGACATAAATTTTGCCAACATAAGTGGTAGTGTAGACATGGCATAAGAGTGTTTTCTCCATCTGTGTCTAGTAGTGAATGTATGTCCTTTCGTTTTCTATGTGGACGTTGCCACAATTAACTATGCTTTCTCACCATGAGATTGGAATACTGCAATGCACTCTACATTCTTACTAATACTTCTTAGAAACAGAATGTGATGACCTGCACAAAAAGCCAAGTTTCATGCTGAGAGCATGTTACACCAGAACTCAAGTGGTCACAGTGCCTGGGATCCAGCCCGAGCCCGAACATCTACACTATAATTTTATAGCCCCACAGCCTGAGCACCGCAAGCCCAAGTCACTGACCCAGGCCAGCTGCGGGTGTTTTCTTGCCATGCTGATATAGTCTGAGAGTCTGCCACTCTCCTTGTGCAATACTCTCCTTGAGCCCCAGTTAAAATTAGTGGAACACTTGAGCTAGAGCCCTTCAGTATGAAAGGGAGGGGATTGCTGGCAAAACATTCTCTTTGGTATGCCAGATACCAGATGTGGTACTCTTCAGTACATCTTTTTCCTCAGGCATTTGAGGGCTAGATTGAGGGTTTGAGAGATTTGCTGCTTACTGTGTAGTTTATGTTATCTTCTGGCATATATTTATTTTAGCTTAGAAAGAGCAGTTCACTGCACTGAAAGTTCACTGCTTTAAGATTTTACTGTGAATTGAAGTTATATTAGGGTAACCAGAACAAGGGGTGGGCACCAACTTATGTTTATATGAATTAGAAGAATTCAATAAATAGCTAAATAAATATTGAGTGTAACCTGACCCTTAATCTATGCTTACTTGCAAGACTCTGGCCTGTAAGAATCTGGCCTAGAATGTGTGATTATGTCTCCCTGGCTGGCTTCACCTAACTGTGTTTTCCTTTAGCTCAAGTGATGGAGGCCTGTCTTTTTGGTTCTGAACATCCCTGCTGCTGACACAGCTAAGTACATGTGCACATGCTCACACAGACTCCACAGCAGGGGTCACCAAAGTGTAGCCTCATGGAGCCAAATGCAGCTCACAGTGTCTTTAACATGGCACTCAGGTGTGAAAAAAAATGTGTCCCAAAATGAACTGGGCAAAAGATGGAGCATGAGGGGGTGGTATTTGTCTGCACAGGCCACACCTATGTAGTAAAGAAACAGAAGACTCCTGTCTGATCTATTCAAGGCAACTTAGATGTGACCCTTGCGCTCTTGGCAACTTGCCAAAGCCAATGTAGCAAAGTTTGAACTTCCTTGTTCCAAAGATTTGGAGAAAAAGTTCCTATACATACTGCAAAAACTTCATACAGAATCCTATAGTTCCTGTGAGGGTGGCCATTTACACTTCAACCTTATTTTTAAGGGCTAGAACCCCATAATATTTTTTTCATAATACAAAATCATACATTCAGATTATTATAGCTTGAAAACTTATTTTTATCTAAGTAAAACCTTCTTAAAATGTCTTTGTTGGATAAGATTTTGGGACATTGCACCCAAAATTAGGGATTTCATTTAAAATACAGAAGTGATCTCATTAGTTCTTGCTCATAGTACCAGGTTCTTGATGCAGTACAGTTTGCTGTCGCAGAGACCACTGAAAAGTGAAATCCATGTAAAGAAGAATGTGTGAGGTTCTGCATGAAGTAAACAGGAATACTTATCGAGTCACAATATTATTGCTTGCAGTTTCCTGCACTGCATATTCTGTAATCTGCATGTCTGCAAAGATCAAAGCAATTAAATTGTACTTTATCACATCACAAAGTATATAAATCTGAGAGTAAATAACTTCTACACAGAGACTGCCTGTGAAAAAGAACAATATGACCTTATTTCAGTGTTGCCTTTCAAACCAAACACGTCAGTTGGCTAACTGTACTTAGTATTGTAGCAGTTCTTTAAAAAAAATATTAATGGACTGGATAATTTATGATCACAACTATGGGTGGCTGGATGAGACAAATACAGTACCTGTGATTATGATGCTATGAAGAAATTGGCTGGTGATTTTCCCCATGGTTTTTTTTTGGTTAGTCAGAAATGCTTTTAACTGAACCAGAATCAAGCTTAATTCTACAACGTTGGCAGCAAGGAAAAGCTCCTGTCCCCAACAAAGAGGCTTATTTAAAGCATAACAGCAAAGAGAATTTTCACTCTGAGGTAAAATCCAGGGGATTATAAAACACAGAAGCTATATTGTCACAGGCTTATCTGAAGGATAAGTGAGAGCTCCAGCAAGTGCTTTAGTACCATACAGTTGTCACAGTTTATTCAGGCAGAGGTCACAAGAGTTAGACAATTTTAAAGGGGTACTCCTTCCCTCCTCTTTTATTTGTATGTACTACTGTGGTCCCTAAATGTTGGCTTCTCAGTGCTTCTGTAGAGTTTGTTATCTGCAGCTCTCAGAATACTTTATGGAAATTAAACCATTATTTCTTACGGAACCTCTAGGAAGTAGAATAATATTGTGGTGCTTATTGCTCCTTTTACAAACTGAAGGCTCAATTGTGGCTTTACCATGAGCCCTGCATTAGCAGCAGTGCATCACTGCATTGCCCCTGGAGCAGCCCAAGAGGGAGTTTGTGATTCAGAAAGCCATGATCTCCCTCCCAGTCCCCACACTGCTCCAGAGAGGGAATATGCAGCACTAGGTCTATAGCTGTTGCAGTATATGCTCTCCAAGGTAGCAACAGAGCTGCACTGCCAGATGCACTGGAGGCAGGTGGGGGGTGGGGCCCAGTGCCAAAACTCCACTCACTCCCACTCATCTGCACACGGAGAAGATGTAATGGCTCTGTGGAGCCTGTGTCCCCTCCCATGCTGCTATCCATGATGTGGGTAGTGTACTCACCCCTGCTCTGCCACATAGCCTGGGCCATGGTTAGGCCTGGAGAAACTAAGGGAAAGAAAGAGTTAGTACCTTACTCAGGATCACACAGCAGAACAATGGTAATCCCCAAACTCCTGTTTTAAGCACTACACCACATGTTTACTCATAGAATCATAGAGCTGGAGGGGACCTTGAGAGATCATCTAGTCCATCACCTCATGCCAAGGCAGGACCAAGTATACCTAGATCATCCCTAACAAGTGTTTCTCTAACCTGTTCTTAAAAACTTCCAATAATGGCATTCCACAACCTTCCTTGGTAATCTAGTCCAGTGCTTAACTAGCCTCGTAGTTAGAAAACATTTCCTAATGTAATGTAATGCTGACCCATACACAGGCATCAGCAATGTGGATCAAACCTGGGATCTCTGGAGAGAAACGCATGCGCTGCTACTGCATGAGTTACAAGGCAAATGTTTTTTAACCAAGGCTTTAGCAGGCTCATCAATCTCTAGCTGGCCTATTGTTATTGTGCTGCTAGGAGTTGTGGAAAGGCAGAGAGGATCACAGTGCATCATGGGTGCGGGCTCAACGTCCCATGATGCAGTGATTTCCGTCCCATCATTCCATGGGTTTCCAAATGCGTTTTGCAGCATTTTTCAATGGCCCCAGTTTCCTGCACACTCACCCTCTCTATCTGAAAGGATGGATCCTGCACTGCTTTCCACTATTGTCAGTGTTCTGGACACATCACGGCTGCTCATGCAGTATATCATGAGCTCCCAATCGGAACAGGAATCCAAGGCACCTGCCCTGCTGTGTGCCATGCAAACAAACAATGCCGGATTACTGTTTACATTCACGAAGTATCTGCACACGGAGTTTGCCCCTGCCTTGCGATGCAAGGACAGCAGAATGAGAGCTGCTCTCTTGTTGGAGAAGCACATGGCAATTGCCACCAGGTGGAAGCTGGCAACTCCAGACTACTACCTGTCAGTCACTAATCTGTTTGGAGTCAGGAAGTCCACTGTTTGCGCTGTGTTATTGCAAGTGTGCAAGGCTATTAATCTCATACTGCTATGAAGGGCTTTGAGTATTGGAAACGTGCGTGAAATAGTGGATGGCTTCGCAGCGATGGGATTCCCTAACTGTGGCGGGACGATAGATGGCACGCATATCTGAATTTTGGCCCGGGTCCATCTTGCGACGGACTACATCAGTAGAAAGGGGTACTTCTTGATGGTACTGCAGGTGCTTGTGGATCACCATGGGCATTTCACTGACATCAACACGGGTTGGTCAGGGAATGGGCATGATGCACACATCTTCAGGAACGCTGGCATGTACAGAAAGCTGCAAGCAGGGACTTCCTTTCCAGACCAAAAGATTCCAATGGGAATGCCCAGAGTGATCCTGGGAGGCCCAGCCTATCTCTTTCTGCCATGGCTCATGAAGCCTTATATGGGCAACTGGGATAGCAGCAAGGAACGTTTCAATAACAAGTTGAGCAGATGCCGAATGTCTGTTGAATGTGAGTATGGCAGATTAAAAGCTCGCTGTCAATGTCTTCATGACAAGTTAGATCTAAATGAGGAAAATATTCCCATAGTTATAGCCTCCTGTTGTGTTCTCCATAATATTTGTGACGCTAAGGGTGAAAAGTTTTCCCCTGGATGGAGCACAGGGATGGATTGTCTTGTAGCTGACTATGAACAACCAGATGTCAGGACTATTAGAGGGGCACAACAGGGGGCCATTTGAATCAGGGAGGCCTTGAGGAACCACTTTGGCAATGAGCACCAATAAGGTGTCTTGGTAAACAGCACTGTGCCATGTTATGACTGCTAGCCAGCTTGCACGGTGTATCAATGTAAGGTGAACAACAGTGTGCAAGAGACAAATAAAGATTGCTTATCCTTCACAGAGTATGTCTTTATTAAATAACAATTATTCACAACACACACAAAAACCTGGGCTGGAGAGGAGAAAGCAGTGAGTGGCAATGTGAGCTATGACAGCTGCGTGTAAGTCCAGCTATCGTTCTGGAAGCTGAAGGGGAGGAGTGAATGGGTACCGAGATGAGTCGGGAGTTTGGTAGAAATGTGTGGGTGGAGTTTGGGGAGAACATGTAAAGCAGTTCTGTATTGGCTGCAGGGGTGGGGGAGTGAGTACCCCTGAATTCAGTCTGCAGTGTTATGAGTGACTTTAGCAGCTCCATTTGCTCTTCCATGGTTTTTATCATGCGCTCGTGACCTACTATCACTCATTCCCGGTTTTCCCCTCCTCCTGCCTATCAATTTTTTGATTTTTGGTCACACTGTGTCTCCATGCCCTTTTTTCTTTTTTTTCCATCTCAGAGGACTGGAAGAGTTCTTGGAACATCTCCTTTTCGCTTCTCAGTGGTCGTTTTCTTATCAGCGGCAAGCACTCATCAGAAATGTAGGAATTCCCCTCAGGGGCACATTATAGAAGCACAATAAACAATGAACAGAAGCATGATTGTCAGTGCATTAACAGCATTGATGCATTACTGTAAAATACACCTCTTTCTCACTGTCCCCTGGAAAACGCACAGCTCGACAATCACCCATGACATGGTTAGTTGTGCCCGGGGGAAGGGGGTACTCATGCTGGGGAAAAGATTTTGGGTGGTTGTTTGGAGTATTGATGCAAGTAGATAGGGACAAAATTTCAAATTGTGCCACCATTTGCCACAAGCGGTTGGCCATAGAAGCCAATATCTCACTCCTGAGAGTAAGCAGGGGCTAGGCTGCATCTCCATACAAAAAGCTTCAAAATGGGTCCCTATGCTGCTCGCCTGTGTGCGGCTTTGGTCCCTGCACAAGTGATTGCCAATTGGCATGGGAAAGTTTCTTACAACAGGGGAAGAAACAAAGCAGCTCTGCTGAGGAATTTCCGGCAGAGCATCAGCGAATACCTCTAGGAAAGTTCCCTAGATATCTCTCTGGAGGATTCCCATGAAATCTCAGTGTGCATTAACACACTTTTCCATGCACTGCCTAGCTGCACAGGGGAATGGAAGCACATGAAAACACAGCTACTCTTGTGTATTTCTATCCCTTCAACCAGCTGTATAATGCAACAAAGCAAAGGACAGTTGTACCTCATGTAACCAAGCAGCATCAGCTCAAAAACAACACTTACCAGAGCTCCCCTCTCCTGCATCCTTCATGCCAGAACTGGAGTGCTGGGATTGGTTCGAACCCTCCGGGATTGAGATGAGGTCCTGACTCCCCATGTCACCAAATGACCCAGTGCCCTGCTCCGCATCATCCTTCAACTTGACCTCCTTGTCCATGACTTCTTTGTCGGGGTTGAGTCAAGGGTCCACTGTCTCCGGATCCATGGAGGTATCCACGGGTCTCATGGCAGTAAAGATGGGGTCACCACCAAGGATGGCGTCCAGCTCCTTATAGAAGCGGCAGGTCTTTGGCTGTACACCAGAGCAATGGTTTGACTCCCTGGCCTTTTGGTTCCCCTGCCATAGCTCCTTGATTTTCGTACGGCAGAGCAGCATATCCCATTCATAGCTGTTCTCTGCTATGCCACGAGAAATCTGACCTTAGGTATCAAAGTTCCTTCGGCTGGAGCAGAGCCGGGACTGCACATCCTCCTCTCCCCAAATGCTGATCAGATCCAGAAGCTCTGGTATGCTCCAAGTGGGAGAGCATTTGGTGCGTGGAGCCGCCATGGTCAGCTGGGAAAATGAGATGTGAGCTCTCCACACCGACAAGCAGGAAGTGGAATTTCAGAAATTCTTGGGACTATAAAGGGGGAGAGGTGGATGGCTGCAGGGCAGTGGAGTTCAAATTAATGGCCAGAGCAGTCAGGATGGGAATTGTGGGACACTTCCTGGAGGCCATGTACTGTGACATAACCAAGCATGGTGTCTACACTGACACTTTGTCGCTAAAAGTTTGGCGCATAAAACTCTATGCCTCTAGTCAATGTGGTTTTATTTTGTTGCAAAATCAGGACAGTTGGGTCGGCCGGGGTGGGGGGTATTGTAGTGTGTACACCATCACTGTTTTGGCACAAATAGCTGACTTTGGTCGACAAATGTCTATAGTGTAGATCAGTCCTTACTCTTGTGAAAATATTGTTATGGACACAGCCATCAATGCCTATAGAAAGCCTGTCTGTTATGAACCAACTCAATGATGAACCAGCTGTCAAAGAGCTTAACCTTGCTATAGATGGCCTCCCCAATGGAAAGGCCCCCGGAAAAGATTGCGTACCTTGAAAGGTCGTAACATGCGGAAAACCTATCCTACTGCAATACCTTTATGAGTTGCTCTGTCTGTGCTGGAAAGAAGGCAAAGCACCACAAGAAATTAGAGATGCCAACTGTGGAGACAGAATTTCATAGTGGCGTCCGCAGCGCCACGAGCACCCCCCCCCCCACGCGGATAAAAGAAGCAGCCTGGGGAGGGTCGACTCAGCGACCCACACGTACCTACCACCTTATAAGGGGATGGAGCGACCTCACGTTGCCGGTGCGTGGTCAGCGACTGCCCGGGAAAAATGTAAGCACCTGGTTGGCTGAAAGCCAAGGCATAACTTGTGGACAAGTTAGAGAGAGTGCAGCGGAGGGCAACCAAAATGATTAGGGGGCTGGAGCACAAGACTTATGAGGAGAGGCTGAGGGAACTGGGCTTGTTTAGTCTGCAAAAGAGAAGAATGAGGGGGGATTTGATAGCAGCCTTTAACTACCTGAAAGGGGGTTCCAGGGAGGATGGGGCTAGGCTGTTCTCGGTGGTGGCAGATGACAGAACAAGGAGCAACGGTCTCAAGTTGCAGGGCGGGAGGTCTAGGTTGGACATTAGGAAAAAGTTTTTTACTAGGAGGGTGGTGAAGCACTGGAATGGGTTACCTAGGGAGGTGGTGGAATCTCCATCCTTAGAGGTTTTTAAGCTGAGGCTTGACAAAGCCCTGGTTGGGATGATATAGCTGAGGTTAGTCCTGCTTTGAGCAGGGAGTTGGACTAGATGACCTCCTGAGGTCCCTTCCAACTCTAATATTCTATGATTCTATGATTCTATGACCTTAAACGGTCATGCAGCAAATAACAGCCAATGGGGCTTAGCCTCTGTTAGCCGCGGGAAACTATAAAAGTTTAAAGTCAGGTAACAGAGGCCAGAGAGGAATTGGATTTACCCGGCACCCCGCGAATCTCCTGGTCGTGTCGGTTCAGTGGGCTGACGCATCTTCCCCGGCCCGCTTCGCTGCGAACTGATCACTTGGAGCGGCTCTCTCCCGTCTGCAGGATTTAAAGCAAACGGCAACTGAATTTGGCCAACGGGGTATATTTTTACGTGGTGTTTGTGAGTATTAAGTAACTGTTCTCTGTTGTGTCTGTGCTGTAAACTCCTTCGGGGAACTCCAAAACCAGGCACCCTAGTGTCACAAGCTGGCAGCCATGCGTTGATCCAGAGAGATCATGAACGCAGAAGTCTTGGGTGGCGCATTTTGTCCTTTCGCGCATGGAGTTCCCTTACCTTTTGCTATCATTGTTTATTATAGAATAAAAAGTGTATTGATTAAGCCAAACTCGAGAATTATCACTGCCTCGCCGACCCCCCGTATCCCAAACCGAACCTATCTGAGAGTTTTTCTCTCCATTCTAACACCAACATCATCACTCTCTATAAAAACAAGGGTGACAGGATTGACTGTAACAACTATCTTGGCATTTCCCTTCTTAACATAATGGGAAAAGCCTTTGCCCGAGTTGTTTTAAATAGACTTCAGATCCTGGCAGAAATAATTTATCCTGAATCACAGTGCGGCTTCAGAGCCGAAAGATCTACTATCGATATGATCTTCTTGCTGAGACAACTACAAGAGAAATGCAGAAAACAAAAAAAGCCACTTTACATAGCTTTTATCGATCTCACAAAGGCTTTTGACCTGGTCAGTAGAAGCAGACTATTTGTGCTTCTAAAAAAGATTGGATGTCCCCTTCAGCTCTTAAGCATGATTCGGTCTTTCCATGAAATCATGTACAGCACAGTCCAATACGACGGCTCAGTCTTCAAGGCTATCCAGATTTGGAGCGGGGTCAAGCAAGCCTATATACTTGCCCCAACTCTGTTCGGGATCTTCTTCTCCTTGCTACTGAAACAAGCTTTTGGTTCCTCACCTGAAGAAATCTACTTGCACAGAAGATCTGATGGAAAGCTGTTCAATCTTGCAAGACACATCTAAAACCAAGACTCGGGAGGTCCTTATCCAACACCTCTTCTTTGCTGATGACACAGCAGTGACTATCCACACAGAAGCCCATCACCAAAATCTCATGGACAGTTTTTCCAAAGCCTGTCAAGATTTCGGGCTTACTATAAGCTTAAAAGAGATGAACACGATGTGTGAAGGAGTTGAAGAAGCACCCTCCATCAACATAACTTGAAGTGGTGAATGAGTTCACATACCAGGGGTCTACTTTCGCAGTCAACCTTTCACTTGAAACGGAACTCAACATCCACATTGGAAAAGCTGCCACAACAATATTTAGAATGAGCAAGAGAGTATGGCAAAAAAAATAAACTGACAGAACACACAAAGATCTGTGAGTATCATGCATGTATTACTAGTACACTTTTGTACAGGAGCGAGACATGGACCTTATACTCTTATCAGGAAAAAAGGCTCAACAGCTTTCATATGTGTTGTCTTCGTCAAATTTTTGGAATCTCCTGGAGGGACAGTCGCCAACACTGAGGTGCTCAAGCGAGTCAGCATACCCAGCATACAAACACTCCTTAAGCAGAGACGTCTTTGATGGCTTGGGCGTGTGTGCCGAATGATGTGCGCATCCCAAAGAACAGGCTCTACGGTGAACTGGCCTATGGAAAAAGACCTAAAGGGACACCCATAATTGCATTTCAAGGATGTGTACAAATGAGACATCAAAGAAATGGATATGGATATGGATAACTGGGAAAATCACACTCAGAACTGCAGCCTTTGGAAACAAGAGCTCAATAAAGGTCTCCAAAGCTACAAGAGGAAGCAGTCCAGTTTAGCAGAGGAGAAAAGAGCTTGCGTCAAAAAACCACCTTTCAATGTGACAAATGCAGCAGAGATTGTCTCTCTCAGGTAGGTCTCTTTAACCACAGCCACAGCTGCCACAAAATCAACTGAGCACATTTTTTACCTCTCAGGAGCGCGTACCCATGGTCTCTCGAGACTGAAGGATGCCAACTGAAAACTATACACGTGGAGGGGTTCAATCATAAAAATAATGTTATGGGTAGCATACTGTACAGATGTATTTTACTTCTAAAACACTGGTACCATTCATGCAAGATTTTCTTTTAGTGTAAGAGGTGAAAACTGGTGTTTTAGGAGAATACAGTCCTGAGATACTGAAATTATACTTAAATGTATTGAAAGTGCACCTTGGGCTGAATATAATAGTCATAAACACATAACTTGCATCTGCTTACGTGCTGCACAGCTACAGTTTGTTGTCAGGTGCACTTGAATATAATACAGGAAACTCCCAGTACTTAAGCTACCCTCATGTCTTAATAACTTTAATAAGCAGTTTAAACTTATCCCCTTCACCTTCAGTAGGTGGCTTTGTGAGATATATATATATATATAGTGGCAACCTTACATCTGCTAGAACAGAATATGCAACAGGTTTAACAAAGAAGGTGCATTTTCCTCCAGCACCACACACCAATTCAGTAATGAAGTATGTCACCAGTAAAGATTCTCTCAGCACACTTTAAAACATTCAGCCAAATTTAGCCTTGATGTAGGTGGGCATAAGGCCACAGAAGCACAGAATACTTTAAAATGTCTTGCTTGTATTTTCTAGCTGGCCAACAGATATTTTTGTATAGACTATATACATAGAGCGTGGCATTTTCAAAAATGTCTAAGTGACCTAGGAGTACAAGTCCAATTGACTTTCAGTGTGCTCTTAAATCATGTAAGCACTTTTGAAAATCCCATCTGGAAATAGGAGTCTGAATATATTCAGTATGGTAACTATTCGTAGTGGCGTTTGTGTCTATATTGACTGAGGTTTAAGCCTCACATGGCTTACAAATAGCCTGAGGGCCCAGATATACCCTTGGCAGCCTGTACCTATTCTGTGAGTTATGCATTGGAATTAAAGCAAACAAGGTTACCTTGATGTGAGCAACCCACTTTCTCCTGGATGGGATAACACTCTCTGCCTTTCTTTGTTCTATAGCACAGATAGAATTAGAGAGTAGTGTGGAATCTGGTTGCCCAGGAAAGAACTAACTAAGGTATGTAGGATTTACAGTATTAGAGGACAGGGAAGAATGTTTAATGACCACAAGATACCACAAGATGGCCCATCTTGTATCATAGGCAGAGAAGGGGGAAAGATTTATTTTGTGTTCAGCTTGATTAATTCAGAACATAACAGAGCTATTCTAGCATGTATTGCAAGATGACAACTGTACTAAAATTACACTATGCCAAATCTTGCTCAGTTTATGCAAGTAGTCCCAATGAAGTCGAAGAGATTATTTCATGAAAGGCAAACAGAACATGGCCTACAGTCTTACAATGGTGCAATCTGATGCTGTCTTCAGAGGTAGTTACAACCACAGGCATAACTTTGACAATCATTATTTCAAGAGATCATTATGTTGATATATCATATAGTTTCTGTATTATAATCCTTTCACCATTAGTAATTATTTATTCATATTTTGGTAATACCCTCACTGTTCTAGGCACTGTCCAAACGCACAGGTAAACACAATCCCTGCGAGGAAAAGCTGAAAATCTAAGAATGAATCTTATCCTTTGCACGAGTGTAGTTTTTTCTATGCAAAGATCTCAACATACACTTTACAATCATGAATGAATTAAATCTCACATCATAACACCTCTTGGGATAAATAAATTTCATCCCTCCGCCCCCATGTGCTTTAATAAAGAGACTATACTGCCTCTTCTTGTTAAAGATAAGTGTGTAAAAATAAGATATTTATTTAAGAATTCATCAGTGCCTGCTGATTATTCCTTACATCACATCATAATCTTTCATTTAAATATCACTCTAATTAGCTGCTGTGAAGGTAATTAAAGTGTCGCAACAAATTACAACTTGAGGCAAGGAATCTCTGGAAAAAGTATATGTCAGAACCTAAGAAATGGTGTGTTAACTCTAAAGAAAATCTAATTTTTACCAGCATCTTTAATATTCTGGATGAAGGGATAGCTTGGTGTATAATATTCCAAGAAAGAAAGTGGCCAAATTCTCAGTTATTGAAATCAATTATGTTGATTTACACTAGCTGAGGACATGTATCTGTATTTCAGGTAATTTTGGAGACTCAAGTGGAAAGAGACCTCTCAAAGGAGGGGTTGCTCTCTGAGATCCTTAAAGCTATTGCTAGAACCAAGGAAAATGTCAATAAACGTTTCAGGAAATTCCATTCCTAACCTCTCTCCCAAACTGTGGCAGAATTTGACAGATTGATTTGCAGACAATTGGCCTGTGGCTCCTTGATAAAGTTCAATAAGTATTTTAGACTAATTTCTACTTGCCCACATTCTAAAATGGAGTGTATTATACAGTAAAATCAGTACATTAATGGCGTGATTTTTAAAGGTAGACAGCAACCCCTGGTCCCATTCAAGTCAATGGGAGCTGCAGGTTCTTAGCATCTTTGAAAATCAGGCCAAAAAGAAAAGAACAAGATGCCTGAATTTGCAAGTTTTGTCTGTCTTGGTCTAATACATTACTATCTCTTGGCCAATAATACTTTCAATAACCTGAACGAGGTGGTGTAAATAAACCTCATTTGAAAAAGGACAGGAAATTGAAAAAACAGATAATTCTACCACTCTGCTTTTTCAGATTAAAGGGTCATGAGTGAACATTTTTGTTGCTGTCTGTGCATTGGGCAAGGCTCACTCTACTGGTTTTTGTCAGTGTGAGTTCTTTCCTTTCTTTCTTAAATCTTGCATATTTTACTCTTTCATAGACATGCAGAGTTTGCTCAAAGCCCACACCCAAACCTGCTACCTGCTATCCAGCACATTCATTTTTTTCTTATTCCTGGCCTCTTCACAGCACTTTACAAGATAGACTGAAAGCAAGATATTCCGCACTTGGGCTGAGAAAGGAGAAGAGTTCAAAGTGAACAGAACGTTAAGCATGATGTCATCTCAAGAACTTTACAAGGACAAAGGGCTTTCACATTCTTGCATGGCCTGTTTTTCAGATAAGACATAAAACTAGCTCCTGGGTATGGCACTTTTCACATATCTTTGGTGGGAGTTAAATTGATGAGAGCAGAAATAAATAGATTGGGTGAAATCCTGGCCCTATTGAAGTCAATGACAAAACTACAATGACTCGTAGACCCAGGATTTTACTTATCTCCGAAAAACATTTTTCCTTCCACTCCCTAAAGCAAGCAGCCAGGAGCAGTCAACTTCTGAGTGGGCCCTAGTGTTCTGCAACATTCTTTGAAAGACTTACATTCCATGGGAGTAATAGTATTTCAGTGCAGATGAACCAGTCATTGATGTGGAGGAGGGCAGCACTAGGGACTAGGTATACTGGCAACACTCAAGTGGGTGAACAAAAAAGGTGTGCAAATGGGTCAAGAAAAGAGGATTGATGGCCTCAAGCTTTTCAGACCCAAGGGGGAAATATAACCTATGATAAAAGGCCAGGTGTTTTTCTTAGCATGAAAATCCAAAAGGTGGTTTTAGTAATTCCGTACATGCACCTAGAAAATGAGATAGACACATATTCTAAAGTAATTTTGTTTTTGTTTTTGTTTTTCCATAGCACTTTCTATTCAGCGATCACTATGCACTTTTGCAAATATTAATTAAGCCTCATAAGATTCCTGTGAGGTAAGTATTAACCCCACTTTACAGATGGAGAAAATTTAGGTACACAGGTTCTTAATCTAAAGCCTAATGAAATGAAGATTCCCAGGGTACGTCTACACTAGATTAAAAGATCCGTGGCATGGCTGCAGCTGGCCTGGCTCAGCTGACTTGGGCTCCTGGCACTTGTGCTGCAGGACAAAAATTTCAGTGTAGACATTTGGGCTTGGGACTCTCTCTCCTTGTGAGATCCCAGCAGGTAATTGTTGTGTAGTCGCTCCTCCATTGACGTCACTTTAAATCAGACTCAGAGAACTTAAATAAATTTCCCACAATCACACAGGAACTATGTAGCAACAGCCCTGTGTTTAAAATTCAAGACCATCTTTCCTTCCTCAATTACATTGAATAAAAGTACTGTGCTTATTATATTTTTAAGCAATTTGTCAAATGAGAGAGATATATTCTATATATTTATAATTTAAATTATTCAATAGCTATACAGTGAATATATCAATTTTATAGGTAGCTATATTATAATTAAATCTGGATTTGTTATAATGGCAGTAATGTTTACATCTGAAAAACAAAATACTTCTGGATTACAAGACAAGGAAGTGGTTTCTATGCATTAACCAGGTTTCAGTTTCCTAAATAAGATTCTGTGTCAAAAGACGTGTCTCATGGTAATGGAAAAAGAATCTGTTTTTCCATTGACACACTTGCTGGCAACTTACTAGAACTTCATCTTAGCATGTAACTAGCTCTGATTAACTGAACTTACTTTTGCATGAGCACAGGCATACTGATTGATTTGGGAGTCCTTCTTAGCATCCAGTGTGCAACAATAGGGATTGAAAGCATTCAGGGATACTCCACAAAATAATCATATCTATCCATAACTTGGAACATTAGCATTCAGGTCTGATGGAGCTTTTCACAATGAATGTTGGGATCCCAAAAAAAACCTCTGGCATAAACTGAACTCAAGGGGCCTGCTTCTCCTCTCACTGATACTTAGGGTTGGAAGGATTAGATTTTTATCGGTAAATGGCGGTAAACATAATTTTCACTATACGCACACTTACTGACAAAATATATTTTCATCAATAATAATGAAAATTTACAGATAAGCGTAGTAAAAAATGCTGTTTGAGAATTTAGAGTCAAAATCCAGTGATTTAGATTTGAATTAGGCTTGTTACAAATAGACTAGCAAATGAATAGTAAAAACAAGTATGATTTGTTGATTTTAGGATATTTACTTTGTATATTTTGACATGTTGTCAATTTGTGTTAACTTTTTGAATCTCAACATCTACTGTCATAAAATACTTGTTTGACCCACCCAATTTTTCACAAAACGTGTAGATAAAAATAGGGAAAAAATGCTTGAAACCCATAATTTCACACAACTGTGAAAAGTTAAATAGATAAAAATCTAAAAATAGATTAATATAAACAGTATCTGTCAAAATTATAAAAAAATAAAAATCTAATTCTGCCAAGTCCACTGATACTGCAGTAACTTCATTGCCATCAGTGGAATTACCCCTAATGCATACCCATGTGACAAGATAATCAGCCCCAAGGTGTATAAACTCCAAGCTTCTGTGGTGAATTTCCACAAATTTGAGAAGCCTGACACCCATTGAAAATGACAGGGGCTATGCATGAAAATAGAAATCAGACCCATGCGCCATTACAAGGGCTACATGGAGGACAAAAACTGTAATGGCATGAGATCTAATCTTACCTAAATATAGGTTCCTACAGACAGATAATCTGATGGCACAACTCCATTAATTTAAATGAAGATGCACCAGCTGAAAATTTGGCCCCTAGATCCATATTTAGACACTTTAGAGAACTGACATGATTTTCAAAGGTCCTGAGCACCAGTTCTGCTCAGCACCCTTGGGCAGACAAGTCTGAAAATTGTGGGTTTTGTGTGTAAAGCACTATGGACACCTATGGGATTATATCAATAGTAACATTATAGAAGGGGTAGCAAAATGATATGCTTGTGTGTCAGTGGTAGATAATAGTGCAAGAAGATCAAGAGGGTCAAGAGAGTATATTGAAGATAGAAAAGAGTTTCAGAGTTTTGGCCCCAATTCAGGAAAGCACTTGAGCCTATGTATAACTTTAGGCACATGCTTAAATATTTCTCTTATCTGGCTTTAATCAAGTACAGCATATGGATTCAGTGGTTCCCAGATAGTTCTGGTTGTTTAAATATGTAAAATGCATGTTCTTGTTCTCCTGCAATTCCAATCAATTTGCTTCAGTTTGTTCTGAATTTGCTTTGTGTCTGTTTTTATTTTTAAGTGTAATTTTGCATTTAGAACACTTTTCACATTTCTGACCTGATCCTATGGGCTTGTTTCAAAACAAACGATTTTCATCTTTCACACTAGAAAAGATTTGGCAAGGCTGGCAATGTTGCAAAATATATTCCATAATATGATTATCAACATTTTTTAATAAATAGAATCCAACATGGTGTGATTAAAAACAGAAAGACCAAGTTCCAGGCATGGCCACACAGGTTTGCATTTGGATGCTAAAAGAATCCCGTCAAGCCATATCCTGCAAGGTGCTGATTTCAGTGGGAATTGCCAGCTTCAAATGTGAAAATTAGCCTCCATTTATCTAAAACAGGAAAAGCATCTAAAATCTGTTTTATATTCCAGACTGTGAATGCAGAATTAGCCACCATAATTTACATATCCCATCAGTAAATCCTTACATACATAGACTGATTGGCTTCAATGGGATTAATCACATAAATAAACATTACTCATAAAAGAGATTGTAGGATCCGGCTCCGAATGTGAAAATTGGCCCTGCCATCTTTATCTTTTGTTTTTTTAAATTAATACCTGAACTCAAGGCAACTACCTCCAATTATCATACAGTTTCCTTGACACAAATCTGTGCATTTACATAGTCTCTCTATGTCCATCAGGTCTTTTCTCTTAGAGTTCACATCCCTTGGGGCAGGGACTGTCTTTTAGTTCTGTGTTCTCACAAGGCCTGCCATAAAGGGGTCCATGACTAGGGCTCCTAGCTACTATGATAATACAAATAATAAATAAATATCATCTCTGTTTCAGAGATGAAAAAAATAGATACTGAGAGGTTAAGGCCAACATTTTCGTGTCAGTGTGGGTGTTATAATTACAGAATCAGAGCCATCCCTAGGGTAGGGCGAATTGAGGCAACTGCCCCGGGCCCCGCACTTTTGGGGGCCCCTGTGCTTTAACATCACAAGAGTTGCCAAGCCCCACCCTAAGAAAGAGCGGAAGTACATCGAAAACATGACCAAACCCGCCCAATTTTTTTTACTGCAACAAAGATAGTGGGTTTTGTATTTCCAGCTCCAGTCACATGGCGTGGGAAGCTGGAAATTGAGGTAGTGACGGGACCCAAAACACACGAAAACAATCCACGTTAAGGGGGGCCACACAGTGTGATTTGCCCCGGGAAGTGGAAGTGAGTAAGGGGGAAATTAATTTTAAAATAATCAGGCGCAATCTATTATTGACTCAAGATCAGAAAACCTATATATGAACAAATGCAAATTATTCAACAGATGTATTACTGTGTAACAAGTGAAAGAAATTTTTTACTCATGTTACACATCAGAGGCCTAATCCTGCTTCCCGAGAAAGGAAAACAAGAACAAAAAGTTCTCTTTACAAAAGTTGAGTATAATAGTGATACAGCATGCACCATTTGAGAATAAAAATGAAATTGTAAAACTCTAGACATCCCTTGATTGGAAATAAAAGCAGAAATTTAGCCTGATGTTCACAATTTAGCTTAAAAGATAAAAAAAGAAAGGTGAGTAACTGCTTGGCCCAATCCTGCTCTCACTAAGGTCAATAGAACCTCAATGACAGCAGGATTGAGCCGTTCTTGTGTATTCATTCAAGAAAGATATTTTGTGAACAAGCATTAAAAAAGCCACAGCTAAAAAGGTGTTGTCCCTCCTTGATTATAGCATAGTGTGCTGAATGTGTATGTCTTTGTTCCATTTTGAAATTCAGAATGTGATTTAGAGGTAAAAATGAGTCCAAGGGCAAAGCTATTTTGAATGTGAATGTGAAAGTCAAGAGAGGGAGTACTTCTATTCAAATGACATTTTTCCTTGATTAATTTACAGCAGAAGCCTAAGCTCAACAAATGTTCCTTTTCACATTGAAAATAATTTAGGACAAATTATCCCTTCTAATATTTTTCTCCTGGAATAATAAGATATCATTTCTAACCTCAGACAGTCTGGTTACTGTGAGAACATTCAGCCACTTGTGTTGATTAAAAGGCAGAAAAGCAAACATGAAAAGAAACCACCTTCAGTAACTCAGTTTTCCAAAGCTGTCCCTCAGATCACACAAGGACAACGAATGATCAAATGGGCTCATTCTTTACTACTTCCTTTTAATAACTTTACTATCAGTTAATCTGAATCATTACAAATATAAAACTACTCAATTTTATATGAGTAAGAGATTTGATAATATAAAATTCCCTGAGATACAAGTATAAGCATTATCCTTAAAATAAAGGAGCAAATACGTTCCTATTCCATTTAAACCAGATAATCAAGATGTAATATTCATCCTGCTCATTATAAAAAGGCAAGACCTTTTCCCAGTATTTTAGCATGTGAAATAACTTTTCCAACAAAATGTTACACCTGTACAAATATATTTTTCATTCAGAATGGAAAATGAATTAGTATTACTTTTGTGTATGGATTATGTAAATTTCCTATAGCATCTTGTGGGAGCTTTGATCTCATATCCTATAGCAAGACCTGCTAATGCAAACCCCTATTTGCAACTTATTTATGGGGCTCTGCAGAGGTCCACACTAACAGATTGGATTACAGGATTGAGGCCTTTGCTTATAACATTACTACACTTAATATTTGGATGTCTTCCTGTCAGTCACTAGACTGGATGGGCCAAATTTTAACCTGGTGCATAACGATGCAATACCACTGACTGCAACAGAGTTGCACCTCTGTATACCAGGTCTGAATTTCCCCAGATAAATCTTAGGGGAAGATGGTGTAGTGCTCACTCAGAAGCTCTGAAGCAGGAAAGGGCTACTTTTCTTCTGAAACAACTATTGTTAATATTTCCAAAATGTCTACAATTTTCATCTTGCAGATCTTGAAAGTATTTAGTAGATGATATACAAATACAGCATCACTTAAAGAATCATTTTCAGAAAGAAAATGACAGTTTATTGCCATTATCTGCTGAAACTCAAAAGAACTTCAGTCAGTTGTTTTTCATATTTGAAAATCTAACCCACTGTATGATTAGCATTAACTTTTAGAGGTTTTTTTTCTTAATTAAATTAAATAAATGTGAGGAAAAATAATCAGCTGGAGTTTGTAAATGTTTCCTGGTAATTATTGTGGTTGATCCTGCAGCCCTGTGCAGGTGGAATTCCTAATGTTTTCATAAAAGTTTCATCTGTGGAAACTTGTGAGGAACTTTTTTTCTTAAAAAATAAAAATGAAAACAAAACAGACCAAAAAAAGTAGTGTTAATATCTTTTCCTGAAAGCATTGCAAAATTTTAAAAGTTAATAAAAAAGATATATAGCCACCTTTAGGAATAGACTAATTTTGTTTTTTTAGGGAAACCCAGTAGGAAGTAAGCGGGAAAAAAATTAACCAAGGAAGACTAATTCTATTTTCCCTGACACATTTTACTTAAATGTTAATATTATATTTAGAATTCTGTACAAAATTTAGTAAAGTAATTCTTAAAACATCACTTTGCTGGTTCAGCGGCCACTAGGGAGATAGACAGTTTACACAATAAATGATAAATCAGAACTTTAGATTATCACTTTAAATTGGGGTTCTCTAACTTTTTTCCCTCCTAACAAGTAGAGTCTCACAGATCCTCCCAATTATGCAGAGCATCTTCCCTGCCATTCAGAATCATATAATATCCCTGCAGCAACTATGGCAGTTGCCAACATTAAAATCAGAAAAGTATCTAAAGTGCTTTTAGCTACATTTTACTGAAACTTTAGCAACCGGTAATACAGATGGGAACCAACACAGTGTGACCTGACAGCTTTCTCTAGACCACCAGCAAGTGGCTCATGGACCACAGTTTATTAATTATTATTATAACACGTTTTCTATAATGTACAAAACTGTCACTTGACCACCTATCTAGCCATGGGGAACCACTGGTTTAAAATAAATGATAGTCTACTGATAGCAAATGAATCTCAAAACTAGCAACTCACCATATTTATTGTTCAGATCAAGTCCAATCCTCTTCTGAACACTGGTCCCCAATACTGGTAAACTTACCTGTACTGGTACCTCATTCTTTTGGAACTGGTACAGTTGTCTCTCCCTCCCTTCCTTTAGACACAATCCTACTCCTATTGAAGTCCATAGGTTGCAGAAGGAGGCCCTAATTGTCTGTACTGCACTCCAGTGTGCAATCCCTGTCTGCTTCCCATTCAGTTGTGTGCACTTTAACCTGCAAAGAGCTTGGACACCTGAAACCACAGAGTGGAGCCGCCCAAGGTTCTTGTGGGTTAGAGAACGTGCAGACAATGGAGGTAGCAAGTAAATAGGAGGCGGAAGATACTTGTTGGAGATGTTGTGGGATGGTACCCCTGCCCACTACCATGTGGCTGGGGGAAGATGCTTTGGAGTTTAAGATAATGGCTTTCTGTAATTTTGAGGGGCAACTCACAAGTAATGTCACCAAAATGAGTACCCCCTGAGAAGAAGCTGGCTCAGATGATTTGATTTATTTACACAGAGAGGAACAGAGCAACACACTGTTATGGTATCAAAATCGGTCTGAAGTAATTTACAACAAAGCTGATTTTAGCTATTACTACATGGGGATATTCCACATAATAAAGGGAAAGACACCTGTTACTGAACTGAAGGTATACTATCCACAATGGGTTTCAGTGAATCCCTCTGCAAGTGTAGTGAGTATATAAACACCTATCTGAGTGTAGTTGTACATTGTGCTCCCAAGCCCAGAGAATACAATGTTGGAGACTTGGTGTTAAAAGAAAATTATAAGAGCCAAGTACTGGAGACCCCAAAGGTACACCTTGTGAAATTACATGTAGGCTTACAAAATATGAACATATCCTACCTACATCTCCATTGTGCACCATTTGTAACACCCCTAGTATGAGAATGGCTGCATTGGATGGACACCTGGGTAACATACAACGCTATCACACATGCACGTCCCAAGCGAGACATTGGAGGAGATATTTTGGTAGATATAGGAGCATCAGCAGGAGTGCTGAAAGCAATTAATGAAGATGTTTTGACAAATAAGTATCCTAGGCAGAAGCCTTGGAGCCCTATCAGATCCCATAGTACACACACATTCAGCCTTGGGATATGGAGAGAAGTTACTTGGAGATATATTCGTACCCTGGGAAATGAACAATGAAAAAGCACGCCTAAGCCTATTAAACCTCACAAAAATTATGATAAATGCTACCTCCAAAGCTTTAGGTTGCATAGAAGCACAGCTTTGGGCTCAAGGAAAAGGCCAAGGTATCATTCGATAAAGACTTAGTGGGGTTCTACCTGATGAAATAAATTAATTTGGGATGATACCATCACCCAAGAAAGGGCCTTAAGTAATTGATGGAAGTTGTTAAATTCCACAGTAGATGCCCAGGCTCAAGTGATTACAGCATATGTAATAACAATATCTGCTGCTCGCATCATAGACTTACACAGAGTAGTCCCCCTAGGCCTCAGTGTAAAAACTGGAGTGTTATGGCCTATTGAACACCTGACATGGGGATTGAAAGAAGGAAATGAAACTCGACCGGTTAGTTTACAAAGCTGCACACGTGAAGCCATGTTGAGATCAGAATTGGGATATATTTGTGAAGAACCACTTACACAATTTACATACCCTTGTAAGAAAGATGAATTCAATGTATGGAATTGTCAATATGCTTTGTTACCCAATAATAGCATTCATTCTACCATTGTATACATTGGACAAGGTGTGTTTGTGTACGCACACAATGTACCCAAGTTGTGATTAATGGAATTTATAAAAAAAAAAAAAAGTAATTTTTCCCAAAACAAATGTTATTGCAATGTTGCTATATTGGAATTGTGTGATGTAGTTTATGAAGTATTAAATAATATATTTCAGTTAGTAGTAGTAGATATTAATGTTGTAGAATATGTTCAATGTGTGATATTGGGAGTCAATACTGATCTGGTATAACGCATGCTAACACATTCAAACATGATAACCCTGCTTACACACATTCAGGAACAATTGAAGACTGTAAATTTGATAGTCAAACATGATGGGACTAAAGTAATCCAAGTCCTAGATGCTGCAAAAGCTGCCACAAAGCACAGTTGGTGGGAAACCCTATTGGGATGGTCCCCCACTGCCACTGGGATTTTAAATCTAGCATTGCATCCCATTGTGCTCATGTGTGTGTTGCAGATAGTTTTTATGATGGCTGCAATGGGACTCTTTTGGTGGATTAGAAGATCCCTAAAGCAACTCAAGGGACTAAAAGACCCCTGTATATGAGTGAGGCGGTGCTCTGCGATATATCCTGCCGATGAGAAGACACTAATCGTTCGGACGCCGGCTGGGGTATCTTGAGCCATAGTCAGAGGTGTGTATCAAGGAGTCATCGTAGTGGCCTATTAAGCTATGGCGGCCACCAAGGAGGGGAATGTTGGCGGCCCAGTACAATTTGAGTTGCTTGACCACTGTCCTACGGGCCTAGCATAGCTTTAGTTCCTTGCTTGGCTATCCTGACCCCTGTAGCATGACATCGTCCAGTTGGCAGAGGTGAATAGGACTACTCTGTAACCTTATAGATGTCTCCGTTCTCCACACCACGGCACATAACAAGACAAATACACAGCATGTATGCTTGCAGCTGCACATAGATAATGGTGATGAGAACAAGAAGTTATCCTTGAACGTCTGGGGGTACACTGTTTCATTGCCAAGGGGCATACTTTTCACTGCCCCTCCTATCAGCAGATGTTGTTTTGACAACTCCAATTATCATGGTGAGAATGGAACGTAGTTAAGGGTGAAAACCCAATGTA
The DNA here is from genome assembly GCF_026122565.2 of Emydura macquarii macquarii. Lineage (NCBI taxonomy): Eukaryota > Metazoa > Chordata > Testudines > Chelidae > Emydura > Emydura macquarii. The sequence continues at coordinate 7,567,412 of NW_027130455.1, forward strand.
GGTAATTAGCATATATGATAATGAGTAGAGAGGTAATTAGGTGAAAGCTGTTTATGGAAATATATAAGAAGTCACCACTTAGACAAAGGGGCACGCTCCATCAACACCTGACTCTGCGGGAGGTGCTGCCAGTCAGACCAGAGGTCACTGACTCCCTGACGGGGCCCCAGAAGAAAGATGTTCCTGTATACAGCCTTCTGAGTAACTGCTTAGCTCTCTAAGCTTAGTGAGTATGATATATTGTAGTTAATTTTAGGCTTTTTATTTAACTAGTATATTTATAGAAAACCTTGCACATTAAACCTTATTGATCTGCAAATCGGGCATACCTTGTCTCACTGCTATTCACACTGATCACTAAGTGTCCAGTATCAACAATACTGACTGGTATGCCAAAATCTTAGTTTGGCAAACTGGCATAGTTTCCTGAAAGGGTTGGAACCCATTGCACTAATAGGAACTGTCTAAGAAAGTTTATAGCCTAGGGACCTAATTTCATCTAAACAAACAAACAAACAAACAAACAAAAAAGGGGGAATAAAGGCATTAGCAAAATAATCTCAATAAATAATAGAACTCTGTCCTCCTCCATTTGCATTATTTCTTAGTATCATCAAACATTTTAAAAATATAGTTTAGACATAGTTTTCCATAATGTTTTTCTATAAGAAAGGAAATTACATTTACAAATTACAAAACAGCATTCTGAATTATCACCTGATACACTGCTTTAAAATTCATATTGCGAACTCAGATTAACCATTATATAAGAATTTCTAATAATATAAAAATAAATTAACCTTTTCATAAATGTTCATGAATGTTTCAGCTGTAGTAATAAAATTTGCGTTGTTCTGAACCCACCCCTGCCATTTTCTGTGTGGCAGTACCGTTGCAGAGAAAAAGATGCAGACTCTTTTAAATACATTCTGATTCCTGAAAAAGTGAATATAGAAGTGCTCCTACTTTTTTCTGCATTCCTTCTTCTTTCCCTAAAATCTCTTCTTCACCTTCCTACAGGGCAAGAGTGCACTTAGTTTCAGTAGGCAGTGGAGGCAATCAGAGCTGCTTGTTCTACTCACAGCCACACACTTCTTCCTCACTGGGTTTTTTTAAGATGCATAGTAAAGGATTTTTCCATTTTCATTTTTTTGGTTATAGCCATTTAAAACACTGCCTGTGTGTTGTTATACTATTATATTAAATGCACAAGGCTCAGAATTCATATGCAAAGGAGTTTTCATCTTCCCAATGATCATTGTTAATACATTTGCCTTTGTGCAGCAGAAATATCACAATCCTGGAAACCGTCATAGCTGATCAAATTGGCTGAGTGACAGAATTTGGCATAATTTATTTGTGTCTAACTGTGCAGCATTTATGGTTTCAGCTCTTGACCACATAATCAAGTTCTAGAGAAAGGGCTCAGCCGGTCATAGCCCAATGATGGAACTGCAGAGGTTCATAACAAAAATATAGGGCTCATGGCCCATTCCACCTACATTTTTAATTTCTCCTGTCATGCAACAGCTCAGACACACTTCTGAAATCTCTTTTTTTCCCCCCAGGTGTGTGACCCCATGAGATCCAGTGCTTTTTAAGCTTTGGTTTGATTGTACTGCATCCTCAGGAGAAGTGAACAAAGAAAACTCCCCATCCAACATTATCAGCTTTCAAACCAGCTGGCCAGATTTTGTATGGTCTTGAGTTGATCCCCAGCTGTCCTGACAACCTCGCAAACCCTGCAATATTGCTCATCCCAGAACGAAGTCACATGAACATCATATTTCTCCCTCCAGGCGAAGTACCGCCTGTAGTGGGGTTTGTTTTTGTTGAGGAATTTCAGGTAGATGGCTAACTTCCTGGGGCTGGGGAAGTCGTCGACGTGGATGAAGGAACTGGGTGGGATAAAAAGCTCATAGTTGGACCTGGGAGGGCCTAGCACGATGGGCACGGCGCTGGATTTGAAGGCGTTCCTCCACAGTTTCTCAGTGATGTAGTCGGTGTGCTGGGAGTTTTCGAAGGCCAGGTAGAACTTGTATTGGGAGATGGTCCTGACCACGCTGCCCTCCGTCAGCTCCAGGCCTTGCGCCCCATACACATCGATGGGGATGTACTTCTTCAGCTGGCGATAGTAGCGCACCCGGGCATGCTCCTCGTTCCAATTGCTGATGACCCAGGCCACCAGCTTAGTCTTGCGGGGCAGGCTGACGGGCGGGGACGCCCGGCTGGCCCGAAGGTACCCGTAGGGCACGAAGATGTCCGAGTCCACCCGGTAGGACATGGTCCAGTTGAAGATGCCAGCCAGGTCCCTGAGCCCGGGCGAGTGCGAGGGGGACTCGAAGTTCATCCACACCCAGCGCTGGGTCGGGGGCCTGGGCGGGGGTCCGGCGGGCAGCTGGCCCGGGCCGTGGAGGAGGAGGTCCCGGTAGTGGAAGAGCACAGCCTGCGCCTCCCGGTAGCGGCTGCGGTCGGCGATCGGGCGGCAGCCGCTGATGTTGAAGCGCCGCTGGCAGTCGGCCATGCGGCGGCGGCGGCCGAAGGGCTCCCACCACAGCAGCACCGTCACCTCGGGCTGGGGCCGCGACCGGCCGGGCCCCGCCTCCGGCAGCGGCAGCTCCTGCTGGCAGGCGTACAGGGCCAGCACGGTGCAGCTCAGCCCGGCCAGCAGCCGCCGCCAGCAGCGCAGGCTCCGACTCCGGCTCCGGCCGGGGAGCCCAGCGCGGCCCGGGCCCGGCTCCATCGCAGGCAGCCGCCCGCCTTGCCTCTGCTCTACCCGGCGCAGCTGCTCCCGGCAGCCGGGGCCGGCGGGGACGCAGCGAGCATGCAGCAGCAGCCGCCGCCTCTCTCGCCCGGTCCCTTCCCGACCCGGACCCGCCGGAGTTGGGATCCGCCCGCCGCCGCCGGGGGAGGCTCCGAACCACGCCCCGCCAGCTGCCCTGCCTCCTCCTCTGCCGGGCCGGCGCTATCAGCCCAGCCGGACAATCGACCCCATCCGGCTCAGCGCCTTAGTTATCCCGCAGGCACCATCCCTGCCAGGGCATCAGCCCTCCCCAGGGACCCTCTCAGCCCCAGCCAGGGCACAGGGATCCGGCCTCACCATGGGACACTATGGTGCTCTCCCAGGTGCCTACCTACCATCCCTCACCCCTGGCCAAGCATCAGCCACCCCCTAGCAGGGCACAAGCCCCACCCTCAGGGACTTTCACCCCTGGCCAGGGCACAAGTCACTCCGTCAGGGACACACCCCTCCCTGTGTAGGTACCACTCCCCTCCTGCATGTATCTGTCTTCCCTCCTCCCTCACCTCTCCCCTCCCTCAAGGTTGTTTCTTAGGCCTGTAAAGGTAACACTCCCTCAAGCATTTATTCCCCCCAACCCCCATTTCTCCTTCCCTTGTAGTACATACGCCACTGTACTCCCCAGACCTCCACCCCCACGCATGGACTCACTCGCCTTCCCTGGCAATGCCTCCCAGAGACGTTCCCTCCACGGTGGATAGCGTTCCCCCCCACACCCTCCTGCAACCCTCAAGCCCCACACCCCCAGCCCCTCCCACGGGCCCCAGCTCATCCTCGATCAGCCCCCATCCCCCCCCCCCCACTGCGTGTCATCCCCGGACGCTGTATTGCTGTGCTTTTTGAACCTTGACTATCGCTTTATTGTTTTGTGCTTAAACATTTGCTAATAAAACGTTTTATTCCCTTAGCCCCATCCCTCCCCAAGGTATGTTCCACACTTGGCTGCTCATCCTTTCTGGGTTGATTTATCAGCAGCATCTGACTGATGTGGCACAGAGTGGCTGAAGGCAGCATAAAGACAATGAACATCCTTGTTCATTCAGAATCCTGCGGAGTATAAGGAAACCAACTTTCTTCTTCTATGTTCCTTCCTTTCTACTGTCTGCATAAGGCATAAGTGGTTGCACATTCAGGAAGAGAGCCAGGAAAGAGGCCCAAGTCAAGTTTCCAAGCTTAGAAGTGAGGAGAGCATGCAGGGAACAGAGTGTGAGGACACTGACTATGAGGACAGTGGGCAGACACTGGGCAGGATGGGGAGGGCACAGAGGACACAATAAGCATAGTAAGAAAAGGGCCCAGGAAAGAGACTGAGTGTGAGGGTGGAGGACTTTCGTTTCTTCATACACCTTCACTTGTTCCTTATGCTTCTGACTAGGCTCTCTCCTTCAAAGGAATTTGGAACAGCCTCCATGCTCCAAGTATCTTCCCTCTCCTCCTTCAGATCACTCCTTCAAACCCACTTGAAGTGGTTTCCATTATATACAGGGTTTACAGTTTGGTTCAATGGCTCTCAGCAGTGGCACACCCACTATACAAATTGTTCCAGCAGCCCTGGAAATTTCCCTTTTTAACAAAGTGCTGTGTATAGCTTTGGTGCTTTGTAAATCTGAGAGCTATTTTATGGAAAGGTGACGTTTCCAAATCTGATATTATATTTTCATATCCAGTAGATATATTGGACCAAGTTAATCTCTCACGTAACTCCAGTGCAGTCAGTGGAGTTACATGAGGGACGAATTTGATCCATAGTTTAGATGAGAAGCTAGATATTTATTATAATAAGAAATAATACATAAAATCATAATAACTATTATTATTATTTACTATTTGATAGCAGTAGCATCTAGATGCCAGCCATATCAGGACCCCATATATGCTAGGCACTGTGCAAATACAGAAAATGACAGTCCCTGCCGCAAAGAGCTTAGAAGGATTTATTTCAAGATCATGTTGATCCAGAAAAAGGAAAAAGAGTTTGTGTGTGGAGGTGTTCAAAGATTAGCTAGCATATCTTCATAAACGAAAAGCATACATAGACTTCCATTTTCCCTGTTCACAGCATTTACAACAATCTAAGCAATACTAGCCCTAATATGCACTGCATATTTATAATACTCTATCTGTGCTGGATCCTTATTTGCAAAGATTAACGTATTTCATACTGTATTTTCCTAACATGCAAAAACAACAGTTATGTCACCAGACAAATATAAGAAGATCATGTTTAATTTGCTAAATTTGTTACTACTGTGGAAGTGGCTGGGGATTATTATTTTTGAAGTATGATGCTTTAGATAGTTATTTCCTTCAGTTGTGGATAACCAGATTTTGCTAGTAACTAGAACATGTTAAAAAAAGACGTGGTTCCCAAGGTTTTTTTTTTGTCCATTTTACGGACTGGCCATTTGGGGGAGTTGTTTATGCTATTAGTTTTTATTAACACTTTTCGCTGTAAGAAAGCAGTAATTGTGGGTAACAATTATTTTTTAGCCTTTTTTGGAGAATTTGTACTGGTTTTGGGGTGGTGGATTAGGTCCTATAATAAGAACACAGTCATTTTTACCTGGCCACAATTAAATTTATTCTTGGCCCATACTTGTGGGTGTGCCTTTAGTATGTTAGCAATATTCAGGGGATACCGCTCTGTTGTAACTGAGAGTGACTTTGGTGCTTTAAGAGCTGCCACCCTGTGTGCAGCTGCAACAACTTTAGGAATTTTCAATTTAATTTATAACATTTAATTAGCTAAATTAACAACAGCCTGCATTTTAAGCATACAATTCATGCCTAAAATAGATGCTTCTCCAGCATGTGCCAAACTAAAAATCCCTGTCCATGCTTTTTTTATAATGGTGTATGTAAGGGGATGAGAGAGGGGCATATTTACACTGGAATCTTTAAACCCCTCTAACCTCTGCCAGTGATTTTCCTTTAACTTGACTGTTGCAGGAACTAAGCAGTCATTAATTAATAATATAGTGGCACCAGTATTTACAAGTACATGCTGTTCGAATGCCCCCTGTTCAAAATTCACCCAGATAGTGGGTCGTTCCCATTTATTAGATGTTAAAGATGCCACGTGTATTAGGGGACTTGGGGACGCCTGGCCGTCCTATGACTCTGAGGGCTTTCCCATTGACCCTCATCAGCACATTTTTTTGGAGCGTGAGATTTTTATTTATTTATTTTTTGATAAATTAGGTTAGCCAGCTGCTTATTTGATTTGCCATTAATTAGAGCTTTAGGGGCATAGTAGAGAGCTCGATTTCACAGACCCAGCGCAGGGAATCGATCCTCCCATGGCCTGGCCCTAGGCCACGCCTTTTGTTCACTTTTTTAGGGACTGAATTACTTTTTCTATTTTTTTATTTTGAAAGGTGATTTGAGCAGCCACTTTTTTTGTTTGTTTGTTTGTGCAGCGGCTTTTTTTTTATGCTTATTAGGGAAGGCTTGGCTTCCTAGTAAATGAGCTTGCTGAACGTTTGCAACAGTGCTTTCCACTCTATAGCTGGTAAATGTAGAGTACCCAAAGCAACTTTTACTTGCGGACGTAGCCTTTTTATGAAACGAGTTGGAAAGTCTGTGTTTATAAGGTCTTGACCTTTCTTATTATGCCCCAGAGCTTGCCATAGGATTTTTTTTACATTGTAAATAAGCATTAGGGTGTTCCCCTAGGGCTTGCCGCTCCAAATGAAAATGCACCTTAATGTGCTTCCCAGGATTTACTACCTTAAAGACATCTTTTATAAGGGTACTTTTTTGTGGGGTGGGAGGGGTTGTATATTTATGGGAAGTCTTAAAAAGATGTCTAATGGGAGACATTTTTTTGAGAGCAAGGCATAATTACTACAATTTGACTGAGGCATTGTGGTAAGCTGTGCAAACTAGACAACCACATTGTCAGGGGTGATATTTCCTAAAGCTTTTTTTAGTGCCTGCACTTGCTTAGGTCTTAGTACCTTATTTACTTTGGTGGTAGTGTGGGTGGTGGGCTTTTTTTACTAGTTTTTTGTTTTGTTTTTACTATTACAGCAACCATGGATGCAGTAGCCTGTGGTGTATTTTTTTTTTTTTTTTGCCCAGCTGTTTTACTATCTGCCTGAGAGGAGCATAGTGGGAAGAACATCCTATGATCTGATCTGACTGGTTCTTATTCTACGCAGCCTTTGCAACAGAGGGCTGACAGATCAAAGTCCTGCATACCAACACTCTTTGCACCATTACAACCTCCGTCTGCCTACATGGCAGCAATAATTCCCTGAGCAGCAGCCAATTGCTTTGTACACTGAGACGACTGCCACCAACAAACTGCAGGGGACTGGCTTTTTGGGATTTTTGTGGGTTTTTTTAGGAAAATGTGTATTGTAGCTTACATGTTTTTACAGTTTGTTTTTTAGATATGAGCTGCTTTTGGGTTTTTTTGTTTAATTTTTTTTGTATTTATTTGTATTGTGCTGAGAGTTGGAGAGCAGCGTACCTTGGGTGAGACAGTGAGATGCTGAAGATTTGTATTTTAGTTTTCATTTTTGCATTTGATTTTAGCATGTTATTAATTGTTTATGGCGCTTTTGGGGTTTTTTTGGCTAGTTTTTTAATTTTTTTATTAAGGGTTTTAGATATTAAAATGAGCCCAGGTAAAGCAGCCAAGAGGTTTTTTTTTTACGATCAGACTTGTTTTTTATGAATTGTTTTTACTGGAGCATTAAGTTTGCATATGCCCTTTTACTTTTAAATGCCTTTTTAGACCATGGGGTTTTTTTTTAGGTCATTCACAAAAGCTTTCATGTTTGAGACTGGTTTTAGCGAAAGGAGAGCGGGAGTGGCAACCCCTCGACCACCTGACTTACAACACATTCCTGTAGAGGACATAATACCCTTTTTCTAAAGCCAGATACAGATACAGCTTCGTGGAGAACTGTGCCAGAGAGGTTGCTACCCTGGTGATATGCAGTGAGCCTTGCACCGTAGCCTTACAGCAGATTGAGCCCATCCAGAGACCCCAACTGTTGATACTGGACGCTTAGTGATTAATGTGAATACTAGTGAGACACAGTACGCCTGATTTGCAGATTAATAGGGTTTTTTATAGATAATATTAGTTGATTACAAAGCTTAAAATTAACTATAATATATTTATTATATTTTATATATATTAATTATTTATGGAGCATGCTTTTTTGTTTAAGTGGTAATTTTAAATATTTTTTATAAATTATGTTTTGTTTATTATTATATATATTATTTTATTTTTATTATAATAATTGGGATTATTACAATAACATTTGGTGATAGGAGTGGCAGTGTAAAAATATGCCTCTTGGCAGTGAAAAAGTGTACTTTTAGACGTTTAAGGATAATTTGTTGTTTCTATTACTGTTATATATGTGCAGCTGCAAGCATACATGTTGTGTATTTTGTTTTATGTGCCGTGGTATGCAGAAACTGAGACATTTGCAAGATTACTTAGTAGTTTTATTTATTTTTGCTAACTGGATGTTATGCTACAGGGGTCAAAATAGCCAAGCCCCTCTCCTGCACTGAGAAGAGCTCAAACAGGGTGAAGAATCTGCCTCTCAGGTACATTTATACTGCAGTTAGACACACATGGCAGGCCTAGGCCAGCTGACTTGGGCTCGCAGGACTCCGACTAAGGGGTTGCTTATTTGCAGTGAAGACATCAGGCTCAGGCTGCAGCACAGGCTCTAGGATCCTGCGAATGGGGGGCAAGAGTGGGGGCAGAGCTCAGACTACAGCCCATGGTGAATGTCTACAGTGCAATTAAACAGCCCCTTAGCCTGAGCCCCGCAAGCATGGGCCAGCCACGGGTGTCTAATTGCAGTGTAGACATACTTTCAGTTTCTCTGGGTGGGGAGACTGGAAACTCTGCAAAACACTTTCCTTGCCCATGGTTCTTTTACTACACAAACATAGGGTCTTATCTAGCAGTCCTGCTCACTCTTTACTCGGGCAAAACTCCCATTGATGTCAATGGCAAATATGACTTAATAAGAACTGAGTAATAATACAGGATTGGGCCCATAAGCCATGAAGACATTGTAAAGCAAACCATGTTTGCTTGTTTTGTATTCCAGATGTTTGCAGTTTCTAATAGCAGCAAATGTTTTTGCCCAAGAGCTGCCCAGTTGGCATCCTCACCCTCTCTGACTCACTGCCTTTTTTTAGCACTTGATTATTTAGGCCTAGATTCTCTCTAAATTCACCAGTTGTCTCAAAATCCCAGTTTAAAAAGGCACCAGAAGATGGGAATGTATTTCTAGCCCTAAACTATTGGGTCAGATACTGCAATGGGAGACCCTGCAGAGTTTGTTTTGAAAACTGAAATGATTATTTTCACAGTACGGAAGGATACCATTTTCCTGCATATTAATATTTATGTGTCAGATTTTCAAACCCCTTCAAGGATCGTTCTCTTGTTGTGGTGGAGGGTCTTACGTGTTCTGATGAACCCCAAGGTTATGTGATCTGGAGCTTAGTGGTAGGGTAACCCTAGGCAAATAGGACTGGTGGGAAGGTTCCAGACTAAAAAGATCCACTCTGAGTCCCTCATAAAGGCCCAAAAATGAGCATGTGAACCTTGCCCAGATTAGGGATATCATGACCCACCCCTGGAGCCAGACCTGGGGGCAGTGTAAGGTAAGTGTCTGGTGGCCAGGCCATCCATGTAACCTGGCTGGATTCAGCCTGAAAAGGTGACATGGACCCACTTTGTGGGCCCACCACCCATGAGACAAAGGATGAAGGTTGGGTGTGACACCAGAATGGCAGCAGGAGGGATGTACCACGACAGACTGACCCTCCGCAATGGAAACTGGCTCTAGGGACATGGAAAGTCACTTAATTGTTGGGGAAAGAGCCAGAGCTGGGGAAAGAGGTGGAAAGATATCAGCTAGATATAGTTGGCCTCATCTCTGCACACAGCAGGGGCTCTGGAAACAAACTTAATGACCAAGGATGGTCTCTTTCCTGCTCTAGAATGGCCCTGCATGAGAGGCCCCAATTGGGTGTGGGGATACTCACAAATCCCTGGCTGGATGCTGTGCAGTTGGAGTTTGTCCTGATAGACAAGAGGGTCAGCTCAATGAAACTTCAGTGTCAGAGGAGAAAACCCTGACCGCTGTGTGTGTTTACGCGCCTAACAGCAGTTCAGAATACTCAACCTTTTTAGAGACAATGGAATTGGTACTTGATAAAGTGCCACCTACTGACTCTGTCATTCTACTGAGAGACTTCAGCACCCACTTGGGGAACAAGGGGATATCTGGAGTGGAGTAATTGGGAGGAACGGCCTCCCTGATCTGGACCTGAAAGGTGAGCTGTTGTTGGACTTCTGTTTTAGTTATGGATTATCCATAATGAACACGATGTTCGAACACAGAGTTGCTCATAAATGTACCTGGTACCAGAGCACATTAGGCCAAAAATCAATGATCGATTTTATAGTCATTTCATCGGACCTAAGACCATATGTTCTGGACACCCGGGTGAAGAGCAGAGCAGAGCTGTCAACTGATCACTACTTGGTGGTGAGTTGGATCCAATGCATGGGATGCCAGCTGGATAGACATGGGATGCCCAAACAATCAGAGCAGGTCACCTGGGAACATCTGGTGGAGGACCCTGTGAGGAAAGACTTCAATTCCCACTTCTGGAAGAACTTCTCCTGCATTCCAGGCAAGGTTGTGGACATTGAGTCAGAGTGGACTATGTTCAGGGCCTCAATCATTGAGGCAACCACGAAAATCCACGAAAAGCTGTGGCCTGAAGGCAGTTGGTGCCTGTCATGGTGGCAACCCTCAGTCCTGCTGGTGAACATCAGTGGTGAGGGAAGATGTCAAGGCAAAGAAGGAGGCCTTCCGAGAAATGCTCGTGAACTGTACTCCTGATATGACTGAGAGGTACCAGAGGGCTGTACCTCTGAGGTACAACCTGAGGGTTGCAGCTGTGGCAGTCATTGATGCAAAAGCCTGTGCCTGGAGGAGTTTGGAAAGACCATGGAGAATGACTACTGGATGGCTTCAAAGATGTTCTGGCAAACCATTCGTTACCTTAGGAGGGTTTGGCGGGACGTTGCCCAGGTGTTCTCAACAAGGGTGGTGAAACACTGACCCCGACTGAGAAGTTTATTGAGAGGTGGAAGGAGCACTTCAAGGAATTTCTCAGCCCAGTGGACGCACCTTCCTTTCAGGAGGCAGTGCTGGAAAACCCCAATGGGATCGGATCTATTTCTGGTGATGAGGTTCTGCAGCAGTAAAGTGCCTTCGCAGCAATAAGGCAGCAGGGGTGGACGAGATTCGCCCAGAGACGTTGAAATCACTGAACAAAATCAGAGTGTTATGGTTAACGCATCTCTTCAATGTTGTATGGAAGAAGGGTGCAGTACATTGGGATTGGCAAACCAGAGTGGTGGTCCCGATCTTTAAGAAAGAAGACTAGTGGGTATGTACAAGTACAGGGGGAATCACACTCCTCAACCTCCCTGGCAAAGCCTATGCTAGGGTGTTGCAGGAGAGACTATGCCCATTAGCTGAATCTTGGATTCAGGAGGAACAATGTGGTTTCTGTCCCAGACATGGAACAGGAGACCAGCTCTTTGCTCTCTCCTATAGATATTTGAGGGGTTGTGGGAATTTGCTAACCTGGTCTACCTTTGTTTTGTAGACCTGGAGAAGGCTTATGACAGGGTTCCCCGAGGTGTCTTGTGGGAGTGCTATGGGAGTGTGAGGTGCCACTTCCACTGCTGCATGCTATCTGGTCCCTCTATTCCTGGAGTAAGAGTTGTGTCCACATTCTTGGCATTAAGTCAAGTTCATTCAAGGTGGGCATTGGACTCTGCCAAGGGTGCATCCCCTCCCTACTCCTGTTCGTGATCTTCATGGACAGGATATCAAGGCACAGCCGTGGTGAGTAATGTATCCAGTATGGGGACTTGGAGGTGGCATCTCTGCTGTTTGCAGATGATGATGTCCCTCTTGCTTCTTCAGACTGTGATCTCTGATGCACACTCGAATGCTTCATTGCTGAGTGTGAAGTGGCTGGGATGAGAATCAGCACCTCCAAATCAGAAGTCATGTTTTTTTCCCGGAAGAAAGTGGAGTGTTCTCTCCAGGTGAAGGGGGATCAGCTGCCCTTAGTGCAAGAGTTTAAGGATCCAGGGTCTTGTTCATGAGGGATGGTGGGTGGGACCATGAGATTGACCGGCAGATTAACATGGCAGTGGCAGTGATGAGGGCACTCTACCGATCTGTGGTGGTGAAGCGGGAGCAGCAGAAATGAGGTTTCTCTGGAGGGTGGCTGGGGCTGATTCTCCGAGACAGGGTGAGGGGCTCAGCTATTCGGGAGAGCCTCGGAGTAGAGCCCCTACTCCTCCAGATTGAGAGGAGGCAGCTGATAAGAATGCCTCTGGTAGGCTTCCTTTGGAACTATACTTGGCACATCCCACTAGGAGGAGGCCCCAAGGGCAACCCAGGACACACTGGAGGTATTATATCTACCAGCTGGCCTGGGAACGCCTGGGAATCCCCCAGGAGGAACTGGAATCAGTTGCGGAAGAAAGGAAGGCTGGTCTTCCCTACTCTCCATGCTGCTGCCATGACCTTCACCAGGAAAAACAGCATAAAGGAAAAGAAGATGATTTTAAAATCCTTTCTCCACAAATAGCCCCATTGGTATCAAGGGAGTGTTTGCAGAGTACGGCACTATTCAGTGTGAAAAAGGGGGTGAAATCCAGTCCTATATGAAATATATACTATTTTCTGGTATAATGTTTAAATATGTATGTAATTTGATTAGATACAGTGTATTATTTGGACAATATAACCTATTTGGTTGAAAGATTAAAATTCTGAAAAACAAGTGTGGATAAAAGGTTAAATCCATGCTCTATTTGGTGCTTCACCATATGCTACTACATAAGCCGCAAAGGTGGAGTCAATGTGCACCTGCATTCTCTCCGTCAATAGCCCCATGTACAACTGTGTAGTATAGAATTAATTACGCAGAGGGCTGTGTAAAGTTGATATTGCAGGTCAGGGTGCTGACATGTAGAGATGTGTTGTTAACTACACCCCGATCCACAAACCCTGTCTTAGAATGTCTCTGTGCTTTCTGTTGCAGAAGATGCCCTCAATGGCTGCTCCATGTGTTAAGGTCAGAAACAAAATTTGAGCAAAAAATGTTCACCACAAGATTCTACACTGCTCTACGGTTTTGTGACACATATAGTAGTACCAGGCAGCCACAACAGGGCTCTGTGGATGTCTGTTAGTTCTTTTATGTTGCAGTATCCCATCTTGAATCTTTGATTAAAAGCAATTCTTGGAACACTTAGTGGTGAGACTTGGATTTATAAATCCAGAGTCAAAGAATAATTGTGCACAACCAAGAGTTCTCCCCCACCCTCAAGTCCCATATAAGATGATGCTATTAACTAAGGAACAAGTTTTAAAGGACTAAGACCTGTGATTCTGCAACTGGCTCCACTTAAGTGGACACTTGCACCGGCACCAAGCCCCACTGAAGTCAGTGAGTTTCCGTTCAGGTGCAGGGACCCACCCATACACAACTGCATGATGGGGCTATAGCTCCAAGTGGCATATTATACTTACTCATAGACTACCCCAACTGCTAAACCTAGACGAGGCTTAATTCTACTCCTACTCATGACAAGATGGAGGAGGAAATACTTGGAAGAAAAAAAAGATGATGGCTTTTATGCCTTTATTTATGTAAGCCAATACTCTTAATCAGCAGCAACCATTTCATAGAGAGGTGTTTCCCTTGTTATTTTGTCTTTGATTTCTTGATATGTTGATTTTGGACTTCTTTTGTGCTAGTAACTCAAATATATTGCACGACTTTGAAAGACAAAAGTCAATATATCAGCTTTTGTAAATCTTATCATCAATTCTTACAAACAATAAGAAGAGTTCTTTGGGGGTTTTTTTAATAGTAGGCTTGTTTAGTTTGGAAATGGAGGAAGAGATACAGGAGAGCTATATAACCGAGAAGGCCAGTTACACAGTCCTTTTAACCCTGTCCCAGAAGCAAAGAACAAAGCAACATTTGATAAAATTAAAAGGGAAACACAATCAATGCAGATAAAAAGAAATACTTTTGTGCGCCAGTACTTTGAACTTACTGTTGTGGAATATTATTAAAGCAAACAGTTTAGTAAGATTCAAATGAATGATTAGACACATGAATAAGAGTAGTCCCTGCATTTATATTATTCTAGATAACAGTTTAAGAGAAATCAATCCTCAAACTTCTAGGGAAAAAATGTTCAGTCAATAGGATCAAGAATAAATTTGTTTCATGGTCGTACAGTTGTGCAGGTGCACTATGGGGCTTTTCATCCTCCTCTGAAATGCCTGGTACAGACTACTTTCAGAGATAGGACATCAGACTAGATGGACAAAACCCAGCCAGAGTGTAAAAGGAAATTGTTGTGTTCCTTGTAGTCAATTTTACAAAGTATGGCTTGATGTAGAGAAAAATGTATTGAAAAACAGTGTTTGCATACAACTTCACAGTTGTTCCTTATTGCATGTTTTCCTTCATTATTTGAAATACAGATTATGTGATGTGATGCAGTGATGGCAATAAAATTCTTAACATAATAAAAATCTTTATTTTTGAACATATATTAGAAAACACACTATTAGACCATTGCCAAGCAGGCCGGCTGCCATTAGTACACCAGAACACGAATAATAAACTAACACCAAAACCTTTAACAAAACCAAAATGCAATCAGTGCAACCAATTCCAAACACTATGCCTTCTACTATGCATGACCTCTGACCCCCTATTCTTTCCCTGCCTTCCACACTTAGTGCACACTTGGCACCACTGCAGGGGGATGGAACTGTTCACAGGGGCAGGAGTCTGTGTGGGAGTGGAGGCCTACAGGGGGAGGGGGTCAGCGTGGGAGTGGAGGTATGCAGGAGGGAAGGGGCCTGCATAGGCATGGAGGACTGCATGGGGTAGATTTGCCCTGTCCAGCTGCTGTTAAGACCTGTTTGCATTGGCCACCCAACCATAGAATAGTGCAGAGTGTTCCTGGGCTGCAGTACATGGAACCATGGATGAGACTCAGGATGCAGTGTGAATGCAGCCTGTGCTCTGGTGGCCATAAACATAAGCAGCCTCTCAAATTTTTTGCTGGCCTCTATCTTCCTCAGCCAACGTTCCTGCTCTAGAAATTGTATTACCAGTCTCTCCCCACATTGAAACTCTGTCCTCTCACTATGCAGCCTGTCTGTGCCTTCCTATGTGCCTTTCCAATGGCCGTGAAGCCTTCTCCCTCTGGTACTGCACCTGCTCATTGGCCCTGTCCAGAATGTCCACCATAAGTTCATCATGGAAACAATTCCAGTTGAACCAGTCTGTGGCGGACCTGTATCGCATGGTCCTGCTGGAGTGGGCCCACGCTGCCCAGGTGGAAGGACCAGCAGAGCTCAAAGGGCCTCAAGGCAGACATCAAAGAGTGTACTGTTGTTTCAGTGCTTCACACTGAGGTTCAGTGCATCCACAGGCAAAAGTGCCTTGTAGCATCTCAAGGCCAAAAAATGATACTTTGTAAAACTGAGCTTCAGTGTGTTCTGAGAGGAACACCTCAGCTCCCAGAAGCTCCTTGGCCAAAACTCAGTTAATCACAGTGAAAAGATTGCACAGACAATGGTAAATTAGATTTTACATTTTTATTTGTTTGTTTAAAAATTGCAGAACTCCTTGGCCTTTGGGGGTGGGAAGAGCCACAGCTTACTACATACACCTCCTCTGTACTTTCAGGCATTCCACATTCTTCAGGATATCACAGTCCTAGAGGTTCCAGAATGGCAAAGGGAGATTTTATTCCAAACTGGCAGTGGCAAGTCATACATGTCTGCCACAGAGGTTTTCAAATGTATGGTGACAGAGCAGCACATCTGTGAGTGGAGTGGGCTGGTGACCTACACAGGAGGTCTAGGAAATATATGCCCTGCCCTGAAAGTTGACTGCTTATTTGGAGTTCCTACTATGGGAAGAGTTTGCAGCTATCAGCACTTGGGATTGGGTCAAAATTCATAGGGGAATCAACAAGATACTGTGTTAGTGTCCAACTGGATGACTGTCTCCCTGTGGGCTCCATTCGGAACCTGATGTAGGCTGTTCTGAACACATCTACCCAGGGACTCTGCAAACACACACAATAATATGGATTCTCAAAGAACTATTGCTGTTTGCAGTGTTGTTGTAGCTGTCTTGGTCCCAGAGTACTAGAGAGACAAGGTGGGTGAGGAAATATCTTTCTTTGGACCAACTTCTGTTGGCGAAAGAGACAAGCTTGTCTCTCTCAAAGAACTACAGACCCATCCCCCCAACTCCCAGCTGTACTTTGGACATTGATTTAGTCCATTATCAACTAAATTTAACCATTGCTTCCTCCCCAGACCATTTTCTATTTACAGGCAGCTTGTTTTGTTGTGGCATGCCCGATTTGCACAGCCTGGAGTACTGAAAAGAAAGGCAACAAGGTTCTTACTTTACTTTTAAACACCCTAGCACATCTCTGTAAGAATGTGCCTGTTTCTCGGAAATAATTCATTGCATGATTGTTTCACTGTTGTTTGTGCTTCCCGGTCTCCATTTTGAGGTCTACGGAGGGATGGCAGAGGTGGTGGTGAGGGTTACGCCAGGCTAGGGTGATCAGATAGCAAATGTGAAAAATTGGGACGGGTGGGGGGCAATAGGCGCCTATATAAGAAAAAGCTCTGAATATTGGGAGTGTCCCTATAAAATTGGGACATCTGGTCATCCTATGCCCAGCGCTGGTGTGCAATCCACAATTAGAGGATCCATGCTGCTGCCCATGGCTTGCAATAAATGTTGTATTGGGTCATAAGCCAAAAATCCCTTCCGTCCCTATATGAATAACAACAAACATGGAGTCAGAAACTTACCAGACTCCAGGACTACTTCTGCCTCTTGTGCTTCTGATGCTGGTTCTGCAGTGGGCAGCTCCTCCAGAGGCAGGTGGGGGGAACCACAAACCTCCTCTGAATAGGGACCTAGAATGTGCAGCAGCGGCTCTGGTGTCAAAGCCTTCTGGGCAGGGGTGTGCACAAGGGGAGGCAAGCAGGGGCATGAGCCCCCCAATAATTGGTGGGGACACAGAACTCCTTTGGCCTCAAGGCTATGCCAGGGAGAGGGTGTTCCCCCAGCTCTGGGGCAGTGGTGGGGTCACAGAGCTCTCCAGGGCTGTGATGGGGGCACAGAATGTGTCTCCTCCCAAAGCGGTTCAATTTAAATTCCTGCACATGTCCCTGCTCCTCGGGGACCAGTCTGAGTACAAGAGTCACTTTAGCAGCCTCATCTGATGCTTGCTGGCTCCTCTCTCGTCTATGTTGGATTCAGGGGTGCGAAGGTCATTGTCCCAGTTGACCAGGTTGTTGTGAAGCGCTGCTGGCTCAGTGCCCGGTGCAGTACCCAAACTCCTCAGAAAAGGAGAGGATGATGGTGAGTTCCCAGAGGTGCAGTTCTCATTCCCAGCTTTCTGGAAACCGGTCTTGAGCCGCTTAATCTGCTGCCTGCATCGGTCATTGGTCCAGTGAATACCTAACGCTGCCAGCTTCTTCACTATTAGCTGGTATGCCTGGTCATTCCTCGAACTCTTACTTAAGTCAAACTGCTTACTCAGCTCACACCAGAGATTAACCAAAATCTGGCTGTGTTTCCCTGACCAGCGAGCGGCGTGCCTAGCAAAGGATTTTCTTTGTCTCAGTGGCCATTACAGATGCAGGGGAAGGTTCACTGCCTGCAGCTCGGCAGTCCGCACAAAATGGAAGGGTTAAACGCTGAGCAGCTGTACTTGAACCACAAGGTTTGTTTCAATTCCGGGGAGTCAATCGGCCAGTCTTGGGATAGAAAGGACACTGTCCCATGAGATTGAGGGATAGCATTGGTGGACTGTCAGGACCTGAGATGGGGCCCAGGCCTGAGCTGTGTTCACACTGCAAAATAATGAAGTTTGGGCCTGTGCCCCTGCGTGATTCTGGCTCAAACTGTCCACCCTGCAGGTCCTGGGGCCCAGGACCAAGTGAGATAGAATTGAGGGTAGCTGGAAGGGGGGTTTGGTCTTGAGCCTGAATTTACATTGCAGTGTAGCTACACCTTTAGGTGCTTTTGAAAACGATACCCTAGGTTGATCTGTTTCCCATCTGTACCATAGCAATGACTACCATACCTGTAAGTGAAACATTTATATTTCCATCCCTGCCAGTACAATTTTAGCATTAAAATTTAGCCCAGTGATTGATTTGATTTATAAATTAAAATTGTTATGGGAAAATGGTGATGTTATTTTCATTTTTTAATGTACCTTAAAATTTGTGATGCTATGTGACAGTTTGAAGAAGAAATGTTAGGCCCTGATCCGGAAATGTGAGGTGTGTGAGGGTTCCCCTTTGAAGTCAATAAGGCTCCAACTGTACAGGGGCATTTTAGCAACCAGCCAGGTGTCCAACCCACTAGCAGTTATTGGGATGAATTACCAATTATTCTGCTTGCTTTTAGACATTTTTAGGCCTCTGCAGGAACTTAGCATAACTAGGCAAACTGGGAGAGAGGTAGACAGTGAACACGTGAAGTGACCCTGGCTCTGTGCGTTCTTTCTCTCTGTATATGCTGGGGTACATGTCTTTGAAAACCAGGAAGTCTGGCTATATTTGAGGACTGCAGCTGTGGGGAAATTATTGCTAGACTTCTAGACTGCTATTGCTAGACTGCTTGTTTAACAATTTTTTGTAGTGACATATCTTTGTAACTCCTGCTTCTGCCCAGTGATTGATTTGTTTGCTCAGCTATGTAACATGCTTTTGATTGACATGTCTCTGTAACTTTTGGGGTATAAGAGGGAGGTACTGAGTCTGAATCAGACGGATCACTTTGCGGACACACTGAAAGATCTCCAGCCATAGACGGAAGGATCAGCCATCTGGAAATCTGTGGATGATTCACCTGACAATGACTTCAGACTTGTGGGGTAACTATCAGTTTTGGGGTACTCTAACAACCTATTTCCTTTGTATGTGCTTAAGACTAATAAGTGGAGACTTCCAGTAAAAGCATTCCAATGGGAATTGCTGGAGACCAATAAAGTAAAGTTTTACATTAACAGCACTTGGTTTTGATTTGTCTTTGCCAACCATATAGCAGGTAGACATACTGCATTTTCTTTGGTTTATTTCCTGATACCAACTTGCAGAGACTAAAAGTTACTGGGTCGAGGAACCCTGGGTAACACACCCACATCATATTTCTGGATCATGCTGAGAAAGGAGATCAGTTCGGTGAAGCAGAGGACTGTCAGATGCAGGTCTTGAAGACAAGGACCAGAAACTAGATTTGATGTGCAACACAAAGGGGAGCCATGAAGACAGGTGTTGGGGAGGGAGCAAAGTAACAGGCATACAAGATGATTCTGGAAGAAATATTTTGGCAGGATTAAGGGTAGGCTAGGTTACTATAGAAAAAACCTAAGGTGATGTGGACGTGGCTGAGTAATTTGGCTGTGAAGGTAGAAAGACCTTTCACATGGAATTTATAACTGGTCAGTGGAAAAAGGAAGACAGTAACAATTCTGCTCTTAGAAAAGAGGCAAATTCTCATGTTTGGTTTGTCTTGACTTATGTTAACTGATGGTTTTCAGGGTGTATCCTCAGAAAGAGCATGGCAGCCACATGAGCCCAGCACCTCTCAGGATCAGGCCTCATGAAAGGTGTAGACTAGCAGTTTGCACATAGTATGAGGAGCCAGGAACTCCTGAGCTCCAGCTCCCTCATTGGCCTTGGGCAAATCACTTAACCCCTATGTGCCTCAGTTTCCCACTCTCTAAAATGAAAATAATACTTGCTTACTTCAAAAGTGTGTTGTGAGGATACTTGTGAAGTTCTCTGAAGATGAAGACTCCAGGATAAGGGCTAAATGTTCAACCTGGAGTAAAATGTGACACAAATAATTGGGAATATACTTTAATTGTTCTTATCAATAAGTAAACAATGGATTTCTCATTAACCATTTCTTTTTACCTCACTGTAATAATGCCTAAGGGCTACAGTTAATTGATTTTATTATTTATGGGTTCCATGGTGCCCATTTCTATTCTTCTTTAACACCCGAATAACTTTGCTGTGTAAATATTAGACATTACAGAGGGGATCTATGTTCAGCCTTTATTAAATCAGGATAGATATTGATTCACAGTCTCTTAATATTAGGCCTACAAGCTGCTGCCATCAGTAAATTAGCCCAGACTATGGAGGTTAAAGCAATTGTCAATTATTTTATTATCTTGCTGTGAGGGTTGGTGTCACTTTACAGTAAAATTGCCAGAAAGAGGGCCAAAACTACCAGCACTAACTACACTTTACCCTCAAATACATTTTACTGTTCATACATGGCAAGTGCATCTTGTATTGTGGAGTTCCAAATTGAAATGCTGGCTAAGATACATGCAGATTTCCTTTTAGCTCAGACATGGATGTTAGAGTAATATCAGGTGACTAAGAAATACAACATTAAGTAACAACTGAGCAGAACAGTGAGCCCATAACTTTCTTCAACACTTTAGACGAACAAGCCTATATTTTCAGAAGTGACTAGCTATTTGGAGTGGCCAACTGGAGACATCAAAAAGGGCCCAGATTTTGACAGGGCAGGTGCTCAGCATTTTGTGAAAACTAGGCCCCCGCTAAGGTGTCTCAAGTTGAGCACCCAAAACCACTAGCTGCTTTTGAAAATTCATCCCATAGGTCAAATGTCAGGGAAAGACAATAAAATATAGCATCAGAAATAAATATAGGAAATTCATTCTCTTTTCTTGATTTTCCCTCTCTTCCACCTCTTACCTCCTCCTTTTCTGTCCTCTATCTCATTTTATTGCTTTTTCCTCATTTCTGATTAACTTTCATATTTGAATCTTTCCTTCCTCTGAAAAGCAGCATCTCCCACCCTCTCCTTCTTTGCCTCTCTTCTATTTGCCCCTTGTTCTGTTATCTACCCTGCTTGTTCTCCCTAGGTTGCCTCTCTCCCCTTATTCCTCCTCTTCTTCTCTTTCCTACTTTGGCCTCCCTTGTCTCTCTGTTCCCTCTTGCCTCTCCCCTATATTGCATGGTCTCTGGATGGTTCTCTTCTCTCTCTTTACCCTCTCCCCATTCTTTACCATAAATTCTCCCTGTCTCTCTTTACCCCCAAGATATTTGCCTCTTCCCTCACACCTCTGGTTTCCATTCTTTTGTCCCTGCCCTCTTTTTCCTGGGGATCCCATGTGGACACAGTTATACCCTCATAAGGGTGTCTTATATCACTATTGCTTATTCCCCACACCCCTTTCCTGTATGGGAAAAAGTTCTACTGGGATAAGCACTTTATATTGCTATAACTGCATCCACACCAGGGGAGATGAACCACTTTAACTATACCGCTACAATATTTCTACACAGACAAGGCCTTAGTACAAGATTATTTGCCCAATATGTTAATTTGAGGTTAAAAAGCATCAATAAACCTAAGTAGCTGATCTGTACCTGCCAATGCCTGCAAATGGACAGGTTTGGCAATCAAGCCTTTGCGCATTCAACACCTTCTAGTTGGAGCGCTCTGCAGCTAGAGCTGATCAGGTGCCAATATAGATAGCTTTATTATTTTATTTTACACAAAATATAATACACAGTCTATATTATGGTACTTTGAGTTGGCTGGAACAGAATAATTGTAGGCTTGGTAACAAAGGGAGGCGCCTGCCTTGCCCTGCGTCTTCCAGAAAGGGAGACGTTGCTTTTCATTGGGGCTATCCTAGAGGAAAAAATATATAGAAACAACAGAAATTAGTACATATCCTACTTGGCAGGGGATTTGTTTAAACACAGACTTTGCCTCAGAATTCTAGCACATTTTATATTTGGAAGGTGGCAGGATAAGACTGAGACAGCACAGTGTGTCGAAATCTGCTGTGGAACAGTGCACACACAGCACGACATGGGACCTTTGAGTGAAGGAGAGGGGAGTAACAGTAGAGATTGGGGAGGAAACAGGGCAGAGATATTGTATATACCTGTGTGTAAGCCAGGGGTGGGGAACCTCTGGCCCGCGGGCCGGATGTGGCCCGCGAAAGAATTTGATCCGGCCCGCGGGCGGGCGGGAAGTGCGCGCCGCCGAAACCCTGCCGCCGAAACCCTGCCGCCGTCTGCCCATTTTCGGCGGCGGGTGGAGTCCAGAGGCGGTTACTGCCCCACGGAACCCTGCGGACACTGCAAAACCGCGCCGCCGAAAAGGCGGAAACGGCGGCGGCATTTCGGCGGCGGGCACCGCCCCACACGTAACTGTGCCGCCGCCGAATCCCCGCCCGCCGCCAGGGCCACCACCAGGCCCTTGGCAACAAAAAGGTTCACCATCAGGCCCTTGGCAACAAAAATGTTCCCCACCCCTGGTGTAAGCCAACAATTTATGGGCCAAAAAGTATAGTTCATAGGGGGTTGCTAATAGGTTAGTCACAGAGTCACCTGCCCAGGCAGGAGGAGTATCAAGAGTAATGATTCTGCATCTTCAAGCAAGATTCTAGCACATAAGCTTAAGGTGACTCAGTAAAGCAGCCCTAAGCAGATTTCCTATGTAGGGTCTCCAGCCTAGTGCCCAGCTACTTGTTGAAGAAAAAGATCTGTTAAAAATACCAAGATGCCAAGGTAATGGGAGTCATATAGGAACCTGAGTAAGTAGAATACAACCAAACAAGGTACAGCTGCTATATGTTTCATAGGTTTGTCTTTGTATTATAAAGTAGTGTCACCCTAATACTGCAAAATGAGGTGTTACAGTTGAAAACTACTGATTACTGACTCTTACTTTTTATTCCTCCATGCCTGGAATAGTACTTGGGCTGTGAAAGTAAACTGTTTCTGTTCTGTGATGCTGGCTTCAAGCCTCCCATGGAGAAGTTTCTTTTCATGCTCCAAATTCCTTCCAGAGCCACTGTTAATAATTTATTAAAATAACACCATTATAACTGATGGTTCTAGCTTGGTTTGTTTTACTTTTCACCTAGGCTCATGTAAAAGAATGAATATAAACCACTTTTAAAACAAATATCTTTGGTCAATCGAATAAATAGGAAGAACATACTTTACCAGGAGTAGACAAGTACTACACAAAAGATATAGCACACAACTAACTTAATATACTTTATTTTTCTAGCATTTTGGAACAGCGGTTATTGAAAGGAGTTATTTCCTGACAGATGCTATGCAATTCACATCAATCAATGTTAATTTTCCCAATAATTTCCAAAATTATCCTATTGAGATATGGGGGTTGTTCTTCCCTTTCATACATCCCACCTTGAACACTCTTCTCTGTTTTGGTCACACCATCTCTATATCTATAGAATATATATGGAAAAGGTCCAGAGAAGGGCAATGAAAATGATCACAGACATGGAAAGATGTCCATATAAGGAAAAATTAAAAGAGTTATATAGATTTAACTTAGGGTTGAGATAAATAATAGTAACATGACAGAAGTAAATCAAATAATGAACCATATGGAGGAAGTCAGTTGAGTGCTCTTATTGTAAGGGATATATAGGACTGATATGCCTTCACTGCTTAATAACTAATGATTTCTTCTGGCCCTCAACAATTAGAAAAGCTATCCCATCTCTGCTTATCCCAAAATAGGATCCACCTGTGAAGACAATAAGAAAATGGTTCACACCAGGTCAGACACTTTATTTAAGAACTCACAGAATAGATCAGCCAAGATCAGGTGTTCCCCTCCTAATCATAGAAACTAAAATGGTTAAATGAGGGTAAGCTAATTATCTAGGCAAGAATCTTTCGTTATTTGCAAATGTATAAATCTCTTTCTCCCTCCCAAGCTAGCTAAAAAATTCCCAGTTGCCAAACAAGAGTCACACCCTGCTTTCCTGTGCATGTTGAGTGGCTCAAGAAGAGATGGGTGCGAAGGGGCAAATTAAACAAACTAGAAATGTGGCTATAAAATTGAAGGTCAAATTGGGCACACAGTTTCCCCAAGAAATCAAAGTCATATTTTTTCACCCCAAATTATAAACTATACATTGTTTCCTTGTAAATCAAAGAATCTGTGAATAATATGCCTTTCACCCCAAATTAGAATCTGCACATTTGTTTGCCTTGTGAGTTTGATCTTTATATCCTTGTATATGTGGAAAATGTCTCTTGTTCTATTGTAAGTCCTAAAATAATGTGAAATACTCAGTATAATCAATGAATGTACAGAGTACGTCCTCCAAATTTAGAAGGTTATAAAGATTATGTTGGTTATCATTATAAATAATTATTGCATTCTTAAAGTAATAGGAACTGTCTGGCACAAAGAAGGAGACATGTTGAAAGATATAAATCAGGTATAATCTTGGAAAATTAATAGAAATTGTTTAAAAGGGGGAATCCCAACTGATAGTAGGGGCAAATAATGAAATACAATCCTTGAAATGAATCAAATCTAAAAAGCCTCCAATAGAAAAGGATTAAGGAAAGTTTTTATACATCATCACTATCTACTGGATACAAATGGAAGCAGCAGAAAAACTGACGGCTTATTTACACTTAAAAAAAAAGCCAACCAGCAGCTCAACTGCACCAGTCTTAAGGCAAGTCTAGATTACAAAATTAAATCAGCCTAAATTAGGTCAATGTACAGCTGTGGTGGTACATGTCCACACTATTCCCCTGTGTCATGGTGCATGTCCTCACCAGGCACTTCCACCAAATGAACTGTGTGGGGCATTGGGAGGCACTGACAGCTGGGGTCCCGTCAGGGAGCCAACAGCCTGAACTGTCAGCTGTGCGCTGGGACACTGAGGAAGCCCTCCCCTGCCCTGGAGCTTCCTGACAGCTCTGGTTGTCGGCCCTGGGGTGGAATGGGGGCTCCAGCTGTGGGCCCCACGCAGGGCTGACAGCCAACAGGTTTATCGCAGTGTCTACAAAGACACTGCGTCGCTCTAGCTACATCGACCTAAGCGCTACATGTCTCACAGAGTGGAGTTATTAGATCAGTGTAGTGGGTGACTTACATCGGCAGGAGCAATGTTGTAGTGCAGGCACTTACAGAGTTAGGTCAATATAAGCCGCCTTACGTCGACCTAACTTTGTAGTGTAGACAAGGCCTTAGAGCGGTGGTTCCCAACCTGTGGCCTGGGAGCCAAAAGTGGTCTGTGGCGGTTTTCAAAATGGCCCGTGGCTCCCTTCCTGCAGGCTATAGAAGGGAGCTGCTGCCTAAGGACCTAGGTAGAACGCGTTTCTGCAGGGATCTTTGCTGCAGCCAAGGAGATGGGAGATCAACGCTCTCCTCCCTCTGGCTGTAGCAGGGAGCATGACGAAGTGCTCTGCCTGGGTCCCTAGGTGCTGGGGACCCTGCTGGAGCCGTGGTGGGGGTGCATTGATCTTCCTGTCTGCAGAAGGGAGCTACTGCCTAGGAACCCAGGTGGAGCGCATGGGGCTACAGAATGTGTGCCGTTTCCCTGCTGCGATCAGGGAGACGGGAGATGAGCGAGGAGCCTCCTCGGTGAACTCCTTCTGTCTGGCTGTAGTGGAGGGGGGAAGGACCTGCTGGCAGAGACTGGTTGCTCTTCAGGGTTATAAAAATGATATCTGTGGCCCTCAAGCCAAAAAGATTGGGAACCACTGCCTTACAATGTCACTGTTAAATACAAGGTGGACCAGATTGTTTAGCATATGTAATTAACATATTTCAAGAGACCATTCAAGGTGAAGTGGCCTGTTAAAACTCCTCCAGTCATAGGGAGGAAATGGGGAGAGGAGGGGAAGGCAGTTGGTGTAGGGGAGGGATGTGGCTTGTTAGTGGGTTACAGATTGTTGTGATAAACCATAAATCCAGTCTCTCTATTCACTCCATGATTTTTAGTGACTAGTAAAGTTATGAATTTAAGCTCCCAGTCCCAGACTTGTCTTTTGAAAGTGTTGTGCAGGTTTCCTTTGAATATGGGGACTGACAAGTCAGATACAGAATGATCACTTTGTGCAAAGTGTTCACCCACAAGTGATATGGTGTTTTTGTTAATGAGGCCAACCAACAACTCTCCAACATCACCTACTATAAAGAACTAAAAGAAGACCCCACACCACAATTTACCCATGAATTTAAGGTTATCATCAAATCCTTCCAACCAAACAACACCAAGAGTAGATCTACTAACTCATCCCCCAAGAATCTACCCCAGGGATCTTCTACATGCTTGCCAAGATACACAAACAAGGGAACCCAGGCAGACTCATCATATCTGGCCATGGCACTCTTACTGAAGGAATATCGGGACTCATAAAAACCATCTTCAAACCACTCACTACACAAAGGCCCAGCTTCCTCCAGGACTCAACCAACTTCCTCCACAAACTCTGCAACAATAACAACCTCCCTCAGAACACCATCCTTGCCACCATGGATGTCACTTCCCTATACACCAGCATCCCCCACAATTACATCATAGCTGCCTGCCTCAAATATTTACAAGACAATGGACAACTCTCAGCTATCCACCCCAAACACATCACTAGACTCATCCATTTCATCCTCACCGCTAACAATTTTACATTCAACAATAAACACTTTGTTCAAACCATGGTAACACCCAAGGGTATGAGGATGGCTCCCCATTATACCAACCTCTTCATGGGTCACCTTGAAGAAAAATTTCTGGACAAATGCTCCACAAACCCATAATATACCTGAGACACCTTGATGATATTTTCAGCCTCTGAAGAGA
Source organism: Emydura macquarii macquarii (assembly GCF_026122565.2). Taxonomy (NCBI): domain Eukaryota; kingdom Metazoa; phylum Chordata; order Testudines; family Chelidae; genus Emydura; species Emydura macquarii. The sequence goes on from NW_027130455.1 coordinate 7,594,033, forward strand.
TGACTGAAGTCATGTTTACACTACAGAGTTAAGTCGACTTAAGTTATGTCGATGATCGTAAGCCGCTTTAATTACATCAGTTGTCCACATCCACACAACGCTCCATGTGTTGGCGGAGCACGCCCACATTCATTGCTCTGGCATCAACAGAGAGCACTGCATCATGGCTAGCTATCCCACTGTGCAACTCGCCACCCTCTGTCACCCTCTGCCACTGGGAGCTCTGGGAATGGATTGCAGTGCATCTTGGGGGCATGCTCACCATCCCATGATGCAGTTCTTTCTGTCCCATCATTTCATGAGCTTCCAACTTCGTTTTGTGCTGTTTTTTAACAGCCCTTGTAAACTGTGCACCCGCCATCTCTGTCTGACAGGATGGATCCTGAACTGTTGACCAGTCTGGTGATGAGTGTTACGAATGCAATGCAACCAGTCCTGCAGTATTTCATGAGCTGTAAATCAGACAGTGAATCAGTGATGCCTGCCCTGCTGTCTCCCAAGGAAACAAATAATTCAAGATTGTTGCTGGCATTCAAGGAACAACTGCATATGACGGACAGTCAGTACTGGGCTCAGGAAACAAGCACTGAGTGGTGGGGTTGCATCGTGATGCATGTATGGGATGACGAGCAGTGGCTGCAGAACTTTCAGATGCACAAATCCGTTTTCCTGGAACTCTGTGTGGCATTCACCCCAGCACTGCGGTGCAAAGACACCAGAATGAGAGCTGCCCTCACTGTGGAAAAGTGAGCAGTGATTGCTGTATGGAAGGTGGCAACTCCAGACTGCTACCGGTCAGTTGCAAATCAGTTTGGAGTTGGAAAGTCTACTGTGGGGGTTGCCGTGATACAAGGGTGCAGGGCCATTTAAGGACTGTGGCTCTCGGTAATGTGCAGGAAATAATTGATAGCTTTGAGGCAATGGGATCCCCTAACTGTGTTGGGGTGATAAATAGAATGCATATCCCAGTTTTGGCCCCAGCTCATCTTGCGACTGATGTACATTAACTGAAAGCGCTACTTCTCCATGGTCTTGCAGGCACTGGTGGATCACTGGGACTGTTTCACTGACATCACTGCAAGATGGTAAGGGAAGGTGCATGATGTATGCATCTTCTAGAACACTGAACTCTATAGAAAGCTGCTTGCTGGGACTTCCTTTCCAGACCAGAAGATTCCAATGAGGGATGTGGAAATGCCCATAGTGATCCTTGGAGATCCAGACTACCACTTGCTCCAGTGGCTCATGAAGCCTTACACTGGGAACCTAGATGCAGCAAGGAGCATCAACAACAGGCTCCACAGGCGCCGAATGACCATTGAATGTGCTTTTGGTCGATTAAAAGTTAGCTGGCACTGCCTTTTTTGCTAGTTAGACCTCAATGAGGAAAATATTGTCATGGTCATTGCGGCCTGCTGTACTTTGGATAATATTTGTGAAGTGAAGGGGAAAAGTTTCTCCACAGATGGGTCACTGGATGGCTGGCTGCTAAATTTGAGCAGCCAGATACGAGGGCAATTCAAGGGGCACAGCAGGTGGCTATTTGAATCAGGGAGGCCTTGAAGGAGCATTTTGACAATGATTCCCAGTAATGTGTCTTTAGTGATGCAGTCAGCCAGGCAATGTTTACTTGCCGCCTTTAATGACTCCTGTAGTGCTTGCTTCCTGAGCGTTAATTGTACTGAGCAAATATTCCTGCCTATACCCACTGACTGACATGTGTATGACACAAATAAAGACTCATTTCATATCAAAGACTCAAATTTAATAACAGGATATGGCAATGAGGAACAGTCTCTCAGTTAGGGCTCTCACAGCTGTGTGTAACTTAAGCTTTCATTGTGAAACCAGTCTCTAGGCATGGCATGCATAGGATACTGTGAGGAACCAGGAACTTGCAAGGAATGCGGTAGGGGAGTTTGGGGAAGGCATGGAATGGAGCTCTGTACTGGCCGCAGTTGTGAAGGGATATGCTCAGACTGCAGCATAATGAGGGACTTCCAGGAGCTTTATCATCCAGTCCTGCCTCTCTCTCCTTTCCAGGCTATCCAACCCAAGTCCTTCATTAATTGTCTCCCTTCACACCCTTGTTTCGCTATGTGCTGTATCTGTTGACTGCAGCACTTCACAAAACATATCCTCCTTACTCCTCCTGGTTCAACACCTTATCTGATGGAGGTGCTCCACTGGCGTGGAGGAGTGGGTCCTCATGGGCACATCTGCAGAAGTCAAAGAAACAATGATCAGAGACAGTATTGAGTGCGTTCACAGCCATGAATCACAAAAGATACACACAGCTCTTTCTCGCTGTCCCTTGGCTAACACACAGCTCAGCATGAGTCCCAAATATGGTGAGTTCCCTGGGGAGATGGGAAGGAGGAATTGGCAAAGGACAAATGATCTGGGTGATTTGCAAAGGGGGTTACTACAAACACCTAGGGAGATTATTCTGAATATTGGTACCCTTTTCCAAAGGCTAGGGAATTTGAACCCAATATCTCACTCCTAAGGGTAACCCGGATGCAAGGGTGCATCTTCCTGCATGCATGTGGCTTCAGACTGGCTCCATATGCTGCTTGCCTGTGTGCTGCTCTGGTCCCTGCAGAAATAATTGCCAGGTAGTGCAGCAAAGTTTCCTACAGCGGGGAGAGAAACAAGGCAACTCCACCAAGGAACCTTTGCCAGAGGATTGCAGACTACCTATAGGAAAGTTTCCTAGAGATCTAGGTGGAGGATTCCCGGGACATCCCGGTGTACATTAATGAACTTTTCTGCCATGGCCCCACTGCGTAGATGCACAGGCACTGTTGTTAATTTCTGTCCCTTATCCTTCCTCTACCATATAAGGAAGTACATGAGAGCTCAATCTCCTCTCACTGTACAGTATCAAAGCAAAATGAGCACTTACCAGAACTCCCCTCTTCTGCATCCTGTGCGCCAGAGTCAGAGTGGCCATGCCATTGGATGACCGTGTCGTGTGCTCCACATCATCCTTCAGCTCCACTTCCTTGTCCACCACTTCATCCTCGGGATTGCGTCCGTTGGCCGCTGCCTTCAGTCCCCCCGAATTATTCACGGAGCTCTTGGCAGTGGAAGTGGGGTCACCACTGAGGATGGCGTGCAGCTCATTGTAGAAACAGCATATCTTCAGCACCATACTAGAGCAACAGTTGGCCTCCCTTGCCTTCTAGTACACCTGCCTCAGCTCCTTCATCTTATCATGGCACTGCAGCATGTCCCTTTCATGCCCCTTCTCCTGCATGCCATTAGCAATCAGCCTGTAGGTATCAAAGTTCCTACAGCTAAAGTGAAGCTGTGGCTGCACAGCCTCCTCTCCCCATTTGCCCAGGAGATCTAACAGCTTTGGTGTTCCCCATGTGGAAGTGCGTCTGCTGTGTAAAGCCAGCATGGTCAGCTGGGAAGATGATGTGTGAACTGTGAACACTGAGCAAACAGGAAGAGCAATTAAAAAAATTCTCAGGCCTTTAAATGGGGGAGGGGTGCATACCTGTGTGCCTTTAGGGCAGCGGAATTCAAACTGCTGACCAGAGTGGTCAAGATGGGCATTGTGGGACACCTCTTGGAGGCCAATTAAGATGACATAACCAAGTGCAGTGTCTGCACTGACGTTATCTCAGTCTAACTACATTGCAAAAAGCCTTATACCTCTTGTCGAGATGGTTTTATTATGTCGGCATAGCAGTGGAGTTACATTGGTGGGAGGAGCATTTCAGTGTGTACACCTCCACTGTTTTGTTGACGAAAGCTGATTTTTGTCGACAAAACTGTGTAGTGTAGACAAGGCCTTGAACTCCCTCATAGATTTCCAGCACAACTTCAACCACCACCCGTCCATTAAACTCTCTCTAGAACACTCCCATACCAGTATCAGCTTCCTAGACACCATGATCAGCTTCAACAATGGAACCCTATAGACAACTATATACAGGAAACTCCTGGATCACCACACCTACCTTCATAGATCCAGTAACCACCCCAAACACATCAATGTGCTCTGAGGAGAAAGTCCGGGATATACTCCTTAAAACACTCAAAACTGCCTTCACCAACCAAGGACACTCCAGAGAAGTAGATCACGTCATGGAATGGGCCACCCAAATACCCTGAAAGAATCTGCTTCAATACAGAAATAAAACCCCCTGTGATAAACAACCCTCGATGTCATCTATCACCCCACACTGGAATCCATATGGGGTATCACAAGGCTAAGATTTTGTCATGGGTATTTTTAGTAAATCTCACAGACAAGACACGAGCAATAAACAATAAATCACAGAAGTCTCAGACCCCGTTCCTCCCCACCTGGGGCCAACGGCCCAAGACCCCCCGTTGGGGCTGAAGTTGTGGTGGTCCTGTAAAATCATGGAATCTGTGACCTCCATGACCAACTCATAGCCTTAGGTATTATCAAACAACTACAAACCCATACTCGATGGGGACCCCATCCTGAAAGAAATCTTTCCTGAACCCACCCTTCTGGCCTTCAAACAATCCCTCAAGCTCTCCAGGCTATTCATCAGAAGCAAGATCTCCACAGATCAGGACACACCAACTCAAAGCAGCACCAGACCTGCCAGAACAACAGATGCAAAACCTAAAGACATATATCCACTGCTACAATGATCAACACTTCCCACAACAAACCTTTCAAGATCCATGGGTCCTACACATGCCCACCACAACATGTGGCAGCAGGAGTGCTGGAACAATTTGTATAGTGGGGATGCTGACAGCCATTGAATCGAACTGTAAACTATGTATACGATGGAAATCACTTCAAGCCAGAGGGTGTGGCCGTACCCTCAGCACCCCTAGTTCCAGCACCTATGTGTGGGGTACCTCATCTAGTGCACTAAATGTCCCAATAGTAACTATGTGGGTGAAACCGGACAATCACTGTGCTCTTGAATGAACTCACAAAAGAAAACGTTAAAAGACAAAAACACATCTTTTGTTAAAACACAAAAATGACCTGAGGGTGAATGCTTTTCACAGTGGGATCACTCTATATCTGACCTATCAGTCCTCATGCTCAAAACTTGCAAAACACTTTCAAAAGATGAGGCTGGGAACTTAAATTAATTACTCTGCTAGACACCAAAAATCATGGACTGAACAGAGACACTGAATTTATAGCTTATTACAGCAATCTGTAACCCACTAAACCTCTCTTTTTGTCCTATGACTACAAAGATGTAGTCAACCTTGAATGGTCTAACTACTTATGCTAAACACTCTGTCCATCTTACATTTTGCTGACACTGGGAGCATCTTTCCCAGACCTGAAGAAGACCTCATTACCAGTGCTATTCATTCCCTCTGAAGCACCTGGCATTGGCCACTGTTGGAAGACAGGATACTGGGCTAGATGGACCATTGGTCTGACCCAGAATGGTCATTCTTATGTTCTTAAGTGTGCTGGTGATTTATATTACAATTAAGGTGATCAGATATCCCAATTTTATAGGGACAGTCCTGATAGTTGGGGCTTTGTCTTAAATAGGCACCTATTACCTCCCACACTCTGTCCCAATTTTTCACACTTGCTATCTGGTCACCCTACTTATAATAAAAACACTGACTTTCTATAGCTTCTCCCATCTAAGGCTAAAGTCTTTTTATCCAAGACGACTGCCCATCCAGCCCCCTGAAAAATTAACAGGTTCTGCAAGAAATATGATGAGAATAAGGTTTTTAGACAGACAACTCAGGTGTAAGCATATTTTAAAATAACAGCAAATTCAACTCTCCTTAAGCTTGGAGAGATTCTTGAAAAGTGAATAACTCATGTAGAAAGTGTTTTATTAACAAGAATTCAAACTGATTTTAACCTAGTACCATGATGATATTAAACAGCATATCGTAATGATTAAAGAAAAAAATCTTTTGTGATACTATGTACAAGGAATTGGACACTATTACAATTATACTGTATAAGCCTATTAAAAGCTAAGGACCCAGTCCCATGTTATACTGTGCATCCTCAACCCATGATGAAGTCAATAGTAGTTGAGAGTACTCAGTACTTTTCTAGATCAGATCCTCTAATGGTCTTGTGTGAATTTAAATGCATTTTACTTGGCCCTGCCTGTTGGAGAATCAGACAGATTTCTCATTAATATGTTCATTTCAAATGACCATTTACACTAAGGAAGGAAATGTGCCACGTACCTTTTATATATGGACTCTATTACAAAACGGATGGATGACCTGGGTGATATGTTGTAAAAACACATTTCCCTGGATGAACTAAGTAGGTATGGTAGATTCAGTAAATAATATTAAAACTAATGTTCACTCCAAAAATAACACATTTATTTTAATCATTGTGCAAATGTTTGATTAAAATGTACTGTTAGGGCAATCTTGCACCTGCCGGGAATTGGGGTAAATGACCGACGTAGCCTTTTCCATCTCTAACGTCAATGATTTTATGCTTCCCAACATTTCACAGTTATGCAGCAATGCTGCTAGATGACAGTATGTGCTCACAGCTGAATTTAAAACATTCAAAATCTTACTGATCTATAAAAGGCAGGTTAAATGAGGTGGGGAGTTTGGCCAAATCTGCAATTGCCTATTGGGCAAGAAAAAAACAGCCTGAGAGAGCAGATAGCAAAAAGGCACTGTTTAAACTTAATTTACCAATAGTTCTTCACATCAGCTACCAGTCAGATCTGCTGGGCTTAGCTGTAGGAAAACACAGTCATCAAACAACTGTTTAAAGGCTAAACAATAATTAAACAAGCAAACAAAAACGATGCCTTTCAGTGTAATTTAATGGAGATTTCAAAAGCAATTTAATAATGAAAAAACCACTCAGTGACATGGGCTAACAAAATGTTCAAAGAATGTTTCAGAGAGATCTTCCAAACATCCTCCTTCCTTATTCCCAATCTGGTATATGACTATGGATCTCCTTAAGCAGCAATGTGATCAAGTCCCATGGCTTGATGGCAAAATCTTGCCCTCCCAGCACACCCAAAACTCACACTGACTTCAATAGGAATGTTGAGTATGTATGCAAGTAATGCAAGATTGGGTCTTCAGTTTGCAAGTTAGAGGTCTCACCCTCTCTGCTCACAGACCATTGCAATGTTGCATAATAAGGATTTGGTAGGAGTCAGGAATTCTTGCCCCAAAGTCTCCATTCAGGGTGGAAGAGGTATGTTTGTTCTTCACAGAAAGGGAATTTAGGGTATATTGAGAACACAGAAGATTAACGTTTAGCAAGCAAACAGTGTGCTAGGAAATTCACACAGCCTCCCATGTGAATTTGGCCCTATGTCTTCACTGAAAAAAGTTGTTTTTTTACACCAGGAAAGCCATCTGAGTGTAAAATCCCAGTGTAGACAAGGCACTGTAGTTTTTAACTCAATATAGCTAGCTCCCAAGGTGGAGTACTGACCTTGAGTAGCTATATTGGGGTAAATATGTCTTGACTCCATTAGGATTTTACATCAAGATAGCTTTCTCAATGTAAAAAACACAACTGTTTTGCCGTGAAGAATAAAACTGAGTTATAATGAATCTAGAGAGGTGTAATTAACATATTAAGGGGATTAGAAGATCGAGAATACATTTTAGATTTACCTCTGAATTTAACTTTTGGTCGTATACAGGCTTGGCAGAATTTGATTTTTTAAAAATAATTTTGACGGAGAATATCAATGTTTTAAAGCATTTTTTCATTTTTATTTATACGAATTTTCAACAGTTGCGGGAAATTCTGTGGCTGGGGTCAAATAATTATTTAATGACAGTAAACATAGATTCAAAAAGCTAGAGCTTTATAGCTGTTAAAACAAATTGTCAACATCACATATCAAAATATTCAAAGTGAATAGTCTTAAATCAAACTCTAATAAGTTCTCAAGCAGCACTTACCTTACTTTGCCTATGTGTAAATTTTTATTATTATTAATGGAAATATTTTTTCATCGGTTTCTGTGTGTACAGTGGAATCACCATTTACCTATATTTATGGATAAAAATCTAATTCTTCAAAGCCTAGTCATATATTGAAAGGAAAGGTACAGTATAACAATAGCATAAGTGAAACCTATCTGGAAAATGATAATTACAGAAGCACCCTCTCTATATGTGACATACAATCATTAGCAGCGCTGAGATAGGACACTAAAGAGGAAACCATATCCTTGTTTGTGCAGGACAATTTTAGTCTCAAATGATGGAATTTGGGAAATTCTGTTAATAGATTCAAACAGGCTGGAGAGATCTTAAAAAATAAAAGAGCCACAAGGATATGTTTTTAAATATGTGATTTAAACATAGACAGATCATATGTTCTTAAAATTATTTCAAGTGGGTATGGACCGGAGCAAATTAATTGAAGAAAATGATACTCAAGGTATGTTTTGGGACCTAATATAGGATTTATTTAAATACAGTTGGTCATATCCAGAAAGTACCCTTGGAGCTGTGCAAGCTCTAAAATGTTGCTGCAGATCCTGGTTCTGTAGCAGTCTGACTTACTCAATGGAAAGACTGAAATGTCCTGGAAACCAATACATTAAAAATAACATTCATATCCCAAGTGGCAAGTTGCAGAGCTGACTAGGAAGCAGAGATCTCTTTTCCTCCCGTAGTCTAGGTGTTATATTTTAAAAACACACTTTTGCCCCTTGCAATTACACTTCAAATGGGAATTCGAGACTAGAGTAAACCTCCTGCAGTGCCACAAGCAAATCAGACATGTTCCTAAGTCCATTGTCTGAGTAGTTGCAATTTAATTTAATAAAATATGGAATTAGAAATATGCCACTGGATGCCTGAACCCAGTATTTAAGAAATAAAGGGAAAGAGCTGCTTTCTCTGTCCAATGGTGTCAACAAGGTAACATAGTATATTTGTCATAAGTAAATTTGATCAATATCAGATTCCTGGACCACATGGTCTTTTCCACGTTCTAAATTGCTAAAATGTCAAGCTGATGAACTGTATGGACTTCTCTGTGTTCTGTATATTCCCCCAGTTTTAGAATGATGGAACAAATAATGGACCATAGGGATTTCTCCAAGTTTTGTATATTCCCATAATGATGATAATCAACATCATGGTTTTGCCTTAATTAACTGACGTGGTTTTCAGAATATTCTCTCATCAGCATTTTAGTTTTCATTTACCAGACAAACACTTCTTATTTGCTGACTATAGAGATTACCTGCAGCTGGATGTTTAATTTGGCATCCATCTCTCTGAAAATAAAGCTCTTCTTCAAGTACTTCCTTAACTCTTTTAGGTGGCTCAACATATACAAATTTCTTCCCTGTTTGCAAAACATATTGCAAAAGATTGGTTATTTTAAAGCCCCAAAATGTTAATATACATCCTGTTTTATCCTACTCTATTGGTGTTTTTAATACACCTGCCTATTTATCATCATTTACAGATATCCCATGATATGCAATCAGGCCCAGATATTCCAAGCGTGAGTGGCTCTCAATACTATGACACAGGGGAACTGTTAGTAAACCTTTGCAGGGTTAATCATAGAATCATAGCAGATTAGGGTTGGGAAGGACCTCAGGAGGTCATCTAGTCCAACTCACTGCTCAAAGCAGGACCAACCCCAACTAAATTATCCTAGCCAGGGCTTTGTCAAGCTGGGCCTCTAAGGATGGAGATTCCACCACCTCCCCAGGTAACTCATTCCAATGCTTCACCACGCTCCCAGTGAAAATGTTTGTCCTAATATACAGCCTAGACCTCCCCCACTGCAACTTGAGACCATTGCTCCTTGTTCTGTCATCTGCCACCACCAAAAACAACCTAGCTCCATCCTCCCTGGAACTCCACTTCAGGTAGTTGAAGGCTGCTGTCAATTCCCCCTCACTCTTCTCTTCTGCAGACTAAACAAGCCTAGTTCCCTCAGCCTCTCCTCATAAGTCAAGAGTTCAGAACGTGCAAGACTGTGCTTGATTTACTGAACCATCATGACATGGCACTAAAACTTTGAGACAATGGTACATCTACACTGCAAACAGCAGCCCGCAGCAGTGAGACTTGGAGCCTGGGTCCACAGACTTAGCTGGAGCTCACACTACAGCACTAAAAACAGCTGGAGCTCAGGTTCTGAAGCCCCACTCCCACTCCACTCTTCCAGGCCCTCCAACCTGAGCTGCTGTGTAAACAGCTATTTTTAGTGCTGTATGTGAGCTCAAGGAGCCAGAGTCTGTAGACCTGGGCTCTGAGACTTGTTGCCATAGGCTGCTATTGGCAGCCTATATGATCCCATAAAACTGTTCCAGCTCATGGAGAGCCCAGGGGAATGGCAATGGGGGCGGGGGTGTGTGGTTAATCATAGGGTGAGGGGGCAGGTCACACTCCTGACCAAGGAAAAGATAGCGTCCTCTGCAGGGCGGGGATGTCTGAGACTCCCTGGTGGAGGCTAGTACTCACTACAGGGTGGGGATGCGGTAGGATAAGATAGGAGGAAGGGTGAAGGGGCAGGAGAGACTACCAAGGAACAGTGTAAAGCCTTTTACAAGGAGATCTTGGGAGACACCCTGGAGGGAAAGCACTGCAGGGATGGATGGGTTGGGAAGGGGTGAGACCACTAGGGAAATAATAGTGATTCCTAGGGGGTAATGAGGTGTTTGGGACCTCTGGGGAGGCAGTGCCCCCTACCTACAGTGAGGGCCAGAGAAGATGGGGTGAGAACCTCGTAAGGGATGGTTGGGGAAGGAGAGTTAAGGTGACACTACCAGGGCCAGGGCTGTGCCCGCTACTGGGGAATGGATGGGGAGATGGGATCCCAGGGCAGGACGGTGCCCTCTTAGGGGAATGGATGGAAGCCAGCCTGGGACCCCAGGGCAAGGCTGTGCCCCCTGCAGGGGAATGAATGGAACATGTGACCATAGGGGCCAGGCAGGGCAAGGCAAAAGTGGCCGTGCTGGGGGATGGATGGGAGCCGGACCCCAAGGCAGGCGGTGGCGGGCCCACAGGACCCCAGGGCAGGGCAGCCCACCCCCCACCGGGGGATGGGAGGGAGCCGGGACCCCGGGGCAGGGCAGGGCAGCGCCCCCCGCCGGGGGATGGGATGGGATGGGAGGGAGCCGGGAGCCCAGGGCAGGCGGTGGCGGGCCCAGGGGACCCCAGGGCAGGCGGTGGCGGGCCTGCTCCATCACTCACAGGGCTGGCCGCAGGGGCCGCTCCCCGCCCCCGCCGGGGGCTCGGCACAGACGCTCTTCCCCACTTCCCCGGCCGCCGGCTCCTGCTGCTCCCCGGCCGCCTCCCTCATGCCGCCGCCGCCGCCGCCTCTGGCCCGGCTCTCTCGGCCGCCCCGAGCCCGGCTGCGGGACGCGCCGGCCGGTTGCCATAGGAGCTCAGGGGCGGGGGAGGGAGGAGCGGCAGCCCCGGGCCCTGGGGGCAGCAGCGCGGTAGGGCCTGGCGGCGGCGGGGGCTCGGGCCCCGCTGGGCCCCTGGGCCGAGGCGCGGGGAGGCCGGGCGAGCAGCCCGGGGCAGGAGCTGGGGCCTCAGGAGACAGGCCGCGGGACGGGGGCGAAGGCTGCGGCCTTTGCTCCTGACTGAGCTCGCACGTCTCAGCCCCGCAGGCTCTCAAAGCCCCGCTGCAAGTCCGAGGAGCCTCCCCGCCCCGGGCCCTGCCCGAGGTGGGAGAGCAGCGGGGAGGCCCTGGCACCCAGTGGGGACCCCTAGCCCAGCAATGTGACACGTCTCCGGGCTCCTCAGTCCCTGCTCGACCCACCCCGCGGCACCTGAACTGGTGCCGGAGGAAGCAGAAGCTATAGAAAACTGCGGCTCCATCCTCCCCCTTCGCCTGTGCACTCCTCAGGGCAGGGCCGGTGTCTGCCTCTGCCTTCGGAAAGTCCCGCTTGAGGCACCATCACAATCTAAAGAAGTCACAGTTTTGGGTAAAAGAAATTCATCAAATACACTCACACCGTGCTCCTTTGCTGTCCCACTTTCGGGGTCTTCCACCCGTTTTAAAAGCCAGGTGCTCGGCAGGGTGAGAAGCACACTAAGGGCAGTTGGGTAAACTGCATTTTATCTACGGTGTTATCTGTCCTATTGCTAGAAACCACTTCTCTTTTGGTGCTAGCTCACGGCTAGGAACATCCAGTGTCTGTGGCTTATGGCACACTAATAATTCTTTGCTGCCTTATAAGCCGGCTGCGGCCACTTCATGGCTCAAAGCATAAAATATAGTTAAAAGTTGGTGTGGATTTTTAACTGTTGTATCGGACTTGTTTGTGCAAGTCAGTATATTGGACATAGAGTATGCACACTGCATGAATTAACCTTTTCTTTGCCCCATCTCTACATGTTGCCAGAGTTAGAAGCATAGCTATTTAAAGGAGAGGACCTACAGAAAAAATCACAGGAAACAAAAAAATTCTGCTTAATTGGTTGGCTGTTGTAGATTTATAGTGTAAGAAGAATTTCTGATTTTCATAATAATGAAGTTTGCAAACTGCATAAGATTAAGCATCTTGAAATGTATTCTATTCATAAAAATAAAGCACAGAGCTTTGCCTTTTGTTTAGCAGATTTCCCCCCCCCCCCTAAATTTGAGAATCAGTTGGTATCTATTGTAGTACATAGAGAACGCCACTAGATGGAGGTAGGGGTGCAAAGATTGATGGTCTGATGTTGGTCTGGTAGAAAATTGTGGGAGTTTTGCCATTCACATCAATTTGACCAGCCTCAGGTAGGCCCTGACTTTGAATTTTGGAGAACCTGAAATTAAAGTTTGTGTTACGGACACAGTACCTAGTTGTATGGATGCAGAGTTTGTATTCAGTAATGAGTCATATATAGGGAATAATGACTTTGAAAACTTGTGCTTGTCTATGCTTGTCTTTTTTTGTTGTGTTTTAACACATTAACCTATCCTAACAACATCTGTAAATTCTAGTGTAGACCCTAGCCTAGGCTTTGAGTTACACATGATTAGCAGTATATGCCTGTATCATTGAAAAAACGTTTGTTTAGTGTCTAGAGAATTTACAATCATATTAATAAATATATTAAAACACCACTAACATGAAAATATAGACAAAAGACCCATGTTACTATCATGTTTGTATCTCTGTTATTCTGTGTGATGCTAGTGTGGTTTTGACTCAGAGGTTATATTCACCTTCTGCAGACATGCTACAAATAGAATTTCTAAACCAGTATTGTACTTTCAATTGCAGTTCTGTACAGTATAATAGAAGTGCTGAGTAATACTACTTCCACAACACTTTCCATCTCAAACTATTTACAAAGGAAGGCAAGTCACCAAGTTACAGAGAGATGAAGTGTCTACACAGAAGGCCACTAGCAAAACTGGGAACAAAACCTAGGTCTGACTCCCAGTCAAATGCACTATACAGCAGGCCACCTTTTAGTCTGATGCATTGCTGAAAATATATCAGTACCTTCACCACCACTATTGATTTGACCACAACTCCCTGGCCAAAGCTGTTGTTTTTCACAACAGAAAATGTGTTGTATGATTCCTTGAAAAATGTACACAGATAACAATTTTTGCTTCATACATAATGCTTTTTTAAAAACTCTTGCTATTGATAAATCAAAGTGGTATGCACCCTTCTTTCTACACACTAGGAAAAATGACTCAGGTTTGAAAAAGTACACTATTGTAGCTAGCTAATAATCCAGATGTGTTCATTTTTCAAAGTAAATTGCAATATTGACAAGTTCTACATGTACATCTTTCCCAATGTAAGCATGTGCCATGGGGGACAGGAGGTGCAACTCTGATTAAGTCATGGAACTTTTGCTTGCTTTCTGAAGGGCTGAATCTGTTGTTGAAAGAGAGCAGGCAAAGTATTATACCTTCATTTATGTTTAATAAGACAGGAAGCTGTGTTAACAGATTACAATTTCCTGCTGAGCTAAACAAGGATGAGTGCGCTATGCAGTGTCAACATTATGGCACACCCTAATGCCATCCTGTAGCAAGAGTTACAAAGTCAACAAGGCACTGATCTTAGCTATGTACTGTAGATGTGCAATTGCTGGTCTTGGTTAGCAATGACCAAAGTGCAGCACTTCAAACAAATGTGGTGCAGAAGTCCCGTGATCAGTGTCCTACCACTAAGATAAAAAGGGAGCATTCTACACAGAGCCTGAACATCTACCCCACAGTTAAACAGTCCTTAGCCTGAGTAGGCTAGCACAGGCCAGCCATGGGTTTCAATTGCAGTGTAGACATACCCTCACTGACTAAATTTTCAGAATAAAACTTCCCTATGTGCCTCTGGGTATTTGCAATACTGCTTCACTGTAGGCATCCAGATGTTTATCTTCTGCCTAAACTCCAGAGCAATTAATGAAGTGGGAAGATAGCTATTCATTCAACTCTTTTGCCCTAGGGGGCCTGATCCAGTGGGTGTGCTCAGGGGCTGCCTATCAGATCAGCCCCAATTCAAAATGTGGATAGAGGAGATAGGTGGTGGTCATCCATCTTTTAACGTTTAGCCTAGTGGGTACAACTCGATCTGGGAGGCCCAGGTTCGCTTCCTCCCTCTGCCTGAGTGGAAGGAAGGATTTGATCGCTCTCTCAGGAGAGTGCTTTAACCAGAGGTATGGAATATTGTGATGTGGGGCTCCCTTAATCTCCCCTGTTGAAGCTCTTCTGCTGTGTATAAATACTTAAAGAATCATTGTGCCAGAAAGAGAATGACTCTGTAACCTGGTGGTTAGAAGACCCAGGGTCCAGGTCTCCTGTTCCAATGACTCTCCTGAATCCCAGCTGAGTGCTCTGACCTCTTCTGATGACCATTTTTTGTGGCGTGAGGCAGGCTCCTTACTTATTCTCATAATAAATGAGTTAGGTGCCTAAGCTGCCTGACCTCAGGAAATGAGTTCCTGGTCGTGAGCCCTGTGTCCCTACAGCCCGGAGTTACGTGCCTGTTTCTGAGGGGACAGGGCGTAGGGCACACTCCTCTCATCAGCATCTCCCCTTGGCTAGCTTACACTGACTTTTTGTGGATCGCATGAGAGGGAACCTGTATCTCCCCATTCATTTAGGGAGCCTAGGCACCTAATTTAGGCGTTGTGGATCACCATGTTGTTCCTGTGATTTTCTAGGCACCTAAAAGGCAACGCTGATCATTGCAGTGACCTTTGGGGATCTGAGCCTGAGCTGCTTGGTGGGGAATGTGTTGGCAAAAGGAGAAAATGCTGGAGTTAAGAACTATACAGCATTGCCAACTCTTATGATTTCATCATGAGTTTCATCATGTTTGATGTATGTCTTAAAGCTCTAGCTCCAGGAGTCATGTGAATACATGAGAATCTACTTTAAACTAAAAGCAGAGAGTAAGTTTCTAGCTCTCATGGTTGCAGAGAAAAGCTTGACAACTTTTCACCCCAAGTGCACCCCAAAAGGTTCAAAAGCCAGAAGGTAAACAGTGAAAACTCAAGATGTATTATTTTTAATCCAATCTCATGTCTTTTGTGCCTGCCTCATGATATTTGAATGCTCCAAGTTGGTAATACTGGCTACTTTTAGTTAAAAAGGGGATCAGATAAGGAATTGAACTCTGGGAACTGTCTGAAAGTTAGAGAGAATTTCTGAGAAAAAACTGAGAATGAACTGTCCAAGACTTCAGCATGGATCAGACATACTACTAAGGTCTCCTCTGTACTGCAAAATGTTCTAACAAAGTCAAACACAAAAGTGTTGTCTTTATCCTGGCATGCTTCAACTTGTAGACAAGTGCATAGTTGGAACTGCATTTAAACATTATTCCTTAACTCATTTTGAAGGAGAGTGTAAATAGGACCCTTAATGACAGTCATCTCCATATAAAAGTACCAATAAAACGGGAACTGCTTTAACACCATAGGAATAATATCTTGGTTAATGAACAGACAACTGCAGTGATTATTAGGCTTTTAACAAAGATCCACAACACAACAATATTTAGTGTTAAGTATTTTATTTTAATATTTTGAATGTCTCCTGTTTAAGTTAGTTACATTCAGTTGGTGTTTTCATGCACTTTTTAAAGAGTTAAAACAAGTGTCTCATAAACAAAATTTAAAACAAACACTGACTACCAATTTGTGCATAACCTGTTAGAATTTTTCACATAACAGTTAATGTTCCAGCTTTCTCCTTGACTTGATATTAATGTTTGGGACTTTAAAAACAGTAGGTTCTTGCTAATTTGCACTAATTAAGTGGAGACCCATTGCAAATTACTAAATTCACCAAAAGCTTTATCCTGCAGAATACTAAACACCTTAAGTCCCACTGAATAAAAGTGATAATATGTCAAAGTCTGATGGCCATTTATTTTGCAAAAATAATGAAATCTGAGTCGTGAGACCTCCCTCTACAATATCTCCCATTAAATCTTTCTTGAGAAGTGGCTAGAAACCACCAATTTTGGGTGCAAGTATAAAGTATGCCATGTTACAAAGAGGAAGTAAGTGAAATGCACATTCAAATGTTTAAATAATTAGAATTTTTAAGGATCTGGCACAGAATTTGTGCAATTTTCTACAATTTCAAAAAGGTAGTGATATATGTCAGTCCTTCTAGCAATATCAAATGCAGTTTCATCCAAGTTATTTTTTAGGTTAGGTTTCAGGTAACGATTCATCAGCAGAAGTTCAAGAGTTTCCTTACTCCCTCTGTTTCCTGCAGCAAGATGCAATGGTGTCAGCAATCCATTTGTTTGAGCGTTGATGTCTGCACCATGCTGAAGTAAAAATGAAGCCACCTTTGTATTGTTCCACTTACATGCACTATGTAGAGGTGTCCAACCATCCACTGTCAGTGCCTGGACATCTGCACCTTGGGCAATCAATTCACGCACAACATCTAAATGTCCACTGTAGGCAGCTCGATGGAGGGGAGTATACTGATCTTCGTCTCGGATGTTAACGGGAGCAAGTTTTTGAGAAAGGAGCCTCTGCACTGTGCTAAGCTACGTAAGAAAGACAGACAGTTTAATATAACCCACACCCAATGAGATGCACTGCTTTTATTCCTACAATCTAGAGACAGCTTGATATGCAGTCAAAGGAAGTTTATAATATTGGTCTCAGGAAGAAGCTTATATACAAACAATTTTAAAGGATACCAATTATTTTACTGTTGCCATTTCTTTTGGAGACCAGACATGAACACACTGGTACATAAATACACACACAGACACTGTACTTTCACAATTAGCAGCTTATGTAATTAAATAAGGTAAATAAGTGTAATTAAATAAGGTCAATTTATAGTCTGATAGTTGATTTTAGTGCATATAGGATAAACTACCACTTAACAGGAATATTTTTGTGAAGAATAATTATCTTCCCCTTCAGTCACAACACAATTAATCTTCCATATAGCATAGTTTTGATGAAAATGGACCATGTTTGAGATAAGAATTTTTTTGTTTCTTTTTAATCTTAAGGATAAACAGGAATTGCCCCCACTGAATCAGACCAGTAGTCTACTTAGCACAGCATCCTGTTTCTGGCCCCAGTTCAAGCAAGCATGTGCTTAAAGGTATTTGCTTCAGTCCCACTGACTTCAAGCAACCCTGTTTCCAATTATGGAACAACTTGCCCCAAATTATTCCCAACTCCCTTCATTTAGTGCTTAGTTTATGCCTTAAAGCATAAGAGGTTATATTCCTTTTTTTAAAAAGTTATCCTCTACAATAGAATTGTTGATGGTCTTATTCATATAACTGGATCCAAACCAATCTTTCATTGAATCTCACTAAACTCTTGACCACAATCAAAATCTGTAGAACTCTGCCACAAGATAACTTTGTATAAATAGTTATGTCTGGCAATATTTAACCAACTTTACAGCTGGTAGAATACTGTTTGTTAATGCACACATAGCACAAATAACAAAATCCTTCAAAAAATTATTCTCCATGTAGCAGTATTCTTGGAAGTAGTTAACCAGCTTTAGTTGACACAGTGCCAACAGATCATTGGCAAGAGATGACCTCATTTCACCATTCAAAATTGTTTTAATATGACAGGCATTAAAGCAATACAATATAATAGGATTAAGAATGTATCTGTTGGGCTCATAATTTGCATTAAAATACCTAGAATGCTCTTTCCAGTTCACAGTAATTTCAGAACAGTGTTAGTATTTGAGCTCTTGGTACAAATCAAGGCCTTGATCCTACAAGCTGAGCTGCATGGAGAGACACCTGAACTTACATGGAGCCCTGGTGCCTTGAAAGTGGGCCACCTCTGGATTACCTTGCAGGATAATCCTGGGCCCAAATGTTCTCGGTCCAGGTGATTGGGCTCCTAATATGCTTTGCAAAAAGATAATTACAGCTAGATTTTTGTTTTTAAGCAGAATCTGTGTAGATACCAATTTAAGGCAAAACAGTCAAAAATATGTATATAAAGTGGATAAACTCCTCCTTACCCGATTCTTTTCAGCTGCCCAAAGCAGCAGTTTTTCTGGATTGTTCTCCATTTTCTTTTCTTGCATTTGGTACCACTCCTCATTTTTTTCCTCCTCCTCCTCCTCCTCTGATTCTCCTGACCAAAGACTCTGAGTTCCAATAGGAATGAGATGTTTGTGTGTTTCCAACAATTCAAGTTGATTAAAGTTCTCAGTAAATTCCAATAACTCTTCTCTGTCATCTTCTCTATTGTCAGTATTTTTCTCATCTGATTTTCCGCTTTCATTCATTTTTAGTTAGCATCTGTAAGTGCCAAATGTACAAAATTAATTTTTTTCCATCTGTGGTCTTGCTTCTTTTCTGAGTCATTCATTACTAGCTCCTGCCAAAAACACAAACATACGCCATCAACAAAAGCTAAACCAAAGGCTGAACCAGCAGCAGCAATACAGTGAAACAATTTTCAAGAACCAATTTTAATAATGCCAGTTGTAAGTACATTTTACCAAACTGGCTATGTGAACATGAACTGTATTAACTGCAAGATAACACCTTTGCTATTAAAAACCACCAGAAAAGAGTGCTTGTACTGAGTAATTATATCTGCAAAAGTATACGGAGCAGCACAGAATGTGCATTTTGCATAATGTGCTTGGAATGCTATGCAGCAGCCAAATGGCTAACATTTTAAAAGGCACAACAATACCATTTCTTTGGGGGAACACAGTGTTTAGACATTAGTTATAATGTCTATTTCCAGCATTAGTTTTTGCTTCTGTTTTACCTTTGAGTTGTAACAATAATGACTTATCTATATGCTTCACCCAGAAGAATTCTGTGCCTGGGGTGGCTACAGGGTGCAGATGAGGTGAGAAAGAGGGAGAACACAGGGCATTTCCTCTGTAAAGCACTATAGCTAGGAGAGAAACCCATGACTGGGGCAGAAAGGAAGCTTCAGACCACCTCTGCAGAGAGGCAGCCTTGTGTTGAACAGGACAGGATTTTCTCTGTGAAACTGCAGGAGATGTCAGACACACAATCCTCAGAAGCATGCATTCAGTTTAATCCTTCAGCCCTCCTTCTCCCATTTAAGAATGAGTTTACTGTAGCTCACAGGGTTAGCCTGCTTGCTGGCTTATATGTCTTTTCTTATGTGATTGATTTGTTGTGTTATTATAATAGGTTTATAGATTTGTATTACAGTATTTTTGGCCATAACACAAGGAACCTACAGGCCAGTTGAGCTAAGGCAAGTTAGCATACATGTGTTTCTAGAGGGCATGAACTCAGGTAGCCCCCTACCTTTACCAACTTGCTTTAATGCATCCTCACTTATCTAGGCAAAAGGTCACAAACACAAGTATACTAACTTGTCTGAGCTCAACATTACCCTTCTTTAAAATTCAAAGAAAAGGGATGGAAGCCAAGGTCTGCCTCCTGCCCACCACTGCTGCCAGCGGCCTTTTGTTCCTGTCCTCTGCTGATTCCCTGAGCCACCTGTTCCTTCTGGCTCCTGCTCCCAAGATGCAGCTAGTGCACAGCAGAAGATGGGCTAGTGAGCACTGTACTCAGCAGGATAGCTGGCTTGATTCCACTTCCCCCAAACAACTCACTCCCATTCCTTGTTTTGATAATGCAAAGCATGTCTCAGGTGACTGCTGAGCTGAGCTGGACTCCAGCCAGGTCACTGTGGTAATCCCACAGCTGGCATTCACAGCGCCTTAAGTTTTGTAATGAGCAAGAGTGGCCAGGAGGGCAGGTTCACATCCCACCCCACAGCCAGCACTTCCCGAGGGCCCTTAACACTCCCCCGGGGCAGCAGGGTCCATACTGATTCCAGGAAACAAGGGTCACTTACTAAACCATCTGTGCCGCTTCTGGCAGCGCCAGGGGCTCCTGCCAAGACAAGGCAAGGCACCCATCCGGGCACCAACCCACCCGGACCCTGCTTAGCTTCCGCGCTGTGACTGGGTCCCGCCTTGAGCTGCTACGGGGACAAAAACATACCTGCCCAGGCTCATGCCCACCGCGTTCTCCAGGGGCGGGGCCGCTCGGCGACAGACAGAGGCACGCACCTCAGCGGCGCCTCCCCGCCACGTGAAAACCCAGCCAGCCAGCTCAGAGACGGGGGGAGGGAGGGGAGGAGTCAGCACACCACTTCCGGTCCGCCGCTCCTCCCGGAAGTGGCCGCGGCACTGCCTGGGATTGGTTCCAGTCTGACCAACTGCGTCCCGGCCTAGAGAAGGGACGGGTCAGGCCAGGCGGGATTTGGCGGGCAGTTATCGCGAGAGGGGGGCACGTCCTCTAGCCCCGCCCCTTCAGCGCTATGGAAACCGAAAGCGCAGCAAGTCCTGGTCACGGCGGGCGGCTGTTGCGCTAGGCCTGCAACGGCCGGGTGAGGAGCGCGCGCTCTGCTCTGCTCTGCTCTGCTCTGCTCGTCCCTGCCCGGGTCAGCCGGGGCCGAGGGGGCAGGGCGGCGGCGGCGGCGGCATCAGCATCAGTTTCCCGCTGGTGCAGGGGCTGAGGGGAGACGGGCCGGGCCCCCCGCAGTGCCCTGGGCCGCCCTGCACAGCGGGGGGCTGCTTGGCATTGCTGCCCCCCCTGCGCCATGCTCCGGTGCCCGGCGCGGTCTTTAGATGGCACGTGTGGTGCCACGTTGTTTGGGTGCAAGCTTTGGCCGAGCGGGCACGGTGTGGCGGCCCACGGCAGCCGGGATCGGCCGGGGAAAAGGCCGAGCGAAAAGCGGGAGGCGGTGTAGCGGCTAAAGAGCCGCGGCTATGTAGCTGGGGCTGCCTGGTCTCCTTCTCCGGTCTCCTTTGAGCACATATCTGCCAGTGCCACCGAGATCAGGCAGGAGACAGCATGGGCTGTGCTTCTGTCTGCGCCGTGCGTGGTTGTCGCAGGCAGCTTGCCCGCCTGGCCGCCTAGTCCGGGAAAGGTTGGATGCCTGCTGGTTTAGGGAGTCCTATCTCATCGCTGGTCAGGTGCAGCATCGTTACTTAAATTGGGAAGGGTAGCTCGTCCAAACCCTATTTCTGGGACAGCTTCTGTGCTATATACCAGTGTTTCTCAACCTTTTGATAGGGACCAGTTTCCTGTACTGTGTCAGGGAGATCTCAGGGACCAGACACTGAGAAACCCGCTAGATACCTTTGGAATGCCAATATTCCAAAGTGGTGTGCATGGGGCAGAAATAGAGGTTCATTTTGCCCTTTATACTTGATTACATTAAGCAGTAATGAAATCGATAAACAAAAAAAAGTCATTTTCTTAAATATAACTGGCTTTTTGTATTTCTTTAAAAAGGAGCAGTACAACTGTCACAGTGCAGAATGGGGTAGGTGGCATGAACTCAGTTTATTATACGTTTAATTGTAATCCGTTTGTATTCTTGTCTTTTAGACACTGTTCTGTATATTTGAAGCTAGACCAGAATTTCCTGCTCTGCATGACCTGTCAAGCTCTGTCCAGAACTGCTCAGTGAGGAGTCCTAGCCACCTGGAGCCATTCTGAGCGCAGAGATGAGTCCCATCAATTCCCAGTAAGCTCCTGCTTTTTTTTCAGGCCCCTAAACTCCCTATGCAAGCATTGCACATGTTTCTGTTGCATTTGAAAGGAAATAGTCAACCAGAAAGCTATTTGTTTAAAAAAAAATGAATTAAATATAGTTTCAGGTACTTGATCCGCCTGTTTTTCTCAGCCAATATTTTGTGGTTTTATGATCACATTTCATGTTTCTTAGAATGTTTTTCTCTCCAATGTTACTGTGTGGAAGGACCCACATAAACATAAGGGGTAATGTTCAAAGCAAACAAAAGAAAAAAATAGTCTTTTCTTTAGAGTTGGATCCTTCAAAGGGATCGACGGGTGCAGCCCTGCACCTGCTTGGATCCATTTGCAGGATCTAGCCCATAACCTCTTTCATTTACAGAAGTTTTAGGTGTTTGAAACAAAAGTAGGTTAAACATTCTGCGACAGACTTGATTTTTAAGTTGATGGTGTCCTGTTAACTCTACAAAATACAATGTTTTCTGTGGCATTTGATGATTTTTGGCAAAACAGTTTATTGTATTAAAGACTGTTGAAATAGCTAAATTCATAGTACAGTTTTAATATTTTAATTTTTTTAATTCAATTTAGGGATGAAGAAGATACCTTCAAAATCCTGGTTGCTACTGACATTCATCTTGGGTACTTGGAGAAGGATCCTGTGCGTGGGAATGATACGTTTGTAACTTTTGATGAAATTTTGAGACATGCTCAAGAAAAAGAGGTAAGCAACCTTGCATCTTTTGGCAAATGAGGCACTGCCACTGGACTTTGGATGCTTTCCAGAAAATATTAGGAAGTTGGCTCCAAGCATGTACCTGTATCTTATGGAGCCCCTTGAAGACTGCAAGATTGGGCCCCTTGTTCTGAGTAATCAGAAGGTTGTTCAATCTAAAGAAGGATTTTAGCAAGAACAGAAATGTTGCTGATGTTCAGTTCTTAGCAGCTAATATGATACCTTAAATGTAGTAATGGAAATACTGGACAGTTTTCTTTTCAGGGATTCTGATGGGAATAAACCATTTATTTTTGAAAACCGAGTTCCTGATGCTGCAATGAGCTCCATGAAGGCAGACCCACATTGGTTTCAGTGGAGATTGTTTGTTTGCAAGGGAGCTCATTGAAGTATTAAAAGTCAATGGAATTTAAACTCCTAAGTGAATTCAGGCACCTCTGAAAATGGGAGTTAGGTTTCCAAATCACTTAGGCCCTTTTCAAAACGTTACCCTCTATTCTTACGAGTGTAATATTTCCCAGACAGATCCAAATGTATATTTGTAATCCTGATGGAGCTGTTTTGTTGAATGCCCATTCCTTTACATGTAGTCAGAAATTCAGTTTGGTTGGGTATCCTTATCAAATTAATGCAAAGTCAATTAATAATGATTTCCTAGGGCTAGAGACAATACATTTCTGGCCTATCCCTTGTGAAATACTTAAATTTACTGTAGTAAATTCAGTTTTAAAAAATTGGGTCTGGAACACCTGTAAATATTGTTGGCATCTTCTTTGTCATTGATCTTAAGAATTTTTGTGGTGCTGCTTTGCAAAGTGTTGTATGTTTTGTGTTGTGTTTTTTGTTTTTGTTTTTTGTAAATTGAATTCACGCCTTTTAGTTTTTTGAAATAATTGTTAGATTGCAAAATATTAAGATTAGATTAATCTAACCACAAATATTTTAGGTTTTACTTGTTTTACAATCTACAAATATGATATTAACATGGACCTGGAAAAAATTCCATACACTTCAACATAAAATTAATGTTTTACAAGAGCATGTAGGGAATTGTTTTGAAGGTAATACAGAATACCATTTGATTATAACAAAGCTTTTTTATTTGTACAGGTGGATTTTATTTTATTAGGTGGGGATCTTTTTCATGAAAATAAACCCTCCAGAAAAACATTACACACCTGCATTGAATTATTAAGAAAATACTGCATGGGTGATCGTCCTGTACAATTTGAAATTTTGAGTGATCAGTCAGTCAATTTTGGTTTTAGCAAGTAAGTATATTTACTATGATGAAATAACTATGTTGTCCAATTTGCTGGTTAGGTACAGTAAGTTGCTACTGCAGTAGAGTTAAGACTCTGATTCTGTAAATTGCTTATGTACAGACCCTTGCAAGTCAGTGGATTTTTGTGCGCTCTCAGTAGTCCACTATATGGAGCAGCTTGCAGGATCAACTCCTCAGTCTATTTTCTGAGAAAATTTCAAACTCGTTTAACTTTGACACCATCTTTGGATGACTTTTCTAGGTGTATTGCATATCATATACATTCTGATATATGTAGGCCCAGTACTGGAAACATGATGTGAGTCTGTTTACTTATTTGAATACAAGAGCACTGCTTTTATGAGTAAAATCACTCCTCTCTAAATATTTGTAGTATTGGGCCTACATAAAATCCTGGCTGGGCTTTTGAGCTTTTAGTCCTGAAAGGTTCTGATATCATACATTAAACTGGTGCCTTCAGGTTTCTCAAACTTTTGAAAACAAGTCACCTTTGGACTGAGACCAGTCTGAATGTTGAAAAGGAGATTTATTTTTTTTAATGGAGAGTGTATGAAACAATTTTTTAACCTTAAGTATAATAATGCGTACCAAGTGAACACAGTGATTGCAAACTCCCATCTGTATCCAGACTTGTTTATTGAAATTTATGTAATGCCTTTCCTCTCCCACATGCCTGCTCATTGTCTGTCTGTCTTAGCGACATCTACGGCCTCCACCTGCAGAATCTGAGCAGTTAATATATTTATCCTCACAACACTTGTGATGTAAAGCAGTGCTATTATCCCCATTTCACGGGTGTGAAACTGGCACAGAGGCCCAGATCCTCAAAGACATTTAGGCTCCATGATTTCAATGGAAGTTAGGGGCCTAAATACCTTTTAAGGATCTGGGCTTAAGTGACTTGCTCAGGTCATTCAGGAAGTCTGTGATGGGGAGTTGAACTAAGGTCTCCCAAGTCCTAAACTGGTGCCTTAACGACTGCCCTTCCTCTCTTAGTCACATTTAATTTTGATAAAGTGAAACCTCATTTAATAATCACCTGCTTCAGAGTTTTGTTGAATGCTTCTTTATTAATGTTCATAAAAGGCTTTACTATACAATGAAAGTTTCTGTATAAGTTAAAATTGTTGTTTTCATAAGAAAAATTGTATGATGAATTTTGCATATGCAACTAGCTTGTAAACAAATTTAAACTTTTTTCCTATTCAGATTTCCATGGGTGAACTACCAGGATGGGAATCTCAACATTTCTATTCCAGTTTTTAGTATTCATGGCAATCATGATGATCCCACAGGGGTAATTATAGCGATGACAAAAATTATAGCATTGCACATACAGTTCTTTTTTCCTTTGGGAACAGGTTACTAATATCAGTCAGCCCATTTCACTTTTAAGTTTTCTTTTTAACTAACTGGTTGCATTTTCCAGAGTCCTTTGTTTAGATCATGTCAGACTCAAACTGACATGTTTTAGGCTCTGAATTCAATTATTAGGAGGGGTGAGAAAGAGGATACAGGACTGTATGATCTGCCTTTTTAACTAATACCTTATTTTAGGGATTTGTAGAGCTAGAGTTCGGATAAAGGCATTTTTCGGGGCAATAAGTAACAGACATTGAAAAGGTTTTCAAAACATTAGGTGGAGAAAAGTTCAACATTCTTTTATGTAAGAAAATGGCTTTAATATCTTCAGTTTTAATTTCAGTCCTTTTCCATGCTCTGATTATTTGCTAGCTGTATCTTTTAAATGGATTTACAGCTTTATATAATTCTTCTAATCTGTATGAAGGAAGCTGTCATAATGTTGGTCAAAAAATTTTTGTTGCTTAAAATTTAAAAAAACAGTTTAAAAGTTAAAGTTTAAAAAGTGCCTAAGGCAAATGTTCTCAAACTACTGTTGATAAAGGTTTTCATTATGCATTTGACATGGTGGATCTGTAATATAGAATTTTTACTATTATTCACAACCTACTACAAAAATGAATTATTTAATAACGGCAAAAATATAACTTGGTAGTTCATACTGAACAATCAATTTAGCCAAGACAGGTCTCATTCAGATTTCCTTTTATAACACTTAATAAACTATTACTGTTTGTGTCTTGCATTGTTGAACAAATTAAAAGTTGAGTTTAAGTACAAACTCATTATATTTCTGTTCCTTAATATTTTCAATAGACAGATGCATTGTGTGCATTGGATATTTTAAACAGTGCAGGACTGCTGAATCATTTTGGACGCTCATCATCTGTAGAGAAGATAGACATTAGTCCCATTTTACTCCACAAGGGAAGCACAAAAATTGCTCTATATGGATTAGGTAAGCTTCCTTTCTGTTCAGCTAGATATTTCCAAGTCACCCTCTTTATATCACAGGGCTCTACTTCCTTTCTTATTGAGGTTTATATTCTTACTTAATATAGCGATAGTTAGCCAAGTAAAGAATCTTAGAATCAGTATTTTTGGGGAACGATGTTAGACATAGCTTAAAAGCATGTGTGCGCATGCTTCATCTTTTATCCTCTGATAAGCTTGCAAAAGCATTATGTGATCTCCTGACCATGAGGTTCCATTTTTTTGAAATTTCCTTTTATCAGGGTTTATCAATGGCCTGCAGCTTGTTCACAGTACAGCATGTTTACTCACTGAGTGGAGCAGCCATGATCACTTGATCTCACCCTACATTCTTTTCACAGACTGCTTGTAAAGAGGCAAATTTGATTTTTAGTTGATCTTGGTTTATAAAACCCTTAATGATGTATAGTCCGTCTATATTTTTATGACCTCTGAGTCCTATTCAGATCAGTATCTGTGCTCTTGGCAGCAGCCATCTTCTAGGGATTCCACTATTGTGTCCCGGGTCAACAAGTTTGATATGATGGCACGTAGGATATACTTGTTTATTACAATGGAATTTCATGCTGTTGTATGAAACCCATTCCTCCACATTTTTACCCTGACAGAAATGTCATACCCTGACAACACAACATTGTTTGGGTTTTTTTTTATTAGAACTTGTTTGTTTGTCTAAAGTAGTGTAAACCCTTTTGGCACGAGGCCTGTCTTGTCTTGTCCACCTAAGGTGCTGCATAAATAACATCTGTCTCAGTCAATTCCTCACAACTTTTGAGAAACACCTGAAAGATTTTCTCTTTCAGCAGTGTTTTATGATAAATTTCAGCCTCAATATTTTGTGTCCTTTCCTTTTTTCCTTTCTCTTGTGTAGCGTTCTCCCTTTATTTTCTGGGTTTTTTGATTTTTGTTTAGATGGTAGTTTTTCTTCACATGTAAAAAAAAAAAATTATTACACTATGAGCCATTATGTAGCACCCATAACACATTGGTATAAGGCTCTTTATGTGCCTCTTGTTTAATATTATAAGAGTTAATTTTTTCAAGTTACGATAGTGGAAAATGGAAATTTGATTATAAAAGTTGCTGGCAAAATAAAGTTCTAATTGTAAGCAGATTTCACGGCAGAATCAGATGCTGTTTAAAATTTAGTGAAATTTAATGTTTAATATCTCACACAACTATAAAGGTGAACAAAAAAATTGTAACTTTTAGGTAGATATATTTGCCAACAGTGTTGTTGTACAGCAATAATCTTTTTCTTATGTGCAAGTTAAAAAAACAACAACCTTTTTTCCTTGATGAAGAAGTACTTGTGTTTCTCAAATAAATTATTATTACTTTTAAGGATTTTATTGCAGTGCCTTTCTTGGTTTTTGTCAAGGAAGTTTAGATGCAAAAATTTTAATTATTTTGTGCTTTTTCCCCCCGAAAAGTGCATGCATGTCTCTTACAAATTTTTTGAAAATGTGCTATGCCAAGCAGCCCTCAGGTACTCTCTGTGGAGTTATTGTTTCAGTGATGTAAGGCATGATCTTTAAAATACACACATCAAATAAAAAATAGAAAAGCTTTACCAAAATAAATTATTTTAGGACTTGATTCTGCAAGGTACTGAGTGCCTCCAACAGTTATTCAAGTCAATCGGAGTTGAGGTTACTTACCACTGGTTACAGTTGGCATTGAGACGACTACACTTTTCAGAATCAAACCCATGAAGAAAATGGGTTGGTTTCACAGATAGCCATTGTTTGTAAACAGAGCAATACTTTGAGTCTATTTCACTGCTTCCCCCATGTAATCAATTTTTGTTTATGCCTTTCACACACAACCAAAAGGGGGAGAGAAGCACTTAAAATATATATTTAAGGACTAGATTTCAGGTTGATGTGTCTTTCAGTTTTAGAGAGATAGTATATTAAATAATAAAATCATCTTGAACAAATCCATGCTAGTGCCTCAAGGTTCTTTAACAATCAAAAGATAAGTTGCCACACAACTTCATTTTCCAGGCTTTTGCTGATAAAACGTAATTTATCATACAGTAACATTAATTAACATTTTGCCATGCGCATTCCAGGATCTATACCAGATGAGAGGTTATATCGAATGTTTGTCAATAAACAGGTAACCATGCTGAGACCAAAGGAACATGAGGATAATTGGTTTAATTTGTTCGTAATTCATCAGAACAGGTAACAATACTGATTGAATTGTGAATTTTTTTTTTCTAAGTAGATGTACAGTTTTGTGCAACAAAAATATTCAAAGTGCTATACAGGAAAAACAGGTTCATGACCTGACGCCTGCTACCTAAGGTTGTTGGATATTAGATGCATTGAGAAAGTGGCATGTGTCAATTTTTGGTGTGACAACCCTGTCCAGCTGATCTGATTACAGAAAAGACATACAGGAAGAAGGGTGGAGTAAAGGAGCTCATACTTAGCCGAGAGGGTGACCTCTGAAGAAGGAGGTTGAAAACAGCGTAGCCACAGCAATTGTTTGTCACAGAACAACTGTGAATTGTCTACTCTGTACTACTTCAGTGTGTGTGAGGAGAAATACAAGTCTATAAATTTGTGTGTTCTATCTGGAATAACAACTCAGTCCCTGATTGATTATAGTCCAGAAAAGCACAGGAACTATAGTAAAGTTGGGTTTGGAAGTCCCACATTTTCCTTTGAACTTTTCTACATTTTAAAAATCTACCTTGGCAAGAGTATTATACATACCTGTATGGTTCCTGTATCCAGTATTTTCTCAGAAATGTTAGCAGCAAAAGACTGAAAATCACACCGTTTTCATCAGTTTCACGAAAAGATGCAGAGCTAAAGGGTATGTGCAGGTGTCACGGATACTGGGAAAAAGAATGGGAGGCAAAAGTCTGGGAATATTGTAGAGATAGCAATATCCGATACTGATCCCATTCAGCTGGCTGAAGGAGCAGCAAGAACTGGATAGAAGGGTTCAGTTGTGGGCCTTCTATTAGAGAAAAAAGTAAAGGGGAGAGGGAATTAGGATCAATCCAAAAAAAAAAGAGAAGTGAAGGAATTTTTTCTTTAAAGAGAGGCTGTAACAAAAAGGTTTGAGAGATGGGAAACAGGTTCATGTGGAGGAAGAGTGAAGAGCACGCAATCCAAGTGAAAGGAAAGAGGAAACGGGGAAGTGAGCCCAAATCAAAGCCAGGGGTAGAGTGAGGGAGAAAACAGAAGTAAATAAGGTTAATGTTACAACAGAAATGATATTTGAATTTTTCAGCTACCTTCTTACTTTTGAGGAAAAATAACCTCCATTAAAAACCAAGAGAAATAGTATTTATCTTAACTCAGCATTTGAATAATAATTTTTACCTGTGCAAGGAATAAAAAGGATAAATATTTATTTTCCATGTGAATGTGAAATATAGGCATTGCCAAATATTGTAAAAGTGCAAACCAAATGTAACTAATATCTTTTATTATTTAAATTAGTGTTTTACAACTGTTTCACCTCTCCCAGCCTCCTTCCCCAACTGCTCCAACTGTACTTATTCTAATTCTCTTCCTTTTCTTTGAAACAGGAGTAAACATGGAGCCACCAATTACATTCCAGAGCAGTTTTTAGATGACTTTATTGACCTTGTTATTTGGGGTCACGAACATGAATGTAAAATAGCTCCAACCCGAAATGAACAGCAACTTTTCTATGTATCTCAGCCTGGAAGTTCAGTGATTACTTCTCTGTCACCAGGGGAAGCTATAAAAAAGTGTGTGTTCTTGAGTTTTGTTCTAATATTTTTTTTGCATGCTGTGTTGAGCAGGACATCTCCTACACAGAAGAAGAATTTATTGAAATATGAGGGAATGGATTGGGGTGTAGTGTAGCTCTGTCTAGCTACTTTACTACAATATAATCAGCCAAAGGGTTAAAATCAGTATTTTATGGTAACTTAGCATTGCCGTCTTTAGACTAAATTCAACCCTGTAAGCAGGTACAACTCAGTTCACTTAGGTGGAGATAGCTTGGGAAAATGAAGGGGCTCCTTGCACCTTGTCTACTTCCATACGTGCACGTGCTCTCATGTAAGGATCAAGCACAATCTGACCCTTACAGTTGTGACATCACAAGGACGGGACCTGAGGTAGAGCTCTAAGCACATTGTTACTGCTTTAAGGATTTTCGGTGAGACTGATGATTCTCAAAGAATGAAGGAGACATTTAACAGAAGTTTTTATCTGAATTCTGTGATGATCCCCCCCCCCGGGGTCCTAATTTGCAAAATTATTTATCTTATTCCAGGCACATTGGTTTGCTGCACATTAAAGGCAAAAAAATGAATATGGAGAAGATTCCTCTTGAAACAGTACGATGTTTCTACATAGAGGACATTGTTCTTGCTGATCATCCAGACATTTTTAATCCAGACAATCCAAAAGTAACACAAGCAGTACAAGCATTCTGTATGGAAAAGGTAAACTCCCTGGTTCTTGAACTGTAAGAAGGAAATGTGGTCTTATGGCTAGTATAGGACTGGAAGTTGGAACACCTTTGTTTTCTCCCCATGTATGCCACTGACGTGCTGAGTGCCTGGGGAAAGTTTCTTCATTACTCTTTCTCTCAATTAAGGGCTTTACTAGCCATTCCCTGTCTTCCTTAGAATTGCCAGTCAAGTGAAGGATCACAATTGTATCTAATACTGAAGTATTCACATAGTATAGAACTTTAGATAGTTCAGTGTCATATCAAATGTTATAATGAAAACTGAGAAGGCTTGTTAGCTACTAGCGGGAAACTTAATTCTAATACCAGTCTTTTCTGTTGAGATTGAGTTTTTGTGCTTCACACATTTTGCCCTCTCTTATGCATGTGTGTACATAAGAGGACAGACTTTAGCTCTTTATTACTTAAATAGGCACTTCTCTCCCCCTAACCTATTTTGTTTTAAACAGTGGCTGGGAAGGTCCAAGTAGCTACAAACAGAGAATGTAAGAGGTGCTGAAGAGTAACTTTTATATCTACCCCATTACTGTTTGTGCTTCTCAGGTTGAAACAGTGCTGGACAATGCAGAAAGAGCGCGTCTGGGAAATCCACGCCAGCCAGAAAAACCTCTCGTAAGACTAAGAGTAAGACTTAGTTGCTTTATTCTAAAACTCTTGTTGACTTGATTGGTTTATTTATATGTTCTTTACAAGTTTATATTTAATAATTTATCTGCTCCTGCACAATTTAAATGTTGTTGTTTTGTTTTAAATCCCACCCTCACTCTATATATACCTTAAGCCTTTGTGGCATGGCCAATACTTTCTAGCACAGGATTGGATGCATTCCCTTCTGTGCATGTCACTGTTCCTCCTTTATTGATTGGTGGGATCAAAAGTATTATTAGTTATTAAGGAATGTGATGTTTTTCTTTCCAGAGGTGTATATGCCACCTCTGCAGCACTCCCAGACCTAGGAGTAAGAGACTGGATTGATAATCAAGTATATGGTATTAACATTTGCACTTGACTGGCTCATTGTTCAAACTTTTATTTAAAAAAAAAAAAAGAGAGAGACTGATATATCTTAAACTATTTGAATTGCTTGGTTTCCCTGCCTCCATTCCAAATTTCATATTTTAACATTCTCATTTTAGGTTGATTACAGTGGAGGCTTTGAACCATTCAGTATTCATCGTTTCAGTCAGAAGTTCATGGACAGGACAGCTAACCCAAAGGACATTATACACTTTTTCAGGCATCGTGAACAAAAAGAGAAAAATGGTAAACAAAATTTGTCAGTTAAAAGTAACGTGGGAATTTTATTTGGTTTTAAAGTTAACAATATTTATAAGGGTTCACTATCTGTGTGAAATGCTTAATTAACAGAGACTGTATTATTATTTGCTTTACTATAGCACAGTGGTTCCCAACCTTTTTGAAGGGCCATCAGACTATCAACTCATAAATTGATGTATTGATGTATACAATGTATATACACCATTAAGGACTACAGATCACTATATATCGAAAGTAAACATTTATTTAGTGCAGAGCAAATTTAAAAAAAAATTAAACTGTTAAAAACAGTTAAAAAGTTATAACGTATATCCATTTCACACAACTCTAATCCAGTGCAACTTCTGTGACTCAAGACTAGAAGTTAACTTGTCAATGTCTGGCTTCAGGTTAGTGGTCACCAGTAACATCAGACCACTGAAATTTTTGTCTGTAAGGCAGGCATGATTTTGGTTTATAATCAGTTTCATTGCAGAAAATGCTTGCTTGCACAGGTATGTACTCCCAAAGCAGCAAACATAATGCTGAGCAAAAGAACGCAGATGTCCAAATTCAGTCACTGGAAGCATTCGCCAAAATGAAATTATATCTGCTGCAGTGGAAAGGGCTGGAAGTGCAGTAAGTCGGCCCTTCAGGGCAGTGTTGCACTTCAGATTTATAATTTCCAGGTGCAGCTTCTCTTGTAGTGAACCAAGCTTGTCATTGGGAAATGTAAATGGATTTGTAAAGATAGCCACATTGTTCTTCTCTGCTTCAGACTGACTGAATCAGGACTGAAAGATGTCCAACAGTGCTTCAGCTTTACTCTTATACTTGTCAGTGTCAATTCCATTGTCCACTGATCTCTCTCTCAGATGCGCAGAATTGTAAAGCTTTCTGTAAGCTTAGCTGACCAATAAACAACTGCAGCCCCATTTTAAAGGAAGCAACATCATTACATATATTTGTGAAGTGTTTGTTGCTTCCCTGAAGCTTCAGATTCAAAGTATTGAGGTGAGCAGTAATATCGACTAAGAATGCCAAGTCATTCAGCCAGTCACTGTCTGCAAGACATGCACGTTTCATATAAATTGATGAGTTGCCTATCGGAAACTGAAGCATGCTGTTCTTCAGTTGCCAAAGGCGAGAAAGAACTTTACCTTTTGACAACCATCGGACCTCAGTGCAGCAGCAGTTCACCATACTCTTCTTTCATGTCAAGAAGAAACTGTCTGAATTGTTGCCAATTTAAAGCCCTGGCGTGAATTTTGTTCACACATTTCAGCACTACATCCATCACAGGCTTGAGATTCAATTTTTTCCCTCACAATGCCTCTTGATTGATGCAATGATATTTTAACAGTGGTCATTCAAGAAACTGCTCCAACAGAGACTCCCACCATGTCTGCCTGTCAGCACAGGTGAACCAAATGTGTAGGTGCTATCCACGTTATTTATTTCCACATGTCTTTAGGGCAGCAAAGAAATCTGTTCCTTTTATGGTGCCATGCATTGACTGAAGCCCAGGCACCTCTTCAATGAACTCAAAAGTTTCACTGACAGCTCAAATAAAAATTATAACCTGTGCTGTGTCAGAGATATCATTAGATTCATCCATAGCCAGTGAAAAGAACTTGCACTTTGAGGCATGAAAATCCACTTGATCCTTAACATTCTCAGAAAGCTGTTCCACACGTCTTGTCATAGTGTTATTTGACTGAGGTATGTCTTTAAATTTGGTCTCAGCGTGCTTGTCACCCAACATTCTGGCTGCTATTTTTAGGGCAGTCTTCACAATTTCCTCTCCATCTGTAAAAAACTGCTTTTTTTGGGCCAACAATAGAGCTACCTCATAGGAAACAACAATTGCACTTCTGCTTTGCTCATATTTTATTCACAAATAATGACTGTTGACTGCTTAGTGCACTTTCTTTCCTGGCAACATACTCCCGCTGTACATCAGAACTGATTGGATATTTCGCATCAAGGTCTGTGTGATTAGTGTTATAGTGCCATTCAAGTTGTATTTTTTTCAACACAGAAACACAAAATCAACAAACCAAACAGACTGGTTTTCTGCCACCTCCCATCGTAAACATGTATTTTTCTTTCCACTCACCGTAAACATGTATTTTTCTCTCCACTCACTATTAAACTCACGGCAAGATACTTTTCCAACTGCACTGTCCTCTGACTTTTCCTTTTTTTGATTCTTTTGATGCTACTGTGCTCATTTTTACATTGACTATTTTATATCTACATTATGCACAATATGTCACACACAGAAAGCACCAAAGTAGATGAGTGACTGTCACTGCAGAAGTACAGGGCCTTGCAGCTAAGTCACAGTGGGTGGTCTGCTAAGTGCAGGCCAAACCGGAAGGCACTTATTTCTAGAGTCCGCCCCTCTTTCAGGCATGGTGGGACCTGGCTGCTCCATCAGCAGCCGCCACATCCCAGTTAGAAGGAAGGAGTTCAGCAAGGAGGGAGCCTTCTCGCTGATCTCCCGCCCACTGGCTCCAGCAAGGAGCTTGCACCATCTTTTAGCCCTGCAGCAACACACACCCTGGGTCCTTGGGCAACGGCTCCCTTCTGCAGCCGGGGAGATAGTTCAGTGCTTCCCTCCCTCTGGCTCCAGCAGGGACCCCATTACCAAGTGGAGCGCCAGAGCCGTCCTTAGGGTACAGCAAATCAGGGCGACTGCCCCAGCCCTGCGCTTTTGGGGGCCTCCTGTTTCGTGCCAGGACCAGCCAGGAGGCAGGCAGCTGCAGCCTGCCTCTGGATTATGTGCTGGAACCTGGTGGGAGGTGGGCAGCTGCCTCCAGGGTCCTGGTATCATGCTGGGACTGGCTGGGAGGCAGGCGGCTCAGTCTGTCTCCTGGCAATGCGCCGGCACCAGGCAGGAGGTGGGCGGCTGCAGCCCACCTCCCCGCCAGTGGGAGAGGAGCGCAGGCCATTTTGAAAGCCCTCGCGTGCCATTATTGGCCTGCGGGCAAGTGGTTGGGAACCACTGCTATAGCACCTAGGTACCCTAGTCAAGGACCAAGACTCCAACAATAGAAATCTGCTAGGACCCTTCCAAATCCATAACATATTTGCAGGAGAACATGTGTTTTTTGTTGGTTTTTTTTAAATCTTGATGTTCAGAGGAGTACCCTCCAGCTGCAGTGTATGGAGTGTGACATTATGGTCTCGGAGAACCTTTCTGAGCTGTGTATTTTATGCTGTGCATGAAACTGCAGCAAAGTTGGGTTCTCAAAAAGCAAACAAATTTAGAGGTAGAGTAGCAGTTCTGATGCTATGATTTAAAAGCATCCATAGGGACTGTGAAAACTTTGAAGAATTGGGTTTTTCAGAGTGATTTCTTTCCTTGACACATGTCCACACGTTTACCCATTTGACAAGGGTTTGTTCTGACTTAAGAATATCTGAGCACCACTAGGGGTAGGAAATATCCTTCTTATCACCTACAAACTTCCCTGCCTTTTATATGCCAGTGCCACCTGGATGATATCAGAGGTTTTTCTCTTCCCTTCCTGGTAGCATCCATTTGCTTAGTATATTCACGGTTAGGACATGTTCATCTAAAAGTTGTAGGAAAAATTTGCTAAGGTATATTTGACTTCTCTGAAAAACCAATAGCTAAATCTTTGCCTAAAATCCCAATCTGAAATGGGTGCCATGCTTTGGTTTTGGTTTTTTGGATTTTCTAAGAATTAGAGTCGTAGATGTGGAATAGTGTGTTCTATTTGCCTTGATCCATTACCAGAATATCCTATTCTAGGTGTCTTATATCAGAGTGCTTCTGAAGTTAAAATAACAGCCATTTGTCACAGTGAAAATCCTACTATGCCTAGAATTTTTAATAACTGGTTTTATCGTTGTTGACAATTTTGTCCTAATAATGAATCCTTAATGGTCACTAATGTAGATGTGGTTTGCATAAGAACATACTGTGCTGATCTAAGGAGCTATTAATGTAGTACCTTAGTAAAGTAGTACATTAAAGCTTTATAAGTAATTTAATTCCATTGACAGGTTTGTTTACAGTGGCACTTGAATGAAGTTGAAAACATTATGCTTCATGATTAGTAAACACACTTAAAAAGCTCTTAACTAATTTTGAATTAGATTGCTGTTCTTCTGGATGGGGTTGTTTGATTTAACTGAGCACATTATTTATTTAGAAATCTTTACCTTATTAGTCCTTTGAAACTACAAAATAACTACTGTAATCGTGATCATTTTTGGTCATAGAATTTTCACTAGTCTGCTTAATATGCAGCTCTACTTTGAAAAGTGAATGCAAAAATGGCGTTGTAGGATTCTGTGTTTGTGTCTCAGTAGCTTCTTTGCTTAATGCCTTTTAATACAAGGTTGATAACTAGTAGAACTAATAGAGTCCGTGACTCAGTACAGAATGAGGCTCTTGACTTTCTATGTATAACAGAGATCTGATTGGAAGTCACTGAAGGTTCACTGTTGCCTCCAGCTGGATATATGGTTCAGCAGGAGGTGAAGGGATACAGATGTAGTTTCCCCAAATGTAATTTCCCATTACCTTGGATGAGTGTATTCACATTGTGTGTGAGTGCCAGAATGGGGATAGGATTGGACTAGTGTTACTGTAGTGTTTTCTAATTGAAAAAACCTGTTTGGGCTGATCAGTTTACTCAGCTGTTGTGGTGCGGGAGTAGTTAGGTTGATTAGTGCTTGGCGTCTGTAGATATTGATTCTTTTAAATCAGCTCAGATTTTTAGAGTTGCTAGAAAAACCTGTGAGGCTGGCCCATTGTTTTTTTTTTAAAATTTTTTTATGAGGTTAGATTATAACCTCTGTGGGATGTGGGTGTAGCTGACTATATTTTTGCACAGAGCCTGGCACAATGAGGATCTCAACAGCAGAGGGGTTGTAATTTAATTTTTGGGTGTTACTGCAGTAATAAGATCTTAGTTGGTTCCACCAGTAAAACTGAGCACACTCTTGTGTTTGGCTTGGGGAATTGGAAGTTGGAAAGGTGGATATTACAGCTTTGTTGTTGAGTGACTGTTGTCCTTTTGGTTTGAAGTCCTATCCCTCAGGGACCTGTTTTGAAGGTCCTCCCCAAGTCTGATGGAACCAGTGAGCTTCCAGGCAGCTTTGACAGAGAATATTGTTTAGCCAACTGGTTGATTAGTCAGTCAGTGCTTTGGTGGGACTTCATAATGTTTGTTGTTCCACTATTGATGCTGTGACCCCAAATGCCCTCTTTAAGGAGGAAGGCAACACAGGTCACCATGGTTTACAGGTAATGTCTTCTGTAAAATTTTCATATTATTTTGTGGATGAAATTGCTAGCTGGTGAAGGCCAGCAGAGAGATGCTGGCTCTGCTGTTTGTGGAATTTGCCAATATTTCTCTATGGAGGAGTGTACCCTCTGCTCAAGAAACCAAGTCTTGAGTTAGGGCTTGCATGGTTGCCACTTGATCTGGTTGCCACTTGATCTGGATAAGATGGAGATAATATAGAAGGCTTGTGGGAAGTAGTCCTTTGCAAACTCTTTGAAGAGTTTGACACCTTTCACTTAAGGAGTGTGACACCCATTTGTAATACAGGTGCACATCTAAATAGATTACTAGATCCTGGACTTCTGGATGCTCAGAGAGTGATTGTGGTCAAGATGACTTTTTCCTTTTATGACTGGTGGGAAGTGTGTGATCTTTTCTCTTTTATATGGATCTTGCCAATTATCCTAACTTCTATATTTTCATTGGATTACTGTAATGTGTCATAGCCCTCAGAAACTCAAGCTAATGAAGAATGTGGTGACCCATTTATTATGCAGAGCTTCACATTGGGAGCATGTTACACCAGCGCTCTGTTGTCTGACTGGCTGTCAGTAAGTTCCTAAGTGGAGTACAAGGCATAATTTTTAACCTGTAGGGTGTTACATGAAAGCTTAGGACCTGCGTATTTGACACCCCATCTGTCTCTCTCCATGTCCTCCTGCTGCATTTGAAATCTGCAAAGGCATTTGAGCTGGGGCTCCTTTAATATAAAAGAGAGGGAGCTGCGGACATGGTGTTCTCCACGAGGGGCCTTTGATTTTGGAATTTGCTCTCTTTCATCTGCCAGAGCCCAGTTTTTGTTGCTGAGTCCCTCTCTTCTTCCAGGCATTTAGGAGTTTGGAGGGATTTTATTATTATGCCTACTAGGGATGAAAATCTATTTAGGCATATTTGTATATTTATTATTGGAGTGGAATAAGCAATCAGGATTTTTGATTGTGAAAATTTAAATTATAGAAGAACTCCTAGACTGGTGGCCAGTGCTGATGTAGGAGACTTATTTTCAACAGTGTTTCCATTTTTATAATCTTTTGTATTATAGAATCATAGAAGGAACCTTGAAAGGTTATCTAGTCCAGTCCCCTGCACTCATGGTAGGACTAAATATTATCTAGAGCATCCCTGACAGGTGTTTTGGAGATTTTTTTAAGAGCAGGTTAGACAATGATGGAGATTACACAACCTTCCTAGCAATTTATTTCAGTGCTTAACCACCCTGACAGTTAAGACATTTTTCCTAATGTCCAAACTAAACCATCTTGTGTCGTTCTCCTGGTGTAATCTGGCCTGGTGAATTGCTGTTTCACCCCAGTCCCCCACTCTTGGAGCCTGTCTCACTCTGCTCTGCTGTGAGAACCCCCACTCCTGGGCTGGTCACGCACTACCTCCAGCATGTAGGCAGCTCACAACTAAGTGCATCTAGCTAGCCACTCTTCGGATTATACCACAGAATGACACTATGAAATACAACCCTAGGAACCTGTCTTACAATGTTCAGTTATACCCACTGAACAATGTAAGCTCATATAAGTTCATCAATTTAACAATTGAGGTTAATATATAAAATATATA
Source organism: Emydura macquarii macquarii (assembly GCF_026122565.2). NCBI lineage: Eukaryota > Metazoa > Chordata > Testudines > Chelidae > Emydura > Emydura macquarii. Next base: position 7,632,994 of record NW_027130455.1, read on the forward strand.
TGTCCTTCCTGAGCAAGCTGTACCCTTCTATACCAATAGTCCAGTCACGTGTATTATCCCACCTCTGTGATGCCAACTGTCACAGTTGTATTTATTAACTAGTATTTCAAGTTCAGCTTGCTAATTCCCCATTCTTCTCATATTAGTATACAGACATCTAAGATTCTGATTTAGTATCATTAGTGCCCATGTAGATGAGTAGCATGGGTAGTAGTCAGAGGACCAGATAATCCTCGACAGTTCCTCCATAACATCTCATATACGGGCCCCTGGCAGGCAGCATGCCTCCTGGGATACCATTTCAGGCCAACAGATGGATGCCTCCATCCCCCCCAGAAGAGAGTCACCAGCCACCACTACCCTACATTTCCTCCTGGGAATGGTGGCGCTGATCCTCCCAGCCTTGGGGGTACATGGCGGCTTCTCCTCCGCCTTTGGGAGTGATTCCTTTTTGCTTGTTGTAAGAGCAGCATAATGGGTCTTCATAACTGTGGTGGGTGGTAGGGAGCAGGGCTGCAGCACTACTTGTTGCCAGAAGTAACCAGCAGCCAGTGTCCTCCCTGTGACAGAGCTGTATCCTCCTCCCCCGGTGGCATAACAGCCATCCTCTCTAGCTGGATAGCTTCCTCAGCCTTGGATGTCTCCATATGAATACTCTTAATGAATTCTTTGTGGGTACAGATGCTCCTCAGCCTAGCCATCTCCTGTAGCTCTCCCACCTGCTCCCTGAGAGATTCCAACAGCAGACACCTTTCACTCTGGACGGTCCCCCCAGCCTGGCTTTCTGAGAGTGGGAAATGCAGGCCACAGTCTCTGCAAATTCACACTAGGATCTGTGTAGAGTCATCCATGGTCAGGTTCTCTGTCTGGGTGCAGGTAGAAGAGACAAGGAGCAGTGCCATACGACCCTTCCTAACCATAGCAATTGTATTATGACTCCCTCTCAAACTCCCCTGTTCCTGTGGGGAGTGATGTTAGTAGCTTTTAACATCTAAACTCATGTGTGAAGACAAAAATGGATTCTTATTTTAATATATATCTCTTTTCCAGAAGACGAGATTAATTTTGAAAAGCTCGTTCGCAGACCTGCTTCGGAGGGGACGACCCTGAGAGTGGAAGACCTTGTGAAGCAGTATTTTCAGACAGCAGAGAAGGTAACTTAATTGTTGTGTTTTAAAGTCATAGATGCTGCCGGGGGGCTGCTATGCCCTGGCATGGGTGTCAGGTCACATATGCGGGGGAAGAGGGGAAAAGGCTGTGGGTTTATGCTTCTTCTTTCTGATCCTCTTCCAGGCTGACAGCACAGCAGTTCAAGTTAGCAGGGTGGCCCTGTAATCAGGGTCACGTGGCCTAATAGCTGGAGTCAGTAATGTGACTTCCTCGTCAGGCAGCATGACCTAATGGGCAGAGTCAGTGGCACAGTCTCCCTGCATCAGGGTGGTGCGGCCTAATGGCCAGAGTCAGTGGCCTGGCCTCCCCATGTCAAGGCGGCATGGCCTAACGGCCAGAGTCAACAGAGGGGCCCCCTGTGTCGGAGCTGCATGGCCTAATGGCCCATTGGGGTAGTGGGGCGCTGCCTGTGGGGATGTGGCGCCCAAGGTAGCCCAGGGCCCTGTAGATGGCAGGGGTGTTGGTCACCACATCAGCGGGGCTCCACCTGAAACATGCTGACGGTGACTCTGTTGCTCCCCCTCTTACAGCCCTTGGGCCCCCTACAGCTCTTTTACTTCCTACCCTGGCGACAGCAGCATTCCTCGGTCCTCCAGGGTCTGTGGGGTCCCCCATCCATGTGGCCCCCGACAGCTTGGTCCCTTTTTGGGACCTGCCTGGCAGCCTGGACTCCGGTTGGGGCCTGGTGGTGTCTGGCTCTGTTCCTGGTGTCGGCAGTGGTCTCCTAGAGAGAGCCGGCAGAGTGCTTCCTTCTTGGTCAGCTATCTGCTGCCCCAACTAAGTCGGGTGACTGGCTTTTATACCCCCTACCTAGCTGAGCATGCCCAGCAAAGGCAAAGGGGGCATGGCTTATTTAGCCTACAATGAATCTTTAATTCTTGCTGTCTCAATGCGTGACTGATACGCCCCGTCACAGATGCATTTATGAAATCTCATGTTTAATTGCTATGCTGATAAGGCTTTTTTTGCCTATGGAGGTTCCACGTGGCTCTGTCCTTGGTCCCCATTTTTGTCTCCATCTACATCTTATCTCTGGGTAATCTCCTCTACAGACACAAATTCAGTTACTCTCTCTGTGCTGGCAACTCACTTGTTTCCTTCTGTCCAAACTGAAATCTCTGCTGTCTCTCTGACATCTCGTCCTCATAAATGTCTGGCCATCAGCTCAAGGTCACTATAGCTTAAACAGAGCTCCTAAACTCTCCTCCTTCCCCCACCTCCCCAAGCCACCCCTGCTGCTTTCTTTCTTGATCACTGTGGACAGTGCCAGCATCCTGCCTGGGTGATCTGTTCGACTCAGATCTCGCTCTCTACGATCAAACATAGCCTGTATGTGAGCATCTTGCACATTCTTTCTGCATAGCATCTCTAAGATATAAGCTTTTGAATCCATCCACACAGTTAGAATTCTTGTCCAGGCTCCATCATCAGTATCTTTCTCTTTGGTATTGACAAATGCAGTCTTGTCCTGCTCATAAGCATTCAGAATGATGCTACTGAGACATTTTCCCATCCTGTTGCTTTGACCATGTCTCTCCTCTTTTTGCATCTCTCCACTGGTTTTCCCCCAGGTTGCATCAAGTATAAGCTGCTTGTCGTCTTTTTCAAGGCCTTTTATAGTTTGTCCCCATCCTACCTATTATTTCTTATTGGCTATTGAGATGTTGACTCTTGCGCTTCTGATCAGCCCACGGTTCCAGCCTCCATCTCCCACCTCATGCATTCTCTCGTGCTGCCTCTCATGCTTGGGAGGAGCTCCACATAAACATCCATAAAACTAATGACTTACCCTCCTTCAAAACACTCCTCAAAATTCTCCATCATGATGCCTACAAAAAACTTGACAACAGTTCGACCCTGTGCTGAGCTTATTACACTGACCAATATTGGTTCATTGTTTCCTTGTACTCTGCTGTGTGTCTATATCTGTTTCTAGTCTTATACTTAGATTGTAAGCTCTTTGGGGCAGGGTCTCTCTTTGTTTGTTTGTTTGATTGATAGTAGCACATTCTCTCTCTCTCTCTCTCTCAGCCTAAACCATTTGAAATTAATATAAATAGTAATATCCACTTTGTAGTGAACATTTATAGAACTAACTAAATATTGATCATGTACTCTAAATGAAGCATAGTCAAGCTAATCACTTTACCAGATTTTGAAGAAAAATAACTTGGTTAATAAAGCAGCTTTTATTCCCCTCATTCAAGTCCAAACTATAAGTTGCACTAGGTCAGAGACTCTTACTAAGATGCTAAGGCTTTACACTTTCTATTTCCAGATGACATTCATGTGTCTAAAAGTTTTATGAAAATAGTTCCACTGAAGTGAATGAGGAAAGGTGTGCAGGATTAGGCCCATAAATCCTAATTCTACAAAATGCTGAGCAGTTCGCAGGACGTAGGTCTTTGGAGACTGCCAGTGGTGTTAATGCAAGTAGCCACAGGGTACTCTCACAGAACTTTGAGATGAAAGGGAGAGAAAAAGGATTCAATATTCTGCATTTATCAGTGTTGGAAGTTTTTAATGTCCTGTTATAACAGCTTGTTATTGAATTAGTTTTCTTTAATTACAGTAATAGCTTTTCCATTTTGTGACAGAATTCTTGTTAACACATTTATATAAGAATTTACTGAATGTCAAAAATAATACTTCCTTAAAAACAAAAAAAAACCAGTTTTAATTGTAATTCTGATGCATTTGCTTCATGAGGAAAAAAGCTAACAATTTATTTTAATAGCTAAATAGTTTTGGGGAGGGAGGGTTCTGTTTTTGTTTTTGTTTAGTGCATTTAACTGTTTCTCAGTAAAAAAGGCTCCACTGCTTCTGACCTAACTGTTTAAAAAAAGAAAACCTCATTAAGGGACAGATGGAAGATTTGAAAATAAATTAAGTGTACATAATGTTCCTGAATAAGAGCTTTAGTGTTGCATCATCACGGACTAAAGTGAGCACACTACTCAAATGTCAGGATAGGTGTCTTGCTTGAAAGCTGGCTACTCTGAAAAAAGAATATTGCAAAACAACATCAGTAATTTCTACATTTTGGGTTAATCAACAGCTATAGCAATATCCTGGCATGACATATCTAATAGAAATTATTATTGTTTACAAAAATTACGAACTTCCACTGTTAGGCACTACTGATCAAAATATTACCTGTCCTGTAATCTTACTGCTTTCTAGATATTAAAGTTATTTCATAATTCTAAATACAATAGAGTCTGCTTTATAGCAATCCTGAGAATAACAACTTCCGGTTAATGGAAACCTATTGCCAGGAGCCAATTCATCCCACTAACATCCATGTTAATGGGATTCAGATATTAGCAACAGGTATGCCGTCTAGTAGTCTCTCTTCAAAAAAAAAAAAAAGAGGTCCATCCTATAATAAATTTCCAGTCTCTGAGCGTGTGCAACTGAATGCTTCTGCTGTGTGCTATGGCTTCCAAAGGCATGGACCTATCTCTCCCCAATAAAATTTGAGTCCTGGAGGCCCTGCATGATCACTGTGCTAAGCAAGTAAGAGCGTCTGAAAGGTTTGATATCTCCGAAGTCTGTTGTTTCATGCATTCAGAACAGCCATAACATTTTACAGGAGCACAGGGACAGCATATACTGAGGCTGCAAGATGGAACGGAGACAGATGTTGGTGAAGGCCCTGTGATTCTGGTTTTAGCATAAGAGTGGACAAGATGCTTGACTCTGCGGGTTGTTGATGAAACAGAAAGTGAGTCAATTGGCGGCAGAGAAGAGTTCAAGCCTTTAGACGGGTCAGTTGGTGGAAAGCCCAGCATGACGTGGTTCAGTGTAAGGAGCATGGCAAGAAACAATATGCTTATTTTCTAGCAGCTACTGAATTGAGGACTGATATCTTACCCACCATTCTCGAGCAGTTCCAGCTGTATGACATCTTCAGTGCTGATGGGTCTGCTTTCTTTTACCAGAGTATTCCTGACAAAGGCCTTGGCATTCTGAAAGAAGGGTTTGCAGAGAGAAAATAAGCTATGGACAACCTCATATTTCTGCATTGTGCAAACATGAATGGGACAGAGAAAAGACATCTTATGGTGGTCAAAAGGAGTAAGTGTCCCCCATGGTTTCCCTAAAGACCACTCAAAGTTGCCTGTGAACTACAGAAACTCAGTCAGTGCATGGATGGATGACAAGTTCACTCTTTGAAGAGTGGCTTAAGAACTGGAACGGAGCTATGGCTACAAGACCAACACCTGAGGCTCTTGATTGACAATTGCCCGACTCATTCAGCTCATATAGAGCTATCGCACTTCATGTTAAAATTCTTCCTCTGAATACAGCTTCAGTCATGCAGCCAATGGACACAGGTGTCATTAAAAACTTCAAAGGTCACTACTGCGCTCATCTTAGTGTGTGCATCATTGCATCTCTGATATTGACTCACACCTATGAGGGTAGATGATGATGTCAAAAAAAAACCCTACTCTGATTAATGTACTTCATCTTGCTAAGGAGTCATGGGTTGCTGTTCTCCCACAGACTGTTCTAAAGTGCTCCAGAAAGGGAGAGTTTGCATCAACAACAGAAAATGATGGCCTGTGTACATCGATATGCTGGCCATGGTTTCTGTTCCTGAAAATCTAACCATAGAGGAGTTTGAGGCCATTGTTGACTTTAACTGCTGTTTGGAGATGGAAGGTGAGCTTTCTGATGCTGAACTTCTGGAAGCTATAGAGGTTGTAAAGCACCAACAGACTGATAAGGCACAAGAGAATAGGGCATCATATGGGGAAACTGAAGAGCCTTCCCTCACAGAGCAACAAGATGCAGTGGATTTTTTTTTCTTTTCTTTTTACAGGATCTGCCAAAGTTGTGGAGTTAAGGCTGAGTGCAAAATTGAGAAAAATTTACAGATGGAGATGGCAACTTTAGAAAGCAGATAATATTGGCCATCTTTTGTTCTTAAAACCTTTTTATTTATTTTTTTGGTAAAAATCTTGTGCTGCTTTAATTTGTGATACATTAAAGAGTACTCACTGTAAGAGCAGTCCTGTTCAGCATACAGAGACATTTTAGTAAGTGTTGTATAAATTTTCTTTGTTTTTTTTTTAAATTCTTTTTCTTTATAATTACGATTTCCTAAGTTTTCTGTATTTGTTATTGGTACACTTTACAGTGTATCCATTACTGTGTATCAGTGTTTGGTTTTCTTTTTTTGGTACTAAAAGTTAATAAACAATTTCACAACTGCTATTCCGGACAATTTATCATTGTTCTGTGCTCATTTTTCTGTGTATTCCCCTTGAAAACAGTGTCTTCCACATATTGGCAACTTCTGGATAATAGGAACTTTTTGCTGGGAACCAAGAGGTGCTGTGAAGTGAAATCTACTGTACCTATAATATACAAAATAAATCAGTTTCTTTCTGATTTTCCAGCATCATAGTCTAATGTTTCAGTGGTTACATTTTTTCTTTTCAAATTATATAGACACAAGAATGCAACTAAAATATTTTGGTAATAGACACAACCTACTTCACATTTGCGGTACAAGAACAAATGTAAATTTAGTTCACTTCATTTTGGTCCTGACAGAAATGCAGTAAGACTAGCATTATTACTTCCTCCATTTTAACTGATTCACTTGTGAGATGCATTTTACTCTCTTCTTCCATCGCTAATCATGGTTTTTAGCTTCATTGTTCCTTAATTTGTTTTACACAACACATTCATCCTTTAATGCTAGAGGTTTTTGAGTAAAAAGCATCACCTCTTAGTTTTTCCTGTTATCCAATTCTTTAACTAATATCTTAATGTTTTTGTATATTTCTGTTTTCTAAAGAATAATATCACTGTAATACTCTGATTTGGTGTAAATATTGCTGTTTGAGGGAAGTTTTTTGTTTTTTTTTTTACCTACACAATCTCTCCTCCCCTTTGCCCCTTCTACCTCTTAAAGAAGGTGCAGCTTTCACTTTTGACTGAAAGAGGAATGGGAGAAGCAGTGCAGGAGTTCGTGGACAAAGAAGAGAAAGATGCTATAGAAGAGTTGGTGAAGTTTCAATTAGAAAAAACACAGAGGTTTCTTAAGGAACGTCGCACTGATGCAGAAGAGGCAAAAATAGATGAGGAGGTTAGTACTGAATTACTCTGTCCTTCTGCTTAGGAGCAGCCTAGCTTGTAGCTCAAGACTGAGGTACATTGACAGCTTTCTTGGTGTTTGAAGTTTGCACAACACCTGTCTCTAGCCAGTCCCCTCAATCCTTCACGTTCATGAACACACACAAAAAAGTTTAAGAAGCTGTATATCTGTTTTTAAAATTGTATTTTGTAGTTTGATATATTGCTTTCTACTCCAGTCTTAGTGAAATATTTCACTAATTTGTTCATAATAGGATCTTATACATGCACATAAATCTGTCAGTTTTTAAGTGCATGTGGCCAGCACCTTAAACTCTGTACAAACTCTGATGAGATAACATACAGACTGGCAAGTATTGGTAGATATAAATGTTTAGTTTGCCTTTAAGACTTGGGGCCAAATTGGTGTTTATCAATGGTAAGTCTTTGGAGTGGCATCTGCCTATGCCATTAGTGAATTTGGTTAAAACAGCAGCATCTTGATGCCTCGTTTGAATTTAAGCTGTTTACGGTAACCAGAATGGTTGATCTAGATGCATATTCTTCATATGCAGATGCATAGTCTGTGATGCCAGTTTTCTCTTTCCATTTTTCCTTTCTCTCTTTCATCTCCTACTTACTTTCACTTTTATTTTTTCCTCTTTATTCTTCACCTGTACTCATGCTTTCTCTGGGGTCTACTGAACTTCTTCCTATCCCATTACCTCTCATTGCTCAATTACCCATTCTCTGTCACTTTTATATCTTACACCTGTTGTGACAGTTCGGCTTACAGATTTACCTGCATTGTGAACTCCACTGTAAGAAGTATGTAAAAGTTCATAATATATTACCATAACCTATAATAACAAATGTTGATAGGAAAGGAGGAAAGAAAGACAGAATAACTGAATTAGTCTAAACAAAAAGGTTAAATTGATATAATTAAAGACTCTGTTAAAATTATGCTTGTTAATAACAGATGTGGAATCAGAAGTTAATGAGCCAAAACTGTATGTCAGATATTAGCCTAAATTAGTAGATAAAATAATGAGGGGATTCTACCCATCACTCCCTTTGGATCCTTAAACAAAAGATTTTTGTGGGGAGTGGAATAAAAAGAACAGGTGGGAAAAACAAACAGAAGCTACTGCCATGAGCTTCACCTGCCACCCTTCTGTTTCCTGGGACCCCAGGTCTTCATTCTGATGATCCTGAGAGTTTTTCTGACCAAAACAGGACAAAGAAAGAGGGATGCAGATGATGATATCACCTGTACCAGTTCCAGCTGAATCCCAAACACCATGTGGGATGACATTTATTGCATCTTTAATGCCATTTAAAAGACTGTCAAACAATGGGGCTTTTCCTTCTAAAAATTGTTTACAGCTAAAGGGAAAAAGAACAAGAGATGTTGTTAAAATGAAAGCCTTATTTAATACTTTACATTTCAGAAGCTTTAACTGTTTTTCTTTTTCTCTGTCCTTAATAAAAAATGTAAAGGATTTTTAATAGTATGTTTGCCATGGTGCTAAACAAGTTGAGGTCTGTATACTAAACTCCACACCTTGTTTAACACTGTCTTTTTAGATGGTGACTATGTTATGCTAATGCCTTTTGCCCCTATATTCTATCTACATTAATACAACACATCTCCTTTCCTTTCTATTCCATATCAAGCATGTTTTCAGCCAATGTTGAGCTTTACTGCAGCTGCTCATATCCCATGAAATGTGATACTCATGGACAGCAGTATAGGCCTCCCTTCCTTCTATGGCCTTTGAACAAATTGTGAGATATCCTTTATTCTCATGCTAGTTTAGATGTGGGGCATGTCCACACTGGGTGGCTCCCTCAACACAGCAGCCATTGATGCAGCATCATCAATTGAGTGGGTCTGGTGAAGACACACTCAATCGATTGCTGAGCATGTCTCCCGTCAACATAGTGTAGTGAAGACAGTGCAGCTACTCAGTGCATGGTACGTTGACATCAGTTACGTTACTTATGTTACATAACTTGTGTACCTTGCATCCATGGAGCAGCACAGTGTAGACCAGGCCACACTGTGAGAATATTGCCAGTCCCAGGATTTTTTCTGAAGATGGACATTGCTGGTATGCTGTAATGGTGCCAGTAAGCAGCAGTGGTGCTGCAGACCTTCTTTAAGCCCTGAATCTCTGGAGATGATGTCTTTTTATCCAGGGCAGACTAGATCAAACTATTCTACATTACTTGATGAATTTTTACTTTGCTTCTAAAAAAGAAGCTCTCTCTATAACTGTTGTGTATTCTGGACTCATCCTTATTACAAAGATATCTCAGATGTATTGCTTTGTACTTGGTAATGAAATCGCTGCTCTTTACAGTCAGCAAAGCCTTCCTGGTAAAGTGTTGAACAGTGATAATGCCATTCTATTCCAGTTCAAAATAAATCCAGTAAAAGAACAGACATTCAGTCTATATCTCTCAAAATCTGAGTTCACCTCCAAGCTATTAAAACAGGAACAATTTTCTTGCAATTTTTGTGTCTTCAGATATTGTACAGACCGAACTATTAATTTGATCTTATGTTTTATATTACTGTGATCTAGGTGCGAAAATTTAGGGAGACCAGAAAAGAGAATGTTGAAGAGGAGGATGAGGAAGTTCGTGAGGTAATTCCCCAAAACACAAATGTAGGATATAGAATATGTATCTGTGTTGATGTTGCATATGAGTGGAGTACTGTCATCTTCTATTGGTGCATAAGCATGGTCCGTGACATTCTGGATCACCCAGGCCTAATTGTTCAACAAGGAGGAGAGAATTTTATGATGACAAGTTTTAGTGATTTCTGTGGGAGAAAGAAAGAGATCCCACAAGGTCTTGTATTGTATGCAGAATTGCAAATCACCTGTAAATACCCTTGTGTATGATATGCCCTCAAAGTCACAGCATGCTTCTGGTTTAAAAATCAAACAAAAACTTATTCTGAATCTCGATGTCTGGTTTACAGTTCTCTTGAGATAACAAATTTTGTTGTTTTTCTCTACATTTTAAATAAACTGTGATGGCTTTATAAAAGTGAAAAAGGTCAAAATCCCAGGTTACATCACTATTCATCTGGGTCAAAACAAACAATTCTCTTATGACACAAATGTGTCAGTAAACTGCATAGTAACTAATTAACCATCAATAGTTATACAAATCATAAAGACATTCAAACAGAAATATCCATTTTGCTATGTATAATTTGCTTACGTAGACTCTCTTCCTGGTACATAATTGTGGGACATAATCCCATGTATAAAACCTATATTAACATTCCTAGTTAGTGAAATCCCAGAATCTATTAAATTGACCATTATGTACATGGTTTTGCAATTACTGAGGGTTTTTTTTTGTTTGACAAAAGGATACCCGGTTTCTGTTCTGTCTTTTGGCTGCAGCCTAATACTGTATATCAAAGCACAGAATTTATCCAAAAGTCCCAGAGTGAAGTATATATTAGTCCATTTGTGCAGGGCCTGTTTATAAGACACACAGAGCAGGAAAGAAATGACCTAACTGGAGCCACTGCCCAGTCATCCATATGATTAGTATCATTTGGGAGACAGCTCCACAAAAAAACAACAACCCCAGATCTTTAAGATTTAGTCAAGCAATTGCGAATCTCCAACCCAAAGTTAGCAGTGTCAGAGCAGTCCCTGAAGTAGTGAATTAATTTCCCTATTGATGAACTACATTTCAGGCAGGCTTCAGAATCTAATATTCACGATGTTGTAGCCAACATCATATGCCAGATCTCAGCATATGAATAATTTTTAGAAACGAACAGAACGTAGATTTCCTGATTTATTTATTTATTTATTTATTTTCAGTGTGTGGGAGCGTGAGGGGTTTGGATTGTGGGGTTTTTTGAGGTGGTCCATTCTGAAGTATGTGAGGTAAAGGAGATAGTTCCTCCATTTTTCTGCAGTCCTGCAGAGCTGTTCAGAATCTAATGTCCATTTATCTATAAGAAGGAAAATAACCTCTTCTTGAGTGCATAGAATTAGATGTGATTGGCAACCTCTGGGCTTCTCAAAATGAATACTTAGTTTCCAGCAAGCTGGGTGTAAATCTACTCCACAGTAGGCTGTCGCGTGCTAAAAGTCTTTGAATGGGAGTAAAAGACTTCTCTGAATGGGAGTGAAATATTTTACAAACCATCTTGACTTAGTGTACAAATTGGGACTGCATCTTTTTAAGAAAGGAAAAAGAAAGAAATGTTAACAATCCACTCATTCATAGACCCCATTCATCTTATTCCAGATTGCAGTTGCCTTCTTTGTGTCTTTACCTCACTTCTCCTCCAAACTTTTTTCTCATTCCTGTTTCTTAAATCACAATCAAAATGACCAGAAAAGAGACATATATTGACCACAAAAGAGACATATATTTTCTGACGGATGTATATCGCCATTGAATTTGAATTTTATTAAAAAATTTAATGTTCTGTATCACTTCTTTCAGGCTATGACTAGGGCTAGAGCACAAAGATCTCAGGAGGCTGCTCTTGTCTCTGGCTCTAGTGATGATGATCTTATGGATATGGGAATATCAGAACGAAAAACCAATGATGATTCAGATGATGGCACCTCTGCAACATCCAGCAGAGGAAAAGGTCGAGGAAGGGGTCGGGCAAGAGGTGGAAGAGGGCAAAACTCAACATCAAGAGGGGCTTCTCGGAGAGGAATAGGTTAGTAGTTTTACATTCCTTGTATTGCAATTATTAGCAGTTTTCCCTTGTTTAATAAAAAAGACCCTTTCTGTAATGCTCCCATGAAATGCTCTATTGGCTTCTTGTTTAATCAGATTCCCAATGTAATAAATTTTTTACTACCAGCATTTTTGGCACCAATCGCTGCAGTATCTTGTCACCTTACAAAGATTAAGTTGAAATACTGAGGTTTTGAAAAGATGAAAAAATACCGTATTCCTATGCTTGCAGTAGTTTTCGCAATCTCTTGGGGAAGCCCTGTGCAGAGAGGTGTACGTCTATTCTTTTGCATTCATAACATTAGGCAATGCCTCGGTTGGTTGATGTCTGTATTATGATAGCTTTCATCATGTGCTAATCTCTTCCCCCAAGGGCTTGTGAAACCAGTAGTCCATTCTAGGGCTTAGAAAACTAGTCTTAATCTGGGAAGTGGGGAGGGCTTTTGGTTGATTAATTAATAAATAAATACGTAAAATCAAGCCACCTCCTGGATTGGTTGTAACTGATTGTGCACTTTAATGAGTTACATTCCTTGTTTTTTTTTTTTTAAAGAAGGTCCTAACAACAAGTCTCCAATTCTGCAGATGGATCAGCTAGCCAAGACTCCCATACACCTCAGTGGGCACAGCATGTTTGTAGGGGGACAAGCAGATCTGACAGAATCAGGGCCTATGAATTGAAATTAAGACTGGGCACTTCAAAAATAAATTATATCTGGAAACCACTAATGGGAAAATGTGCCCAATGCTCTGTCATGAAAGGGGATAAGAATTTTTGGCTTTGGGGTAGACACTATGTCAAAAGCTAAACCATGCTCCCATTTGTATCCCCTTTCTAGTCTGAAGAGTATATTTTGCGATAAAGATGAGTTTGTTTGTTTGTTTTTTAAAATTTCTTCCTTAACCCTCAAATGTTCTTGTTGATTATTGGTATCAATCTGTGGAATGTGTTATAAATTATACATGTTCTGTAGCCTCTTTCTTGTAAACCATTAAAGGAGAAACTAAAATGGGCTGTAAATATTACTGAATTGTTACATCACTGAAAAAAGCAATGTAGCTGTGGGGGTAGCATTGGAGTGGCTCAGGCTAGCTGCCAGAGTATGTACACAGGGTGTCCAGGGGGTTTGTGCTCAGGCACCTAAACTGAGCCGCCACCAGTGCTACCCCTGCAGTACAAACCTGCATAACGTACATACTCAGGTGGCTAGCCTGAGCCGTCACCTGTGCTACCCCCAGCTACACTGCTATTTTCTGCTCCTTTAGTTCATGCAGAGCTAAAGCGTGTCTGTCTACCTGAGCTGGGAAGCATATTTCCAGCTACGGTGTAGATGTCCCCTTAGTTGTAGACCTTTTGGAGCTTATTTCTTTAGAATTTCATAATTAACAGAAAAAAATGCAGAGGGCTAAATATTGATTGATTTGTGTATTATCCCTACAGGAAACACTAGACAACAACAGTCTAATAGCAGTAGAACTTACAAGCCTGTGTCTGCACCTATGAAGAACATGTCTATCGTAGATGGTATGTTGAGAATCTATATTATTTTCACATGCCCTCTAAAATTGCTATCCCTTTGCAGAATGCCATAATGAAATTACCAAGTTTTATGATGCAACCTTCATTTCCAATAGACAAAATTCAGCCATCACATGGAACTTCATTTGGCTGTTAAGTAGGGAGATGAACTGTTAGCGAGGTTTAGTTCAGCTGACTTCTTTTCCTACACCCATCTCTTACTTATTGTTTTAAGAATATTAATTCATCATGTTAAGGGTCTGTCTCTCTCTATTTTACCAGCTGATGAGTTCAGGTTGTATCTGAAGGGGAAGCTTTTGAAACAAAATGCATCCAGAAGAGGCTTGGTAGAAGTCTCACAAGCTGTGACTTAAACAGATTGGCTAGTTCTGGATTTGTGATGAAGTCTTCTCTTAGAGAAGGGGAAGAGGCTGGCATGGAGTGGGAGGTGTCTATTCGGGTCATGGTGAGTGAAACAAAAGACTGAGAGAACGTGACCATGGCGCAAGTAATTTTGGAATCCAAGCGATGCAATTGCCAGTAGTACCAGTGAGTGCAAATAAATAGCACAGTTAAGCACTAAAAGTGAGCAGCAACTTCACATAACTTTTTGTAGAGATCATGACAGATAAAATGCTATGTTTAAAGACCTGGGGCCAGATTCTGCTCTCTTACCTCAGTATAAATCTGGAGTGACTTGATACAGAAAATAGTATAGTGTCGTTCAGACAATAATTGGCACACTCAGAAATGAAGTGCTCTAAAACACATTTTGCAGTTTTTAAAATTGTGTGTCTCAGGGGATCTCTGAAATAAGTACACTGGTTTGTAAGCTTCAAAATTTCTCCATTAAAAGGTCTTTTCAGAGGTACCAATCTGTTTAAAATTACTGACGGGCTGGCTTCTTTAGATGTTAGTTTTTAAAGTCATCTTTTAAAATACATTAGCGCCTGTTCTTCAACTTGTTGCATGGCCTCTGCGTTTTGGAAGTATATTGGATTTGTTTTTATTAATATATGTAAAAAATACAGTACATCATTTTCAGTTTTCTCTTATTCCTTCCCCTCCTGTGCTCACTTTATTGTAAGTGTTCAATTGGAATGTATATGTGGAACAGAAAAATTAATACAAGACATTCTGAACTATATTACTACCTTCATGTGCATGAATGCAAATGAGCCACTTCAGTCTCCAAAATTATCACTCTCCTAGTCTCATTTCACTCAAGAATGTTTAACTTGATGATGTCTGAAGATTAGCTGTGAAAAGAAGTGGCTGATAATTCATCAAAATATCAGAGTAACCTTTGTCTCTTCTGCATCACTGCCCAAATAAAGGCTAGTTTCATTGTTTGAGACTCACTCAGAAATTAACTGGATTTTATAGGATCATTTTAGCACAAAGTGAATCTATTCATTTTATGTGAAATTACTACTGATTTCTGTTTTTAATTTAAAACAGGACCACAGCACAAGTGTTCTTTCATCATAAATTATGAAGTCCTTTAGAATAGGCACAATCTTCAATATTGTATTACATTATGTTTAAAACCAACTGTGCCCCCAACCCTGCAAACTGAACCATAGGGCTGGCCCTATGGAACCCTAACAAAGTCAATGGGGCTCCCCATTATCATGGGCTCACACAGGTGCATCACACTGTAGGATCCAGGCCTGTATTTCTTCTAAATGGCTGTCACAGCTTGTGCGTGTTTGAGTAAGTGAGTCTAAAATTAATATTTTTTTTCAAGAAGTGGTTTTTTAAAACTCTTGCTTTGAAGACACACTAGACTATTTTCCATTGGCCAAGCAGTGTGTGCTGAAAATCTTTTTTAATAAACATTTAAATTCTTGTGAAAGTTATACATACTTTAGGAAAAAAAACATGTTGATTTATGTCAAAAATGGAAAATTTTAATTCTTCCCAGATTTGAACTGATCTGTGCAATCCTACAAAATCCTTTTAATATTTATAAAACTATTTTAAAGGCTGTTTTTCTATTGTGATTTTAATGCAGACTTTAAATTAGTGAATTAATGCTTATTGGCTCCTCATCAGAATCAGTGCTGAAAATGTAATCTCTCTTGAACAAACTGTACAACAGTGATAGAATACTCCTACTTTTTAGTAACAAGACATTTTTATGTCTGTCTGTTTTTTATTTTAGGTATTTGGAACACAGGTCTGGCTCTGAGGAGGTCAAATTAAATTGTTAAATTAGAAATACAGTAGGAAAACCAGCTGACAATAAAATGTCCTCTGAAAAGAAGGCTTGCATGCATTGCTTAAATACAGGCCATTTTAATTCTGGTGTATGTCACTGTGGCAAATGGTTTTCAGGAAGCCACTGGAATATCAGTTCTTACTGGAGATTCAGTTTATCAACATAGAAATTAGTAGGACTGTTTGACATTGCACAGAAATTAAGAAATTTGCTTTGCCACAGAGCCAGAGTGCTGTCCAAAAACACAAATGACTTTTCTTGATAGAGCCAATGTATGCAAATCCTGATTTGGGGCAACTTTTAAGAATTTAAAACTGATGTAAGTGGATGCACTTAAAGCCAGTTGTTTCTTGATTTGAAAATGAATCCACCTTTAAGTTGGGAATCCAAGCATGCACTTAGGCTAGTGTTTCAGAACAAAGTGTTGTTAATGTAGCTGTGCCGAATCCCTTCAAAACCTGACTACTGTACCAATGAGGCGCAACTCCATGACATCTGTAAAAGAACACAGCTGTGTTGTCTGTTTGCAGTTTAAACAAGGCCAGGTTTATCATATCCCATGTAAAAAGCAGCAAGGCAAATTCATCACAGTTCTGTGAAAGTGACTAAAAAGAAGTAATTTGTTGTTTCATGGGGTGGTTTTTGCATTTGTTTGATAAATAGAATGATTCTCTTCTTTACTGAAAAGAAACCACATACTATAGTTGCCATTAAGAAATCAACATTTTCTCGCAATAAACATCACAGGATCAAAGATATTGCGGGTCCTGCCTACTCTAAGTACTATATAGGAAGACACTGCAGCATCTATTTATCAAGGTTCTTTCTACACGAGCACTTCGTTGTCTCAGATACCACATTGGGCAGGGCAAAGGGAAACATGATTATTTCAGTTTTGTTGATTTATGCTACAACATTGGAATAAAACTCTCATTACTGAAAACATGTGACTTAAAATAAAGCAAAACAATTTTATTCAGAAAAACTGGACTTCTTAAACAGGAGATTGTGAATGCTAATATTAGCTATATAAACTAAATGTTCATTTAGTTTGTATTCGTGAGTGTTTTCTCTAACCAGCTAGAAAACCAGCTGCTTTCCTCAGCTAGAAAGGAAGCTTCTGATAATGTCAGTGAATTAGTTGCTATGGCTTTTGCCTCCACTCACCATCTTGGGAAAAGCATAACCCTATTTTGTCTGGAATGTTGTGGGAGAAATCATAAAAAGTAAACTAAAGTAAGTCTGTTTACCACGTCTTTTCATTTATACTTTGTAGTAAAATACATTTCAGTCAAAATGTGAAGGGGAAATGCTTGTGTGATATGATATGTTCTCATCTGTTTTATTTTAGCTTTTAAATCTTCAAGACAACAGCCCTCTTGGAATTCATCTGCTAAGAATTACTCAGAGGTGAGAAGCTATTTTACATATGTGTAGAGTTGTAACGCTACTGTATTGTGTATAACACTCCGAGGCCATGTCTACATTACAAACTTACATTGATTCCAGTTATATCAGCATAGCTGCTGCAGTTAGTACATCCCTTGTGCACATGCATACTTGGCTCCTTCTGTCGGTGGTGCATGTACTCACTAGGAGGGTTCGTATCAATGTAGAATGTGGTGCACCATGGGTAGGTATCCCACTGTGCAGCTTGCCACCATCCAGCACTGTCTTCTAGGAAAATTTGGCAATGCATGATGGGGCTAAAACAAGTCACGCAGGAATGACTGGGAGCATGGGGTCAACTTCCCAGATTGCAACTACACGCTTACCTGACTTTCCTTCCCCTGTATCAGGCCTGTCCATGCGTGACTGGCTGGACTCTGGTGGAGTCAAAAACAGGTCCTGGCTGGCTGCACAGCTGGATCCCCTGGTCGCCTCTCCCCCATACTCCTCCTTCTCTTTGCTGTTTTCAGCAGGGACTTCTGACTTAGGCTTCTTTGAGATATCCATGGTGCAGTAGGGGGTGGTAGTTAAGTCTACGCCAAGTATGGCATGCAGCTTTTTGTAAAGCAGCAGGTTTCTGGCTTGGCACTGAATCAATTGTTGGCTTCCCTGGCCATCTGGTATGCCTGCCGGAGCTCCTTGAATTTCATGCAGCACTGCTGCTGGTACCTGTCATACCCCTTCTGCATGCCCCAAGCAATCTGCTTGTAGATATCTACATTTCTACGGCATAGCCTCTTCTCCCCACAGGCCCAGGAGATCCAATATTTCCTGTCTTCTTCAGGCAGGAGTCTGTCTGGAGCACGTAGCCAGCATGGTCAGCTGGGCAGCTGCACTCAACAATGGAGAGCTGCTAGGTGTGCTCACCAAGCTGGGCAATCAGGAAGAGGAATTTCAAAAATTCATGGAGCTTGAAAGAGGAGGCAGGGCTTCTAGCTTCCATGACCTCTGAGCAGTGGAGTTCAGAATGGTGATCAGAGCAGTCAGTGTGGGGCATTGTGGGACAGCTGTTGGTGCACAGTTGGTCAATATAAGTAATGCAGTGTCTACACTCTCACTGTGTTGACCTAAGTACCTCGACCATGACTCTATGCCACTTGGAAACGTAGTGTTATTAAGTTGGCATAATGGGGCACTTACATCATGGGAGCCAAATTTAAGTGTAGACAAGTGCACAACTACGTCAACCTAACTGTAGTGTAGACCAGGCTTGTTTAACTTCCCTTTTCAAAACAAAAAAAGGTAAAATATATTAGTTAAGGCTAAAATTTCTTTCTTTGCATCATGTACAGCCAATGTGTGAGATTTGCAGAAGATCAGCAGGACAAATATTGTGGTTGAACTCATTTGAGAACTTGAAAAGAAAATGGTCAATTTACAAGTCAATAATTTGGACAACTTGGTAACAAACGTTATAAGCCTAGAGAGTCTCAGTCCTAGTTTGCCAGTCATCTTACAGAATATACAACCCCAGCCAGTAAAGCACGTGAGCACATGGTTAAGATTAAGGAAGTGAGTAGTCTCTCTTAGAGTTTTCTTTCATTTTATCTAGATTAAATTGTTCGAAGTGTAGTCACTCCAGAAAACGCTAAACAAAGAGTGAAATAACTTGTGCACTGTAGTTGTCGCTACACGTTTTATCCCAAAAGAGTATGTAATGTACTATCTTCTGTAAAATGTTGTTTTTTCCAGGACATTATAGATGATGACTCTGATGTGGAAGAAATTTCTTTTACTGCTGCTTCCAAAACAAATCAAAGGTTGGTACAGTTATTTCAAAATGGCCAAAGTGCCATTTGAGGATCTGTGAGCCCCTCTGAAGTGGTATACATGAGTTGTATACAAGTGGTATACATGAGTTGGCCATAGCATGATTTTCTTCTGATTGTCAAGAAAGAGTTACATTTGCTGACACTCACTTTTAAAAATTTGTAATTTAATTAAAATTTGCTAAACTTTTTAAAATAGAGAAATGAATTTTATGAAAGAGCATTTCATGGTGGTTGTTAGAATTCCCTTTTTGGGAGGAGGGGGAACATTCAGTAACTAGTATTAGAAAATGCAGTTGTAAGACTTGAAAGAGCACATTGCCATGATGAGAACAGACCATGTGTATATTTTACCAACTTTTACAGTATATTAATTACTAGCCAGATTGTCAGAAGTATTCTGAGCCCCCGCCTGCTCACAAAGGTCTTGGTACACAGTAGCATGTGTTGTTTTCATTGGGAGGTGCTGGATGCTGAGTATTTTTGAAAATCTGGCCACTTTGTTAAGGAGTCAACCTAGGAGCGGATCTCTTCTGGAAATGTAGCCCCCCATTACTGACAACTGACAGACAACTGATTGCCATGTAAAGAACATGGCACTAGAGAACACTTCTGAATTCCTTCACTAAAACCTCACTTGTTACATGTTTTTAAAACTAATGCATACACTTATTAGCAACCTGAGAACTCCATGACCTGAATTAACATGATAGCAGGATCTACAAACAATATTTTTATTTAGGTTTGGTCCAGCCATACAGAGAAAACTTAGAATGTCTGGTTCTGATGCTGTGTTCAGTGATGATAATTAAGTGTTTCCTGTTGTAACACTTAAGGTTGTCAAGCACGTCCACATCCAGCAGAAAGAGCTCACAAAGCCAGATACCTAGAGGGGTTGACTTTGAATCAGATGAGGTACAGTATGGTCTTCTCTTGTCATAATTCTCATGATTTCATATTATTACTTTGCAAAATAACATTGGACCGTTGGGTGTCAAATACAGTAACAATTGGCTGCACCCTTCAGTTTTTACACTCCCCCCCCGCCTTCCTTCCCCATCCCTCTTTAGAGACCCCTCTCACGAACAGCTCCTCATCCAGGAGGTGCAATCCCTCCTACTAATAGGGGTTGTGGAGGAGATTCCTCAAGACTTGAGGGAAGGGATTTTACTTCCGATATTTCCTAATCCCAAAGGAGGCTTACAGCCTATTCTGGACCTGTATCACCTCAACAGATATTTCAAGAAACTGAGGTTCCACATGGTTTCCCTGGCCTCCATCATTCCCTCCCTGGATCCAGAGGACCGAGATGCCGCCCTCGACTTAAAGGACGCTTACTTTTACATTTCTATCTTCCATCACCACAGAATATTTCTCATGAACCAATCCCACTACCAATTCACCGGTCTTCTCTTTGGCCTGTCTGCAGCCCTGTGGATTTTCGCAAAGTGTATGATGGTAGTAGCAGCCTTCCTCAGCAGTGAGGTGTCCAGGTCTCCCTTTGATCAAGGGCAGTCACGGCTCAAGTAAAAAACAGCATCAGCACAGTCCACGTCACCTTCCAAGCACTGGGCTTGCTGATAAATGAACAAAAGTCAACTCTTGTCCCAGTTCAGAGAATAGAATGTATTGTGGTAGAGCTCAACTTGACCCAAGCCAGGGCCTTCCTGCTGGAGGCCCAATTCCAGACCATGTCGGACCTGATATCCAAAGTCATGGTCCACCAAATTATGAAAGCTCGAGTTTGTCCCAAGCTACTAGGGCACATGGCTTCATGCACTTACATGGTTCAGCATGCAAGATTGTGCCTCAGGCCCCTCCAAATGTGGCTAGTATCAGTGTACTCCCCAAGCAAATACCATTTGGATTCAGTGCTCATGGTTCTTCCCCTGGTCCTTGCCTTCCTTTACTGGTGGAAAGACCCAAGATCAATAATGATGGGGGTGCCCTTTGTTACTCCACAACCATCAGTATCTTTAGTCTCAGATGCATCAGACCTAGAATGTGGAGCCCACCTCAACAACCTCAAGACTCGGGGCCTTTGGTCCCAGGAAGCCCTTTCCCTGCACATAAATGTCAGGGAGCTCAAGGTGGTACGCTTAGCCTTCCAAGTGTTCCTTCCCCTGATCTCAGGCGAGGTGGTGCAAGTCATGATAGATAATACCACAGCCATGTTTTATATCAACAAGCAGGGAGGGACTTAATCCTTGGCCTTTTGTCAGGAAGCCATCCATCTATGGGACTTCTATGCAAAGCACTCCATTCACCTTGAGCTTTCACATCTCCCAGAAGTCTGGAATGTACTGGTGGATCACCTCAGCAGATCCTTTACCTCTCACCACAAGTGGTCCCTTCATCTGGAGGTCACCAGGTTCATCTTCCAAAGGTGAGGGGGCAGTTTGGCCAGGTAGATGACCAAGCAGAACAGGAAGTGCCATCAGTTTTGTTTGTTGTGTGGGCGCAGCCCTGCCTTCCTCTCCGATGATTTCCTTCTCCCATGGACAGATCTCCTATTCCATGCTTTCCCCCGATCCCTCTGTTTCACAAGATCCTCCTAAAAGTCAAGCAGGACAAGGTGAGAGTTATTCTTATAGCCCAGCATGGCCAAGTCAACATCGGTTCAGCACGCTTCTGGATCTATCAGTGGCAACCCTGCTCTTGCTCCCAGTCCATCCAGACCTAATCTCACAAGACCATAGCAAGCTGTTTCACCTGAATCTCGCCTCCCTGCACCTAACTGCATGGATGCTACATGGCTGAACCCAGAAGAACAGGCCTGTTCAGAACAGGTTCAGCAGGCCTTGCTAGGTAGTAAGAAGCTGTCCACTAGGGCTACCTACCTACCTGGCCAAGTGGAAGCACTTCTCAATATGGGTGTTTCAACGAGCTCTCTCTCCAATTCAATCTTCCCTTCAGTCTATCTTGAACTACTTATTCCATTTAAAGCAGCAAGGCCTGGCTCTTGCGTCTATCAAGGTGCACTTAGCAATCACAGCCTTTCACCCACCAGTGAGTGGCAGATCAGTGTTCTCCCACAAGATTATTGTCTGTGGAGGCTCTATTCTCAGGTCTGCTAGCTAATCCTTCCATGGGATTTAAACCTGGTTTTGTCAAGACTCCCGGGTCCTCCCTTGGAACTTAGCATCGTGCCCCCTGCTGCTGGAAAGTTACATTCTTGATAATGATCACCTCGGTTAGAAGGGTCTCTGAAATCAAGGTCCTTATGTCAGAACTGCCCTACATAGTGTTCTTCAAGAACAAGATACAATTGCGCCCCCACCTGACCTTCCTGCCAAAGGTGGTGATACAATTCCATATCAACCAGGCCATTTTCCTGCCAATCTTCTTCCTGAAGCCTCACAAGAACTCTGAGGAATGGTAACTTCACTTATTAGACGTTGGGCGTGCCCTCGTCTTCTATCTTGAGAGGACTAAACCCTTCCTCAAATCCACACAGCTCTTTATAGCAATAGCAGAAAGGATGAGAGGGCTACCTGTGTCAACACAGAGGATCTTGTCCTAGATAATTGCCTGTATTCAGGCTTGCTACAAACAGGCAAATGTCTCACCTCTGGCCATCTTAACTGCTCACTCTACAACAGCCCAGGCTTCATCCAAAATGTTCCTCATGAGGTCCCAATCCAGGACATCTGCAGGGCCACAACCTGGTCATCAGTGCATACCTTTGCTTCTCACTATGCCATCACTCAACAGGCCCGAGACAAGGCCAGAATCGGGAGGGCAGCGTTGCAGTCAGTATGTCCATGAACAATGAGCCCACCTCCTAGAGTGCTGTTTGTGAGTCACCTCAAGTGCAATGGTCAGGAGCAAGCACTCGAAGAAGAAAAAACGGTTATTAACTGTTCTTCGAGATGTGTTGCTCATGTCCATTCCACGACCCACCCTCCTATCCCTCTGTCGGAGTTAACCTGCAAGAGGAACTGAGAGGGTGCATGGCGGGTGGCACCCCTTATATCAGTACTTAAACATGGCGCACCAGAGGGTGCTAGAGCCGGCCCAACAGATACCACTGAGGAAAAAATCTCTGTCAACAGCGCGCACAGTGTGCACACACCTAACCTGGAATGGACATGAGCAACACATCTCAAAGAACAATAGTGATGAAAGGTTAGTAACCGTTTCCCCCTGCTCCCCACAATAATGGCCTCCTCTCCCAGGATCTGTATTAGGACCTGCACTGTTCAAGTATTCAGAAATGATCTGGAAAGCGGAGCAGAGAGGTGGCAAAATTTGCAGACAATACAAAATTACTCAACATAGTTAAGTCCAGTGCTGACAGCGAAGAGTTATTACATGAACTCGCTAAACTGAGTGACTGAGCAACGAAATGGTAGATGAAATTTAATGTTAAGGGCAGAGAACTGCACATACAAAATGATGGGATCAAAATGAGCTGTTCAGAAAGACACCTTGCAGTTATTGTGGATAGTTCTCCGAAAACACTGGCTCAATGTATGGCAACAGTCAAAAAAACTGACGGAACGTTAGGAACCATTAGGAAAGGGATAGTAATATGACTGAAAATATCATAAAGCCACTATATAAATCCATGGTACGTCCGCACCTTGAATACTGTGTGCAGTGCTAGTCACCCCATCTCAGAAAAAGAAAACAGAAAAAGTACAGAGAAGGGCAACAGAAATGATTACAGTTTCACAACTTCCATTTGAAGAGAGATTGAAAAGACTGGGACTCTTCAGCTTAGAAGAGAGAGAGCTAAGCGGGGATATGATAGAAGTTTATAAAATCATGAATGGTATGGAGAAAATAAATAAGGAAGTGTTATTTACTCCTTCATATAACACAAGAACCAGGGGACACCCGATCAAATTAATATGCAGCAGGTTTAAAACAAACAAAAGGAAGTATTTCTTCACACAACCTGTTCTTTTTGCCATGGGACATTGTGAAGGCCTAAAGTATAATTGGGTTCAAAAAAGAATTAGATAAGTTTATGGAAGATAAGTCCATCAATGGCTATTAGCCAATATGGTCAGGGACACAACCCCATACTCCAGGTGTCCCTAAACCTCCAGCTGCCAGAAGCTGGGACTGGACAACAGGATAACTCACTCAAAAATGCACTTTTCATTGCCTCTGAAGCATGGTCATTGTCAGAAGACAGGATACTGGGCTGATGAATCATTGGTCTGACCCGGTATGGCTGCTCTGTTCTAACTAATATTTATAAGAATTTTTTCACACTTTGTTTCTATGTTTTATTGTATATTAAAATCAATAAAACTAATGGTTTTCTTGTCCTTAACTTAGTTGCATTTCACTCAGTATCACTTTTGCTCTTCTTGTCCTTATGCAGGAGAAAAAATGTTTTTGGGGTTCCTAGTCCTGCAGGATAATGTTTGAACTACAACAAATAACCCTGTTTCCATGTCCAATGTTATAATTACAGGGCGGTTCCTTCATATGTTGTGGTACTACAAGATGGATTAACTCTATGGTGTTGTAGTATATCTGATGGATTTGTACTGCTACCCATCACTGTAGTACATGAACGCCTGATTCTGTTGTATTTTCTAGAGCTCCCTGACTGTAAGATGCTTAGTACAAAAGAAATATAAATAAGCAAATACAGTGTAATGAGGTTTAGCTAACAAAATGTAAATATAATAAAAACGAATTCCAGATACCATACTACTTGCTTTTCAAATTCTTAATATTCTATGGATCTAAAATATTGTAATCTTTTGGTAACATTCTTATATATCTTTGTCTGCATTTCAAAATAAGGCCCCAGAAATTGTCCCTATTCAGGACAACATGTAAGCATGTGTTTTCCTGAATCAAAACCGGAGTAACCACAGCATGAATGAAATGTTTCCAACATACCCAAGCAATAAAAACTTTACTTTCGCATTTAAAAGCTAAAAAAATGATCGTCTGCAGTTTGGAAATGAGTGGGACAGAGCTCCTTATCCCCACTGCTGCTACAAATTATGAAAAATATATAAAGAAGGGTAAAAATTCAACATATATAAAAATGAAAAATTGAAAGCTGAACTTCATGTTGCTAAGGAGGCAGTGTTCTTGC
This sequence comes from Emydura macquarii macquarii, assembly GCF_026122565.2. Lineage (NCBI taxonomy): Eukaryota > Metazoa > Chordata > Testudines > Chelidae > Emydura > Emydura macquarii. The sequence goes on from NW_027130455.1 coordinate 7,658,031, forward strand.
AGAGCAGGTCCTTAACTGCTAAGACCAGTCTTGTTATCAATAATAATATGTAGATCTTACACAGCACTTTTCATTAGCAGATGTCAAAGCACTTCACACTTAATTCTCAAAGTCATGTTATGTTTTATACGTATTAAATTACTATTATGGACATCTGAATTACAGAGGTACATAGGATTCGACAAACTACATTAGATTGTTCATTGAATCTGGTATCCTCACTGGTAGTGGTCAATTTCTGACAGCCAGCGGAAAAGATAACCTCCCCTTTCTTTCTCTTCTGTTCCCACCCTCCACATACAACTGTGCAGTGTTATATGAGGACAGAATTCTTTCCTGACCCCTGCAGACATATTGTATCTATATTCTCTTTTACAGATACCATGATTTGGTTAAGGGGTGCCACGTGTGTGTGAGGAGAGAGAGGTACACGTCTCTCCTGTTTTACTAGGGCATACTTGGAAATGACTGATTCTAATCTCAGAATATCTATTCCGATCAAATTAAAAACCAGCCTGATTACTGCTCTATGATCTCATTGTATTTACAATTTAGATCAATAAATAATAATCTCCCTTCATATTGAAAATAATGAACAAGAACAAAAACTAACAGAATCAGGCCTGTGGAAAATATGGAATAAGATCATGTGCCTTCTGGTTTACCCAACTCATATATTAATTCTGCCTTTTTAATTCAAAATGCATGGATAGCTTTTAAAAATGAACTTTTATATTGCAGGATGAATTTGACCCCTTCAAGAGCACTGCTACTTCAAAAAGAAAGCAGAGATGATTCTGGATTCATTATATAAAATCACATTGCAGAAATACCTAGGTCTTGTGATGGAATCAGAAAACAATATGCAAAGTTTTAGATAGTGTTTTGCTCTATTCTTTTTGCCTTAATGTTTCAATTCCTTTGTAAAAGATTAACTCTCAATGGTACTGTGTATGCAATATAACTTTAGGTATATGTTGGGTTACTAGATGTAAATACCAGTGCCTAATAGTAAAAATTTTGAGAAATATTCCCTAGGATAATTTCAAAATTCTTCCTTTAGTAAAAGTTCTAAAAGGTTGTTTTCATCTCTGGGATGTATATAAGAAATTCTTCCTTCTCACTGGGTTTTGACTTATATAGAGGAATACATTAAAACAATATGCATGGATGGATACAGTTAACATGTTTTTTAGGCCTAATGAACACTGCATTTATCTGCAGTTTGGTACAGTTAGCAGAAAAATTCAAGGATCCAAAGATGCAACTTCCACTATTAAAACTGTTTAATGCCAGAGAAGGGTCTGCTATTACTGCCTTATAAAACATCAAATGTACAGAAGTGACTTCTGCTCTGCAATTCTAGAAAATGTCAAAGGCTTTACGTCAAGTTGGGCTGCATATTTCTATCACTTACGTGAGACTTTGAGGATAGAGCCCTACAGCTGTGCAAGTAAAAGTCTAAGAAGTCGGCATGGATCTTGCCTGAATAAAAAATATATGGGATTGGGCCAGTAATGGATGAGACTCTGCCTCTGTATCTTTGTGCAAATGACATTTCATATTTTTTTTAATTTTCAGTATTCTGGCTGAAACTACTAATTCAGTAATGCATTCACTAATGCTTGAATGAGTTGTTTCCAAAGTGAGAAGAGAAAAACGTGATCAAAATGGGAATGACAGTGCTTTCTATTTTAAAAAGTCAAGTTTTCCCTACACTTGCTGCCTGGTGTTAACTGACAAAGCACAACTCTACCCTTCAGTGGTTCCATCTTGAGAGCCAGGAGCTTAACTGCACGACTTCTCTGTGAGCTGTGTGGCCCCTTTGGTCTCCCTGACTCACTCCCCCTGGGATATTGGAGCAGCATTACACTACATGTGGGAGTTGGGGGTGGGGAATGGGGGGGAGTGCAGAAGCATGAACTATTCCTGGAGTGGGATGGAATTTGGCAGTTCTGCAGCTGTGAACCCAAATGAGCCACAGAGGTCCTGAGAACTCCATGGAAGTTGTCAGATCCAGGACTTGTCCCTCGAGGTGTTAAAGAAATGGTAGTAGTTTGAAAGCAATCCTTATTGTATCAGAACATGCTTTGTTGGCCTGACTCTTCTCCTACCCTTTCACCAATGGCTGTTACTGCTGTGCATAGACTAGCTGCTGTAAACCTGTCTGTTAAAGGGGGACTATTTGTTTTGTGCTAAAAACCAAAAATATGTAAAGCTGCAATCAATCTCACTAGTAAGAAAAGTTCCCTTATGTAGTTAAAATTTTCCTGGCATAAAAACTCCATGTAATATTATGTGAACAAGGGATGTCAGTTGTATGGCACTGTGTATTTTTGCATTGAATCTGAACTATTTAAATTTAAAATCATAGCTTTTGTTTTTATATGTTGCTAGCTAAATAAAGTTTTATACCGAAAAATAGGCTTCTAATTATTTAAAAAAAAAAAACAACTTCATCATGTAGTGTGTGTTTCAAGGGAGCTTACCATTTTAATATCCCAGTCACACAGGTTATCAAGCAGCCACTCCTGCATTTTCCTTTTTAGATAGTTTGTTCATTTTTTTGTGTGGAATTAAATGTTTCTCATGTCTTTTCCTTTTACATGGTCTCCTACTTTGCTCTCAGATTTATAGTACAGTTGTGTGCACTATTTCCAGATTAATTGCAACGGTTCTCAAATGTCATTATAAAACTAAAAGGTATTACATTTGCTACACCACAGAGAGGTAAAATAGCATCTTTATATATATACATAACTAGCTTTATATTTAAACATTGCTTCTAGAACTATTAATGTTGAAGATGGTACAGTGTGCTTTGGTCTGGTAATAATCGTGAGGCACTATCAGAAATTCAGGTGGCATGAGGCTATTCCCCAATGATGTGTTCAAACTACTTAGAACACCCTCAGTCCTTATTAATATAGTTAACCTGTCCTAGCTGCCAAATGTCCTTCCTTAACAAAAACTTTTGTTAATAAAAGTCCAAATGGATTTTTAGTAATAACAGTTAACACCAGCTGAAGAAACTAAGTTTGATAAGCCTTAAACGGAGAGGGGGAATGAATATTACATGGAGAGGGGAAAAAGAGTAATTGGCACATAATAAAGTTTTTCTTTTGTTATACCGTATATTTAAAATTATTTTCAAGTGGCTTCTTCTTTTTCATATGTAACCTATTTCACATGGCCCCATTTTCTAAAAAATGTCTAAGTGTTAGGTGAGAGAAGGGAATTGAGTGCTGCTTTGATACGATGGCTTTTAAGTTACCTGAATTAATGAACTGTATGACTTTACAATGTTTGGTTATGCTTTTTAAAATGGATCATTTTGTGCATTAAATTTTGCAAAATCACCCTACTCTCCTTTTCCTTTAAGTATTCACAAATACTCAAACCTGAATCCAGTTTCGCAGTCTCTATGCAGATGTAACTTAGGGCTATCTGTGGGAGTTTTGCTAGTGTAAGGCCTGCAGAAAGAGGGACTTGTATGCACTGGTAACTGAATTGAATTCTCATAGTTCCAATAGCTTATTCTCTATTAAAAATTGCAGATTTAGTGTGTGTTTTACTCCCAAGCCCACTTGATGCTTTTCAGTGCTACATTGTCCATATACCCTATATAAGTACAAATACGCCAAACAATGTAATCTCTGTTGCTTCTGCTTTGGACATTTCCTAGCATGCATTTTGCTGCTGATTTCACACACCTAGCGGAGCCCTATTTGAGCCTGAAGCCAGTTTGTAGGGTGGGGCACCTTTATTCATGTTTGCAGCTTTTTAAGTAGTACAGTTCTTTAGAAAAAAAATTCAAAATTAAATTGACCTATTTAATCTTACTCTTCTGTCCCTTAGCCAGTTTATAACCAGTCACAGTATTTTAGTTTTCTTAATAGCCTTGTGTGAGGGATTTTAGTATTTTCTTAGAAGATCTGACTTGCCGTACACATTTCAGTTCATTCAGTCATTGCACTATGGAGGAATTCTCTTTAACACGTCTCCTGTGGTAGCCACAAAATCCCAGAAACAATTACGGTTACTTCAGATTGTTTTTGTGTGGCCAAGATCAGACCATTGGTTCCTGTGAATCTAGTGAGATGATGGATTCAGAGACAATATGTCTAACACATCTGACTGATGAAATAGTTCAAGTCCTTCAAAAATTGGGCATCATGCGCTGAGAGGATCTTTCCAAATACAATCAAGTCATCAAGATAAATGAGCACTTCAGTGAAGGTGATGGCTTTTACAGCTTGCTTTATTAAGACTGTAGTTATGGTTTGAGGGACACTGTAGGATATATTTTCAGATGGATAGAAACTGTAAAGCTCTTATCTTTCACCACAGAGTGCTGGAATTAGCAAGAACATAGATCCAACTCTGAAAAGCTCTTGCATCAGAAACTGCAGAAACTTCCCTAGTTAGAGCTAAGTTCAGAAGGAATGACAAGTATTGGGGAAAACAGCTACCCTCAGGTCATTCAGAAAGTTCTATTTGGGTTCAGATCTAGAAATGGTTGAAGGCTTCGGAGAAAGGAGGGTGTTTTCTTATCCCAAATCTTTAACAATTTCTAGATCTGAACCAAAATGGAGCTGATTGATGAAAGAAATAATGTGAGTTTCTGGAAGGACAGATGATATATATAATGTAAATAATCTTATCAGCTTCTTGGAGAAATTCCATCGTTATTGGTTCCACTGCAGGAGGGGAGAGTAAAGGAAAATCATATATAGTAGTGAATGGTTGGGCTCCATTAAAATTCAGGCAATTTGCATGAACTTTAGTTTATTGGACAAGTCTCCAACTACTAAAACTAAAAGGAGGTGAAAAGCTTACTGCATCTATGGCTAAAAGAAATATCAACAAAACCGGAAGGACTGTGCAGATGAGAGGAAACGGGGATTATATGTGGAGAATGGGGTGGAGTACAAGAGATGCCAACATGCATGTGCAGAGGAATGTGGCGAGGGGAAGCATGGAGGGCTGGGGGATGTGCAGAGGAATGTGTAGGCAGGAAAGAAACGACTACTTTCCCCTAAAATTGACCATTTAACAACACTTATGGCAGTTGTTAGAACACAGAACACTTCTGTAAGCCTGCAACATCAGTCCTTTGAAGAGATACTAAAATAAAAGTGTGTACCTATTGTAGGAGGCAGCTCTTCCTCCCTTTCCTGAGCTGCTGGAGGATCTCAGAATTTCCAAACATCCTGCAACCACAGCAAATTGTCACACATGTCCAAGTGTGACTCCTCCCCCTATGGTGTGCTTGGATCACAGAACTGATGCCACTATCCTCCCTGCCTACCACAGTAAAGGAAGCCATCATACTGTCCAGTAACACATTAAGATCCATGGAAGAGCATGTGCCAAGTATTCTGTTCAGTTCCTCAGAAAATGAACAGGCTTCTTTCTGCTCCAGTCTCACTATTATTCTCCTGGGCCTCTCTATATTGGACCATAAAACTCGTGTTGTTTCCCTGACACTGCTAGATCACAGGGCATCTGGCTTGTTTAGGGTTAAATTGGGAAACTGAGTCACAACTCTACCCAATTTAGGCTTAATCAATTTTTGCCTTGATTGCACAATGTCAGACAGAATTATTGTCACATATAGTATCTGCACATGCATTTATGCCAGATAATAATAACAGACAAGATGGAATTGGTAGGGGCCCAAGTTATCACGTTCTAGGGCATTGGGAAGTCCTTCCATGAAGTTCAGTGTCTCCTGATATCCTGGTCTGGTCCTTCACTCCCATCCTTCAGTTTCTCTCTGGTGTTTCTCCAATTTGGGCCATGTTCACCTAGCTCTTTTATACATTGCTACACAACAGATTACATAATTGTGCTTCAATTGCCTTTTAGCACATCAACCCTTTTCATTTTATGTAACACATACATTATGCATGTGCAATCTTCAATTTACCCAGCTTTTTTTTTTTGGACTGTTTATGCACATTTTATGTCATGCCGTTCTGTGTCACACTGCCCCTGGGTTTTCCCAGTCAAAGGCTTCTTGTTACAGAGTTGTGTGTTTTTAACCTTAAAACTTCCAGCACAACATATTACATTTGTTCTGTCTGCAATAGTATCATTTTAAGCAGATCAGCAATACAATGTAAAAAAAGAATTGGCAATGCCACACTTACACTAGCAAGGCTTTGGCTTAAATTATCTCATTTATACTCATTCATAGCCATAATTACACATTATTAAAGTATAACTAACAAAGCTCTTCATCTTAGCATTTAGCAAGCCTTCATTTTTATATTTATCATATTCAGTATGTGTTGTCCTCCCCCTTAATCCATGGAGGGAGGGAGGAGTGTTATGGAAAACACAATGTTCTTCCAGTGCTTGCTCATGTCCCTTCCACTGTGGGTGAGTGCACGCCTCCATGCACAGTTCCCAGAAATTTTTCCCCGTAACAAGTCCCGTAGGGTCAGCTCTGGCACCCCCTGGAGCCCCGCGCACATGCTGCGGTATATGAGGCTCCGCCAGCCCTACGCCCCCTCCGTTCCTTCTTTCCTCCCGTGATGGTTGCTGGAACTAGCCTTGCTCTCAGCAAGTACTATTCCCCTTCTTTGAACTTCTTGTTATTTATAGTAGTTTAGTTAGTTAAGTAATTGTTAAGTGTTGTTAAAAGGAGTAGTTAGAGACAAGGCAAGTCCCTGAGGGGACTTAGAGAGGCCGGGTTATGCCCCGGTCACCGGGATTCAAGCCGTGTGCCTCCTGCGGGAAGGCCTTCCCACTCAGCGACCCCCATGACTGCTGCCTTAAGTGCTTGGGGGAAGCGCACAGAAAGGACAAGCGCAAGATCTGTAGGGCTTTTAAACTGAGGACTCAGAAGGGCCAAGAGATCCGGTTGAAAGCCCTGTTAATGGAGGCAGCGCTCCACCTGGTGTCCGAGCCGGCCCACTCCACCTTGGCACCAAGCATGACCTCGGTGCAGAGTGCACCACTGGCTCCAGGCTCGACTTGGCACCTTGCGACATCACCGGTGCCGAAGAGCAGTATGGGCAGGGTTGAGTGTGGAGATGCACCAGACCCGGCCCGTCAAGTCGTCTCCGGTGCCTGCGTCTCCAGTCAGGGAGCCTCCCCTGACTCTTGGGAGTGGGAGAGTGCCCCTGCTGACACCGTCAACACCAGAGGCTTTTCAGGCAGCGAGAACCTTGTTGGCCTTGCCTATGCCACTTCCGCACTCCCCTCTGCCGAGGGAGAAGGGACCGGTGTCATGGGGGAAACCCATGTTGGATCCCCCTGAATGGCGGTGGAGATTCCCGGTACGGGGAGGAAGATCTCCCGCCAGACGGCCACCAGGGGTAGAGCAGAGACGCTCCCCCAGCAGTCGCTCCAGGTCGGCATTGTTGAATTGGCCTGCTTCAACACAGGACACGGAGTCCCCCTCTTGGCACTGACATCGATCCCCGGCACCAGAGACAGCGCAGGCCAGCAGGTGGCACCGGTCGAGGTCTGCCAGGCGGTGCTTGGACAACTTCCGTTCCAGATCCCCAGCACCAAGGAGTTCGCCTGCACCGAGGCGGCGCAAAACCCGGTGGCCATAGGAGGACCCGGCACTGCGCAGTCCACGACGCAGAACCCGGTCACCGGACTCCGGCTCAGCACCGCGGAGTTCGGAGCAGCGCCGATCTCGGTCACTGAAGGAGTCTGTGGTGGCCACAGGACAAGTGGCACTGGGAGTCATCGGTACAGAAAAGACACTCCAGTAGCCCTAGCTCTTTGGAGTGCACCTCCGTCCGTTGGCACCGCTCGCGGCGACGGAGGCGGTCCTCATCGTCTTCCAGGTCGGAGGCATCGAGAGGGCGATCCCTGGCATGGAAGGGCGCCCGGGACCGAGGACGTGCACGGCACCACCGGTCCAGTAGCTTGGGGTCTCCCAGGGGGGACAGTCATCGGGAGAGCCGACGCCCACACAAAGAGTCACATCCTGTGGTGCAGTCAGCCCCGGGTTGGCCCCAGGGTCAATGGCCCCAACAATGGCCTTATTGGGCCCCATGGGGTATCCAGATGGGGCCAGGGCCCCAATCCATCCTGTCATCGGGGGTACAGTCCATGCCTCTGGCACAGGAGAAGGCCCATAGACACCACTCCTCGGACGAGGAGTCGGATACCATAGAGGGACCCTCAAAGAGTGCAACCCTTCGTCAGGAGGGGGAGCACCCGTAGGACACGCCTTGGCAGTCCTCTTCCTCCTCACCGGACGAGGCAGTCTCCCGGGACCACTTGGCGCCACCGGAGGATTTCAGGGCACACCAGGAGCTGCTCAGGAGGGTGGCCTCCAACTTGGAGCTGGAGGTGAAGGAGTTAGAAGAGGCCGACGATAGCCTCTTTAATGTGCTGGTGGCAGCTGTCCCAGCGAGAGTGGCCCTCCCAGTCCACGAAATGGTCCTTAAAATTGTAAAGGCCCTGTGGCAAACCCCATCCTCGGTCACCCTACGTCAAAGGTGGCTGAGAAAAAGTATTATGTTCTGGCCAAAGGGTTTGAGTATCTGTTCACTCACCCCACCCTGGGAACCCTGGTGGTAGACGCAGCCAACCAGCGGGACAGGCAGGGTCAGCCAGGGTCCACTCCCAAGAACAAAGACAATAAAAAGCTGAATTTGTTTGGGAGAAAAGTTTATTCCACGGCAAGCCTGCAGTTCAGGATTGCCAACCATCAGGCCTTCCTGGGTAGATATAATTTCAACTTGTGGGACTCCCTCAGGCAGTTTGCTGAGGCCCTGCCCCAGGACCAGGCCCCAGAATTTACCACCATCATGGAGGACGGAACCACAGTGGCTAGGGCAGCGCTCCAGATGTCCTGTGATACTGCTGACTCGGCGGATAGGGCCATAGTCTCTGCCACCTGTATGAGAAGGTGCTCGTGGCTGCAATCCTCAGGCCTGTCCCAGGAGATGCAACAATCGATTCAGGACCTCCCCTTTGATGGGTCAGCCCTATTCTCCAACCAGACCGATGCAAAGCTGCACGGTCTGAAAGACTCCAGGGCCACGCTTTGCTCCCTGGGCCTGTACATGCCCCAGTTTTCCAGACGTCAGTCATGGCCCCAGGCGTAGCAGCAGCCAAAGCCTCAGCCTAGGCCTTTTCAACCCTATAGAAATAGGGACAGGAATAGGGGGTTTAGAGGGAGAAATCAGCCCCCCAGCTCGTCCTCAGCCCCCCATCAGGGGCCCCTCAGGGGGTTGGGCAACTGGAGGAGACAGTTTTGATGGTGCGCCCGAGGGTGGCGCCCCTACTGCTCTCCTGGTTCCGCCCTGTCCCTTCCTAAACAGGTTAAGGCCCTTCTATCCCGAATGGGCAAAGATCACTTCAGACCGCTGGGTGCTTGGGATAGTCTCTTGGAGCTATACCCTACAGTTTACATCTACCCCCCCTCCCAACAACCGTCCCCCTACGTCCCTCTTTAGGGACCCCTCTCACGAGCAACTCCTCTTACAGAATGTGGACACCCTCCTCAACCTGGGAGTGGTGGAAATGGTCCCTCAGGGCAGAAGGGGAAAGGGGTTCTATTTAAGGTACTTCCTCATCCCCAAGGCGAAGGGGGGTCTGAGACCCATATTAGACCCTTGTCGTCTAAACAAATATGTCAAACAACTTAGCCTCCATAATCCCTTCCCTGGATCCAGGAGACTGGTATGCTGCCCTCAGTCTCAAGGACGCATACTTTCATGTGTCTATCCTCCCCACCCACAGGCGTTTTCTGCATTTCATGGTGGCTAGCTCCCACTACCAATTTACAGCCCTACCCTTTGGCCTATCTTCGGCTCCAAGGGTGTTCACCAAGTGCATGGCGGTAGTGGCTGCCCACCTGAGATGAAAGAGCATGCAAATTTTTCCGTACCTGGATGATTGGCTAATCAGGGGCAGGTCCAGGTCCCAAGTGCAGGAGAGTGTGACCCTCACTTGCTCCACGTGCAGCAGGCTGGGACTGCTCATAAATGAGCAGAAGTCCACACTAACCCCAGTGCAACGCATAGAATTAATTGGGGCCACCCTGGACGCTTCCCAGGTCAGAGTCTTCCTGCCTCAGCCACGTTTCGAGGCAATGGTCTCTATCATCTCCCAGCTGCACCAGTGCCCCACAACAACAGCCAGGCACTGCCTACAGCTGTTAGGCCACATGGCAGCCTGCACGTACGTAGTGAGAATAGCTCTCCTGAGGCTCAGACTGCTTCAGGCATGGTTGGCCTCGGTATATGTGCCGAGCAGACACCCATTAGACCGGGTGGTCACAGTTCCCCTGCCTGTCCTAGCCTCCCTAAACTGGTGGCGGACTCCCAGGGCAGTGATGAAGGACATTCCGTTCAGGGAACTGGTCCCGTCGGTCACCCTAATTTCCGACGCTTCGGACGTAGGATGGGGAGCCCACATCATTGCCAACCTAGGCACTCAGGGGCTCTGGTTGGGGAAGGAGAGGCGCCTACACATCAGTGCAAGGGAGCTGAGAGCCATTCATCTAATGTGCAAGGTGTTCCTCCATTCCTGACAGGCAGAGTAGTGCAGGTGCTGACAGACAATACCACAGCCATGTTTTACATAAACAGGCAGGGGGGAGCATTCTCCTTGGCCCTCTGCGAGGAAGCTATCCATTTGTGGGACTTTGCCGTGAGGCACGATTTCCACTTGACTTCCTCTCACCTCCCAGGAGTGAGAAATGACGAGGCGGATCGCCTCAGCAGGTCATTTCTACCCCACCACGACTGGTCATTGCACCCAGAGGTGATGGCTACGATCTTCCAGATGTGGGGTGTTCCCCAACTGGACCTATTCACATCGGCCTGGAACACAAAGTGCCCAAGTTTCTGCTCGCTCAGGGGTTGCGAGACGGGGTCAATTTCCAACGCATTCCTCATCGACTGGACGGGGACCCTCATGTATGTGTTCATACCCATTCTGCTCCGCCCAAGATCCTGCTGAAAATAAAGCGGGACAGGGCGAACATTATACTCATCGCTCCAGCCTGGCTGAGACAGCACTGGTTCAGCACGCTGCTGGACCTTTCGATCACCCTGCTCCTGGAGCTCCCAAAGTGGCATGACCTTCTCTCCCAGGACCATTGTCGCCTGTTGCACTTGGACCTGAAATCCCTGCACCTCATGGCTTGGAGGCTCTGTGGCTGACGGAGAGAGAGAGACAGCCTGCTCGGTGCAGGTCCAAGTCCTGCTTGGCTGCAGGAACCCTTCTACATAGGTCGTGTATTGGGCTAAGTGGAAACGGTTTACCTCCTGGGCGGAGTCCCGGGGCATTCTGCCCAGTTTCTCGCATGTACAGGCGATCCTGGAGTACCTGCTCCAGCTAAAGCTCCAGGGCCTGACACTGGCCTCATTGAAGGTTCACCTGGTGGCCATTTCAGCCTTCCATCAGCCGCTAGAGGGGAAATCACTGTTCTCCCATCCCATGTCGGTCAGGTTCCTCAAGGGGGTGGAGAGGCTTTATCCGTAGGTCTATGACCCAGTGCCTCCCTGGGATCTCAACCTGGTCCTCTCGAGACTCACGGGACTCCCCCTTGAACCCATGGCTTCATGTCCTCTGCTCATACTTTCATGGAAGGTAGCCTTCCTGGTGGCCATTACCTCAACTAGGAGGGTCTCCGAGATTAGGGCCTTGACCTCAGTGCCCCCTTATACAGTATTGTATAAGGATAAAGTGCAGTTGAGGCCGCATCCAGCCTTCTCACCCAAGGTGGTTTCCCAATTTCATTGTAACCAAGATATTTTTCTCCTCATGTTTTTTTCCCAAACCACACAGTTTGGAGGAGGAGAGGAGATGGCATTCGCTGGAAGTGAGACGAGCCCTGGCCTTCTGCATCAAGTGTACAAAGCCGTTCCGGAAATCGACGCAGCTCTTCATCACAGTGGCTGACTGGATGAAAGGCTCACCTGCCTCCACCCAGCACATCTCCTCGTGGATTACATCATGCATCAAGTTCTGCTACGAGCAGGCAAGGGTGCCGCTTCTGGGAACCATCACAGCACACTCAACCAGAGCTCAAGCCTCATCTACAGCCTTCCTGGAGAGAGTGCCTCTGTAGGACATCTGCAACGCTGCCACCTGGTCGTCGGTGCATACCTTCATGTCCCACTACGCCATTGGCCAGCAAGTGAGAGAGGACGTGGGATTCGGCAGAGTGGTGCTAAGGGCGGCTTACCGGTAATTCCTACCCACCTCCAAAGGTATTGCTTGTTAGTCACCTATAGTGGAATGGACATGAGCAAGCACTTGAAGAAGAAAACAAGGTTACTTACCAGTAACTGATGTTCTTCGAGATGTATTGCTCATGTACATTCCACAACCACCCCTCGTCCCTGCTGCCGGAGTTGGCAGAAAGAAGGGACTGAGGGGGCATAGGGCCGGCAGCACCTCATATACTGCGGCATGTGTGCGGGGCTCCAGGGGGCACCAGAGCCAGCCCTACAGGATTTGCTAAGGGGAAAAAAGTTTTGGGAACCGTTCACGGAGACGTGCACTCACCCATAGTGGAATGGACATGAGCAACACATCTCGAAGAATATCAGTTACTGGTAAGTAACCTAGTTATTCTTTAATGTCAAAATATCTTATCTTCTTTAGACATGGGTTTTCAAAGCCCTTTTTCATTCAAAGTCCAGTTTTGTTTGTGAATCATTTTGAAGGGTGTCTCAGTTATAGGGCCGTGATCTTTAGTTGCTTGATCATGGACCAGAGCATTCTGAATCAGCTACTGCTTGATTTTCTCTTTGCCCTAGATGGTTATTATGGACTGCACTTTGGCTAGTTGGCATCACATTTGTTAGAAAGCTTCCTCTGACACATGCTTGCTGCTAAAGGTGTTCATCACTTCTGTCATCTCTGGAAGAAGTTAACACTGGCAAAATAGCATGTAAATGAGCTCTTTAGAGACTGTAGTGTTATCTATACAGATAAGTGGCTTCTGGCACACTAATGATGTCTGACGCAGAGAGCAGAAAGTAGACCAGATAGTTCACCTGAGGCATGCTTAGTACACTGGGGGATGGTGGTGGGAGTACTATATGCACTAATAAGGCTCTTGACCTAAATTATCCCAAACAGTTTATGGGGCTTTTAATCAATATTTGTATAAGGCCTAGCATATTGAGACCCAATCCTGACTGGGGCCTGTAGGAACTACTGTATGATAAATAATATTATTTTACACCAGCATTTCTTGTTTGCACTGGATCTTCCTCAGCAGAGACTGGCACAATGGACACACACACAGACATTCACCTTTTAGTCAAGTGCAACGGACAAATAGGCAGCACATAGCCTGAGGGTGGGGAGTACCTCATTTAATAGCTATATATGTGTATATTATGCACAAACTCACATATACCCTCTGCCTCCATGATAGGACGGTGCACATCAGTTCTCCAAGCGGCTAGACATGCATGACATACTGTATATGTATAAAATACAAAATATACAGCATAAGAGCTAGCTTTTAAAAACCTATTTTCTTTTTATTCAATTGGCTATGAGGGACAAGTAGCTGCCGATAGGAACCTTAGCTTCAACATGCCTGTGAGAAAAACATCTTTAGAAAAACACTAACATAAAAGTGACCTTTAAGACATAGACTGCTGGGTATTTTTAATAAGAGGCTGAACAATAGCCAGTTATAGCCACATAACCTTTTAGCTAACAAAGGAAAACACCATTTGAGTTGAGTGAACTGGTCTCACTCGGTTATTCACTTTCTATTCTGTACCTCACTCCTTGCTAGCTATAGGAAATGTAGCAGTTCTGGAAGCCTAAAATGCATTTAAAATTGTACTTCTAAATTGGAATCTCTCCTAGACTGCAGCACAGCTACCAGACGAAGTGTTGGTTTATAATCAACCGAATTTACATGAACTCAGTAGCTGCTGCAAGTCGGGACAGGGGAAAAAGGTTGCTTAGGTGAAAACAGATAGTTTTTCTTATACAGTATTACTTATTAGAGATGTGATTATCTCATAGGAGAAGTGGGAGGCATGGAGTAAAGCCCAGTAGAAGTGTAATCTTGGACAAAGTGAGCACATCGGAGTATCAGTAAGCATCCAGTGGGTGGAGATTCGTGCTAGCCTGCCTGAGATGGGAGACATAGAAGTGCTGAAAGAGAGAAATCTGCACTGACTGAAGGGCAGATCTGCATAGCCACAGCACTTGTCTGGATCACTCGCTGTTGTTTTGGCTGATAACTTCTGCATTTTATTCACAGTCATGAAGATTGTTTGTGCTAATGAAGGCAAACTACAGCTTGTCAAGTCTCCCATTGACTGAACACACACTATTGTAACACAGATGAGCTATTTCTAAATCTGAAGCAAGAAGCAGAATTTCAGACATGGTTATTCATTATATATGGCTCTTTCTCCCATGCTTAGCTAATGCCTTTGAAAGATCAGCAAAGCTACCCATCAACAGTAGTTTTGAAGGCTCTTTTGAAATACCCAACATCTCCAGTTTTTTCCCCTGGAATAACTACACACTTGCTGACTGGCAGAGCTTTGTGGGCAGGAGAAGATACGGGGCAGAGTCTCAAAACCTTACAGTGAAAGCTCTGCTCATTGTGGCTTACTCCTTCATCATCGTCTTCTCGCTCTTTGGGAATGTCCTGGTCTGTCACGTCATCGTCAAAAACAAAAAAATGCACTCTGCAACCAGCCTGTTCATTGTGAACCTAGCTATAGCAGACATCATGATAACGCTGCTCAACACTCCCTTTACTTTGGTAAGACCCTGACCGAGCTCTGTTCTGTCTTGTTCTGCTTCTTTTCTGTAAAATGTGGGCATCTGGAATGGAAAATGTATCAGTTGCGTTTTCTGCAATTAACAGAAATAGCTTAGTGTGTGCAGTTTGCCACTGATCGTTCTTACTTGTACTCACAGGAATGACAAATAACATTGTAGTCAATGCAAGGCTGCATTCAGGCTTCCAATCGTGTTAAAATATGAGAGTTAATTTAATGACTTTTTTTCTTTGTCCTGCTATATAAAGTTATATTCTCCAGTTTATCATCTGATAATGCAAGATCTATGATGAACTTGCTAGTGAGCTTTCCAGACTAGTTTTAAATGTCTGTAGGTTGCTTCTTTGGAAGATTTAACAGGTCTTTTTCCTTTTCTAATTTCTATGATCCAATTAGAAATATAATAATAATAAAAAATTGCACCTGTGGTTTAGGGCCAAGGACATTGTTGGCCCTAAACTAGTAGGAATAATAGGGATGTAGTTTCACATTACAATATTTAGTTATTTTCCCTCCCCTCCCCTGAGGAGCTTCCAATATAATATCATGAATCTCCCTTATTTTAAAAAAATGGTTAGTGATCAGCATCATTTTACAAGATCTGGTGAAAAGAGATACTGGTATTGTACTCTGCTCAGGAATGAAGGAATATCCATGTATCCAGCCGGGATGGTTGGGTGAAGAGAATGGCTTTGTTGGCAGTTCTTTGGGTATGGAGGAAAATATTCTGAAAGAAGCAAAACAAATGCATTAGAAGTTGCTCCATCATCCTGGCTGGGTGCATATTGCTGGGTCAGTAAAGTAGCACTAGCATAGCTGTACTTCTTGATCACCTCCCAAAAAGTCTTGACTCTAGTAATGTCCTATTGCAGGCTTCAGTAATCAGCCAATAAATCAAAAGAGACAGAGATTGGATAAAAGAAAGGAGTGATGTTAGCCTATTTGGGACCTGCAGATTTTTAATAATCCTTTTGGGCTGGGAGTCGAAATAATGACCATAAGAGCAGCTAGTAGTGTGCCGACAATGGCACAATGGGTGGAGTGTCAGGCACGGGAAAACTACCCTAATTATGTGTGTAGAAAGCTAAATATATTCCGTGCTGGATTGTTCGTAGGCTCGATTTGTGAACAGCACATGGATGTTCGGGAAGCGGATGTGTCATATCAGTAGGTTTGCACAGTACTGCTCCCTCCATGTCTCTGCTTTGACTCTCACCGCAATCGCAGTGGACAGACACCAGGTGAGACTTCTCTGAAGCTAAATGGCCACGAATTGAAAATGCTGGAACAGTCCTGTATTTTAAAGTAAACAGTTAAAAACCATTTTCTGAACACCTCAGATCCTAAGGAGTTTAGTGCAGGGCACTCTGTGTAAGAAACTGCCAGGGTAATGGTGTATATTTTTTTCTAATCAGCTCTCTGGTATCACCCAAGGAGGAGGAATAAGTACAATTTAGGGGCTATAATCTGGACTCCTGGCTTCTGTTCCCAGGTCAGCCACTGGCTTTTGCACAAACCTCTCTGCACCTCCAAAATGCTGGTTGTAATACCTGCCTCAGAGAGGGAGTGTGAAGCTGAATGAACCACTTGTTCTCCTTCCTCCAAGGATCTCAAAGCTCTTCACACAATATTTGTTATTATTCTAAATACAGGTACATGCTGCATCTTTTCAGACCTTATCTTAATATGCTAAATCCTCAGAAAAAGCAGAGCTGAAAAATAAATGATTTACAAGGGACACTACTTTAAATAGTATATTTAAGCTCTGTCCAGGAACTCGAATTTCCACCCCAGGAAAAATTTCTCATTTCCAAAAACAACCATTCTGAACTAGAACACAAGGTGGAAAATATAAAATGTGCTGTGCCAGGGACGTCCTCCATAAATTCCATGGCAGAATCACTGAAATGGAATTTAAAAGAAATGTCCAGTCCAGGCTCCGCAGCCACCTGCCTAGCAGGCTGACAGGCCCCCAGAGCCTGGGTGATCAGGGAGCCCGGTCCCCAACTCTCCAGTAGCTGCTGAGAAATCAGGGAGGTGGCCAGCTTGGAAGCCCTGGATCCTGGGAGTTTTCATTTTGATTTTCCCAACAGAAAATTTTAGTGTTGCAGCAAATGGATTTTCCGTCAGAAAACCGTTTGGCTGCACTGATATTGGAAATCCACCTTTCTCTGTGTTGCTGGCCCTGTAGAATACAAAAACTGAAAGAATGAAAAATCCCTCCATTCCCCTCATTATGGATGCTGCTGAATTAGGCCCAACTTGCTAACTGATGTGCAAGGGCATCTCCACGTGGGTGCAGAAGTCCACCTTTGCAGATGCAATAGCAGGATCAGGGCCTTACTTTATCCATCTCTTGCAGCTTGGACCCTGACAGTTAAAATACTGCAGTTAAGCTTTTATTTAGAGTCAAGTTCCCTTTCTGGGTCTGTGAATTGAAGTCAGTGGGAGCCCTGCGCAGGCATCTCTCATGCAGCACTTGCCCATTAAGCTGCCATGATTACTGCCTGTTGTATTTAAGAATGGGAGGTAACGTGTGGAAAACTGTGTAATTATTAACATGTCATCAGGCCACATGTTTGCTTATTCCAAACAGGTTATAATGCACCCTCTGAAACCTCGCATATCCTTTGCAAAAGGCATTGTCTGCATCTCTATCATCTGGATCATGGCGACATGTTTCTCCCTCCCACATGCGATTTACCAAAAACTATTCACTTTTGAATACAGGTAAGTCTGATCCCTGCTTTTGATCTACAGATACGTATGGGGCCAGATCCTCAGTAAGGATAAGCAAGTGTAGCCTGATTGAAGACAAAGGAGCCAGGTCAGTTTACACTAGTTGAGGATCTGTTCCATGGTGTACATCTGATACCTTTCACAATGGCAGCTCTTCTAGTATTATTCATCAACAGCACAGCGTGTCAGATGCAGCAGGCCAGATACTCAGGTGTAAATTGGCAGTTTACACAAGCTAACGATCTAACCCATTGATTGAGGCCAGGACTGGGAACAAGGCCTAATTGGTTCTAATCTCACCCCAGCTCTAACACTGACTCCCTGGGCAAGTGACTCAAGTTCTCAGTCTTCGTTTCCTCTTCTGTAGAATAAGGCTAATAATATCGACCCGTCGCCCTCTGCTGTGAGGGTTAATTAGTGTTTGTGAAGTGTTTTGATGATGGACTGTGTCTTATTGATGATACATTTTTATTACCGTTTATATACGGAACTTCATTGAAAGGCAGAGCGAGTTTACTCCTAAGAACTTTATTTTGTGCAGCTGATAATGAGAGGTTGCAAGTAATTAGTTTCATAAGGAAATCATAATGTCATGCATGCGGTGAGAAATCATTCTCATCACCTTTCTTGTAAACTACACTATGGGACACCTCCTCAGCTGGCTAAATTAGCAGAGCTCTGCTGAAGTCAATGGAACGGCATCAGTTTGTACCAGTTGAGGATCTGGCCCTTTGGTTTTATGACAGGAGTCTTCTCTTTCTCTCCCTCCATTTCTCTCCCTTACTGCGATACCGAGGCATGTTTGTTCATTCATTGTGATCAGTGCTTTTATCTGCAGTGAGGAAGTCACCCGATGCCTGTGTCTCCCAGATTTCCCTGAACCTGCTGATCTCTTCTGGAAGTATCTAGACTTAACAACATTCATTTTGCTCTATGTTCTGCCCCTTTTAATCATCTCTGCTGCATACGTGACAGTGGCCAAGAGACTCTGGCTCCGCAATGCCATTGGGGACGTGACTACCGAGCAGTACTTCGCCCTTCGGAAGAAGAAAAAAAAGACCATTAAGATGCTGATGTTGGTGGTTGTCCTCTTTGCTGTTTGCTGGTTTCCTTTAAACTGCTACGTCGTCCTCCTTTCCAGCCAAACTATTCGTACCAACAACGCCCTGTATTTTGCTTTTCATTGGTTTGCAATGAGCAGCACCTGTTATAACCCCTTCATTTATTGCTGGCTCAATGACCCTTTCAGACTGGAACTGAAGTCTTTGCTCAACATGTGCAAAAAACCACCTAGCTCAAGAGAGCACAGACTTCCATCCGTAGTTCCATCCTACAGAGCAGCCTGGCCAGAAAACAGCAACTTCAAGAGGTCACAGGTCTCCCGTGTCCTTCCATCAGCCTCTAATATCCAGTCAGGGAAGATAGACATCACTTCAGTTGAACCTATCGTGGCTGTGAGTTGAACGATGCAACAAAATGGGAGCACATGGGGCATGTGCCAGGACTGGACGTGGATTTGGTGAAAGCTGGCAAGTGTGATGGAGAGGCACTACTTTACGGTTGTGCACACACAAATGCACGTGCTGTTTGTGCAGAGAACTCAGACCCACCGGAGTCAATGCATTCCTATCAGCAAGAGAGTTGTGTCTTTAATGCAGACTTGTAGTATAGCTATGCCATCTCCAAGGGGAAGACAGACAGCATAGCCCTTGAGAAGGGGGAAAAGCTTTTTTTTGGTCAAAATTGACTTTGAACTGGCGGCTAGCAAAGAATTCTATGTATCTATGTAACTGTTACCCATTTGTAACGTCACCCAGTCCAGTCCTTGTTCCTAGGAGGTTTGTGTGAGTATTGCCTATTGTTGAGCTAGAACCGAACACTTCAACCATCATTTAACTGCATCAAGACTCAGTATTAAAAACAGTGAACATGGTACTGGTGAGGAGACAATTTCACCTTAAGGGCACTGCTTGAATCCAGCTCAATTTAGCGGTGACAGAAAGTGTGTCACAGGCTGGCTGGCCCTTTAAGGCAAGCCGGGCTCAGCCTCGCCTATGACCTAGCAGCTAGCCCCAGCTCATGTGGTGATATGGCAACTTAATGCTAATGAATGACCCAAGCTGTGAAAGGGTTGAGAGAAGACTGTACAGCCAGAGTGGAGGGCTCAGGGAGGGAGAGACTGCAGAGAAGGGCTCTCCTGGACCTGCAGGCAGAAGAACCAAAGGCGACACAGGGGGTCAGTGGCATTCCATGGGTCTCCGGTGCCCAGGGGCCTATACTTGCATTTGTGCCTCCCCTGGTTGGTGGCAGCACCCTGTGGGGGGGGGCCCTGCGGGCCTATTTCCCATCCCGCCTCCCCCTGCCCCCTGCTGTGGGTGCGGCAGATGTCGCTGGGAGCTTGCCTACAAAATCAGACATAAAAAAAATACAAAAGTGTCCCAGCACACTATTACTGAAAAAATAGCTTACATTCTCATTTTTACCATATAATTATAAAATAAATCAATTGGAATATAAATATTGGACTTACATTTCAGTCTATAGCATATAGAGCAGTATAAACAAGTCATTGTCCATATGAAATTTTAGTTTGTACTGACTTCGCTAGTGCTTTTTACATAGTCTGTTGTAAAAATAAGCAAATCTCTAGATGAGTTGATTACTCCCTAGAAGACCTCTGAGTACATCCAGGAGTACGAATACCCCTGGCTGAGAACCACAGCCTTAGAGGGGCAGAAGAATTATTATTTGGATGTTTAGCTTGGACCTTTCATTACCCCTAAAGGGGACTGAACTTAGGAGGTGACGTGGCTGAAACAAGATATACTTTTAAAAATAAGTAAAGAAGAAAACAGAAGATGTCTTCAGACTCCTGGCTGTCAGTTTAGCAAACTTTGCCATCACAAATTCACATGGAATATTTCTGGAAGAAAATCTAGTTACAGTCGAATGAATGAATATTTAGGAACTTCCTATGATGAGAGAATTAAAATCTGAAAATCATCTCTGAGTGCATTGGAAGTACCATACAAGTTCATTTAGAATGTTTACAAATTAATGTAATGTTTACAAATTAAATTGCATTTGGTTTAGAATCTTCTTTACCCAAGTAGCTCTGTGTCATCATCATGTAATATCTAAAGAATCCTGCAACTTACCTTTAGAATTTAGCTTTGCTCTCTTGCTCTGTAAGGCAGATGATTATCTGTTTTCAGTTCAGAGACTGAGGGACTATATATATGTTTGCTTCTGAAATGCTGTATGTTACCTCTTTGAAATTGTGTACGCACAAACTATCTGCTTTAAAATAGCAGGACAAATGGTGTATGATACCAAGCAAGGAAACTCCAGAGCCTCCAGAAGTCATAACTTGGAAGGTGATGTTTACCTATGTGTATATGGAGTGGAAATCATCTGGCCATCAGTGTATTACTACCCAAAGTGCTCCGTTCCATATGAAACCCTCAGCAGATAACAGTGAAAGAAGAGAGAAGAATGTTGTCTTAAAATAACTTGAATGTAAAGAGAAACCAGTTTTAACTGATGCCCTGTAACTCACATTGGGAAACCAGTTTCCAGAGCCTTTGACTTGTGCAAGTTTTTCATGGTTGTATATTTACAGAAAATAAAATGTATGCTTTGTTTGTCAGCTAGCCGGCATTGTATACACCAGTGTGTTAAACAGAGGGAATGGCACACGCCCTCGTCTCTCAGGGCTTTCCTTCTCAAGGCAGTATCCAGCGCTCTCTCAGAATCAGGCCTTACTCTGTTACTCTCTTGTTAAGGTCCTAAGACCTTGTCTACACTACAGAGTTTTGTCAACAAAAGCCAGCTTTTGTCAACAAAACAGTGGCGGTGCACACACGGCAATGCTCCGTCTGCCAACAAAACAGTGGCGGTGCACACACTGCAATGCTCCGTCTGCCAACAAAACAGTGGCGGTGCGCACACTGCAATGCTCCGTCTGCCAACAAAGCTCTCCTGCTTTGCCGACAAAAATCGACAAAAGGCATAGAACATTTTACAGCAAAGTTAAATTGACAAAGTGTCAGTGTAGACACTACATTTGGTTATGTCCCCGTAAATTGCCACTAAGGGATGCCCCACTCTCTTTATAGCTATCTATACTATAGATAGTAACATAAACACACACACCACAGACACTCATCTGTATTATCCCAAGCGTACACATTCATTAACCCTTAGTTTATAATCACAGTCTAAATCATTTCTAGTCTAAAAATCACAGGGAAATATTTCAGTGAGGAAGACAGGTAATCTAGGAACAACCACAGGTCCCATCCTCCTTCACTGTCAGGAGGAAACAAACCTATGGAAAGACAGAGACGAGGGAAAAGTGGCTATAACTGTCTCCCATACACTTCAGGGGTCAGTTTAAACTTTTGCAACAAAGCTTGTTTGCATCACCTATATATTGTTCATGCCCATATGAGTAAAAATGTCCAGTGCCTTTGTCTGTGCCAGCCATAGAGCCAGATACTATACCATGTGCTCCTTCCCCACCCTATTCAATTCATATCCCATTTCCAAAGCATTCAGAAACGTAGCCATGCCATCCTCAGCCCTAAAGTGAGGAATTAATTTGGAGTTTCTGCCACCCAATGGGATAGGTACCTGAGATTTGGCTTCATCTGCCAGACTACAGGCCTACCGATGCAGTTTCTCCATCTTAAGTTGATGTTGTCAAACCTGGTCCTGCTGGTGCAATTTCTACATCTTGAGCTGATATTGACAACCCTTCTCTTTCTCTTCTTGCTTGTGCTGGCACTCCCTGTCTGCTATCTGCTGGATTTCCAGATGCAATCAATTGC
The DNA here is from genome assembly GCF_026122565.2 of Emydura macquarii macquarii. Lineage (NCBI taxonomy): Eukaryota > Metazoa > Chordata > Testudines > Chelidae > Emydura > Emydura macquarii. The sequence continues at coordinate 7,680,361 of NW_027130455.1, forward strand.
TATCTTCTCTTGATGCACCAATGGACCTGTCCATGACCCCAGTGACAGAGATGCATTTGGTCTGAACAGAACATGGTTGCTGTCTCTGTCACCTTCTTCCCTGCTCTCCTCCAGGATACTGGTTCCAAGATTTTCCCTCTGCCTGCTGGACCCTCTGCCTGTGTGCTGGACATTCTCTGTGTACCTGGACCATCATTCCTCTTCTGGTCACTACAATACAGCAAGTCTACTAGCTCTGTCTGTCTACTTCTCAGTGTAGAGCTGTTTTACTTTGCATAGATCAACCACCCACTTTTTCTTCAGCTGTTCATAATTCATTTCCCTGGTCTCTCTTTTTGCTATGCCTTTCCAAAAGGACCATGAGACTTCTCTGTGCTTTTCCCTTCTACTGTACTTGTTTTCACTGCTGTTGGCACTCATGGCAATTAACAGTGCCATAAATCCCACAGGCTTGCAACCTTTCTGCCAGACAGAGTCAGCAGCAGCAAGGGCCGGGTTCTATAGCTAGGGGTTCCTATCAATAATACAACACCAAACCAACTCGAGCCCACCCAGTCACCTGGGAAATCCCACACTATCCCCTGGGCACCTCCAAAAGGCAATACTTCCCCTCTTGCAAGCACAGAGTCTGAGTGTAGAAAAGGAACCTTTTAATAAAAGGAAGGAAGTAACACAGCACTGGTCTGGGAAAACAGTGCAAACAGAATTCATGAACACAATGAGCAGAACCCACGTGGGGCATGTGCTTCACCTCTCCCTTCTCGCTTTCCGCTGCCCTACTGACCATCGTAGTTGCGCTGCCCACCTCTCAGTTGCGGGGCTTAACCACTCCCCCTGCTGGCTCCCTCCACCAACCAGACACAGGCTTGACCAGTCCCTCCTGCTGACTGTCAGCCTCTCAAGGTTTGCCACTTCCATTAGCAACTTCAGCTCTAGTGAGTTTCAGCTTTCAGGAAACCCTCTGCTACCACAGGATCTCCCTGCTTTTTTAACAAAACAAAAACCTCCAAGAGAAATAATTAATTCTACCTTTTAATAGCCAAAGGGGATAATCAATCTGTACCTGAGACCAGCCATTCATCAATACTAGCACAACCTCCACTGGAAGACTCCCCCACCACCCCTTGCTACTTCTCTTACAGTGCTCTAGCATCCCAACACCTCCTTTGCTGAGTTCTGTTTAGATGAGAGTGAACCTTTCATCGGAACAGGCTAAAGGCAGTTCTGCTGCCATGTGTTCACACAATAGGAGGACAACATTTCATTACCCCTGCAGTTAACACTAAAGTGATTAATATCCCAACCCCAGTCAAACTGATCATTTCCCATCATGCTCAGCACCTAGATGTGCTTATGAAGATACAGTGCACTTATGCTGCGCACCTCATTGTACTTATGCAAATATAGAGCCTATGCAAATAAAGTACACCCCTCCCCCCCTTCAGCTGGCTGAGCAGGGGAGGGCCACTCAGACCTTGCTTACAGGCTTCCAGGCAACTGCACCTGTATTTCCCCCTTGTGGTCCACCAAAGGCACCCAGTCTCAAGCTTCCAGTTCCCCACCCATCACATCTCTTGGGTGGAGACCCACATCTTTCTTCCTCCTGACCAGAGTTTTTTCAAGCTTCATCATTCTCTACCTATGCTGTGTTATACCCAGCAAGCGAGATGACCGAAACAGCCAGCATATGTGCTTTGCTTTCTCTTCAGAGACTATAAACAGTATAATTGCACACAGGTAAGTTACACTCTGCCCTTTCTAAGCAAGCACATTTATTTTTAAAGTGAAAGCACTACAGAGAAAACATTAAGAACAACAAAAGAACCTACATCAAGCTAATATGCTTACCGGAGATCACCCCCAACTTCAGCAAGGATCTGGTAGGTGATCCGTCCTGTAAACCCCCACAAAGGGAGTTTTCTGTGGGATAGAAGTTCATAACTCCTTTAGCTCAGCACAGGCACCCTCCATGAATAAGTCACTCTGTCCTTAATATACCTTGGATTTTTCATCATCAGATTCCAGGAACTGGTAATCAACAGATTATGGTTCTCTCTTCAGGATGTAGTTTCAAAGGGTTGGGGCCAGAGGTGGGAGTTTGCATTCATCTCCTCCTCACCCCCTGCCAAGTATTTCCTAGGAAACATATTTGACTTTGTCCCTGAGGTTCCTTCTTGTCTGGCACATTGTTTAGCACGGTTCTTTGAAGCTCACAATACTGCCCAGGATTTACACTGCTCACAATGATACATAAATTTTAAATTTTTAATACAATGAACTCAAAGCTACTTAACTTAAAAAAATAAGTTTTTTCAAAGATATTGCAGGAAATCGCCATATTTACCAGCTTGGTCCTGCAAGGTGCTGAGTAATCTGTCCCAAATCCGGCATAACTCTTAAATGTGTGCTTAATTTAAAGCAAACAGATAATTCCACTAATGGCAAAGATCTTTAAAGTTTTGCACATGCTTAAGTGGATCGAGACCAGATTTCTCAGTACCATGCAAGACTGAGATGATAAAGAGGAAGAAATGCATTTGACAGCATATTGCCAATAACAAATCTTTCAGTACTTTGTTAACCTGGTATTTTTTTTGAATTGGTTATGTAATAATTAACCTTCTCCAGCTCATCAAGAAGAAGACTGGCCACCAATATTAAATAATCTATCAAACAAGTCTGCGTTCATGCATGAAAAGAAACATCACTGAAATACCCTGTATTGACTTTCAACAAATATGCATTAGTGCTGAAGAAAAATGTCCTGCAGTGATTTTCAGAATCCGATGGTTTTTGCTGGAACTCCTTTTATTTGTTATCTAGATAAATAAAAATAGAAGCAAAAGGGAAAAACTGAGAAGGCATAATCATTAACATCCATCATGGAGTTAATCAATGAAATTAATTTCACAGAAAGTTTCCCAAGCTGTGCCCAAACGTTTGTTCAGCCTTGAATTGGAGTAATTTTGCTGAAACCTATACACGTGATAGTACATGAAGGTAATTACTTAATTAAATTCTAAGTGCTTAATTTCATTGTGACATTAGCATTAGTAGTCTAAAATTTTCACCCAACACCTCACAAATGGCAAAGATGACAGCTATAGTTCACTTTTCGGGAGGCAAAGGTAGGATGAGATGAACAAGGAGAAAAAAAGAATATGCTACATTAATACATCTAGGAAACATGGCCTTTCATTCTCTGAAACTGCTTTCCCATCAAAAGACAGAGTACAAAGCAGAAGGAAGATTGGAGGTTTTGTTTATTCTTTGACAGGAAAATAAGGCCAGCTGTCACTATACAAAGTGTGCTTTCTGAACAATTACTCTTTCTATGTTCCGCCACCAGGGTAACATATTTTTATTTAGCCAGTTTTATACAAGTGCAGAAATGAATGATTCATAATATATAATGTTATGTTAAATCCTTGGAAAGTACTTGTATTTAGAGAGAAATCAGCATGGAACACAGAGAGATGCAAACCCATGAAAAGTCTTTATTGAACTACACTAAAACCAGCCAGGACTGGCTGAGCTATCCCCTAATAGTTTAACTCTATTGCTATGGCAACAAGCTAAGCTCTGTTGCTACAGCAACCTAGGCAATAAGGCAAGACACAAAATACACAACATATTCCTCCCCCCTTAATGAAAACGTCCATTTAACAGAACAATCACTAAACTAGGGAATGAGGGTAGACTGCCTCAGTTCCCGGTTAAACCCCGGGGATTTTTCTGCCCCCGTAACGTGGGTTTGCCTTAGCTAAAGATCCAGCCATTGAGGAGGCCTTCTCTCTCTAGGTGGATCATGGTGGACTTCTGGTGTTCTTGCACCGGAAGGTGTTATTGGTGCGGGTCTAACAATGGGCTCAGGACTCGTACCTCGAATAGGTGAGGATTTTGTATCTGCTCAATCAGGGGAGGTGGCTGTATCTGCTGCAGAGATGGATGGAGAAGGGGAGTCAGGAATGGGTGACTCTTGACTTGATGACATCTCACCTGTAATGGTGAGGTCAGGCAGTTCAACTGGAGATGTGTCCTTGGGACATGTATGACCTGGCAACAACTGATCTACATGCTGCCACCAGGTGAGATCATCTGCAGTCTGGACAGTGTAGGAAACAGGTCCTGTCAGGGCGATGACTGTAGCAGGGACCCTTTTAGCTCCAGAAGCATAGTTCCGAGCTAGGACAGGCTGTCCAGGACTAAAGGTTCGGTCTCTTGCTCTGGATGCACGTCTGATTACTTGGTTTTGCTGTTGACGTTGCACAGCTTGTCATGCTTTGGCGGGTTTCAGCAGATCAAAGCAAGTGAGCAGCTGTCGTCCCATCATTAGAAAGACTGGGGACGCTTTGGTCGTAGCATGAGGTGTGTTTCTGTAGGATAATAAGAAGATGTCCAGACACTTTTGAATGGATGAATGTCCCCTTGCAGATCTTAAAGCTTGTTTCCTGGTCTGCAGAAATCTTTCAGCTAATCCATCGGTGGATGGATGATACAGTGCTGAAGTGATGTGATGTATCCCATTTGCTTTCATAAAATTTTCAAACTTCTGAGAGACTAACTGCGGTCCATTGTCGCTCACAAGTTCTGGCAGATCAAAATGACTAAAGATTTCACAAAGTTTCTGGATAGTATTTTCAGCAGTAGTGGATGGCATTACAGAGATTTCTGGCCATTTAGAGTGGGTATCTATAACAATCAGGAACATACTTCCTTCAAATGGGCCAGAAAAATCAACATGAATATGCTGCTGTAGAAGAGTAAAGAGTTAAAAGCTGGATAAGTGGTCAGGCCTAAGCTACAGGGAATGGGGTCAAGGCACGGGCAAACCTTGTTTCTGTTAATTGGTGTGAATTCTAGTTAGAGTTTGTTATCTCTTTTCTTTTCCTCCCTTCCTGGCCATGTGCGCAGGGAATGAGGATAATAAAATCACTATCACCACTCATGAGTAAGGCCTTGGTGGGAAGAAAGTATTATCTTCCTTCTTCCCCAGAATACGTTTACTTCAAAGAATGTTAGTGTAAAATTTATAAGTTTTAAGATGATGTGCCTGCCCTCTGTATGGTAATCCTGTAAACAACAAACAGGGGCGGGTATAATTATATTCATTATGTAGTTGTTAATATTCATTTTATAGGTGTCAATGTAATCAAATAAGGATCTATGGGGAGTTGTTGGAAATGTATACATTTACATACTGTTATGGATAAAAGAATTGTAAAGTAACCCCCTCGTTGCTCACTCGCGGTGTTGAGGTGGAATGAGCAGGCAATAAAGGGTTCTGTCTCCCCAATCCGCCCCTGGGACAACCTGTTTGGTTATTTCTAACAGCTGCCATGGGTTTTCAGGCCAGTCCCATGGGTGTAGTGGCGCCAACTGAGGCGCCTTCCTCACACTCTGACATGAAGTACAATCTCTTGCCTTCTCTTCAATGGCACTGTCCAGGCCAGGCCACCAAAAGTAGCTTCATACAATTTCTTTCATGTGCACTGTTCCACTGTGGCCTGAAGGTAGCTGTTCTAACATCTGTGATCTCAGTAATGGTGGAATAATGACGCGCATCCCCCACAACAAGCAACCAGAATGGATTGATAACTCGATATTCCTGGACATGTTGGGAAGAAGGTCGGGTGAGACCTGAGAGTCCCATAGAGATATTCCATGCATCACTAGGTCCATAACTTGGGACAGTACTGGGTCAATGCGAGTTGCCTTCTTTACTTGAGTAGCAGTGACGGGTGTGTTCTCTACCTGTTCAAAGTAGAAGATTTCTTTCTCGCCAATATCTTGATGTTTAACTGATAAAGGCAGCCTTGAGAGACCATCTGCGTTACAGTACAGAGTGGATTTCTGATATTTGATCTCATATATGTGTGCGGAAAGCAACAATGCCATCATTGCATACGACTAGCAGTCAATGGTGGAATGCCTGTGCGTGATCCAAAAATTGATGTTAGAGGTCAATGGTTGGTGAGAAATGATTCCCAGTGCTTCACATTCAATTTGGGCATAGTTAGTTTCTGCTTTGTTTAAGGTGTATGAGGCAAAAGCAACGGGTCTCTCCTCTCCCGGAGGCATAATGTGTGACACGACCACTCCCACTCCATAAGGGGTGGCATTGCAGGCCAACTGTAGAGCTTAGGATGGATCAAAATGCACCAGAACCTCTGAATTTAGCAATGCACATTTAGCCTTATTAAATGCAACATCACAGGCTTCAGTCCCACCTCCAGACCTTGTTCTAGCCCAGGAGTTCATGTAGTGGTTTTAGTAGCGATGCTAGCTGTGGAATAAACTTTCCATAGTAGTTCAATAGCCCTACAAAAGAGTGAAGTTGGCTTACATTTTGAGGTGGTGGAGCTTCCACAATAGCCTTGACTTTTGCAGGAGCCTTATGAAGGCCAGTAGCATCTATGATATGTCCCAAATATTCAACAGAGGGCTGGAGGAATTCACATTTGTCTTTGCGGACTCGTAGGCCATACTCTTCCAGTCTTTGTAGGGCAGCCTCCAAGTTCTTAAGGTGATCCTCCTCATTCTTGCCAGTGACCAGGATGTTGTCAAGATATAGCACTGGACTCCTGGCAAGCCACTCAAGATCTGGTCCATAGCTTTCTGGAACAAAGCTGGAGCAGATGTTATTCCAAAGAGCAAGTGACAGTATCAGAACAGCCCTTTATGCATCATGATAGTCAACAGCTCTTGAGATTTCTCATTGACGTGCATCTGGAAATACGCCTGATTCAGATCAATCTTTCTGAACTTTTGGCCACCAGCCAAGCTAGCGAAGACATCATCAATGTGGGAAAGAGGGTATTGAGCTGCACACAACAGTTAACAGTGACCTTAAAATCCCCACAAATCTGAATGAAGCCATCTTTCTTCAATACTGGAATGATTGGGGTTGCCCATTGGCTGTGGGTAACTGGTACTAGGACTCCATTTTTAACCAGGCGCTCCAGGTCCGCTTCAACTTTTGGCCTGATAGCATATGGCACAGTTCTGCCTTTCAGACATTTTGGTTGGCTGTCAGGCTTAAGGTTCAATTTCACAGTGATTCCCTTCATACATCCCAGGTCCTCTCCAAAAACAGCAGCATGTTTCTTTAATACAGCTGTCAGACCTGTTCCTTCTTTAGCCATCCTTTGCACTTCTGCTCAGATCAGCTGGATCTTCCTAAGCCATGATCTTCCCATTAAGGCTGGGTAATTGCCTTCCACCACAGACAGTGGCAATTTAGCAGTCTGTCCATTGAGCTCCATCTTAACATCAATAGTGCCCAACATGGGTACAGCTCCTCCAGTGTACATCTTCAGAACAATTTTTGTCAGCTTAAGCGGGAGATGCTTTAGCTTTTTCTTATACACAGTGTCTGAGACCAGCGAAACTGCTGCGCCTGTGTCCAGTTCCATGCATACAGGTTTACCTTCCAACAGTGGGGTTACCCAGTATTCATGTGAGCCTGGACAAGACATGGAGTGGCACTTCTTCTTCTGACCGGCTGACATTTGATCATCCTGAGTCTGCTCTACTGCGTGCAGATTTTCCATTTTGGTCCGCCAGACAGCAGGCTTCTTTTTTTCCAGTTTGTCTGTTCTGTTTGACTCCTTTCTTTTGTTTGCAGGCACAGTCAATGTGTCCCTTTTTGCCACAGTGTTGACACTAGATCTTTACACCAGCATTCCGATGCATGGTGACCCGGCTTTCCACAGTGGTAACATTCCTGGCTCCCCATTGTCTTGTGGGTTGGTTCTTGTGAAACCTTATGCACTCTGGTTGATGCACTGACCTGTTGGTCTTCCTTTGTGGCCAGCTCCATAGAGATTGCAATTTCAATGGCCTTCTGCCAGGTGAGCTGGGCCTCTGTCAATAGGCGCATCTGTATTGCTTCATTGTGCAGACCACACACTAACCTATCACATAGGGTATCATTTAACACATCATTAAATTCACAGTGCTCAGCAAGCTTCTTCAGAGGTGCTACAGATTGCACAATTGTTTCACCTTCTTCTAGATTCCTTTTGTGGAACCTAAATCACTCTGCAATTACCAGTGGTTTTGGAGAAAAATGTGCCTCCAGGATTTTCACAATGTAAGATTTTGTCTCTCGCTTATCAGGGTGCATTATGCTGTGCAATAAAGTATAGGTTTTAGCTCCTACAACACTTAACAAAATGGGCACCTTCTTTGCATCTGTAATTTCATTTGCAATAACAAAAAGCTGAAAATGCTCAGTATATGAGTTCCACTCCTCTAGAGTCTCATCAAAAGGTCCCAGTGGTCCCATAAGTGGAGCCATTGCTGCCCCTCTTTTTTTTTCTTTTCTTCTTTTATTTCTCTTGTCTTTTAGTGTCTTTTATTCATGTGTGTTGGGTCATTCACACACAATTGTTGGTGATTTCCATTCACTAGCACTGCTTTTGTTTCTTCCCCATTCCCAGTCTGTCTGCTTCACTTCAGTCAAAACAAAGCAGAGCCTGTTTTAGTTTCAGTTTGAACTGTTAGTGTAAACAGCTCAACCCCCAAAACAGCAAAAAGGTTTTTCTTACATTGACTTTTACTTTTTTGCCAGTGCAGCACAGGTTGATCCCATCCTCCATCGCCACTTTTGTTATGTTCAATCCTTGGAAAGTACTTGTATTCAGAGAGAAATCAGCACGGAACACAGAGAGATGCAAACCCATGAAAAGTCTCTATTGAACTACACTAAAACCAGGCAGGACTGGCTGAACTATCCCCTAATTGTCTAACTCTATTGCTATGGGAACAAGCTAAGCTTTGTTGCTATGGCAACCTAGGCACTAAGGCAAGACACAAAATACACAACATATAGCACTGGATACACAGGACCCCTCTTGCTTTCAGTGCCCATGTATGATCTGCTCTGGGATGAATTGGGGCTGTGCAGTGCGGGAGGCTTGTCTGTAGGACCTCTGCCTCCTTTGTTGTAGAAGTTGGGAGATGTGTAGGAATGAGGCAGCGGATTGCCAGAACTGAACTGATGGTCTCACGGTAAATGCGACTGAATGCTATCCTGGGGAACTGGATTCTATTCCCGTTTGCACCACAGAGTTCCTAGGTGACGATAGGCAACTTTTAAAAGATGGTCATTAACTGTATGTTCCTCGTTTTCTGGGTATCTGACTTGAGACCACAGGGTATGATTTGCAGAAATGCTGAGCACCCACAGCTGCCAGTAAACTGAACGGGAGCTGTGCTTTGAACATAGGACGTGCTATATAATGCAAAGTACTTCAGAAGATCAGATCCTGGGTGTCTCAAAGTGGGCACTCAACATTCGTGGATGCTTTTGACCTCAGTCTCTGAGCCTCGTTTCCCCATCTCTAAAATGTGGACAATATCATTGTGATGCTTCCTGGTGGTGCACAGGCTGTCAGGCACCTCGATACCACCTTCTCTTAGCATGGGGAGGCCTTCTCTATGCCTTCCATGGGTCAGCCTCCCAATTCCACCAGCCCTAGGCAACACGAGCCTGCTCTTCCAGGCCTCACAGCTGACGCTCTGTAGGTTAGCCTGAGCCCTCCGAGCATCTCCCCGGAGTATCCAGCTCCTGGCCCACTGGACACTTGCAACATTCATTGATCTGCTGCCTTCAAAGCAATAGGGCACATCAGATCACTGTGCTGCCTAACTCACAGCACGTGTACTTGATTTCACTATGATCAAACGGAAGTGTATTTAACAAAGCAGATTCAAGCAGAAGCACTAACAGTTACCTATACTGGTGAGCTCCAAGAGAAAATCTGTCCCTCTGAGGCAGAATGACTTTGGTGCCTCACATGAGGCAGTGCAGCTACATATTTTCCCAACAGGGCACAGTCTAGCTCTATGACATTTGTGTATAAACAGAAGCTCTCCCTCTTACTTCCCCTCATTCATTTGTGATGCCCTGCTCCAGTGCACTGTTGTGCCATTGGGGTTGCTACCATTGCTAAGGGATAATTGATAACAATGATCCTATTCTCAAATCCTTGGGTTCCATGTTGCCTGTTTAGTTTGTATGCTTGTCTCTCTGTAAAAGAGCTAGCACAATGGGGGGCATCATACCAAGGTAGAGCCTAATTCTCCATTGCTATGAACCTTGGGCAGTCACTTAAACCTTTATAAAGAGCTGGAAAATCAGAAGGCAGAGGTGTGATTATCCATGATGCTGTGCTGTGCAGAATCAGGTCTAATATTGATACTTATGTAACATTTTTCTCCAGAAGGTCTCAAAGCACTTTAACAAAGGTGAGTAAGCATTTACTCCATTTTACTGATGGTGAAACAGGGAGGTTAAACGATTTGCCTAAGGTCATCCAGAAAGTCAGTGGCAGAACTGGGAATAGCCCAGAGGTCTTCTGACTCCCTGTCCCATAGTCTAAATTGCCTGGACCACAGCCGAGTAGGTTAGAAAATAGAATTTGTTCTACGTGAATAGAAATATTCAAGTAATCCATAGTGATGGAGTACAAAACTGCATGCATTTTGCTCTAAGTTTTTCAGACAGTGCCAATGGTCCTTTAAACTGACCATGGCCAGGATGTTTAAAATGAGGGACAGATAACTGACTGATCCCAACCCACATGCTCTAGTGCCTAACTTGGTTTAAAAAGCAAAAGGACTGCTTCTGTAATGCAGAGGACGGAGTGTGGATGGCAAAGGAACAGAGTCTACAGAGGTTCCAGTGACCCCAAAGCACCCAGAGCCACGGAAACACTTGGAATTTGCTCTGTCTATTTATGCAGTAGATGTGAACATTTGGCCTTTGGGGTTGTAGAAGTATTGATGTGAAAAATCTATAGTCAGCACTGCGAGCAGGGGGTTGATAGGCAGCGATAGATTTTGACAGTTCCCGTGGTTAGAACTTAGGAAGACGGTGATTCATTTAACCCATCAGCCAGAGCGGCAGAATAAGGACAATTCTGAGTCTGTTGTGTGCAAAGCGGTGGGCACCCCCAGGGCTCTGCGAGCTCTTCACGGGAGTGAGGATGGCAAGAGGAGCGTTAGCAGAGCACAGATCCCCCCCGCCCTGCCAAAAAAGGGTGAGCTGCCCCCACAGCTCCTTCTCCTCCGGTTGGCATAGTGAGAGCTCCCTCTGCTATGTCAATCTGCTTTAACCATTGCTATTTACAGTGACTTTGGGCCCTTGCGGGCTCCAGTCCAAGTCCGGAAGCTGACACAGCAGTGAAACAGCCCCGCAGCCTGAATCCCACAAGTGCAAGTGGGCTGGCACAGACCAGCCGAGGGGTTTTCTTTGCTGTGTAGACATACCCATAGTCACACAGCAGGGCACCCCAGTCCCTTTGGACTCTGGTCAATTCTGGGCAGTGCCAGGCAGGCACACAGATGCCTTGCAGATAGGTTGGTCCCTGGGCCTGTTCCCCAGCCCTGAGTTTTGCCTGCAGGGTCCTGGCAGCGGCAGCATGTGCCCTGCCATGCAGTCTGAGCTGCACAGTCCTTTTCCAGATGGGAAGAGAGCTGGTAGCAGTAAGTTGGGGTGTGATTTCCTGCCAGCTCCCTAGGCAACCAGGGACCTGGGGCCCTATCACATTGTTGATATGTGGAAGGGCACCCCCCACATTATTCAAATATTGCAAGCATGTCACTACAATAGCGATGTTAAATATCTCTGCAATGCCAAAATTGCCAATCCAGACTATTTGCCAACATGCTTAAAATTTGGCACGCAGTCTTAATCCAGGCACTTTGCTAACTAACGCTAATTTGGGACTGTGTCTGCAAGGATGATAATCTTGCTTCAATCTCTTCTAAAAGCATTACTGGTTGAGGAAACAAGTTCCAGGGTTTTAACAAGCTGTAGGAAGCGATGAACTTGCAGACACTCATATGGCATGTTACCTGTCAGCTGCCAGACAATAACTAACAAAATTTTCCCTTCAGGTGTTGACCTGTATGATACTGAAGATCTTTGGCTGGGAGGTTAATTGTTATCTAAATGTTAAATAGATAACAATTAGATAACAAATGCCCCCATGTTTAAATAGATAACAATTCCACCAAATAAAAGTATCCACCATCTCTCCTGCAAATAGTAGAGATACGATAGCAAGGTAATTGGCTGGTGTGTGGCTGGCCAGGGTACAGAATAAAGAGCCTCCAACCCTATGTAGTGCATGTAAGGCAGGCCAGAGCCTCAGTGCATGAGTTCAAGAGCATAGGGATTGCTTGTGAGTCGTAGCTCTCCCCCCATCACCTCAGAGTGGCTATTGTGAGGCATTCAGCCTGAGGTCAGTCCAATGCTTCTGAGAATTCCCCCAACTGCTACAGCCCTGTGATGAGGAGTCTATCTCACACAAGACTGGAGGGGACTAAAGTGACCAGGTAGGCCTTTTAACTCCACAGGCTGCACTTGAAGGAAGAGCCAGGGAGCGGGGAACTAACTGATTGCAAACAGGCTCAGCTGTGCAGGAACAGTGAGGCCTATGAAGCTAGGCAGTGGGCCACAGGTGGGGGCAACTGGGAAAAATTGCAGGAAGCAGTTACTCCCTAGGAAGGAGGAGGGTATTGGAGCTGGTAGACCCAGAGACAGAAGGGGAATGAGGTGTGGTAGGAAGCAGTCCAGGGAAAGGAGCAGTGAGGGCTGAGTGAAAAAAGCCCGGAACTGCTGAGGTGAGGATCCTTGGAGTGGAAGGTAGAGGGGAGAGGCAGGTTCCCTTACCAGTCACTGAGGGAGTGGCCCTATGGGATAGTGAGATGGAGGACTGCTAGGGAGAAGGCGCTTTGCTGCCCCGGAAAGGAGAATGCTGAGTGACCTGGCTGGAGGGCTGCGTCACAAAGAGGAGGCTGTGGTTCCTGGCACGAGAGAGGGTCTGCAGACCAGAGACAGATTGTTGGAATCCAAACTGCGGAAAGGGATGTTGACCTCAAGAGCTACTCCCCAGAATGGCCAGGAGGGAGCGCCAGACCAGCAGTGAATGGGGCTCCCCGTGAGAAATCTGTTAAAGAGTGTGTAGGCACCCTGTAATTGAGGGGCCTCGGAACTTAATTGGAAGTTTTACAGTTGGGAAAATCCTGGAAGATCCCCATGGTGTTTTGGGGAAAAAGGAGAGAGATTTCTCCTCTTCCAGGGAGCTCAGGAAAAAGAGCACGTCTGGACTCCATTTTTGCTTTTGGGGTGGAGCATGGCCAAGGCTGGAAGCTGCTGCTGCCTGCTGCTGGGGTCCCGAAGCTGCTGCTGAGAGTCTGCTGGAGTTGTGATTGAGCAGGGAGCTTCGTAGGTTGGTGGCATTGCCTAAGCCAGGGCAGGGACTGAGCCCGGAGCTGACTGAGGTGGGCCTGCAGTGAAGGTGGTGTGAGTGCCCCCCCCTTTTTTGGGGGGGGGGCAAGGCTTGTAAAGGAAAGGGTACAGCAGAGAGACTTTGACTGGGCCTGAGAAGAGGCAGAGAGATAGGCTAAGGCCAGGACTGCAGACATTTGGTTGGGCCAACTCCAAATCTCCAGCTTGATACCTGGCCTGAACTGGTACACTGAACCCACAGAGTGCTGTCTGCTTCTTCAGATCTTCAAACGTGCCCACGCAAGCCAGGGATTAGGGCTCTGAACTCTAAGGGAGTGCACACTCTGGAGGTGGGGTAAAGAATGGCAGTGTAAATGCCAGTTAGACAAGTTTCATTTATTACTGTATGCTATATTTATTAATTGATTTATGCAACTGCCCCTGTGGATTTAAAATAATAGTGATGTTTAACTTCAGTCTGTTATGCCATATTTCCTTAATTTGTTAAGTAAAGGTGTGTTAACTCTAATTTAAGTATATTGGATGGTTAGTTTGCATAATTGCAATTGTTGAGTTAGACCAATATCACAGATTATTATAATTATTAGACTAGGTTTAGTCCTGGAAGCTCCCAAGGCCCGCTATTGAGCGTGTGCAGGGTCCAGCCGGGTGGAGGCACCGCCAATTTTAAACTCCTTTCGGAGTAAAGGGACTGCAGCAGAGGGGTGGATAGAGGATTCCCACCTATCCTACATCATCACTGGGGTACTCAGGATCTCCTTTGTTGTTAACAACCTTAGGCGCCCTTGCACACCGGTGAGTGTTGCCTGCTCCCAAGTAACCCAGAAAAAGAAGGGAGTTACAAGTACAATCTATTTCCCCTAGGTAGCTGGCCAATTCTACCAGCGACCCCAATTTTGGTGGTCCAGCTATTGCTCTGGCTACTCCCCATCCCACCACTCTGTCTTGTCAACAAATTTCTTCTCTTTGGCAAATCTCAACTAGAAAATCCATAGCAGAGCCTTCTGGAGCTGCCCTGTGTGGTGTGAGAAGTGTTTGCCCACGGTCTGCGCACATTCACTAGACTGCCTCTTTCCGACTGAGCCTGGTTCCCAGTATTTCATGGGAGTAGGTTTTGTCAATGGGACTATGCCTGGCAGTAAGCAGTGTAGCCAATAGTGTTTGTCAGATCAAGCATAAATTGACAACATGTGGAAGGAGGAAGGGGGACATGGGCACAAACTAAAAGCAGTGGGAGTGATCAGTGATGTTTTAGTTTTGAATGTTCCATATTTTTATTTGCTTTACCACTTTGCTGTTGTCTACCACAGGCAAAGTTAGAATAACCATCTCCTTGGCTCATCCGTACCTATGACTGCTGCATGTCATAGACCATGCTAGCCTTTTTTCCCTTTGACACCGGAAAGTAAACTAAATGGATGGAGCAGTTATCCCTGAATAATAGCAAACCTCATAGTCCTTCCTTTAGAACATGGTCTGCTCTAGAGCTGGTTGCAAAACAATTGTAACAAATTATTTTGACACTTTCAATTTAAAAAAAGTCCATTTTGTTTTGCATTTCTGAAATAAGAACTATTTTAAAAACGTTCTAGTCACTTGTATGGGTTTTTAAAAAATATATTTAAAATCATTTTTGTAACTCACCTTAAACCGAAAACCATAAAATGTAATTTTGTTAAGAGTTACGTTGATAGTTTCTGTGAAAAATCTCATGAGAAATTGCGTGTGTGTGCGTGCGAGTGCGGGGAGGGGGAGTGACTAAAATAACTAAATCACAAAATTTCATCTAGCTAGAATCTGTCGAAATCATCATGCTTTCGTTTCTCTATTCTGACACCACCATGCGAACAAATTTTCCTTTATCTCTCTCGTACAAGTGTTTCTCAGATAACCACAGAATATAAACGTTGTACAATATTCTAGTTCTGTTAAACACACACCTGTTACAAGAACATTAAGATTTGCAGAGTGAAGCACTCCAAAGTTAGGAAATGTCAGAATTAAAGGAGCTCACAATCTAAGTCAGGGGCATGCACAAAGGGGGACAAGAAGGAGCATGGGTCCCCTCAGTAATCATCTCTGCCACCACCCCAGCTTCCTCTCCTAAGCCCATCCTTCCCCCTTTCTGCCAGGGTGGGAGTTGCCCTGAGCGCAGCTGAAGGGACGTCTGTGGGAAAGGCACGGTAGCTAGTGCTCCTGCTGAGCTGCCTAGATGGCACTGGCAGCAGGGAAGCCCAGCTGGCAGCACAGCTCTGCCAGTGAGGGTGCAGGGAAGCTGGCTGAGTCCCATCCCTCCCTTGCCCGCAGCTTCCCATAAGTGTTTTGGAGCCTGCCTGGGGTATGCAGAAGGGAGCTTGGGACAATGCGGGGCAGCAGTGGGGGCATAGGGACACTGGGGGGGTGGGAAGGGATGGGCTGCCTGGGGAGGCAGTGGCGGGCCAAAGGGTGTTTAAAGTCCCTTCCAAAAGTAATCACATTTAAATCCCTGTGCACCTCCATGATCTAAGGAAAGCAGAGAGTGAGGAAGGGCTGCACTATTAGACAGATCAGACCCTGCAACCCCAGTGTAGGGAGAGGGAAACACAAGAGTAAAGCCATCTCTGCCACTCCATTCAGTCTCTGTGCAACATGCCACTCTGGCACAGGGATGAATGACACACAGCGCCTAATCCTGCCCTGACAGAATGTATCCCCATGTCCACACCCCACACACAATTGTAGGAATCTTTGTACACGGTATGCCTCGTGAGGTATCCTTTGAAAACTCATGATTAGCTGCTCATTATTGTCCTGATTAAAACATGTGTAGCAACATTCTAAGTTAAGATTCCACTGGATTGTGTTATTAACATGTGTTCCAAACTGAGGTTGGCCGACAAGTCTGTCTCAAGCAAAGAAATGTTTAATCTGCTTAATCTGCACTGAAACAGTTAGCAGCTTTCAAGCAGGAGGGAAGCAAAGGACGCTCAAACTGCTAGAAAAAAAAGCATCAGGGAACATCCTTCCATGTAGAATGTCTCCTGAATTTCAGCTGGAAATCTTTTTTTAAGAGGGGTGGAGTGTCCTTATAAAAAGGAAAGACAAACACCCCAAGGCGCCCCTTCTGTCCCTCCTTGCCATGGCATTTATGACACCAGAAGTGCCAAAGGAAGCATTTGTTGAACTCTGGGGGAAGGCGTTTGGGAACTAAGAAGTTTGGTCAGTAAGACTACTGAGAGCACATGGTGAGAGAACTTTGCTTTGAATTTAACATCGTTTAAATTAGGCACCAGTTGCGTTTTATCTTTTTCTTTTAACCATTTCTGACTTATGCCTCTACTTGTACTCCAATCTCTTTATCTTTAATAAACTTGGTTCATTGTTTTGTCTAATACAGTGTGTTTAAGTTGAAGTATTTGGGAAACTCCACTTGGTGTGGCAAGTTGTGTGAATATTGTTTCTATTACTGAAATATCAGGCTTTATATAAACTTATTGTCCGGGGCAGGTGCGGGAGTACAGGACGCTTCCTGGGGGAAAATCTAGGACTAGGAGCGTGTTGGAGTCACCCTGTATATAACTAAGGTTGATCAGAGTCAAGGTGTGGCTGGCTGCCTGGAGCACACAGACAGACATAGCTAGGAGTGACTTGCATGCTGGAGGCAATTTGTGAGCAGTCCAGGCTGGAGGCTACAGCCTCAAAGCATTGTGAAGGCCATGCCAGGTTAGAAGGCAGGGGTGACACAGCTACTCGGTAGTCTGAATTGAACCCTGGTATGTCTCACTTGCTCACAATGAAGTCAATGGACGTAATTTTCCATTTACTTCAATAAATATAACTCCCATTCAAATCCATGGATCAACATGAGTCCCCAAAACGATTCACAACAAAAATAGATGGGATCTATGTAAAGAGACTTTCCTGCAAGTATATCTGGTGTACAAGTTTCCAGCAAGATTAAACTATATGGAAAGCTGCATGGGTAAAGTGACAAATCATTTGTGAGATAAAGGGAGACAAAGGCCACGATGTCAAGCTAGTCTAATGTTTATAGACTTGTAACAAAACAGTTTAAAGAAAATTAAACTTAGCAGGAACATTCTATAAAAGCCTAAATAAATTCTATCAAACCAAACCCCTGGATCTGAACCCCCAGACTTTGGGATGGCACTGGTGTTTCACAATTTGGATCCAAGTTTTGTCACTTGGATCAATCTTTATTTTTAATGCTCGTTATACAGACATAATTTGGATGCGTGCCTCAGCTTATGTAAAATGTAACTTCACTGAATCTGGCCCTACTACTGTTGTATTATTTGTAAAACTAAAACATTTTCAAAAGGTTTTAGACTTTAGAAAACAACAAGCAAAAACCTGAAAGAAAATCTTTCCAGATCAGTCCTTATCTGCAGGCTAAGCATATAATGGTTTCTTATCCAACAAAGACAAAGTTGGAACCTGATAGAAACTATGAACCCTGAGGATTACACCCCGGGTCTCACGTAGATTAAGGTGCAGGGAAATAACCTTATTCTGAAAAAACTTGTATAAAGTGCCCATAGCTTTTTTTAATTAGCTAAGTATTATCTTGTCTCAATTGACCATTTTTTGCAAAGAAAAAGACTCTTTTCATATAGAAATGGAATAACTCACTTATCCTACCTTAAGGTTCCTTCCTTTAATACTGAATTCTCCAAGGAATAATCATAATACATACCTGATATAATTTCTTTTTAAAAAGCCTACAGAAAATTCTCAGTGTCCCCCCCTCACTCGCCCCCACATTCAGTTTTTGATCTATCCTTTTTGTTGCTTATACTTTAAATTCTGTTATGTCTGCCAGAGCTTCCTCAGTGAGCACAGTGAGTCATGCTGCACTGCTGAGTACAATTAAATTCCCACCCATCAATCTGAAAGACAGACAAACAGTCTGTCTATTAATATTCCCCACCTTGAGTCACTGGAGAATGCACAAAGGAATTAGATAGGCACTCTTGTTTTCCCATTGTGTCTCCTGCCCTCATACAACTCCCTATAAAAGTCTTTGAATGCCGACTGGCACATCTGCTGGGATGTTGCAATAGATTTTCTTTCGCTGAAGTGGCGCTAGATCCATTTCAGGGGGGTTACTTTTACTGAGGAACAGTAACCGGTGAGGATTGCTACATTACTGTGCTGCTGATGGTAAAGACTTACTCTACCTGTTTTCCTCTGGGGAGTGATGTTCATGTGGGGGAGAAACCTTTAAGGTGATAGCAGTCTGAGAAAAATTAAAAGAATGGCTTTAAAATCCAGTTTCATTTAAAGAACCTTGTCACAATTCAGGGCAATTGCACCTGTATTTCTCCTCCGTGGCCAAGCAAGGGCACCCACTCTTAGGCTTCCAGTTCCCCAGCTGTTGCTTCTCTTGGATGGAGAGCTGTCTCTCTCCCTCCAGACTGGGGTGTTTCCAGGCTGCACAGCTCCTTGCCTAGCCTGTGACCTCCCCAGCAAAGCCAGGATGCCTAAACCAGGCTGCTTTACTTTTATCTTCAGAGACGGCACATGGGGTAGTTGCCCTAGCTACGCTACCACCCAGATCTTTCTAAGCACATTTATTCTTAACATAAAAGCTCTGCCGAGAAAACACATTAAAAAAACAATAAAAGAACCTACATGCATGTTAATAAGCTTACCACAGATAACCCCCAACTCCAACAGGGGCTCTGGCTGGTGAACAGTTCTTCAAATCCCACCCAAGAGTTTTCCTGTTGCCATAAGTCGGCTACAGCTTCAGCTCAGAACAAGCACCCTCAGTCTTACTGGGCCTCAGTAGGCCAAAGTCCTTCCAACCCTTCCCTAAGGATCGGGGGCCCCCTTTGGACCTGAGGTGCTGGCTGTTTGCTGGGATCAAAAAGAAGGCCCTGAGTCCGTTTTTGTTCAGGCTAATTATCTAGAAAAGCTTTTATTTGTCTGTTGGCCCCTAGAGAATCCAGTTTGGACCTGTATACGTGAGCTTCTCTCTAGCTGTTGGAGAATCTGGAGGTGAATTTGCCTAACCACCCTCCTCTGTTCTTATTTCTTGGAGTGCTGTGGTTCCCCTCCCTCATGGAATTACACACAAGCCCTCACTCGTACATAAACATTTGCACTGTTATACATTTAACTAAAGTACTTACACTTATGACAATGAACAAACCTTATGGAATTATTTGTCACAAGCATGAGATCAAATCAATGCACAACAGTGTCTAGACTCATCTATCCTTTCTATTGCCTGATATTGACACAATCTTTCTAGAGACAATCAGCAGATATTGGAACTGGTTACATGCAGTTATGACCAAACCCAACCTTTCTTATCCCCAGGACACTCTCAATTCTTCTCTGAGGAACCCACACCAATAGGAAAAAAAAAAGATTTTAAAAGCACAAGAGGAACTTCAGGAAAAGACCTTAGGGTCCTGATCCAAAGCCCGTTGAAATCAGTGTAAAAATACCCATCAACTTCCAGGAGTTCTGATCATGCCCTCCCCCCCTCCGAAAAGTTAAAGAAACTTGGCAAATTTAATTCATTGTAAAAAACCAGGCCTCTAATACAAGCACTCTAGAAGCCCTGACAATTAACCTTACAACATAATATATTCAGCAGCATTAAAACAATAAATTAATTCAACTTAGCCAGTGACCCACAAAGAACAGCTCCATTTCTCATCATTCCAGGAGCATGCCATTTGCCCTTTCCAAACGAACTGTCAAATAGAGCTAAGGGTGTCAGACATTCTACGCTGCATTAGAAATACGATTTCCCTTCCCACATTTGTTCACGCTGCTTTGCACAATGTAACCCTGCTGACATGCTGATGCACGGAAAGTTACCCTGAAAAGACACTCAACACATCCCCTCCCCCCTCTCCCTCCAAAGCATCACGGCTAAATTGTCAAAGCTATTTGTCTGTATTTGTATGAAAAACTGTGCACAAAATACCTTTTATTTTCAGTCACTGTCTGCTATGGTAATATCTTCCATTACCATTTTTACAGACAAATTTAAAAACATCCTTAAAACCTGAAGAAGTATTTTCCCCATGGGGATCCACATGCAGAGAGAGCCTTCCATGTGTGGGTCTCCTCTGCCCCCGGTGAAAGGGGGCTAGGGTACCTCTGTGGCACTACAACTTTTCTTGGGAACTCTTCAGAAGTCAGGAACTGTGGAGTAGGAGGGAGAGGCGATAGGGAAGTGGGTGGGAATAAATTATCTCATGGGGATTAGCAGGAAAAATATCATACCATTTAAAGCTATAGTATATTTTTCAAAGCCCCCCCTCCCACGCCATGCTGAGGCAGCCACTGAGAAACCAAGGTAACGAGTACCACTGTAGCTACTCTCCCAGGGAGTGGAGGGAGGCATAGGATCTTCATGAAGAAAGGCCTTGAGTCTCATGGATCCACTGTATTTGTATGTGGAACCACAGCTCACTTCAAGGAGACACAGCCCCAGACTACACAGAATTATTTGGGGATTGATCATTCTGCTAAGGGTTCCTGTTGGAGTTATCTTTCCCAGGGTTACTTCTGTGGCTGTTACCACACGAAGGGCAATTCTGAACCAGTGGCAGAGTGTTCTTTCAGGGAATAGTCTCCCTTTGGTTCTCTAGGTCCAGAACTCATTAGCAATATAAGAATATCCCCCATAACATGGTACAAATGGCCTGTCGTGTTCTTTCAGCTAAACGTCTGTCTCTGAGCTGCTGTCTTCACTAGAAATGCTGAGACACTGCTGTAATACTTCAGTGTAGACACTCACTAAAGCAACAGGAAGGGTCTTCCTGCCACTGTAGTTAATCCACCCTCCCAAGAAGCAGTAGCTACATTGACAGACAAATTCTTCCATCGACCTAGCACTGTCTATATGGGGACTAAGGTCATCTTAACTACATTGCAGCTTGGTGCTTGCAGAAACAGGGGGTGGGGGAATGGCATGTGACACCCCCACATGCCTCGCCTCTGTTTGGGGGGGCAATGCCCCCTGCACTTCCCAAACTACGCCCATGGCAAATCAATACCTTGATTAAGTTTACACACCACAGAACTGTGTTGTTATTTTGAACTGAATACTGAATCTGTGAGTACACAATAGTCTCTGGGAAGCTAGGAAAGCTTTCTTTGGCCATGTTACAGTACAGGAGTCTTTTATAAAGACTGTGTACATTTACAGCACTATAATCAGTTCCCAAATGATGATGAAAACCTGGAAGAGTTTAAGTGACTTGAAAAAGATACAGGCCCTCTCTTGAGACTCATTTATCTCTGTAGATATCAATAAGGTCAGATACATGTAACCTTCCTGCCAGGTGGAGGCACCAGCAACAAGGGCCAGGTTCAATATGCAGGGGTCGCTCTTAACAATACAACACAGAACTGGATCAAGCCCCCACCTACTAGGATCAACGGCTCCATGTCTAGTTGGCAGCTGATAACAAGCGGAGTGCACCAGGGGTCGGTGCTGAGGCGGGTTTTGTTCAACATCTTCATTAATGATCTGGAGGATGGGGTGTATTGCACCCTCAGCAAGTTTGCAGGTAACACTAAGCTGGCGGGGGGAGAGGTAGGATACAGAGTGACCTAGACAAATTAGAGGATTGGGCAAAAATAAATATGATGTGATTCAACAAAGAACAAGTGCAGAGTCCTGCACTTAGGATGGAAGAATCCCATGCACTGCTACAGACTGGAGACCAATTAGCTAGGCAGCAGTTCAGCGGAAAAGGACCTGGGGGTTACAGTGGATAAGAAGCTGGATATGAGTCAGCAGTGTGCCCTGGTTGCCAAAAAGGCTAATATCATATTGGGCTGCATTAGTAGGAGCATTGCTAGCAAATTGAGGGAAATGATCATTCCCCTCTATTCGGCACTGGTGAGGCCTCATTTGGAGTACTGTGTCCACTTTTGGGCCCCCACTACAGAAAGGATGTGGAGAAGTTGGAGAGAGTCCAGCGGAGAGCAACAAAAATGATTAGGGGGCTGGAGCACAAGACTTATGAGGAGAGGCTGAGGGAACTAGCTTTGTTTAGTCTGCAAAAGAGAAGAAGGAGGGGGGATTTGATAGCAGCCTTTAACTACCTGAAAAGGGGGCTCTATGGAGGATGGAGCTAGGCTGTTCTCAATGGTAGTAGATGACAGAACAAGGAGCAATGATCTCAAGTTGCAGTTGGGGAGGTCTAAGTTGGATATTAGGAAAAACTTTTTCACTAGGAGGATGGTGAAGCACTGGAATGGGTTACCTAGGGAGGTGATGGAATCTCCATCCTTAGAGGTTTTTAAGGTGCGCCTTGACAAAGCCCTGGCTGGGATGATTTAGTTGGGGTTTGCCCTGCACTGAGCAGGGGGCTGGACTAGATGACCTGCTGAGGTCCCTTCCAACTCTAATCTTCTATGATTCCATGACATCAGTGTTGGCGTGTCAGGAAGGTGCATCTTGCTCACATCTTTAAGAACACAGGACTGTTCAGGAAGCTACAAGCAGGGACATTTTTTCCCAACCAGCAAATTACCATTGGTGATACTGAAATGCCAGTAGTGATTCTGGGGGACCCCTTGCCCCTCAGGCTCATGAAACCATGCACTGGCCACCTCAACAGCACAGAGGACAGATTCAACTATCAACTCAGCAGGTGCAGAATGACACTTGAATGTGCTTTTGTTAGAATGAAGGGACGCTGGTGACATTTACTCATAAGATTGGTTCTCAGTGAGAAAAATATCCCCACGGTTATAGCTGCCTGTTGTGTCGCACATAATATCATATAAGGGGAAAAGTTTGCTGCTAGGATCGAGGGCAGAGGTGGAGCAGCTGTCTGCTAACTTCGAACAGCCAGACACAAGGACTGTCACAAGAGCTCAACATGGAGTTATGTGGTTGAGGGAGGCTTTGAAAGAGCACTTTAACAGTCAGCCACATTAATGTGCTGTGCTGGCCCTAAAGGTTTGGGAGCTGCTATGAATTGTGTAGCACTTGGTGTACATTTATAATAATTATACTGTGTTTTACTGAACCTGTGAGTTCTGCGGTGCTGGTGGTACATTTACACATACAGCTGGGTGTGTTCTTGAACCTATGAGTTCCATGGCGCTGGATGGAATTGGAAAGTACTGGTTGTTTTGAGTACCACTATGCGTGCTGCAGTATGTGTGGTGAACTAGTAAAGATAATGTATCGCCGGCTTTACAGTCACCATGGAAAGGGAAAGATGAGTTGCCAAATTCCCTTCCCTTATTTCCATAAATTTTTAAATAAGACATGCTTATTGACACTTCAGCTTTGGATAGCCTCCGCACAGTACTGCCCTTGAGTGCCAGCGATGGTGAGTATGGCCCCCCACCAGGGGCGGGGAGGATGGGGGGCAGGCAGGAGGGCATTAAGATTTTTGGTTGCATGAAACAAAATGTTGGTCCTATTTCCATGGGTAAAGGGATATGGCAATGGCACTAGATATTGGCACTGTTTTCCATAAGCAATGGCATTTTAGCTGATCTCTCGCTCCTGAGGGTAGCAGACACAGAGAGCACAGCTGTTGCTGTGTTGTAAACGTGGCAGTCGATGGCTCAGCGGCAGATCCATTGGTGGCCTTGCTGGCCTCATGGTATGCCTGCCGCGGTTCCTCCGCTTTCCCGCGGCACTGCTGCTGATTCCTGTCTTCCGTCTGTGCAAACTTTTCAGAGACGTCCACGTTTCTGCAGCTGGTCCATAGCTGTGCTTGCGCAGCCTCTTCTCCCCACAGGCCCGCTCCTCTCTACTCCAGGCAGGAGCACTTCTAGACCATGGTGGGTTGCTCAGCTGCATACAGCAAGGGAGAGCTGTTAGGTACGCTTGCTGAGCGGGGCAGTCAGAGAAAGGCATTTAAAAATACACGGCGTGTTTTTAAGGGTGGGGTCGACTTCCAGTTTCTGTGACCCCTGGGCAGGGGACTTCACAATAATGGGACCAAAGCGGTCACTGTTGCAGGGAACGGGACTTTGTGGGACAGAGGCTGGTGGACTGTTAGTCAACAGGTCACACAGTATCTACATTCGCACTATGTCAACCTCAGTAGGACAACCATGGCTCCTCGCCATTCGGGGAGGTGGTGTTACTGCATCCTTGTAACAGGCTCCTCACACTGACTAGAGACACATTTGAGTGTAGACACACGCACAAATAGGTCAATGCCAGGTGACTTACACCAACATAACTTTGTAGTGTAAACCCGGCCAAAGTCACAAGAGTAGCCTATTGACTTAATTGGGACTACTCCTCTGAGTACATGCTCCCATTGTGAGTAAGGCATTTATAATCCACCATTCTAGCCCTTACTGAATATACAAAGAGTAAGAATCGATACCTTTCAAATGTCCCCTTTGCAAGGCTGGCCGGGGGATCAGATCATTAATCCAATAACCTGCATCTGGGAGTTACCTGTGCCTGATTCTTCATAGAAAGGTGAGAGACCCCCCATTCTTAATGCACTAAGACACATGTGCACAGCTGACTAAACACCAAAGGACGGATTTTCATAGGTATTTAGGAGCCTAAAGTTGCAGACAGATACCACAAGCATCTAGATGTTTATCTGCATCTTTAAAATCCTGGCCCAAAGCTCATTTGTAGTCTACTGACATGCACCTTATGTAATGTCATGTTGAAAGAGAATGATTAAAATGAACTAAACTAAAATTACACTTAGAAGGAACATGCAATTAAAACCCTATTCCAAGAACATAAGGCTAGCTATATAACTAAATTATGCACTCTGATCCTAATAGTGAAGTTCTTCTCTTTTAAAATGACCTGATTTGTTTTATATTCTTTGAAAACTGTATGATTATTTTCCCTGTGTATGAATTAAGATGAAGCCTGTCTTACAGGTTTTATTTTTTAAGCCTGGGGGGGAAATACAGCACTTTTTATTCATTATGCAGAGGATAAACCATGATTTCACTGTAATTTATATGTTATTTTCTCCAGTGTTCTTGTTTAATCAAGAGAAGCCAGAGGGGAGCAAAAAAATTATAGGAAAGTGCAAGTGTATGAATAATGAGCCACAAATATCCTGCTGCTATAATTAATTTTGTTTTGATACCCAGAGATCAGAGGCACTTCAATTTAACACTATTCATACGCATCCTCCTACTGTCATCCTTACAGTCTCCTGACTCTCTCCCCTTGTCATGCAATCTTTCCCAGACCTCAAGACATCTCACACTAGGTGGTTTTTCCAATCCCAATAACCCCAATCCCACAGATTTTCAGGGAACTCTCCTCAAACTTCTGGAAATACCACTCTGTGACCTGGTTTCACCTCTCCTCCTGTTACCATCCTAGCCTTGCCACTTCATTGGGACATGAGGATTCTCAGCACCACCCAACACCTTGCAGAAGCAGGCCCATAGGGAGTGGCATTTGAAAAAAAGGAGACATGGAGTGAAATGCTGGCTCCAGGGAAGCCAGTGGCGAAACTCCTATTAACTTCAATGGTGCCAGGATTTCACTCATGACATCACGAGTAGGTTATGCACTTTGGTGCCCCAAATTTCACAAAATACTGTAAGTAAACAGTACTGGGACTATACATTGTAAAATTGCTACCCCATCTCTTTTCATTTAGTACCAAAGCTGCACTGCATAATCCAGAAAAAAGGTGTCCAGAGGTGTCGAGCACCCAAATTTTGAATGAGACAACTGGAAGGAAGGGAGGTGAGACTACAGTGGAGTAGGGAAGAGATTAAAAGAACATGGGGAAGATTGGCATGAATGCAACTCAAAGAAAGAAAGAAAGTGGGCAGGAAGGTGAGGAATACAGCAAAACAACCAAATTTTATCAAGTAGTAGCCTATTGTACATAAAATTTTAATAATCCCAGATTTAAACATGGGGGTTGGGAGGCGTTTCAGGAAATTAACTATGAAAACGAGACTCTAAGGCCCAGGTCCACAATGGTATTTAGGCTCCTTACTTCTATTGATTTCCATGGAAGTTAGGAGCTTAAATACTTTTGTGGGTCTGGGCCTAAGTGTCTAAAGTTGGGCACCCAAAAAAAAGGAACCCCAAAATTAGAGGCCACTTTTAAAAAAGTGAGCCCTACTATCTATTTTTTTAAAACATGCATTTCCCATCCAGTGTTTCCCATCCAGTGATCTTAAAATGTTTACGAACATTCATTTGAGGCTGTGACATAGGAAAGTAAGGCACAATGAAGTTAATGCCTAAAGTTTTGAAAGCATCCATTAATTTTGGGTGCCCAACTTGACACCTAAATGTCTAAAATTTGACATCTAAAATCTCAGATATAAAAATGTAGCAGCCCCTCTGGAAAAATATAGCCCTAAGTAATTTGCCAAGAGTCTCAAAGGAAATCCGTGGTAGAACTAGAAATCAGAACCTAAGTCTACTGACTCCAAGTTATTTACCTTAACCAAAAGGGCTCTCTTTCCTTCCCCAAGAATATCCTTATCCATTTTAAATCTGCATAGGCAGAAAAACTCAGAGTCACGGTGCACAATCTGTCAGCCTAGATTTTCAGCCTCAGTTTCAAATGACCTGATCTTTAATCCCTTTAGTGAAGGACAACTAAGTGGTGGTGTTTTAGCTGATCTGGCTTATTTTAGATATACATTTTTTATAAGTTCTTAGGGTTCAACCTTTTCAAAGCCTTCCTAATAGCTTATGGAATATTTTGTCAACAATGCCTTTAAAAAGATAGAGGATTTACTTGATACTCTGCAATAGCTTCTACATGGAGAAAATATAATGAAAACAGCATGCACATGAACATTTTCATTTTTGAAAGGGCGTTAAAAATCGCTGTCCAGATGAGACCTCAGATGTCAGACATGTACTCTTGAGATAACAACAGGCTCTTTAGCGCTCTCATTATCCGGCAAATTATATGGCCTGTGCTATACAGGAGCTCAGACTAGCTGATTACAGTAGTCCCTTCTGACTCTGAGATCTTTTCTGTAGGTGTTTTTTTTTTTTTAACACATCCTAAATAATTTTCTGTCAAATTCTGTAGGATGGCGGAAAAAAACCTTTGCAAAGGGTATCTATCATTCTGTATTAAATTCTGTAGGACTCTTCCATAAGGGTAAAATCTTATTTAACCTTTGAGGCGACAGGAGTGAGTGTTTGTTTGCTTTATAATCAAATCTGATTTATATAATTAAGTCTATGTAGTCTACTCCTTTGCACTGTTCATTGAAAATGTGGATGCCATATAATACGTAATAATTTCTACTTTCTCTTTTGGAAATCTGTGCTCTTTGAGACTGACTTGCTATTTCCCATTGTCTGGTGTTGCAACTGAGGAGAGAGGCTGCATGCCTCAACCCTGAAAAAAACCTTCCCAATTTCCTCTCTCTTCTGGGAAGCACTCATCTTTCAAATATGAGGTGATGGACAGTTAAGATCTCATGACTGCAGTCTGTGAATGTATCAATTTGCCTTGGAATCATTGCCCCAAATTTCCTCCCTTCTATTCTTGTACAGCATGGGTTAATATTCCTGGTTACAGTCCTGTCACTCCAGAGGCAACTGCTAGATGCTGGTGGGGGCATAGAAATGGGGTCATAGATATGACAAGAAGGAAATCAGTGGGGGAATCGGTTCAACCTCTTAGATGTCTACACTATGGGGAATAAACAGGGAAAACTAGGAGTATTTGTAGATAAGCTAAATTGTGACTTAGTTGGCAGTGCAGAGTCTTGGTGGGATAAATCTTATGACTGAAATATTGCTATAGAGGGATACAGCGTGTTCAGGAAGGACAAGCAGGGTGCAAAGGAAGGTGGTGTTGCATTATATTTCGAGAATACAGTGTATATACTTGTTTTGAGGTCCAGAGGGGGGTTAGAGGCAAACCAGTTGAAAGTCTGTGGGTAAAGATAAAATATGGGGTGATGTCATGGTAGGGATCTTCTGTAGACCACTAAATCAGGAAGAGGAGGTAGACGAGGCATTTCTAGAACAAATAACAGAAATACCCAATACATGAGTCTTGGAAGTAATGGGGGACTTTAACCACCCAGATATCTGTTGGAAAAGTAATACAGCAAAACACCAAACTTCCAATAAGTTCTTGGAATGTATGGGGACAACATTTTGTTTCAGAAAGTGGAAAGTAACTAGTGGGCCAGCCATTTTAAACTTCATTATTTCCAACATGGAGGAATTAGTAGTGAATCTGAAGGTGAAAGGGACTTTGGGCGAAGTGATCATGAGTTGATAGATTTCATGATTCAAAGGAAAGAAAGGAGTGAGAACAACAGAATAAGGGCAGTGGACTTCAAAAAAGCAAACTTTAACAAATTCCAAGAACTTGTAAGGAATAAAATGGGGGGAAAAGTTTAAGGGAACCAGGAGTTCAGGAGAGCTGGAGGTTTCTCAAGGAGACAGTATTAAAGACACAACTGCAAACTATCCTGATGCAAAGGAAAGATAGGAAGAATAGTAAAAGGCCAATATGGCTCCATCAGGAGCCCTTTAATAATCTGAAAATGAAAAGGAAGCTTACAAAAAGTGGAAATGTGGAAAAATGGCTAAGGAAGAGTGCAATGAGTACAAGGAAGAGTACAAGTATGTAGGGACAAAATTGGAAAAGCTCAGGCACAAAATGAGTTACACCCTATCAAGAGACATAAAAAGCAATAAGAGGAGGTATTTTAAATACATTTGGAGCAAGAGAAATACGAAGGAAAGTGTAGGTCCTCTGTGTAGTGGGGAAGGATTGCTAATAACTGATGACAACAAGAAGGCTGAGGTGTGTGCTGTCTGTTTTGCATCTATTTTCACTAAAAAGTTAATGGTGACCAGATACTCAACACAATTAATATTAACAACAAGGGAGAAGGAACGCAAGCCAAAATAGGGAAAAAACAGGTTAAAGAAAATATTTAGATAAGTTAGGTGTATTCAAGTTGTCAGGGCCTGATGAAATTCATCCTAGGGTATGTAAGGAACTGTTGAGTGTTACGTGCAATCGCCATTTTGTTTATGCATAGTTGTTGTTTGGCATCCATATTGAATTACCTTCTTTATGAAACTTTGGCACTCTTTTCTGCCAGAGGCGGGAAAGTGCTGGGTCATGTGGCCTCTATTCTGCCCAGAAACCAAAAAGACTATATAAGGACTGTGGGGAGCAACACCCAGTACTGTCCATCCTAGTGACAGTCATGCCCACATTGAAGAAAGAAATTGGACCAAGACAAAAAGAGTGATACATACCTATTCTATCATTCCTGATTTGCCTTACCTGTTTCATCCGGTCCTGTTCCACCTGTTTCTATTTGAGCTCCTGACTGTATTCTTTTATTATCTGTAATTGAGTTTAGGACTTGCACCTGGTGGTTAGATACAGGAGGGGTAAAGAATCTGAGGGTGAAGGAGGTCCCTAATATAAAGACTTACCTTGTAATTCCTATGTTGGGATGTTCATGGCCATTTTAACCGTAAAGTCATCCAACAGAACAAGCAGAAGCAATCTCGCAACCTGATAATAGTCTTCAAATATGTTAAAGACTGTTACAAAGACTGTCATTGAATTATAGATATATAGGACTGGCAGGGACCTCAAGAAGTCATCAGGTCCAGCCTCCTGCACTCAGGCAGGACCAAGTACATCTAAACCATCCCTGACAGTTGTCTGTCCAACCTGTTCTTAAAAACCTCCAGTTATGAGGATTCCACAACCTCCCTTGGAAGCCTCTTCCCAGAGCTTAACTACTCTTATCGTTAGAAAGATTTTCCTAATATCTGATTTTCATCTTCCTAGCTGCAGCCCATTACTTCTTGTCCTACCTTCAGTGGACTTGGAAAACCATTGATTTCAGTCCTTTTTATGAGAGCCTTTCACATATTTGAAGATTGTTATCAAGTCCCCCTTTTTTTCTCAAAACTAAAAAAGCCCCATCTTTTTTTTAACGTTTTCAGGTTTTCTAAACCTTTTATCATTTTTGTTGCTCTCCTCTGGACTCCAGTTTGTCCACATCTTTCCTAAAGCGTGGTGCCCAGAACTGGATGCAGCACTCCAACTGAGGCCTCACCAATGACAAGTAGAGCGATACTACACTCCTGTTAGTACACCACAGAGTATTGGCCTTTTTCACAACTACATCACACTATTAACTCGTATTCAATTTGTGAGCCACTATAATCCCCAGATCCTTTGCAGCAGTACTACCGTCTAGTCCGTTATTCCCCATTTTGTAGTTGTGCGTTTGATTTTTGTAGGAGAGTACAGAGTTAAAAGCTGGACAAGTGGTCAGGGCTAAATTACAGGGAACGGGGTCAAGGCAAGGGCAAATCTTGTTTCTGTTAATTGGTCTGGATTTTAGTTAGAGTCTGTTATCTTTTTTTTTCTTTTCCTCCCTTCCTGGCCATCTGTGCTGGGAATAAGGCTAATAAAATCACTATCACCACTTTTAAGTAAGGCCTTGGTGGGAAAAAAGCATTATCTTCCTTCTCCCCCTGGCATGCCTTTACTTCAAAGAATGTTAGTGTAAAATGTATAGGTTTTAAGGTGATGTGCCTGACCTCTGTATGTTAATCCTGTAAACAACAAACAGGGGCGGGTATAATTGTATTCATCATGTAGTTGTTAATATTCATTTTATAGGTGTCAATGTAACCAAATAAGGGTCTATGGGGAGTTGCTGGAAATGTATACACTTACATACTGTTATGGATAAAAGAATTGTAAAGTAACCCCCTCGTTACTCACTCGCAGCGTCGAGGTGGAACGAGCAGGCAATAAAGGGTTCTGTCTCCCCAATCCGCCCCCGGGACAACCTGTTTGATTATTTCTAACAATTTTAATTTTCTAAGTGAAGTACTTTGCACTTGTCTTTACTGAATTTCAAATCTTCCACAGCTTTATTTTCAGTTACCTATAACTTTGGATACAAGTCCTATTATTCCTAAAATATCATTATTGGCTGGAAAGTCTGTGACCAGTCTTACTATGTTTAGATCAGGGTCAATCCCACTGATACTTTTTCTTTCTATTTATTTGTATTGTAGTAGCTCCAGGAGCCCCAATCAAAATCAACCCTCTTTGTTCTAGGTGCCTTAAACATGTTCCTGGCCTAAAGAGTTTATAATATAAAAGAACACAGTACAATCAAGGGAGGGAATGCATGATATAACATCTATGAAAGTAGGCAGGGTGATGAAGAACATGTATCTTCTTAATGCAGTCATTTTTTCCCCTTCCCAAGACAGGAATCATTTGGTATCATATATATACACAATTTTTCAGTTATATATATATATATATTCGAAAAAGTGTGTATATATATGATATATATGAAAAAGTGTGTATATATGTGTGTGTTCTGATACTTTTTTTGTAAATAAATTGACATCAACTATACTCAAGCAGCCCCCCCACCTAACACTTGTTAGTTGCACTTTATTTTTATTATTCAGGATGAGCCCAAGTTGTTGCAGGTCTCAAACGAGCGTGTCCCTTGTGATATTTGCTAATCTTACATTGTTGAAATCAGGTTCAATACCATTATATCTGTTATTTTAAAAATCCATTATATACATTTTTGGCAGCTCCTGAAAACCCAAGTCAGGGTCAGGACGCCTCTGTGCTATAGGGACTTTAAAGAGTGTACAATCTAACATGACAAAGTACAGGCACAGGAAGGGGAGCAGGAAATGGCATAGGAGCAAAGAGATTATGATGGTGATTTGCGCATATGATATATCCTGCTTTTATTAACCTCCTTGTCTCCAAGTCAAGCAATATGTGGCATGTGGGGTGGAGGGATACAATCAAAACGTATCTTTAATGCATTATTTACAGGCAGTTTAAAAAGCAGGGTTAAGTGGCCACAAGGGCTCTGCATGCAAGGATGAGTAGGGAGTGTTTGGGTACTTTTGAAAATGGCAAGCGAGTGCCATGCCTTTAATCTGCCTTTATCCTGTACTCTCTTCTTCTCCTCTCACTCAGGCCTGCAGAGCCTGCCACCTTCTGAAACTGCCTTAGCCAGAGGGTTCAAAACCCTTGGTTTAGCCACCCAAACTTATTTCTGGCAGTGTAGACGTTTGAAAATGTTGGCCTCAACCACCCTTTGCTTCATTGTACCCATCTGTGTACTGGCTGTTATCATACTAATGGTTGCAGTAGCTACCTCGCAGGCCTATTGTGAGACTCAATCAATGCTCCGAAGGCAATTTGAGAGCACTGGAGGAAAGGTGTGACGGTGCAGAAGTACAAATTATTATGGAGATTTGAGAAGCAACGGTAGCATTAGTCATCTGGAGTCAATGGTAAATTTTCTCTGGAATGTGGTAGGACAAAATGATTCTAATTTGCTTTAAAAGATATAGAGGTTCAATCATAAAGGACCTGCCTCTTCTTCCCAGGAGAATCAATGAGAATTTTGTCATTGTCTGACTTAAGCAGGAGCAGGATCTGGCCCAGGACTGCAACCTCCTTTTTATCACTCATGCCACTGCTGATGAGCGAGACTCCCTTTCTGAAAGACAAATTGCCTAGCAACCATCAGCTAAACAGCCCCCAACACAATCACTATAAATATCTTCTTTGATAAGAGGCCAAATAAGACACTCAGGGCATTTCTGCATTGCCATTAAACCTCTGCTGACACGGGCCAGCCGTGGGTGTTTAATGGCAGGGTAGACATACTCTTGAGGCCTGATTCAGTCTCCCTTTCTCATCCAGAGGGGTTTACTCCATAGACTTCAGTGGGGACTGCTCACGGAGCACGGAGCTACTCAGCTTGAGTAACAGTGGCAGAATCAGGCCCTGACTGAGCATCCATTTAAGAAGTGTACAGGAGTAAAATTATCCTATTACACTTTTTGTCAAAACCAATCTTGGCTGACCTGGGAAAACGCTGTTGGCTTGGCATTGCAGCGCAGTGTCTGAGCCATGGTGTAAAGGATAAGTTGGGTGGGTTACAGCCCATTGTCAGAGACGGTGAGGCCTCTCACCACCCCAAGGAGAGCACAAGGAAGCTTCTATCTTCGAGTGATTGCTCATGTCCAGTCCAATATAGGTGTGTGCACGCCACAGTGCATGGTTCCCGGAACTTTTTTCCCCTTAGCAGACCTCGTAGGGCCGGCTCTGGTGCCCTCTGGAGTGCCGCTCCCATGCCGCAGCACATGAGGCACTGCCGGCCCTACGCCCCCTCAGTCTCTTCTTTACGCCCGTGAGAGTCGGATGGAACTAGCACTTGCTCTCTGCAAGTGCCATTCCCCTTCTTTGATCTCTTTGTTAATCAAAGTACCTAGTTAGTTAAGTAGTTGTTAAGTGTTGTAGATTAGGAAGAAGTCCCTGAGGGACTTAAGGTGGCCGGGCTATGTCCCGGCCGCCTGGGTTTAACCCGCTCCTTGTCCCCCCCCCACCTTAAGTGTTTGGGGGGAGAGCAGACGAGCAAGATATGCAAGGCTTTAAACAGTGAGCAGTCAGGTTTAAAGCCACGCTCCTATCGCAGTGCTCTGCTCTGTGTCCAGGTCGTCCTGCTCCCCCGCGGTGCGGAGCGCACCGTCGGCACCGTCAGTACCAGGTTCCACTCGGCACGGAGCAGCATCCCCGGTGCCGACACAAGGACAGCACATGGAACGCGGACACTCCCCTGAGCCATGGGTACGGGCAGGGTCGAGGACAGAGATGCACCAGCCACGACCCGTTGAGTCCCCTCCGGGTCTGCATCTCTGAGCAGGGGTCCACCCCTGACTCTTCGGAGTGGGAGAGTGCCCCCGCCAACACGGAGGCTGGCGGCATGAGCCTTGTTGGCCGGCCCATGCCACCTCCGCCCCCCCCCCCCCGCTGAGGGAGAAGGGGCTGGGGTCCCGGGGCAAGCCCGCTTGGGTTCCCCCAAAAGGCGGTGGAGATCCCCGGTACAGGGGGGACGATCTCCTGCCAGACAGCCACCAGGGGTAGAGCGAGGACGCTCCCCCAGCAGGTCGGCACCGGAGCTCCAGGCGGCAGCGGGGCTCTCCGGGCACTGGAGTCCCAGACGGTGACGGGGCTCCCGCTGGCTTCGCACCCCCAAGTGGGGCCGGAGCCCTCGGTGGCAGCTAGGCTCCTGCCAGCTCCGAAACCTCCAGAGAAAAAAAAAAAAAAAGCGGCAGTGGGGCTCCTGCCGGCTCGCACCCCCCGCCGGCTCCGCAGCTCTAAACAGGGCCAGAGCCCCCGGCAGCAGTGGGACTCCAGCCGGCTCTGCACCACTTAGCGGTGCCGGAGCTCCCAGTGGCAGCGGGGCTCTCGCCGGCTCTGCACACCCCGCCGGCTCCACTCCAAGCAGGGCTGGTGCTCCAGACAGCAGCGGGGCTCCCGCAGTACCACAGCCACCAAAGAAAAAAAAAAGAGCCGGGGCTGGAGCTCCTGAAGGCAGCGGGGCTCCCGCCAGCAGTGGGGCTCTACCAACACCGCAGCCCCAAGAGGGACCGGAGCTCGCAGCCACCCCACAGCTCCATGTGGCACCCGGGTCCACACAGCACCAGGACTCCATGCCGTGCTGTAGCTCTCCACAAGGCTGAGGGCTCTTTGGAGCTCCCCTCAGCGGTAGGCAGTGGAAGCACGGACCCCAGAGTGGTCAAGGCACCCAGGACCTAGTACAACCGCCCCTGTGGCGGCTCGGGTTCCACAGGGGGGGCAGTCATCGGAACAGCCGACGCCCCCTCAAGGTGTCCAAGCAGGCAGCAAAAGTGCTAGTAGGGGTACAGTCTGTGCCCTGGCACAGTTTGAGGCCCATAAACACCGCTCCTCGGTTGAGGAGTCAGACCCCGTGGAGATGCCCCCCTACAGGTGCACCCCTTCGGCAAGGGGAGCACCCGCAAGACTTGCCTCGGTAGTCCTATTACCCCTTCCTGGACGAGGCAGTCTCCGGGAGCCAAATGGTGCCACTGAAAGATTTCAGGGCGCACCAGGAGTTGCCCAATAGCGGGGCCCCTACCTTGAGATTGGCTTCCGCCATCCTGCATGGAGGAATCACGCTGGCTAAGGCAGCGCTCCAAACGTCAAATGATGCTGCTGCCGTGGCAGGTAGGACCATAGCCCCCGCAAGTTCCATGAGGACATGTTCATGGCTGCTACCATCAGGCCTGTCCAGGAGGTGCAGCAATCTATCCAGAATGCCTGGATCCAGGAGACTAGTATGCCGCCCTCGCCCTACAAGGATGCATACTTTCATGGGTCCATCCTCCGGAGCCAAAAGGGGCTGGTTCCTACTACCAATTTACAGCCTGCCCCTTGGCCTATCTTCGGCTCCAAGGGTGTTCACAACTTGCGTGGCAGTAATGGCGGCCCACCTCAGGCGATAGGGTATGCAAATCTTTCCCTACCTGGACGATTGGTTGATAGGGGGTAGGTCCAGGTTCCCAGTGCAGGTCAGCGTGACTTACGCTGCTCCACATGCAGCAGGCTGGGTCTGCTCATCAACGAACAGACGTCCACTGACCGCAGTGAAACGCATAGAGTTCCTTGGGGCCACCCTGGATGCTCCCCAGGCCAGAACCTTCCTGCGTCAGCCATGTTTTCAGGTGCTGGTCTCTATCATCTCCCAGCTGCACCAATACTCCACGACAACAGCCAGGCACTGCCTACTGCTGTTAGTCCACATGGCGGCCTGCACATACATAGTGAGGCTAGCTCGCTTGAGGCACAGGCGCTTCAGGCATGGTTGGCCTCGGTATATGTGCCGAGCAAACACCCACTGAACTGGGTGGTCCAGTTCTCTGCCCGCCCTAGCCTCCCTGGACTGGTGGAGATTCCCCAGGGCAGTAGGGAAGGGTGTTCCCTTCATGGAACTGATCCCGTCGGTCACCTTAAGTTCCGATGGCTCGTATGTGGTCGGTGAAGGAAAAGTGCTTGCAGGTCACCGTGGGGGAGCTGAGAGCCATTCGCCTAGCGTGCAGGCTGTCCCTCCGATCCCTGACAGGCAGAGTGGTGCATGCACTGCTGGACAACACTGCAGCCATTTTACATGAAGAGGCAGGGAGGGGCGTCTTCCCTGCCTCTCTGCGAGGAAACTACCCGTCCGTGGGGCTTTGCCATGAGGCACGACTCCGCTGGACTGCATCTCATCTCATGGGGGTGAGGAGCGACGAGGCGGATCGCCTCAACAGGTCGTTTCTACCCCACCATGACTAGTCGCTGCACTCAGGGGTAGTGACTGCGATCCTCCAGAAGTGGGGTGTCCCCCAACCGGATCTGTTCGTGTCGGTTGGGAATGCGCAGTGCCAAGGCTCAGCTTGCGCCGGGGTCTTGAGACTGGGTTGCTTTCAGATACGTTCCTCAGTAATGGGATGGGGACCCTCAGATATGCGTTCCCGCCCACTCCACTCCTGCCAAAGGTCTTACTGAAAATAAACAGGGGCAGGGCAGATGTCATATTCACTACTCAGGCCTGACTGAGCCAGCGCTGGCTCAGCATGCTGCTGGACCTTTCGTTCACCCTGCCCATGGGGCTCCCGAGGTGGCATGACCATCTGTCCCAGGACCACGTTGGTCAGGGTGCTCAAAGGGGTGGAGAGGCGGTATCCCCAGGTCCGCAACCCGGTGCCTCCCTGGGATATCAACCTGGTCCTCTCGAGACTCATAGGGGCTTCCCCTTTGGACATGGCTTCATGCCCTCTGCAGCGCTTCATGGACGGTAGCCTTTCGGGCGGCCATTACCTCAGCTTGGGGGGGTCTCCAAACTTAAGGCCTTGACCTCGGAGCCCCCTTATACACTATTCTATACGGATAAGCTGTAGTGGAGGCCATGTCCGGCCTCCTAGCCTGGGTTGGTTTCCGAACCTCGTTGTAACCACGATTGATCTCTCCCTGTGTTTTCCCAAACCGCGCAGTCTGGGTTTGGAGATGGCATTCTCTAGACACCAGACGAGCCCTGGCCTGTTACATCGAAGACACGGCCGTTCCAGAAATTGGCGCAGCTCCTTGCCGCGGGCGGGGGACTGGATGAAAGGATCACCGGTCTCCACTCAGCACATCTCCACATGGATCACATCCTGCATCAAGTACTGCTAGGAGCAGGCGAATGTGCCGCTGCCGGGTGTCTTCACAGCGCATTCACCCAGAGCTAAGGCCTCGTCTGCGGCTTTTCTGGAGAGAGTGCCCCTGCAGGATGTCTGCAAAGCAGCCGCCTAGTTGTCGGTCCACACCTTCACGTCCCACTACGCCATCGTTCAGCAGGCGAGAGAGGACGTAGGATTCGGCAGAGCCGTGCTGAGGGCAGCTCACCGGTAACTCCTACCCACCTCCGAGGTATGGCTATTTAATCACCTATATTGGAATGGATATGAGCAATCACTCGAAGTAGAAAACAGGGTTACTTACCAGTAACTGTTGTTCTTCGAGATGTGTTGCTCATATCCATTCCAAACCCACCCCCCGTCCCCGCTGTCGGAGTCGGCAGAAAGAAGGGACTGAGGGGGCGTAGGGCCGGCAGCACCTCATATACTGCGGCATGTGCGTGGGGCTCCAGGGGGCACCAGAGCCGGCCCTACGGGGTCTGCTAAGGGGAAAAAAGTTCCGGGAACTGTGCACTGTGGCGTGCACACACCTATATCGGAATGGACATGAGCAACACATCTCGAAGAACACCAGTCACTGGTAAGTCACCTTGTTTCTCTGTTGGTGCTCCCCGACTGTGCTGGGGAGGGAAGGCTAGGCCAGACGAGTGGTTCCACCTACTCCTTGCCTGATTTTCAGCAATTTGTTCCCAAGGTAGAGAAACTTGGTAGCAGCATCAGGTGCCAGGGCTGTGATTCAGGGTGGCCCTTTCCATGCTACGCAAGGTGAGGAGGGAGTCCTTAACTACCTAAAGAAAATAGGATCATAAGAATTAGAGAGCGGGATTGGCAGTAGCTGTTCTCCTGTCTCCTTCCTGAAGCTGGGATTTTCCTGATGCTATAGATGAGGTTGACATGACATTTCTCTTCCACAGCTTCATTTTCAATTAACTATCACTTTGGATACAGATTCCTCCTGGACTCACCTTTGACAATCATAGCCTAGTCTGGGAATGGCATAATTCCACCAAAATGGGAAATGAGTGGGTCAGCCATCTTTAAAGTATAGGAAATGAGACGTGTGATCTAATGGTCTGAGCAAATGGTCTGAGCCGAGTTCTAATTCTGGCTCTGACACAGTCTCCCCCTGCAGCCTTGGGCAAGTCACATAGGCCAATGTTTTCAAAACTGGCCACTGGTTTTGGGCGCTGTAATTTGTGGGTGCCCTCGATAATAATACTCCCCACCTACCGACTTTAGAGCCACTCAGTCCTTTGAAACGCTTTATCCATTTAGAGGGTACTATCACCGGGTATCTAAATTCTGTACAAAACCCACCACTGAATCCATTACTTAGCTTGTAAAGTGCTTTGAAGATGGAAAATGCTATCTGAGTGCAGCTAAGTGCTATTAAAATACGTTTTGAGGCGGTTATGATATTTTAATGTGCTTCTGTAACTCAAACTCAGCTTTTACTGATAAAACAAAACTGTCAAGTGATTAAACCTTAATGAGAGCAAGTTGTTTTTCCTAGTTTGAAAATGCTCATGACAATAAGATGCTATTATTTCAAATGGTGCGCTTGGATGCTGCCGTCTGACATTTTCAGTCTAGTTTTTAGTTGGTCTCAAAGATATTCAAAATGGCATCTGTCCACAGAAAGTCACTTGTTGTTGTCTTTTTTGCTAATTCTTGCCAACAGCAGGAAAAGCATGATTTGCTTTTTAACTGGAATCTCATTATTATTTGCATGTCAGTAGCAGCTTGAGGCTCCAGCTGAGAATGGAGCCCCCAGTGTGTTTGTACAGCACATCGTAAGAGGTAGTCACAAAGAGCTAAATAAAGAAGGCAAACAAAGGCTAGAGGAAAGGAAGCATTATTTCCTCCCTTTCACACATGAGGCAATCAAGGCACACTGTCCCTGCTCCATGAAGGGACTTAGGCACTGCAACGCTGATCATTGCAACACCGAACTGTCAGGCACCTAGAAAATCACAGGAACAACACTGAGCTCCGCAAAGTTTGCATTAGGCACCTAGGGTCCCTATACAATGAAGAGAGCAAGCCAGGGACCTTAGAACGCGATCCACAAAGCCAGCACACTAGATGGAGCCACCTGACTTAGCCAATGGGAGATGCCGATGACAGAAGTTTATCCTAAGCGCCACCTCCCTTATGGCACTTAAGTCTGGGCTGCAGGGAGGTGCCTGCATTTGTTTGTAATCCAAAACCAAGAACCCGCTGCCTGCAGTCCACAGAACTCCTGCTGAACCCTATAGGTGCCTAAGTGGTTTCTTGCGGGAATGAGTTAGGCACTGCCTTGCTCCACACAAAACAACAACTTTTAGCCCAATGATAGGTACACTCACCTTGGATGTGGGAGGCCTAAATTCAGTTTCCCCCTCTGCTTGGGAGGGAGACAGGATTTGAACAGAGAAGGACTCTGTAGTCCAGTGGCTCGGCCAACCATTGAGGAGGATCCAGTCTTTCTGCTCCATTCTCTTTTTCATTATTTGTCCACAGGGGAACAACTTCAACAGGAGAGATGGAGGGCGCCCCCATACCAGAATATCCCATAGCTCAGTGGTTAGAGCATGCTCCTGAGAGGCAGGAGTTCCCCGCACAAATCCTTTAGAGAGTGTGGAATTGAACCTGGGTCTCCCATATCCCGGCTGAGTGCACTAACCACTGAGCTAGAAATTACAAGGTAGGCAGCACCCTTTCCTCTGGCTGGAGTTTGAGTGGGACCTGTACCAGAAAGTGGCCTATGACCACACCATCCAGATCAGGGCCCTCCATGTGACATAGGCAAGCAAATTCCTCTCTTCTCCCAGTGCATGGATCACATGGGGGCTTAGGCACCTAGGGAATGTTTACTCTGAAAACATAGGTCCAAAGTGAGTTTAGGCACCTGCAGGGGTTAGCGGGAGTTTTGTAGATTGCAGTAGATTGCTTCACCAGGCCTTGGAAGATCAGCAGATCATTGGCTGGATGAAATACCTGCGTGGGAGCCCTCCAAGGAAAAGTTGCACACTTTAGGACGTGGTGGTGGTCGTTCGGAATACAGTATCCTATATTCCTGCTGCATAAGTCGTGAACTAATCCCCTCCACATGGGTTGGGGACATTGTACTGCCTTTCACAGGAGACTGTAGTAATAGCATTCACTCTTCCATAGCTAGCGCCACACTAGGAAACCCTTTTTAAAAAGGACTCCTGAGGCAGTGACAGCAGGGGATTGTGATTGCAAAGGGGGTGTGCTGTCTGGGAGCTGGGCTGAGTTCCAGGGGACCCTGGGGTTGGTAGAAAGGTGCAAACCTCTATGAGAAGAGCTTTTTGTGCCCATGCCCCAGGAGCTGTGAGGTGAGGAGTGGAACAGCTGCCCATTCTGGAGGGCAACCCCTATCCCACTGAGAGCGTGATGATTTTGGGGGAAAAGCAATAAGAGGATCCCAGCGGTGTTTGTGCTTCTTCTGGCGAAGTATTTCCTCTTCTCTCGGGCCACAGAGCAATGTGGAGAAATAGCAACAAAAGCTGGAGCGGAGCACGTGCACACATCGTGAGACAGAGGAAGGGGAAAGTAAACATGCAAGCACACATGGAAGAAGGAAGAGGCACAATATGGGTGGAGACAGGACAAAGCCAACACAAGGGCGGGGAGATTCCTACATATGCTAGAGCTCTCCCTGCCACCACCCACAATTCACATGATGAAATGCCCGAGAAACACTCGGCTGCAGCAGGTCTGGCATGTGGCGTGAAGGCACAATATGTGAGTGTCACACATCCAGAAAACGGGGCTGAAAAGCCAATGATGCCAAGCCATATAATGGCTATGAGCAGCCATGATTCAAACCCAACACAGGGTGTAATAGCAGCATGCACATCATTCAGTGTCAGTGCTTGGCATCCTGGCTTGTTCAGGGCTGAGCACACGGATGGCACTGAATTAATATTATTAATAGAAAAGGACCAAATCAGGAGTTCTTTACTCAAGCAAAACTCCCATTGACTTGAATGAGAGTTTAGTCACTATGTGTGATAAAGTCAGGCCAGAGGGCCACAAAAGGGCATATCAGGGCTGGGGCGTGAGCCCAAGAATGCCAAAAGCCCTTTTACCTGCAAGCAGGGGAGAGATTATTGCAGGGCAATTAGAGACACCTGGACCCAATGAAGGGCTAGTCCAGGTGTACTTAAACCCTGCCTCCCCTAAAGGGAGAGGGGGAAGCACAGGAGAAGGAAGCTGCCAGAAGGCTTGTGGCAGCTGGAGGAGAAAAGTCCCCCAGGCTAGGAGATGATGCTTCTCTGCAGCCAGAGGGGCAGAGAAGGAAACAACCCTTGGCCCCAACCAGCAGGAGGAAGCCACAGTAAGGTACCTCCCCTGGCCCTGGGGGCACGCTGAGTGGAAAGGACAAAAGACTTGTTCAACCTGGGGAGTCGGGGTAACCGATGACTCCCTGGCCCACTACAAGGGGTAGAAGCGTGAGACCCAGTAGGGTGAAGCTGGCTGTTTGCCACATATGGTAAAGATGGATCTGTCCAAGTCTGTCCAAATGACGAAGCGCTGAGCAGAACAAACCAAGAGGCCAACCGTGCAAAGTTACAAGCATCCATATCCTTATGCTACTGCCACTTGCTGGAGCTTTCTGACCACCTTCCTCTCCCCCATGTGCTAAAACCCTATGGAGGAAGCTCTGGGGGTGAAAATCTTCTGTGAGAATCCTTTTGTAGAGTTCCTCCCTGATCATTCTTAGAGGGAAGGTGTGAGGTCAGGCTTTGACTCCCACAAACTCTGAAGCCTGTCCACAGTGCTGGGGGAGCCTGGTTTTATTATATACCTTTTTTTAATGGACTGCTCCACTTTCCTGTGTGTCTGTCGTTTGCAAACCGCTCCTTGTCTGCTTT
Organism: Emydura macquarii macquarii; assembly: GCF_026122565.2. Lineage (NCBI taxonomy): Eukaryota > Metazoa > Chordata > Testudines > Chelidae > Emydura > Emydura macquarii. The sequence continues at coordinate 7,722,512 of NW_027130455.1, forward strand.
CCATTGCTTGCTCTTAGTTTGAATTTCTCATGTTGAGTGTCTTGTTCAAATAGCTAATGCTCGCAGGACTCTAATTTCACTCCCATTTTGGTGATTTTCTCATTTCAGCTCTAAGTAATATTCCATGCACACATTTGTTAGTAGGTGGGATACAGGACGTTGCAAATTATACAGAAATACTTTGCTGCAATTTTTCATCCTGACTTTATTGTAATAAAAAGAGGAGAAAAGAGGTTGGCTACAGGAGGGAAGGAAGGTGTGAATTACTGATATTGTCAAAGGCATCCTGAGAATTACATGGTTTGATACCCTCCCCTGAGCTAAATCTTTGTTCTATGCCTAAGAAAATACACCCGTAATCCTGGTGAGAATTCACATTGTGACACATTTAGGGAAGGCCTACATTTAAAGAGCGGCAGCTGCACAGCTACAGCACTTTAGTGAGCTTCTCCTGTTGGCGTAGTTAATCCATCTCCATGAGAGGCGGAAGCTGTGCCGACAGAAGACACCCTCCTTTTGACATAGCGCTGTCCATCCTGGGGGTTAGGTGAGTATAACTGCGGGCTCAGGGGTGTGAATTTTCACACTTCTGAGGGATGTAGTTATACCGATGTATGTTTATAGTGTAGACCTGGCCTCAGACTTCAAGTACACTTACAATTTATACCAGCAAAGCTATGCTGGTTGGAGGAGGGGGGGGGGAACCACACTCCCTAGCAACACAGATATACTGACAAAACCCCACTGTGGATGCAGTTATGTTGACACCAGAGGACTTCTATCAACATAGCTAATGTCATTCTTGGAGGTAATGTTTCTTACCTCACCAGAACTCCTTCTGTTGGAGTACACTGCAGCTATGCGATGGGATTATACCAGCACAGACTCTGTAGTGTAGACATAGCCTTAGATAGTGGATGGATTCCTCACCAAAAAAAAAAATCTTGATTTTTTTTTCCACCAGTTTCTATACATTCATAGATCATAAGATCAAAAGAGACTATTATAATAAATCTATGCTAGGTCTCCACCACAGACCAGTATCGGTATAACTATGTCGCTCAGGCATGTGACAAATCCATACCCCTCAGCATCATAGTTCTACTGACCTAACTCCCCGCATAGCCAGTGCTATGTTGACAGGACAGCTTCTACTTCCTCTCCGGGAGGTGGCTTAACAATGCTGCTGGGAGAAGCTCGCCCATCGGCATAGTAGTATCTTCACTAAAGAGCTGCAGCTGTGCTTGAAGCCAAGTCTGACCTAGTCGGCCCTCCTGCAAATAGGGTAACCAGATAGCAAATGTAAAAATGGAGATGGGATGGTGATGATAGATGCCGATATAAGAAATTCCCCACATATTGGGACTGTCCCTATAAAATTGGGACATCTGGGTCACCCTCTCTGCAATCCCTAGTTTTTTAAATACTGAATGCTGTTATTAAAGGTACATATGAAGTTCAATTGTTATAGTATATTTTGAGTGAAAAATTATGATTTTTGTTTTAAAAAGACTGACAGCAATTGACAGATGGCACAAGTTGAATGCACGATGCCAGTTATTTTTGTCATGAGCCCATTAAGGTGTTCATTCCCCAATTTTTGTGTTTACATTTGTAACTTTATTTTTGCACTAACATAGTTTTAGGCATTTTGAATTTTCTTTCATTCTTAAATTTTCTTTGTTTGAGAGAAAGAGGCCAACATTTTCCAACCTCTAGTGTAAAACTAAGCTCCTAAAGCCAGACTTAAGTTCGTGAATAAAAATGGCCTAATTTTGGTTTGATTGCATGGCCATTGATTTTTGTCACTCTTGTTCATACTGTGTAAAGCTTCACGCTGTGAGCAGCCCGACTGATTTCAGTAGGCCTACCCTGTAGCATAAAGGTCCTAAATCAATACAGCTCTAAATAGCCTTTTAAGCACTAATGTTCAACCTCACTGAGGTAAGGGAAGGGTGCTGAGTTCAAACCTCTGCTCTTGCTGTTGTTTGCATGAAGGGAGTTTTCTGTAAAACCAGTTTATGCGAGGCAGCTGTACTGTCACAAGAGAAAAAAAATTTAATTTACTTAAAACAAACTTACAGCACTTCTTAGGTCCAGTTTACACTAGCAAATTAGGTTGTTTTAACTACATTGTTCAGGAGTGTGAAAAATCCTCACTCTTGAGTGACACAGTTAAGTTGACCTAAGGCCCTGTGTAGACCATGCTAGTCAATGGAAGAATTCTTCCAACAACCTTGGTGCCATCTGTCAGGGACGTGGATTACCTACGCTGAGGGAGCATACATAGCATCTACACTAAAGCATTACAGCGGCGAAGCTGCAGCTGTGCCCCTGTAGCATTTCAAGTGTAGACAAGCCCTTAGGGTAGATCAGTTCTAACTATTTACATATGGTCTCATACATGACATAGCCCTTGTATGTTTTGGCCCACAGGTTAAAAACAAGAATGCTATCTCAATTTGGAGCCAGTTGATCCTGTCAAGACTAGGCTGGTGTCATAGGATCTCTTTCTAGCCGCACAAAGAAAATTGAATTATTGATGGCTGATTCTTTGCATACAAGCGCAAGCTGCCACTAGACCTTGGCTAATATTTTTAAAATGTACTGTGTTCCCATGGCAGCAGCAGTTTAATGGGAGGGCTTACTCTTTATGCACAGTGCACAAGGTTATTTTTTAATTTGGAACAGTTTCTCTGGTATTTATCTTCTAAGGTTTGATCCAACATGTCAGTGGAAAGACTCCAACTCTATTGCAATGGAAGTCGGATCAGACCCTTGCGAATGGCTCCATCCACCTAGAGATATCCTTGGTGTTGTGGCTGAGTAACTGAGTATCTCGTCCAGGGAAGGATCAGCCCACTGCTCAAGGCCAATTGGAGTGTGTGTAAGTTCCATGCTGAGGAACGTACACAGGTTGGTCAAACAGGAGAGATCATGTAAATAAAGCTTTCCAGTTCCCCGTAGCAGCTCTGAACCTTGCCCCAGTCCTCTTCCTCGATCTTGAGCTACACAACCTATAGGCTTATGGTAAGCCAAACTCCATCCACATGCCAACAGGTGCTTCCAGATTTTTGATTTTTCATATATGAGGGCTTATGTAATGAACTTACCAACCGGTGATGCTGCCGGGACTGAAATTTAATGGAGAAAGGACAATCGGACCTCTCTCTATATACAGTGACTGATTGCTCTAAAAAAGTCATATCAGTTATAAATAATTGCCATATTTTTTATCATGTTTTGGGTTTCCAGAAGGGCTTTCAAAGAACTGAAAAGATCACTGCCTGTGACTGTAACAAGATTGATCATTCCAGTAGAGCTCAGCTAACCCAAGCAGCTTGTGTCTCTGATATATTGTGGGGGAAATGTCTTTCAAGATTACAATCAAGTAAGTCTTACAGATTCAGTTAATCTCTCTGTGCACTGCAGTATATAATGCATTCATCCATGCCCATCCCGCCATGAAAATAAACCATATAAAAATGATGATATTCATGTAATTAAATAACAAAGACCAAAAAATTTCCTTTTTTCAGACAGCACATTTTAATTAGGACTGACATTGAGAGAGTGCAATATACCGCTACTTTATCTTGCTGTTTATACATATAGCAACCCATGCATTAACTGTTAATCTCCAGCCTCCATGCTCTAGTGATGTTTTAATGGCAGCCAATATGATTGCAATATACAGACTACCAACTGCTTTAGGACCCAGCCCTGAAGTCAATGTTTGCATTTCTGGTAAGGAAATGGATGAACAGGTCTGAATTCTTAATTTAGAAATCATTTGAGAAAATACAACAGTAACATCAAAATATCAGTTCGTGCATTTGTTGTTTTTAGAGGGACATTTTTCAAATATTGTTATGTGTATTGGGAATTTTACTGTTTTTACTTGCGTGTAGCAGGGTATATTTTTTTAAGCTTTAAAATTTGGAAAGTAAACTGAGTGCTCATAGAGGCTTCAACAAGGCATAGTATACAAAGCGGAGCTAGTTCCCTTTAAATCAATGTAACCAGTGGTATCTCTTCTGAAGTTGATGGAAGTACACTGGTGTCACAAGAAGTAGATCAAAAGAGAATCAGGTCCAGAAACTGCATGCATTCCTTCAGTCCTACAAGTGTATATCAATTCTGACTCTCAACACCTGTTATCTCACTGCTAGACCTATCTGAAACAAAGACTAGCAACTGTACCGTATCTTGTAATAGTTTGAATGGGGAGTAGGATAAACTATCAAACTCACTTTCATGGCTGATCTAAGTTAGAATGTTTGATTCAGATCTCTTACATGCAAAGTGTACTAATTTAACTTACCACCCAATAATGCTACCTTTTTTGTTAGGCAGCTAGCACAACTAATTTTAAAATAGCAGAACAAAAATATTGTACAATTAAATGCCAAACACGTGGACATTTTTTAACTGTGCTGAGTGATTTTCTTTTGTTTTGTTTTAAAATCAATTTATCAATGACATTTTCCATAAAACATAACACTTTAAAAGGTCTGGGAAATTTGCAACAGACACTGTCAGGGAAAAGTGAACTAAAATTATAACAAATGTCTGATATTTTAAACTGAGCATCCAGCATTAAATAGTCTGTTACAATGAAGCATGCTGGTATAAGGCTGCAGGTAACTGTCCCCTGGAACCTTCACCAAAATATCTCCTGAAGCTATTCCAGTTTGCAAAATTGTGTTTAAATCACCCTGGAAGTGTCCCTTTAAACAACCAATGCGTTGTATTGTTCAAACATCTCTCCAGTCATGTTTTCACAAACAAAGACTATTTTACGACACTGCACTAATATTCATGAGAAAGAAATGGACACACAGTAATATACCACAAAAATACTCCATTTTCACTGGTTTCAAGTTTTAAGCAATAAAAATCCCACTAACTATTCTATCCAATGCTAATGCATTACAAGATCTTTACATTTCTTTACTTTTGAACTGAATATGCAACAAACAATTTTAAGATTTGACAGGTTTCATTTAAATACACTAGTCGTAGATCTAAGGCCTGAAGGGACCACTGTGATCATCTAGTCTGACCTCCAGGACCCCCACATGAGGGGGAAAATGGGTACACTTTACTAGGGCCCAGAGGCCTTGGGGGATCCGGCCCAGGCTGCAACCCCCATGGGTATGTGTGTGAGAGGGGGCCCGTGTTACAAGTTTGTACTGGGCCCAAAAAAATTATGCTTGGCCCTGCTGACCTCCTATATATCACAGGCCACAGAACTTCCCCAAAATAATTCCCAGATCCTAGCTTTTAGAAAAACATCCAATCTTGATTTTAAAATGGTCAGTGATGGACAGTCCACCATGCACCCTGGTAAATTGTTCCAATGGTTAATTACTTTCACCGTTAAAATTTTACATCCTATTTCCTGTGTGAATTTGTCTATCTTCAGCTTCCAGCTCTAGGGTCGTCTTCTATATTTATGTGATAGATTGAAGAGCCTATTATTAAATATTTGTTTCCCATGTAGGTACTTATAGACTGTAACCAAGCCATCAATCAACCTTCTCTTTGTTAAGCTAAATAGATAAGACTCAAGAAGCTCAATCACTACAAGGATATTTTCTAATCCTTTCATTGTTCTCGTGGCTCTTTTCTGAGCCCTCTCCAATTTATCAACATCCTTCTTGAATTGTGGGCACCAGAATTGGACACAGTATTCCAGCAGACGTTGCACCAGTACCAAATACAGAAGTAAAATAACCTCTCTACTCCTGAGATTCCTGCTCATGTGTCCCAGTTTCACATTAGCTCTTGTGGCCACAGTGTCGCACTGAGAACTTAAGTTCAGCTGATTATCCACCATGAGCCCATAATCTTTTTTTAAAGTCACCGCTTCCCAGGATAAGCAGTAAGGATATCTTGTAAGTATGGCCTACACTCTTGGTTCCTAGATGTATATTTACATTTAGCTGTATTAAAATGCATATTGTTTGCTTGTGCCCAGCTCACCAAGTGATCCAGATTGCTCTGAATCTGTGACTTGTCCCCTTCATTATTTACCACTCCACAATTTTTGTCATCTGCAAACTTTATCAGTGATGATTTTGTTTTCTTCCAGATTCTTGATAAAAATGTTAAATAGCGTAGTGCCAAGAACTGATCCCTGTGGGACCCCATTGGAAATGGACCTGCTCGATGATGATCCCCCACTTAGTTATATTTTGAGATCTATTAACTAGCAAGTTTTCAATCCATTTAATGTGTGCCATGTTAATTTTGTATTACTCTAGTTTTTTAATCAAAATGTAGTGTGGTACCAAGTCAAATGCCTTACAGAAATCTAAGTATATTACATCATGTTAGTTTGACAGGATCTATTTTCCATAAACCCATGTTGATTTGCATTAATTTCATACTTCTCCTTTAGTTATTTATTAACTGAGTCCTGTATCAGCTGCTCCATTATCTTGCCTGGGATTGACGTCAGGCTGACAGGCCTATAACTACACAGGTCATCCCATTTACCCTTTTCAAAAGATGGCACAACATTAGCTTTCTTCCAGTCTTCTGGAACTTCCCCAGTGCTCCAAGACTTGTTGAAAATCAAATTATCTGGACCTGCTGATTTAAAAATGTCTAATTTTACTAGTTTCTATTTAACCTCCTCCAGACATACTAGAGGAATGAAAACAGTGTTGTCATCTATAAAACCATATCATCTGTTTTTTCCCCAAATACAGAACAAAAATATGTATTGAACCTTTCTGCCTTTTTTGCATTATTATTGATAATTCCTTTTCCATCTAGTAATATCACGAAACTAACAAATATTTGTTAATATCTGTATTGTATAAAAATCACCAGTGAGTGGTGAATATACTTATCATTGTAGTTTAAGGAATGATTCAGACTTGATTGAGTCTGATCTCAGGTTGTTGGGGTGTGTGTGCGTGTGTGTGTGAAGAGCATCTGCATATTTATTTTAGCAACAAACACAGAGGCTGGTTAGTTTATCAAACCACAGGACTTTGTAAAGAGCATATGACACAGTAACTGGACAGTAGGATTTGGGTGTAGGATTTGCCCTCGGCTCTGGGACAGCACGTCTGAAAAATGTCTGCTAGCGCACTCTGTACATGCTTTTCTCTCTTGTGGCCTACAGGTCTTGTCATTAATTCATCTGTGTGGGCACCCCGTCCCTGTAAGAACATGTCTATGAATACAGTCCTCGTTGGCAGGTCTGAAAGGGACGAATGAGACTTTCCTCCATTTCATCAAGGGTAGGACCGTGATGGGATGATGAGCATGTCCAAGTGGTTCATGGAAGGTGTATGCTAGCACCTAGATTGTTCACTAATAATTCTGAGTGAAAGGTTTAATACTGATTACTTACTGGTTTTCCCATTCACACTATCAACAATTCTTCTTGCAGTGTTGATAATACATATGTTAAAAGGAACCCAGTGAGTAAGCTAAATGGGAAAGCAAATGTTATTTATGTAGATATTGCTAGGCACTGTTATTAATGTTCTGTTAAAGTGTTTTTAAACTGTATTTTTGGGCAAAAGTTATAGCTGACACTAATCAGCCTTACGCTGGACCCTACGTTAAACCAGTGACTGTGTAAAAGCTGTGAAAGATATGCATTACCATTTGGGTAATTAAAAGAAAAATCCCTTCCCACTATATTCAATATTCAAGAGTTCCATTGCAATTAGCCTTGATTTGCCATTTGAAAGAAATGCCACAATGCAGACATGAACCCCCATTTGTTACAAAATTGAATGAAAACCCCCCACAACAATTTTAAAAAAACCACTTTAGCGAGTTATGGCAGTATCTTTCTGACTTAAATTTCCCAGTGAATCGGGGGCATTGCCTCAAAATATGTCCACTATTTCTATCAATACATCATCATCCTCTTGTTTGGTTTGTTTCAGTTACCTGTTGCATCTGATCTTTAGCTCAGCTTGCAAACTCTTGAGGTAGGGATTGTCTTCTTCTGTACCCTGACTAGCCAAGTGGCGCCTTGACTTGAGGCCTCTAGTTGCTACTGTAATACAACTAAGAATGTCATGCATCCTTTTCTTATAAGGCATGTTGTGGAAGATGTGTGTTCTATACTGTATTTGATACCAAATAAATGTTAAAAGGTGGCTATTTTAAACACAATAGATATAAAATGCAGGTTCTTTACCTCAGCACAGACAGTCTAAATATGCAAACCCTTGTAGTAGGGGTTATCATTACTATTCAGCACCTACTCTTTAGAATCCATTATTCATAGGGGTGGGGAATTAAAACCAAATTAGTTAAGAAATAGAATTAAGGATCAAAATCTTGCAGTCCGTACTCAGACAAAACTCGCACTAGCTTTAGAGGCTAGGGAGCTGAGAACACTCTAGTTCTAAACCCAGCTCTAACACAGTCATCTCTTTTGACACCGACTGCTATGAATGGGATTATTTTACCTCAACACAGTTTGAGTAAGAACTGCAGAATTGGACTCTAGCTGGCAAGTAACAAAGTTTGGCATTTCCCATACTCTGTTACACACACTTCAATACCATGCCATCTCAGCATGGAATCTGTCCCTCTCCCTTTCTAGTATCTGTGCAGTTCAGTGTTTCATGTCTGTAAGGGCACTCCTACTGTTTTAATGGTTCCAGCTTCACGTAATCCATTCTGCATGCTATTTACCTGATGGATTTCACTTTTCCATTATTCATATTTAAGTGGTTTTATAAATATTCAAACTCTAGAGGGTGATATGAGGTTACTGTATGTAAACAGTCTGCAAATTAGTTTATCCTCTCTGAATAACTGATAGGACCCTAAACCCAGTCCATTCATTGAGAAGGGCAGTGTCCTTTGTTCGGTGTGGCTTGTATTGGACGTGGGGAGAGAGGAAAGTCATCCTGTACTACAACCGTCAAAAGTGGAGCATACAGGAGTAATCAGCACGAAGAATCTATAAGTCTTTGACGAACCTTCTTATCTTCGTTGCTTGCACTTTCATTTCCACATGGGAGCTGATCTGTTAAGACTAAACAAAAGCAAATGCTCCTTAATATGAAATTCCATCTCATCATTTCATCACAAGCCAATATTCCTTACAACAAAATACCGACAGTGGAGATTTAAAAAACACAAACCCGCCATGTATTTGCACCGTTACTTTGTACTATAGCGGGGCTACCATGTGGTTTTATACAGAGATGTACGCAAAGGGCCCCATCCGTGTGGTGCTGCCTACAAACTGCTGAGCCTAAGGAGCAGCTGATTGCTTCCTTTTGGAAGTGCAGAACCCCGAGCTAGAGTAGAACCACGAGCTGGTGCATAGCGGTCTGGAGCTATGCCCCAGGCATAGCCCCACTTTTGGGTGTTCAGTGGTGCTCTGATTCTGGGTGTTCCTGTCCTCTGAGGTGTGCCTTTCTTGGAGCCTTTCCTGTGCTTGTGTAAGGGAGCTAGAATCTGCACCGAGGTTTGTAAAATCATGTATTGTATCATGCTAAGGTCACTAGAGGCAGGTGAAAACGTGGGGACAGTTAAATGCAACCCTCAATCCTCCTTGCACAGATCAAAGGCCACAGTCATTGTAGTCAACCTTTATACAAAACCTATAAAACTGAGAACTGACTGGAGAACCATACATCCATTTTGTGACAACTTTTGAGTTTCAACATTTGTTTTCGTTCCACACTGAAACACACCCAAAACCTCTTGAACATTTTCATGAAACTGAATCAAGTCGAAACATCAGTTTTCAGTTTCAAAAGGTCAGGTTTTCGGTAAGGTACTCCCTCTCAGCAACTGGAGTGTCCACCATGGATCAAAGAAACTTTCCCATTGAAATCGATACATTCCAGCTTTGACAAAACAGTCTATTTCAACAGCAACCATTTAGTCGTCGGTGTCCTGACCAACTCTGATAGCGGTACAGAAATGTATCATTGTGTTGATAGCATTGAGGGGAGTGACTTAGAATATCACATCATGAACATTTCTCTCAAGTTGAAGCTTCCTCCCTTATATTAGGCAGAAGAGACAATATCGTTATTGTGCTGAAAAATTATTTAAACATCCCCTGCCTTGGAAACTTTGACTTAATCTCAGTGTTCTCAGAAACTAACTTGGTATCCTTCATGAATTCCCTATGCAGACTACAAGCTAAAGTGGAGTTAGGACTGGTGAACATTTTACAAAGAATTCCTAAAAATATTAGCACAAGCTTCTAAAACACTTTGGTTAAGGGGACAGTGGCAGCAGGTTCCTAATCTTTCCATTATTGTTCCACTGCTGCAACTGCAGTTTCCTCCTATTTGAGCTAAATATGGTCCGAGTTCCGAGTCATTCACGCCTCTACATAGAACATATCCAGTCGTGATTTTAAGAAGGCCAGTCAGACAAACCTGGGTTAATGTTCCAACTACCTTCTCTGTTAAAAACATGGGCCTTATTTCCTGTTTGAGGCTGTGTACACTACAGCGCCTGTGGCAGGACAGCTAAGCCTGCATAGCCCCCTAGAGTTGATGCAGTGTATGGCGACAGCAGGAGGTGTTCTGCTGGTACGGGAATACTGTACCCCAAATGACGTTAGCTATGCTGACAGAATCCCTCTAGCTGCATCTACAGGGGGGGTTTTGACAGCCTAGCTATGTCGGTTAGGAATGTGTTTTTTTCATAACCCTGGCCATCATAGCCATGCTGCTGTAACTTTTAAATCTAGATAAAGCCTTAGGGATCCTTTTCTGCAGTGCACTACTCTGTGGGGCACCCTCCACCCCAGGAGAGGGGAGGTTAGACAGGGAGCATGGGAGAAGTGGAGCAGGGTTTGTGGCTTAGGCATAAACAGTTTCCCTTGCCACAAAGAGCAGATCGACAGCAATAACCAGGGGCTCTGCTGCTAACATGAGGGTAAAAGGAGTCTCGTCCCTGCTACCATCCCCTCGGATCTTGTGTGTGTGTGTGTGAGTGAGAGAGTGAGAGAGAGAGAAAGGGGGAGAATTAATTTTTATGTGCCTCCTATGCACCTCTGTTCCTCTAGCCTGAAGACAACCAGCCTTTCATGCTGTTCTTTAAAACAAAATCATGACATCACTAACTTCCCCATCTTATCTTGGTCCTACTTCTCAATGCAAACACATTGTGCAATGACTTTATACTGAATTACTTTGTGATTGATCCAAAGAACTAAGAACTCAATAACCAACAGCTGCTACCACCACTTTTACTGAGGAGAGGTGATGTCAGGAAGAGCTAACACAGCTCTAAGAGCCACTTCAGTCTTTCGCCCTCTGTCACGGGCTAGGCCCAGACCTACAAACTATGCAGGAGAGCCAAGACAGGCACATGGCTGCCTTAGTTTTTCCTTACCATCAGTTTAAATTAATCAAGCAATATTACTGCACAAACACCATATCCATTTGAAGTGACATTTCTCAAAAGCAAGTGCCTAAGCTGCATGTGGAAAATATGCATCTTTGCATATATATTTTGCAGGCACAGTTTAGGCATCTATTTTTGAAAATTTGGTCCATTATGACAAACAAATGAAACCACTACACTAGCTTTCAACAACATAATTCTCCTGTGGTCTAATTAAAGTTATAAGAATCACATAAGCAGGCTGCAGTGTTAGGCATAAACTAGACAATTTTCTTACACAGCACATTTTAGTCTTTGCACACAATAGCTCTGAGGCTGCTATTTGCTTAGATACAGAATTTTGTAATACAAAACAAATTTTCTTCTTATTCAGGCCTGTATTAATGAGTACACAATTTAAGCACAACAAGCAGCTCAACTTTACCTTGTAGTTCTGTCGTACTCCTATCTGGTTCTTCTGCAATTTTCTCTTCAAGCTTCTCTTTTACAGCTGCTGGCTTCCCATCTACAGTATCTGTCTTAATCATACCGAGGTTTAGCAAGATATTCATTATGTCAAACTTCTCAGGGCCTGCAATATTCTCCAGCACTTTGAGGCACTTGTAGGATTTAAGCTCACTTACGTTTTCCTCAAGAAAGAGAAGGTAGAGGCTTAAATCATCATAATTTGACTTGAGTTTCAGAACATCAAACGTTGGCAGAATTTCATATACTTTAAGAATGTCTGAGCTTCGCCTGAATGGGACGAGCATGGCATACATTACAACAGGCATCACCAAAAGATACACAATTAAGTTAATGTAACTGAGTAGCTGGAAGATGCCAACAGCAATAAGCTTACATTGAATTAGTTCTGGAACTGTGGTGTCATTCTTTAAGATTCCAGTTTTGATGGTGCACAGAAATTCATCAGTCATAGACGAGAGACTGATATAATAGCCCAGATAGAGGCATGCAAACAGGATAATTGCTAGTGTTAGTAAACGGCAAATAACATATTTGATTATTAAGCTTTTGGAGGTTTTCTTTGTCTTCAGGTATTGTTCCACAATGGGGTATTTAAAGTAGCTTTCAGATATCTCCCACAAACTGAAAAAAAGAAAAAAAACCACAGACCAATCATTGCAGGACTCATTCTGCCATATTATTAAATAAGTTGAACACTTTGACACATACAAACAAAAGGCCAGATTCTGATCTCACTGACACTTGTAAATCAGGAGTTACGCAACTGAAATCAATGAACTAATACTTATATAAAACAGATGTGAGGGCAGTCTCAAGACCAGAATTCTGGTTCATTAGTTAGTACTGAATATAACTATTTACATGACAAGTATGAGAGTCAACAGGAAAAATGCCCAAGCCCTAACAGAATATGTAAAACACTAAAAGAACTTATACAAGACATTTTAAAATGCAACTCAAGCATTGATACTCAAATCCAACCTACGAGAAAAAACAGACACAGCTGCAACATGTCTTACATTAAGGTGAACTGAATGGCATTTTACCTGCCAGGACCTAACTTCAGAGATCCATGCCTCCCCAGTATTAGAGAAACATTTTTCAATTCTTAATTGTAATTTTTATTTCTTCTGAAGAAAGAGAAGAGGAGAAATGGCTGCATTGTCCAAGGAGGCAGTGAAACTGAAGTGGGTTAGAAAAGTGCAGCAACTAGTCCAAGAGAAGGATACTGGAAAAGTCATGTTTTAAAAAGAAAGTAAAAATGTGTCCTTCCAGAGCTGCCTCTGAGAACAGAGAAGCAGAGGAGCCCAATAGCGGCTTTCCACATCAAAAGATGTGAAAAATAACTGTACTGATAGGTAAGAAATGCAGCCACCTGCACTTGCTAATGCTGCTTTAGGCAATACTGACATTCACTGTAGCAAAGAAAACGCAGAGCCACCTCAAGCCAGAGCTGGTCTATAAAGGGGGAGGAAGAAGACCTGATTTTCAAGTATTCCGTTTGAAAAACGTAGCTATTTGGATGTTTTAATGGTACACACACATTTTATTATTGATTTGGGATCTTAAATTTTTAATCACAGTTCTAAAAACGCACATTTCAGCTCATCTTTAAAATGTCTGCTATAAATTTACAGTATAGACCTGTGATCTACAAGTGTTCCAAACATATTATACTTATTAAAAGCTAAAAGAAATAAAGAGCAAAAATACCAAGCTACAGCACATTACCTCTGTGTCAAGTTTTCATTGACAGCTGGCGTAAGGTTACTGGTGTCTCCGCTATGGAAGCTATTAGCTGCTTTGATTGCCCTGTTGTAGGCCTTGTCAAGTTCTTCTATAATAAATTTCAGATCTGAGCAAAGATGGGGTGCTGCAGTGAAGCGCCAGAATAAGCATGGTAGATACAACAGGATAGCAACTAGTAGAAGGATATATGGGAAAAACTGGGAGGGGGGGAAAACAGCATTAAAATATTGTTAGATTAGAATCAATCTGTAACAAAACAAGTCAAATAAGAACATTTTCTTAGGCAAGGCCAAAAACCCACTCTCACATTTTCTTGGTGTGGGTTGGGAGAAGGGGGAAGCCAAAATGTATGCAGAATTTAAGCTTTTGTTCTTTTTTAAAGAAAGAAAAAGAAACTAAACCAGTAAATAGTCTGAGAGTTGCAAAGAAAAGCTTCCATTAAGAACTAATGCGAAGCCATCTTCCTGAGTGTGCAGACAGATTTCCACTGCCTCTGCTGCTGCTCAGATCTTTGCCAGACAGAAGCAGAGTGAACTTAACAACATTCTGGACCACATTTTCCCCACAACCATTCAGAAGGGTGTGGGCAAGTGTGAAACGGACAAGAACAATATCATTTGATGCCAACACAGTGGCAAAATGAGGACAAACACATGCATGGAATTAAGCAGCTGACCGCAACTTTTATTAAAGTTGGAACACAAGGGAGGGGCGCTACCTGCTCATCACCCATACTCTCCTATACCAGGCATTTAATTGGATCCAGTGCCAGGGTTGCAGGCAGGGCTGGATTAATGCAGGGGCTTTAGGAGCTGCAGCCCAGGGCCTTGGGCTAAGGGGGACCCTGCAAAAATAAACCCGGGCGGCTGGTGAACCTCCCGTTCGAGGAGCCTAGCTCCCGGCCCCGCCCCTTCCGCTCTAAGCCACACCCATTCCAACCCTCTCCTGTCAAGCCCCAGCCCTTCCTGGGAGGCCCGAGCACCAGCCAGGCTAGCTGGGTGGCTCCAGTGCCGGAGTGCCCCAAGCGCCCCCAGAGCCTGTGCCCCAGCGCTGCCCTGCCCCAACCTACCTTGGCCATCCCGTGCCCCGACGGCCCCCCTTCCCCACTGCCAGAGTGCCCCAGCATCAGGCGCAGACCCAACCCAGCCCCAGGCTGGCCAGTCCGCCCCAGCCCCCTGAGCACCGCCAGCCCACGCCGCACTACAGTGCCAGCCTGCCCTGCCCCCGGGCTGGCCGATCTGCCCCAGGTCCCGCAGCGCCTCTGGCCCGAGCGCTCCCAATCCTTGGAGCGCCGTTGGCTGCGCCGTGCCCCAGGCTGGCCCGAGTGCCCCCAGCTGCTGGTGCACTGCCGCGCTGTCACCAGCCCATAAGGGGCCCCACAAAATCTAATAGCTCCAGGCCCACAGAAGAGTTAATCCGGCCCTGATTACAGGGCTCCTACCATATATCCTGAAACTCAGGGGAGAATCTCCTCAGCCTACCACCCACGACTGTTCTCTGAGTCCTAGCAACCTCCTTCACCCCATGAGGGGGACAGAGGGTGTAGAGGGGTGGAGACCTCAGCCCACGAAGGCCACAAGGTCTCACCCTATCCCATGAACCCATCTTCAAAATCCCAGGTCTTTTACCTCTGGGAACTGTTCATTTGATCCTTTTACTGCACTGGAAACAGGCTGCAAGTTGTGATGAATTAACTCAACCCAAGAACCTCAGCTAGGTACTAAGCACTTTCCCACTTAACCCATTGTGGCTTGAAGGAGTTGCAAGAAAGATGAAAAATTCCCTGATCTTCAGTCAATCGGGCCCATCAACTTCCCCCACTCGTTGAGACAGATGGGTGGCATTTCCATTCGGTGGCTGCTTGGGAAAGCTATGAACATCAGCAGAGGCGATCACTGGAGCTATGATGAGGGAGGACAACCAGAAAGAAAGGGATCGTGTAGCTTAAATCTCCACCCACTACCACTGCCCGAAGGAGCTAGAAAGCAGCCTCTTCCAACAGAGGGGTAGAGTGGGAGAGAGAGTCCCCTCAGCAGCCAGGAGATTGGGAGGGAAAGTGGGTCCATCAGTGAGGTGGAGATAGCAAACACTCCTTCCAAAGCTAGAGGCGGAGTTGAAACTTCAAACTGATTAAATAACTTAGCCAGAGGCTAATGCAAAATAAGAAGCCCCAAAGGCAGAGACCCAGGACAGCATACAGGTACATACCTCAGCTACACCCCCCTCACCTCTTCTCAAGAGCTGGCAATGGATAATAGTGCTGGATGTTTTAGCAGGGCATTGCCCTCAGACCTCGCTGGTGCCACTAGTATCTGCCATATTGATCTCTTGATAGTAGTTGTCTTATAAAGTTTTCAAACCTGCTTAAGTGTTACTACGTTCTTCATATAAAACGATGGTTATAAAACACATGTACTCTAAGCTTTTAACACTATCTGTGCCAGTATAGCCTACTCAAGGCATGCTCTTACCGACTGGAAAGAAATCATATAAAAATAGCAATACATTCTCAAGGTTGTCTGTAGTATTGCAGTAGCTGTGTTGGTCCCAGGATGAGAGAGAGAGAAGCTGGGGGAGGTAATATCTTTTATTGGGCCAACTTCTGTTGGTGGAAGGAACAAGCTTTTGAGCATCACAGAGCTCTTCTTCAGGTCTTCTCGTCCGTTCCACCAACTTCACCACCTTGTCCCTCTCAATATATTCTCAAGGCACATTCATATGGTATAATACATAAAGTAGCAATAATATCTGAAAATCCTTTCAGATGCATATATTGTCTAATTCTACCAAACATAAGTATCCATCTTATTCATGCATGAACTTCTAAATGACGAGGTCTTTAACTTGTATTGCAAAGCATATTCTAATGAAATCCAGTCTCAGACCCCAGGGAATTGTAATTATAATCACGATGACCAAAATTTAGTTGGTTTTAAAATTACAAATATTTTTTCCATCAACACGTACGTTTGAAAGTCCATGAAGAGATCATCAGCTGGTGCAAATGGATGATGAAGTCAATGGATCTGCACAGAATTCACTAGCTGTGGATCAGGATCTGGCCCCGATGGTTCGCTGTGTGGCTAGTAACTCTCACTTGCATTATCAGCAAAGATGTTAACTGAATCTGGTGTGTGTGTGCGTGCGTGTGTGCGTGCGTGTGTGTAAAATAACCAACATCAAGGACAAGTATGACAAAATCCTGTGACTTGCCTCTCCTCTGACTCTCCTAGCATACCTTTATACATATACCTTTCAAAACTGGATTTTAAAAGGAAACCATGCCTCTCAACAGCAGGAGATGACACCCACAATTAACATGCCAATCATGTTCTAAAAGCTGAAACAGCCATGTCAAAAATTTGCAAGCGTTAGTCATAACCAATTTGTGAAACTGTAAGTGGCCATAGAAAACTGAGATTGCTGGGCTACGTGTGGCATGGGAAACTGAACTACTTCTACTAGTACTGTTTGCCACTACTTCTACTGCTTGATCCCATCACAATTAAATATGGGCAACAACTCTGGTTCAATTTTCCAAGTCCTCAAGAAAAATAAGGCCATGGAACACTCACTTTACGGCTAGAAAGATAGGGGCCGGTGCAGAGGGGACTAGCCCACAAGCAAATTAGCTTTCAAAAACTCACCGTGATTACAAAGTGAGAAGACTGCGATTGCGAGGCCCATTCCAGCCAGCAGGGATGCAGTGCTGGGCTGGGAGCCACGCTGCTGATGCAAAGCAGCTTGGCCCTGCCCCCTCACACCCAACGGGGACTGCCTATAACATGGGGTCTATAGCAAGGGCCCTTCTTAGCCAGGAAGGACTCAGCCGCCTGGCTGGGCACATGCCTTTGCATCTCCTGGGCCGTGGGCTGGTTGTGGAATTTATTTATTTATTTTGAAATCTTTTCCATCTGCCGCTCCCCCACAGCTCTCACCACATCCCTCTTCTGCCTCATAGCACCAGTTGCCCTCCATTTCCCTCACTGGCGCCGGCTTACTCTCACCCCTCTACAGTTCCTTCTCCTCTTCCTCTCTCCACTTCAATCTCTCTCTCTCTTCCCACTAGCTCAAATCTAGGTCCCCCAGCCAAATCCTCCTCCTCACCTCCCATGGTATGTACCCAGCCTTGGCACTCCCTCTATTCCCACCTTCTCCACCTTCCACACCCGTCCCAGCCACCACCTCTGCCCCTTTCGTGCCACCACTCCTAACCTCATGCCTATCCCCTCCTTCCCTTTCTCTTGCTGTCTCTCGACCATCCGCTCTATGTCTTATATAAAAAAAAAAATCACATCTCTCCAGAACCTCTTCATACCTTGCTCCTTTCAGCTCCTGTCTCTCATCAAGACCTGAATCCCTTTGTTCAACATTGCCTCTGCAGCTGCCCTCTCTTACAGAGGCCTTTCCTTCTCTTATCCTTGCCACCACGGATCAGACCATGGTGAGGTAGAGGGTCACAAAAGCAAACATTTCTCATCTCCTCTCCTCCTCTAACCCCTCCACATGCCCCTCCATCTCCTGATCTCCCTCATACCCACTCTCATCCCCTCCCTGACTCTTCTCCTTATCCTCAGTCTCCTGTGGCTCTTTCCCCTCACTGTGAAAGCACGCTCTAGTTAGTCTTCCCATCTTTTAAAAAAAGCGCCATTTGACCCCACTTGGCTCTCCAACCCCCCCTCAGAATCACTATCTGGAATTCCTATCTTCCAATTCCATTCTAGACCTGCACCAGTCTGGCTTCCACCCCTTCCACTCAACTGAAACTGCTCTCTAATGACCTCTTCCTAGCCACAACTTAGAACCAGTACTCCTCATCCTCCTTGACCTGTCAGCTGCCTTCAACACAATCGACCATGCTTTTCTTCATGAAATCTTTTCCTCCCTGGGCTTCCACAGCACTGTCCTCTCCTGGTTCTCCTCTTACCTCTCTTATCATTCCTTCAGGGGATCCTCCTTATCCCCCCTCCAGATTTTTGTGGGGTTTCCACAGGGATCTGTCCTGGGTCCCCTTCATTTCTCCCTCTACACCTTATCTCTAGGTAAACTCATCCACAAATTCAACTACCATCACTGTACAGATGACTCACAGATCTACCTCTCTACTCCAGACCTATCTCCTTCTGTCCAAACTAAAATCTCTGCCTGTCTCTCTGACACCTGCTTCCTGGATATCTGGTCATCAGCTGAAACTCAACACGGCTAAAACAGAGCACTCAATCTATCACCCTCAATCCCTTCCCCCACCCCCTCTTTTTTTGACCAAGGTGGAGAACATCACCATCCTGCCTGTCATGCAGGCAAATAACCTGCTTGTCATCTTCAACTTGGAACTCTCTCTCAGTCTTCACATCCAGATTATGTCTAAATCTTGCAGACTATTTCTGCATAACATCTGTAAAATACAGCCTTTCCTATCCATCCACAGCGCTAAAACTCTCATCCAGCCTTTCATGATCTCATATCTCAATTACTGCAACATTCTTCTCTCTGACCATGACCATTGCAGTCTTGCTCCACTCACACCCATTCAGAATGCTATCATTTCCCGAGCCCATTGCTTTGCTCACGTCACACCTCTCTCTTCGCATTCCTCCACTGCCTCCCTTTTCTCTATCAAATCAAAGATAAGCTTCTTGCCTTCACTTTCAAGGCTCTCCACCATCAATCCATGCCCTACCTATCATCTTTCATTCACTAACGAGATGTCGATTCCCATCCCTGATGAGCCAACAATGCCCGCCTCCCTTCTCCACTTATTACATTTTTAAACAAGAACCTTTGTGCTTTCTCCCATGCTCCCCCTCATGCTTGCAAGGTGTTTCCCACAAACATTCACAAAGCTACTTCATTATCCTCCTTTGCCATGACACCTACAAAAATCCAGACAAGGGTTAGGCCATTGGTTTATTGACCCCACGGCCTATCTTGCTGACCAATGTCATTGCACTATTTCTTTGTCCTCCTCCACCTGTTGTCTCTTCTCTTACACCTAGACTGTAAACCCCTAAGGGTAGAGACTGGCGTTTTGTTCTGTGTTTGTACAGCGCGTGGCACAATGGGGTCCTGATCCATGACTAGAGCACCTAGGTGCTGTGCTAATTAATAATAATAATAATATTAATGAAAGCACAAGGGGAACCTTGCAGATGTTTGTTACGTGTCCAGCTATGGAAAGAAGCAGCATATGAACCATCAAGTTGAGCCAATTTTACTTGGAAGCAGCAGTCTTCATTTACAAGCATTCCATGATGTTTTCACGGTCTGGTTCATAACCCTCTCTCTTCATCTCATTATCCTCATCAGGTTTTCTTTACATGTGTTAATTTGCGAACAGAAGTTAATTTTGACATGAAACTTCCTGAGATGAATGCACACGCAGAGAAGAAAAGCAAAAGATGACCTGACAGTAGAATCACAGGAGTCAGAATGGGAACGACTTATTAGATGATCCAGCTCGTCTAACCAATATTAAAATAACCTTATTTACACTGCCATACTAATCTTTTCAAAAGAACAGCAGGCAAAATAAGTCCTCACTCAAAAAAAAGTGATTCATGACAGTTATACGTGCATAAACAACTGGGGCGTGGTGTGTGGATCAAAGCATGCAATTTGCCTTTCAAAACACAATTATTTCAATGCCTCCCAATCCACAAGATGGCAGCATTACATCAGGTAATGTCATGGCGAGGTCTCTGGGATAGTTTGCAGGAGATTAGCCATGTTTCTTGTTGGTGCTAAAGACCTATGCGGACAAAAACATTTAAGAGATTTACTAGCCCTGAAACAAAATTCAGTTTTGCCCCAGATTTGCTTTAGTTCCCGAGATCACTAGAAAGGCCCCTTTCAATGGCATGTTGTGACGTTGTGAATGCTGGCTGTGAATAGTAAATATGACTATAGTATAGTCCTGTCTATCTGAAACCCTATTATCTGAATCTCCACATCATCCAAACCCCTTCCTTGTCCCTCAGCGTGAGACACACTTGCCACGGAGAAGGCACGTATGTCGTGTAGCTCACCCTAGGGGACAAGGAGGAGATTCGGATAAGCAGAGGTTTGGGTCATAGAGCAGAGGCTCCCAGCCAGGACTGCAAGGAGGAGGAAGAGGATGAATCCCTGGCCATGGAGGAGACCACCCTGCTGCTGAGCAGCTCCTGCGGCAGCATGGGGAGCTCCGCTGTGATGCGGATGATGAATGAGTGGAGCCATGACAGCGGAGCTGCAGAGGGCTCCCTGAGCTGCCGCAGGGCTGGTGACATTCGATTTCTGCAAGGCAAAGTGCAGGAGGGAGGCTGCAATCCTGGTGGGGCAGAGCAGAGACACCTGGCCAGGACTGAGAGGCAGAGGACGGGCCCCCAGCCATGGGGAAGAACAACCTGCTTTTGAATAGATTAATAGCACCTGTCTTCTCAATTATCCGAACTCTGATTATCCAAATAAACTCTGTTCCCACACACACACCCCCAATGCTATTTGGATAATCTGGAGTATACTGTACATGCAAAAGGCCCTTCCTTAGTGATTAGGATTGAGACAACACAAGCCATTCGCAGGAGATGTTCAGATTCGGACCATCATCAGTTAAAGTTAATCTAGGTGTGTCAGTATGCTGTTGGAACAATCAGGGTCCAGACACCCCAAGGGGAGAACAGAAGGGTCAATCCCCCAAAAGGAGCAGTTTAACCAACTGTCTGCATCGTGTATTGTTGTATTGTACAAGTATAATGAGTAAGGTCTTTTTTGAAAGCATGTCATGTTCTGAACTTGATGGTCATTATGAAATATGTACATCTCATATGGTGTACATCTCAGGCTGTGGTTATAAATCTATGTATTTATGTATACAGAAAACTGTTGTTCATAACCAGTATTACAGCTTCTAGCACACCTCCCAAAGGGAGGGGCAACTGACACGCCAGCTGTTTACACAAAATCAACTTCAAATACCCATCCATTGTCCAGCCCAGGAGAAGACAATGATAGATTATTAGAGATGTTCTGCCTAGAATTTCCCCCACTGAATAACCATGAGTCACCATGCCAGGAAAGAGAGAAAAAGAAAAAGAAAAAGAAAAAGACAAGTGCTAGAAGAAGAGCTCAAAAGGTGCTGAAACTCACAGGAAGAGAGAAGGGGAGCCAAAAGCCTGGTTTACATTAGAAAGTTAAGTCGTCTTAACTATATGTCACTTAGGGGGGTGAAAAATCCACATTGCTGAGTGGGGTAGTTAAGCCGACCTAACCTCCAGTGTAGACAGCACTAGGCAATGGATGAATTCTTCTGTTGACATAACTACTGCCTCTCAGGGAGGTAGGTTACCCATGTAAAATGGGAAAACCCCTCCTGTTGTCATATGAAGTGTCTACACTGAAGCGCTACAGCAATGCAACTGCAGTGGTGCAGCTGTGGTACTGGGGCATTTCAAGCATAGATAAGCCCTAAGTAGAGTGCTTCCCCTTTTCCTGGTCTTTGGCAGCTGCTCAGTGTAAATGCTGTGTGATTGTTACTCTGGGTACCTGGGAGGGGCATCGCAGGGTATAATGGGTGGAGCTGGGATTAGACACTCCACACACAGCACGTTCCCATCCACGCCCAGCAACATTTCCGCCTGACAAGCCAGTGGAAGTTAAGGATGCCAGGAGCAGCATTAACTGTCACTCTGTGCTAACTAGTCCCTTGGATAGGGGTGCAGGTGCCTAGCTCCTAGAGTAGCCCCTTTTCCAGGGGAAAAGCAGAGCCCAAGGAAACAAGGTGGATAAAGTAAAACAGATGCACCTGGATGTGGCTGGAGCATGTTCCCGTCGCCTATCCTTGAGCTCTGCTGTGTTTGGAGACCACTCTGGGAAACTACAAACCCCTCACACTTGTGAATAGGGTAGCTGTCAGCAATTCCCAAGAGTTTTTACTGCGGGAAGGTACAATGTGAGCCCATGTTATTGAAGGGACACTGAAATCAATGGCCCTACTCATGGAGAAAGGTCCTACTCAATGCAGGTTAGACTGGCAGAAATGGAAACTAAGTACAAGTTCCACAGCCAGGCCACAAATGTTCTGTGCTTAACATTATTGAACAAGAACAATAAACTGAAATATTAACAGATGATTTCAAAAACAATACAGTACCAAGGGGGGGATTAGCACTGCAGCACCATCTGCCTGAATTTTGTGAGTAAGACTCACAACAGAGTAATCAAAGATGCAAAATGTGCTCTGGTAATTGTCTGCTGCTCCTATCTGCCACCACGCTTTGCAATGTAGGAGACATCATTGTATATGTTAATGATAGCTCCAGTAGCACGACATACGGTGTCAACAGTCTTTTAAAGCCTCTCTCTATCTCAGTGACATCACCGACACATTATTTACAAAAGCATTTTCTCGTGTTCTGTACTGACGTGAAAAGATATAAAACTAAGTCACAAAATTGGGTGCAAACTTTTATTTTTGCCGGTGGGTGCCACTGGGGGGAGGAGGGGGCAGAGTTTCAGGGGAGGGACAGGGAGAACATGTGACTGGTCACGACTCATGTGTCTCACAGCGGCCCCCCCCCCCCCTCGCCCATGGCTGCCATACTCTACCCCACTCTCTGCCCCACACTGACTCTGTCCTTCTCCCAGCACCCCATCCCCAGCACGTTTGGCTGGTCTCCCTGGCTGGGCAGCTGCTTCCAACCCTGGCCCCTCCCGGCCACTGCTCTGCAACATGGCGGCTGCCTGCGGGGGCTTGGCTGGGGGATGTGGCTTCCCCTCCCTGCCTCAGGCTGGCTGCCAGGATAGGGGCCCAAGGGAACCAGAAACTTGCTGGAGAGGGGGAATGGAGTTGGGAAGGAGGGTGGCTCTGGTTCACTTGGCCCCTGCTCCTGGCAGCTAGGTTGGACAGGGAGGGGGAGAGGCTGCTTCCCCAGGCCGGGGTCTCGCAGGCAGCTGCCGCGCTGCAGAGAGCAGCGTCCCAGTCTGCTGGGGCTGCTGCGGGACGCGGGCTCCGGGGGTGCTGGGCTGGCTTGCATTCCGGCTTGGCTGACCGGCAAGAGTAGGGGGGCGGGGCCTCAGGCGGAAGGGAGGGTCTAGCCACCCCAATGGGGAGGGGATTTGCACGCGTTGCACAGAGCAGTGTGCAGCAGCATCCCCTCCCAGCTAGAGGTGACTGGTCCCACACCCGCCTCTGCTCCTAGCACAGCCCGGGAAATGCTTAAGCACCCACTAATTTTTTATGATGGGCGGGGGGGGACTGTTTCACTGCCCATCAACTGATAGGCTGTGAAGCACCATTCCTGAAGGGCGCCTGATCGTTGGCCAGGCTAAGCACCCCCTATTTTTTTCTGGTGGGTGCTTGGATCTCCAGGCATCCACAGAACTTAGCACATAGTCGGCAGGTATTAATTCATATTAACTAGAAAGAAAACTTTAAATCTATAGGGCCAGATTTTCAGCAGAGCTCAAGATCACATTTTTCAAGTGTTCTGTTCCCACACTGGGGCCAGATTTTCATGAGAGCTCAGAAACTCAAAGTTCACCTGAGCTCTTTTGAAAACATAACCACTTACCTACCTACCTACCTAACTGGGAGCTGAGCTTCTTCAACAATTCTAGCCTCAGGCCACGTCTACCCTAGCTCTTAGGTCAGCAAAACTTTTGTTGCTCAGGGGTGTGAAAAAACACACACCTTGAGAGACATAAGTTTTGCCAGCATAAGCGCTCGTGTGCACAGCACTATATCGGCGGGAGATGCTCTCCCGCTGATATAGCTTCTGCCGCTCATTGATCGGGTTTTCTGCTCTCTTCCGTCGGCATAATGCAGCTACACGAGCATTCTTACAGCGGCCCAGCTGTACCAATACGGCTGTGCTACTGTAAGCTTGTAAGTGTAGATGTGGCCCAAGACTTGGACATGGAAAATATTTATTCCAGTGTGTGTGTCACAGAACCACAGGGTCTGGTCTCTGAGCAGCCGGTTTGGGCAGGGAGCCTGGGAGGCATGAGGAAGGGTTAGTTAGCCCCTTCTGCTATTTATGGAAGTGCTTATTTCTGGAAACTTGGCCCAAAGAGATTGAAACCTGTCAGTTAGCCAATTTTTAACCCATTTAATGTGTGCCATGTTAATTTTGTATCATTCTAGCTTTTTAACAAAATGTCATATGGTACCAAGTCAAATGGCTTACAGAAGTCTAAGTCTGTTACATCCACGCTATAACTTTATCAACCAAACTTGTAATCTCATAAAAAAGGTATCAAGTTGACAGATCTATTTTCCATAAATACATCTTGATTGTCATTAATTACATTAACCCTCCTTTAATTCTTTATTAATCAAGTTTTGTGTCAGCCATTCCATTATTTTGCCTACGATCAATGTCAAGCTGACAGGCCTGTAATCACCTGGGTCATCCGGTTTACCCTTTTAAAATACTGGCACAACAGTAGCTTTCTTCCAGGCTCCTGAAACTTCCCCCAATGTTTCAAGAGTTATTGAAAAATCCACATTAATGGTCTAGCAAGCCCTTTGGCCAGCTCTTTAGATGCTGGTTACCCAGACCTGCTAATCTTAAAATGTCCAACTTTAGTAGCTACTGTTGAACATCCTCCTGAATTACTACTGGAATGGAAAATATTTCATCATCATCATCATCATATGATGCACTTAAACTGTGTATGCAAAATGTGCGCATGGGATGAAATAAAGTTTAATTTTAAATTTGCATACTCAAATACCTATATTCGACATGGGCAGCTGCCTGCTCAGTTTTTCTCTCTAGGTTCTGACACCATGGCCATTACATGTAATGAATCTCTAGAAAATACTTAAGGCCATGCTTCGGGGTTCTTTCCCTACTTGCCTAGAGGGCAGCCTGAATCCCAAGCCTGTAATCTCTCTGTCATGCAGATGATACCATTGTCAATTCCTTCAGGAGCGAATACATAAACTAAAAATAATAAATTAAAAAGGGCACTTCTCCAAAAAACCTTAATGTGAATGATAAATTCATGTCTGGAGTGAATAGGTATTTAAAAGTGGAGGTAATAACTGAGTGTGGGGCACCCAGTAAAAGTGTTTTATAAAGGTGGAGAGCTCCATAAGAGTGTTACTAAGGTGAAGGCTGCACTAAGGAGGGTATTCTAACATCTGGGGATCCCTGGCATGGAAAGACGGGGACCACTCCAGCAACATATAGGAAAAGTTGGCTCTGACATGGTCAGCTCTCATTGACTTTTGAACAAACAGCAGTATCCGTGTGACGCAAACACTCAGGCCGGTCCAGCGCTAATTTAGTGTATAAACTCTAATTTAAGATACAACTGTACACAGCTGTGAGAACTGCAACCTCAAGACTGGATGAAAGCTTTGAGAAAAGCAAATCCTCTGCCATGTAATGAGAAAAGCCTAGGGACAGAAAAAAATAAAATGGGCGAGAATTAGCACAATGTGGAACTAAGTCATTTCTGAAAGGGAAGAGAAAGATCAAAAGCCAGCAGCTGTCTTAGGCCAACTGACCACTGGTTCTGAATTCCTCTGCCTCATGGGAGAAATGTAGTCAAGAGAAAGACCATGCCTGGGAAAATCCCTCCACAAATAGAAATGAGCTAACAAAAATTCCCAGAAGCCAGGAAATTAAATTCACTATAGACCTAATCCTGCTCCTGTTGAAGTTAATGGGGGTTTTACCACTGGCTTGGGGGGAAGGAGGGGAGAAAGAGTAGGTTGCAGATCACTCATGGAATCCTGAAGGAAAGCCGTCTGGCTGGGAGATGACCCTGGCCCTAGATCTTAAACTGAATCCCCAACTATTTTCAATATATATGACATTTTCCAATCCATCTGTTTCTTATTTACTTGCTGTTTTCTTAACCCATCTCAAAACAGGTCCCAGAAAAGAGTCTATACTTCCTCTGCTTTCTTTATTACGTATGTACCATTATGATTCAAACTAAGTTAACATAATCCTAAATGCAATCTTAGCTCTCAAAACTTTGATGGTGTCTCTTTGACATAAATCAGAAAACAAGAAGTAGCAAGGAAGTGTGTTCATTTAAAAGGCGAAATCCACTTCCCTCCTCCCCCAATGTCCTTATCCTAAAAAAATCAATGTAGTGTTTCCTTAACTACTTTAAATAGAGTTCTCCTGCATGCCATTACATCAAGGTGGAATGTGAGTCAGACTATTAAATCACACTTGTGGTGCTTTGGAAACAAATTTGTATCACTACAAAACCACTAATACAAACTTGAAAACTGGTTTAAAAATTCTGGACCAAATGCATCACTGATCTCTACTGACTTCAATCACCTTGCACTCAGGATGAATTAGGTTAATCTTCCCTTACCTGAACTAAACAAGGCTCCCATCTCTTGTTAATATCATTGTGCTAACACAAACACGGTGTGTTTTTTTATCTTATCTACACAAAGGATGCAGGATGATGAGCTTTTACTACCCCTTGGCACACAGTGTGTTTCGGGAGACAGCTGGATCCCTATTCTGATGGGAAAGTGCAATCAGTATATCAAGCAAAGTAACAGGTGCAGCAAGTGGCAGCTATCCCTGAAGTCAACAAATGGGAATCAAACACCTAGAGACACCCCAGAGGAATCGGGAGGCTGCTGTTGACAATTATCACGTGGCTCCTGTCCTGGGAACTTCCTAAGCATGAAGGATAATCAGACAGAAAGGGAATGGCATTCATTAATACCGACCTCTGGGCAAGGCTTCAGGAGTTCTGTAAAGAATAAATCAGCTCACTGAAGAGTCATTGGGGTAGCATAACTCTTTTCCCAGTTCAGAAAGATGGGCCAAAATTTGTGCGCCTAGAGTTAGGCTTCAAAATCTGCATTTAAGCTCCCTAATGAGAAGTGGCTGAATTTTCAGAGGTGCTGAGCACTCAGTCAATGGGAGTTGCAAGTGTTCAGCATCCTTGAAAATCAGGCCAATTTAGGTGCATAAACATGGATATAGGAGCCTAAAGTCAGGCACCCAGATCTGGCCGTATTTTCTGTTGTTTCAAGTATCTGATGTTTAGGTAGCTTGCACTGACTGCTCAGAGCGATGCATTTAAAGTGAATATCACAAACAATCCTGGGTAATGCTGCATTAAACCACTACAGAGAGTGGTGATAAGGCCATATGTCAATCTTTGGGATAGCACCTATTGCCAAACCAACGAAGCCCTTTGGGCAAACATTAAAAACCATAAATGACTTCAGCTGTTTCCCAAGGGGAGCATTAAAGGGTCTGATGCCAAAGAATATCAGTGTCAAATTGTCAGGAATAAAATAAAGAGAAAGCAAATAGCAAAAGTTCAGCAACCCAAAGGAAAACAGAATAAATACAGCCTACTGCTATTAGCTCTGCAATTAGAATTTAGGATTAGATTGTGGCACGTTTACTCAGACTAAATGGTCCCATAGACTTCGGAAGGTCTCCATGAAGAGTCCTACTGAAGTCACTGGGAGCTCTGGTAGAGTAAGATACTATTCTCCTTGAGTAAAGGTGGCAAAATCTGTCTCTTAGTTAATGTCCATGAGATGAAACAGAATCCAACTCACTTTCTTATAGCTTTGTGGACTGTGCATTGCTAATAGGAGCAAAAAGGAGTCATTAAAATCAGCAGACATGACTGAATTTGCACTGGGGAGAAATATGTGGAATATGTTTCCTTAGACGTGTTTCAGAGGATAACACTTTAATGTCATCATTACTTGTAAATCAGATAGTTGGCAACATTTAGTGGCTATGGCATGCCAGGAGGATTTTTAAAGTAAATACTTTTTCCAACAGGGCCATATTTGGATACCAGGGAAAGTAAATACGCTCTCTAAAAAAAATTGACAAGTTCTATAATAAATGGCTTTGAGTTAATGAGAGAAGAAGTTGGGGGGTGGGGAGAAGGGAAGAGGAAATACAGGCTTTGCATCGGACCCAGTTTTCAAGAAGAAAATATGTGTGCACATACTTTATGAAGCCACAGTGGAATGTTTCCTGAATCGCTCTGCGATAATTGCTTTTGCTGCACAGCTGCCCAGCAGTAGGAGTCCACATATGCAGCCTGTCGCCAGCTAAATGAGCTGGGAGAAAAACAGCTTATCTGGGTACCTGAAAAGCAAAGCAAAATGCGTCAAAAGTCAAAATTTAAAAAGAACACTTCATTAACATTTTGGTTTTTCCCGTCATATTAAATCCATTAGGTAAGGAAAAAAATCAGGATTCTCAAATTAACTATTTAATCTCACAGTTCTGAGATGATAATATTGGTTCTCTTTTCTGAATGATACTCTACCCTTCTCCACCTGCCTAACCATGAGTTTCTGTGCTGTCTCCAATATGTCACTGTCACGCTGGCTGGATTTGGTTTAATCCTTTAACATTTCTCTTATGGTTTGTTCCTTTCTTTTTATAATAAACCTTTAGTTTTAGTTACTAAAGGATTGGCTGGCAGCGTGGTATTTTGGGTAAGATCCAACTTATATTGATCTGGTACTGTGGCTGACCCTTTGGGGTCAGGAGGAATCTTTTTAGTAAAGAGCATAGAGTTTAAATAACTGGTCTCTTTACTGGACCTGCTGGCTGATTGGGAGCCAGAGACTGAAATGCAGTAAAGGGGGCTGTGTATATTTGTATTTTGGGCTTCTTGATAACCAGTGTGGGGAATCAGAAGCACTGTTTGTGGCTGGTTGGGAAGTCTGACTCCAGAGTCACCCATCAGCGCTGGAAAAATCTGCTCTCCTTTTACAGCCTGCCCTGACCTTGGCATTTTCAGTTGGCTACCCTAGGCACGGACAGGTCACAGTCATCATTGCCCATCTCCTGTTCAGTTTGAGCATCAATGAATTCCAAGCTCCACCGTAGGGTACAACGTATCTGGCTGAATGGGGGTAGCAGGTACAGTCTGGCAGATCTAAGGGTATGTCTACATTCAAGCAGGAGGTGATTCCTAAGTCAGGTAGACACACAAACATCTAAAGTCAGAAGTGTAGCAATAGCGGCCCGGGTGGCAGAAGCACAGGCCAGCCGCTCGAGTATATGCTTAAGGTCTCAGACAAGCCCAAATTCAGACTTGGCCCAGCTTTAATGACCCACTAAACTTTCCCACAGCAGATTGGATAAGGATGGGATTATTCGGTGAGGCACATTGCTGACACCCTTATTTATAAAGCCAGAACAGGGATGAAGTCATTAGTTTTTTTTATTTTTGCACAAGTTTCCAAACAGGAAAAATAATTTTCTGGGCCCTATTAGAAAATATGGTAGTATTGGGCCTCCATTGGGTCTACAAGCTGTAAAATAACTCTGGTTAAATCATTTAAAACTATACAAATTGGAGAATGACTTCCAGTAAGTCTGGGAGGATGGCTTCTCCAGGACTGAGCCCTTCATAGTCTCCTGCACAGCATTCCACATCACCCCAAAAAGAAGCTGGATGGGAAAACAGGTGCATTGTACAGGATCTATGAATTCACTGCAAGTTTTGGCACGTGGCTCTACTATTGGTTCAACATTTATACTTTTGTATAATGTTTTTCTTATTTTGGCTTGCTGATTTATACACTTTTTAAGAAGAAACATTTTTTAAAATTAATCTGTAAAACTGATGAAGAATAAGTAAATCTTTGAAAGCTGCATGGACTATTTAAAAGAGGAATGATTGCTATTATTTCTGTTGACGTATTCTCCACCCCTCCCAAATTAGTGCAGATACTGCCCCTGCATTGCTTTAAAGAAATAAACAAATTAAGTGCAGGATTACTTCATGGACTTCGTATCTATATGCCAGAGTAGTTTTTACAAAAGAAGAAGGGCCCCTTTTATAACAAGAACTAAATTAATTACAATTATAACTATGCCATGTTGTGAATCAAAGACAGTTAGCGGCTCCACACACAATATGAACACAAAGCTACATTGTGAGTCACTGTTCTCATTATTTATAAGACTGCAGTGATATGACAACATGCTCTGACCAGTCACAAGGCTCCCTTATGAAAATTGTAATTTATTTACAGAGATCCTAAATAGATTTAACAGAGTTGGCACAACCCTCAACAGTTATGCTCTACCACTCCAGGGTGGCTTGTATTTACCGACATTTTCCCACTAACAATGGATGACCAGGAAATACAGTGCAAGCCTGCTGGGCAATTTAAGTGCCCTTCATCTCTGGATATCCAACAGGAAACCTGAGCTTTATATTCTGCCCCATTATTTAGCAAGACTCCAGTTGCTGTTGATGGGGCGTTCTGTGTGTGAAATAACAGCAGAATATTACCCTTTCAAACAGTCAAGAGGTGAATAATTAGAATTGTGCTGAGTCATGTTTGTCTTAGTAATGCCAGGGTCATCAATGAGAGTAACTGAACATAATTCAGTGCAGTAGAACCTCATTAATTTGAGTTAACGAATGGGAAATCCGTTGCAAATTACTGCATTTTTGTGAATTAGTGGGTAGGAAAAGTGCTGAGTGCCTCTTATGAGCTGCTGGCTATTTTGACTTCCATTAAAGTCAAGGGGAGTTAAGCGAGTTCAACATTTTGCAGCATCAGGCCATAATAAGAAAATAAAGAAAAAGATATGGATCAGAAAATGTATTTTTCCCATTTATTTGTGGTGTAATGTTAATGATTGATGATAATGCTTCATAACATGTTGGTGCATCTTCTCCACATTGTTACACCAATTTTATGCCAGTGTAATTCCATTAATCTCAATGGTGTAATGAAGACCCTTTGTATCTATATAATTCCAACAGTGCACAAGGTTCTTTCACAGAGAAGTGTAAAGACAGACAACAGTGGGCACTGAGGGCACTCAGGACCTTACAGGACTGGGCACTTAATTGACACACTAGCATACTCTAGCACTTTTTTGGTAAAAGTTATGGACAGGGCCCCCACATGGGGGGGAGGGGGTAGGGTACACTTTACCAGGGCCCAGAGGCCCTGGGGGGCCTATAGGCCCTGGGGGGCCCGGCCCAGGCTGCAACCCCCATTACCATGAGGAAAAAAATGCTGATGGCTCATGAGATTGTATGTCTGGGATGAGGAATTGTGATACATGTGATACAAGTTTATACTGGGCCCAAAAAAATTATGCTTGGGTTCTGGTTATGGACTCTTATTATTATGAGTCATTGTTTCAGCACTCATTAAAGCCGGGGTGTCAAACGCATTTCCTATGGCGGTCCAGACTTGAATAAAATGTATTTCAAGTGGGCCATGCGTACCATAAATCGAAATACCAGGCTCCACGTGCTGCCGCCAGAGTACACAGAGCTTGTGGCAGCGTGCGCCGTCACGAGATCTTGTGGCGTCATACCCTCTGACGAGATGTCACGGCAGCGCGCACTGCTGCCAGGGGCCGGACCAAAAAGGTTGGCGGGCCGTATCCGGCCCACGGGCCGGATGTTTGACACCCCTGCATTAAAGCTCTGTTAAGAAGTGGGGTGAGATTGCATTTTTTGCGCATGAAGTGTGCAGATTAGCACAGTTCTACTGCATGATTATTTTTACTGTTTGCAAAAAGTGAACTGAAAAGGACTAATACCTATTAAATCAATACAGACAAAAACATTTTTAAAACATTACAGTTTAAAAACATTTATCATTTAAAAACACTTACGTCTTGGGGAGGAAAGTGAAAAGCATTAATACATTAAATTATATTGGAGTAGCACCTAGAAGCCTCAATAAAGGATCCAGGCCCTGTTGTGGGAAGTACTGTAGCCAGATGTAATTTTTTTGAAAAAGGCAACACCCCTCCAAAATGTACAACTTTAGCACATAATGAGGGACAACAGATAGATACAACAAACAAAGGTGCAGGAGGGAGATGTGGGAACAGCAAAACAATCATGTTTAATATACTAACCAGCAGTAACCTTGCCTAATTTAGCAGAGAAGTTATGTATCGACATCACCAAAATTACATTTACACTGCTTTTAACCGAGAGGGAAGACAGAAAAGTTCATTAATTTTTATTATACAACATTTTCCTCAACGACAAAGCAAAAGGCAATGAAAATGTCGCCTCATTTACACGGCTGTCCCAAAGATAGACTGCAGAAGACAGCTGCAGCGTGTTATCCATTGATTATAGCTGCATACAGATAAGAATGTGAAAGCACCAACATGATCAAAATAATCTTGACAAGTATACTGGGATTATCAGCAAACTCCTAGACACAGTTTATCATGGAAGGCAGAAAATTACCTAAAGGCATGCAACTCAAGTACATAGTACAAGGCTACATGACTGTACATAATAAAAGTCTAAGTCCCAGAGCTGCCCTAAGGGCTGCTGTGCTGCCTGAAATTTCCGCAGTGCTGCAGCCCCAACCTCAATATGCCCCTCCCATCCTCAGCCCACCCGCTACACCAGACCTTACAAGGGATTCACCTCAGAAAGCAGCCTTACAGCAGTCTGCCTCAGTAACTGCACCAGGACAAGCCTCTCACAGCTGGAACCAAGGCGTTTAGGGCCCCTATCTGCTGCTCCAGCCCTTTTACCCAGTGTAAAGATCCTGGAGCCGGGGTGAGGATTTCTTCCCCGGGCTCCATTAACAGCTCTACAACTAACCTAGTGTCGGACTTTGGGCAAGCCACTTTACTCTCTGGGCTTCTATTTACATTGTAAGCTCTTTGGGGCAGGTTTCATTTAACTATGTGTGTGTACAGTGCCTAGCACAACAGGACCCTGACCCTGGTTGGGGTTTCTAGGCACTGCTGCAATACAAACCCATAAGTTTGGGTCTGTTCCTTGATGTTAATGGGAGTTTTGCTGCTGATTCCAAGGGGAGCAGGATTTAGCCATATTTCACAAGTCATGGCCCTACTGGAAAGGGATCTACAAGCACAAATCCCAATTCCCCTCCCAGAGTCCCAAGGAAAAGCCGAGCTGCTGTACAAAGTGATATGAGCGATTCAACAGTTCTGCAACTTTGCTGGTGCAGAACGGCGGTTGTGTTCTGCTGCAAGAGAAATATGCATTTCAGGAATGGGAGTGTGACCCCCTAAATACAATCTGCAAAAATGATCTTTGATTCTTCAGGATAAAAGTAAACAGCATGTGTTTCCAAACGTTAGTTAATTCCTGCAAGATAAACATTATTATTCTCATTTTATACATGGAAAAACTGGGACACAGAGGGGTGGGATTTCAAGAATTTGGCCATTTGGACAACCAAATAAGTGGACAGAATTTCAAGTTCTGGGCACTTTTGAAAGCTGATATTAATCACATGCTTAAATACTTCTTCTAGATCTGAATCAGGATGTTCTATACCTGGCAACACTGAGCCCGCAGTACAGTAGAACCTCAGAGTTAGGAACACCTCGGGAATGGAAGTTGTTTTTAACTCTGAAATGTTCACAGCTCTGAACGGAAAGTTATGGTTACAGCCCTGCAAATCCGCGGATATCCACTTTATAACCCCAGACCATTTCTTGCTGATTGCAGCTGGATGGTCACAGAGTTCGAGACCTCTATGACTTCTGGGGCAGGGCTGGAGTAGCTGCTAGCCAGCGGTGCAGAGAACAGCTGAGCTGACAGGGCGCAACAGCTCATCAGCTGTTAGGTGGGAGGGCAGGGCTGATCAGCTGTTAGGGGGCTGGCAGGCTCAACAGCTGATTAGCTGTTAGGCTGGAGGTGGAATGGGGAGGCTCATCAACAGTTAAGGGGGAGGGCGGGATTGATCAGCTGTTTGGCAGGAAGGACAGCTGGGAGGTTTATTAGCTGGTAGGTAGGAGGGCAGGGCTGATCAGCTGTTAGGGGGCTGGCAGGCTCAACAGCTGATCAGCTGTTAGGCAGGAGGGGCCCATCAGCTGTTTTAGGTGGCAGGGGCTCAGCTGATGTGCAGATGCAGGTAAATCTAAAAGAGGGAGGGCAGATTGCGGGTTGAATAAAAGTTTATTCCTGTGGATGCAGATCCACATATCCGTATCCGCGCAGGGCTCTAGTTAAGGTTGTTCTTTCAAAGGTTTACAACAGAACATTGATGTAATACAGTTTTGAAACTTTACTATGAAGAAGAAAAAAGCTGATTTTAAACATCTTAATTTAAATGAAACATGCACAGAAACAGTTTCCTTACCTTGTCAAATCTTTTCTTTAAACTTTCCCTTTATTTTTAGTAGTTCACATTTAACACAGTACTGTGCTGTATTTGCTTCTTTTTTGTCTCTGTGGCTGCCTGATTGCATACTTCCAGTTCCAAATGAGGTGGTTGACCAGTCAGTTTGCAACTCTAGTATCTGTGTGGTTCTACTGTAATCAAATTGCTTTCCTTCTAAACACTTTCATACAGGCAGCTATTACTGAGATAAAAGATGAGATTTTCATCTGAATCTATGCAAACTATGATTATTACTTTTATGGTGCCAACAGTGTGTTGGCACAGTGTGCAAATGAAATGCAAATTTACTTTTTAAAAATGCTTACATAGTCCTAGGCACTGTACAAAACACAATATAAAGACATGCCCTGCGCCAAAGATAATATAAGACAGATGATGCACTGAGAAACCCTGAGGAGTTGGCAGTTTTGGGACAGGGAGTTCTTCTTATTATGGACACACTTCTTGAAGAAAGAGCTTGGTAGCTTGAAGAACTAAGATAAAAAGTTAATTCAATGTACAAGTGAAGCATGGAAAAAGACCTGTACACTGGTGTGGGAACAGAAAACCAATAGGGCATTCAAGCTGGTTTTGGTGGCAGAGCAGAGGGAGGACTTTATATGAGGAAAGAATGATGCAGGGCCATAAAGGCAAGGATGAGAATTTTAAATTAGATATTCCATGGAAAGGGGAGCCAGTATAGAGATGCAAATGTGAGGGGTTGAGTGATAAATGGATTGTCACTAACGCCTCACTCTCCCCGTATATCTCATTTTAGACACACACTGTTATGGAGGAGGATTGCTCTGTAATGGCAAAAGCTGAACACTTAATCATTTCTCTAACCAGAGGGCTGAATTTAGTCAAATGGAGACTAGATAAGTATTTTCCAAATTAATGGCATTCCCATTCATTAAGTGTTTAAAATTCTGCCTTCAGAAGCACAGATAAGGTTCCACGTAAAGTGTGAAATCCCAGCCCTATTGACTTTAGTGGGGCCAAGAGTTCAACCAAGATGAGTAGGAGCTACAGATATGCATCCAAAGACAGCATTTGGCTTTAAAGTCTAAGTAGATCTCTTAAAAAAATTATTTTACTGCTCAGCACAGGACAGTCTATTGAGAGTGAATGTTGATATTAATTGAATACTGGCACATATGCAGCCGTGCTATTCTCTCCATGGATGCTTTCTTGGTATGGACATATTACTAAGATGGAAGACCAATGAATTATGAAGCATGTTTTCCAAGAACTATGCTACACGGCCAATGAGCATGTGCCTGCCAAAAGCTTTAGAGGTGTGAGAAGATTGCCGATGATGATGAACACAGACTGAACATCCAGATAAATTGTCTTAAAGATCTAGCTAGAGATCAGCTGAGTGGCACTCAATCTACACGGAAGCTATGTCCTTTTGGGCTCTGCCTTGATGATGATATTTAAGAGATGCTACTGTTCTATGAATATCAAAATTCAATACAATCATCATTAAAACTAAGCATTTATCAACTTTTTACATAACTAAGAAGTGTTATTTAAAGGCTATTTAATGGAAAAGTTAAAAATTCCTCCAGTTAATCCTATGAAAAGCCTGCCCCAATAGTCATGTTTCTCTGGCCAGTCCTCCCTGGTAGATGAAGACTGCATTTCATTGCAAAACTTTGCTTTTACAGTTCAGATAAGTAAAATGAAAATCTTGAAGTGGTTGGAATATCAACTGTAACAAGAGCTCCAGTCTAAAATGTTTCTCTAGGCAGATAAGCCACCATGATGCTGTTCATATTCCTCAAGACACAGAGCAGTCAGTAATTGTTCTTTGTTTCCTCACCCTGTAAAAGTCTAAGGCATTCCTTTTCAGAATATACTGGCCCACTGTACTGTAAGATATGCCAACCACATCCATTAACACATGTAAGATTCACCAGTAATGTTCAGAGGGATTTTTCAATCAATTTGCAGTTGGCAGCTGCAGCAGCACATGCACATTAGCTCATTTGATGTCAAATTTAATTACAGCCTCTGGCCTGCTCAGGAATCACAAGACTGATTTTAACAAGACAAAATTGTGGCCTCATTAATGGCCTCCTTGTGTTCTAAGACATCAGATGCGTGTGACTGCGGGGCAAACAGCCTAACCCAATCCGGAGACTGCATTGTTTCTTAGTGCATGTCTAATAGGTTGGTCCTAGAATTGCTTTTTCCCCTTCTTTAGGGC
Source organism: Emydura macquarii macquarii (assembly GCF_026122565.2). Lineage (NCBI taxonomy): Eukaryota > Metazoa > Chordata > Testudines > Chelidae > Emydura > Emydura macquarii. The sequence continues at coordinate 7,759,411 of NW_027130455.1, forward strand.
TTGATTCTGATCTTTGTTTGGAAGTATGAGTAACTTGGATAAAAAAATAGGGACATATTTACACACTGTGGGCTAGATTATGCTTAAAGACATAGCTCTGCAGTAGGAAGGGTGAAGAGGTGCACTGCCCTTGCAGGAGAACCTGACGACATTAATTCAGGCACAATGCCTCCAGGGACACCAGAGAGCACAGCAGTCACGGCTACACCTTCTCGCAGGGTACACACTGTGCCTTTTATTCCCTCACCATATGCAGGATCAACTCTGCCATCAGCCTGCCTTTCGGAGAGCATGATTACAGTCTGGCCCCTGCAAAGGGTACAATGTGGGACAAGGCTTCATTCATGTTCACCCATGTGCCCCAAATCCTTGTACAGTCACTAGGGGCAAGGAAGAATCTGGCTGTATAAGAGCAGCGTAATTTAGCACTCATTGGCTGAAACTTTAAAGCCTCAGCTCCCAAGTCCTGAGTACGCAGCGCAAGATGGAAATGTTTCCTCCTCTCTCTACCCTATTGCTTATTGTTCTTATATTCTTTCCAACTACTCCCACAATAAGCCATGGTTAATTACTGTATTTTAAACATTCTGGTCATGGGTTTAACCTCATGACAAATGTCTTCAGCAGCTGGGCTTTAAATTCATTTGTGTGTGGTAGGTGTTCTCCTGCTGTCTGGTCCTTGCCTTACCCTCCCATTTTCAGGTGTTACTACTGAAGTGGCTTTTCTATTTCAACACAGAGGTGAACTACTGAGTCGGAGAGCTCCAAGAGCTGAGAAAAGGTTAAGCTTATCCGCTCAGCAGCACCCTTTTCTCCTTCCCACTCCCACCGCTGCAGGCCAGTCTGGAGTGAAGGCAGATGGGAGGCCATTTTCCATTGTCCACCAAGCAAAACTTGAAGGGGAAGCATCTCAGTCTTCACCTGACACGTTCAACTCCACACAGTCCTTCATCCTTTTACAAGCAACTACTCAGAGGTGCTGCATCAGCACAGGGCTGAGGTGTTCTCATATCACTCTCTCCCCTGCAGTCCATATTCAACTCACAAACCGACCAGAGCACTCTTCAGAGACAATTAACTGAAGGGACCATCATGGCCACCTTCAGCCTGAGCGTCTTCTGCTTTGAGGACCTGGAATCTCTGAGGGCACTCGGCGTGGAAGGCAAATCCTATGACTGCAAAACACTGTAACCTCCTGTTCAGCTATTTTCATGTTCTAACTCATCCCTGGCATTGCTTTTACAGCTTGCTAATCCCTTCTATCTATTTTAGATATTCTCTTATGCTTCTTCAGAGCTGAAATAGGATCTTACTATCACCTCCCATTTTGGCAGCTCTGAATTGTTAACCAATAGAAGTACAGTCACAAAAGGAAGGCTTGAATCCAGTGCTAGTTTTCCTACATGAACGCTCACAGAATTACTTACCTTCAGAGAAATTCAATATTAAAATAGTTCAGAGAATTCAGTGAAGTAACACTCAGTTACTTACGCAATAAGACTTGGGGAGGTAGGTGTGACAACTGTTCAATATTAACACACCAAGAGGTTATGATACCATAACATATCACCACACTAGAGAGCTTGTATTATAAAATGGTTAATTTAAAACCAGAATTCTTCCATTTAGAGTCGAAAGCCAAGTGTTTTCACTGGGGCATAGACTGTTTGGTGGTCAGGCTAATTTTTGCTTTGTGAGTGCAGTTTTATAATTTCAATTAATATCTATTCAAATTATTTTAACACTGAGAGATGTATTTTATATACATTTGTGTGCTTGGGGCCAAATCATTTTCCCACTGAAGTTGATGTGAGTTTTGCCACTGATTTCAACAGGACCAGCCATTGTGGGACAAATCTCTCCAACACCCACTCTGTGCAACTATTTTGGGCACTGGGATTCTCTGTAGGGAAGGAATGAAGAAAAGGAATTGATCTGCAGCCACTAATCCAGCCTAATGACTGAAGTAAACTCCACCATCCTAGAGATCTCCCTACAGGGGAAATGGAGTAGAAGGAAGAGCTGGAGGAGTTATGTCGTGGCAAATCCTCCATCCCACCCTACCCACCTTTACCCAAACGCTGTGCAATCTCCTGAAAGGGGTCCCCCCTTGAAATAGGAGAGGAGCAGGATTTACCTCAAAGTGTTTAAAACCAGGGAAAGCATGAGTAAATGGATATCAGGAAGAGGCACATCTCTCTTCAATCTCTGACTGGTAAGAAAACTTTGCATCATCCTATCAGACTCAGACCTAGTCATGGCGACTGACTCGTGTATTCCTGACTTCTTGATTACTGCACTTAGGAATGAAGCTACACAGGCTGGAAACAGAATATGGCAGTCCACCTGCTAGGCAACACAAGTGAGCCCCATGCGTACATCGCCCAGTGCTTCAATTTCTGCAGAGGCTCTCCACGGAATTCAAAGTCTAATTCAAGCTTTCATTGCTTACAGTTGGAGCTGTGGCTGCTCAACAACTCGGAAATTTATGCTCAAGGGGTATAAAGCTGGGGACCCAAAATGGAGGCACCCACTAATACAGGCCACTTTTGACATTTTCGGTGTAAACCTTTATCTGATGCAGTTTTCTAATTTGCTTAAACACATCCTGCAACACATTTTGTACCAAAAGGTACATATTTTGTAAAATATAAGGCAATGTTATCCTTCAGACTTGGAAAGCCCCTCAGTCATTTCTGGGAAATTAAAAGAGTCTGCTGTTAAAACAGGAAGAATGAAGAAACAGAAAATTATCACTTAAAGATTCTTGGAAAGGGGGCTCAAAAATATGGATCCATGAAGCATATTTGTGAGCTGTCTTGTCTTGCCATATGGATTACAAACTTCACATAAACAATACATAAAATTTTCTCATGACCCAGGTTCCATAATTCTGGGAAATCTGTGAGATAATCAGAAAACTTGGCCTTTATAATTCAGGAGCCAGATTCATATTCTCATCAGACATTTCTTCAGAAAATACTGACTTCAGTGGGAAATCTGACCCTAATTTACTAAATACGCTTGTTCACTCACCCCAGGTCATGTCTTCACAATGGGCGCTATGGCTGTACAGCTGCAGCTCTGTTGCTGCAGCACTGTAGCGTAGACACTTCCTACATCAACAGAAGTGGGTTTTCTGTTGCATAGTGACACAGTGGCAGCTAGATCACTGGAAGAATTCTTCTCTCGACTAGTCACATCTACACCAAGGTCTAGGCTGGCTTAATTATGGCACCATGGGGTGTGAATTTGTCACACCTCTGAGTGATCTAAGTGATCTAAATGTTAAGTGCAGACCGGGCATATGCCAGAAAAACAAAATCTAGTCCTGTCGCCTCTAAAGGCTAGAGTGACTTTCTGCAAGGCACAGGCTTATGGCCCATTCAGGACATTATAGTGACTAAAGGCCAGGGACAGAGTGCTTACTACTGTGAGGGGTCCACTGACTTCACTTCCACATACTCACAGAAGTAAAGTTACTCGCATGTGCATTTGCAGGATCAGGCCTTCAACTATTACCAGTAACTGAGCACAAGTTTGTCCAATTAACAGCTTTGCTTCAGATCAGATTGCAACTTGCCCTTGTGGGGGGGATCCTGGTGGAGGCGCACAAGAAACCTTCTCCTCTTGAAGCCTGCCAACAGGCAGGCACAGTCACTGTACTTGAGGGACCACAGAGACTGATCCCGCTCTGCACATCCCAGGAAGGGAAATCTCCTCAAAGGAAGAGGAGGAGGAATGAAAAGAGCAGGATAAGCATGGGACTAGGGGTAGCATACTCATCCGGAAATTCAGGGATGGATTATATTTCGCCGTAGTACAATTCCTTGCTGAGCTCCCATTGGGGTGTTTCAGCTCTATGTATCTACTCAGGGCTGAGTTATAAAGGTACAGTCTCACCCTTCATACCCAGATATTGTACATTAATAGATTACATTTCTGTTGCCTTTTAATCAATCTGAGCATCATTTCATTCAATGAGAAGAGTGTCATGACAACTGTAGAAATCAAGAGCAGAGACTGTGTTGTTAAAAAAAAGAGGTGGCAATTACTACAGTACACTGTGTTACCATAATCTTTTTTAGAAGAATATGATGTTAATGACAGACAATAAAAGCAAGGAGAGTCACAGATTAGGATCAAACACAAAAGAACGAGGATGGTCCAGTGGCTAAGATGCTAGCGTAGGATTTCAGAGACCCAACTTCCCTGCTACACCACAGACCTTGGATAAATCACTTAAGGCCCAGATCCTCAAAGGAAAATAAGCACCTACTTGCCATTGATTTCAATGGGAGTTAAGTGCCTAAAATACCTCTGAGGATCGGGGCCTTAAGGAATTGATGCTCAAAGAGGCTATCTGTAAAATGGGGATATTTGCACTTCCCTGCCTCAGAGGGGTGTTGCAAGGATAAATATGACACCCAGTAATGAAGGTCATAAAAATATCTATGACAGTTTACCAAGTCCAAAGAGCAGCATTAATAAAGCTGTAAATCAAATTTTTTCCAAGTGTGGCCACAACAAAGTCTTAGTGGTTGAATGGAGCTGAAAGAAAACAAAGGAGCAGAGATAGCAATCCAGATAGGTTGCTATCTATTGAATCAGAAACAGGCACACATCCAGTTGTCTGAGATATATACAAATATTAGATAAACATTCTTCTTCAGTAGCGTAATAAAGCCCCTTGTCTGCCTCTGTCAGTGTGAAAATTATGGGTCATCTCTAGGCGATTTTGCATGCATGGAACTCCTATTGAACTCAATGAGAATTTTGCATGTGAATTGATGTGGACATGTAGTTGATAGATTCTAAAGCCAGAAGGGAACACTGTGATCATCTAGTCTGATCTCCTGTATAGCACAGACATAGAACGTCCCCAAAATAATACCTAGACCTTAGCTTTTAGAAAAACATCTAATCTTGATTTAAAAATTGTCAATGATGGAGAATCCACCATGACCCTTGGTAAATTGTTCCAAACGTTAATTACTCTCACCATTAAAAATGTATGCCTTATTTCCAGTCTGAACTTTTCTAGCTACAACTTCCAGCCACTGAATCATGCTCTATCTTTCTCTGCTACATTGAAGAGCCCATTATTAAATATTTGTTCCCCATGTAGATACTTACAGTCTGTAACCAAGTCACCTCTTAACCTTCCTTTTGTTAAATTAACTAGATCAAGCTCCGTGAGTCTATCACTATAAGGCATGTTTTCTAATCCTTTAATCATTCTGGTGACTCTTCTCTGAACCCTTGCCAATTAATCAATATCCTTCTTGAATTATGGACACCAGAACTGGACACAGTACTCAAGCAGTAGTCGCACTAGTGCCAAATACAAAGGTCAAATAACTTCTCTGCTGCTTGAAATTCCCCTATTTATGCATCCCAGAATCACTTTAGCTCTTTTGTCCACAGCATCACACTGAAAGCTCATTTCTGCTGATTATCTACCACAATCTGTTTCAGAATCACTGCTTGCCTTTTGCAACCTTATGCAATCATAAGGCTCCTTCTGAGTGACAAAACAATAATGTATCAGTTTAGAAAGTGGAAGGTGGAGTATTTTAAAGGTACAATGCAAAGGCTGAGAAGCCAAAAAAATGACTATGTTCCTTAAAAATGACATTTCTATCAGCATTTTCTTAAGCTTACAGTACAGTGCATGTGTGGCCATCCACACTTATTTGCTTCAAAGCAAAACTATTAGTTTTGATTATTCAAATACATTCTTCTCCCATGCTCCCTGATCAGTCTCACCTCTCCTCTATCTTATTTATCCTGCAGTCAGTGCATAGAAACTGCTCAGTTCCTTATTGTGATACACAGATGTTCTAGTTTCTCTCTTCTGTTATTTCCTTAGGAAGGATACTTGACATTTATGCAGCATGTATTTACTCTGACCTCTCTACTCAAATGTGTTTTTAAATTCAGTAAAGAGCTCTTTTTGGATACAGTTCGTGGGAAAAATCTCGGTTCTTAATGATTATGTGTTAAGCCTCGCCAGCGTGCCCAGTAAGACAGGAAAGAAGAACTGATTCCTGCCCTACAATTGCATTACTTCCTAAAGCCCACTCACGGGTTCCTAGCCCGGTTAAGGAGCTCTGGTGCTACTGGGAGCCCCGCATTCTGGTGCCAGTTCAGATTCTCTGCTAGCCTTAATACAGAGACAACAAAATCTTGCTGCAGGAGCGCAGAAAGGCAAGCGACTTGGTGCTGAAGCCAGGTCAGTAGGACCCTCAGCCCAAGGAGAGCCCAGAGTTGTCAGCAGACACACGAGCCTTCCGAAGGGACAATGCAGCCCGGCTCGGTGCACGCGGCGGCGGCGGCTGCTCCCAGACGCTCTCGGGGGGGGGGGGCACAAGAGCGGGGCGGGAAGGCGCGGGGCCAAGCGGGGACAAGGGCAGGGCGCCAGCAGGCTGCGGGGGCTGGCCCGGGGCGCGGTTACCTATGGAGATCTCCTGCGCGAAGGCCAGCGAGATGAGCAGCAGGGGCAGCCCCACGGCGATGCAGGTGACCAGCTTGTCCAGCGCCAGCTCCAGCCGCAGCCCCTTGTACTTGGGCTCGGAGGGCTCCTTGAGGAGGAAGTCGGAGAAGACGTACTCGGTGGCGATGTGGGCGATGGCCATGGCGTGCGCCGGCCGGGCCCTGCCACCCGCTGTCCCACCCTGGGCAGCCCGCCGCGGGCCTGGGAGCGCCCGGCGCGAGCGCAGCCTGGCCCGGGCCCCGGCTCCCGGCTCCTTCCTTTCGCTTTTGCTTCTCGCTCGCGCCTGCCCCAGGCGGCGGCGGGCCGAAGCGCGCGGCGGCAGCAGCGGGACGAGCCCCGGCCGCCTCCCCGCCCGCCTTTGTCTAGCTCGCCTCTCCCCGCGTCCCCAGCTGGCGCTCGGGCCTTTGAGCCTCGCTCAGCGCGGCGGGAGGCGGGGCCGGGCGGCGGGCACCCGGGGCGAGGCAGGGTGGGTCAGGCCCGCAGGAGGGCGATGGCTGAGGGCGATGGCTGGTCCGTGCCACAGACCGATCCCCGTGGCCCTTGCTCAGCTAGGGGCTGCTGGGTCGATGGAGTCCGCTGCCCCCCCAGCCCCGTTCCCCCGACCCCAAAGCATCTTGTGAGGAATTGTCCTGCTGGTGGTTATGGGGAGGAGGGTCTCTCTGCCTCTCACCCCGGGCACGGCTGGGGAGAACAGGTGCATGTAGAAAGAAGTAGCCCCCGGGCCCGATCCGCCAGTCACACCGGTTTTGTACCAGCCCAGCTCCACTGATTTCAGTGCAGTTACTCCCGGCTTGTAGCAGTGTGAGCGGGGACGCAAGCCAGAGATCTCACGCGGGGAGATTTGACTAGCTGTGAGGGCCAGACAAATCCAGGCTCTACTGCTAAATTGTGGCAGCCCCCACCGAACTGAGCCCAATTCAGAGTTTAGAGTTAGACCAGAGGGGGCTACTCTGACGGCTTCTTGCAAGTTGCAACCTGTATTTGTAGTGCCAGTTGGCTGCATTCCAGGCTGTAGTAGCCAACAGAAAGTATATGCAATGGCAACTGGCTGTGACTGAGTGTTAATAGCTTATTTGTACAGGGAGAGAAAAGGAAATTTCCCCCATCTAAACCCTCTGGTGTCTGGCTCCAAAGGTCCACTTCCGTGGGAATATTTGTTTTCCAGTTTGAGTCCAGTGAACTCCATTCCCTTGTGTTTGTGGGATAACCCCTGGCTTCTCCACTGCCAGAGGGCCCAGGTAGCAGTGAAACCAGACTGCATGCTTTACTGGTTCATTGACTATTAAGGGGCAACCCACTTTCACATAATTAGCATCTCAGAAATTAATGATGAAAATGACCAATATGTCAAGGGCTCTGGCATGCAGAACTCCCATTCACTTCAACTGAAGTTCCACATACAGAAGGTTTGTGGGATCAAGATCCTAACAAGACAGCTAACCCACCCTCATCAGTGTAGGATTGTAGCATCCACTACAAGGCAGGTATGGTGTCTACCTCTGTCTTTGTTTGGAAAGACCCTACCACATTTAAGGCATTACCACAAGTTAATAACGAATAGCTAAATAAATATTCTCCCATTCACTTATAAATGAGTTGGTCAGAGGGGCTTCTTTCTCGGGAGATTAGTTTACAGTCTGACAGACGTTGGCATTAAGGCATTTTCCTGATATTCAGCCTGAAATTTGAAGGTACAGGGAGACGTGCTGTCCTGAAGGGCTTGTTTGGGATTTGCAGTAAGAATGCTATGCTGTTCCAACAAAGAAAATTGGAGTAGTCAGCCCCATATTGCTAGGTGTCACACATGGAATAAAAAGACTGCCATAAAAAGCTCACACTCTTAGCATATGGTGAGAGAGAACAAATAAGCAGAGAGGGAAGGTGGAGAAAGACAAGCTAACTGTGAAACTATTATGTTTAGTACACTAAAAAGCATGAAGTTTTGCAATGACGTTCAAGACTTCTTAGAATACCCCATCCCTGTTCCACCACAACCACCCAATTCAAATAAAAAAAGAGTTCCTGTATTAAAGAAACTGTCAGAAGGTTCTTACAAATGGTAAACCTTTAATTATTAATACGTTATTAAACCTTATTTAAAAGGTTACATTATGCCATTCAAATATTTTATGATTCTGTTTTAAACATCAAACACATATGGAAAACAGAAATAAAAATTCCTAAATAATGTTGCTTTATTTATGGTGCATGATGGGTGAATGCCTTAACTTTATTTGTATACAGTACACAAGCATTCTGGACACACGAATAGTAATTAACAAAACAGGAGACCTCATTGCTAGTGGTTACGTGGTGGAAAGAAACTAGCGTTTAGAATGTCTGTGGTTTCCTGAATAGTATTAAGTTTAACCAGCTATAAAGGAAGCTTTAAAAGTAATGATTGAAGGAGTGTTTGTGGTACAATGTAATTGCTATCCTATTTCTGAGCCCAGTCCTGTAACTAAGGCCTGGTCTACACTACACAGTTAGGTAAGGCAGCTTACATCAACCTAATTATGTCAGTGTCTACACTACAGCCTTGTCCTGCCAATATAAGTGCCCTACCACACCGACATCATAATCTCGCCTTGATGAGAAGTGTAGGGCTTGTGTCGGTGTAGTGACGGCAACGCAGTGTCTATATAGTGTCTATATACATTAATTATTGCGGTGGCTGATGTCCACACTGCCCTCCCTGGGCCGGTGGTGCACATCCTCATCAGGAGCACTTCCACCAACCTAAGAGGAGCAGCGTGGGGAGCTGAGAGTCTGGTCTCTCAGCTTGGTTGGCACCTCCCTGCTGGGAGCTTGGCTGCCCCACAGGCTCCTGAGCTCCTGATGGGCTGCCTCCCCCCACTCCCTGCTGGGAGCTAGGAGAAGTTGCCCAGGGTTTCTTCCCCCTCCGTTGGGAGCCAGGGTCCAGCCACCCAGGGCTTCTTGCCCTGCTCCCAGCTGATAGCGGGGTCCAGCCACTCAACTCTCCAGAGGAGGGGGGGAAAACTGAGCTCTAGCTGCCCGGTTTTCTTGTCAATTTCAGAATGACAGGGATAGCCCATGTAAAGAAGGCAGTGTCTACCCTGACACTGCATCGCCCTTTCTACACCGACATAAGCCCTGCACCTCTCGTTGTGATGTTTTTATTATGTCGGCATAGCAGGGGAGTTACATCGGTGAGAGGAGCATTTCAATGTGTACAACTTTTGTCTACAAAACTCTGTAGTGTAGACCAGCCCTGGGTTACTTACATTGGCTGTTAGCTCTTGTCAATTTTGTGGCCAAGCTGTGAAATTGACAAGAAAGCCAGGCAGCTATTCCCCAGCTGCCCCTTGCTCTCCTGGAGAGCTGGGCAGCTGGATCCCGCTTCCGGCTGGGAGTCGGGGCAAGAATGGATGCCACTCCCAGCTGGGAGCCAGGGCGAGAAGCCTGGGTTGCTCGATCCTGCTGCCAGCTGGGAACCAGGGTGAGAAGCCCAGGCAGCTGGACCGTGCACCTGGCTGGGAATGAGGAGGCAAGAAGCTCTGGTTGGCTTCTCTCCCTGCCCTCCTCCTGGCAGGGAACAGGGAGGTGAGAAGCCTCGGACGGTTCTCCCGCCCCCCGCCCACTTCCAGCAGGGAACAGAGAGCCAAAGGAGGGTGGGGGGCTGCAGCCCGCTCGGAGCCTGTGGGGCAGCTGCGTTCCCAGCAGGGAGCTGCCAGCAGAACTGAGAGACCAGGCTCTGAGTTCCCCACACTTAGGCCCTGGGGGAGGCAAACCACTGACCCAAGGAGATAGCGTGGACATGCATCACTGCAGTAATATAAGTCGACTTAAGTTTTAAGTGTAAACAGCCCCTAACTCACGCTAGTTGTTCTTGAAGGACCTCTTGAATGATGAATGGTTGCAAGATCAGGCCTTTTGTCTAGAAAGCTTTTTAAAGAACCAGAAGAAAACAAAAGAACCAAGAAAACACTGAGAAACACCCCACACCTCAAGAATTTTGTTTAACACCTTTTATCTGTTGGTGATCTGGACATTAATCCACACCACCATTAACCAACATTCAAAGTGACTGTCAGTGAAGTTCCCTACAAGGGTGTAGCATATTTTTAAATACAGAAGAAAAAAATGACATTATGCACCTACTTTAATTTACACTGAGAAGCAAACTCGGATACATTATTTCACAGATAAAAGATTGCTTTAGTTCTGGAGTTCATCCACACGGGTTGTAGGTGACATGAATATCTTTGTGGCAGGAATAAACAATTCCTGTAAACATTCAAGTATCACTTTATATAGGGTCTGATTCTACCACCCTTACTCACTTCCTGAGTAGTCCCATTGAAATCAGGAAGTAAGCTACTGCTTAGTGTAAGAAAGGGTCACAGGTTCAGGCCCATAATAAGCAGCAGTTATAAAACCAGATGACTTTCTATTTAGTAATCAAAGGCCAGATTTTTTAAGGTATTTAGGTACCAAAAGATGCAGATAGGCACTCGGTGGGGTTTTTTAAAGCACTTAGGGGCCTAACTCCCATTGAATCAGGTACCAAGGCACCTATCTGCATCTTTAGGTGCCTAAATACCTTTACAATTCTGGCCCCCAAAACACAGCAATCTCATTTTATAGGTAAAGGAAGAGAACTCTTAAATTTTTGGTAGATTCACTGGGCCAGATTCCGTTCTCAGACTGTGTCAATCTGGAGTATCTCCAATGAATCAATGGATTTGTTCCAGATTTACACTAGCACATGCAGAATCTGACACACTGAAAATAGCTCAACATAGCACTACCCAACAGAGATCTGATTATGCAACTGTTTTATCACAGAAGTTATGGGCCAAATTCTGCCCTCACATGCACCCATGCAAATCCATTGCACTCAGTGGAAGTGCAAAAATGATATACTGTACTTGAGGACATAATTTGGTCTTGTGTATTACTTTATAAGCACAAGATTCTGTTAAAATCTCTTTAAAGCCAATATGTTTGCACACATATTTGTGAGTGATTCACAGCTAGAGCTGTGTGAAACATGTATTACAAAACCAAAACCATGCAAAACTCACCTGTTTTGGGTTCATTAAGGGGCAGGGTCCGTGGCCTTATCCAAAGTCCACTGAAGTCAATAAGAGTCTTTACATTGACTTCAGTGGGCTTTGGATCAGGCCCCTGCTCTTTCTCACATTAACTAGAGGGGAGCTCAGTGAGCCCTCAAAAGTTAACCCATGTGTGTTCACTGAGGCTTGTCAATCTTTTGAGGGAATCTAGGACCAATAATAGGTTTGCATAAAAAGAAATACCTGGGCTTGGTTGTGGGTTCGACCAGGTTTCTCACTGTGTTTTACTGTGTATTTGAACCAGAATCTCCAAGCACAGTGATACCAGGAATATACAATGAAATCCAGCACAGCTCTATATATGGTCTCCAAAATATAGAGTTACAGGGAATCAGTTGGGAGTGCACATTTGCGTTGCGCAGCCCTGTAATATGTCCTTTTTCTTAGGCAAGTGATGAGGATGATGAGGATTAATATTGTTGCCAGAAGAACAAGTCCAATGGAAAAAAGGGCTATGAGCGTCGAGCTAGCTTCTCCTGCACCCAGAGCTTTGCCTAAGAATTCGATTCCTTCTCTGTCCGAACCTGTCAAAATGAGAAGTAGCATATGAGAAACCTGTACATCCATCTGCTGAAGTTTATATTATTTAAATAAAACATATCCATACCATTTATAGGAGCCCTGTGTTTCACAGTAATTGTGTCATATACTGTGGTTGTGACACCTCCTTCTAAAGGAATTTCGTTGTCTGTGTAAAGAAATTAAAGCTTATTTAGTGGTCTGAGAAAACAGTGAATGCATCATTTATTCTACCTGGGTAACTAAATTAAATTCTGATTAGGCCAACAAAGTTTTGTGCAGAGATTGCCGGTAGATCAAAGGCAGTTTTAAGGGGAAAATTTCCCTTTCTTATAAACAGCAGGGATCTCTGTTGCATTAATTCTGCATGCTTTCACTCATATCAACAGAAGTTTCACACCCAGAACAAGAGCAAATTAGAGAACGGATTCACATTGGACTGTGAAGAGGAATTTCAGCTTAACCCTTACAATTACTATGGGCAAAATCCATTATGTATTCCACCATCCCCAACATAGAAGGGGTGCAGCAGCCACTGAAGGTGCTGTAACAGCTGTGGAACATCTGGTCAGGGGAGGCTTTCTTTCCCCAGCCCCTGTGGACATTCACGGAACACAGTATTGTTACTCCAGCTGTGGGCAGGGTTTTCGCAATAAACATATTTCCCCATGCAAGAATGTGCCTTACGAGAAGAGCTTATAAATTGTCTTTTTACCAGAGATGAAATGAAAAGAAAATGTTCTCTGCATGGAAAAGCTTTCCGGCAAAATATGGTCTTGCTTTTGCATCAGCTGTGCACTCACAATCCCCACTGGAACCAATGGGCATTGTTTGCTCGCAGGATTGGGTCCAGTGGCTGTGTCTAATCTTCTTCCTCACCCTCCTCAGGAGTTATTTCAGATCACTTTAAGCTATAGTTTTTTATTTTATTTTTTTTCTAATTTTCCTTTGTATTACAAAAGCCTTTTGAAGAGCAGACAGCTTTTCTTTAGGGCTATTATTTCCAGAGCCGCTCAACACAAGAGATGGTTGGAAAATGTTTGCTCCTCCCCCCCATGGAAAGTTTCACGTTTTGGGGAAGTAACTTGACACTAATTTGTCATACACCAAAATATTTCAATTCTAAAATGCCCCTACAGTGCCTCATGTTCTCATTCTCCTCTATATGCTGGGCTCCCTGGTTGGACTACATCTTCCATGATGCACCTTGGTTTCCTTTCTAGGGGAGGGGGCGGTGCCTCATGGAAGTCACATTGCCATGGTACAACATGGTAGATGAAGTCTGGCAGGGGAATCCGGCTTATAGAGAATGGAAGCATGAAGCATCTGAATTACAACTCCCAAGAATGATTCCAAAAATCAAAGCTGACATACAGAGTAAAATGGCAACTCTTCTCCGTGCAAATAGCCCAGACTGAACTTGATGAACTTGTACCGCACCTTAGGAGAGCTTGATAGGACTGACATTTAGGCTACATTTGCCGGATATGAAGTCAACATTCCGGAACAATGACTATGTGTAATAAGCTGTGACAATGATTTATAAAAATAAACTTTTAATGTGTGTAAAGAGGCACTTTAAAAGAAAATAAACGAGTTTAGAGCAGAAGTGCAATGTTCTGAAGCTGCGCCTGCTCCCATTTCACAAAAAAGAAAGTGCTGTGTACTTATACATGGTCCTTCATCAGAGTTTCAAAAGACTTCAGTTACTGAGGACCAGATTCTGCCAGCTTTACTCACAGAGAGGAGTTATTTACTCTTAAAATCCTCTGCTCTAATTAAAGAGCCACACTCAATTCAGTGTAACATACTCTCTAGCTTTAATGGCTGCAGTAATGTTTAAATTGTCATGGGTCCATTAATTTTTGGTGCCTGTTTCTGGGTGTCCAACTTGAGACACTTGGGCCCAGATCTACAAAAGTATTTAAACTCCTAACTTCCGCTGATTTCAATGGAAGCTGCGTATCTAAATACCTATGTATATCTAGGCTCTTGTGCCTGATTTTAGGTGCTGAGCACCCACATCTCCAATTGACTTCAGTGGAAGCTGAGGGAGCTAATTGGGTTACCACAGAGGTCAGTGTTAGGTTCAGTTTTAGATCTCACTTTTGCATGATACAATAAATCTTGTTCATCTCTAAATTCTATAACTGAATGAGCCATATTCACTAGTTTCTTATCTGGTTTAGGCCAGCAGAAACTTTTGCAATGATCCCCGGTGCCAACACTTGTTGCAGAAAAAAGTTATGGTGACACAAAGCAACTTCAGTTGCACCTACAGGAGATGTAAATGACCAGAACAATCCAAAGAGTGGTTCCCTTCAAGCAACACCTATAAGAGGAGCTCTTGTGGAAGTCCAAGAGGTTTAAAATCTGCAAAAAGCAGCAGTGATAACACTCGCTGTTTGCACTGCGGTGTAGGTCCACTCCCTGGAACCAGACATTGGTGGAGCATAGAAGTTTACAATAATTTACATACCCCTACAGCGGCAGTGCTGACCCTAGCCTGATGTTTATTCCCATCTGTCTTTTATCTGAACAACTGTAATACCAGCACAAGTCATGAAATGGAATTTTCCAAATACTATACCTGATTTCCTGATGGTAAAAGTTGTCTCCATGCCAGCATGAATGTGGTCAGCTACATGACAGTGCAGAAGCCATGTTCCAGGGTTATCCGCTATGAGTTCGACTGTTTGAAATGTCCCAGGGAAAAGGTCGTACACGTCTGCTCTGTGATCATTATCTGTCTGTGGCAGGACAAAACAGCATCATGAAGATTTCCATTACTAAACCTGAGGACAGTGCATTAATGTTCTGACTAAACTGTAAGCTCTTTGGAGCGGGTCCGCCCTCCTTGTTATATGTTTGCACGGGATCTAACCCAGTGAGGCTGGGGCTCTGGCGCAATACAAATCATAGAATCACAGAAGGTGAGGGCTGGAAGGGGCCTCAGAAGGTCATCTAGTCCAACCCTCTGCTCGAAGCAGGGCCAACCCCAACTAAATCAGATTAATACAAATTATTTCAGGTGCTACATTATCAATGTCAATGATGCCTTAAAACACCACACATTGTTATTTGTTTTAAACGAAGCTCTTTAAATGGTTATTTCGACACAAAGATACAAACCATGGGGGTTCAACCGAACCCTAGAATAACAATTCCCACTGACTTCAATTCGTGTAAATCACCATCTATTGTCCTGTAGCACATACATGCCTTAGCTATTGATATTCATTTATATTTCACCATACAAAGTCATATGAACAATGAGCTTTACAAAATTCTAAATCTGCAGTTTTCACGTGCAAAAGTCCCATTGACAACAGTATGTGTGTGTGTGCGCAAAGGCGGTGGGATCAGGCTAGAAGCTAGAAGTTTTTGCAGAAATTTCCCATCAAAACACAAAGATTTTAGTTTGTTTTTACCAACCTTGAAGATGAATGTCTCTGCATGGAAATGGACTGTATGGATGTCAATTTCATTTCCCATTCCTATCAAGTACCAGTTTGTGTTCATACCTTCTTTCATTGTTAGCTCAGGGACATTGTCATAGATCCTCCCATTAATTGCTGAAAGAATTACAAAGTGAGAGCGATTCACATTAGTGGACTAAATGTGTCGAGTAAAGAAATAGAGTGTTAAGGGTGTTGAAGAGAAACACAAGTACCATACCCAGAAGACCTGTTCTTGCTTTCTCCTGGCAGAGACCAAAGACAGGGGTTTTCCATTACCGTGTGTCATTACTTACATCTGTGCAAAGTGGGTGAAAATTGGGGGTAAAATGTTATGAAATCAGATTCCTACCATCACTTGGGTCACTGGCAGTTTTTACACCCACTTTGCACTCACTGGGCCTGATTCACCACAGCATTACTCCGGTTTTGTGCCAATGTAAGTCTCTTGAAATCCAATGGAGTTATACTAGCATAAAACAAGAAACCAAGTGGTGAAATCAGGCTCATTTTGCAATAGTGTAAATGGCTTCACAAGAAACAAGAAGGTGAGAATCAGACCCAGGCCTTTAAATGCTATGGGTTCCTAAAATTCCTAAAAACATCTCAAGGTTATAGACAAAGAGACAATACAGTTTGCATTTCAATTTCAACACAGTGCCAAAAAACAGTTTTTATTCCTTGCAATGCGTTGGACAAGTTTTAACCTGTCTTAATGTAAAGTACTGAGTGAGTGGCCTTTGTGCAAGGGGACCTACGTGAGGAATGTGGGGATGGAATCGCACTCCAACTAGGATGGAATTAATGTGCAGAAACACAAGCATGGCTTTTCTACGGCTTCTACTCCAGCGTCCAGTCTGTTTGGTCCCCCAGCCAGAGTTTTGGCCAGTGGGTTCTTGTCACTTGGCCATCTGTTCCCAAACTTCACGATCATGCTGTTGCAACGTGTGCCAACATGGAGCACATCTCTGCAGTGAAAAGAGGTTGTGGAATGGCCTCTCTACATGCACTGGTAGTTTGGCAGATTTTTCTGCCCTGGGCACTCACACATGGGTGGAGGAGAAGGATTTGGCCCTTAAATAAGAACTACAAAGCAAAATTAATGAGTGACCCAAGACCTGGAATGTACCTGAATGCCCCAGCTATCTGGGTCTTGAACCATTCAGCACATAAACTAAATGTGAACTAACTCTTAAGGAAACTTCTTTCAAGGTCCCCTGATGTCTGCTGGCTGGTTCCAGGTTTGTTGTTGGTGCCCAAAATGCACCCTCATTCTTTCAGAGCCATCCACCCCAATTGAGACCTAGCCTGCTTTGTCTGTGAAGAGTGTACCACAAGATTATACAATTGCAAGCCAATCTGACTGTCTTCCAAAAGACTTATGTTAAAGAAATAATCATTGGTCTCTTGGATAAATTGCTTCTGCCACCAATGAAACCTACATACCATGCTTGGCGTTACCCTCCAGAAAGTCCTCGGTGTAATTAAAGTTATCAGGACACTTATGAAGATACTTTTCAATATTTTCATTCAAATACCAGGACTCATTTTCATCAAAGACCATGAACAGAAGAGCAAATTCACGATCAATATCTCTCCTTAAACCCTTTTCATTTAGTATTCCTTTTCTGCAAATTATTAGTGGCCCAACCAAACCACTGTATGTGTCCTGCAATTAGATTTTAAAAAAGATATTATGTACAGTACATAACATTGCATCATTAAATTGCTTTATAATTTAGACCAAATGACCATTTGAGCTATGGTTAAATTAATAACTGTTGATAGTTCACATCTAAGAAATAAATACAGATACAATATACATCAGTTAGAATTCAAACTTATATTTTTCCCATGGGATAAAGAAATGACTGACAATGACTATACTTCCTGGAATTCAGGCATTATATTTCACAGACAGTCAGGATTTCAACCCCATAGAGCAAAATAATTTTCTACTAAAAACTCAAACTTCCAG
This sequence comes from Emydura macquarii macquarii, assembly GCF_026122565.2. Lineage (NCBI taxonomy): Eukaryota > Metazoa > Chordata > Testudines > Chelidae > Emydura > Emydura macquarii. The sequence goes on from NW_027130455.1 coordinate 7,776,961, forward strand.
TTTATCTCTGTTTTATAAAACCTTTTAAATAATAGATATAAAGGAGGGATATGATAGAAGTCTATAAAATCATGACTGGTGTAGAAAAAGTAAATAAGGAAGTGTTATTTACTCCTCATAACATAAGAAATAGGGGGTCACCAAATTAAATTAATAGTCAGCAGATTTAAAATGAACAAAAGGAAGTATTTCTTCATACAATGCACAGTCAACCTGTGGAACTCCCTGCCAGAGGATGTTGCGAAGGCCAAGACTATAACAGGGTTCACAAAAGAACTAGATCAATTCACAGAGGATAGGTCCATCAATGGCTATTAGCCAGGATGGGCAGAGATGCCAAACCAAACCAATTATTCCAACTCCAGGAGTTGTAGCTGCCACCATCTTGTGATATATAAGTGAAAATCTCCTTAATATGTAGAGTTTCCGTTCCGCACACCCAGAATGGATGATAAAGTTTTCTACTACCGTTTTTTACTATCCAATTTTGTTTTAATTCAATGTGCAAATGGGAGAGCCAAGAAAGAATGCATGGAGATATCTGCATGAGGAGCACACATCAGTGCAAAAGGACCAAAGGTCTGTCTACACTGCAATCAGAGGTCTGACTGCAGGACACCTAGACATACCTGACCTAGCCAACTCCAGTAACAACCGTAGTGAAACTGTGGCAGCACAGGCTGTTCAAGCCCACCTGGCACACGGGGTATGTACTTGAGCAGCTAGCCTGTGCTGCTATGGCTTCACTGCTATTGTTATTTGGGCTGGCTAGGTTAAATTTAGCTTGGGGATGTCTACACATGCTGCAGTCATACTTCTGATTGCCGTGTAGACACACCCTAAGAGATAGAATTTCACAAGAACATTGGGAGTTACTGAGTCCAGTGCACGTTTCAAAATGTGTCCACTTTATCTAGATGCCTAAATGGAAGCTGAGCTCTTCTGAAAATCTGGCTCCTGCCATGCAACGGACTTTTGGTCAAGGTGAAAGTAAAATGGGGATCATCTGCGCTGGGAATCCAAAGACACTGCCACCTGATTCGTAATCAGTATACCAGCAGCTCTTCTTCCTCTTAGCTTCACAAAGTCTGTGTCCTGTCTGTTGCAGCATTAAGTTGACTAAAAAGTCGAACGTGGTAACACTTTCTGCCCTTTAGGTTTTCATGCAGTAAAGCAAAGTCTCACCTCCACCCGAACTGCCCTGAAGTTTTCCTTGAAAAGAAAACATTAGGGATCAAATACAGTCCTGGTGTGACTCCTCTGATTTCAATGGACTATACGAGGGGACGAATTTGGCCTTACTCATGCATCATCAGCTGTCATCTTCAAAAGCATGAATTTTATCCAGTCCTGTAAACACTTCCTTATGCCAATAATCCTCACACAAGTAGTGAGCAAAGTTTGCAGGATCCAGTCCCATTTTAGGAAGTACATAAAATAACATAACCTCTAGTTACTATTTCTCAGTTACCTTGACAAAATTCCATGTTGAATAATAAACCCAACTGATGCAGTTTGGATCAGAGATACCTGGACCTGACCTTTCTGGGACATTCCATCTGTATGTATTTATTTCCCCTAAAACAGGAGAGAGAAAACAGTTTTACCAACAACAGTTGGATGTTATACATTTTTAAAATATAATTTAGATCTGACAGTCTCTTAATCAGAAAAGTAAAGAACCAAATGCAAATCATATGTATTTAGGTGAAGCTGTGTTATAATGGGATGAGGCTCATGAAAATGAACTCTGATAAGATGCTGAAAATGTTTCTGTTTTTATTAGAGGTCAGAGACAAACTGAAAGATTCTTATGATTACGTAGCATGTAATGGTCAAGAACTGTATCTGAGATTAATGTCTCCAGTTGTGCATTGATCCCTGATTTTACAAAACAAAAGAATTTGACTGGAGAAACTGTCTGTTTTGGCCATATTAAATTCTCTATATTTTAAAAATAATATAGCAGATTAATTCTTTGTCTCCTGTATTACCACTTTTATTAATATTATTTATTATTTCTGTTTTCATAGCACCTAGGAGTCCCAGTCCTGGACCAGGACTCCACTATGCTAGGTGCTGTACAAATACAGAATTAAAAGACAGTGAAAGAAAGACCATGAAAGAAAATTCTGTGGGGAAAATTCAGATTGATCAAAATGTTTAGTTTAGTTTCAATTTCAAGCTTTATTATTATATTATAATATATAATACAACATTTAAAAAACTGAAATAAAAAGTTGTTTCAAATCGAAAAATTGAAACATTTCACACTGAAAATGTTGAAACAGGATGTTTAAATGTAATTGGAACTTCTTTTCCCCCCAGTTTTTTTCTGAAACAAAATTTTGGCATAATCAACATAATTTTGCAAAGTGTTTCAATTTTGATTAAATTGAATTTTCCAATGGAAAATGGTTCTCTGTAAGCTTTTTTGACCAACTCTAAATGAAGGTGCCATTTGTAATGTCGATGCACAAAGAAGCAGAGTTAGCATTATTGGAAACCTTAACTCTGAATTTCTTTATTTTTTTAAAGTTATTCAAATCTCAGCCTTCGGCCAATATAGCACAGGTGTAAGATCTTTACTGTTTTACTCTTTACTGATTTGGGCCTACTTCTGCCTATTCAGAGTTTGGCCTACAAGACTACATCACTGTTTCCATGTATAACACAGAATGCCAATTGTAACACCTTCTGTCAGGTAAATATCTCAGACATGTTTGGGCAGTATTACAGGGTCTGATCTTGCAGCCTTTACCCAGGCAAACTCCTGGTGGCTATGGGCCTAATCCAAAACTCATTGAAGTCAATGGGAAATCTTTCTATTGACGTCACTGGGTTTTGGATTAGGCTGTGATTGGATTCCTGTTTAAGTAAATAGGAAGACTCCTATTGATTTCAGTGAGCATTAGATCAGGTCCTTATTGATTTGAATGTGTGTTTGCCTGAGGATGGGATCAAGAAGTCTCTTCTACTTGAGCCTGATGTCTACTGTTTTTATTCGGTAAAATTTTCAGTTCTGTGTGCCTAAAGTAAAGTTGCTAAATCTATATTTAGGCACCTCATTTTAAAGTTTTAGCCATTAGTAGTATTAATGATTGTTTCTGAGTGTCCAGAGGTGTGCTAAGCACTTCACAGAAACAAGTGAAGACATAGTCCCTGCCCTAACAAGCTTACACAACCTAGAACCAACTTAATAATAAGAAACTATATAGACATATAGATAGATAAATGTAGAATTTACTGTGCTCAAAAAGACGTATAGGTGTCAGGAAGCTTGGAAAAAGGAATGTCATTTGATTTTTTAAATGACTTCTTCATATAAGATTTAAGGAGCTTTTCTATTGCTCAAGAATAAATGATCATACTTCTTACCTGGCATAGTGATTAGCGTTCCAGGTCTTCCTCCACTGCCCACTTCTTCTATGCCATGTGCAATTATTGAATAGGGTCTGCTAGCTTTATTTTTAAATATAACCAGTATGGAGTCACCAACCTCTGCACGGATTAAGGGCCCTGAATTAAAACAACAAGCTCTGATGACTAATGTTGCTCTTTTAAAATAAAGAAAACCAGAGTTTATCCAGAAGTCAGCTCAAAAACAGATATTTCATATTTTTACAAGCTGTACAATTTGCTAGAGTTTAACTTAGAAGTTTACTTTTGTGCAATGTCACTGATGCTCATAATGAAAATAAAGAGAAATCAATATAAGTCCACGTGCCAAATGCCCGTGAGACCAAACCTGTAAAGAGGAGTGCTAACACCCCCTTCATGGATAGTTAAGGATGAACAATCATTACACAGTCTTACCAAAATATGGATAGAATGGTCTCTTAGAGAAACAATATTCTCCCCCAGAGCCCTCCAGAAATGCTCAGATTCCATCAGCCTCCAAGGACAGGCCATCAAAACAGATGCCTGACCCCAGCTAATGAGGGGTGTCTCAAATATGGCCGGTCAAAAGTTCAGTCAAATTTTTTTTAAGGAAACAAATGAAAATTTTAATGGAAAAGTTTTCAGAAACTGAAAAAAAATGATTATTTCTCACATTTTAATTTCTAAAACTTTTCTCGGTTTTCAGTTTTTCATTGGGGAAGATAAGGAAAGTTTCAAAGAACATTTTAAAAAAATTAATTGTTTTCATTACTTTCAAAAATTCATAAGCAAATCATTTTATGATCAGCTCTAGCCCTTCCCTGGCAAATTCAAATTCACAAATTCACATTCCATGACACAGGTAAAATTTCCAATTCTCCAACCTCTAATCCCAACCCAAATGCTTTGAGATGCTGTGTGGATTAGGAGGACCATTTATAATATTATTTAACATCAATATTGCAAAATTACAATAATTCATATGGGACTGGCCATGTCAGGTATCATTAGAAAGGTTAGAATTTGCTAAGTATGATGATATAGCTTATGTGTATGTGTCGTATATGTATGGTAAATTATGGACATGTTTGATATACCTGTATTTCAACTTGTGCTGTGTTTCTGGGTGACAACCCAGACAGGATCACAGCAGCAATAAACTGCTTAATGGGCCATTAAGAGAACTCAAAGGTAAAATGAACCCAGGGGTTACACCCTATAAGTCACCAGGACTTGCCCAGGTGACCCTACACTCCATCTTGTTTCTTTGAATTTCCATAAGCTGCATGGCAAAGGGACATAAAAGGCAGCTGCACCACAACCATGTTGTCTTCATTCCTGCTTCCTACCTCTGGATCAACTCATCTGCAACTGAAGCTGTGAAACGAAGGACTGAGACCCATCCAACTACTGGATGTATACCAGAGGGACTATACAAGCCTGCAAACTCCACAGTTCTACTGAAAATCTGATATATTTCACACCTCTCCACTTGTTTGGTTCTTTCCTTTTATAATAAACCTTTAGTTTTAGTTACTAAAGGATTGGCTGGCAGTGTGGTATTTTGGGTAGGATCCAAACCTATATTGGTCTGGTACTGTGGCTGCTCCTTTGGGGATCAGGAGAACCTTTTTGGTAGAGAGCATAGAGTTTTAATAACTTATCTCTTTACTGGACCTAGTGGCTGATTGGGAGCCTGAGACTGAAATGCAGTAAAGGGGGCTGTGTATTTCTTGGTTTCAGCATCTTGATAACCAGTGTAAGGGATCAGAAGCACTGTTTGTGACTGGTTGCCACCAGTTTGGGAGAATCTGCTCTCCTTTTTTCAGCATGCCCTGACCTCGGCATTTTTCGGTGGACTACTCTAGGCACGGATGGGTCACGCACCTAACATCCAGCCCACCTGTCTGTCCACAAGAACATAGCAAAAAACCCACTGTGCACACTGTGCATACCAAGTTAAGATGGGTTTCTTTGAAATGCCTGTGTTTCTCCATTCTAGCTGGATGTACTTGTTACCAGGGACAGGTCCTGGGAGCTTTATTAAATTTAGCATCCAAAAAACAAACACACATAACTTGCACATGCCCAAATTGTGGCTGAGTTCTTTCAGAGCGAAGGTGTAGTTCAATTGCTATATTTGTGGGGGGCAAGGCACGGCACGCACATACATGTGCAGGCTAAAGACAGCAACCTTGGTTCATGGGCTCTCTCTCTCTGCCTAGAGAGGTACCTGGGGAGGGGAAGGTCTGGCTTAATGGGGAATCCCCAGCTGCTGTTGGTGGCTGTTCCGGCACCGGCTGCTGAAGGGATGCTGCTGCTCTGGTGCTGCTGTGACCGAGGGAATGCCACATGCTGGGATCCTGCTTCTCCCTGCCCATTCCTGTATCCCCTTCTCTTCCCCCTCCCCCATCCCCTTCCTCTCCCCACTGTCCTAATCTTCCCCCATCCCATCTCCTTCTCTTTCCCCAATACCCACCCCTCTTACCCTGCCCTTCACAGGCACTCACTGTTGTATAAGAAGAGGCGGGCAGGAGGCAGCATCCAGCTGCCAAGGCAGGGACTCAGAACACAGGAAAACAGCTGCTCCAGCCCGCCATCTCCTCTGTTCCTCGTGAGCCGAAACATGCCGGGGGTGCGGAGAAGGGGAGGTGCCAGAGCCGTCCTCCCCCACCCCCACAGGCTGAGCAGAGCAAGCCCTGCAGGGCAGCTTGGCTCTTGCAGAAATCAGTGGAGAGGCATGGCACATGACCCCATGTGACACCTCCACACACCTCGTCTCTGTTTGGGGTGGCAATACTCCCCCTGCACCCACCCATACTACGCCCATGTTTCGGAGCACACCATTCTCTGCTGCTGCAATGTACTCTGCTCCTCAGAGCTTTTCTCTTTGACCTGTTCAGCAGATCTTCAATCTTTAGAGGGATGGGGCATAGGTAAATCTAAACTTGGCACTTTTATACTTCTAACCAATTTCCTCCTGTTTGGAAATACCCACTGATTAAAATCTGAAGTGATCTTGTGTGCAACACACTGAAAATCTGTGACAGATCCTAGTGTTAATTGTTTCCTTCCACATTAACAAAACTGACACAGTCCTGTTTGGTTTTGGAAAGAGATGCTCTCTTACTTTCGGTATTTTTTGTGTGTTATAAGAACTACTTGCCGAGGATTGCTAAGTGTTCCTCCTGTGCCGATCTCACTTTGTGCTCTGTAAATTCTCCATTTGTGTACTCTCTGTAAAGCACCTTCTTGTACTTTGAACCAATCCGATCTTCACCACTGCTTACAAAAACTTTCCCGTAACTGCAAATTAAAAAGCCAAAAGTTAAAAGTGCAAAACATCTAAATAGCTAAAGAGCTAATGAAAGATTTGCTTTATTAGTGGTATTATTACTTGCAGGGGAACACCTCTTCAGCATTTAGTTTAAGGCTTTTACTTCTTACGCGTGACAGATCTGGGAATACCTTCCTATTCATCACTGTGGCCATCTAAGACTTAACAGCATCAGTAAGGTGACAACTCAGAACCTTTTACTGCAATAGATTGAGCTAAAAGAACTGCCTTTACCTAAACAATGAGCTGTCCTGATTCCATCCAGGAGAAGGCAGTGATACACACTAGCCACTGGTGCTTGCTGTATGTTACACATTCCTGGCTCTGAGCATAATGTCAGTATACACAGGATTCTCCTTTTGGGGATGCCATTGATCCAGCCCTCCTATTCCAGGTTTACACAATCACACTGCTTCTCCCCCCTCCAACTTGGACCAATTATTAGAAAAAAGATAGATTGGCCAGTAAAGGGCACTCAAACAAACAAACAAACAAACAAACAAACAAACAAACAAACAAACAAACAAACAAACAAACAAACAAACAAACAGGAGATTGTCTGCACTCTCTTCTGAAAGCATTGGCATTTCCTTGCAGTGTCACCTCTAAGATCCACTCTGGAAGGAAAGTCTAGGTTGGCTCACAGTATACTTTTGCATAATGAAAGCAGAAAATGTGCCAAATTTTGTTCTTTGTTTTCCTTGTTCATTGTTAGGAGAAAGTGACTCTTTCTGGGATTTTTCATCGCTGTTACATGACATACTGGCAACGGTTTTCAATAAATTTCTCTGTTGGCTCCTTGGTACTCCTCACTTTTTTTTTTTACTGGGTAGTTTGCCAGACTGGCACATATTTCTGAAGTGGTTTATCTTTTTAAATTTGCCAGCTGCAAATTCTCTTTTATGTTCTTTGGAGGCTTGGAAGTAAATGGGCATTGCACGAAGATGCATCAGAAGGCACTATATGACCCCACACATCCCTTGTACTGCATCTCCTGCACACATTTTTAATTCCTTGCAGAGTCCAAGTTTCCCTACAGCAGCATAGTTCAGGAGAACAGTTAAAACGTGGTTTGGTTGTGGCTCTACTGGAAGCCCAAACTGTGTTTTAACCATGCAGGAGGCTACTGTGGCTGATTTTGCAGGAGACAGAACCTGAACTACTCCATCTTCAATAAGGTCTTGTTCCTAGGAGTGGCTGAGTGACTCTGGCTTAACTGGGAGTTGAAAGTGCTCAGCTCAAAGGATTTGATCCAAAGCCTCCTGATGTCAATGGGAGTCCTTCCGTTAACTATAATGGTCAATGTATGGCCCTACATGAGCCAGTAAAATCATCAGATTTGCCTGAATTCTCATACTTTGTAGTTCTAGCCCTGCAGCAGACTAACTTATCTGTCCAAGAGTATAAAGAACGGGGTAAAGAAAAATACTTATTGCTAGCAAAACTAGATTTAAAAAAATATTTTTTAAAAAGTTTGTGGAAAAGGTCATTATTTTTCTTATCTCTAAATATAAAATGAAAAGGAGAGGCAAGGTGGGTGGACTAATAAAAGGTATTACCGGACCCACCCCATCTCTCTCATATCCTGGGACCAACACGACAACAATACTGTGAACATAAAAGAAAAGGAGGCAGGTAACTCACTTGGGTTTGAAAAGCTGGTTTACTTGTACTGTACCTGATTTCTATTTAGGTGATAAAGTAAAATTACTTTTTATACAAGTAAACACCATTCTGACCTTGACTGAGGGTGATTCTTAATGTCATCTCTGATCCTGCATACACTGAGGGTATGCAATTGTATCATGTGAGCAATCCCACTGAATTCAGAGGTGGTGCTTACATAAGTAAAGTTACTCATGTGTTTAAGCATTTGCTGGATAGGATCTTTAAACACCTCCTCACCAAGGTAAATTATTTATTCAGATCATCAAAGTGCCAGGAAGCACTTGCCTGTAAAATTAGCATTTCTGACGGAGGCCCAGAAATTGCCCCCAAAACAGACATAAAGGGTCACCATCCACTTAATAATCACCCTCTGACTTGCTATTACAAGAACTATAACACTCAAATTACTAACAGAAATAAATGAAAGAATGATCTTTTCTAAATTTTCAATTTGTTGACTTGAGTTGGTTTCACTGTTTCTTCCCCCATACCGTCAGTCAGTTTAGCGATTTCCCCCTGTTTGGGTGGGTCTTTCACACAACAACAGGAGAGAGAAAAAACATTTGAACAAATAGGAATATATGACTGTAAAAAAAATACAACCCAAATTTGGCATAGGGCTCCAGGGGCCAGGGTAATTATATGCCTATGTGATCTTGGGCAAGTCTCTTAGGCTTCCATTCAGCAAAATGTGTGTGCTTCAATCCCATTGATTTATCCTGGAGTTGTTGGATTTCTTTGTTCAGGCCCCTGTTCCCTGCATCCTGTCTGTTTGGATATATACAGAATGGAGCATATAACTGTGTCACCTTGGGCCAGACTTTCAAAGAGCCTGGCACCTGACAGCATCCTTAAGGCATAAATGAAGGGACCACACTTTCCAAAGTGATCAGCATGTACTGCTAATGGGAGCAGCTGGGTGCTGAGCACTTCTGAAAATGTATGTGCCAAAAGGGGAGCAGAGCTCTTTTGAAAATCTGGCCCTTTGTGCCTAAATGTGATACCAGTGCTGTGGGCTTAATACTCCACTGCATTGTATCACATTACTCCGGTGAAGCGCCATATGGGCGCGGAGATCAGCCTGCACATTGCCAGTTGCAGGATCGGAGCCTTAGACTGTGAGTTCTTCAGAGCAGGGACTATCTCATGTGTTTGCTCAGTTCATAGCACCGTGGAGCTTCAGTCTTCGTTGGGGCCTCAAGCCACTACTCAGCCACTATAATAAATAATAATAATGTGAAGATACTTTTACATTAAAAAAAAATTGATTCATAGATTTTAAGGTCAGAAGGGACCATTATGATCATCTAGTCCAGGGGGCACAAAATACAGCCCACGGGTTGGATCCGGCCCATCTGACTTTTCTGTCCAGCCTACCATGCAGGAGCATTACGCTGGAGTGTCAGGCAGCTTTTGGACAGTGGCTACCAGAACCTCCGGCTTCCGGTCATGTGACCGGAAGCCGGAAATGGCCCAGGCCCGTGAGACTTACCAGAATTCGTGGAGTGGCCCCTCTGCAAAAATTATTGCCCACCCCTGATCTAGTCTGACCTCCCACATAACACAGGTCTTAGAACATCACCCAGTAACTCCAGCATCAAGCCCATAAGTGCTGGTTGAGATAAAGCCTCTCTTTTAAACAGCAATCCAACGAGAATGACTAGAGTTCAAGTTGGTGCTGTTCCTGTCACGGGGTGAAACAATCCCCTGAATTCACTCCTTTGATACCCCAGCCCCACATTTTGGGAAAGTTCAGATAAGGATCTGAACGTTGTGTCCCATCCCCATAATGCACTACAGTCTTAACTCAAAGTGAGGATATCACAGTTAGCCACCAGATGCCACTTTTGCACCCTCTAGTCCAGTGTTTCTCAACCTGGGGGTTGTGACAGTTTTAGAGGGGTCGCAAGTGCAGAGCTGGTATTGGGGGTGGCAAGAAAGGCAATTGCCTGGAGCCACAGGGGCGCCATGAAACTAAGTTACATGCCTCAGCCCCGTGGGGGTGGGACTCAGGCTTCAGGGGTACAGTAGTTTGGAAAGGTTAAGAACCACTGCTCTAGTCTGTGTTTATAGCCCAACAACAGCAAGGGCTCCGGAAGCAGGGGAAGAGGGGCATGGAGAAAAGAAATCCAAGGCCAAAACATGTCCAAGGAATCTAAAAGCTCAGGAGCACCAGCACACAAGGGAATGTCAGCCAGAGAACTGAGCTGTAATTCAGTATCTAAAAATAGAGGGTAAAATGCTCAAAGGTGCCTGTGTGAGCTAGGAGACTGAGTCCCCTTTCCAAAAGTAACGTAGGCCCCTCACTCCTGTGGGAGCTGGGCACCTCACTACCTTGGCGGGTCTGGGCCTTAAAAGCTCACACCCCACTGACTTTCAATGAGACGGAGGTTCCTAAGTCACTTAAGCACTTTTGAAGCTTTTACCCAGAAACCACTTGACTTAGCAAGAAATAAACATTTTTATTAGAATTTCTTTGCAGAAAATACGTGTTTCAGCAAGCATCTAATGCATTCCAAAAAGTACTAGCTAGCTTTTGTGAAACCCAAAACACAAATTTACAAACCATTTACAAACCATGATACATCGGAGCTTGTGTCAGTCACACACCCATGAATACAGTTTGCTGTTAATTTGACTTCAGTACCTTTCATCTTTGCCAGTCAGAGCCCAGCTCTTATTAGGTGCATAATCCCATTCCACTTCCTCCGCCGCAACGTAATATGTTCTCATGGTTCCATAGGGCTGCCCAGGGCGGGCTGTACTGTGACAGCTATTCACTTCATACATCTGTTTCATTCCACCCACAAAGTGATCAAACGTTCTGCAAACCACCTGAAAAATGCCTGCAAGGGAATGCACTTGGAATTTACATAAAGGATAAAATGACAGGATTAAAGATAAAACCCATTTCCTTAGTAACCTCTCCCCAAAGCAAACCTAGATCTGATACTGCTCTGACAGCCATTTAGCCAGACACATGTTCTCACACGGAGCCCCACTGAGACCAGCAGGGATCCTCACAGGTACAGATGTACGTCTATGTGGTTTTCATTCATTCATTGGTAGATACCTACTCAGTGAAATGGATATACACTATTACCTCTTTTTACCATTTACAAACTACGGCCTTGTAAGTCTTGTCAGGATCAACTGAATTCAATGGGAGTATTCACTCACTGACCCGGGTATGAAATGACCAAAATGTGATCTCAGACATAAATGTATCCATAAGAAAGCAAGTAACTTTGTTACCTCCCTAAGAATTGACATAATCTTCTCTAGAAATCTCTAAACATCATCCTACATTTTTTCTCTTTATTTAAACCAGGATTCACCCTCTTAGTTGAGGGAGTTCTGATTCACGGTCAACTGTCAATAAGATGGTTGGCTTTTAGAAATGAGATAGCCAGCAAACTCTCATTGCCCTTAAGTACCATCCAGTTAGCTGCCTTATCTATGAGCACAACACTTCCAAGAGCAGAATTTCAAGGCAGCTCTCTCTGGAGTAACATCGTTTTTCTGATACTGCAAGTGCCATTTCTTTTTCTGCAGACGCTCTTTCAAAGAACATAAAGGGGACACAAACTAGGGCATCCGACTCACTGTGTTAGGTGGGAGTGGGTAGCAAATCCAACCACAGGCTGCTGAACGCCACTTTGTGGAGAGATAATGGACCCTTACTTAAAAGGTTCTGCTCCATTTTCGTTGGCTGTCAGCTGCTGATGATATTGGCTTGTGTTTTAGGCACCTGCTCAGTGTCAGAGCTTTAATGTTAATAACTGATCAACAGCGCAGCTGTGGAGTTGCTAATCAAGTTAGGAACAAGAACATAACACCTTTTATCCACGAGTCTGGAAGGCTTTGAAAACATCAATACTTGTATTAATAGACACATTGCACTATTAAGGTACAGCCCAGGATAGTGGCTAGGGCAGAGCAGTCTTGCCCCAGGGAACATTCTGGAAGGTGTTGTGCTACAGTGACTCCCAGAGCTCCTAAAAGCCCAGCTACTGTGCCATTTCTTAGTGCTTGTCTACACTACAGGTTGTCTCAGTCCAACTTATGTCGCTCAGGGGTGTGAACAAGCCACCCCCTCAGTGATGCAAGTTACACCGACCTAAGTGCCTGTGTGGACAGCGCTATGTCGACGGGAGAGCTTCTCCCACCGACATAGATACTGCTTCTCGTGGAGGTGGTTTCATTATGCCAACGGAAAAGCTCTCTCCCATCAGCATACAACAGCTTCACCAGACGTACCACAGCGGCGCAGCTGCATCGGTGCAGCACTTCCAGTGTAGACTAGCCCTTACAGTGTAAACTCTTCAGGGAAGGGACAACTCTTACTAGGTGTTTGTACAGTATCTGTGTTGGCCAAAATCTTGTTTTTGAAATATATGTAAGAACAGAGCCACAAACACCCCCCCTTCCTACCAAAAGGCACATCAGTCTGAATCAAAAGCTAAAACCTCAAACTGACTCTTACTGCTCTACCCTTTTAAATGTTAATTCAAGTCTGTCTGCACTTTGTATAATTTTAAGATTGTTTGTAAATGTCTGTACTATGTCCACTGGCCAGTTTATCTGTTAATTTTACCTGCTTCCAATATATTTGTAAAAATCCTATTCTAAGTACAAAAGCCACACTGCAATGTAATGTGTCTATCTAATTGTGAAAGACACTGTCAAAAATGAAATAAGGTTTGCTCTAAAAATAATATGTAAGTTTTTCAGCTAGGAGTTGGCCCTGAGTGATTGAAGTGTGAATGGCCGAGCAATTGAGTTGGGTGTAGACAAAAAGAGTGATTGAACAATTGGTCTGAGTAAGGGATATCGAAACAGACATGAAGAAAACACCAGCCTCACCTAAAACGCTTGAGGGAAGAAGAAAGAAGCGAAGATGATCAAATGGCCGAAGAGGAGCCCACCCTGATAACTTTGGAGCCAGCCCATTTCAAAGGACAAAATCTGATCAGGCTTGCAACAATATGGGTGATTGAGGATCACACCAAGAATGCAGTTGCAGCATGACAATGCAAAACCCATAGACTGACATGGGATCCTTTCCCTATAAAATGGGACAAGAAGATGAAGGCTGGAGGTTCGGGTCTACAACATCACATCAGCCAGGAGTACCGATGCGCATCGGCAGAACCTTGCTCCTCATCCTCATGCTCTAGTCACCTGGCCAGTGACTATCATGAGCACCAAGAAGCTGGTAACTATGACATCTGGAAGATCCCTATGTATGTTTGTCTGTCTCTATCTGTGTGTGCCTGTGAGTGTGTATGAATGTGAATGAAAGCATCAATTGAAACATGTGTCTCTGTAATTTGTAGTATTGATATAATGTTAATACTGTTTTCCTAGTGTTTACATTATTATTAATGCTATTTCACTAAATAGAGCACAATATTAATGTTATTACAGTATTGATACTTTTCTTTTCTTTAATACTATCTACAGAAGTTTCTGTGTTCACAATAAATGCGGCTTGTTGCCTTATCCCCTAATAAGATCCTGTAATATTTGTTATTTGGGTAACATCTGGCATAATGGGCCCTGATCTGACTGGGAGTCACTGTAATATGCAGGAGCCAGTTGTGCCACCCAAGTATTCCCCAGCATGAATAAGGGATGAATGCTTGGCCCTATAAGAAATAGGATGGTGCAACATTTGACCAACCCCACTGACAGATGTGAAGAGAATTAAGTGAAACCATAACTCCTTCCTGTCCCTCCTAGAGAGGTTCCCGCCTAGAGAGGCCTCGCTCTGAGCAGCTCTTGTTCTCAGGGTTTACAAGGACCGTGGTGGCTTCCCCATGAATGTGCAAAAGATGGGTAAGGCTTCTTGTATCTTCCTCCTTGTGTACCCAAGCAAAGGCTGACCACCATCTGGCTCTGAATAGCTACATCTTGCAATACCCCTGTGAGGTAGGTAAGTGTTTTCAGATCCATTTGTAGCTGGAGAAGCTGGGGCACAGAGGAGTTAAGTGATGTATTCAAGACCCACTGAATGGTTCAGTGTTCGAGCCAGAGGTAGAACTCATGCTTCCGAGCTCTGAGTATCTTGCTCGACATCAGTGGTCCCTAAACTTTTCCTCTTGCACCCCTGCTTACCAGTAACAGAATGTGTCCGCACCCCCTATGCTGGGAGTGGAGTTCCGACTGTGCCGGGGTCTGTGGCGGAGGCCAGAAGCAGAGCGAAGCTGTGGTCGGGAGTGGGAGCTGAAAGCTCGGAGCCAAGAGTGGGGGCCAGAGGTCGGTGGCTGAGCCAGGGCTGGGAGCAGGGCCACGGCTGGGGGTTGGGGCCAGAACAGAGCTGGAGGCAGAGTGGGAGTGGGTGGCGCTCCCTCCCTGCATCGACATAGGGGCTGGCCTGGGCCCCGGTGCACCCTCCTAGGAGGACCCACCCCACAGTTTGGGGACCACTGCTCCCCATACTATATTCCAATCCCACCCTAGTGCTTATAAAGCAAAGTTTATGGAGAAGTAGGAACATCCTTAAATTAAGATGAATCACAGATGTTAGAGACTGAAAGCATTCATTGGTCATTCGCTCCATTCTCTTGTTAGCGCATGAGAAAGTCAGATTACTGTTTGTTCAGATGCCCAAATTCTGGCCTGATTTATATTTTGTAATTCCATTGTAGATGATGGCATTGCATAGGATGCGTGCTGGAACACAAATTTCTTTCCAGTACATATTTACACTCATCACCCAAAAGGCTAAATCCTGCTCTCTAATAAACACACATTTCCTATTGATGTCACATCGGCTATGTCTACACTATACTTTGTCTACACGTAGTTGTGATGGCAGAGCAGTTAAGGCAGTGGAGTTGAAATGTGGTGGGGTTTTCCTGCTCAGCTTTCAATCTGCTCACAGCAAACGCTGTGTTTTAGTTAAGCACTGGAATAAATTGCCTACGGAGGTTGTGGAATCTCCCTCATTGGAAATTTTTACGAGCAGGTTACGTAAACACCTGTCAGGGATGCTCTAGATAATACTTAGTCCTCCCTTGAGTGCAGGGGACTGAACTAGAAGACCTCTCGAGATCCCTTCCAGTCCTACGATTATATGATTCTATGAACTAGGGATGTGATTCCCTTGCTTATATACACATACTCGTGTGAGCTCTCATCATCACAGAGTAGCTGCAGTAGCACAGGAAGTGGCAGAGGAGGCACAAGTGAGCCATGAAGAGTACAGACCCTGCTGAAACTGGTGAGTATGAGAGCTAGAAGAAGTGTGTTTACATGAGCAGGGGAATCACACCCCTAG
This sequence comes from Emydura macquarii macquarii, assembly GCF_026122565.2. Taxonomy (NCBI): domain Eukaryota; kingdom Metazoa; phylum Chordata; order Testudines; family Chelidae; genus Emydura; species Emydura macquarii. The sequence continues at coordinate 7,792,632 of NW_027130455.1, forward strand.
GTCACAATAAAGGTGTTTGTTAAGTGCTCTGGCCAAATTCTGCTCTCAGTTACACTTGTTACAAATCTGTAACAACTCCACTGATTTAAATGGAGTTACACCAGCATAAAGGAAAACAACATTGGACCCTAACGTTTGTAAAGCCTCTCTCAGGGCAGGATTTGTCCCATATTAATTTTGAAAACATATCACTGGTGGTTAATGGAGAAATGGGAACATCTTTTATACCCATTCTCTTGATGAAACTGAGCCCAGTACAGAGACACAAGGCTATGCCTCACTTCAGTCCCACTTTAGCCCTCACTATAGAACTTAAATGGTGCTGGCCTGGTTTATGGGGGTAAAATTTACCTTTAATAAAAATGCTGTATTGAGGCTTATGGAACATTTTATGTTGATCCTGTATCATCCCTCTGTCTGCCTGTCAGTCTGTCTCATGCCCATCAATGTGGGGGTACTGTCTTTTGTTCGTGGTGTACATACTTAGGCCTTGTCTACACTCGCACTTATGCCAGCAAAAAATTTGTTGCTCAGGGGTATGAAAAGACACCCCCCTGAGTGACATACGTTTGCTGGCATAAACGCTTGTGTAGCCATGTTATGTCAATGGGAGAGAGCTCTTCCGCTGACATAATAAAACCACCTAAATGAGTGGCAGTAGCTATGTCAGTGGGAGAGCGTCTCCTGTCGACACAGCGCTGTCCACACAAGTGCTTATGCCGGCAAAACTTATGTCGCTCAGGGGTGCTTTTTCATACCCTTGAGTGACAAAGGTTTTGCCGGCATAAGTGCTTATGTAGACAAGGCCTTACTTGAATTCTAGTATCTTAGCAATAAAGTACTTTGGCCTGAATTAAGGCTCCTACATTCACACACACTTTCTGGCCCCTTCGTATTGCCAGAGCAATGTAAATGGACCTTAATGTAAGCGATAATCAAGCCCTTTGATTCCTCTGAACAGAGCAATACTGAGATAAACTCAGAAACATACCCAGGCTGTCTGGCTGCATGAGCGCTGTCCCCGATGAGTGAGGAAACAAGGCCAGAGTATCCCTTGTCGTCCCTCTCAAACGGATGGTGTTTCCTTGGAAATGAACTCCATGCATGTCTGTGAAGGTGCCTAGGCCAATCATATGCCAAGAAACTTTGTCATCCTTGCACATCACCAATCCAGGCAGATTACCGAATAAATAGCCATTTACAGCTGAAGGAGGAGAAGACAATCCAGTTAGTAAGATGTGTCAAAATTCTGCAAATATTCTGCTGGTGTATCTAACCAGGGAACTCTGATTGAGTATGTCACACTAATGAATTGGGAGGGGCCTTCTGGGAAGCACAGCACAGGTGGGATCTATCAACATCGAGTATGGAAGATTAATTGCCTTAATGCTGTTCCTATGAACTCCTGTCTGGGTATCTAAGCAACTGTCAGATTACATTCTCCATCTGTGAAATGGAATCTCTTAATAATTCTTTACACTGTGATAGCAATTTTTATCCAAGCATTTCAAAGTGCTTTCCTACCATTAATTAAGCCCTATAAATTAGGCAAGTGCTGATTCACTGATGGTTAAAGCAAAGGAATGGGAGTAAGGAGACCTAGGTTATAGTCTCAGAGGTGACTCAGCCTTCCTATGTGACCTTGACCAAGTCACTTAACCTTACTTTGCCTCAATTTCCTCTTGTATATAATGAGGATAATAATCCCTCCTTATTTCCCAGAGGTGTTGTGGGGCTAACCTCAGTAAGGTATGTAAAGCACTCTGCAATATGTGGATGAAAGGTGCTATGTCAATATAAAGAATTATTAAGAGATAATTAAGAGATAAGACACTTTAAGAATTAAATATAATCAGCTCAACAAAACCATGTCTGAGTTTATAGGAAATGAATTAAGACTGGCATAAATAATCTAAAGACCCTGATGCTGATACTTCATAATATTTCCTTTATAGTTAATTGATGTAACATGAGCAATTGACTGCATAGGTGTAATAGATTATTTTCATTCTACAGATAGGGAAACTGAGGTACAGAGAATTTTAGGCCCATCAGGATAGTGCCTAAGACCCAGATTCTGATCCCCTTACATATGCTGAGATGCAGAATCAGATGGTCTCATTTACTGCAATGGCAGTAAAGTACTATTCAGTGTGAGTTAGGGGATAAGAATCGGGCCCTAAATCAGGAGAGCCAGTCCCCTGCTCCAAATCTCAGAGCACATTCCCTCACAAAGAAAAGCATTGTAACAGCAGCAACAAATGATGACAAAATTTGGTAAGTCTTACACATTCACTATTCACCTTCTTAAATATCTCTGGAATGTCCATACCGTGCATTTTGTTGGATTCCTGGAAATCCTCATCTTCTTTATTTACTTTTGAGGGGTCCCCAGTAAACACCTCAATATTTTTGTCAAGATACCAGCTGATATTTTCATCAAAGATTGTGAAGAGCAGATAAAATTCCTTGTCTATTCCTTTCTACAGTCAGGGAGGAAGCAAATGCATTAAAACTAAAATGTGCCTGCAAAACTACACATGTAAAGACTTTTTTTTCACATAGCTTTCTTTTCTCCTGAATCTGGTGATAGCCAAATAAACATTCTGCTTCAGTGGTTCTCGACCTTCTCCACACCAGCATCCCATGTCACACCAGGACCTCTTCCATTTAGCCATAAAGAAAGGTATGTTGTTCATGACTCCCTGAGACCTGTTCATGACCCCCAGATTGAGGACCCATGTGCTACTTTAGTTTGTATAGCTTCTTATACTGCACTCATCATCATGCTATCTGAATTACATATTAATTGATACATGTAGATCCACAGAGATAGGTACAAACCAAAACTCTGATCTGAACACTCGGGAACTATGATGATGTTCAGATGTGGAACTGGATCCAAACTTTGCATCTGGCCCCAATATCAATGTTCAGTCCAGATCCAACTATGGGGAAGTTCAGAACCAGATCAGAACTTCATAGCTTGGGTCCAGTTCTAATCTGTATGACAACGATAAGAATAAACAAATGTCATGCTTCAGGGGAAAAACAAACATACAACCATAGTAGACTTGACTTAACGGGCAAGGCCAATTTCTTCTTCCTGACCTCCACTGATGGGCCTCCACCCTGAAGAATGAAATTTGTTCACACTTTCCTGTATTTTACTAATTGGGCTAAGCGCATGTTGTACAATTTGGACCTGAATGTGAACTTCTCCACAGATCACCAAATCATGCCATTCAGGATAGGTAAAGACATCACAATTAGTACCTGTGTTCCATCATGATTCAAAGTGTTCTTTCTACAAACTAGCAAAGGTCCTATGAGGCCAGAGTTGGTGTCCATGATTGGATCAGATGCTGAGTAGTACAGGTAGGTCAGGCATGGTGGATCGCTGGCTGTTGGGCCTACGTTTTCAGGCACTCTCCATTTGTATGTGAAGGTCTCAGAGGGGTTAACATGTGCTCCCAGCTTCCTATGTCCTTAAAATACAAACCCCGCAAAATTACGCTTTTCTTACATTTCCCAGAAAATAAGCAATACTTGGAGGTCAGTCACAGTCATTAGTTTCTGAGGACAGGTTCTCTGTTCTCAGCAAAGCAGCACAAACACCGTCCAAATATTCACTACACTTTTCCAAGGGGCTGGGCATGCCCCACTCCCATTGACAGCAATTGGAGCTGTGGCTACTTAACAGTTCAGGCTCTGTAATCTGTTTCTTTCTGGCTCTGCAACAGAACATCAGTAACTTTGTTATGGTCTCAGGAGTGTTGCTTACTGCTTATATGTGGTGACTTATTTGTAACCCAATTTTGAAGGGGCGGGGATAGTATCATGCAAAGGTTTGGTATATTGCCATTCACAACAAACTCAAGGACAATGTTAAATTAGTAAAACACCTGCCATGGAGCATGTCAGGGCAACTGATTGAAGACTTACAAAAAGAATTTCTAGTATGGTTAGAAAAAAGAGTTGATTCTGCATCCTTCAAACGCAATGGTAAAACATCCGCTGGCTTCAATGTGAGCAAGACCAGGCCCAGAATGTGATTTAAGACTGAGGAACTCATTGATTGGGTCGGGCGTCTCACTGCAGTCCGTCACTGGCAGGCTGTGAGCATTTCATTTTCTGTGTGGCAGTTTGTTTCAGCTGGGCTCCTGAAATATTTCACAGGCCCACAGAGGAGACATTTGAAAGCTTTAGATGGACTATGAATGGGTATATTAATGTTATTACTTGGGGCTATAATATGTGCTACAAACCACACTATATAGCATCCAGAAGCAGAGATTTATACTAAGACTGAAAAATGACAGCTCTCAGTAAACAAAATAGCATTGCTTTGGAGATAAATAACCCTCTGCCACAGGACAGGAATGAGCTGTAGGCTGAGAGAATATGTCCAGACATCATAACAAAAAAAGCTGTACAATGCACCCAAAGTACAGTTAGCTACTTAAGTCAATCCATGCCAAACATGGCCACAGCAGTGAGTGCATGGCCTATGGCCCTCTTACTACAGGACTCCCACTGGGATCAGAGCATGAAGGTGAGAAGACAGAGCAGAAGCACACTTCAATCAGGGCACTACTGATGACGTGGGTGGCATCAGGGTCTTTACCGATGACGAACAACACTGCTGGCTGCCTTGATTCCCACGACACATGCTGGGAGATCAGGGATTGAAACCATAACAGAGTGTGCTGCTGCTGTTTGTATTGATCTCATTAGTTTGTTTACATTTTTCCTTTACTTGCTCTGTACAGCTCTCTGCTGGGAATATGCCCTGTGTGTTAGTTCTGAGCGTTGACAGAGCAGCTGAAACAAAGCATTTCAGCCAACGAGTGACTTGCCCTTCTATTGGATGCTTTAAATGAGACAAAAAGTGCTGCAGAGACTATGCAGAAATATTCTCAGAGTAGAAAAATAGAACGTTCAGGCCTAATTGATAATGTGGGAGATTTCACAGTGACATTTATGTATTCACAAGGATGAACTGCTTTGCTGCTTTCCAGTTACATCAGGCAAAAAGTATTCCCAGTGCTGCTCAATGTTCCAGGTGTATCTCAATGTGCCACTGTGATTAGAACACGAGAACCTCAAAACAATGCTACTGTTACAGCTGGGGGGAGGGAGGTGGAGCAGGGCAGAAATGAAGTAGGTCAGATCAGATCCTGAATTATTAACAGCAATATCCTAAAGAAGAGCAATAACTAAATATGCAAGACAAACAGAGATACAGTACCAAATTCCAATATCGGTTACTCTGGTGTAAATACAGAGTAGCTCTTTTTACTTCAGTTGAGTTAGTCTAGATTTTCACTAATATAACTGAGATCGTAATCTGGCCCATGATTTTCATTTGACATTACAAGATGGGAAAATATCAATTAGTCTCCAATGCACAGTCTGGTACGCATCCAAGTGGAGGATCCGACATAGGAATAACTGAATGCATTTCTATGACCTGTGTTATACAGAAGGTCAGACTAGATGATTTAAGGGTCCCTTCTGGCCTTAAAAATCTATGAATATATGAAGTAGACAAATCAATAATGCTACAGATGAGGAGAGTTAGCTTCACGTAAACCAGGTGGCAACAATCACCACCAACACCGTTGAAACTTACCGTCTAAATATGGTGTTCCTTCTGATTCCTTGCTATAGCTCACACCATGTGGCATAATGCTATAGTTTTTCTCAGCTTTGTTGGCAAAAGTAACTAGCAAAGTATCTCCCACTTCAGCCTTGATAACTGGGCCTTGAGAACAGAGCAGGAAAGGAGTCACTTAGAAAAACTGCCAAGCATAAAATATTGCCCCCTCTACAGAATGGGGCTGATTATCCTGTTAGCTACATGCACAAAATTCCAACTGAAGTGGATTGGAATTTCATGTTTACAAATGATGGAGTGATAGGACCTGAAAATATTTACTGTACCAAGTATTCCAAGGTGCACTGTAGCCTCAGTTCGGTTCTTTTTTCTGGTAAACGTGTCATCAGTATATTCCACATACTGAACTTTCCAATATTGTCCTCCTATTCTATCAATCCCTTGTGTAAAAAATGGTGCAGAGTCACTGTGAAATAAACAAATCAGACTGATTACATAGTAGCATATGCATTCATAACACTTCATTTAGGGCAAAAATCCTTTTCTCAGATGAAACAGGACACCGGACTAGATGGACAATCGATCTACCCAGAATGGCCATTCTTATGATCTACTGATAAAATTGCTATATAATAGCTAGATTTATTATTGTTGTTGTTATGTTCCTATGTTCAGATGCCATCATCATGTAAATATGCTGAGCGTGTACCACGAGTGGAAAGGGAGCTCTGCATGGAGATTAACCAACAGAAATGTGCATTATAGAAAACAGAACTGCACTGCAGTTCCAGAACCAATCCAAGAGATCAGGTTAATAGTTTGTCTGAAACATTTTACCTTGTCAGGTTATGCACTCCAGAATTAAGTGACAGTGTAATCAACTGATTTTAAATTCTGGAAAGGTGAGGTGTAGCTGTTGTTAGAAATTACAGGAGGGGAGTGGGAAGAACAGGATCATAGAATCATATGGTTAGAAAGGACTGCACAGGGTCACCTAGTCTAACTCCCTGCCAAGATGCAGGCTTTGTTGTGTCTAAACTATCCAAGACAGATGCTATCCAGCCTCCTTCTGAAAACCTCCAGTGAAGGAGCTGCCACAACCTCACTAGGCAGTCTGTTCCAATTATCCTATTGTTCTTACAATTAGGAAGTTTTTCCTGAGATTTAATCTAAATCTGCTATGCTGTAGTTTGAAACCGTTGCCTCTTGTCCTGTCCTCTGAGTTAATAGAGACAACTTTTCTCCATCTTTTTTATGGCAGCCTTTCAAGTATTTGAAGATTGCTATGATGTCCCCCCTTAATCTCCTCTTTTGCAAACTAAACATACCCAGTTCCTTCAGCCTTTGTTCATATGGCTTGCATTCCATCCCTTTGATCATTTTTGTTGCTCACCTCTGGATCCTTCCAGTTTCTCTACATCTTTTCTATACATTGATGATCAGATTGAACACAGTACTCCAGCTGAGGCCTAACCAGTGCCGAATAGATTGGTACTATCACCTATGGTGACTTGCATACTATGCTTCTGTTAATGCAACCTAAAATTGCATTTGCTTTTTTTCCAACAGCATGGCATTGCTGACTCATCTTGAGGTTGTGATTCACCACAGCTCCCAGATCCTTCTCAACAGTGCTGCTGCCAAGCCAGTTATCCCCCATTCTGTATTTGTGCATTTGTTTTTTCTTCTTTAAGTGTAGCATCCTACACTTGTCTTTGTTGAATTTCATTTTGTTGTCTATAACCCAGTTCTCCAATTTATTAAGATCCCTCTGAATTTTAGCTCTATCCTTCAAAGTGTTTGCTACTCTCCCTAGCTTTGTGTCATCTGTAAATTTGATCAGCATGCTCTCTATGCCTACATCCAGGTCATTAATAAAGATGTTAAACAATACTGGACCCAGAACAGATCTCTGTGGAACCCCACTTGATACCTCCTTCCAATCTGACATTATTCCATGAATAGTTACTCTTGTTTGTGGTTGTTTAACCAATTATGTATCCGTTTAATGGTAGTTCCATCAAGACCACATTTCTCCAGCTTACTTATCAGAATGTCATGTGGGACTGTGTCAAAAACCTTGCTGAAGTCCAGGTATATTATGTCCACTGCATTCCCCCATCCACCAAACCAGTTACCCTGTCGAAGAAGGAAATCAAGCTGGTTTAGCATTTGTTCTTAGTAAATCCATGCTGGTTGCTAGTGATTACCCCTTTATCCACCAGGTGTTTGCAAATAGAATGTTTTATACATTGCTCTGGTAGCTTCCCAGGTATTGAAGTCAGGCTATAGGGGTCTATAGTTCCCCAGCTCCTCCTTTTCCCTCTTTTTAAAGATGGGCACTACATTAGCCCTTCTCCAGTCTTCCGGGACCACTCCTGTCATCCATAAGTTTGTAAATATTATTGCCAGTGGCTCCAAGATTGCTTCAGCTAATTCCTTAGCACCCTTGGATGAATAACATTCAGCTCCAATTCATTCAAATTGGTCAGCAGAGCTCTGATGTGTTCTTTACTTACCCCAGTCTGCATCCTTTCCCCTTTATTGTCTGTGGCACTTAGCTAACCATCCAGTCACGTGTTACTTTTTGTAAGAAGACTGAAGCAAAGTAGGCATTGAACAGCTCTGCCTTCCTATCATCTTCTGTTACCAGCTCACCTTCTCCATTGAGCAGCGGACCTACATCATCCTTAATCTTTCTTTATTGTCTGACATATTTGGAGAATCCCTTCTTGTTGTCTCTAACATTTCTTCCCAGCTGTAACTCATTCTTTTCCTTGGATTTTCTGATTTTGTCCCTACATGCTCGCACTATTCCCATATATACTTCCTTGGTGACGTGCCCCTTCTTCCATTTCCTGTACAAATCCTTTTTGGTTTTTAAATAGCTAAAGAGCTCCTTATGCAGCCACATAGGCTTCCTGAGCCTCTTTTTATCTTTCCATTGCATCAGAACAGCTGGATGTTGAGCCTCCAGTATTACATCTCTTAGGAACTGCCAGTCCCCTTCAACTCTTTTTCTTCCTAATTGGTCTTTCCATAGGACCTTGCCTACTATTACTCTGAGTCGGCTGAAATCCTCCTTTCTGAAGTCCAGTGTCCTTGTTTTGCTGTTCTCATGTCCTCCTTTCCTTAAGATCTTGAATTCTATCAGTTCATGATCACTTCCTTTCACATTCCCGACCACCTTCACATCCGCAACTAATTCATCTCTGCTGGTCAAAACCAAAATGGACAACCCCCTAGTTGTTTCCTCAACTTTCTGAATGAGAAAGTTGTCCCCTACACTTGCTAAAAATTTGGAGGACATATTATATTTTGCTGTAACAGTCTTTCAACAGATATCAGAGAAGTTAAAATCTCCCATTAATACTAGCTCATGTGTGCTAGCTAATCTTGTTACCTGCTTGTAGAATGACTCATCCACTTCATCTTCCTGATTTGGTGGTCTATAGTAGAACCCTCACTACTGTTCTTTTCCCTTTTATCCTCACCGGGAGATTCTCAGTAGGTCTGTCACTCACCTCCTCTTGGAGCTAGGAGCAAGTGTATACATTCCTGATGGAAAGCGTAACACCTCCTCCTTTCTTCCCATACCTATCTTTCAGAACAAGCTATATCCTCAGTGCAGGTACTCCAATCATGGCAGTTGTCCCACCAAGTCTCTGTGATGCCAATTAAGTCACAGTTTTCTTCATATACCAGGACTTCCAGTTCATCCTGCTTGTTCCCCATACTTCTTGCATTTGTATACCGGCATCAAAGACATTTTGCAGACTGCCCAGGTGCTTTTCCTCTTGCCTTTTTAATGCAGTTGTGATTTCTAGTCCCTTCTCCAGAAATCAGTCCCTTCCCTTTGTTGTTCATTACTTGACCCTAGATACACATTGGCCAGATTTTTATCACCATCCTCCATAGGACCTAGTTTAAAGCTCTCCTTATCAGGTTAGCCTGATGATGTCCAAAGATACTCTTCCCAGTATTTGACAGATGGAACCCATCCTAGCATAGTAATCCTCTTTCCTAGAACATCAGCTCATTGTTGAAGAAGTCAAAGCCCTCTCGCCGACGCCACCTGCAGAGCCACTCATTTACTTTCATTATTTGATGGTCCCTGCCTGGGCCTTTTCCTTCAATAGAGAGGATGGAGGAAAACACCACTTCTGCTCCAAACTCTTTTAACCTTCTTCCCAGAGCCACAGAGTCTAAAGTGATCCTTTGGCAGTACTGTGTTGGTGCCCATGTAGATAAGTAGGAAGGGAAAGCTGTTCGAAGGATGTCAAGGAGAAGAGAGTGATCAACATTATCAAAGGCTGCAGAAAGTTTCAGGAGGATAAGGACAGAACAGATGCCATGAGATTTAGCCAGGAAAAGGCGAAGGCAGTTTTGGGCATTGGAGAGGATAGAAGCCAAATTGGAGAGGCTCCAGGAGCAAGTTAAAGTTAAGGAAGTGGATGCAGTGATAGTAAATAGCCTGTTTAAGGAACACAGAAGTGAAGAGGAGGAGAGAGGTGGGATGGTATTGAGATACTTTATCTACCTACCTACAGCATTTCTATTGTACCTATCATTAGAGAATCAAGGAGTGGACTGATCCAATGCTCCAATGTTGCATTGGGGTGCAATGCTGCTGGAGGGGTCACCTTTTAGATGAGAGGTGTAGTGATGTGGTCACTTACTGAGTACCCCTCATGGCCAGGGGTCACATTACAGGCATTCTGCCCCTCCTGGCCCCCTCTTACAGGCCCCTTAAGGTGTGTCTACACTGCAATCAAAAACCCATGGCTGGCCCATGCCAGCTGACTCAGGCTCACAGGGCTGGGCCGCGGGGCTCTTTCATTGCAGAGTAGACATCCAGGCTTGGGCTAGAGCCCAAGCTCTAGCCCCTTGTGAGGTGGGAGAGTCCCAGAGCTGAACATCTACACTGCAGTTAAACAGGACAGCCCCGTAGCCTGATCCCCACAGACCCAAGTCAGTTGGCACTGGCCAGCTGCAGGTGTCTAACTGCAGTGTAGACATACCCTTAGGCGCTCCATGCAGTCTCTGCTGTGGCTCACAGCACCCCTTTCTGGGGCTGGTTTAATGTCAAATGAAGTTCACACACAGCGCAAGGGTCCTTAATAACAAATGAATCCAAAAAGTCCCAATGAGTCCCCCAAGCAAAGTCCAAAATCCTAAGCCCCACCCATCTGGCTGGAGCTCTGGCACTTCTCCCTTTCCCCTTCTCTTACTCTCTCAACCTGACACTCCTGCAGCTTCCTGCTGCCTTTTACCCTGGGATCACCTGATTCTACCCCGGAGTGGCTCATCCTGTAACCAGGGCTGGCTTAGGCCCAAGCTCTCCAACACAGGGGCAAGTCGCCCTGTGACGAGAGGTAAACCAGGAACTTTTAAATCTGGTGTTTTAGGCACAATCCAGATGAGACTGGGAAACTGCATTTTACTTAGCAAAATTTCCTCTGTAGTTTCAAGTGGATACCAACATCTCCTCCACCAAACTGCTGCAGGCTGTTAAACTGCTGCTGCATTTAACCGGGTTACATTTCATAGGTGCATGACATTTGCATATAAATTGGGTTTGTAGCACAAAGGAGTTAGATACATGTTATTTGGCATGAAAGGGCACGTCCCAGTTACATGTATTAATATATCTAGAAAATTGAGTACAAATCTATACTCACTCATTACATTCTAACTCAAGGCAAGACATAAGTGAGTGTAAATATTAGAAGGCAGGATCTGTGTCATCCTAAATTTCTGTACAGTATCTAGCACAACAGGCCCTTGATCCTCATTAGGGTCTCCAGGCAATATCATGATACAAATCATCATCAACAGAAATAAAAAAAAAAAAAAGATTTCACCATTATGGCAGCCTATGACACGTAAATTGAGATTTTCAAAGGTGCTTAAGGGATTTGGACACCCATTTTAATTAATGGTAATCCAGCATACAAATCTGATAGGCAGGTGTGAAAATCCACCCATACTCTTTAAATAAAAAATCTGAGTGAAAGGCTGGGACACGTACCTGCCAGTGGTGTTCAAGGCCTGCCCCGTGAATTTATCATAGCCTTCAGGGCCGTAATTCCATAGCACAGCTTCAGCAGCAATAAAGTATCTTCTTTCCTGACCAGTCAATGAAGGCGGAGGAATGTTTTTATGGCAGGCTTGAACATTATACAGCCCCTTCATACCAGCTGAAGTGCAGAAAGAATCCACAAACAGTTCTTAAGACAGTGCGAGTTTTACCATTTCAGGCATTTCTTTCGTTCAAAGTTAATGTACATTAGCTTCACTAGAGGAAGATGAACTACATGTACTGGGAGAAACAACTTGGATTGTTTGGGCAAATTTATCTTTTGAAAGAGTTCCCCAGTGTATATCAGGTCAGATTCTGCCTCCCTTACTCTCTTAGCACAGCACATTATTTCACAAGTAATACCACTGAAATCAAAGGGACTACTCATGGAACAAGATACTAGTCAAAGGCCCAGATCCTCAAAGGTATTATGCACCAGACTCCCATTGAATTCACTAAGGATGGCAGAATCTGGCCTTTAGGGTCTGATCCTTTACGGCACTAGGCACCTCCTAAAAGGTAGGGAGTATCCTCACCTCTCACTGACTTCAGTAGGAGTGGAGAGGGTGGGCAACACCTTGCAGAAGGCACTCAGCACCTTGCAGAATCAAGCCTTTACTGCCTGAGCCAAAGCTCATAGAAGTCTGTGAGAGTCTCTGGATCAGATGCTTAGATGGCAAGTTCTTTGGCACAGGGACTGTCTTTTATATTATGTTTGTATAGTGCTGGCACAATGAGACCCAGAGCCTGATGGATTCCTGTGGGCTCTAGTGTAATACAAATAATACTTAATAGTAAGCTCTTTCATGCAAGAACTTTTCATTGGCCTTCTAGAAACACAGCACATTTTTTTCTCAGATTTGTTCAAACAGAAAAAGGATACAATGTTTCACTTGACGTGAGTTTTTTTAAGTGTAAAAGAGTCTATATTTTACAAGAGAGTGCATATAAAGGGCCTGACCCTGTATTCATTGCTCACCACAAGCCCCAATATATACAAAAAGGACTTTGTTAGGGCTGGATCCGGCAACCCCTTATTGCGTGAATCATCCTAACTCTTATGAGTCACTGAAGTCATTTACACTCACTGATAATTTGGCCCCATTTATCTTTTTGTCAGTGACTGAAATCAGACTCAGGAGATTTATTTGATGAAAACAAGTTAAGTCTAAGTCTGTGTCACTGTACCTTGTAAGTGTTCATTGACTTGACAGGTTAACAGCCATCTCCCAACATTCTCTGGAATCATTTCCACTGTAACGAAGGTCGCTGGAAATAGGTTGACAACGTCTGCCCTGTGTCCTCTGTTAATGATGGTGTGGCCATAGAAATATGCAGAGTGGATATCTATCTCGTTACCTATTCCAATCAAATACCAGGACATGGATTCACCAGCGCACATCTCCAAGATGGGGAGATTTCCAAAAATGTAGCCATTAATAGCTAAAAACAAAACGAAACACAACCATGAGATACAAAGGAGAAGCACAGATTGCTGGTGACTCATATTTAAAGAATATAAATGCCTGTTCCTTAAAATAAACCCTCAGAATGTCCATGCTGAGTCCATATTCAAGTTAGGCAGTTAAAACCCTCCTCAAAAGTCTCCTTTTCCATTATGCCTACAAAAAACTTGACACCGGTTAGGCTGCTGATGTGCAGAGATGATGTGCTGACCAATATTGTCTCATTATTTCTTTGTGCTCTCCCGTTTATGTGTCTGTATCCATCTATTGTCTTAGTTCTTATACTTAGATTGTAAGCTCTTTGGGGCAGGGAGTGTCTGTTTGGTTTATGTTTGTACAGCAACTAGCACGGTGTGGTTCTGGACCAGGACTAGCCGGCATAATAATACAGATATAAATAATTAATAGCATGTATTAGTTGCAGCTACAGAACAGTTCTGAAAGGATTAGCGGCTGCTACGACAGCATGGGCGGTCTTCCGGTCCCTGCTCCGCTCCTTCCCCAAGGCCCTCACCACCTGCCGCTGCGTGGTGGCTCCTCTCCTCCACTCTACCCTCTCTCTCTGGAGGTCCTGGCCGCATTATGTCCCTCTCTCCTCCACCTCCTTACCCCCTGAAAACCCTCCCACCCGCCATGTCCTTCCTCATCCCCCACAAGACCCCACACCCGCCATGTCCCTCCTCAGCCATCCCCCTAGCAAGACCTCCCACCCACCGCATCCCTCCTCACTCCCATCCCCCGCAAGACCCCTCCCCCCCCACCGCCCACCTTGTCCCTCACTCACCTCCCCCGTGAGGTGCGGGGCCTGGGATGGGCCTCAGGATGGGACCTGAAGCAGAATGGGGGTGAAGTGTGGGCGGGGCCACAGGTGGAAGAGATGGGACAAGGAGCTAGCCTCCTCCAGGGGAAGCTTCACCCCCCCCCCATGTATGACTGAAAACCAGAGTGCAAACATTGTCACAATAGTTCCAGGTGGGGAAGAGAAAGGAAAGCTCTGCAGTTAGATCACTGGCCTGGGCATCAAGAGGCCTGGATTCTATCCCTACTGGTTACAAACTGCCTGGGTGATCTTGGGAAGTCACTTAGGCCAAGTTTCCACTGAAATCTGAAGTTAAGTATCTAAATAAATGGCCAGATTTTGAAGTTAATGGACGCTGTGGATACTCAGCACCTTTGAAAATCACAGAATAATAGAAATGTAACACTGAGTTTGATAAGTTTATGGAGGGGATGGAATGATTGGACAGCCTAATTTGGCAATTGACTGATCTTTGACTACTGGTGGTAGATATGCCAATGGCCTGTGAAGGGATGTTTGATGGGTGGGTTTTGAGTTACTACAGAGAATTCTTTCTTGGGTGTCTGGCTGGTGAATCTTTCCCACATGTTCAGGGTTTAACTGATCGCTATATTTGGGGTTGGGAAGGAATTTCCCCCCAGGGCAGATTGGCAAAGGCTCTGGGGGTTTTTCATCTTCCTCTGTAGCATGGGGCATGGCTCACTTGCTGGTGGATTCTCTGCACCTTAAAGTCTTTAAACCATGATTTGAGGACTTTAATAACTCAGTCATAGGTCAGGGGGTCTATTACAGGAGTGGGTGGGTGAGGTTCTCTGGCCTTCGTTATGCAGGAGGTCAGATTAGACGATCATATCAGTCCCTTCTGACCTTAGAGTCTATGAGTCTATGAATGGGACCTTGAGCGATCATCTACTCCATCCCCCTGTGCTCAGAAAGGACCAAGTATATTTAGCCCATCCTTGACAAGAGTTTGTCTAACCTGTTCTTTAAATCCTCCAGTAATGGGGATTCCACATTCCCATTAACTTCAACATCAGGCCATTTATTTCAGTGTGTAAATATGGATTTAGGGGCCTACCTGTAGACACTCACATTTGAAAATGGTTATGTTAATCTCTCTCTAGCTCAGCTCCTCCACATGTAAAGAGACTACACTACCACCTACCTACATTGCAGGGAGCTATGAGGCTAATTTCATTAGACCAGATCTTCAGCTGACGCAAAGGGCTATAGTTCCACTGACTGCAATAGTAAAATGCCAATTGATACCAGCTGAGGATCTGGCCCATTATTTGCAAAGCACTTTAGAGCTTCTGACACTAGCCACTTCAAGTAGTGTTTTTCAGCAGTACATCTCACAGTGCTTTATGAAAGGTCATTCTCATCATTTCTCTTGTACAGATGGGGAAACTGAGGCACCAAGGGGCTAAACGATTTGCCAAAGTTCAAATAGCAAGCCAGTGGTAGAGATGGGCACAGGAGTCAGGCTTCCTTCCTCCAGATCCTGTGCCCTGAGCCCATGCTGCTTATAGACTTGAGGACAGGCTTTCTGTAAGTACAATGGGTTAAATATTCTGGCCCAGCCTCAACCTATGCTTTCATTTCTTGCCAATTAACAGAGAAAAGAAAGACATCAAAAAGGCAGTTATAAGAAACAACAATATATTACAGACATGAAAACAATCTAGTAACTATTCCAGGATAAGGTTGTGCTCGATAGTGGCTGCTCACCATGCATTTTGTTGCTGTTCTTGAAACTTTCATCCTTTTTGTCAACTGTGGTTGGGTCTAAGCAGAAAGTATTTATATTTGCATCAATGTACCAGCTGAGATTTTCATCTACAATGCTATACATCAGGGCAAAGCCTTTAGCAGCATCAGTGCTTTGTATCGAGGAGTCATCTAAACTTCCTAAACAGCAAACAAACAGGAAAGTATTAAAATAAACTTAGAGTTAATTAAATTTAAACATGGGTCCTCTTACAGTAAGTCTGAATGTACAATATTTCTGAAGTACTTTGTTAAGCTGCAGGATTTTTACAGACCAATTTCAGCATAATTATTTGAATGACCATACTGGGAATGTTAATTCAGCTTCATATACATAGGCAGATGGAAAGATTTCATAGTCTCCCCTATGAAGAATGAGTCTGAGGCACTCAAATGATGCAGGCTGCATTTGAGATTAGGTTAGCCCATTTCATAGCAAAGTCTCCCTCTTCCTCAGGAAATACAAAGATTGCCCAAGGGAGGTATACATTTTGTATGTAAAATACATGGGCCAGGTTATCCTTTCAGATGCACAGAGTAGATTCCCATACACTGAAGATTTGACACACTTGAACATATAAAGATACATGCCATACAAAAAAGCCTGCAGCCGGCAGACTGGATGGAACTCGGTGAATGAGGCAGCTGTTTAATATTTATTTTTGTCCTCATTTTTTGACGTGTGGGCTCATCTGCAATGCACTGTGCACCATGAAAGCCCTATCCTGATTGAGGCAAGGATTTTGTTTTTGTTTTGGTGGGGTGGTTTTTGTTTTTGTTTTTGGGGGGGGGGGGAAGGGGGTTGTTGGTTTTTTATGTTTCTCTCACTGACAATACATAGGTGGGAAGGCTATGACAGATACAGAGGCAGCAGCTGCAGTGACCCAAGCAATAGAAGAGACAATGAAGATGACTGGATGTGGAAGCTGCGGTATGTACATAATCCTGGAGGGGGTACCTCAAAAGCGTTTTGTTTGTATGAAGTGCCACCTAATAGAGCTGATGGAAGAGAAGATCCGAGGCTTGGAGATGCAGGTGGAAACTATGGTTGAGTTTAGAAGGGGGTTTGAGCAGATGATGAAGTAAACACATGAGGAGGCTGAAGAGAAAAGCCCAGACCTGCAGATGGAAGCAGAACCAAAGAACTCTGAGGGGAGAATGCTGGGTGAGGAAAGTGGCCAGTGGAAGCATGTGACTACAAGAACCAGGCGGAGGAAAAGACGAGCTAGTGAAGGAGAAATAAAGATCAAGAACAGGTTTGTGGAGCTGGAAAATGAAATAGGGGCACAGCAAGCGGTAACTGAAGGTGGGAGGGCAAGGAAGAAGAGAAGAGCAGCTAGTCCTATACAAAGAGTGGATGAGCCAATGGAGATACCACCAGATAAGAGCTCCAGGAGGATCTAGGATGGGTTGCAGAAGATTGCAAGGGAGAACAGAAAACAAGAGGACTTGCAGCCAGAAAGAACAGGGGATAGGCTGAAGAATTGCACCATCAACAGGAAAAGGCAGGTCTATGTGACTGGGGACTCCCTACTGAGAAGAACAGACAGGCCTGTAACCAGAGCTGATCCAGAGAACAGAAGAGTGTGCTGTCTGCCTGGTGCTAGGATACGAGATGTGGACCCAAGGCTGAAGAGGATCCTAGCGGGAGAGGGAAAGAATCCACTGATTGTCCTTCACGTGGGTACAAATGATATGGCTAGATTCTCACTGGAATGAATCAAGGGAGACTATGCCAGGCTGGAGAAGACTTTTAAGGAAATCGAGGCTCAGGTGATCTTCAGTGGGATTCTGCCTGTCCTTAGAGGAGGACGGCAAAGGTGTGACAAGATTATGATGATCAACAGATGGCTCAGTCAGTGGTGCTATAAGGAGAGCTTTGGGATGTATGGCCACTGGGAGGCATTCATGGACAGAGGTCTGTTCTCTTGGGATGGATTTCACCTAAATAGGGAGGGAAATAGACTTGTAGGATGGAGGTTGGCACAACTGATTAAGAGAGCTTTGAACTAGGAGTTTGGGGGAGATGGTTGGGAGATGCCCGGGTAATCTCCACGCCTGATTTTAAGATTGTGAAGGAGGAAAATGAAATAAGATCATGAGCTAATTCAGTTCAAACTAAATGGATGGATAAACAAAAATAGATCTGATTTCAAAAGGGCTAACTTTTCAAAAGGGCTAACTTCAAAAAATTAAGGGAATTAGTTACAGAAATGGACTGGACTGAAGAACTCATGGATCTAAAGGTGGAGGAGGCTTGGAATTACTTCAAGTCAAAGTTGCAGGAACTATCTGAAACCTGCATCCCAAAGAAGGGGAAAAAATTCATAGGCAAGAGTTGTAGACCAAGCTGGATGAGCAAGCATCTCAGACAGGTGATTAAGAGAAAGCAGAAAGCCTACAAGGAATGGAAGATGGGAGAGATCAGCAAGGAAAGCTACCTGTTGGAGGTCAGAACATGTAGAGATAAAGTGAGAAACACCAAAAGCCAAGCAGAGTTGGACCTTGCAAAGGGAATTAAAACAAACAGTAAAAGGTTCTACGGCCATATAAATAGGAAGAAAACAAAGAAAGCAGAAGTGGGACCACTAAGAATTGAGGATGGAGTGGAGGTAAGGGTAATTTAGGCATGGCCCAATATCTAAACAAATACTTTGCCTCAGTTTTTAATGAGACTAATGAAGAGCTTAGAGATAGTGGCAGGGGGGATAATGGGATTGAGGATATGGAGGTAGAAATTACCACATCCAAGGTAGAAGCCAAACTCCAACTGCTTAATGGGCCTAAATTGGGGGGCCCAGATAATCTCCATCCAAGAATATTAAAGGAACTGGCACATGAAATTGCAAGCCCATTAGCAAGGACTTTTAATGAATCTGTAAACTCAGAGGTTGTACCGTATGACTGGGGAATTGCTAACATAGTTCCTATTTTTAAGAAAGGGAAATAAAGTAATCCAGGTAATTACAGGCCTATTAGTTTGACTTCAGTAGTATGCAAGGTGTTGGAAAAATTTTTGAAAGAGAAAGTAGTTAAGGACAGCAAGTTTAACAGTAATTGGGACAAAATACAACATGGTTTTACAAAAGGTAAAATCGTACCAGACTAACCTGATCTCCTTTTTTGAGAAGATAACAGATTTTTTAGACAAAGGGAATGCATGCAGTGAATCTAATTTATCTAGATTTCAGGATGGCATTTGATACGGTTCCACATGGGGAATTATTAATTACATTGGAAAAGATGGGGATTAATATGAAAATTGAAACGTGGATAAAGAACTGGTTAAAGGGGAGACTACTGAAGGTCATACTCAAAGGTGAACTGTCAGGCTGGAGAGAGGTTACTAGTAGAGTTCCTCAGGGATCGGTCTTGGGACCAATCCTGTTTAACCTTTTTATTACTGACCTTGGCACAAAAAGTGGGAGTGTGCTAATAAAGTTTGTGGATGACACAAAGTTGGGAGGTATTGCTAATACAGAGAAAGACCGGGATATCATACAACAAGGATGAACTTGTAAACTGCAGTAATAGAAATAGGATGAAATTTAATGGTGGAAAGTGCAAGGTCATGCACCTAGGGACTAATAACAAGAACTTTTGCTATAAGCTGGGGACGCTTCAGTTGGAAGTGACAGAGGATGAGAAGGACCTGGGCGTATTGGTTGATCACAGGATGACTATGAGCTGCCAATGTGATGTGGCCATGAAAAAAGCTAATGCAATCCTAGGATGCATCAGGCGAGGTATTCCCAGTAGAGATAGAGAGGTGTTAGTACCGTTATACAAGGTGTTGGTCAGACCTCATCTGCAATACCATGTGCAGTTCTGGTCTCCTATGTTTAAGAAAGATGAATTCAAACTGGAACAGGTGCAGAGAAGGATGGGATGAAGACTAGGATGATCCGCGGAATGGAAAACCTGCCGTATGAGAGGACACTCAAAGAGCTTGGCTTGTTTAGCCAAACCAAAAGAAGGGGCTGAGGGGAGATGTGTGCTGTCTATAAATACGTCAGAGGGATAAGTAGCAGGGAGGGAGAGGAGTTATTTAAGTTCAGCACCAATGTGGACACAAGAACAACTGGATATAAACTGGCCATCAGGAAGTTTAGACTTGAAATTAGATGCAGGTGTCTAACCATCAGAGGAGTGAAGTTTTGGAATTGCCTTCCAAGGGGAACAGTCAGGGCAAGAAACCTAGCTGGCTTCAAGAATGAGCCTGATAAGTTTATAGAGGGGATGGTATGATGGGATAGCCTAATTTGGCAATTGACTGATCTTTGACTACTGGTGGTAAATATGCTCAATGGCCTGTGATGGGATGTTAGATGGGGTGGGTTCTGAGTTACTGCAGAGAATTCTTTCCCAGTGTCTGGCTGGTGAGTCTTGCCCACATGTTCAGGGTTTAGCTGATCACCATATTTGGGGTTGGGAAGGAATTTTCCACCAGGGCAGACTGGCAGAGGCCCTGGGGGGTTTTCAGCTTCCTCTTTAGCATTGGGCATGGGTCACATGCTGGTGGATTCTTTGTACCTTGAAGTCTTTAAATCATTATTTGAGGACTTCAGTAACTCAGTCTATTACAGGAGTTGGGTGGGTGAAGTTGTGTGGCCTGCGTTGTGCAGGAGGTCAGACTAGATGGTCCCTTCTGACTTTAGAGTCTATGAGTCTATGAGTCTGTGGAGGTATAGTCTGGTCACAAATTACTGTCCCCTAGAGCAAGAGAGAAGCAGCAAGGAAATTGTCCCTGTGCCACAATTCTTAGCCTGGGGTGCTCCTATAGTGGTACAACTATAAACTGCTCCTTACGATGAGCTCTGTACAGACACAACCGAGCCCATAACATTTACACCTATAAACAAAAATGATTGTTAAGAAGCTAATACAGAGCGGCTTTATCAGTATTTTCAGTTCTGTACCTTTTTTACAAACCAGCAATGGTCCGATTAACCCAGAACTGATATCTCGAGGTGTATCAATGTGCGAATGGTAAATCCAAGTCAGGCAGGTTGGGTCTGCCGAAGTGGGGGCATATTCTTTCTTCACTGGCCATGTATATGTATAATTTCCACCAGGAACAACAATATCATCTGCTTTGCTTTTGCCACTTGTTCCATCTGGGTAGAGAGCTCCTAGTATATAAAAGAAAAAGGTAATTTAAGGCCAAACATATTGGGAAACCGGGTTATCCTAAATAAGTTTGGAATTTTTTCTTTTTGTTGTTACATTTTTGGAAATAACCTAACAAACTATTTCACAAACAGACCAATGACAGCAGCAATTGCAGACACAGAATCATTTAGAAATCAAGAAGCAGTTCTGAGAATAACCTCCAAAATAAAACGCACAATATTAGTAAGTAAAATTTACAAAAGACATCACATTCCACAGGCCGACTAATATTGATTTATGTCTGATCTGTTTTGAGAGGTTTCCTCTACAAATCAAAGAGTAAAGGAATAGAAGATAAAAGAGATATACACAATGTAGAAAGATACATCTAAAGAAACTCTACTTCCAGGCTAGTTCCATGCTATTAGCTATACCTACTGTTAGCACAAAAATCCACACAGGCTACCTGAGACATCTGCGACGGCTGCTCTTCAGCTGACAGCAGGACTGACCCATGCATCTGACTCCCACATCCAGATGAATGCTCCGAGTCCAACATTGCTGGCCTCCCAAACTATCTCTTCGATATGCAGCAAGGAACATCCTATTCCCAGCCATTTAATTTGGAAGGTATTTAGAGCTGGGGTTTTGATCTAGGCTCTTATACGGATGTGACCTACCGAGGCACAGTCCAAACTACTAAGTATCTGGGTGACCCCTGCTGTGTAACCTAGAGTGTCCTTTACAGGTAATGGTCCATCAGCCTTGTTTACACCAGGCTGAGCTGTCAGTCTCTGAGAAACTGGTTTGGCCACTCACCAGACTTATCTGGAAAACATACTTTTAGTCATCTCAGCTTATGTTTATAACTTCACATATATAATGCAGCTCTGTGCATTTTGCCATGATATTACTGATCAGCAAATGATGAGTTTTTAAATGATATCTCACATGGCACACCTTGTACAAACATTATTACAGTAGGGTGTAGAATGTGAACACAGGGGTATATTCGCTCACAACAGACGGGGCCATTTTCAAAATTTAGCTACAGAATTGGGTTTTGAATTCAAATACTTCCAAAGTTTGGGGTGCTGGGGGGAGGGGGGGGGGTTGACTCAGGCCCATTTCTATCCATATTTGCTCAAAAGTTCACAAAACTCAGACAACTTTTTGATGAACCTGGCATGATTTGGGGGTTTCGTGATGCAAGTTTTGCACACGTTGTTCCTCTGTTCACTGTGATACAGGAACAGCCTGTAGCTAATCTCAGTTCCTCTTGCAGTTTCTCACTGGAACTGTCCAAAGAAGCCAGGTGAGCTCTCACACACTTCCGTGATACTCAATATGAATGATTTTCTTCCAGTTATAAATGAGTGGCAAGCCATGCAAATGCACAATTGTGTCAGAGAAGGAAATGGCTGCAGCCACTAGGGGGTGAGTCCTTACAGCTGGTGGCCATTGCATTCAGTCCAGTGGTACGTGCACACATGGTGGGCAGACACACAGACATATGCACAAACAAGATGTATTTTTCCATACAGTATGTCTTCCCTGCAATCAGAGGTGTGACTGCACCATGTGTAGACATAGTCAATCTTGCTTTCATGTAGCTAGCTCAAGTAACAACAGCAGTGAAGCCATGGCAGGAAGCGCAGCAGCATAGGCTAGCTGCCTGAGTACATACGCAGAGTCTTGGGCAAGGTTGTATAGCCTGCGTTACGTAAGCTAGCGAGACCAAACCTAGCCTGGATATGTCTA
Source organism: Emydura macquarii macquarii (assembly GCF_026122565.2). Taxonomy (NCBI): domain Eukaryota; kingdom Metazoa; phylum Chordata; order Testudines; family Chelidae; genus Emydura; species Emydura macquarii. The sequence goes on from NW_027130455.1 coordinate 7,815,242, forward strand.
CATGTGCTGCAGTCACACCCCCAATTGCAGTGCGCACATACTCACAGATGTTGCAATGATTAAATACATGCATAATTATAGAGTTTAATATGCCTTGGATCTTTAGAGAAGCCAAGGAACCTTGAAAACCCTTTCAAACTTTCTATTTGCTTATTTAGAATTTTAATCCTTATTTAATATTAATGCAGAATGAGTATCTGTGTACTAATGAAACCACGTATATTCAGATAATCCCGTGAGGGGCCTCAATCTCAACACTTAGATGGCTAGATGATACTAGGGGAGAGGCATACCCCCAGCTGGTGTATATTATTGTAGCTCCTTTGACTTAACTGGCATAGCTCCACTAAAAATAATGGATTACTGATTTACATCAATTGAGGAACTGACCCAAAATATGCACTACTTTAAGCACCAGTATGAGAAGAATAAAAACTTGGGGTGAAATCCTGACACAACTGAAGGCAATGGCAAAGTTTCCATTGACTTCAGCAGGGCTAGGCTATCCACTTAGAACTCCCACCTGCAAATTATCTATTAGAAACAAAAATATCTGACACCGGAAATAAGGATGTGGGGGTGGGATAGGTCCCTGCACTGGCACTGCAGTACATACAGTACTTCTCCTAAGGGACAGGCTGTAGTACAACCACAAATCATTGAGCTTGATGCAGAGATTACTGGGTGATATTCTATGGCGTGTGTTATGCAGGAGGTCAGATTAGGTGATCATAATTGTCCCTGCTGGCTTTAAAATGGTTGAAAATGATGATGGTAGGGTGAGGAGAAAATGCACACAGCATATAATTTGCTTTCTGAGCATCTAGCATTATATCAATATGCTTCCTCGCTTGCACTGTGCAAATGACATGATGTGACATGTTATAGCCCCACAAAGAGCTACAGAAGCTTAGTCATTTGCCCATGGGAGCTGAGCATGTGTAGAGAGAACACATCATTGGAGCTAAGATCTCTCATGTGGACTAGAGAGGAGAATTTAGACTGTCTCAAATTTTTACTAAGAAAAGCAAACAAGGAAGGAAGAAACTAATTTTCCTAAAAAATGAAAAACATAATAAATGAGAATGTTCCTTTTTGAAGTTACTGGTTAATGATACTCATCAGTTCATTAGGAACTGATAAAAAGTTCATTAAGGTCTATGAAAAGAACACCATTCACTTCAATCAGCTCTGGACCAGGCCCTTATCCAGTATATTTACTACAAAAAAGGAAGGGGGTAGAAAAAGAGAAATGAGAAAAAACAAAATTATTATTAATTATTATTATTATTATTATTTTATTATTATTTATTTGTATTAGTGTAGCACCTAGGAGCCCTAGTCATGGACCACTGTGCTATGTGCTGTACAAATACAGAACAAAAGGACAGTCCCTGCCCCAAAGAGCTTACAATTTAAGTATAAGAAATAAACAAATGGATACAGACAGACAGGAATATATGGAGACAATATTGCTGAAGGCAGATACAGGGTGGGGGAAGGGGTGTAACATAAACAGAGTGAATAATGTGATGGTGGCAAACATCAGGTTAGCATCACAGAGCTTTTTGGGGAGGTGAGGCTAGGATTACTTCGGAGGACATCAGCTAACTAGAAGGACAAGAGAGGGGAAGGAGAGTGAGAAAAACTGAATAAGGGAGGAGAGAGCAGAAGGGGCAGGTGTGGAGTGAAACTGAGAACTGGTTTTTACCTTCAGAATCTTTGTCGTAGAAGAGACCATGTGGATGCAGCGAATAAGGACGGAAAGCAAAATTCTTTAAGTGAACAACAAAGACATCCTCTTCTTGAGCCTTCATGACTGGACCAAGGAATCCCAGCCAGGATGGCTTGGGGATCTCCTTTGTGTAGGTACCATCTGTGAACTGTTTGTAAACAGCTTTCTTGTAAATACGTCCTATCCTGTGGGCTCCTCTCTTCACAAACCCACTCGCATGTCTATAGCATGGAGGGAAAAATAGTTTAAAGACGAAAATACCCTTCTAAAGTTATGCAAAAGTTGGTGCTTACTACTCATGCAAGTGGTTCCACTGAACTCAACAGGACAAGCCACAGAGCTACTAAAGCAGAATAAAGGCTGGAGAGTCAGGTCCTACACTAATAAATTGACAAAAGTTCCCTCCTGTGCAGCAGTAGGAGTTCCCTCCTATGCATACTATCAAGGATGGCCTTCAGCACAAGTAAGCCAAACAAGACTGCTTGAGGTCTGGCCATTTAAGGGTTTCTGTGTAGTCAGCAGCTCACCTCTCAATTCCCCCTTTGGCAAAAGGGCCAGAGGGGAAGAAAGCCCATTGCCTAATCCCCTCCCGAGTGTTCCTCCACGTCCCCCTAGGGGGGCACTCCACACAGTTTGAAAACCTATCGTCTATGCTCAGATAACTGGCCTATGGTTTCCAGGTCATCCTATTTACCCCTTATAAAATACTGGAACAACATTAGCTTTTTTCCAGTCCTCGGGAACTTCCCCAGTGTTCCATGATTTGATAAAAATCATCATTCATGGTTCAGAGTGCTCGTTAACCAACCTTTTAGTAATCATGGGTAAAAGTTATCTGGTCCTACAAATTTCAATATGTTTAATAGTTGCTATTTTAACTTTCTCCATAGTTACTGATGGAATAGAAAGTATTTCACTATCACTGTAAGATAGGAATACATCATCCTTCTTCTTTTCAAATACAGAACAGAAGTATTTGGTGAATACTTCTGCCTTTTCTGCATCCTGATTGATAATTTTATCATCTTTGACTAGTATCAAACCTATATCATTGCTAAGATTTCGTTTGTTCCTATTATATTTAAAGAACTCCATTTTAGTATCCTTAACCCTACTGACAACAGATTTTTCATTGAAACTAGTCTATGAGCATGAGACCTCCAGCATATGACCCACAGACTAAATCTCCCACAATGGTATAATGTTTCTTTCTACACGTTATACATAGATGTCTAAAGAGCTGCTCACCTGTTCCTTCATCTGATTTGACATTTATGGAAGATCCTTAATGGTGCCCCCATCTTGTGCCCATGTGGGGTGAGGAGGGAGCACCACCTCCACCCCCCGACTCACCTCAGAGGGCCACCCAGCCCGTGGGTCAGTGTGAACATCCGCTGTGGATGTGCCGATTTCCACTCCCAGCAGTCTCTGGGCCAAGTGCTGGCTCCACCCCCACAGACCATCACACGTGCCTTCTCCCACCCTGAAAACCTGAGGGGGTGGGGGGCAGAGGAACAGGTATTGGCCCTGCCCTAGCGGTGCAGCCCAGTTGCAAAGTAGAAGCAGCCTGCTGCTGAGGAAGTCTTGGCTGTGCCTATGACGCTGGCTGGATTGGGGGAGGGCATTTATTATATTATTTAACATCAATACATCAAAATCATAATAATTCATATGAGATATGCCACGTCAGGTACCATTATAAAGGCTATAATGTGCTAAGTAAAATGATAATGTTTATGTTCATGTGTTATATGGGTAATGGAAGCTATGGATATGTTTGATAGGTCTGTATCTCGACTTGTGCTATGTTTCTGGGCGACACCCCAGACAGGATGACTCCAGCACTAGCCTGCTTAGTGGCCCATTAAAGAAATTCACAGGTACAAGGGCCCAGGGGGAGAAGCCAGGGATATACCTGATGAGTCACCATGACTTACTCATGTGACCCTGGACTCCATCTTATTCCTGTAAATTTCCACAAGCAGCATGGCAAAGGCCAAAGGACATAAAAGGCAGCTGCAACACATCCATTTTGTCTTCAGTCAGTCTTCAGTCATCAGTCTTCAACCTTCAGCTACCTCTGGATCAACTGATCTGCAACTGAAGCTGTGAATCAAAGGACTGAGACCCATCCAGGTACTGGATGTACGCCAGAGGGACTATACAAGCCTGCAAACTCCACAATTCTATTAGAAACCTGATATATATGGACTTTCAAATCATTTGTATGTGTCTGATTGCTTTAATTATTTAACACTTCTCTTATGGTTTGTTTCTTTCTTTTTATAATAAACCTTTAGTTTTAGTTACTAAAGGATTGGCTGGCAGCGTGGTATTTTGGGTAAGATCCAAACTTACATTGATCTGGTACTGTGGCTGATGCTTTGGGGTCAGGAGAACCTTTTTGGTAAAGAGCATAGAGTTTAAATAACTGGTCTCTTTACTGACCTAGTGGCTGATTGGGAGCCAGAGACTGAAATGCAGTAAAGGGGGCTGTGTATATGTTTATTTTAGGTTCTTGATAACCAGTGTGCGGAATCAGAAGCATTATTTGTGGCTGGTTTGGAAGTCTGACTTCAGTGTCACTCACCAGTGTTGGGAGAATCTGCTTTCCTTTTGCAGCCTGCCCTGACCTTGGCATCTTCAGGTGACTACCCTAGGCATGGACGGGTCACAGTGCCATTGCTAAATATCTGTGTATTTTAAACTGACAGGTGTCGGTAATTTCTAATTCTTCTTGTTTATTACCCAGGCTCCTAGCATTGGCATATAGACAACTGAAGAATTTCTTCTCTTTACATCCCTTGATGCCTTGATTCTTTACATTCATGTTACCCTGAGTAGGACTTTTATGTCTGAGTGCACCTACTGTGTTATCCTCCTTAGCACTTCTACTGTAGACGCTGGTTTAAAGCTCTCCTTGCTACTCTAGATGGTCTGCTACCCAGAAGATTGATTCCCTTTCTATTTAGATGAGGATAGTCCAAGTCATACATCCTCCTTTCCCCATAGGCAGACCAATGTTCCATAAAACCAAACTCCTTTATTTTACACCATGTACTTTGCCAACAATTTACATCCGGTATCTTCTTACTGTCTATCTGCTCTCACACAAGATCACCTGAACTTTCCTTTCCTTTCTAAGTCTCTGGATGCTTTCAATGCTCCATGAAGTGTCTTCTGAGGCAGTGTCATTCGTCCCATCCTGTTTTTCAATGACCTTTGTCTGAAGGAAGACAGCAGACCATCCTGCTGGCCTTCTAGCCCCTGCAGAATGTTTTGCCACTCTCCTTAAATCAAGTCCTTAGTGAGTTTGTCTGTCTTCTTTGGAAAGTCATAGAATCATAGAATGTTAGGGTGGAAGGGACCTCAGGAAGTCATCTAGTCCAAACTCTTGCTCAAAGCAGAATCAACCCCAACTAAACCATCCCAGCCAGGGCTTTGTCAAGCCGGGCCTTAAAAACTTCTAAGGATGGAGATTCCACCATCTCCCTAGGTCAGTGTTTCTCAACCTGGGGGTTGTGACAGTTTTAGAGGGGTCGCTGGTATTGGGGGTGGCAAGAAAGGCAATTGCCTGGAGCCACAGGGGCGCCATGAAACTAAGTTACATGCCTCAGCCCCGTGGGGGTGGGACTCAGGCTTCAGGGGTACAGTAGTTTGGAAAGGTTAAGAACCACTGCCCTAGGTAACCCATTCCAGTGCTTCACCATCCTCCTAGTGAAAATGTTTTTCCTAATATCCAACTTAGACCCCCTCCACTGCAACTTGAGACCATTGCTCCTTGTTCTGTCATCTGCCACCACTGAGAACAGCTTAGCGCCATCCTCCCTGAAACCTCCCTTCAGGTTGTTGAAGGTCATGGTTTTCATCTGAGTATGCCTGACATCTTCAACAGCTGGGTTGAGCATCCATACTCAGGTGTGTCCTATGGAGATCCCTTCAACTGACTCTTCCAATATATTCTTTGCAGCTATTGGACCAAGTGCCAGAAATTGAATTTCACCTAGTCCTCTTTCTTCATCTTTCATCAGCTTCTGCTTCTGGCTGTGTAAAATGTCTTCTGCTTCTCTGTCCTTGCTTGATCACAAACAGCTAATCCTCCTCTTTGTTTTCCACTCTCTTCTGTTTCTTGGAAATTAATTTGTTCTACAGGTAGGTCTGCAGTGGTGCTGCCTGAATCTGGCTGTCCAAAAGCTCTTTTGGATCTGTAAGGCTAAACAGGCTCAACTAGCTGCCTTTCCAGACTTTGAATCTTTTCCTCCAATACAGCCATCAATTCACACTTTTTGCAAAGGACATCTCTGTCTTCAGGCAGGACCACAACATGGCACATGCATTGCAGATCATGATAATGCTCCATCATTGGCAATCCCTTGTTGGGTATGTAGAGCTGTCCCAGTAGCAAAAAATTCCTATACTCCTTGTAGAAAAGAATTCTACAGTCCCTCCTGCAAACACCTCAGGAACTCCTCTGATAGCCTCTCCTTTTTGCCTGCTCAGGTGTTTGCTTGGCAACTGACAGCCCCTAGTAGTCCCATTGACTTCAACAGGTTGATTTACCTATTTAAAGTTATGCATATTCTTAAATGCCTTGCTAAATCAGGCCCTCGAGGCCTCATTCAGACTCTGGCAGCTTGGGCTCCATCCAAATCCTTAGGCCATCCCTGATTTCATTTTCCCAATTTACCATTTCTAGCAATTCTTCAGCCCCAGCAGGTGACTTTTCTTTACACATGTGGATGAGAGTGTAACTTCAAGTAGTTTATGAGAAGGGAACACACTGCAGTTCTTTAGAGTTATTACTGATTTAATTTCAGCTTGCCATTGCCCTGTAATAAATCCTATAGTTGATACATTAATTCCAAAAGGGGATTGTAGAATAAAATGCTATAGCAACGCATATTCCACCTTAAGGACATAAGACTAACCATGCTAATAATCAGATCATACCATAAATGTTCATGAGTTACATGGAATGTCTACATCTATTTCCCCCATCGATCATGAAGAGTATTTTGCCAATGATTGTCACAATAAATTATATTTATGTTGCCTTTGATCTTAAGAGACATAATACTTGATTTAAGATTTGAAAGTTTCACAGTCGCAGTAGAGGAACCATCAGTTAGCTCATAGTGAAACAACTGCAACAGTACTGATATGTATTAATCAGGCATTAACATGGGGTTAAAAATCCACGTATTCCATGTGTGCCAATAATTTCCAATGATGCAAATGGGACTTTTGAGTATGCAAATGCTCAGAATGAGAACCTAAATTTGTTAGCATTTTTCTTATATAAATGGCAACTTTTATTGTAGCAAAAATGGTCTGGATTTCAGTTATGCTGTTCATTTTAGCTATCACAGTGAAGGGTGATATAGAAAACCCTAAAACACAGAAAGAGACCTTGAACATGGCAGGAACAGGACTAGCCCAGTATAAACACAATAGCTTCAGAGATTTGGAGTAAGATTCCTCTCTGGTGCAATTCCAATGGCCCTTTGAGTTTATGCTGCCACTTGAAGTTACAGTGATCTCCGTTGAAACATCAACATTTCTCATTATTATATATTAGTTGTATTACTGTAGCACCTTGGAGTCCCATCATGGATCAAGATCCCATTGTGCTAGGTGATGTACAAATACAGAACAAAGAACCTTACAATCTAAGTATAAGACAAGAGACAGTGGATGCATACAGACAGATGGGGAAGTAGGAGTAAACAATGAGACCATATTGGTCAGCATGACAAATCTGCACAACAACAGCCTAATCATTGTCAAGATTTGCTGCCATCATGACACTATTTGCCAATAGTTACCAGACAGGGGTTGTTTGAGTTTATCCCTGTAGGTAGACTAGAGATTAACTGCAGTATCTACATACAACTGAGTGGTAATTGTATGTAAATGTGGATTTTTAATGGCCACCATACTACTAGCGTCCTGAAGGCTGAACCTTAGTCTTCTTTTAACAACGACCATTTTCAGGGTTTTCTCCACAAATCTGTACGATGTGTCAGGGCTTCCACACTTTAATTTTCTATTTCCTATGCTTTCCCTGCCCTCCCATACATCTTTCACTTACTCTATGGTTATGTCTATACTAGGCTTTGTTTCCTTAAAATTCCCCACACCTTAATGACTTAAGGTAGCTACGGAATTAGCATTAGAGTAGACAGTGCTGCAGTCTGCCACTGTCATTTTATCCTGTATCTCGTGTAACCCTGCTCAAAGCACTTCTCTCTGTTACAGTGGTTAAAATGCCAGCAGCCACCAGCGCAACCTCTGTGCCATAGCTACTGCTAGGAGACCGGAACCAGAAGGGGGCAAAACTCCAGCATAGACAAGGCCTAACATCACACAGCATCAAAACAAATGGGGATAGTGGTGTCTTTAACAAGGTTCAAAAACATTTAGCACTTTCCCGCCACATATTAATACATTTGGGGCTGGGGGAGTTCATAAAACTTAGGAGAAACCCCAGTTTGTTGCTGGTTGAGTGTGGTTATAGTGGTTACACTCCTGAGGTAAAGTTCTGACTCTACTGAAGTCAATTGCAAAACACGCATTGACTTCACTGGGCAGCAGATTTCACCTTGTCCTTCTGACACCCAGCTGATGCTGACCCGTGCCACAGTGATCATTTTGGTGATGCAAGTGGCTCATTTGGCCACCTAAAGATGTAGCTATTAGTTTAGCATCTCTGATGAATCTATTGTCTTCATTTAGCTGGGTAGGATCAACCAGTCGGTGCATTTCACAATGCTGTGGTAATGAATGATGCCCCTTGGTGTGGCTGGATGTAGCTGAGGGCAGGACTTGCCCACAGTTCTGGTGGCCTGCTGTGAGGGACTAGATTTCACCTCAGTTAACACCTAAACACAGTCACAACTCAGCAGAGATTTAAAAGATTTATGAGCTGTAGAATTAACTAGGATGGATCAGGACACTTCATAATCAGCTAAGCCTTATCCTGAGGCACACTGAGGATGGGGAGGAGTATCACTGAAGAACCAATGCCCGGAGGTATTTTTTCTTTCAAAGGTATAATGCCTACGTTGGCACTGAAGGGAGCAGGTGTATCCTGAGCTATGCCTAGCACAGTCATCTGGGCCCCATTCACGTCCTATCCCTTGCTGGGGTCCTACCCTTGCTAAGGGTATATCTACACAGGGATAAAAGACCCACAGTATGGCCACAGATGGCCCAGGCCAGCTGACTCGGGGTTGCAGGGCTCGGGCCTATGTGGCTAAAAATTGCCATGTAGATGTTTGGGCTCGGACTGAAACCCGAGCTCTGGGATCCTCTACTCGTGCAGTGCCTCAGAGCCCAGTCTTGATTTAGCCCTAAGTGGAGCATTTCCATACTAAGGGCTCAGGGCACCATGGGTCTGGAGCATCTTTTCCCAGTGAAAGAGCCTTACACAACTGTGCTCTAAACATCTATTTATTAACAACACACACAGATTACATATGCCAAGCAAATCTGTTATGCTCACCACTCCCAATATATAGACAAACTTAACCCAATGGCCAGGGAAAGGATGAAGGTATCTAAATTAAGCAGGTCATGCCTTGAGCCCTCAGTAGGATACAGGCAGGGTGTTCTCAATTTTTGCAGGTAACAAAAGGAACACTCAAGAAAGACAAAGCCCTTGCAGAGAAGCTAAATGAATTCTTTCCAGAGGATGTGAGGGAGATTCCCGCACCTGAGCTATTCTTTTTTTAGGTGACAAATCTGAGGAACTGTCCCAGACTGAAGTGTCAATAGGAAGTTTTAGACAAATTGATAAATTAAACAATAATAAGTCACCAGATCTAGATGGTATTCACTCAAGAATTCTGAAGGAACTCAGATATGAAATTGCAGAACTACTAACTGTGATATGTAACCTATCACTTAAGTTGGCTTCTGTAACAGATGACTGGAGGATAGCTAATGTGATGCCAATTTTTTTTAAAGGCTCCAGAGGCGACCCTGGCAATTACAGGCCAGTAAGCCTAACTTCAGTACCAGGCAAACTGGGTGAAACTATAGTAAAGAACAGAATTATCAGATACACAGGTGAATATGATTTGTTGGGGAAGAGTCACATGGCTTGCGTAAAGGGAAATCATGGCTCACCAGTCTATTAGAATTCTTTGAGGGGGTCAACAAACATTTGGACAAAGGTGATAGATAGTGGATATAGTGTACTTGGACTTTCAGAAAGCCTTTGACAAGGTCCCTCACCAAAGGCTCTTAAGTAAAGTAAGCAATCATGGGATAAGTGGGAAGGTCCTCTCATCTGTCAGTAACTGGTTAAAAGACTGAAACAACGGGTACGGGTAAATGGTCACTTTTCAGAATGGAGAGAAGTAAACAGCAATGTCCCCCCGGGATCTGTACTGGGACCAGTGCTGTTCAACATATTCATAAATGATCTAGAAAAATGGGTAGACAGCAAGGAGTAAAGTTTGCAGATGATACAAAATTACTCAAGATAGTTAAGTCCAAAGCAGACTGCGAAGAGTTACAAAGGGATTTCACAAAAATAGATGACTGGGCAACAAAATGGCAGATGAAATTCAATATTGATAAATGCAAAGTAATGCACATTGGAAAACATAATCCCAACTATACATATAAAAGGTGGGGACTAAATTGTTATCACTCAAGAAAGACATCTTGGTCATTATGGATAATTCTCTGAAAACATTCACTCAATGTGCAATGGCAGTCAAATAACCCTAACAGAATGTTGGGAACCATTAGGAAATGGATAGATAATAAGACAGTAAATATAATAATTTCACTATATAAATCTATGGTACGCCCACACCTTGAATAGTACATGTAATTCAGATACCCTATCTCAAAAAAGATATGTTAGAAATGGAAAAGGTCCAGAGAAAAGCAACAAAAATGATACTGGGCTAGATGGACCATTGGTTTGACCCAGTATGGCAATTCTTATGTTCTTAGGGCTACGCTGGATGAGAATTCAGGCCAGTTTTGAAGACTAGCTAGCTTCAAAAGGAACATTCCCTAATTTGTGTGCACTGGCCCCTTTAAAGACAACCAGTTTAGGTTGCCTCATCTATGTCTTATATTCCCCATCAGTAAAGTTGGGGTAATAATACTTACTTACATCAGAGAGATGTTGTGAGAATTAATCAGGCAAGATTTGGAAATGAAAAGTACTATGCAGTAAGCAGTAAGCATTATTATTTGCAGAACGCAGCCTTTCAAAGAATACTGCCCTGTTGTCCCTGTCACATGGAACTGAATGAATGCAAAGGTTTCATAGAACTAGATTATCTTGCATGATTGAATACCTTCAGCAGTCAATTTCTTATTTAAAAGATTTAACAATTACACTTAGCAATTAATGTCCTGTAAAAATTAGACTATAAAAATAAGCGGAGTTAACTTGAAATCTGTAACAAAAAGTTTATCTGTGTATGAAATAAGTATGTGAATTAATATCAATGACTTTAAAGTACATGCAACCAAATTTAGGGAGTGCTGTGCATGAATGGACATCCTGGTCCAAACAGCAAACTGCACAATTTAGTATTCAGAGAGTCCAAAGGGTGGACAGCAAAAATACCATTAACATTACATTCTGCAGGACAGATACAAACTCTTCCTGGTGTATGGGAGATTTATAAATATCTGCACCCCATCTGAAGTTAAATTCCTTTCACAGGAGGTCTTCCATCTTAGGAATGAGAGCAGGGAAGTGACCCTGCTATCTTGAGCAGAGAGGTGAGAAATTCCAATATGTAGCACAAATACTGCTGTCGTCTTCCCAGTGAAACCTTTGGCCACCCTACTTCTTTCCATATAACAAAAATCAGAAATATATTCACATGCTGAGAACAGACCATCACCACCATGCAGTCTATGTATGTGTAATGACACTCTTGATGACTCTCTAGGTACTAAAACCTGGGATCTCCTGAACTAAGAGCACAACCCTCCCTCCCCCCTACCCTGCTTGAGCAAAAAGACAGATGTTTCTTGCCTCACTATTATAGCAGACTCAGATTGTTTACGAATCAGCCACAGAAGGAGGAGGTGTAACAGACAATCAACAGTGGGTTTGCACATGCAAAGCTCTTGTGAAACTAGCAGAAAACAACCTCGTGTTTCTTAATTTTGGATGTCGATTAGCAGAGTGGGGTGAAATAGTTTCAATACAGTTCTAAGTACTCAAGATCTGAGCATTTTGTTGCTAAATCAAAACTGGTCCTGTTTACCCAAAATGCTCACAGGAACATGAGACGATTTTCTGTCCTATCACCCCAGAACTTTTATTTTTTCTGTCTACCATATCAGTCATTTTCTGCATGAAAAAGAGTCCACTTTTCAGTGAAGTTGTTTGCTGTTTGAAAACATGTAGTTTTATAGTTTTGCAGTCAAATTACTGTTTTACAAAGTTCTGCAAAATGAAGAGATTTCTGGGAGTGTGAATGAATTTGCACAACATTTTCTTCACAAGTTTGAACAACTCCATTTGTTAGTCATCCCTCTTTTACCAGAAATAGTGGTTATAGAATGTTATGCCTTTTCTTCACTCCTTTTCCATAACCATCACATCCACACTTAAACAGAAAGTGAGAAGTCCATTTGTGCACTTGTTAATATTACATTTTTGGTACTTTTATGGTAATTATCTGTAAAATTGCATAAAATTATTTCAAAAAATATTTTTCTTGCATTACTTGAGACTTTTCAGACTATCATGAACATATCACTAGGAACTACAACACTAGGTTATAGGGAACAATCTGGCATTGGCTTGGCATTGCCTAGATAGCCATATAGGTCTTTTCTAACTTCTATGACAATACAATGTTCTGAACCTGTGTCAAGGCTCTGCTAGTGTGGACTCCTGCACCTGAGCAGAATCCTATTTTCTCCCTGCCCTACCCCCATCCCTGTGCATAGTCCCACACCTGTTCTCTGGAGTGGGGGAGGGTTCCTTAATTTTCTTAATAAAACGAAAGCTTTAAAATGTCTCCATTTGAACTTCAAATATCCAACATTCAGAAGAGCAGGTATGCCAATTCCCAGGGGTACAGGGATGCTTGCTCCTCTAGAGGTCTTATATAGAGTGTAATGGATGGAGACTCAAGTTTAGCTCTGTGTGTATGAAGAATATACACATCACAATACTACGGTCACAGTTCAGCAAGGTACTTAGGCACATACCATAAATTTAAACACATGAACTTCAGTGGGACTACTCATGCTTAAATTTAAGCACCTACCTTAGCGGCTCCCTGAACTGTGGCCTATCTGTGTAATATACAGTATTGTGATGAGGTGTGCTCCCCACACTGGCCCTGCAAAAGCTGAATTGGGCCAGGTGGGCCCAATCAGCTGATTAGGCTACAAACCAGGGAGCTTTGGTCTGGAGGAAGCTAATTAGAGAGAAGCTCTCCTGCATAAGGACAGGCATGGCTTCTACAAAGCAAGGAGGCTGGCAACAGTATGGAGGGTTGCAGGGAAGTTGTTTGCTGTCACTCTCTGGGAGAAGGAAGATGTGTTGGGGCCAGGGAGAGTAGCCTATAGTTACTTTCCAGGAGGAGGGAGTTTGAGCTGCTACACCCAGAGAAGTGGAGGAAACCAGAAGCTGTAGGAAGGAGTCCAGGGATGAAGCAACAAGGGCTGAGGAGGCACAGTTGCCAAGTACAGGGTGCCTGGACTGGAACCTTGAGTAGTGGGTGGGCCCGGGTTCCCCTACTGTCCACTGGGGAAGTGGCACCATCAGAACAGTGCCAGAGAAGCAAGAACCTTGATATGTTCACCCCGCAAATGGGAAACCAGAATAGTGACCAGGCCAGAGTGCTGAGGCATGAAGAGGCTGCAGCAGCTCCTGGAGTGAAAGAGGGGCTGCCCGCAAAGAGACAGAGAAAAAGGGATAGCATGCAACTGCAAGAAGGGGTGTTGACTTGGTGAGCCATTTCCCAGAAGGGCGAGGTGAAAGCACCATATCTGTGGTGAGTAGGGTACCCTGTGACAAGTATATTTGTATGGACCATCCTCTGCTCATCCCATGTATTTGAATCTTAAATACGTCTTTCCCATCTCTAACTCCTATGGTTCCACATAGACTAATAAAAATGTAGAGCTGGAAGGAATGTGAGGCAGGGCTAAGACCATCCCTGACAAATGTTTGTCCAAAACGTTCTTAAAACCTTCCAATAATGGGGATTTCACAACCTCCTTTGGAACCTTATTCCAGAATTTAAATACTCATAAGTTAAAGTTTTTCCTAATATCTAACCTGTCTCCCTTGCTGTGGATTATGCCCATTACCTCTCGTACTACTTTCAGTGGACATGGAGAACAATTGATCAGTCCTCTTTATAACAACCTGTAACATATTTGAAGACTGTTTCAACTCAGTTTTCTTTTCTCAAGATTAAACATGCCCAGTTTTTTAACCTTTCTTCATAGTTCAACTTTTCTAACCTTTTATCATTTTTGCTGCTCTCCTCTGCAATTTCTCCAGTTTGTCCACATCTTTTCTGAAGTGTAACGCCCAGAACTGGACACAGTACTCCAGATGAAGCCTCACCAGTGCCAAGCAGAGCAAGACAATTACCTCTCGTGTCTTTCTTATAACACCCTTGTTAATACACTTTAGAATTATATTAGCCTTCTGCGCAACTGCATCACATTGTTGACTCGCATTCAGTTAGTGATCCACTATACCCCCCAGATTCTTTGCAGAAGCAGTTCTACCACCTAATCAGTTATTCCCCATTTTTTAAATTGTGCATCTGCTTTTTTTCCTTCCCGAGGACAGTACTTTGCACTTGTCCTTATTGATTTCAAACCAATTTTCCAATTTGTCAAGGTCATTTTGAATTACACTTCACCAGTTTACAAAAGATTCTCTTCAATTTTCATTGTGAAAAGCTGTGCTTAGTGGTGACAGAACTGTGATGTTACCTTGGGCCAGCACTCAGAGAGGTATCTGATTTCCCACATGAATCCTTGTAATGCAAAGCTGCAACACAAAAACTTTTTATACTTTTTGAGAACTATGAACACCTGTAATTCACCCTTCAACAAACGGTACAGGAAGTACCCAGTTCCTGCACCACTATTGTATTGGTAATAAGGGACAGAAGTCATTTTAGACGACACCAGAGACCTGATCCCAACTCCCATTCAAGTCAGTGGGAGTCTCTCCAATGATTTGAATATCATATCCAATGCATAGTGCAGCCACACATGCAAAACCTTTTTTTTTAACTAAGTCCAGTGACGGCAAAAACTTAAGACATTTTATTACAATACTGGTGACCTAAGGATTTTTCTTTTGAGACATCAATAGAGATCTGATTTACCAGAAACCTGAGGGACTTACTCATCTTCTGTGAGGCTTTGTCCTGTAATCAGATTCTTCCCAGTTGGTGCATAGTCCCAGTTCTCCTCCACAATCCCAACATAATAGGTTCTGGTAGTTGCTTCTACTAACACAAACAGCCAAAGGAATTTAAGAGCCAGAATGCCGCCACCATGCAGCACAGAAGACATTTGTAAGTGTAATTGCAACTCAGGCAGTCAGCGTGCAGCAGAGATGGCTCACCCTCCCCTCCCCTTAGCTCTCAACAAGTTATAAATCAGGAATGGACAAAGCAAAGCTCCTCCTATTCAGCAATTTGGGGCTGGGATAGGCGAGAAAGCTTGTGCAAGCAAAGCAGGCCCATTGAGGGGGTTGCTATGGTGACAGGACTTTTGCCAGTCCTTCAATGAATGTGTAACTGGTTTATTTTTGTTTGCCTTTCCGGCTACAACAACTCAGAGTTTAGATGCTTGTTAGTCCTTCTTCCTCTTTTACCAGAAAGTCTGGTTTGTAATGGTAGGCCAGGTTTTTTAGTCCTCATCGCACCCACATACTTTTTAAAAAAACAGTTGCTTTTCATCATTTCTTTAGACCTTTAAAGCTAGATCCTGGCTATGTCCAGCACTAGCACTTTTGGTAGTGTAACTTATGTAACCCAGGGGTGTGAAAAAAACATACCTTTGAGTGACATAATTTACACCGACAGAAGCACCAATGTGGACAGCGCTATGTCGGCACGAGATGCTCTCCTGACCACACAGCTACCACCGCTCATTGGGGGTGGTTTAATTATGCGGATGGGAGACCTCTCTCCCATCAGCATACAGCAGCTACACGGGAGATCTTACAGCAGCACAGCTTCATCAGTACAGCTGTAAGGTCTTTAGTGTAGACATGGCCTTAAAATCACTAGCAAACGCGCAATTGAGAACAATCCTGCATTGGCAGGGAAACTGATAGGATGCACTAGTAAGACCGATGTACCTCTAATTTCTAGTATTTTCTGACACAGGATAAAACCTACGTGTTTGAAAATGACTAGTGATTTGGTTCATCTCATTACTTGGGTGCCTTAAGAGACTTTAAATGGGCCTAATTTTCATAGGGTGAGTGCTCCGCACTTTTTAAAAAATCAGGCCCTTGAAAATTCTTTCAAGTTGGACAGCTAAAAAATTGAGGCATCCAACATCATTAATTCATTTTGAAAATCCAGGCCTAGATGTCTGTACAAGGAGAACACACACAATTATATATGCAAAATATATTTGGAGTACAAACCACAAACTATGTTAAAAGAACATTATTAAGATTGTAAAGTCAAGCACTCAAGTTAGGAATTAAGGCTGGCTATGTTACTTAATTCAGCCCCTTTTGCATATTCATTATGATACAGTCTTTAATTACATCTATTTTCCACAGATCTATGCCTCATTCTCTGTGCTGCATAGATGATGCTCACTTAATGTACAGCTGTTTAATATTTTGTTTTTCCCCATTATTCAGTGTGTGGTCCCATGCTTTATTTACTGCATACCATTCAAACTCTGTCCTGAAGACAGAATTATTCATTTCCTCCTGAGATTTTCTATAGTGCTTGATGCCATAATATCTGAGTGCTTTACTATCATTAATGAATTTATTTTCACAACACCCCTGTGAGATGAGGGTGGCCTTATTTTCCCCATTTTACAGATGGGGAACTGAGGCACCAAAAGAGAAAAGTCTAAAGTATCAACTAATTTTGGGTGCCCAAGCTGAGATTCCCAAGGACCTGAGTTTTCAGAGGACTTCATATTATATAGCATTTTATATGTTCAAAGTGCAACTATCATTGGCTTCACTTGCAGACATGAGTGCTCAGCACTTCTGCAAATCAGTCCCAGTCTCAGTTTGGGCAGCCAGAAAATAAGGAACACACAATTAGTGACTACCCGTGAAAAGTTTATTTTACATGACTTGCCCAGCATTACGTTTAGAACTTTGGGCCAGAGACAGAAATAGAATCCAATTCTCCAGGTCAGCATTCAACTGCCTTAACCATGAGATCATCCTTTTTCTCCCAGCAATCCTCTTCCTCATTCACTACACACCTTCCAGCTTCTGCAACAAATGAATCATGGGTCGTACACACAACATTATCCTTCACTGCATAACTGAGTCATTCCTAGAGCATGTCTATCTTGTAGTGAATGAGGCAGGGTTCTGTATATTTCAAAACTACAGGACTGATTTCTTAGAAGCCCTGCCCCATCCCTCCTCCCAATATTATCATTATGATGATGATTATGATGATAATAATAATAAGCAGTACTCACATTTGCCAGGGGTATTTCTTGCTGCTTTTTTACAGCACTCAGCAACTCCCAATCTTGTTGTACAGAGATGAAGAAATAAGGGCTGTCCCTTCTAATAAGTGACTGTTAGTCACCCTAGCTGACCTCTTTGCTGTTGAAATACAGGATAAAAGGTGTCCCATACTGATTTAGTACAGGACAGGCAATTTTCTTTTTAAATAAGGGATGTCCTTTGTCATATGAGACATTTGGCATCCCTAATTAAAGTCTGTATCACAATGCATACATGCAAAGGGGCCAAACTGAGATTGCACAGGCAGCCTGAATTCTGACATTTCCTTACTTCTGAGTGCTTGACTTTGTAGCCTTTACAGTGTTCTTTTAATGTGGTTTTTGTGCATGTATGCAATTTTAAAAAAAAGCAAACTGAAAAAACCAGACATTCCATCATGTGGCATCATATTGACACCAAAATGGTTCATCAGCAGGGTTGGAACATTTTAGATCCACTTCACAGATTGCTGCTTCTTGAGCTAATGAGGTAACTGATAGCAATAGTAGGTTGTCATCCTCCATGTGGACCAGCACTAATGAGCACTGAACCATGCATTTTGACAGTGGGTTTCACAGAGAGTTGCTGACAGCAGAAGAATGTTGAGACTCAAGAATCTTGAATTCCATTACATGCTCAGGGTGGAGGTGGAGTGTTCTCTAGGGGTCACAGATCCTTCTGCCCAAATGTGACCTCTTCTGCCCCATCCTCTCCAAACTGTCTCTGTCCCAGTCCTGTCTGTTCCCCATGCCTGGCTCCTCTTCCCAATCTCATTCTCTTCACCTACCAGTCCCACTCTCCAGTCCTCGGACTTCCTCCCAGTCCCAGTGCACTTGCCCAGCCAGTCCAAGTTCTTCCCCTGCACCCAGTGGCATAGTGAGGGTCTCCGCCACCCAGGGGCCAAGCCTATATTTGTGCCCCCCAGGGCTCACGCGCCCTCCCCGTGCAGGGCAGGAAGGGTTCTGGTGCCAGCCCCAGCTGCCCCAGGGATAGGAGGGTCTGTACCTGCAGGAGGGGGGGATATGAGGCCAGGGGCGGGCGCAAATACAGGCTTGGCTCTGCCCCCCGCCCTCCCTGCACTTACCTACTGCGTGATGCCCTCCTCTACTGCTCCAGCCCTGCAGCCCAGCGCCGGCTCGGATTGTGGCGGCCTCAGGGGGTCTGGGCCAGCACTGCACAACGTGTGGGGGGGAGGCACTGAGGCGCACCCCATAGAGCCTCCTGTGCCCCCGCCCATCGTGATGGGCCAGCACAGCACTTACCCACCACTCCAGCCCCGCAGCCCGGCGACGGCTTGGACAGGGCGAGGGGTCACTGGGCTGGCCCTTCATGACATGCAGGGGGCCCCTTCAGAGCCTCCTGTGCTCCCCACCTATCATGAAGGGCTGGCCCCCCTGCACTTACCCACTGCTCCAGACCTGCAGCCCGGCACCGGCTTGGACGGGGCGGCCTCACCCCGCCCCCCGACCTGGGTGGGGCACCTGGCTGGCTCTTCATGACATGCAGGGTGGGGGAGGTGCTGAGGGCACCCCTCAGAGCCTCCTACACCCCCCACCTCCTGTGCATGGTGAAGGGCTGGCCTGGCACCCCCATACAGGCTGGTGCCCGGGGACCTGCCTCCCCACCCCCATGCCCCTCCTCAATACGCTACTGCCTGCACCCTGGCTCCTCATCAGATTTGTGTCTCCTCCACCCCATCGTCTTTCCAGAAAAACTCATCCTGAGGCACGTGGCATGGGGAACTTCAGGCCAAAAAGTTAAAAATAGGCAAAGTTATAAGCAAGTGAAAACAGGGTCTTATAGTGGGAATTTTTGGACAACCTTAATAACTGGTGCTATCAGCCACACCTATAATATGTTGTCCACAGTCCTGTCTTGATTTACAACATGTGCAACCCCAATGACAGGGCAGAACTTGGCCCTTTATGTACGATACAAATGTGAACCTTCAGTTCACATTGGTTTTTATGTACACTAAATTACAGCTGTTTATCTCTGCTATTTATCAGTGAGCCGTGGCCATTAAAGTACCATTGGAGCTACCATCAGGATAGTCCATTGTCCCAGACATATCTGCAAATCTTGTGCATGGAATGGTCTATTTAGATCAGTGGTTCTCAAGTTTATTTGATCACACCCCTTTCTTTGTGTTTGCAGTAGTTTACCCTGCCACACAAGTACATATACAGATAAAAAAATCAATATGCAGCTCTCACTAAAAATTAAAACCAGTAAGGCATTGATTCAAACAGAGCCATTTAAGTATATAGTCATGTAAATTTTAAGTGAGTTGCTGTTTGCTGGCATCACACTGTTACTAGTTTTCTGGAGCAGAACAATTCCATGAATTGCACGAATGAGCCAATGACCCATTGTAATACCAGCAAAAGCAATATTGTGATGGTGGTCGATGCTTACAATTAACTCTGCGTAGTAGCAAATGGATTAACGTACAGATGGCAACAACTTTGTATAATACTATGCAAGCTTAACAGAAATCCATCAAAATACACAGCGCCATCTACAGCCAAATGCACAGCGCCATCTGAGGATTTGATATGACTGGAGGAATCAGCTTTGCTAGTTATTCATTGCTGTGGGGAAAATGTGCATAGTATTTTTTTTCTAAAACATCTCATGCCACCCCAGAATACATTCTATGCCCCCCAGAGGGGGCCTGCCCCCCAGTTTGAGAACATCTGATCTAGATACATAGATGGCCCCCAACACCATATCTGAGTGCCTCGCAAACGTTAATGAAGTTATCCTCACAACAGAACTTTAAGATAGGGAAGTATTTTGTCCATTTTACAGATAAGGGAACTGAAGCACAGAGAGATTATTATTCATTAAGTGACAAGTCTAAGGTCAAGGAGGAAATCTAGGTCAGAGCCAGGAATTGAACAAAGGCCTTTTGAATCCCGGTCTCCAATTCATCAACCCAGCTTGCTCTTGCTGGACTTATAAATGGGCAGCTTGGTGAATGTCTGAAAGAGGTCAATGAGAAAGTCCCTGGAGCTACAGTGTAGGATTTTCAAAAGTATTTAGGGCCAGATTTTTAAAGGTATTTATGCAGCTAAAGATGCAGCTAGGCACCTACTGGGATTTTCAGACGTGCCCAGGCACTTAACTACTATTGATTTCAATCCCACTAGGTGCTTATCTGCATTTTCAAGCACCTAAATACCTTAAAATTCTGGCCTTAGGAGCACAAGCTCCACTGACTTTCAGGGGGGATTTGTGTTCCTGAATCACTTAGATTCTTTGGAAAATCTCATCATTAATGCTTAGCCTGTTTGACCTCAGTCTCCTGCAGGTAACAATCCTGCACTGACAAGGGGGTGGATTAGATCAGTGGTTCTCAACGAGGGGTACATGTACCCCTGGGGGTACACAGAGGTCTTCCAGGGGGTACATCAACTCATCTAGATACATTTGCCTAGTCTTACAAAAGGTTATAGGAATAGACTCAATGTGAATAAAAACTTAATTGTTGCTGTCTCTTCACTGCCTTCCAGAATGACAAGGCTCACAAGTGAAAAGCAGGTTCAAGTATTACACTCAAATGCAAGTATAATATTTATATACCAATTGATTTATTTTATAATTCTATGGTAAAAAGGAGAAAATAAGCAATTTTTCAGGAACAGTGTGCTGTGACACTTTTGTATTTTTATGTCTGATTTTGTAAGCAACAAATAGTTTTTATGTGAGGTCAAACTTGGGGTATGGAAAACAAATCAGACTCCTGGAAGGGGTACAATAATCTGGAAAGGTTGAGAACCACTGGATTAGATTACCTAAAAGGCTTTTTCCATCTCTAATGTCTGTGCTTCTCCAATCACCAATAGAGCAATTGAAAAAACAAATAAACCTCATCCCAAACCAATTTCATAGCACTTGAACAAGACTAGCTTCATCTGATCCAGAAACAATGCAGAATGCTTTTACTGAGGTGGCTTTATGAGTTTCTTTATGTTAAATATTCCTATTTATTAACAATTATTAACAATTTATTAACATTAAAACAATTATTATTGTTAGTCTTTAAGGTGCAACAGGACTCTCGCTGTTTTGCTAAAAACAGACTAACACGGCTACTCCTCTGGAATTCCTATTTATAATGCATATATATGTATCTTTAACATCTTTAAAGCCCAGGAGACATAGTTAAGTCCCAGGAGATTGAAAGTTAAAACAACTGTAGATAAAAGAAAGACAAAGAAAGCAGGGGTTGCATTAAGCAAATATAGTTCATTAGATATAGTTCAAAGGATGAGTGATCCTTCTCCTATTTTCAAGATAAGACAATTGTCTGTCCATCCCCCCTCAACCACTTTTGATTCAGTACTACTGGTATGATTTAATGTTTAGTTAGCAACAGTGCTGTCCCCAGCTACAAATGAAGTTCACTATTGCAATCAGTTAACTCACAGATTCTCCACATTTCTAATATTACTGATAACATCATAAAAACTGTGCAAACAAAGGGTTTGATGCTGAGAGCTCACAAGTCCCATTCCTACCCTAAAAGTCTCGCTCCATTCTCACCTCTTCTACTTCAACCACTTTCTGTCTGGTTTTCTAGCATCTCACTTCATTTTACTCCAGCCCATTAAAAATGCTGGTGTCAACAATCACCTTCTTCTACCATTGCTTAAACCGCATCACTCAGCTATTCAAATAATCCCAAATTATACTATTATGTTTCTAACATTCATTATTATGGGGGGGAAAAAAGGGGAGGGTGGAGCTGGCAAATCTGTCAGAAAAGTTAACCTAGGGCTGTTACCTCACATTCAAATTTATAAGAGCAAAATAGACAGGCAGATTAGTCCCTGATCAAGCAATCCTTACTCTCATGAGTAGCCCATACTCAGGCAGGTGGTCCCATTGAGCTCAATCACACTATGTGCCTAAGTGTGAATTACTCATGTGGGTCAGAATTTGCAATCTTAGGCCCTTACTGTGTAACCTATGAAAATAAGGTGTGGTGTCACAGAATGATAAAGATTTATTTTTCTTTATATTTGAATATGAAAACTTTATATAGAATATTTCTCTGAGGGTAAAATGCAACCTGTGCACTATGTACATTTAAATGAAGCCATCCAAATACAGTGTAAGTGGAACTAATGCAGTGCATAGCCATGTACCGGCATTTTCATAGGCTGAATTTCACCCTGACCGCTTTACTATCTCTTTTCCTCTTTTTTTAAACACAATGAGTTTTACTTTTTTTAATTTCAATTTTTATCAAAGGTTATATCTACAGCTACATATAAATCATACAACTACACGCCAATAGTAAATTCTAGCTTTTGCCACTGATTATCATGAGAACAAGATTAGGCCCCAGCTATATATTTGCTGGAATAACAACTTGAAATCTGAATAGTAAATCAATTTCCCTGCTCCTTAATGTAATAGTTTTTTGTATAATAGCAATAATGGAGGGACATGATTAGCACCCTATATTTGCAATAAGTGCTTAAATTTGGTAAACGCCTTAGTCTGGCTTGAGCATTTACTAGATCTGGCAGCTTTGTATACATGCAAAGGGTATACATTAACACTTAACTACCTTGTTGCATCATTATATTGAGGCATGTCTAACATTCCTTGTGGTGCACATCATGATTCAGAAAAAGATGAAAGAACAGTTGTTTTGCCCTGACATCTGGGAAATTCCTGGGAACTTCCCCAGGCAGTGAGGCAGCTTTTTCTTTTAAAAAACAGAGCTGTGGGATGGCTCTGCCCTGACTTTTTCCACACCTTTCAAATCCAAATTTTGTACAGGGTTGGGTATTTTTAAGTTTTATGGAAGGTTGCGGGGGGCGGGGGAGGAATATCCTTTTAAAGTCATGAATGACTACAACTCAAGCACCAGTTTGGAAATGAGCCTTAAAAAGAATTTCCAAACTCAGGTATGATTACCTGACCGGAGGAGTGAGCTGCTTTTCTTAAACCACAACTATTTACAGGAAAGCTCCAGATTTTGAATTCCCAAAACCAAGACGCTGACTTCCTAAATGTCATTCTCATATAGTCCAGTAATTTGCTTTATCCAATCCACTAAGTGACATGCAAATTTGAGTTCCCATCTCTTTCCATTCAATTTCCTCTCAAAAACATTATAAGTTTTGTTTTAAAAGATTACTTATTTTGAAAATAGCTTCCTCTTTTTTCCTTTCATGCTTCTGCAAAAGAGGGTCCAAGATCAGCACTCCATTGTACTAGGTATTATACATATACATGGTTGGAACAATTCCTGCCTTGAGAAATTTATAATGTAAACAGACAAGACAGAATGGGAGAAAGTAACAATTATAACCCCTTTTTTAAAGATGAGGAACTAAGGCAGAGATAGATTGTGATTTGCCCACGGT
Organism: Emydura macquarii macquarii; assembly: GCF_026122565.2. Taxonomy (NCBI): domain Eukaryota; kingdom Metazoa; phylum Chordata; order Testudines; family Chelidae; genus Emydura; species Emydura macquarii. The sequence continues at coordinate 7,839,066 of NW_027130455.1, forward strand.
CACGGAGAAATCTTGTGGCAGAGTCAGGAATTGACCGAGTATGTTCCAAACCCTTAACTGCAAGACCGTCTTTCCATCTCTGTTTACCCATGCACAGACACAAACTACCCAACCATTACATTAATTAAAAACGACGTCAGTCACAATATTTAATTTTAATTATTTTTTGAGGGATAGGCATTACTGGCCGTGGGTGAACCTCAGTATTTTCAGAGGGCAGATTCCCTTTGTAGGTTAGGATACTTAGGCAAAGCTTATTTGAATTACTCCAACCTTTCGAGTCTACACAATTCAGCTGGAAATCTCACGAAAACAGCCATTCTCACAAGAATACCAGCACTTCTACTTTTAATCCTGGATAGAAATTCTGTGAGGAAAAGCTTTTCTTGCAGTTCGCTATTTCCAGGTCTAGTCCCCAATTGAATCTGGCAGTGCAAAGGTTAGTAGGTCCAAAGGATTAGTGCAAAGGAAGTGTCAGAAGTGTTATATAAGTATATCAGAACCCCAAATAATAATAACTTAACCTTTTTCATAAAAGATTTCAAAGCACTGTACAAAGGAAGGTCTCATAACCCCATTTTACAGATGGGGACATTGAGGGACAGAGAGGTGAAGGGACTTGCCCAAGATCATACAGCAGGCCAGTAGCAGAACTGAAAAGAGAATCCAACTCTCCTCATTCCCACCTGAGATCCCCTATCTGCTGGACAATCTTGCCCTCTAAAAGCTTGTGTTCTTATATAAGTCAAAGGCTCAGCTGTCTGTGGGACAAGTGGGAGGGGAAAAGCTCCAATTTTATTTGAACCAGTCACCCAGCCCTACTGGTCTCTCCTTTTCTAGTGAATGACCTACCCAAGCCCAGTGACTACTACAATGAGGTCAAACAGAGATACACTCACTTATGCCAGAGCTGAATTTAGACCAGAGTTTTTAGAATAGGAGAGAGAATAACTTGGATTTGAGGATTGTAATGGAATCAATAGTCCAATAGAAGAAAGGTATTGAATAGTTAACTAGAAGGAATTGCATGTTCACAGGAGAGATTATACTAAATTGCCAAAAAGTTGAGTGAGTGAGTTGTGTTCAGTCTCAAAAGTCTATTTACAAAAGAATAAAATCAGGGAATTGTGATCCTAATCACTTGTGGTAACTCATGTATCTGTAAATAAATAATAAATAAGGCTGATCCTTGTACAGAACTTTGTCTTCCAGGGACATTATTTATAGGTTTCCCTATGGTGTAGATCATTGTTGTACTTCACTGGCATTTAAAGAGCTTAACTTTACATCATTATTGTAAAGCAGAGAAGTATTATCCTTATTATACAAATGAGGAAACTCAGACATGAGACAGTTAAGTAACTTTCCCAAGGTCACACAGGAAGTCTGGGCAGAACCAAGAAGAGAAGCCAGATCTCTTGCCTACCAGTCCAGTGCTTTACCACAAAACCACCATTTCTCTCTCTCATGTTGCTTACTTTCTTAGGCTATGTCTACACTGACGGCGGCAAAGTTGCCGCCATCAGATCAACTTATCTGGATCGACTGAGCAGTCAGTGAAGAGCCCGCTCAGTCGATCCAGAAGTCGACGTTATTAATCCACCCCTGCAAGTGGCGTAGCGCTGTGTCGACGGGAACGCGGTTCCCATCGGCGCAGTGCAGTGAAGACGGCGCGCAGAAGAAAAGCACAGCAGTTGACGGGAGTTACGCAAGTTCTTTGCGTACTTTGCGTAACTCCTGTCGACTGCCGCCAAATCACGGAGGTAAGTGTAGACCAAGCCTTAGATTGGGAGCTATTTGGAGATGGAATTGTTTTCATATGTGACTTTTTAATGAGAGTATTATTTCTGAGACGCTTTTTTAGAATTACTTGGCCCCTTTCATACCAATCAGGCCTTTTTAAAGGAGGAGAGCTGTGTCATTAGACAGGGTAAAGGCCTTCTACCCAGTGGCATGTTGTCATGACAAAGGCTAACTGTAGGGTGAAACACCTTTGGTGTCGAAGGACAGCTCTACCTGCAGAAACATAAAGAGATCCATATGCAACTCCGTCTCTTGTGCTGGTAGTTAAGGGCACTCAACACCTGCCCATTGGGTGGGTTAGTCTGTTAGTGTTTGTGGTCATTTAAAGACAACAGTGACAGGACAGGATGGACCTCAGTGTGGACAAAGAATATGACGGCAGTTTGTGTTCTCCCTAAGGATGGAGAAGACAGCTCGGACTAGAAGATTTTAAAACATTATATTGATCTTCATTGCATTTATTGTAGCATTTCCAGTGCTTTAATGACGCTGGGCCAGATTCACCCCTGAGTATAAGTGGGTGCAGTTCTGTTGACTTTAATGGAGTTTGACACACTTAGTGGAGTGGTGAATTTTGTCCACTGGGTTTCAGATTATTGTATTGCCCCATTTTGTCTCTTACACATCTGGGATTTATGGCACTGAAAAGCCAGTTATGAATGCTTAAAGTAGACAACTGAATAATTGAGGGTGCAGACCAGCCTCTGTGGGGAAGGAGTAAGCGATGTGATTGCTTCTAGACCATAGGCTGTTGTATTTACTGAAGGAATTTAAAATGACTTTTATTCTCCAGATGACCTGCTTGGTGAAGGTCTCTCACTTAGAAGAAGTGGGTGGAGAAGATGTCATGGCATTTTGGCAACTTGGTATCTTACCCACACTGAAGAGGCATGATTTTACACCACTTGTGGGATATTTTCAGCCCTTGTAAATTCCTTCATTTGTCTAAGAAGCTTTGTAATAAAAACCAATCCTGCCAGTCTTAGCTGACTCTGCTGCTTTTTAGTTGATGAAAATTATGTTATAGCTGGCATTCAGGCCTCCCAAACTAGTATTAAATAAAGGAAATGGCATAGAGAAAGGGGATGAAGTGTGTGTATTCCCCCTTCTTAGCCTAAATGCTACACAAGTTAAAATAAACTCACCCCTTGCTGCTCACCTTGAAGTGTTCAATGCTCATTCCCAAATCATCATTTAACTTCAAGGTCAGTTCTCAACCCCTTCCCAGCATCCCTGCATTTATTTAGGCATCTGCCAGATGAACTATCCCTGCACATTTGCAGTCACCCAGCTCTTACCCACTGATTCCTTTCCTTTTACGTACTTGAGGCTGTGAGGAGCTAAGCACCTTCAATTCCAACTGATTTCAATGAGATTTGAAGGGGCGCAAAACATCACAGAATCAGACCCTTAAATACCATCACTGCATTGATTGTCTCCAGCATCATTGCACGTAACTTGGAGTCATAGCTTTAATCGATGCATACTCCTTGCCTGATATAGGGAAGTTGTGTGGTTAGTGGTTAGACTAAGAGCGCATCAGACCTGGGATCTATTCCCACACATACTGACTTGCTGTGTGACTTTGGGCGAACTACTTAAATCCAAATTTTCAATTTGGGACACAGAAATTAGGCATCTAAACCCATCTTTAAGTACCTAAACATATGGCCCGAGTTACAGAGGTGCTGAGTGCTGAGTTCCCAATGACTGAAGATGGATTCAGCTACCTAAATTTAGGCACTCAAATATGAAAATTCTAGACTTAGTTTCTTTCTGGACCTCAGTTTACTCATCTGCAAAATGAGGAATAATTAGATTTAATTACCTCACAGCAGTGTTGGGAAGCCAATGTAATTAATGTTTGTCAAGCACTTTGAGATCTGCAGATGAAAGAAACACACAGATGGGCAAAATTATTGTTAATTTATATTATGCAGTTAGACATGAAAGCAGAAAGGATGTCAACAACGATATTTGTTTCTGGTACACTCACAATGTGCTAGGTGCTGCACAAACACATAGGCAGATCTAGTCCCTGCCCCAAAAAGCTTGTAATACTACACGACAGACAATCAAACAATGAGTAGGGAAAAGGGGTACAACATCCGAGAAAAGTGGCCAAGGTGGTGACTGGCCACAGTCTGATGATTCAGTGCTTTCTAATACAAGACTTTTTTCTAATTTAGCTAGCAAGGTTGGCATTACCAACCCTAAGCATTCATAAATATTGAGTCAGGCAGTGGCATACAAGGGGTGGATGGGAAGGGGCCATACCCCTGGGTGCCGGCCTTGGGGGATGAGGGGGGCTGGCGGGCCCTCAGAGGAGGAGCTGCCCCCCGCTGTTGCAGGCAGCCAGGGCCCGGCAGCTGCGTTGACCCCAGCTCAGGCCTGCCGGTGGCCGAGGGCTCCCGGTGCAGGGGAGCAAGCATCCTTCTGGCCTCTCCACCCGCGCACTAGGAGCAACAAGGGAACTGTGGGGACCAGAGCCCGTCATGCCTTCCCCTCCCGCCGCCGGGCAGCCCTTGAGTATCAGCCCCTGTCACTCCCACTCCCAGCTGCCCCTGCCGTCCCCACAGCGGGTTGGAAGAGTGGGAAACAGGCCCGCAGACCCCCCCTCTGCAAGGCACTGCCATCAAGGGGGGGGGAGGCACAAATGTAAGTATTGGCCCCTCGGCACTGGAGACCCACAGTACGCCACTGCAGGAGCCCAACAAATCATGACATTTTAAAAATAAATAAATTTGGAGTTCTTATTTGCCTTCTGGTTTCTGAGTCTTTAGGGCTCATGTTTGAGCTTTTCTTCACAATCATGAAGGCTAAAATTTTACTTTTTGTTTTCAAATAAAAGCTAAGAGTTTCACATGACTCTAGGAGCTGAGTCTTTAGGAAACATACCAAATATTATGAGACTTGTCATGAAATTGCAAAAGTTGGTGGTGCTCCTCTTTGTCCTCACGTACACATGCATATACAAATACACACAAGATAGAGAGAGCAGGTTTTAGTTCGGAGTATAACTACACTACCTCTCAGGGAGTAGTTGAATGCCTTCTGTTGCTAACAGCCAAAGCCCTCAGTCTCTTACCAGATGCATTCACCTAGGAGGATGCTCAGCTTGTACAAGGACCTTCCCAGGACCCCATTCACCACTTAAACTCTATGTTAAAGATTGAAGAGGAGCTTAGGTCCTCCTCTGTGACTTTCACCCTTACAGCACCTGTCCCACTGTGATCTCGAGGGAAGGCCCTGCCTTGGTGAGAAGTTCTTTGATTTCAGAAATACCCTAGCCTTATTTCCTGTTTGACCTTGTTATTACATACTAATTGAGTTTCATTTAAAATGCATCTTGTGATATTATTGTTATTATTTATATTATGGTAGCATCTGCAGGCTGCAAATGAGATTGGGACCCCATTGTGCTTGGTGCTGTATAAACTAATAGTAGGAGAGAGACCCTGTCCCAAAGAGCTTACAGTTAAATAGCCAAGACAAAGGGCAGGAGGGGAAACAGAGAAGTGAAGTGTCTTGCCCAGGGCTCCACAACAGGTCAATGGAAGAGCCAGGAACAGAAGAGATACAATCCTTGCCTTCCCTGTTGTTCCTTCCAACCTGTACTAACAGGACAACATGCAGATTAAAATCTCTTTGTAGTGCTAAACAAGACCAGCTGACATCTGCCTCAGAAGAGCTACATTTCCACAAGTAAATGAGAAACTCACACTGAGAGATGTGTGCGATGAAGCAATTCTCAGCATCTAGCTTTGTCCAGAACGCTACTTTTAAAAACTCGAATAAGACTAGATACCAAAAAAGATCTAAAACTACAAGGCTGGCTGTAACCACGCTCACCAAGTCACTAGTCTGATTTTCATATTGTCCTTTTTAAGGATGTGTTTGGCTGCTGGGCTAGAGCTGTTTGCCTTGATACAATCAAAAGTAATGTAATTGTACGTAATAGAGAGTGAAGTAAATGAACCGGCTCATGAGAGCAGGGGATGATTCTCAAGTGACTTGTCAAATCACTAGGCAACATGCTGACTTACTTACAAAATGTGACCAAATTCCTGCATTGTGACCCATACAGCCACATCACTGAACCCACATGGAGCCCCCCTGTCTTCCGTGGAGCTCTCAATTATTCAATTGTACATGGAACCACCTATGGTACTTTTATGGCCACAGTATCTGAACACCTCACAATCATTTGTACTTATCCCACAACACCCCTGTGAGGTAAGGAAGTGCTATTATCCCCATTGTACAGAGGAGGAATGGAGGCACAGATGCTGTGACTTCCCCAAGGTCACATGGAAAGTCAGAGGCTCAACCAGGAATTGAACCCAGACCTCCTTAGGGCTAGTCCAGGACCATTTCCACCGGGACCCTCTTGCTCATGGGGCCCTTGCCATTTTGATAGATCCTATTATAAAGCCCCGAGGAAGGTGTTATCACCGGAACACTGGCTTGTGTGCGATCTCTGAAGTTCCTATAAATAAAAACAGAACATATAATGCTATGATTGCTGGGGCATAGTGAAGTATAGCCTATTTGTTGCAGCATAACGATTACAAAATAGTAATATTTCTTAAAGTTTCTTAAAGATCAGCCACCAGTGTTTCTGCCTGTCAACAGTGAAGAGCATAATTCCCTCGGCTTTCTGGATTTATAGGAAATCAAAAAGCTAGGCTAACAAGATGAACGAATTATCCAGCACCCTAAAGTGGTTCTTTTATTCTTTGTCTGCAGGACAGGCTCCCTCTAATGGTCAGAGATGAAGAATGCTCTTTTTGTGTGATAGCCACAATACCGTAGTCCCTTTGGGAGAAATTCAATGCTGTCTGGTGCACAGGGCAAGGAACAAGATTTAAAGGATGGTGTCCTCCAGTTATCAAGTGCACCTTTCGCCTAGCTCCTTTTTGATCCTGTCTCCACCTTAACATCTTCCCCCTTCACCTGACTTCCTCTGCATCTTGCCCTTTCCTCAGTCCCCTTAGGATTTGTCTTCACTGCAGTGAAGTTGAGTTATAACTCAAGTGCTGTCCCTAACTCAAGTCCTGTCCACACAAAATGCCTTGACATAAATATGGTGATGCTTTTAACTCCAGTTGGCTGGGGAACATGACCACTCTGTGCCAATCATGTGTTATTTTGGAGTGTGATCGCTCGCACTTGAGCTAGGCTAACTCAAGGGGAGTTAACTCGAGTGTCGATAACTTGAGTTAGATTTAGTTCGGTTCAGTGGTGCACTGAAGGGGGGCAGGGAGGAGGTCAGGCCCCCGGGCGCCAGCCTGCGGTGGGACATCGGCCCGGCTCTTCACGATGCACAAGGGACAGGGGGTACTGGCAGCGCCCTCCGCGCATCGTGAAGGGCTGACCCAGTGCTACCCCTGCCTCAGGCTGGGGGATGAGGCTGCCCCATCCAAGCTGGTGCTGGGCTGCAGAACTGGAGCAGCAGTTAAGTGTGGGGCACCGGGCCGGCCCTTCACGACGGGTGACGGGGTGCAGGAGACTGAGGGACGGCTGCTCTTGCTCCTGCGCACCCCCCACGCATCGGGAAGGGCCAGCCTTGTCTCCCTCCCAGGCCGGGGGGGTGAGGCTGCCCCTGTCTGATCTGGCACTATGCTGTGGGGCTGTAGCAGATGAGGCGGGTGCTGTGCAGCGGGTAAGAGCGGGGAGTGGTGGGCACCCCCTGGCCTCACACCCTCTCCCCCACAGGTACAGCCCCCGGGGCAGCTGGGGTGTGGCACCGGGACCCCTCCTGCCCTGTATGGCGGGCGTGTAAGGTGGGGGGCAAATGTAGGCTTGGTCCCCGGGCGCCAGAGATCCACGGTATGCCACTGGTTCAGTTCATAATTCATTATGTTTTATGGGCCAGATCCTCCGCTGAGGTAAATCAAAGTCAATAGCTATACTGATTTATATCAGCTGAGGTCTGGCTCCGTTATCTCTGTGGGTCTGGCTTCAGCTGTAGTTCTGTTCTCATTCTCCTGGGCACCTAACAGACTATGGCCTACATTTTCTAAAGGGGCCTTGATTTGGGGTGATTCAATTCAATTTTCAGAAGCCCAACCTGAGATATTTTCCAAAATCAGCAGCCACTTTTGAAAATGTATCACTAAAATATCACTAAAAACATAATTTAATAAAAAAGCAACATTGCCCAATGAACTCCATATAACCAGCATCATTTATGATCACTTCTTTATGGAACTTTAAACTGCTTTATCATTTTAAAATTATTAAAACTTTGCATGCACCAATTATTTAAAGATTGCAAGGTACTCTGCACATTAATTGAACCTCAGTCATAACATCTTTGAGAGACAGGCAAGTACTGTATTATTATCCCCATTTTACATGTGGGTAAAGAGAGGCAGAAGGGTTGAGACACAAATTTTCAAATGCAGCCTCTAAGTATTGGTGCCTCCATTTTCATGTGCCCAGTTTTAGACAATAAAAGTACAATCCAATTCAATATCTGGAAGTAGAAACTAGACAAATTCAGATTGGAAATAAGGCATACATTAACATTTTAACAATGACCGTGATGAACCACTGGAACAATTTACTAAGGATTGTGGTGGATTTTCTGTCACTGGTAACTTTAAAATCAAGATTGGATGTTTTTCTCCAAACTAAATGCTAGGAATTACTTTGGGGAAGTTCTGTGGCCTGTGTTACACAGGAGGTCAGACTAGATGATCACAATGGTCCCTTCCGGCCTTGTAATCTATGAATCTACCTTAAGAGTCTAGATTTGGGATCCTGAAAATGGAGTAACCCAAAATAAAAAGCCACTTTTGGAAATCAGGCCCTAAATGCCTTGTCCAAGTTGTCACAGTGAGTCAGTGGCATCGTCAGAAATAAACTCCAGTTCCCTGCTTTAATCACTAGATACCAGTTCTCTCATTTTTTTTTAATTAAGTGTCTGATCCAATTTCCACTGAAGTGAATGGAAAGATTTCCAGAAGTCTTGAATCAAGTTCTGCCCTGATTTACACGTTGATTTTGATGGGGTAATCTGGGGTAATCTGTTAGCCAGGGCAGAATATGGACTATACAGTAGCCACGAGTACACTGGTTAGATACATATGTTCATACTTGTAGGAATATCTAGGAGAGGTCATTATTGAAGGCTTCATGGGAGAAGCAGTGTGTTATAAGAATCGATTTGAAGAAAGAGAGGGGGTTTGGAACTCAGGAAAAGGAATTCATGTTTTCCCCCTGAAACCAGGCAAAACTGGGTATTTCCTCTGTGTTTTGCTTTTAGTTCTTCAGTTCATCTGCACCCAAGTGAACCCCAAATTCAAAGTGAAACTCAAAGGTAATAAACACACATGAAAACAAAACCAGAACAAAGTGTTGAATTGAAACCCTGAAAACTGAAAGCTTAAAGTTTTGCATAGCTCTAATTATTAGAGGAAACTACCTCTCAAACAATTTTGCATACAACAAGGTGTACAAGCAATCCTTGGTCATAGGTCAGAGTTTGCCAGAGAGTACCATCTCCAAAATATTTTCAAGCTTGCACAATGTTGTCTCAGCAACACTTCTGTGTAATTAAATAAAATGAGCTTTGAGACAAAGCAAGCAGACATATAGTCACATAAGAGATCTTTTGGTAAACATTTGGCTGTTCTGAGTCTAGCTCACAGGAAGCCCTTTTTCCATTAACCACTCAGACTGGCTTTTGCAAACAACCACTGGCTGTGCAAACAACTCAAGGTTTCATTAAGATTGCACAGCAGGCAACATACTGTCAATGGACAAATATGTGGCTCACTTCCCAAGGTCTGTCTCCTACTTGTATCATTACTGCCTGTTGAGCCAATGCTGTAAGAATAGATTGGGCTAGCCATTTCTCACCATAAGCTATGCTTTGTACATTGTCTGAATGGAGATAGGTGCATAAGGGGAGGAAGGAATACAAAAAGAAAAAGTAAGAGGCAGGAAGGAAGGAAGGGAGGAAAAAGGCGAGCAGAATGAAAGAAAATAAGGGACACAGATAAAGTACAGGAGAAAGAAGGACCAATTATTTCAAAAGTTATGAAGTTGTCACGTGTACATTCAGAACACGCTATATACGTTTAATAATAACAATATCAATGGAAGCCAAGATATCTTTATAAGAAAGAGATTGTAGCAGACATGATTAAAGAGTGTAGAGTGCATGTTTAAAACCTAGTCTGAAAGTCCTTTTATTCCATCTATTAGGATTCATGTTCATTCTTAATTTAAACAAAATAGTTTGCTGTGTTATATTCTTTTATTGCATGTATTATTACCATTTTGGGTAGCACTTACCACATATAAGCTTTCCAAACAAAGAAGACTTGATCCCTTTTGTGCAGAACTCACAATCATTTCCCTAATGTTATAACATGAGGTGTGTTTATTCCTCAGATTTGGGAGGGAATGGCAGACTCTTCCCCAGGAAATTCAACCCCTCACTTTCCCAGAGTTGAAGAAATACCTGGGCAATAGAACATCATCATAATAAGAATGGAAAAAACAAGTGTGTTTGATGATGCCAACAATAGAACAAATTCTGCTTTCAGTAATACTAGTATCAGCCAGGCATTATGATTCTGACTTCTCTGGAATCACTTCAGATTTGTATTAGTATAAATGAGAACAGAATCTGGTTCTTTACGTGTAATGTAAACAATGAAAAGGGCATGTTGTAGTTAGTACACCATCCCTGCATTAATAATAGAATAGTGCTATTAAAGAAAAGTGAACAATCAAATATGTTCTGCAAGACAGAATGGTGGCATAATTAGATTCTAAATCACACATTATACTATACAAGGTAATATTACAGCAGGTATTGTTCTGATTCTTCACATGGCGTGAATACATATTTGTATATGTTTACATTTCCTTTCTAGTTACTTGTGCCACTGAGCATAACTGGAAACTTAATCAAGCATTCATGGCAAAAAAAAAAATACAGCACTGATGTACAGTTGATCAATATAACCAAGGGGACATTGATCGGTGGAACACAGCAATGCTTTCAGTGCCTTAAAAATCAATAGTGGAGGTTGACAAACACACACACACACACACACATATATACTCAGCTTGGTTACCAGCCACTCCACAGACTAAGTTCAAGGTTTTTCTAAATAGTTTAGCACAAACTTTCGGTTTATTTAGGGCAAATTCATCACTCCAGAAAGTTTGAAGAAAGTCAGCCAAAGCCTAACATAGACAGACATTCAGTTTGGGGATCTGAAGCATAAATGGCTATCCTGTGTCTTTGAACTGTCCTATGCCACGTTTTTGTTTTGACCTGCACAGGAACGTAAGTTGATCTATTTCAGTTTAATTCAGGGTTGCCAACCATCTGTAAATTTACGGACAGTCAGTAAAAAAAATGTACAATTTTAACACTGTCAGTAAATCTGTAAATAAATGAAAACGTCCTTAAAATTGGGTAGAAATAAAACATATTGTATTTTGACATTGATTGTCGTCGTTCAGAATCCCTTCTTGTATCATAAAACTACACTGATCATGACTTTATCAATTTCCTGTTTTCTATTATTGCACATACCCAAAGAACCCGACTGATCAATTAACTGCAACTAAAACAATTGCATAATTCCAAATTCCTGGGTACAGAATATCATGAGCGAGTACACACTTTTGTGACATTATTGTATTGTTTATGGTATTTTTAGTGATGTCAGTAAAAAGTTTACCGTGTCAGTAAAAAAAAATCAACTTCAGATCTTCATGTCAGTAAAAACTAAAATGCAAGGTTGGCAACCCTGAATGGGGTAGATCCTCAATTGGTGTAAATTAGAGCTCTGGAGCTAGTTTCCTAGGAGCTGTGACAATTTACACCAGCGGAGGATCTGCCCACGTTTTTAACAGCCTTTCCCTTTGAGCACAAAGGGTAGGGAAGAGGAACAACAATTAAACATGCATTAAGGGGTTCTATATTCAAGTTGGACCTTTCGTTTCTTTTAGGAAACCTTAAAAAGAATATGTTGCTTATTGCCCTTCATTTGGTGGTGAAGTAAAGAGGAAAATAATCAATATTTATAGAACTTTTTTTTTTAACTTTGCCATTTTGATTCTGTATTATGTCCAAACTAATTGGCACAGTAACCATTTCTTAACGTAGATGTTAAAAAGACAATTTCATGTTTCACAGTCTATCTTGGCATTTTTACAGTGCTGTTTTTCTTTGGTGTTTCTATTGTGTACACTACCTATCATTAACTAGCCTTTTTAAAAAATAAAGATCACTACTTTCAGCCCCAAACTGTGAACTGAATTCAGTCATCCTTAGTCACACAGAACAGGGCTTTCCGTAGTACCATCAATGGGATTAGAGAACCGAAGAGATCCATTTTATTGTAGGAGGTTAATCCTATGCTGGATGGGAGGGTTGCTGATGAGTTTAGCTAATGCTTGACATCACTACCTTATATTAGACTACGGATAGCGAGAATTATGAACCAGAGGTTGCTGTGAAAGAGAGAGAAAGAAGAGATTTAAGGGCAAAGAAATGGGAAATGGCAACTGATGGATAAACCTATCTAGAAAACAATCTATACTGGTCTGAACACAAGAGCCTCTTTAGGAAGCTGTCGTGAGGCAAGCTGCCCATCCCCCATTTGGGATGGGTAGGAGTCGCTATAGCCCCACGGCTATGCATCGTGATCCTCTTAGCCTCCAGGGGTGAAGTTTAATGGCAAAAGTCAATGTAGCTGTTCTCTCGTTCAGAACTGGGTAGAGTTAACCGTTGGAAAACCAGTGCGGGGCAAGCATGCCCCATCACAGAAGCTTACACCTGAACTGAGTTAGCCATGAACCTGGTTGCTGTTTGGAATCTTTATGCAATAAGCACAGGGGATGTTGGCCATATAAATGCCTGGGTGGATGGATACCCTCTTGCTTATGTTAAACGTTTTTAACATGACACTGGAAAGGAGACAACCTCCACTTGTAAGGACAAAGCCTTGCCCTGTGGTGTGCACGTCACTGCGGGAAGCAGTAGCTCCTTACCTGTGAATGCACACTGACCTGACTGATCCTGAGTACGAGACCCAACGCACAGCGGGGCATCCACTCCAACACTGATAAACTCTCACTGTTCAGGGAGGCCAGAAACCCCCTAACAATCCTTCATGGATCCTGACCTGCTCTTCTACCCCATCCACACTGAGACCACGTTGGTTATTAAAACTGTAGGACTGCCGTCACCTTGTACAGCTCTTGCCTAACATTTACTGGGTTATGAAGGGCTTGGGGTTTAGCAGAAAGGCTCAGTCCCCCTCCTGTCATGGCTGGGTTTGAAGGAATAGTTTTACCACAGTGGAGCCCATCCTCTCCCTCAGTGAGATCATTGTATGGGCCATGCAGCCTGTTCAGTTCTCCCTGGCTGTCAGCCAGCCATGGGGAAGACCATCCTCCCCCAACCCCATGGATATTGGGGAGCTCATATATGGCAGACATCCTGTATGGAGTGAGGGGGATTTGCACTCAGAGGGGGGCACCTAAACTCTTAGAGTCACAGATGTGACTGTGGAGCAGGCCTAGGCAGCTGGTGAAAATATTGGGGGCGGGAGGAGAGGACTGCAGAAAATTGAAAGCTACCAGAGTACAGACTGGGAATGTTTCATATCTGTTGCATCTCCCATCACAATACTTCAATAAAAAAAATCTAGCTCTTGTATAGATCCCAATGCACTTTGCTCCTTTCTGCCCTCCTCACAAGCACCTGCACAAAAATCCCTCGGTTACACTCTGGGATGCAATTCAGAGCAGTAAGGGGTTGTGTCTCTGCCTGCTCTGTAATCCTGGATGCCTCAGGTGCCCTGCTACTGTGGCTCACAGACTGGACACCAGCAGACAAGCATGTAGGTCACACTTTGAGTGTCTGTATGTGATACATTCCTGGATCAGCAGCCTGGGCAGCTGCATACAGCACGACAGCCCCAGCCTGGCTTTTACCAGCTCTGGTTACTACTTGCAGGGTGACCCCTACACACACCCTGTCCTGAAACTTCTCCAAACCGTCTGCCCTGAAGTGTCCAGCCCTTTCCTGGGCCACTCAGAGAATTAATACATTTTGTTTGCTCCTTTAAAGAGACAATAGCACAAGACAGTTTATTAACTTAACTGCGGTAAATACACACTTCCCTTCAAGCACAGCACTGAGTTGGTTTATAGTAAAAATAAAATAATTTTATTAGCAGTAGGACATAGGTTAAGTGATGCTAAGTAAAAGAAATAAAAGTAAAAATGAAACATACTTTCTAGTGACTAAAACTTAACCTAGCAAGGTACAGCTTTGTTCAAGATGTTTTTTCTCACCCATCTTCCTTCATTCCAGCCATGGTGGACTTTCTCGCAGTCTCTCCACAGAAGTACAAGGACTTCTCCACAGAACAAAGTGCTGGCTTCCCCTGGCTTCCTAGGTGAAAAATTTGTGCCTAAGCAGGATTCTTACCTATATTCAGTTCCCAAAGACTTCATCCCACCTTGATTAAAGGATCCATCTTTCTCAGCTTGCAAGAGCTCTGTCCCTTGTGTTTGTCTAGTGATGGATGCCAAATCGTTTCTGTCCTTGCTTATATTTTACAAAGTTCAGTGACCTTGTTTCAAGAGGCAGGATGACCTCAAGCTGTTCTTCCCTTCCTGTGGATTTCCCACCCCCATGCTAATTTCTATATAAATGTGGCTTCTGTTGTTTTTTTTTGTCACACCTTGCTTAATTTCACTGGAAACAAGCAGCTATCTGTCTTACCTTCAGTCTAGGTAAAACCTTTTTCTCCCTTTGTTTGGTCACAGAATGTAAAGCATAATGTCAATGAGTATCCACAATTCCTGGTCTAGTGTTAATACATACAATTCACAATGTGTGTCATAGGCTTTCATAAAATACCTCACTAGTTATATTTTTATAATACAGTAATATTGTAAACAAGCAGTTGAGTCAATTGCTTATCACTTTAGTGATGATTCCAACATATATCCATAACTCTTAATACCCGCCACCTCCATACATCATGCAAGAAAATTAATGATCAGTGAGTTGTTATTTTTCCAATGACACATTACATGAAACCTTTTAGATACAGATTATAACTATAATGAGTTGAGGTACACTGAGTTGGTCAGGCCAGCGGAAACTCATTACCTGATACCAACAAGTCTCTTGTTCTTTGACGCTGGGATGCTCTTATGGTCACACCCTCCCTTCACACAAATGAACCACCTCCCACTCATCTTATACACTGCCACCACATGCACACAACCCAACTATTAATCCTCTGCAGTACCTGCCTGCTTTCCGCAAGTTGCAGTTCCCCACTCCCCCATCCTACAAACCCCTATTCTCTCACCTAGCCCAGTGCTCCAACCCCCTCACCTACATTTGAGGTCCTATCTACTGCTTCTCCTCCTTCTCTTCCCCTCAGCCCTCGGCTGGTCTTTAACCAATCTGAAGAGTCACAGTTTTGAGGACAGAGTCGGAGCCAGTGGTACCCATGAACACTTTGCAGTGAGAAGCCAAATTCCTTCCAGTCCCTGCTCAGCAGTGGATCTTGCAGAAGAAGTGTAGGAAGAAGCTGCTGCCTTTTGTGTTTTCCTTTCACATGCAGGAAGCAATAGCAGTTTATTGGACCCAGAGGTGATGAGACCAAACCCCATGTATCCATTGACTATGGAACCAACTCTACACTATGGACAAAGGCTGGGTGAGAATTTGACCCCTCGCAAAACTGCTCTGCGAAAAACAAGAAGACTTTGCTCTAAGAGTGTCCCACTGTATTTTGCCATCATCTCATAGTTTTATTACGTTCTCTTGGCTTACTGCATTCAAATTAATTTTGTGCATTAAATTTGTATCTTTTCTTGGCCTTCCTAATTTGTGACATCGCACACAACTTAAAAGGCTGTGGCAGGAAAAAGGACTGCACCGAATTACAGCAAATCAATGTGACCTAGGGGGGCATTGACCAGTGGAACAGTGCCTTTAAAAAATCAATACTGCAGGGTGACATGCAGCCTGCGCATTGGCCAACCAGGGATAGTTTTGGGTATTTCCTCATTCTTTGAGGAGAAACTCTTGTTTGTTTAATGGAATCTATCACTTCAGAACATTTCTGTACCTCTCCAAGGCTGGTACAGGGAGAGGGGAAATCTAAAACTTGAAGTCAGCTGAAAAATCATTTTGCTGTTTGGTGAGCTGAAGCATTGGTAGCCATTTTAATCCTGTATAGCCAGGTAAGCAGAGATATTTTCTTACTTCCTTCAGCTTTACACAAGTTAATGTTTTGAGAGCCCTAATGAAAAAGGAGAAGGCTACTGCAGCAGCCTGATTTAAGACAGACAGAGTCTTGCTCCTTGAAGTTGAAGTGAGTGGATTTGATTCTTCTTTGTAAGATTGGCAAGATGTTCAAGTCTCTCTTGCATGTCTTCTCTTTTGTAACTTCCTCAGATTCTGCCCTGCTGTGGCCAGGTGCAAGCTGCATTGACTTCAGTGGGAGATGCACTCACTGAACTTGGCTGTCAGTGCTTAGGTCGATTCTCCTAGCAGTCTCAAGTGATATTCAGACATTTCAAATCATTTTACCCCACTGAAGTTGATTGAGCTATGATGATTTACATCAGCCAGTGATCTGGCCTTACGGGTATATCCAAAAGCTGCACAAGGGGAATATGGAACTTTCCTACCTGATTTGACTTTTACAGAAATGTGGTTAAGCTGTATGAACTTATTTTGAGAAAATGGTAGTGAAAACAGACAAGGGTTGGCATGCACAGGAAGAGAGCAAAGGATAAAATGCAAAGTAAATACAGATGGGCAAAAGTTAATGTTTTTTAAAAAGAAAATACACAAGGCTGACAAAGAAAAAAATGACAAAGGAAAAATATCTACATCCATTTCCCATTCCTCTTCGTCCTTCCTTTGTGTGTTGTCTATCTACTTAGATTTTTTTTCTCTTTGAGCCAGGAGTGCTCTTCGTAAATGACTGTAAAATGCCTTGCCCAATTTTGGGCACTGTCTAACTAGTAAGTAATGATAGTGAGAGACAAGAATTACCTAGGTTAAACATATCTTTCTTAAAGTGTTTAGTTACAGATAACTTGTTTTGAAGCTGAATTACTGTAGGTAATGCTCAGAAGGTAAGGTATATATAAATGCTAACTTTTGTTGTTAAATTTGTAGCAGTGGAGATCAACGAAAATTACACTCTGTAGAAATGTAGACTGAGAAAAAGACTGGCAATCTCTACTATGTGATGGCAATACCCTGCATCTCATGGAATCCATTCATACACTACTCTGTCACTCCTCACTGGTCCTTTCTTTTCTCTTAACTCTTTTCTTTTCTGCCAAAAATTCCAGCTTCAGCCATCAACTTGTCTGCTCCTCCCTTAAATATCTTTCTGCTTTCTTCCACACTGCCCCGTATACATGGGACCCTCCCTGAATTGACATATAAAGCTACTACCCACTCCTCCTTTAAATCCCTTCTCAAGACCCACTTCTGCCACATTATCAGTGAAAAATCAGCCAATGCATAATGGCTAAACTGAGGGACATTTCAGGCATGCAGTTGTGGGGCAAATGGGTAATTTTGATATTGCGTTTTTTTGTTATTCCAAAAATATTTGCACATTATATATAAAAATATATATCTGTGTACAAAAATTGTACATAATTTGATCATTTCCCCCTCCTCTATACTTTATAAATCACTCCTCTTCTTAGATTATAAACTTCTTGAAGACAGAGATCTACCTCCCTGTATCTACCTCTATTTTTATACAGTATTTAGCACAATGGGGCCTTGATGCTTCCAGTAATTAGGGTAATATGAATATTTATTAATAATAGTAGTTACGATAATCATTGTGTATTTCTACTAGAGGTTAATAGCACAATGCAAAAAATCAAAAACACAATCTCAAACTTCAAACCTGTCATGGAGAACTATTTGTAGATCACGTTCCAGTATCAATCAGAGTTCCCTCCCTGGGGTGTTGGTGACATCAATGAGTTTAGTATTAAACCTCTAATCTGTCTGTGCTCATCACTTAATATTTTAGCAGCAGCCTGTAAAAACTGTGGATTTGTATATAGTATACTAACCCTGATAAGGACATGTTGTCCAAAGATTTCATTCTGATTGTACCAGCTGATGAAGAAGCATATCACACTGAAATGCAATCAATCTATCTTCTGTACAGTACTAAAGTGGGTCATATAGTAGTCCTCTCACAACAGAGGAGATAGTATAAAGACATTTCTGTGAAGGAAACATCATGGAATTTCCCTTTCCCTTCCCTTAGTCTCTTTCCATGGGGTTTCATCTTGAGAGGATGCTATCTGGCCTGGGATATGGAGCCTTTCATTGCTAGGTCAGTGGTATGAATCCAACCCAAATTCTCAGTGACCAAAAGTTCCTTTCAGTATCCTATGTGAAAAGGACTGGAACTATGAGTTCACATCCTAGTGGACAGATTTCAATGCCATGAACCCCTGAATCGCCATTGGTATTATCTTGTAGTGTTGTTATAGCTGTGTTATTCCCAGGATATTAGAGAGACAAGGTGAGTGAGGCAGTGGCGTACCCAGGGGGGAACGGATGGCCATGCCTCCAGGCACCAGCCTCCTGTCTTCTGGCCCCCTCTGCCCCTGTGCTGGGTGCAAGGAGGGAGCCACGGGGATCCAAGCCATGCAGGGTACAGGCAGCCAAAGGCGGGGATCCAGAGCATAGCCCATCACGGCCCCCCCCACTGTCACTGGGCGGCTCCCTCATACTTACATTTTCACACCCTCCTGTCAGCAGCAGTAGCAGCGGTAGCACCCGTACCCCACAGGGGAAGAGGGGGGTCTGCAGGCCAGTTTCCCACTCTCCTGCTACCTGACGCATCCACTGCCCCCACAGCAGCGGGGAGAGTGGGAGAGAGCGGGAAACAGGCCCACAGACACGCCCCCGCAGGGCACTGCTGCCACTGACGGGGGGGGGAGGGGTGTGCAAATGTAAGTATTGGCCCCCAGGCGCCGGATACCCAGTGTTTGCCACTGGAGTGAAGTAAATATCTTTTATTCATCCAACTTCTGTTGGTGAAAGAGACAAGTTTTGCAGCTCACACAGAGCTCTTTTCAGGTATGGGAAAGGTACTCAGCTAAACACAAGGTGGAACAGATTGTTTAGCAAAAGTCGTTAACACATATTCTAAGAGACCATTCAAGGTGAAGTGGCCTATAAACACCTCTACCTAACAGGTCAAAAGGGGGAGTTATTGGGTTATAGACTGTTGTAATCCAGAGTCTTTATTAAAACCTGATTTGCCTTTTGAAGGAGTTGTGTGGGATTCCTTTGATGTCGAGGACCAAGAGGTCAGATATGCAGTGATCATTTTGTGAAGTGTTCACCTATGAGTGACATGGGCTTTTTGTCCTTTATTGTTGTTATTGGGGCATTGTAGTGATTTGGATGAGGTACGTCACATATTGTGAGAGGCATGAGTAGGAGCCCTGGATCTTGAAGGCTGTGTTGTGTGGGGTGTTGATCATCGTAGCAGTAGAGATGGGTCTTCAGGTTTTGCATCTGGCAGGGTCTGGTGCTACTTTGAGTTGGTGTGTCTGATCTGTGGGGAGCTTTCTGAATGTAAACAAAGCCTTAGAGGGAGTCCTTCGAGGATTAGCAGTGTGCGGGAGCTTTACTGGTGTCGTTGTTGCCAAATGTGTGCTGTGGAAAATTAGTGGCCTCCAATATCTTAACTATAGAATAAAGATTCGCTATTGAGTATGAAATTCCAGGCATATTTTTAGTATTGAGTGGGATATATTAGAGGACAAGCCCGACAAACAGAAAATATTGGGCTGCCAC
The DNA here is from genome assembly GCF_026122565.2 of Emydura macquarii macquarii. NCBI lineage: Eukaryota > Metazoa > Chordata > Testudines > Chelidae > Emydura > Emydura macquarii. The sequence continues at coordinate 7,858,741 of NW_027130455.1, forward strand.
TTTCCAGAATACAACGGTCTTTGCATTTTTGTGAAGATGAGATAACATCGCACTATAAGCTAATGAGTGTCTCAGGCAAATATCTGCTCTCCACAAACACCCACAGAAGTAAACGTACCTCCACATTGGTTTGCCTTTAAATAAATTTAGCGTTCATACAGGAACCAAACGGACAGTCCTGAAAACTGAAGGGCTCTTCTAGAACAAGCACAGAACAGGCAACAGCAAAGCAACCTTCTCCAAACCAAGCAATCTATGTACCTAACTAATTATAAGAGGATGCCTCAATCTCCATGCCTATTCACTGTCAGCAAGGTGCTTGTTCGTCCCAGTCACAGTGGTGATCTAAATGATGTAGACAGCTGTTCAGTAGGAAGGAACTTAAATGAAACCACCAATTCATTTTACATAGGACACAGCCATTTCATATAGGACACTGAGCAACCAATATTGGCTTACTACTAACCTGGACCAGTTTTGGCCTGAGGATCTGGAAGTGAAAAGCTCTATATAGTAGTGCCTTTCTTAAATCAGTGATTAATTAAAAATCTCTTGTTTCATAATGAATGTGACATATTTTAAAGTTCTCTCCAAGAAAGAAAGAAAACTGTCACCTTGTGATGTCTCATTTTTTAAACTGTACCATAACCCATATTTTCCCCTCTCATTTCTTTCCCCAGTGGTGAGCAACAATGTGCACTGGAAAGTGTTCAAAGTGCATTGGGGTCATGTTGTTCCCATTAGCTGTATGTGCTATAATCTCCAATATTCTCCTGTACTTCCCCAATGGAAATGTTATAGAGACCCAGAAGATAACTGATTTAGTCTGGTTTTTCCATGGCATTCTTGGAGCTGGGATACTGGTAAGCAAGAAGTTTTGTCATTATTGTTGTGGTTTTAATTATTTCAACTTTTGAAGGTTTATGAATGCCTCTGTCAATTCCAAATAAAAATCCATGAGGTTGTCTTTACATTTGTAGATGACCCAACTTATCTGTGGGAAAAAGTTTAAAATTGTATGAAGTCTAAAACTGAGAAGGCATATTCAAGAGGGTTAAGGGGAAAGCACCTTTATAAAGAAACATAACTTCTTTATGAAAATCCTGGCATAGAAAGAACTTAGAGATTCCAAATATTAGAGGAAACAAAAATGTTATCTTTTCGTTAATTGTGTAGAACACACACACACACATTTCTTTGCTGTTCACATTGAGGCTCACTGTGTAAATTCAGTTTCGGGTTATAAGTTCTCACATTGATTGAGTTGTGCTGTCTTGTTGCGCCTTTCATTGGTTTTATTCTCACCTTTCATGAGGCACTGAAGCTTGTTTGGTCTTCTACTTATTGGAGCTGTTGTCACAATCAAGTAGCGCAGCATTGCTCCTCTGTTTTGTGAGCACTGCTTGAATTCCAAATAGCTGTTAGGAAAATGGTTGAACCTTTTTTTGTTGTTGTTCAATTTTGTTTTAACACCAGGATGGTGTGCATCAAAAATGGACACAGAGAGGAGAAGAAGAGTTTGCATTGATCTCCAAAACACTGTCAACAGCACTATGAATAGTTATTGATCAGCAAAACAGTGCTGTTAAGTGTATGTATTTTCCATGAAATTATGTGATAGCCTGAGAAAGAGATGTGAAAACAGACAGAGTGGGGGAAGGTACTATGCCCATTTGAAAGCAAGGGAACTGAAACACGAAGAAATTAAACAACTTGTTCAAGGTCACACAGAACGTCAGTCTAATACTGGGAACTGAATCCAGGTTCCTGTGTACCAAGCCAGGGACCAAACCACAGAACATTCTTCCCATTTAGTAGCCAGCTTTGGCTCATTTCAACCTTGTTCTCTTCTTGTCCTCCCTGGCTGCTTTTTAAAAGATATGCCTTTATAAAACCAGAAAAAAGAACTTTATTTTGCTTAAAGTGCCTCAATTTACTTATTTTGCAAATTCCGAAATTTTTAAGAACATGAGAATGGCCATACTGGTTCAGACCAATGGTCCATCTAGCCCAGTATCCTGTCTGCCGACAGTGACCAAAGCCAGGTGCTTCAGAGGGAATGAAAAGAACAGATAACCATCAAGTGATCCAAGAAAGGAGGAATGACTCATTTTGTCACTAGTACTCGATGCTGCAAACTCATCATGAGTCAATCTGTGTGTAGAATGGCACAACTGTGAAATGACTGCCAGAGCCACACCTGACACACAGACCCCATCTCGCTGACACCAGCGTCCTAGCAAATTTTCATTCTAAATTCAAAAGGCAGAAAGTTACAGACGCTCAAAAAAGAGACGCAACAAACAAGCCACGCGCTCGAAGCCAAACAAATTAACTTGCTGCAAGCATAGATAAAATAGCCCACTCACAGACTGGATAGCAGATTTTAAAGGAAAACAAGGGAGGTGTGGGAAGCAGACCTGTTGATTCAGTAGGTGGCATTCTTGCCTCTCAATCAATACTCCAAAATGTCTGAGCAGGGCACTGGAGGACACGGTGTTCCTGGGTTGCATTGTATGATCACTAAAAACACACTGCACTTTTTGCAACAGGAGGATTTTTTTATCCCAATCTCCTAGCCAAATTACAATAGAGGTGTCAGCATTCTGCTTACATAAATTCCCCACTGACATTATATTCTTCACTTTCTGCCCTATACACTTGTGTAGTGTTGCTATGTGCTGTTCAAGAGACACCATGAGGTTGAAATCTAGTCAGTTAAAAAAAAAAGTTAATAACAGTTTCAGGTACTAGACCTGCCCCCAGTGCTTCCTCCCTTCCATCCCCTGGTTTGACAGTCACAGTTTCCTATTTTGTTAAATGCTTTTCTCTACCATGTTGCTGCGTGAAAGATCTACACAAACAACAGTGGACTCAGCTGTTATGAACATAAAGGGGGGTTCTTTATTCTGGTTACTGGACACAGATAGACCTTGTAGTTCTTTCTGGCTCTCTAACTGTAAACTCACTAAACACAACCAGCATTGTCTAGGGAGACCCTGTGTGGTGTGATAGGGCGTCCTGCCATGGCACAGTCATGGACGGGACTGCTAGCTACATTCTATCAACTTGACTCCAGCTAATAATTACCATGGATCAAACTGAGCTGAACTCAGAGAGTGTTGACTTAATTATGTTGTTTGCAGCTGCTTGCAGTCTAACACAAAGGGCCAAAATCAGGGATGATGGGTATGATGGTGCAATTTAAATCCCCTCATTCTAATTTAGGACCAGATTCTCAACCAGTGTAAACTGACGTAGCGCCACTGAAGTCAATGGAGCTACGTTGATTTACACTAGTTGTGAATTTGTCCTTTAGTCCCCTTAACACTGCACCGAACTTCCTTATAGTCAGTAGAAATACCATAAAGCTACCTAAAGTCATTCTTCCAATGTGCAAGAGAGTCTCAGTGTAATTCACACAGTGAAGAACCTGAAGAAGCTAAAGTAACCTCATCCTATGACCCCACGTAATTCACATTTTGTTGTCAAACTAAAGCTGAGTACATGGAGACCTCACCTATTAATTCAATCTGTGCTTAATTTACAGGTTATTTTGCCAGCATTTATGATGCTGGGGGCAGGTGGAGCTGGATGTTGCGCTAACAGATGTGGGGTAAGAAACCATTTATGTACTGAAAAGAGCAATCACTATGCTCCGCGAACAACAGCTCGTCAATGGGAGCTGAGCAGATGGAAAGGTAGAACAACAAAGCACACAGTCACTAACAGTTGAGTCCCCCTGCCCCCAATACAGAAATAGGCCTTGACCTGCAGAATCACTGTTCTTGGCCTATGATGATTTACTGACCCCATCACAGGAGCAGCCTTGTCTACCAAGCAAGAATGTTAATATATTGCAGCTGTTTATATAAACTAATTCATATTCCAAGGAGAGATTTGGGGCATTTAGCCACCATACGGAGTAGAGAGTGGAGCAGGACAAAGCAACACTATCTCACTTCAGGTGGAGCAAATCACTGCTCCAATTTCCTGGTGCGCAGGGGGAGTTGGCAAACTAGACCATCCTCTAGCAGGGCACAGCCTAGCCCCTTTCTCGTGGCTGTTCATGTGAGGACAGTGCCATGGTCCTACCTCTTCTTCACCCCTCTGGTGATGTGTTTTCCCATGGGTGTGTGGAGGGAGAAGTCTCTGTGCTCTCCTAAGTGCGAGGACCAGAGCTGTCCCTGACCCTTGTACAGAGCAGATGTGATAGCTGCCATCTTGGCCAACACACCAGGGAGCGAACAGGACACCTATGTCTCGAGGTGAAAGTCTGAGCTATTACAGCTTGAGCTAAAAAAGCGAAGTCTTTCTAGCTGGAGCTGTAACAGACCCACATCACTGAGGGGGACCTATAACACATATTCTCCATCAGGAGACACACACAGAAGAGATAGGAAGGCTCTCTTTGCTCTCTCAGACCCACCCACAGGCCAGGGAGAATTTGACCCTCAATAATTATGCACATTACAGAGCAAACAAACCGTGCAGGTATCTCAGTTGATCTCCGTGCCCTGTACGTTAATTGTGGTTTCTGACGTACTGCAGTAGTCATTAGTAAGGATAAATTGACTTAGAAATGTTTTTCTAGTCCAGCTTCTTGCTAGCAGTGGCCTCTAACTAGACATACTGAACAGTAAAGTATTTTTCATCAGTCCCTTTCAGTTTATATTTAGTAAGAATCATAATGAGATCTTTATACATCGTTAAGGCACTTTACTAAATTTAACGAATGTAATCAGATTTTAAATAATTGTCTTTGAGCTGACAAAGCTTTGGATGGACATGGCAACACTTCACAGCACAAGGCATGGCCAGGTGCTCAGTTGCTTTGCAGTACATGCTAAATCACGGCAGGTGAAGTAAACTAAATGGGGTTCAGGTCCACTGGTGAATCCCCGACAAAGTCACCCTTCCAGCCTAGTCATTCACCCTTCACTCAGGCAGAATTTCAGACTGTTCTCCCAGCACAACACAGTCCAGGCAGACATGCCTTCCTAGCCCCCTGGGATGTATTCTGGGTTTGTTCCCACTCCTGAGTCCTTGATTTCTCTGCCAACTAAGACAATAACAGTCATCTGGCTGGCACCACTCAGCTGCATGCTGTCCTTCCACTTGCCGCTCTGCTGCTGACTCACTACTGCATCCAAACCAACCCTGACTGTGAGCTCAGATCCAAAAAGTCCTGCCTTAACCTTCCCTACCCTACTCTGATAGCTGGTGCATAGACACTTGAGCTTTACTGTTAATAACATTTATTATTTATATTGCAGTACGGCCCAAGGCCCCAATGTGGGATCAGGGCTCCATTGTGCTAGGCACTGTAAATGCAGCTAGAATGAAAAGACAGTCCCTATCCCACAGAGCTTACAAGCTAAATACAAGACAAGAGCAACAGATGATTATAACAAACAGTTGAAGAGGTGATTTAATCACAGTCTATAAGTACCTACATGGAGAAGAGATTGCTGATGGTAAACAGCTCTTAAATCTAGCAGAAAAAAGGCATGACAAGATCCAGTGGCTGAACATTGAAGCTACACAAATTCAGGTTAGAAATAAGGCACAGATTTATCAGAAAAGATAACTAACATTTGGAACAGCTCATCTAGGGACGTGTTAGATTCTCCATCACTCGCAGTCTAAGTCAAGACTGGATGTAATTCTACAAGATATTTTACAGTTTAAGCAGACGCTATGGCTTGATGCAGAAATTAGATGGGGAGAAGCACAAAGGAACAAAGGGATGTTATTACTAGTAAAATAAGCAACAGTCTCAGTACACCAACTGCTTAGCCACTGTTGAGTGATTTATAAGCATTGCAGCAGAGATGGGAATCTGCTATGGAACCCCAGACAATTTAAGACATCAAGGGATAAACATCAGGGAAGGAGAAGAACTATTTTGGCTAAAGGACAGTGCTAGCACTAGAACAAATGGGTATAAATTTACCGTGAATAAATGTAGATTGGAAATTAGAAGCAGGTTTCTAACCATCAGTGGAATGAGGCTCTGGAAAAGCTTCCCAGTAGCAATAGTGGGGGCAAACAACCCAGCTAGTTTTAAAATGGAACTTGATAAATTTATGATAGAGATTATGTGATAAGGTTGCCTGAAAAAGCAGGAGACTGGACTCCATGACTAAAAAAGGTCCCTTCAGGTATGAATCTGTAAACTTGGAGGTTGTACCCTGTGACTGGAGAATTGCTAATATAGTACGTATTTTTAAGAAAGGGGGAAAAAGTGATCTGGGAAATTACAGGCCCTTTAGTTTGTCATCAGCTGTATGCAAGGTCTTGGAACAAATTTTGAAAGAGAAAGTAGTTAAGGACATAGATTAACAGTAATTGGGATAAAATACATGGTTTTACAAAAGGTAGATTGTGCAAGACCAACCTGATCTCTTTCTTTGAGAAGATAACTGATTTTTTAGACAAAGGAAATGCAGTAGATCTAATCTACCTGGATTTCAGTAAGGCATGTTATATAGTGTTACATGGGAAATTATTAGTTAAATTGGAGAAGATGGGGATTAATATGAGAATTGAAAGATGGATAAAGAACCGGTTTAAGGGGAGGCTACAATGGGTCATACTGAAAGGTGAACTGTCAGGCTGCAGGGAGGTTACTAGTGAAGTTCCTCAAGGATCAGTCTTGGGACCAATCTTAATTAACATTTTCATTCATGACCAGTGGTGTACCGTGGGTCTCCGGCACCCAGAGGCCAATACTTTCATTTGTGCCACCCACCCCTTCAGCGGCAGCAGCAACAGCCCCACTGTGGGGGCAGCGGATGTAGTGGGGAGCAGGGGAGAGTGGGAAACAGACCCACAGACCCTCCCCCTCCGCCGCCAACAAGGGTGGCGCAAATGTAAGTACGAAGGGGCTGCCCGGCGGTGGGGGGGCGGGGCGTGATGGGCTCTGTCCTGAATCCCTGCATTTGACTGCCTGGCCCCTGCATAGCTGGGATCACATGGCTCCCCCCTTGCGCCCAGCACGGGGGCAGTGGGAGCCCTCCCTGCAGTGGGAGCCTTCAGCCGCTGGCAGGCCTGAGCTGGGGTTGGTGCGGCCACCGGGGATTTTAAAGCCCAGCGGCCCCTGGCCACCTGTGACAGCAGGGGGCAGCTCCTCCAAGGAGGGCCTGGCCGGTGCCCCCCCCAGGCTGGTGCCCGGGGGCATGGCCCTCCCCCCTCCCCCCCCAGTACACTACTGTTCATGACCTTCACACAAAAAGTGGAAGTGTGCTAATAAAATTTGCAGATGACACAAAGTTGGGAGGTATTGCCAATATGGAGAAGGACCAGAATATCATACCAGAAGGTCTGGAGGACCTTGAAAACGGGAGTAATAGAAATAGGATGATATTTAATAGTGCAAAGTGCTAAGTCATGAATTTAGGGGCTAACAATGAGAATTTTTGCTATAATCTGGGCACATATCAGTTGGAAGTAACAGAGGAAGAGAAAGACCTGGGTGTACTGGCTGATCACTGGATGACTATGAGCCACCAATTTGATGTGGCTGTGAAAAAGGCTAATGTAATCCTAGGATGCCTCAGGCAAAGTATTTCCAATAGAGAAATGGAAGTGTTATTTTCAGAGGGAAGTGTTATTGCCATTATACAAGGCACTGGTGAGACCTCATCTTGAACACTATGAGCAATTTTGGTCTTCCATGTTTAAGAAAGATAAATTCAAACTGGAACAGGTGCAAAAAAGGGCTACTAGGATGATCCAAGGAATGGAAAACGTTCCTTACAAGAAGAGATTCAAGGAGCTTGACTTCTTTGGCCTAAGAAAACGAAGGCTGAGGGAAGATATAAATACATCAGAGGGATAAATACCCGGGAGGGAGAGGAATTTTTTTAATTAAGTGCTAATGTTAACACAAGAACAAATGCATAAAAAATGGCCATCAACAAGTTTAGGCTTGAAATTAGATGAAGGTTTCTAACCATCAGAGGAATGAAGTTCTGGAACAGCCTTCCAAGCTGGGATTTCCCTACACCCCTCCTGGACTCCCCCCACCTCTAGTGGTCACTAATTAGTGGTTGCTAATTTAGTCATTTTCCAACTAGATCTAGTTGTTTTAAATTTTTTCTAATTGGAAAAAAATTTCATTTAGTTGTTGGTTGGAAATTAGAATTGAAATTGAAACATTAAAACACAGCATATATACATGATAAAATATTTGGACCCAAAAAAGCATAATAGGTTTGAAAAGTATGAACAAAGACTAGTTGTGTTTGTTATGACAATGTCGGCACATTCGTTTTGGCGATGTTGGCTGACCTAATCATTTCAAATTATGATTTATAAGCAACAATAAATCATCATAAATTCAAATGCTGATGTTTATTGGTGTTTTGTGATGTTTAAAATGTGGGACCAAGAGTTAGCGCCAAATCACCTTGCCAATGAAAATGCATGAAAACATACAGCCAACTCAGTCTCACCCCTCGGCCCTCACCACCCTGTAAATTCGAACACCCCTCTAATTTCAATTTTTTGGGGAAAACACTGCTTCCAGGGGGAAGAGTGGGGATGGAAGATCTAACTAGTTTCAAGGTTGAGCGTGATAAGTTCATGGAGGGGATGGTATGATGAGACTGCCTACGATGGCATGTGGCCCATCTGAGACTGCTAGCAGCAAAAATCCTCAATGATCAGAGATGGGGCACTTGACGGGGAGGGCCCTGAGTTATTTCAGAGAATTCTTTCCCAGGCGTCCGGATGTTGGGTCTTGCTGACATGCTCAGGGTTCAACTGATCACCATGTTTGGGATCAGGATGGAATTTTCCTGGGAGGGTTTTCGCTTTCCTCTGCAGACGGGGGTATGGGTCACTTGCTGATTTAAACTGGAGTAAATGGTGGATTCTCTGTAACTTGAACTCTTTAAATCATGATTTGAGGACTTCAGTAACTCAGCCAGAGGTTAGGGGTCTATTACATGGGGGTCTGGGTGAGGTTCTGTGGCCTGTGATGTGCAGGAGGTGAGGCTAGATGATCACAATGGTGCTTTCTCACTTTAAAGTCAAGGGAGCGAGCCTCCCAGCCCAGGTAGACAGTCTTGCACTCGCTCCGCTTGAGCTAGCATGCTAAAAACAATAGCTTGGCCATGGGACCATGGGTGGCAGCTGAGCCCAGCCACCTGAGTCCAAGCCCACCTGGCCCCCGGTCTGAGTTTGGTGGCTGGCCTGAGCCCCTGCCCACGCTGTAATGTCCACACTGTTATTCGAGCTAGTGCAAGTCTGTGGACGTGGGCTGGGAGGCATGCTCTCGGTTGCAGTGTAGACATACCATCCAGTCCTAGGTTCTTAAAGCTCTGGGTTTCATCCATCCCTGCAGGGATGTGGGGTGCATTTTGCACCTTTCTTCATCCCCGTGGATAGCAGCACCAGATCTGGAAAGATTCAACAACTTTAAATTCCTTCAGCAATGAACCAGGCCCAGTATTATGGTTGTTATTATTTATTGCCTAGTGTGCAAAATAGATACAGATGGATTCCCTTTCCATTCACAGTCTGAGGGGTCCATAACACTCTGTGTATCCACACAGATGATGTTCAGAGCCTTCTCCCTTTCAGATGCTGCTCTCCGTGCTGCTGGCCGTGTTGGGAGTTGCAGGAGGGGTGTACTGTGTGGTCATCTCATCTTTGGGATTGATTAGTGGGCCTCTTTGTGACACTGGTGATGGAGAATATATCTATCCTTTCAGGAATGATACGCTGATGTGAGTATGACGTACTGACTCTTTCCAGTTGCAAGGGCCAAATTTTGCACCCTTCTAAAGGCAAATCCAGATTTTTCTGAAATTAATTGATATTCTGCTCTATCAAATCCTGAGTCTGTATTATTCTGAGTGAGCAGGCCCCAGCCATTGTCACTTGATCCAAGTTCTCTGGCTCTTCCTCCAGGAAACTGCCTACTTTAGTTCTGGAGGACACAGGTACTTTGTTTCTGATGCACTATTGAACAGACTATGTGAAGGCTATGCAATATTTTCACAGGACTGTATGCGATTTGAGCCATGTTTCCTATTAAAGTCAAAGGGCTAAAACTTTACACAACTGGATGAAAATGTACCAGATTTAGCCCTCTCCCACACCCCTCTGAAAAGAAATGCAAATCCTTGGCTTTTAGCAAGTGAACCCTGACAACATCTTGCAAAATGGCAGTGGACTGAAGAATTCTGATGAAACTGGGGGAGATATTGCAACAGATCATGGGCACATTTTTGATATTTTGTGGATTTTTGCATTTTGCCATTAAAATTGTCATGAAACAAAACACAGGATCTTATGCAGGCAGTCACATAATGCAAGCCTAATTCTCTATTGCCCTGCACCTTGTGTTGTCAATTACACCTTTGCAAAGTAGGTATAAAATGCTACCAGACCATTATTAGAGTTTTACACGCACTTTACACTTAGCAAATGACTTCAAAAGATACCAAAAAGGAGAGAATCAGGCCCAGCCTTTGAGGTACAACACTCAACAGATGAAGTCTTTTGACTCACACTTCATAATAAGTTGTCATTTATTTTTTCTACTTACAGAGACAATTATTTGTTTAATCAGACAACATGGAGCATTTGCAAAGAACCTGAAAACATTATTATTTGGAATGTTGTCTTGTTTTCTCTTCTCTTGGGGATTGGTACAATTGAAGCTGTTCTTTGCCTTATTCAAGTCATCAATGGACTTATTGGGTTCATATGTGGAACATGCATGAGGAAAAGAAAGGTGAGTATGTGATGCAAGGGAGTATGAAGTAAATATTATTTTTACCAGTATTTTTCAGACTCTATGATAATTTTAGCTCCTATTCAAACACTTTTGACAAAACCACAGTAAATTGTCCTGATAGTGTATAATGATATCACAAGTGTAAGCAAACGGTGCATATCTCAAGGACTTTTTAAATGGTTGGACAAGTAATAAAAAGTAAAGTCCCATTTGAAAAATATAAGACTATTTATTCCCAAATAAAGAGGGGACAATGGTTCTGATGCTGTGGTTATTTAGGAATACCTTTTCAAAAGTGACCAGTGACTTTGGGAACCTCAATTTGCAGGTACTGAATTTGAGATACATAAAAGAGTGTAATTTTCAGACAGTGCTTAGCACCCACCCTCTGAAAATCAAGTGTCTCAAGTTGGGCACTCAGTAATTGAGGCACCCAAAGTCATTAGTCACTTTTGAAAATTTAGGGATTAAAGCCCATCTATGGACATACAGGGCTCAGGGCCATGTTATCTATGGACTGTAATGAGGCAGAAATCTTTTCTTGTCTTCCAAGTCCATTCTGTTGTTATAAAAACATCTTTATATTTTGATTTCTCTCCACAAGGAGATTTTTTTACATTTATTTTAACTTAATAAGATTCATGTAGCAAGCCTGATATCCTTCTGGAACTTTAATTAACTTGATCTTCTTTCCTTCCTTGCCTTTCAGACAGATATTGCTGGAATATAAGTCACCTACAAAGAATGCCAGTGACAAGCACAGACCTGCGGGGATTCATGTATAATCATAGTGTGTTGTGCTTTATTTGTGCGGACAGGGGGCCCCTGAGATGTTCAGGAGTTTCAGAAAAACTCCAAAACATTTTATAAAGATATCTGGATGGGAGGGGGTGGATTATCTAGAACTTTTGAGGTTACAGATTCCTTTTTGTCTTCTCTAAGTTCCCACGCTAAGTCTCTGGTACTGGCAACATGACAATCTCTTTTCAAGAGTGCCTGGCATGTGCTAAACATTCAAACACAAACTTTCTCAAATTAAAATTCACTGCCTACCACTCAATTGCTGCTCTTTGTAGCAAGCATGTCACTTTGAAGCGCTGATTGTTGTGTTGGAATCTGGACTGAATCTAATAATTGCTAATATAAAGATTTGTCAGCTTTACTGAACTCATCTAGTTGGATGTCTAAATGACACTCGTTAAAACTCCCCAAACCCTGTCCTGGCCATGTGTAAAACTGAAATGGATTCTCTGGCAGTCCTCTGTCTAAGTAGGCAGTGGTGTTGTAGTTGTGTTGGGGCCAGGGTATGAGAGAGACAAGGTGGGTGAGGTAATAGCTTTTATTGGACCAACTTCTGTTGGTGAGAGAGACAAGCTTCCGAGTTTACACAGAGCTCTTCTTCAGGTTGTGCTCTACCTAGGTATTTATATCACTTTGGTACATAAGCACTAGTCTTCAGTTACTTTAAGCAGTGACTCTCAACCTTTCCAGACTATATCCCTTTCAGGAGTCTGATTTGTCTTGCATACCCCCAGTTTCAACTCACTGCTTACAAAATCAGACATAAAAATACAAAAGTATCACAGCACACTGTTACTGAAAAAATTCCTTATTTTCTCATTTTACCATATAATTATAAAATAAATCATTTGGCATATAAATATTGTACTTACATTTTAGTGTAGAGTGTAACTGTAGAGAGCAATATAAGCAAGTCGTATGAAATTTTAGTTTGTACTGACTTCGCTAGTGCTTTTTACGTAGCCTGTTGTAAAACGAGGCAAATATCTAGATGAGTTGCTGTACCGCCTGGAAGATCTCTGCGTATCCCCAGGGGTACATGTAACCCTGTGTGAGAACCACTGGTTTAAAGGTCTGGCTCAAAGGGTATTTTCAGGATCTGACAGAAGCCACGTTGCTTAAATAGTGGCAATTATTTGTAGCATTGTGGAGACCTTGTATAGAAGGCAGTTGTCCAATTTCTAACCTGCTTTACCCCCTGTGAAGCCAACCTCCACTCACACTTCTGTGTGTGCTATAGGAGGCTGTGGTAGTCTGTAAAGTGCCAATGCTCCACTAAAAATCAGCTAACTGTTAGCAAGGAAACCCAGGCTCTGTCAGCTAGAGCTGGGCAAATTATTCATTGTGAATACAATTTTTTTGCAAATTTACCTTTTTCTTCTGTTTGCAAATTGTTCCTGGGCTTACCCTGATTTCTATGGCATAAGTATTTGCCAAGTAGTTTAGGCAAACAAATTTCAGCCTATCGAATATTCATGAACGGTCTGCTACGACTGGTTGTGCTATTCCTTATCTGTATTATATGACTGGTCACTTAAGTCACATGGTATCATTGCCACTCCCTGTTGGATGACAGAAACTTTTTAAAACAGGGAAGAATAGATGATGGAAAAATTCCACACTTCAGATACAAATGTTCTGATGAATATACAAACACTGTGGTTACTAGAGGGGATGAAACCCAGGTCTTTTAGCTCCAAACACACAGGCTCTACCATTTTACCTGAAGAAGGAACTCCTTTAGCAGTGCGTATGCAGCAGGCTGTTATAATTGCTGGGGCCAGCTATTAGAGGGAGACACAATCACACACACCACAGCCCGTGCATTACACTCATATTTCTGAAACCTTCAGATGTCATTTAGTTAAAATTCATTCCCAGAAGCCACTCAAATATTCAAGAATGATTAATATTAGGACCTTTCAAATCACAGTGAACCAAATCCAACACTTTTATTTGCAAAAATATATGCCAACTACTTTGTGGCTTATTTGACCAGCTCTGCACCCAGCCCAGGAATAGTCTGTTAGAGCCAGGTAGCCAGACATAAAAGGGAAGATGGCAGCCTCTTGATTCAGAAAGTCAGAATCCACATGGCTGTTGAAGACAGTTTCTATGACTTCAGACAACTGTGAGTACGATGTTATTATTAAGAACTGGTGTAGCCAGAACATCAACCAAAACCCAAACAATTCCCTCAGGTAAGGAAAGGGTCAAGGAGGCAGCTAGGCAGATAAGTGATTACACAATCAGGTATTCAGAGTATAAGAAAGAGAGAGACTCCAGCAGACATGTGTCAGGGGTTCTGCTCCAGCTCCAGGGGTTCTGCTAACCCTAAACAAATCTAAAATATCCATCGCTATCAGCCCCCATAAACAGTCACTGAAAGTTTTGGTGACTGCCTCGATGCTCGAGTCAGCTCTGTTCGGGCCAGCACTCAGAGAAAGAAACTGACATGTCTGATGACTTGCATAAGTAAGAAAAGCCAAGTGTATATCTGTAATCTCTTTGTTACAAATTCTCCTGCCTAGGAGGTGTTTAATGTAATGTGTACGTGCTCCTGTAAATCACTATTTGTTTGTCTTATCCACTGTACAATCATTTGCTTTACGAATATCTGTAAATATTAAATATTATTATTCTAAAGGTATTTTCTAGTTTGATTTGTCTGATCCAAATGGGAACCTTGGCTGTGATCATCTCCAAAGGGAGGTAGGACAATGTGTAAGAACACAGTCCACTGTGGCTTGCATGTCTCTAGAGCTCATGCCTGTAACAGAGTAGCTTGCCCATTAAACGAAAGTGGGCTCAGCTCTCCTGTTCCAGTTCAGGTGCTCCCAGATGGGCCAAATAAGTGGGCAGGGCAGCACCTAGGGCCTATAGGAGGCCAGGTGAGAAACAGACCTAGAGAGGCTAAAGCAAAGGGAATGAACTTCACCAGCAGAAAGATTAAAGATGAATGTATTTATATCTTCATGAAGAACAGGTGCACGTAGTTAACAGGTTTAACATTTTGGGTGTACAGTTTGATAATAAACTTACTTGGAAGGGCCATATAGAAAGTATTACAAACAAAAGTAAAGGTAGGATTAAAAGTATTGCTGGGAGCAGATAAGAAAGTGCTGATGATGCTATAGAGAGCATTAATAAAATCAGTCATAGAATATGGGTGTCAAGTAGTTCTCCATCTGAATTGGAGCTTAAAAAGTCAGAATCAATTCAAGGTCAAGCACTATGAATTGCAGGTAGAGCATTTCTTAGGACATGTCTGTTTGTAATGTAGGTAACTAGTGGAGAAATGTTTATTAATTTAAAAATGAAACTGTCAGATCTGGCATTTTGGGCTGAAGTGAAGGGAAATAGTGCAGATAAGAAAACTAGGCAAATACACAAGGAAAATTGGGAATTAAGCAGACAACATGTAGTCCAACCCAACAAACACCCTCATGCTCCCAGGGTTAAAATGTGGGTAAAAGAGTTAAGTGAAAAGGAAAAACTAGAAGAGATTAAAATTTACGATACCAGGAAAATTGTCACTCTGATTGTGGATTTAGAATTACTTAATAAAATAAAGGGAAAGAAAGAGTCATCCTATAAGACAGACAAAGTTTATGAGTGGGAAATGGAGTCACCATTGATGAATATACACTGGTGGATCAAAAGATGGAAAAACTGGTAGAGTGGGAGCAGCCTTTTACATACCTGAGATGGGAATTAAGAAATTTAAAAATAATATCGAATTTGTAACCCTTATGACAGCTGAATTGGTGGGAATAATGTTAGCATATACTGCATACAGGATGTAAGGCCTATTGCAGCGGATATCATTTTGGATTCATTATCATTTATAGCGGCATTTCAGAAGAATATCTCCTAAAGCAGGAGGGTAAGAGAGTGTAGAGGCCTGAACGTACGACGAATCTAGCAAGTGGTGATAATAGACTTGGTAAGGTGAGTCTGCTTGACCATAAAGAAGAAGAAGATCTGGAAAGTCAGAGTCAGTCAGGAGTCAGTCAGGAGAAGGGCAGGAGATGAGAGCTGCCGGAGACAGAAGATGGTTCCTGGCTGAAGGCAGGAGAGCAGCAAGAAGGGTTTGCTGGCTGGCATTCCCACGCCAGAGAGCCAGGGCCAGGGAGCTGGAGCAGGCTGAAGGCAGGAGGAGCAGCAGAGGGAAATGCCTGCTGTCTCTAAGTCGGAGAGCCAGAGCCAAGGGCCAGAGAGGGCGGAGGGCAGGGGAGCAGCAGAGGGGCTTACCTGCTGACATCTCCTTGCTGGAGAGCTGGACCCAAAAGTACAGAGAGAGGGCCAGGGGGAAGAAGAGAATCTCCCCTAGCAAGAATGCTCCCAGCAGACAGGATGTGTGAGTTCCCACTGGGAAAAACAAGGTTGCACCCCCACAGAAAGGGATGGGGTGGCTGACCTGGCAGAGGGACAGAGATGTGGCAGAATACACCAGGATATGGTTAGAACAAAGTGGGTTTTAAGGACTATGTGCATTGGGGGTGATATGGACTGTGGCTGGGAACTTTTTTTATGGACTATCTCATAGACTTGAAGGGTGGAAGGGACCAGGGTGATCATCTAGTCTGACCTCCTGCGTATTGCAGGTCACAGAACCTCACCCACCCACTCCTATAATAGACCCACTTACCTCTGGGTGAGTTACTGAAGTCCTGAAATCAGGATTTAAAGATTTCAAGTTACAGAGAATTCACCATTTACACTAGTTTAAACCCGCAAGTGACCCATGCCCCATGCTGCAGAGGAAGGTGAAAAAAAACCCAGGGTCTCTGCCAATCTGACCTGGGAGAAATTCCTTCCTGACCCCAAATATGGCAATTAGTTAGACCCTGAGCATGTAGGCAAGATCCACCAGCCAGACACCTGAGAAAGAATTGTCTGCAGTAACTCAGCGACCGCTCCCTCTAGTATCCCATCACTAGCCATTGTAGATATTTGCTGCTAGCAGTCATACATTGGCTACATGCCATTGTAGGCAGTCTCATCATACCATCTCCTCCATAAATTTATCAAGCTCAGTCTTGAAGCCAGTTAGGTTTTTGGCCCCCACTGCTCACCTTGGAAGGCTGTTCCACAAAGCTTAACTTAAATAACTCCGCTCCCTCTCTGGTATCTATCCCTCTGATGAATGTATCTGTACTGTTCCGTTAATAAACAATGTTGATGAAGTTCAGCTCATGCTTGCATGGAGTTACTGGGGACCCAAGAGGGAAACTGAGGCACGGTTTACAATACTCTGGCACAGATCAAAGTTGGAGCACATAATCTAGAATTTATGGAGCAAGTGCTCAAGAAGATAACCAGAAGCTTTGTATTGAGCATGTCTGCAATTACAAAGGAGGGTGGCTGCCCCAGGTCAAATGGTAAGGATATATCTGTCTATATTTTGCATTTATTATTCATGTCTCAGTGTTGTATCTCAGCATCCTTTATAAAAGACTGAATAAAAGCAAGTTCCATTCTGAACGGATTATACTTCTCCTCTTTCTAGGTTGAAGCTCACCCAACGCTACATTCAGACTCTGAAAGGATTACTAAAGGTCACCCTTTGTACTTGGAGGGGAAAAAAGTTCCTAGAAGTGATTTGGGGCTAAAAGCAAAAATTCTAGACCAGTAGCTTTAACTGAAATCATAAACTTTTAAAGGATAAGGGCAATAGATAAATGGCCCACTGTTTCACCTATTGGCATTGAGTCCTGGATTCAAATACTAGGACTGCAGGCTACTTTATATAGGATTCATCCAACTATTTTGCAGGATATGGCTCACATGATTTTGTACCCAGTGCCTTTCATTTTGAGGGTCCAATTTTTCTAAACACACACATAGCAAAGGCAAAACTCAAAAGGAAGCAAGTAAGTTTTGATTAGCAATTTTATTTCCAATGGGTTCCGCAGGTAACTTCAACTTTTAAATGAGTATTAAATCCTCCATCAAATCAGTCCCTACTATACAGCCAATATCATTCCTGGATAGCAAAACTCCTTGGCACAGGGTGAGCAAATCCTTTCAATAATACCCCTCAACCTCCTCCAGATGCTTCACCTCCATAATGTTTGAATGTGCTTCAGCCATCTCTAAGAGGATGCATAATCTGGGTTCAATGAAAAAAGAGACATTGAGAGACATACTCAGAACAAAAGATGTAACAGAATAGCACCCAGGAAAAAACTTACCAGAGAAAGCCCTTGGGGCAGATAGGCATCGCCCTCCTCTGGAATCTTCCTAAGTACAAAAGGAATTCCACATGCTAATCCTATCCACTCTGGACAAGGCCCATAGATGCATCTACAGAACCTCATTGTCAATAGTTTCTAAAGCTGCTGTCAGAGCTAAAAGAATCAGTATATGCCTGCTTCCTTAGGCACCATCTACAATGTATAAGAAAAAAACCTGTGTGATTATGCGGGACTTCAATTTGAGTGGCATATGCTGGAGGTCTCATACTGCCTGCACTAAAACACCATTGGAATTTCTAAACATTATAGATGCACAAAAAGCACAATCCCACAACTGAGGAAGAAGGCTGTACTCTTAAAAAAACAGAACAACTTGATTTAGAGGGGATGTGAAGGCATCTGTAAAAAATAAAAAATTAAAAGATAAATGGAACAAAGAGAAGTTGATAGTAATGAATCTAAATCAGAAGTTATGAATTGTAGAAAATTGATAAGGGAAGCGAAGGGAGACAAAGAGAACTCTATGGACAGCAGAGTTAAGGACAATAATGAGGATTTTAAAAAAAATCTATTTGAAACAAAAAGAATCCTGACAATGATATTGGTCCATTACTAGATAGAAATTATCAATAATAATGCAGAAAAGGCAGAAATGTTCAATAAATATTTCTCTTCTGCATTTGGGGGAAAACAGATGATGCAATCTCAACATACAGTGGTTATAACAACTCTTTCTATTCCACTTATATATCTGGAGAATGGTAAACAGAAGCTACTGAAGTTAGACATTTTTAAATCAGTAGGTCCAGATAACTTGTATCCAAGACTTTTAAAAGACCTGACTGAGGCGTTTAATGGACTAGTATTGTTGATTTTCAATGAGTCTTGGAGCACTGGGGAAGTTGCAGAAGCCTGGAAGAAAGCTAACGTTGTGCTAATTTTAAAAAAGGGTAAATGGGATGATTCAGACGTTTATAGGCCTGTCACCCTGACATTGATCCCAAGCAAGATAATCAAGCAGCTGATAGGAGACTCAAGACAGCTGACAGATCTAAGAGAATCAGCATAGACATTTGATCTTCCACCATGACCAGGAGGACATCATTACTCAGCAACACCCAATTTATGTGGGAACAGCTGGCACATGGCCCTTGTGAAGCAAATCACTGAAAATTAGAGCTGGTAAAAAATTTTCCATCAAAATTGTTTTTCAACAGAAAAGTGGGGTTTTGATAAAAAATTTCTGTTAAAAGTATCTGATTTCTGTGGAAAATTTAGATTGTTTTGTTGAAAAACTGAGCACCCAGAAACCAAAATATTTCATCCAAACACAGAAATATTTTGATTTGCAAATGCTGTAGTGTAGTTCAGTTGCCTCATATTCCCATTCTCTTCTATGGGCAGAGCTCCACGGTCAGGTACTCTCATGATGCACTGCCTCCACGCTCCAAGAAGTGGATCATGGTGAACAGCTCATTGAGAACAAGAGCTTGAGGCACACAGACTACAACTCCCATGAAGTACTGTGGCAGTATTTCTAAATCGAAATATTTCAGTTTTGACCAAAGTTTTCCGGTATTAAAATTTGCACCAAAAATAATTTCCATGGAAAATTTAGACTATTTTTTTTTTCATTTTTCAATGTTTTCCAGGGTTGAGGAGACATTTTTAATCCAGCTCTGCCAAAAATCTTCTCCAGCAGCAAGTCTAGTATTTTCTTTCTGGCTTTCACCATATAGGAGGACCATGGATTCAGCTCCCAGGTTATTTTATCTCTGTATTTAGCATCAGTTACTGCTATGAAAAATTGCAGAGGGTTCAGAGAAGAGTCAAGATAATGACTAAAGAATTAGAAAACACACCTTATAGTGGTGAACTCAAATTTAGTTTAACAAAGTGAAGATTAAGGGGTGACTTGATTACAGTCTATAAGTACCTACACGGGGAACAAATATTTAATAATGGATTCTTTACATGATCCAATGCTAGATGTTGAAATTAGAGAAATTCAGACTAGAAATCAGGCATACATTTTTAACAGTGAGAGTAATTAACCATTGGAACAACTTATCAACGGTCATGGTGGATTCTTCATGACTGACCATTTTAAAATCATGATTGGATGTTTTTCTAAAAGATTTGCTCTAGAAATTATTCTGTGGGAGTTCTATGGTCTGTGTCATACAGGAGGTCAGACTAGATAATCACAATTGTCCCTTCTGGCCATAGAATCCATTAATCTAGAATTTACTTTTAAATACAGCAAACACATCTTCTTCACACTAAATTTAGATCTAATGCACAAACAGGCTGGATCTGAGTGACTTATCCAAAAAGTAACAAGAAAATTCTTCACAGCAAAAAAAACTTGACTCAGTAACCAAAAAAAGACAGGCCAGATTCACCAGGCTATTCATTACCTGGAACAGTTTCACTTTCTAGAACTTCACAGATGCTATGGTGGAGGTGATAGTTAGTGCCTCTTACTAACATACCACACTGAAAATGTATATTTAAAATGTACAGTATTTCTCAGCTAGCTTTTTATACCTATATAATTATGGCCAAATTTTGATATTCTTATTCAGGCTGAATAGTACCTGATTTTAATAAGATCACTAATAGACTATGGTACTATTCAGCCTAAGAAAAGGTATCAGAATCTGGTCTTTAGGCTTTTTCTTTTTTTAAATGAAAACAACCACACTAGTTTTGTTTGTACATATCTCCCTGTCAGACTGAAGCTAAGCTTACAAAATCTTGCTTCCTCTGATATTTCTAATATATTTTTCATATTACAGTTTGATGTCAAATTCATCTGTTTTGTCAAAAATGTAGTTAAGAACCTGTCGTGTAATTGCACTTTGAACGCATCTCTCACTCAGACAAAATATTTGCTGTTAGATTAGGATTTCTGGGCCACAAACGTAGCAGCACGAAGGGCCTTGAGCTGGCCTTCATTCTACTATCAGTGCTATCAGGACATCTTCATATTGCTTCCAGAATGTTTTGAGAACATTGTACACAGAGGGATTGCCAATGGACTATTTACAGAATGTTATAATAAAAAAAAACCCCACAAGATTCTCCTCAGGTCTTTCTCTTCAAGACTCTCCATAGCCACAATCAATGTATGTTCTTACTGTGTATTGTTGAACTAAAGGTCATATTTGAGCTGTGCCATGTGAGTTTCACAGAATTGCTGCCCCTTGATCTCTGCATGAGGTGACAAGTTCAGAAGAAACAGTTAAGATGTTTTGGATTTATAAATTCCAGCTAAGAATGCAACTGAAGGAGTGTTCAAGAAGCAAGCTTTGATTTACCATGAAGGATCTACTTTCAGGATAAATTGTGGTGTTCAGGAGTGGCACAGCAAAGAACTGTACATCCACTACTACAAAGAAGGAACATGTAACCTGGCATCAAGGATCATATCTCAATAGGCAGAAGGAGAAAGACTGAAAGTCTACTGCCCAGAATAGGATTTCAGCCATAGATCAACTAAAACATTGTCTTCTAAACTTTATATAAATTACTCCCAGCCTACCATGTAAGGGGTTCTTATTGGACGTTTGTTATCCATTTAAAGGACAGCTTCTTAAACTGATCAAAGGAAGATTTCTCTTTCTACTTACCTGCGAAACATTCTAACAGGACTTTGTTAAATACAGCCTCCAGGGAAACAGCTGTGTATGGTATAGCACAACACTGTCTTGCACTCCTGCCTGCCTTTAGCATTGAAATGGTTGTGAGCTTGATTTGAATAAGGGAATGCTACTCATTCATTTCAGCTTTGATTTTTTTTTTCTTTCCTGAACTTCTTTTTAATATAATGATTTTTTAAAATTTCAGTCAACTTTGTTCAGACAGAGATTCTCGTCAACATATGTGCTGACCTCACATCTAGAATCTAGCAAAATGCATACTGATTATTCACATACCAATGCATATCATACCACATATAATGTTTCCTCTCATTGATGTCAGACTCACATTATGCTACACATCAATCCTTATTTGCCTTAGCCCCAATCCCTTATTATCTACCCCACTCTACTTCCAGCCAAAAGGCAAGATTGAATATTTCCTCAAGAAGGGTGGAGCCTGAAAGAAGGAAGGTGTTCCCTGGCTTGACATAGCATCCAGTATTTGAACAAAATTTTGGGTGATAATTCTTTTTGGTACTGTGTGTGAACGCTGCTGAATACATATTCATCTTTGTGGTCCAAAATAAACTGCAGAAAATGGCTCTGAATATACCGGGCTTGGTAGTTTTGATTGTGTTTTATGCAATAACTTTAGCCATTGGAATTTGGGCTTCTCGGAAAAGCAAAAAGGACCAGAGGAACGGGAATTCAAGTGAGATGGTCATAGTAGGGAGCAGGAACATGAATTTTTTCATTGGATTATGCACTGCAACTGGTAAGTTTTCTTAAAGGAAATTCTTTTATCTTATTAAAACATTTAGGTTGAGTTTTTCTCATTCACAACATAAATTAGCTCTTCTAAGCCTGGGACAAAGTCTACTGAGATATGCAATTAAAGTTTTATTAACCATTATGGGTCAGATTCTGCCAGCCATACTCACACTGAGCAGTCCCTAATGCCTTGAGTAGTTCCACTTAAATTAGTAGGATTCCCTGTGGAATATGGTACTACTCAATAGGATAGAATGTGGTCCTAATTTAGGGCAAGATTCTGCTACCTTCACTCATGCTGAATACCTTACTTTTTATATGGGATACGGGGCTACTCATCATGAGTAAGGATATCAGAATCTGGCCTATAAAGAAGGATGTATATATATAGTTCTTTAAAGCATTTCCCTGTTAATTTCCCCACTATGTTTCTGACCCTATTCTCTTTCTTCTCCATAATCAGAGATTTGGGAATGCAGTCTCAAGTGACATGTGTCTGGCCAGCAGGTTTGGTTTGCTAGGTTTAAGTCCAGGCTGAAGACTCACTTTTTTGAATGCAATATATAGCTGCCTGTTGTTTTAAGGCATTCATTTTCTGAACCACACATTTCCTGTTGTAAAGGGCCATGACACACTGGAATTATGTTCTATAAATCATTAAGGAATAATAATGTAATGCTGTTTGCTTTTGCTATCTGCTCCGGCCAGTATTTACAATTAGCAAAAATAGAAATAAAAAAAAACCTACTCAAATTGTCTATAAATATTGTGAACATGAATGAGTTTTTCCTTGCAAATGTAGCTATTCACTTTTGAATATCACCTCTCCACAATTTTACTCAGGCCAGATTACACTGCAAAGTTTTGTCAGCATAGCTATGTAGGATAGGGGTATGAAAAACCACATCCCCTCACCAACACAGCTATGCTGGCAAAACCCCCAGAGTAGATTCAGCTATGCTGTCAGAAGAGTGCTTCTGTTGGCATAGCTAATTATTATCCAGGGAGCTGATGTTACTATCCCAGCAGCCTGTCAGACTACACTGCATCTCCTCTAGGGGCTTTTTGCCGGTATAACTTTCCCAGTACAGCTGTATCAGTAGAACATGTGTAGTGTAGACAAGCTGTTAGGGTCAGATTCTGATAATCTTACCCACATTGTTAGTACTTTATTCCAGAATGACTGCCATTGGAGAAAATGTGAGTGTGCATAAACACTCATCGGTGTGAAAAAGAAGTTCCCAATCTGGCCCTGTATTTTTCAGCATGTTTCAAGAGAGAAGTAGGGCAGTTTATGTTTCATCACTATTTCTCCTGCTCTTTTTTTTATTTCAGCAACATGGGTCGGAGGAGCATATATCAATGGTACAGCTGAAATTGTCTATCTTCCCACAAGAGGACTAGTGTGGGTCCAGGCACCAATAGGATTTGCTTTGTCCCTTGTTGTTGGTAAAAAAAAAAAAATTTAAAGCATTTTATAAACTTTTTTTTTAAAAATCCAGTGTTATAGATCTAAAAAATTCAGTCTCTCCCAGATAACTGTCTAAGACTCAGGGCTGTTTAAATTATTCTGAATGAAGTGTCAGATAGTGTACAACCAAAAAAAGATATCATTGGCCTTTACCAGACTATGTTCTGCATACAATAGACCCAGGATGACAATGTGAGGGATTAATAATTCAGGCCCTGATCCTGCAAGGGGAGAAATCAGTGGAGCTCTGTGCAGGTGCAGAGATCCACCTGCATGAAACAATCTGCAGCAACAGAGCCTTAGTTGTGTGCTTTACTTGCATGTGATAGTCTGTGAATACTGTTTTTCTTCAATATCCTTTTAGCAGTAGGAACATCAACAAAATGTTAGCCCAACAAAATGTTATGCTTTCTTTGAAAAGTTTGAGGAGCTAAAAAGTATCACCATGATTTCCCCACCAAAATACATCCGCCTAATACCTTTAATCTCAATGCACGTTTGCTGCAGCAGATCTAGCTGAGTCCCGCTAGTGGACAGTCAGATATAATTGTACCCATCTTTGTATCCTATGGGCTTCCAAGCCAGCTGGGTCTGGTCAGCATCCAGTAACTGCTTCTAACTCTGGGCCTTTAAGGGTATGTCTACACAGCAATGTAAGCCTAAGGTTCAGGGGACTTGTGTCAGCTGATCCATATCAGGGAACCCTGGGTTTGAGTACCTGCATTGCATTTTAACTCTAGGTTAAGGATTTTCTGACCCAGGCTTGAAGCTCTGGCTGTGGCGTCCACCCTGCAGTGCACAGACCTGAGTCAAAGTAACCCTACTCCAGAGTGCCTAGTGCCACCCCCACACCAGTGTTGACACTCTAGCCCTAACGAATGTGCTGCACTGTGAGAAAACTCTACTGCCCACCCAATTGCCTAACTGTGATGGTGCTATTGATAGGACTCAGGCCCATAAAGAGCAAATAAACTGCACAATTATCTCCTTTGATGGCTGTCTCAGTAGAATAACAGCAGTTTGAGAAGGCTTTTTACAGAACTACCATCTAACCTGAGAATTGGGCTCCCCCCCTCTAGGCTGAGTCACATTGGCAGAAAAATGCCCATGTGCACCTGTTCTGAGGATAATTAGGACATCAGTCTCTGGGGCTGTCAAACTATTGCAATGAAACTTCGCAATTCTTATTTTAAAATGGGCTCGTCAATGAAAGTGTTTTGGTTTGGCTGGGTTTTTTTATTCTGCTTGTTTTGAAGTTTGATATAAAATGTAGGTTTCAGATGAAAACCACACACAGTCACTCCAGGCTGGCTGCTGCTGTCAGCGGAGCAGTGGAGTGCATCCCCAGGGCTCAGGGTGCTGTGTGATCCAGCACCCCCAGTGGATCCCTCATCCCTGCCCGGCTGCACCCTAGAAGGCAGGGATAAGGGATCCCTGGGAGAGTATGGGGAAGTTTTGGGGCTGGCTCCCACTCACCACTCTCATGGTGCACGCTGCTTGGGTGCTCTGCATATGCAGCCTCAGGGAGGGGAGAGGGGACCAGAGAGCAGAGTCCAAGCGGCTGCCCTGCAGGGAGGGGAAGTGGCTGGGAACATAGGGTTGCCACCTGGCCAGTTTTTACCTGGATAGTCCGGTTTTTGGCTTCTGTGTCCAGGTGCCATTTAGGATTCCAGGTGCCCAGTTTTCAGGAACCTGGCAACCCCAAATGGCACACGAACCGTGGGCAGGGCGAGGCGCCGGATCATTAACCCATGCCAGCCCATTTTCAGCCGGGGCTGCCTCCTACTTGCAGGCAGGCTCTTTGAGATGATCCAGCGAGCGATGGGGGAGGAGGGAAAGGAGAGAGCAATAGGGGTTCTTGGAGGGAAGAGGTGGAGAAGAGGGCAGAGCCTGGGGGAAGAGGTGGAACAGGGGCGGTGCCTCAGGTGAAGAGGCAGAGCAGGGCGGAAGGGAGGAAGAGAAAGGATAGAGGCAGCACCTCAGGGGTCCAGTTACCAGCGATTAGAAAGCAACCCTACCAGGAGTGGGGGTCATCCTCCCCTGGCCATGTTGAGCTGGGAGCTCTGCTGCTCCTACTTCTTGCAGAGCATTCGCTTGGTCCCCACTCCGCTCTCCCCCCAGCCTGCCTGGGGTTGCGTGCGCAGGGTTGCCCAGGCAGTGGGCACCAAAATCTAGCTGTGCTTTTGTGACCAGGAAGCAGCTCTTTGCAAAAAGCTTCTTCTGCTTGGTCTCCGCTGAAAACCCTGCAGGCTCTCTGATAGTGCGCTTGCAGACTGGTGCTCAGCAGACCCTGGGTTAACACTGACTTGAGCTGCTGCCCTTTGCAAAGGGAAGGGCCGCTTCCGTTTGCAATAGCGTGCAATAGACTGCACCAGATTGTCGGCAGAGAGAATATAAGGACATTGCCCCCAAGGAACTCTGGGATATATCCAGAGGACTTCCGGGACCCAAGTCAAGCTGGGACCCCATGCACACAGGAAAGCAATAGAGCGCAGACTCTAGGTCCCAGCTTAACACAGGCTCGGACCCTCCAGCCTTGCATGTTAGCCCAATTGGTGTGTGGACGCAAGGAGGGTTAGGCTTGCTTGGTAGACATATCCTAAGGCCCAGACTGGGTGCAGAGCTCCTGTCTGGCCCCCGTTGTTAGGGTGTGGGACTCCACAGCCCAACTGCCCCAGGCCCTGAAACCAATGCTCTGGCCTCCCAAGCCTCCTCAGATGCTGATGAACACTTCCCCCGAGTCCTCCTCTCCGGGTGCTCCGGATATGGGGACAC
This sequence comes from Emydura macquarii macquarii, assembly GCF_026122565.2. Taxonomy (NCBI): domain Eukaryota; kingdom Metazoa; phylum Chordata; order Testudines; family Chelidae; genus Emydura; species Emydura macquarii. Next base: position 7,885,159 of record NW_027130455.1, read on the forward strand.
CTGGCAGGTAAAATGAGGGACACAGGCTCTGCTCTGGGCTTTCTAAAGTCACAATAACCTTTACTGTCAATGAATATAAGGGTCTCTAGAAAAACAACAGGAGCCTAAATGCTCTTTTCCTTGTGTCCGTGCACATCCCTTCTTGTGAAGCCTTAGGCCCAGTCCGTGTGTCAGGCAGGTAGGCCCCTTGGCCCTCTACCTCCTGCGGTCTCTGTTATCCAGCTAGAGAGCAAGAACCAAGAGCAGATCTTGCCTTTAAATAAGGTTTCATCCCCTTTGTCATGTTACCTACTGACCAGTTTCATTATCTCAGCCAGGGGGTTGTAGCCCTATGCCCTTGGAGACAAACTAAGAGAACTAGTTTCCTTTACCCTGGCCATTCTTTCCAGCAAATCCACTGTTCTGACAAGCACCACTGATGACTCTTGTGCTAGTTGCTTCGGGGAGGTGCCCGGCGTTACAATAAACTGTTGGTCTGCCCTTGGCCTCTCTAGGCAGACACAACCACATACTCCAGCTGCAAGTCACATTCTTGAAAATGGTGATTATAATGTCAAGGGCAGGTCCCAATTTGATATAGCCATATACCAACCCATTATACCGTTCATTATAATGTACAACTAACATCGAGCTGGAGTAGTGGGTGTGCAGTGGTACCATTTGTGCAGGTTCCCCAGGAAGCAGAATCCTACAGTAAGAGACAAAGAAGAGCAGCACTTACACTGGGATATATCTGCCCTGTGAAGAGCACTATGACCATGATTCAAAGCCCATTGAAGGCAATGGAAAGATGCCTATTGGCTTCCATTTCAGTCAGGCCCTAAAGCAGTAGCCTATGGGCAATGCAACCCTTTCTCATGTGCGTAATCCTTACTAACACAAGAAGCCCCATTCCGAGACTGCAGGTCCAGTCCGGCACCCCTTTCTCATGTTAGTAATCCCCAGACAAGCAGTCCTGTAGGCATCAGGATTAGGCACTACATGTATCCATCAATCTTAATGGGCCTACTTGTTTGAGTGAGGATTGCTGATATGAGGAAGGAGTGTAGGACTGGGCTCAGTTCATGAGGTGCTGATGTTAAAAGCAATATAATAATTTAAGTATGAAGGAGGCATGGGGAGCTGTAGATTTCATCTATGTCCCTGAGGGCAGCATTTATCTCAGTACGTTGCATGGCATCTAGCATTCATAAAATCAAGGACAAATCTATTGCCCGATTTTGATCAAAGTACATTTTTTTCAGTTAATATAAGACCCTTTACAGTGAAAACTCTTTAGGGCCTTACATTACCTGAAGAAGATGGTTATTGATGAGAAAAGCCCTTTAAAAAGCTTGGTAAATGTGGATATTTAATGAATTGTGAGGTGATCAACTGATTGACATTTTAATGGGGAACATTACCAGATTATTGTCGTATGACCTGCGAACGTTGACTAATGCTGACTTTAATACAGATATCATTTAGAACAAGAGGGTAGTTCTAGCTCATTTCTCAGGAGATAATGTGTTGTAAATTCAATGGCAATGTTATCATTTTGATAGGTGGTCTCTTCTTTGTAAATCCAATGAGATCCAAAAATTATGTGACAATGATGGATCCTCTCCAAGAAACATATGGGAACATGATCGGAAGCCTTCTCTTTATTCCACCATTGATAGGAGATATATTCTGGTTTGCAGCTATTCTTGCTTCATTAGGTAAATATATTTGCTCTGCTGTTATATTGAATAGAAAGATGAGGTAGCAAAATAGAAAGATCAAGGGAAAGACAGCCATGGATAGCTCTGCTTGACATCACCTTTTGTGGGTTATGTGGTTATCTCTAATTCATAAAAATATATTATTTATTCCCTTGCCTAATGCTTCTTGTGCATGTTGAAAGTAAAATTGATAGAAATATTAAAATCACATTTCCATAGTACTAGGCAATGCCTTGTATTCACTTATTATCATCCCAATATTACAAATGGGGAAATGGAAGTGCAGAGAGGTGAAGTGACTTGGCCAACATCACAAAGGAAGTTGGTGGCAGCACCAGAAATAAAACTCCAGAATCTGTAGCTTCAAGCCCTGTGCACTAGACTACACCGCCATTTGTATCATTTCACCACTTATTTGTAGAATAAGAAACTTGCATACATAAAACCTGTTATGATTGTTCAAAACTGTCTTTGTCTGCAGGGGCAACAATGAGGGTCATTTTGGATATCAGTGGCTATTTGGCCATCATCATATCGGCATGTACTGTTACATTCTACACTTTACTGGGAGGACTGTACTCAGTTGCATATACAGACGTGATACAACTGATTTTTATTACGCTCAGTCTGGTACGTTAAATGTATTTCTCTGTTATCTGTTTTCTCAATATTGCATAAATAAAGATGAGAGACAAAATGCCTCTCTCATTTTCACCAGTCTCAGTCCAAAGTAGCTGCATTGACACTGGTCTCAGACCCCAAAAAACAAAAAGGCCCCAGGACCACATAAAGCCAGTTTTTTCAACTCTTACTTGGGTTGAATACCACTTACTCATGGGTGTAGTCTACTCACATGAGTAAATGCTATTCCATCTGAGTAAGGATTGCAGAATCTAGCCTATAATTGTAGTGGCTGGAAATAAAACAAAACCCAATGAGACGGCTATCTAAAAACACCAATTAATTTGAATAAAGCAACCATGCTCTTAACTACACAATGCAAGATACCAAATGTATCCACTTTACTTTGTATTCCACTTTACTCCACGCTGATTAGGTCTCAATTGGAGTACTGTGGCCAGTTCTGGGCACCACATTTCAGGAAAGATATGGACAAATTGGAGAAAGTCCAGAAGAGAGCAACAAAAATGATTAAAGGTCTAGAAAACATGACCTATGAGGAAAGATTGAAGAAACTGGGTTTGTTTAGTCTGAAGAAGAGAAGACTGAGGGGGGATATGATAACAGTTTTCAATTACAAAAAAGTTTGTTACAAAGAGGAGGGAGAAAAATTGTTCTTGTTAACCTCTGAGTATAGGACAGGAAGCAATGGGCTTAAATTTCACCAGGGGAGGCTTAGGATGGACATTAGGAAAAACTTCCCAACTGTCAGGGTAGTTAAATAATAGAATAAATTGCCTAGGCGGTTGTGGAATCTCCATCTTCGGAGATTTTTAAGAAGAGGTGAGACAAACCCCTGTCAGGGATGTTCTAGATAATACTTAGTCCTGCCTTAAGTGCAGCGGACTGGATTAGAAGACTCTCGAGATCCCTTCCAGTCCTACACTTCTATGATGGACCAGGTAGATGCAAGATTGGGCCCAGGAATGGGGGCAAACAAATGATTCTTTGAGCACATTTTCAGTTTTGCACCAGGCACAAAAGAGGTGAAATCTCTCTCTCTGTGTCTGCGTTTACCCAACATTAAAATGGAGATAATTCGTATACGGTGGCCCTTTCTGGTGGACTCTACCTTTCCTGTTGATAACTGAACATTTACATACCATATTCTTGACTTAGAGAATATGATACATAGAGTGAAGATTTTAACCTTAATGCATTAGTGAATTACACTGGGCTGGGACCGAAAGGCCTTGTAGAACAAACCTGGTAAGAAGGAATTTGAATGAGTTTGGGGGGATATTTTAGGAAAAAGAAGAGGGCGTGAGATACAGTAACAGAAATAAAGGGTGGCATGAAATGAAGACAAGAGCAGGAGGAGGAGACAAAAGGGACAGTTAGGCAGCAGACTTGAGATGGTTTAGGCAGGAGTGGGAGAGAAGGAGGAAATTAGACCAAAGGCAAGGCCAAAGATCTTGAATAGAATATAGAAGTGAGAGTCACCAGAGTGAAGGGATTCAGTGTTTCCGTTTTAATCCCAGTGGATCTGCGTCCCATTTGCCCTGCTCAACTCTGCAACGGAAAGCATTTATTACACTGCTGCTCAGGAAGTCTACCAAGCCCCTTGGATTGGGACAGTACAAACAGAATATCTGGGAAGGTGGCTGGATGACTTCTTATATCTGGTAAGAAATCTTTCTTGGGTGGGTTGGTGAGATTGGAAATTGGGCGCAGTAAATGGTTTCATCGTCTATTCCAAAGCCAGTCCACAGAACAGAGGTTCCTTCAGGACAGAGAATGCATGGATTTTAGTTAGCTAACGCATTGATTTTGCTTAGCTCACCGGAGAAGTACATTGAGCTGCTGGTAAGTGGGAGAGGAAATTAAAGTCTTCATCCCAGCCACTCTTCTTGGCACGAGGGATGGGTGGAGAGACTCCTGTGCTCAGGGCAGGGCAGGGCAGAGTACACTGGTTAGGGAGGCTCAGCCTCACGTACTTTCTCTCCTTTGGTCGTGCAATGAGAAAGCAGCTCTTCAGAGGGAGTGGAGGGATCAGTGCTCAGGCAACTGGTTCCACAAGTAGTGAAATCAGCTGGTGGACATCTCCAGGGCCAGGCTCCCATTTCCCACTCACTGCTGTCTTTGGTTCATTGAGCGAGGAAAGGCTGCTGGCATCTTTCCCCTAGGCTCTGTGGGACTGTGTTGTCCCACTGTTTTTTAAGCAGCTGAATATAGTCCTTCCCTCTCTCTCTCTCTCTCTCTCTCTCCTTTTACTAGAGAGAGCATAAGGGGTGTGTGTGTGAGAGAGAGAGAAGGACTCTCTCACATGTATTGCATCCTCACATGATTAAAGCTTCACTTTAGCATGATTGTAATGCCTGCTTCTGATTTCAAACTGAACCTGCCCTATTTCCAACCTGCCCTTTGGTGACCATTTTATATGGCATGATGTTATCCTTCTGTATGTGCCGTGGGATCAGGTAATGAAAAACAATACTATGGATGGAATTAAAGTCGCAGTGAGAACCCTTGGTGACTTTGGTGCAATTAACTTGTCATTAGTGTTATTGTGGGATGCAGTACAGTCATAAAAGTTTAGTGACAGGTGTAATAGCAATGGTCTCAAGTTGCGGTGGGAGAGGTCTAGATTGGATATTAGGAAAAACTTTTTCACTAGGAGGGTGGTGAAGCACTTGAATGGGTTACTTAGGGAGGTGGTGGAATCTCCATCCTTAGTTTTTAAGGCCTGGCTTGACAAAGCCTTGACTGGGATGATTTAGTTGGGGTGGTCCTGCTTTGAGCAGGGGGTTGGACTAGATGACCTCCTGAGGTCCCTCCCAACCCTCATCTTCTATGATTCTGTGATAATATGCAAGAGAGATCTCATGGGACCTGAAATAAAGAGGAAGGATAGATGGTCTTGTGGTTAGGGTACTAGACTAGGATCCAGGATAACTGCATTCAGTTCTCAGCTCTACCACAGTCTTCCTGTGTGATTTTGAGGTATTCATATAAGACCTGATCCAAAACGTCAATGAGAACCCTATTATCTACCATGGGATTTTGATCAGGTCCTTAAACTCTCTGTACTTCAGTTCCCACCATAAAATGGAGATAATCCCTCCTTAGTCTGTGTTGTCGAGTTAAATTGTAAACTTTTCAGGGCAGGAATCGTCTCTTGTTTACAGAATCTAGCACAATTGGTCTCTAATCTCGGTCGGGGCCTCTAAGCTATTACTACCATCACATAAATAAACCATCACACCAAAATAACTCAGTTGAAAAAACATTATCATGGTTGCAAAGTCTAGCACACAAAGTTAGAAAATGCCAGAATTAAGATTCTCTCTGCAACCTTAATTCGGCCCCGTGCGCTTATGTATTATGTTACAGTCTTTAATTATATGATCCTGGCCATTACCCTTACCAGGAAATTTGGCTTTGCCCTTAGCCCTGCTCAGTTGCTGTGTGGGTATGATGCATGCACAGTTTGGTCAGCACTAAGAGAGGTGAGAGCCTGGACCAGGCGTGAACTGTTATTTTTCAAAGGCGGATAACTTGGCCAAATTTGAGCAGAGTCATGGAGCTGGCAACAGGCTCATCCCTGAAGCAAAGGCCACCGCCCTGCCACATTTCAACTCTCTGCTCCCAAGCATCAAGGTGCTAGAACTATCCAAAGAAAGGGTCACCAGAATTTTTAACATGGGCAAAAAAGGCATTTTTCAGTGGTCACATTCTCAGGAAACAGCTGAACCGTTCTGATTGAACTTAAAAAAAAAAAAAAAAAAAATCATCCATAAGCCGACATCTGTGCTGGAAAATTTCAGCCCAAACAGTTAAAGTTTGTTAAAGGTATAAGCAACTGAAACCAGGGTCTTATAACGGGAAGTGTTGGGTAACCTTAATAATAGGAGGTACTACTTGCCCTATCAACAAACCAAATAAAATAATAGTTATAGGCAAGAATTATTGTATCATCGCATTAACATTTGAATGTTTCAGGTTCTTGGCAGTATCCCGTGGCAAACTTATTTCCAACGAGTTCTCTCAGCCTCCTCACCAAGACAAGCAAGGCTCATTTCCTGTCTCTCTGGGCTGGGGAGCTTGTTAATGGCCATCCCCTCTGTGCTCATAGGGGCAGTAGCAGCATCCACAGGTAAAACTAAATCATATGTCTTTAAGAAATGTCCTTTTTTTGCTCAAGATTTAAAAGCAGTGGCCAAGATTATTAAAATGGGGCCTAAAGATAGGGCTCCATTGTCCTGATTTAGGCACCTAATTAAGTAGCCTGATTTCAGTGCTGAGCATCTAGTAGCTTTCAGTGCCATCAATGGGAGCTGCTGGATGTTTAGCATTTTTGATAATCAGGCCATTTATTTAGGGGCCCAAATCAGAATACAGGAGTCTTCCAGCTTCTGGGTCAGGTGTTCAAGTACCTAATACATATTTAAATTTCAGTTGCGGGATCTTCATTACATTATCAATGTCTTCCATGTGTTTTACGTTGGGTAAATAAAGGGGCTGACACGTTTATGTTCTATGCACTGTACAATACATACACTTTAGTGGCAAAAGAAAAAGAATGACCAATAAATCTTGTTTCCCCCCCACTGTTTCATACTCACTAGCTTTACTGACTTGTGTCAGTATCATTGATCATGTGCAGGGGAGAAAATGCTCAAAGGAATTTAAAGGTTCAGTGATAAAACCAAAACAAACAATTTTCCTCCCCTCCCCCCAAAATCGTACCAACTCTACTTGGAGCAGGATCAAGCCTTTGTGGAGGTAAATAACTTAGTAAGATTCCGTTAAGAATTTGATATATATGGGCTAAAGCTGTCAGAGAAATCAGTACAAAGATCCCATCTCTCAGCAGTCAAGGTCTGGAGGGTGGACAAACCTATCAATGACCTGTTCCGAGAAGCAGCAGAGGGGACACTCATGCAAGCACATTGTGCACTCCGCATTGTGCACTGGATCAGCCGGCTCAGTTCACTGTCAGTTTACCCGGCCGTATTGGACCACTGTGCCCCTTTCTGATGCAGTGTATGGATTTGGCCGTAAAACAACATATATATGTTTTCTAGCTAGGTTTCTAAGGATTTTCAGTTCTCGTGCTTCAGGGCAAACACTGATCACCAGCTGAAGTCAGGAAACAATGTAATCTAAGTACTAGAACACAGTTCTTAGCAGTGCAATGATGGGTCTTTGTAGAAACACAGGTCTGAAGGCAACAAAATCTTGAATTAAATATTTAATTCTCAACTCTTTTTTCCTTCTGTTTTAAAGACTGGAATCAGACAAGCTATGGTCTTCCAACTCCAGTGGAGAGAGGAGAGTCAGCCATGATATTGCCATTTGTTCTGCATTATCTCTGCCCGACATACATTTCCATTGGTGGCTTGGGAGCAGTTGCTGCTGCCGTCATGTCTTCTGCAGACTCTGCCCTTCTCTCTGCCAGCTCTATGTTTGCGCACAACATCTACAGAAAAATTCTTAGGAAAGAGGTGACAGATTCGCCATTAGTATTCACAGCTGGGAGAAACTGGTGAAAATCTGTGCAAAACATTTGCCACCATTTCAGGTGTATGATTTCAGATTCCCGAAATGTCAACAGTTTATGAAATTTAGGGAGACTGGGATTTTAACATGATATTTGCTCTCCCCAATGCAGTCCTGCTCTCTGCTGGAAGCCCGGAGACCCCGGTTTGAATATGTGTCTGTCATGATTTGAGATGTGACCTTGGCCCAGTCATTTAGGCCCGGATTCTTCAAGGTATTTAATCATTGCTGTACTCAAAATTTCAAGGCCCAACTGATTTAGGAGCCTAATCTCATTTTCAAAAGTGATTTAGGCCCTTAGGAGTCTAAATCCCACTGACTGTCAATGATATTTTGGCTCCTAATTGCAGAAATCCTTCCATAAAATGATATTTGGCTAGGCATTGCAACGTCGAGCACAGCAATGCCCAAATATCTTTAAAAATCTGGGCCTTACCCTCTCTGAGCCTTGTTGTCCCCTTCTTTAAAGTGGGGGTAAAAACGTTTAAGTAGAGGTGTTGTGAAACGTAAATGCAGCTGTGGTTAGATGTCAAAAATTGTGTTGTAACAAAAGGTGAAATTCATGCATCACTCCTCCATTTCTCACAGCAATAGGGACTGATTAATTTAACAGAGCGTATGTTATTGACACAACACTCAGAGACTGATCTCACGCCCATTGCAGCAAATGGGAGTTTTACTATAAACTTCAGTGGGGACAGCATCAAGTCCATAAAGGTATATAAGGGTTTGTCTACACTTATCTCGGTGATTCGGCAGCAGTCGACCGGAGTTACGCAAAGTACGCAAAGAACTTGCATAACTCCCGTCGACTTCTGTGCTTCTCTTCTGCACGCCGTCTTTGCTGCACTGCGCCGACGAGAACCGCACTCCCGTTGACGCAGCACTACACCACTTGAGGAGGTGGTTTTAGTATGTCGACTTCTGGATCACTGAGCGGTCTTCAGTGACTGCTCAGTCGATCCAGATAAGTCGATCTGACAGCGGCGACTTTGCCACCGTCAGCGTCCACATAGCCTAAGTCAGAGGTGGCAACAGAATCCAGGAGCTACTGATTCCCATTCCTATGGTCACCAGGCTAGTCCATGCTGCCAAAGTCAAATTGGGGTTGCAAAAACACTGGAAGTTTGCAGAAGTTCTGTATACTGAAAATGGTGAATTTTGTTGATTATGGGTATGCGTAGCAGGGTGTCAGTGAGTTTGCCCTGTTTCTGCTTCTTTCACAGAGCCCGTCAGAGACCCTCAATTCTGTAACCACTGGTGCAAGTTTATTTATAAGTTGTGCTCCCACCACCTCTTCTCATACACCGCTTGCCCTCCAGCCAGCCAGCCCGCCCCAATGTACCTCTCTAAATGGGAGCTGGTGTGACAGGGGGCTGACTCAGCAGTCCTTGCTCAGCCCCCTGTCATAGTATGTCTATACAGAAGAAAAAGACACCCCCGGCTGGCCAGTGCCAGTCAACTCGGACTTGTGAAGCACAGGCTGCGGGGCTGATTCGTTTGCTGGGTAGACTTTTCAGCTTGGGCTGGAGCCTGGGCTCTAGAATCCTGCGGGGTGGGAGGATCCCAGAGATCGCTCCAACCCAAGCCCAGAAGTCTACACAGCAATGAAACAGCCCCACAGTCCAAGCCCCACGAGCCCAAGTCAGCTGACATGGGCCAGCCGGGGTTATTTCTTTGCTGTGCAGATATACCCTATGTTGCTCAGCTTCAGTATTTGATAGTAAGTTCTTACCATAAATTCTACTATGTACTTTGTTATTATTATTAGCTACTCGAATTCCAAAGATGTCTTTCAAAATGAACATGGCTCAGAGGTTTGAATGTAGAGTTTTTCTAAGTCAAGACTAAATTCAAATCCAGCCCAGGTTAGTCATGATTAGAGATAGACTTCAGCAGAAGAATTTAGTTCTCGATCCAAATATTGCACACCCCTATGTTCAGAGGTATTTGGATCCAGTTTGGTTCGTTAGAAGCTGCCTATTTTTAACATTTGGATCTGATCATTGTAAACTTGAGATCTGATTCGGGGTGGGATTGAAAATGAGTTAATGATGATTTCTACAACGACACTCTCTTATTTTACAGGCTGCGGAGAGAGAAGTTTTATGGATGATGAGAACCTCCATGGTAGTGTTTGGAACAGCAGCTGCAGGCCTGGCTTTTTACTCACATTCTATTTATGACCTCTGGTTCCTGAGTGGCGAGCTAGTGTACGTCCTTCTCTTTCCCCAGCTCTGCTGTGTCCTCTTCATTCCCAACACCAACACATATGGCTCAGCTGCTGGATTCCTCTTTGGGTTCCTGTTAAGGCTGCTAGCAGGGGAGCCTTCCCTGAAAATCAGCCCTGTTATCCACTACCCAGGCTGCTCCCTTGTGGATGGGGTCTACATTCAGCTGTTCCCTTTTAAAACTTTCACCATGCTTCTCACACTGGGGACTATAGTCACTGTTTCATACCTAGCAGTGTTTTTGTTTAAGAGAAACATCCTCCCACGCAAATGGGACGTTTGCAGCATAATAAAAGAAAACAGTACATTCGCACACCCCTGTGCCAGATAGAAAAACAGGTGGATTTACAAGCAGTTGGGCTACCAGAGAATCATGATTAAATGCAAGGCATCACTGAGCATTCTGCAGTTAAGTTTCCAGCCTTCTCTCTCCAATCATGAATTTTTGGAAGCCTTTGGTAGGTTCATAAATAAAACAAAAATTCCATTTGCACTGTGAAAAAGAATGAAGTCAGAATACGCAACGATTTAAGGGCACATGATGAAGGAATATGATCCTGCAGTGGTTAGGACTGTTAATATAATGAAATAATGCAATGCTTCTCTGAGTTCTTGGTACCAAAATGCAAAATGCAGTCGGGGTGAGAGGTTACAAACATTACACCTCCACATGGCTCAACAAAAGGGCCTGATTAATCCTTTAACAAATTGTATTGTATTCATAAGACACACAGAGGCTGATCCTGCTCCCATTGCAGCAAATGGGAGTTTTACTACAAACTTCATTGGGGATAGCATCAGGCCCATGAAAGTATATAGACAAGAATGCTTCATTTTGAATTTGACATGGTCCCCAGTGAAATGGCAAAGCCATCTATTGGGGGAGAGATCAGATGCAGAAAAGAATAAGTCACCCACTACTTTTACAATGCGTAAATTATATATTGCACCCACCAGGCTGTTGGAATCAATACTTTACATTAACTCTCCTGAATTTTACAGAGGTATGGTCTAGTCACAGATTAAACAGAAGTCTGAGAGCCAGAAATTCCTGAGTCTTGTATCTGGCTTTAACAATGATGCCTTCTTGTGGTCTGGCTCAAGTAATTTAAACTACACTCTTCATTTTTATTATCTGCAAAATGGGGACAATGACCCCAATTCAAAAAAATCACCTAATCGCATCCTCAGCTGTAAGCAACTGAGCAATTGTATCCCCAGTTAACAAAGCATTTAAGCACATGCTTAACTTTAAGCATGTGAGCAGTCTCATTGACTTCAAATTTTGAACATGCTGATGTGCTTTGCTGAACCAGGACCGACAACACTTACCTACATCACATGAAGCTGTGATGATTAATTAGCTAAGGTTTGTAAAGAAGTTTGAAGATGAAGAGTTTTAAATAAGGACCCAGTCCAGCGTCTACTGAAATCATTCAAAACTTTCAATGATTTTAACGTACAAGGCATGATACATGCTAAATACAGATTTCTATAGCACCAGCTGAACTGGCTACTTATCATTACATCACAGTTACCATATACAGATACAAACATATTACCCAGAAAGAAAGCAATGTAATCGACACAAACAATCTCAATCCTTAGCCTTACTGCTGAGCCTGCTAACCATGCTGGTGGCTAATGTAGACAGTTTGTTTAGACCAACTCATTGCATATAGGTTCTCTGAATAACAGTCAGATAAGGATTCTTCATCATTACTGATCTGGCTGGATTGGAAAGACAGCCCTAGAGGTAAAAATCTTACCAACTTACTACACCATTTACTTCCTACTTCTGTGATCCCAGCCATGCTAAAGTTATGCTATTCAGACAAGTTTCTTGGGAAGAGACCTCTTCCATGATTATTATTAAGATACAGTGCTACAATACAAGAAGCATTTATGTGAAGAGTGCTACTGATTATCATTCTACTCTATCCAGACAAAGTCTGTGACGTGGCTTAAACTGCATAAACAATTGGACCGCTCTGAACTTAACCCAAATCTTTATAAACCTGGCTTCCAACCTGATCATATCTCCTCAGTTTCTTTCCCTATTCCCTTTCTAATTTTCCTGTTGATAAAGAAACAAGGCTTGTGGCCTAGAGACTTTACAACTTTCTCTTCTCGTAGTGAACTTGAAAAAGCTAGCCAGGTAATATTACTATTTACATTATGGTAGCTCCGACAGGCCTGAGCATCATTGTGGTAGGCACTGTAAAGCCATAACAAAGAGGTGGTCCCAGCTCTCAAGAGCTTACATTGCAAGTCAGGTCTCTTACTGCAAATGAAGACTTAAGAAATATTCCAGGTGCTTTTATGAATTACAGAACTTTACATCCACTTATAACTGCCTGGAATTGCTACTGAAGAATGGCAAACAGCAGACACAAAGAGCTAATTAGACTTGCCAATGGTATGAAAACCTGTGAGAGCTACTGCCTAGATGAATGACCAAGAGGAGAAGAGACAGGATAGAAGAGGAAGTAGACGGAAAGACCACCAGATGAACCTTATCTGATGGGAGTCTTTTGATTCTCTCTCTTGGCTTATCTGTTTTTCTTTGGCCCAAAATGAATCATCCTAATGGTGGGAAATGCTTTGAATGCAGGAGGTTTGCTCTAATTAAAATCACAAACTGCACTTGTGTTTTTAATCTCCCTTAGAAAGCAAAAGAATCCAGACTTTAACATCCACGTAAGCTGTGGTTAGTGTGACTGTAAAGCTACAGTGGGAGCCAGTTTGGGTTTTACTTAACATACTGCCTATCATGCCATACTGCCTATCATTTTGATTGCCAGACTAACTTTCTCACCCAGTTCTAAAGATCAGGTTTGACTTGCAGTATTCCCAACCCCAAATCATGAGTCAAGCCCTCTAAAAGTCTAAAATCATCAGAATTAAAACATAAAAGCTTTTCACTGCAAACATGAAGGCTAGAAATTTACTTTTTAAGCAAAATTAAAGCTGGGAGTCTTGTGTAATCACATGATTCCAGTAGCTGGGGTTTAAGGAAAAAACACCAAATACTGTGACAGGTGCAATAAAATGTTGAGTCTTGGCAACACCACACTTGGTGGCAGACCCTGGCATGCTATTTCTTTTGTAGAGACTCCTCAGTTGCCTATCCCTCATATCCGATAAATAAAAGGGAGGTTGTGGCTATGAACCTGATCCGAATCCCACTGACTTCAATGGAAGTTGAATCAGGCTCCTATACAGAGAAAAGTTCCCATTGGCAACTTTTCTTGTTACTGTAATCACGTGGAACTACCAGCAGCAAGACATATGCTTCCAGCACCAACTCTTCCTGCTTTTTTCCTATTGCACAAGATTTACCACCACCAGCCTGGCCTCCATGCTCCCACAATGAGGGGAGAGTCAAACTAAAGAATAAAATTTTAAACATTGTGACACACTGTGTCTGAAAACAACACCCTAGAAACCCCATATTCACCAATGTCATATAGTTATGATCTGTTCTGTACAAAGTATGCCTTGTTTGGTATTATTTTAAAAGTTTTGATCTGCTGAACATTAATATCTTGTCATATTGTATGAGAAGTTATGAAACATGGTTGAATATGCTATTAGAACATGTTGCAAGGTGGGAAACTCCCACAAACAGCCTTTCAGGCACAACAATGGAGTGGCCAGACAGCGTTAATGACTCTCTCTTACCCATTCAAGTATAGATTCCACTACCAGGACTTGTTACGGTGGAGGCTTCACTCTGTAAGGTGTATGTTCACAATGGGGGAGACTGACCAACAAGAACGACCCCACAGGTCACGAGCCCCAATTATTCTAGCAAGCTGAAACGGACTGTAAAAGGGGGAATGTGACATCATGACTTGGCTTCTCTCTCTCCCCAACTCAACACCTGAAGGGTCATCTCAAAGACAAAAGGACTTTGAAAGGGGGGAAGGGAGTCTCAGGCCAGGAAGGTTACCCACACCCAGTCCCAGCCTGCATTTAAGAAACTACTTGTAGCAGCTAACAAGGGTGCGACATTGCTAATTCAAACATTGGTAGTGTTTAAATGGTGGTTTGAATAGTGATAGATCTTAGACTGCAATCTTATGTTTATTTCATTTGGTAAGTACTTCTAATCTCTTTACATTTGCCACTTATAATCACTTCAAATTTATTTTCCTGTAGTTAATAAACTTGTTTAATGTTTTATCTCAACCAGTGTTGTCTCAAATTGGAGTGTCTAGAAACGGTAGCTCAGTAACAAAAGTTGTTGCATGTCTTCTCCACAATGGGGGGGGGGGAGCAGATTTATTAATATAATTTTGGGGATAGACTCCTTTCAGTGCAGTTCTGACAAATTGTGGGTGAGGGGGTAATTGGCTGGTGCTTCTCTGTTGTTGGTTTGGGAGTGGCTAGGCAAGGCACTCATATAACCCAGTTGGGTGTGTCTCTGCTTGTAGATAGCCCTGGAAGTGTAGCTTCCTGACAACATCACAAGGTGAGAGGCAACTTAGATTAACATTCATTTGATCTAGCAATAGCTGGGTGTGATGCTCCGCATGCCATTGGTGATAACAGTGCCTGGAGTGGCTTGCTGCTTGTTACTACAAAGCATTGTGAGGGACAGCCCACGCTGGAGAGTGAAGAGGGCACGGCATTCCCAGTTTTCAGATTGCATGCCGGGAGACCCTGTCACAATAAGAACTTTTCCCACAGTGGGTTTTAAATCTGACCAGTTAAAGCCACAGCTAGTGCACTTCTGCCCAGCACCCAGCTCTGCCTTGCTTTACCCCATGGGGCCACCATCATCACAAACACCAATATGTTTATTGCTCATATCCCGGTACCACAGAATGGTGTGGGGTTGTGCATAGGCCTGTACTCTAAGTTGTCCAAGGTAAAAGTCCAACTCAGCCTCTTACATACAATTGTTTATAAAAGTCAGCCACGGTTAAAGACAGTCACCCTGAATTTTAGTCCAAACAGAAAGGTCTACTGATACCACCCAAGGACTGTGATGAGATTATCTGTGCTAACAGAAGGAGAATGGAACTGGAAACAGGCCAAAATTGGGGTGTTGGAAATTAGGCCTGATTGGTGGATGAAATGATGAGGGAATGTGCCATTCCACCCCCCACCACCCAACCCCCTTTTAGGATCCTTTAAAAAAAAAAAGAGAGAATTGTAATGCCAGTACAGGATGGCTGGACTGGAAGGAATGAGTTTTATCACCATGGCAATCACCATCTCCTGCGACCCCGTGCAGCTGAGTCATTTCTGATAAATTCTGAAGGGGCAAAGCTGCATCAGCATAAAACATTATGTGTGATTAAATTATATTCTGCAAAGTTTTTGCCCCCTCCTCAACGCCACAAAAGGTGAAGAAATAATGGAGCACATAGATTTATGAACAGTCTGGGGGAGGAAAACTGCCTTCCCCCTTTACCTCATAGCCAATGGCACCCCTGGCCCCAAAATCCATAGTGACACCCTTGAGTCTTCATTGTCCTGATCCTAAAAGACATTTTGGCTAGACTGAGCCAGAAAGTGAGATCCAGTTGACACAGTCACCTCACCAGCTCTGGCTAAGTCCTAAGTCCTGGAATGTGAGACTTGGGTTCCTGCCGTCAGCCTCTCCCTCCTGTGTCCTTTTCCTTCCCCAACTTACTTCTTCTCTTTCCTGTCTTTCTCCTTTTTCCTTCTGTTTATAAAGGGTCTGTCTTAGCCAGGCAAGACAACTGCATCTTTTGCAACTCTCTTATAAGCCCATGACCAGCTGAAAAGCACCTTAACAGCCTAATACAAGTTTACCAGGTCTTGGAGTGTCTGATAAGATCATAAGCTATGCCCCTGCTTCTCCACTCCTGAGGTTACAACTCACTACAAGTCATCCCCAAAGATGGAAGCTGCATTTTCTGACTTTACTGTTCTTTTCTATCCCCCACCTTGTGTGTGTGTTTGTCTTCAAGGAAGCAGGATCAGATTTAACAGCAGCTCCAGCCTATCTCAGCTAACTTTTTCTCTTTTCCTTCTAGAAAGGATAGTTCTTACCATCTTTAACACCCTTGGACAGATTCTCAATGGGGGTTTCCTTATAAACACTCTCTACAATTAAAGGGAAAAACAATAAAGGATATTGTTAAAATGAAAGTCTTACTTAATTCTTTCTATTTAAAATGCTTTAGCTGGTTTTCCTTCTTTTTCTGTGTATGTCATATGAGATAATAAAGATTTTTAATGAGGGCTTCACCATGGGACTAAGCAGGTCGAGGTCTCTGTACTCATAACCCCAAACCTTGTTTAACTGTTTAGTGCTGTACAATGACTGGGTCATGTTAACATCTTTGACTCTCTGGGATCATTTACCCCACCAAAATTAACTCAACAATGACAACTGAGCTTTGTCTCTGTATGTGATGATGATAACTCAAGTATTCCAATGGCATTGAGATGTCCTCTCCTTAATCATGGCCATGGGTAGGCCCCCGTACAATACTTCTGGAGACATTAACTATTCCCCCAATCAGCATGAAAGATTTTGGGGCAAATTGTGGGGAATAAGATTCTACACCAACTCTTGGGCATACAGACAGCAGTGGTCCATATGAATGGTTTTATAAGGGGCTATATTGGCTTGGAACAAGCACTCACCCTATGGGCAATGGGACTGGGTGGAAAGAACCATTAGCATGCTAGTACTGCAATGTGTCGGTAGAACAGGGGCTGGCCTTGTAGCAGAAATCTGCTTGTTCTCACTGGAGTTCCATAATACTTGCAAGGAGACCAGCAAACATGGAACTACATGTCATATTACAGTAATAATCAGCACTTACATAGCACTTCACATTCATTAGTTCTACAAAGTTGGGTAAAAGCTTCATCACCCCTGTTTTACAGATGAGGAATCCAGGGCACCATAAGATCAAGTGACATGGTTACAGAACTAAGTGATGACACAAGCAGGACTAGAACTCAGCTCTCACACCAGTATCCATTTCAGCAGACCACTCTATGGGATACTTGGCTAAAAAGCAAGTGGAATGCATTTTAACCAAATATTATTATATAGATCACTCGCTACCAAGTTGTTATTCTTTTGCTGTTGTTCCACTTCCATATCTTGGGTTTTTTTGTTTTTTTTTTTAAAGGGGGGTGGGGGGAGTGAGAGAAAGACATCCAAGGCCTTAAACATTCAACCTATCTAGGACATCACAATGGGATAGTCATAACTTCCCAAGGACAGACTTGAAATTTCAGCTCAGCATACTTTTGCATAGAGCACTACTGAAGAATTTCATGAGCCTCAATCAGCACTTGGTTAGCACCGCCTTAAAATGTAAACCCCTTAAGCAATGTAAAGGGCTGAATCCACTCAATGCACTTGGCACATTTCAGGCCTTACAAAGTTGCTATGCATTTCATGCTGCAGGCTGTTGTATAAGCAGAGAAAAATGAGGGTTTTCCACTTAGGAAGAACCAGCCTCACTGTAAAATTACAAAGATACAATCACTTGCAACACTCCTTAATGCCTATGTAGCACTTCTCATTTTCAAAGCATTGTACAGATACTAATCCGTCCCCAGAACACCCCCACGAGGAAGGTGGTGAGTGTTACTATTCCCATTTACATATGGGGAAACTGAGGTGCAGAATGATTTAGGGACTTACTCTGGGCTCCATATTAAGCCACAAAAAGCCAACTCTTAAGGTGCTCAGGTACCATGCTGATGAACATGATCTAAAAACTTAGAAATGAGAAATTTCTACTTACTGGAATCACAGGTTTAAATCCCACAATGGTCAATTTAGCCTCTCACTTTTCTGATGTACCATGGATAAAGGTCCAGTCCTAAAAAGCCTTTATTCATGTGTTGTTTAGTTCAGACCTGATGAAGAGCTCTGTGGAACTCCAAAGCTTGTTTCTTTCACCAACGGAAGTTAGTCCAATAAATTATATTTATTCACCCACCTTGTCTCCCCCCATTTATTCATATGAGCAGTCCCTTTGAAATCAATGGGTGTAGTCACATGGCTGAGGGTCTGCAGGATCAGCCCCAGACTGAGAACCTGGCAGCTTTACTGGGTATGATGTTTTCTGAGGAGACTTTGAAAACTGAGACCCTGTCAGCTTTGCACAGGCAGTAAAGATCTTGTATCTCACTGTCCAAGAATGGGGTATAATCTACCACCCTTAGCCAAATTCTCCTTCTCTCGCACCATGGGCCAATTGCTTTATTTCATTTCAGTGGTGATGGATTATAGAGATTAGATAAATAGTAAAGCTCTTGAGAATAAATGCTTGGGGATGCTTTATAAATGCAAAATATAATAAAGTAAGGCCATTGGGGTTTTAAAAAATTTTTTAAACACATACATTTATTTATAGCCGTTTTTAATTAAAATTCATTTAAATCTTCATACCTTCAGCTGTTAATTAAAACCCTGACTCAGAGGTCTTGGAGGAGAAAGGGATATCGCAGATTATGATTTGAACAGTATAAAATACCCAAACTCCTGGCTCTCTTTTTTAATATCTATTTTTCCATTGCTGTGACAGCCCAGTTCTTGAAATATTATTTAATATTTCAGGATATCGAGGTTAAACTATTGTAGAGAAGAGAGACAGTGATCATTAAATTGAAACTGAATATTCAGGCTGATTTGAAAGTGAACTTCAGTTCAACTACAATCAAGAGGCTGTGACTTAGGAGCAGTAGGTCAGTAGGACTTGTGCATCAAAGTGATTTAGGTGCTTTTGAAAAATCCCACCCCCTTACTGACTGGGACATGACACTGGGTGCCAGTCTGGGACATGCTGCGTGCACGTCAGCTTTTGGATCATACAATCATTCCAAACACTTTGGGTGACGACTGTTATTTCTTCCTACAGATTCTTACCACACAGCAGGAATTCAAAGTGAGCTAATTCACCACAATAGGGCATTTGTATATCCAAAAAATAAAAAAACAAAACAAAAAAACAACAAAACCTTAATAGTTTTCTAATCATAACACTTTCAATCTTTTATGAAGTGCTTCACAGTAGTCCAGGGATCAGAATTATTTTATAATATAGCCTTTGCAGAAAATGGCTCTAAACATCCCGGGCCTGGTAGCCATGATTGTGTTCTATGCGGTAACATTGGCAACTGGGATTTGGGCTGCTTGGAAAACCAAAAAGGAGGAGAAAAATGCAAACCAAAGCAAGGTTGCCATGGTGGAAGGCAGAAACATGAACATTTTTGTGGGATTATTCACCACAACTGGTAAATTTGTTTAATATTAAATTCCTGTTCTGGTTTATAATCTATATTTTAGATCAATAAGCTTCTTAAATGCTGTTGAGCTTCTTCCTTATATAATTAACCTAAGAAACTATCCTCTACATGTATTTGGTTTCAATTTTTTTGGGTAGGAGAATTGTTCTTCTATGTACCTACTTTAATTTTATTGGCGCTCTGGGTTTGTTATTTTTTCCCAGTAGCACAGGGATATCACGTCAGAAATCCTCCCTCTTCTATCTCATTATACCCTCAAGGAGTGCGGTCTAGGGGTTAGGGTCAGGGGACTAAGTATCATGGTTTCTGTTCTCAACTCCAGCACAGATCTGCTGTGTGACCTTGGGCAAATCACTTTACCCATCTATGCATTACTTTTCCCAGCTGGGGAAATAGGAACAGTATCTTAGTTATCTCTGTGAAGTGTTTTGAGATCTTCAGAAGAAAGCTGCTTGTAAGTGAGGAGTGTTACTATACAAAATACAAACGTCTGTCAGCCACTGAAACACATACATGCTTCACCACCCAAACTTTTGACAATTCTACTCAGTTCTAACATGTAAGTGTAATAGAATAAGTGGAGGCCTCTATTAACTAGCAGACTAGACAAATAAGTCTGAATACCATGTAGAATGTCTTCCCACTGAAACTGTGGAACAGCCTCCCAAGCGGAGTGGAGTGGGTCCCATTTGTGTATGCAGATGGAAAAAGCCTTAGAAAATAAACTGAAGAGAACATTGCATGGCAGGAACATTGACTATGGCCTGATCCTGCAAAGCACTGAGGAGGAGATTTCCAAAGGCACAAAGGGGAGTTAGGTGCCCAATGGGGAATGCCTGGGAAATCTCCGCTGAGTGCCTCCTGCAAAGTGTCAAGCATCCTCAGTGCCCACTGCAGTCAATGAACGGTGTCAGTCATTCATAAATGTGAACCTTAAGGGACTTAACAGGGTCTTTCCCACCTCTCTGATTGGTTAATAGAACTATAGCAAATTGATACATCCCTACCTGGAGCAAGTAAACAGAAGGTTCAACAGAACTAACCCAGAGACAGATTAAAAAGTGGTACCTGAACTAGGGATGGGAAGGAACCAACTAAAATTTTACTTCCTTTAGTTTGCCTACCAAGTAGGATGAAAGGAAATGGGAGTCCATTTTGCTGGCAGCATTTAAACCTGATTCAAAGCACTGCTATACTGGATAGTACTTCCACAGGGCATTACAATATTTTGAAGAACTGAAACCGGAAGTTCAGAAATTCAGTGGTCTATTCCATTCTTTTCACATTTCTTTACCCTGCCATCACTACTACTAGAGTACCTCATCCCTGTTCAGGTACAGTGTTTCCTAAAACAAGATTTGGCCTCATAACCAAATCAGAGAGATGACTATGTGTATATAAATGTAGTGTATGGTAGTTGTGAGGTTTGTGCCTGTGGGTAAGTACTAATAGGGCACTTAACTTTTCATTTCCTTGCTTCTGTGGGTTGTGTGAGGTATGTAGCAACCTTACCTGTTTCATAACAAATGTTTGTGAATAATGGTTAAGCATACTATGTTGTGCCTAGATTCCGATTCTCTGGTTTCACACCTACATGCTGGGAGAATGGGGGAGCTGTGTCGCAGCAGAGGAGGAGTAAGGCAAGGATCTGTGCCAGGAGGCTTGGGGTCTCCCCCCAGCCATGCAAGGTGTCTGACGGCAGAATTTAGACAACTTCTATGATGGTCATTGCTGATGATTTCAGCTATTTAATAAATGATCAGGGCTCACACACTTGCTTTGTTTCTCAACAAAAGCCTTTATTGTTCACTTATTTTCTTGCTCTTATTCATGAAAGAAATAGTTGGACAATATGGCCAAAGTTCCCAGACATGGGTGCTTCGAGAGAGGTACTTAAATTCATATTGAGATACCTAAATAGAAGTGGCCTGATTTTCAGAGGTGCTGAGTGTCATGGTTACTGGGCTAACTGCATGTGATGTACTGTCTGGTCTTTCCAAGCACACCAGCTTCTAGGGCTCAGAAAGAAGTAATGGCCTTAGTGTGGAAACCTGGGTTTCTCCCACTCTCAGACCAGGCACTGGGTTGCAGTTCCTGGTGTGTCAGCCATGATTAGCTGAGCAGATCTGACTGCTTAGATCCTGCAGTTCTATTCCCTCCCGAGCAATGAAATGGCCAACATTGTATTTAAAAAATAAGGAACTGTTTTCCTAGCACCCCCTGCCCCTCCTGATATTACTATTTTTATTAATAATATTAATAATTAATATTAATTACTATTAATTAATAGTAATAATAGTAATAATAAGCAGTACTCACCTACATTCACCAGGGGTATTCCTTGCTTTTTGTAGCACTCAGCAACTCCCAATCTCATTGTACAGAGATGAAGAAATAAGAGACGTCCCTTCTAATAAGGGGCTGTTGGCAACCCTACCCCAGGGGCAATGACAGTGGTAATTAGAGACAAAGCAGCATCCTTAAAGCAAAGTATTATTTATTTAGAACAGTGCTTCTCAACCAGGGGCGCCTGTACCCCTAGGGATACACAGAGGTCTTCCAGGGTTACCTCAACTCATCTAGAGTAATGTTTCTCAACCTGAGGGGGGGGGGTCGCAAACCCCGGGGGGGGGGGGGGGGTCACAGGATGGGTTTTGGGGGGTTGCAAGCGTAGGGCTGACAACAGAGGCTGGAACGGAGGGCAATTGCCTGGGGCCCCAAGCTAAAGGGGCCCTGCAACGCTAAGTTACACGCTTCCATCCCAGGCAGTGGGGTTCAGGCTTCAGACTCTTGAAATGGGTACAGTGGTCTGGCAAGTTTGAGAACCACTGATTTAGAGCAAAAGTACTTGAGAGAAAACCTCTTAAAATACAACAAAGCATAATGCAAGTTCTAGTTCTTCCCTAAGGCTGATGAGGCCCAGCTCCTTCAGTCTCCTCCAAAGGGCCTGTCTGGGTCAACCTGCCTGTTGCCTCCCCACTATCCCCAACTCTTTAGTCTTCTTTTGATGGCTAGTTCCCAGCCTGGCAAAACAAGGTTTGCAGTGGTTTGGGATCGTGATAGTGGTGAATTTTCAGTAAGCGTGAACAGCAGGGTGTAGACGAGCGTATTCACCAACAGAGTGCCCTCTCCTGACTGAGCATAGCAGCTCTCTCCTTATCTCATGCTACCCACCAACAGTTGCTCTGGTCCTTCGGTGATCTGCCTCTTCTCACAGCTCGGCCCTCGTACCAGTCCCACCCCTTCCAGCGTAATAAAGTCCAACAAACAACAGTCTGATGTTCTTACAAAATATCTTGTTGTCTTTCCAGGAAAGAATGCGGGGGGGAAACAAGAAAGATGAGTTCCAAGCAACTTGGGAAAAGTCAGCTGGTAGAGGGAGAAGCAGGGAGAAGCAGGGAGGGAGCAGCTAAACTCTCAAGAATAGACAAAGACCAGCTGGGTTCACCTGCTGTACTCCAAGAACCATAGAAGGATTGATATTCCACCACTGGGAGGCAACTCAAGAGGTGCACCCAGATTACTGGAGTTTGAGGGAGAAAGAAATCAGAACAGCCCCACGGGACTGGGAGATCTTGGAGACAACTTCCTAGAGGATAACAGAAGCAGCAAGTCAGCACCATAAGCCAAGCTCTCCTCTACATCAGCAGCTGGCAGGTTGAGGAATTAAAGCTGCAGCTTCAAAGAGACAAGTTGCACTTGGAGACCAAGCAACTTGCAAACTGGGGGCAGTAATGGCAGCATGAAAAAGAAGAGAGAACAGAGAGAAAAGGAGCATCATTATGAACTTGAAATGGAGAAAATGCCCCAGTTGCACCCTGATACTGCAGGTGAGGGCAGACCTTATACATCTGGGTCCTCAGACTGCATACTTTCTGAACTGCTGCCTAACTATAGGAGGGGGCTGACACGGATGTGTTATTAAATGCTTCTGAGCTGAGTTGTGAATTAAATCGGGTAGCCCCCAACGACTGGATTCAGTATCTGTCACCTTTACTTATGGGGAAGGCCCTGCAAATTCTGCTGCAACAGTTGAAGCTGACACCCAAATTAATCTACAGGGGAGATGAGCTATGCTGAAGTTGCATCCCAAACAAGGGGGTTTATCAGAAGATAGGGGACTGGCTGGGGTGTTATCAGTGTTAATGACATTTATGCGTCTGGAGCAGTTCTATAAGCTCAGTCCAGCTAACCTAAATCATTGTGCCAGTGACCCAAATCACTGTAGAAGCTTGAGAAGGTTGAGGGAACCTGACAGTGAATATGCTGCGGAATATTCCTTTTGATCTATTGCTGGGAAATGATGTAACTGGATTGAACCCAGACGACTCAGATGCAAATCTCAATGGTGGTGAGAAACCTGAGGCATGGCTGACAGGTGCTATGAAGACACTCAGCTGGGAGAAGGGAAACCAAGGCAGCTGAGGATCACTGTCAAACCTATGGTACCCATCAAAAAGAGGAAAAAGCACAAGGTAAGTGTAAAATCATTGCTTGAGGGAATGCAGAGACTGCAACAGCAAAGAAATAGCCTGATTTTCAGAAGCACTGAGCACCCACAAATCCCATTGAAGCCAACCAGGCACCAGAAAAGCCACTTGACTGAACCACCTGAGTTGGATAGGATGGAGAAATCCTGCTTACAGTCATTTACACACTGAAAGCACTTCAATCATTTTATCCTTCATAATGCTGCCATACAGGTTAAATAAGGGCAGCAACTGCAGAAGCATACATCACATCAGTGGCCGGTATGAATTACTTATCAAAGAACCTTCCTAGTGTCTTAGTAGTTCCTAAGTGCCTTGTTGAATAGGGATAGATTTAAGAATATGATTAAGCTGGGAAATGATGTAACTGGATTGAACCTAGAAGGCTCAGATGCAGATCTCAATGGTAGTGGGGAAACTGAGGCATATGCTTAAGTGCTTTGCTGAACTGAGTGATAGGCGCTCAGCATCTCTGACAACCAATCTATTTAGGTGCCTAGCTTTAGTGGCCCACATTTTGCAAATTCACTCTGTGACATTATGTCCTTGAAGTTCTACCTTTGCTTCTGTCTCATACATCTTATCTTCTGGCGAACAATATTATGGTGGCTCTAAAGTGAAGGAAAACCATATAATTTCTTCATTTTCTCAATTTCCTCCTACATTTCTTTTTTTCCAGCCCCTGGGATTGGAGATGGCATCAATGGGACTTCTGACATCATGTACCTCCCGACACGAGGGCTGGCCTGGGTCCTGGCTCCAGTAGGATATGTTCTAGCTTTTATCATTGGTAAAAACAACAATTTGACACTTAAGTTTTTCATTTCAAAGCAGTTTTAGCAACATGCAAATTTAGCCTTCTTGTGCAGATGCCTGAACTCTGAGTTGTCCAAGATAACAGAAGTCCAACTCAATCGGTTGCATAAAAGTAGTTATGAAAGTCAGCAAAAGTTGGAGAAAGACAGGAACAAACTGGATTGTTCACATTAAAAGAACTCTCATTAGGGGTCTTCAAGGATCCTGTAAAATCATGGTTTGGCTTAACAATGAACAGAAAGATTCTAGAAATGGGAGAAAATGATTACTGTTTAAATCACATGTGTTTTAATTGGTTTCTTTTAATGAAATGTGGTTGCTCCCACTTCTTGGACACTGCTTATCTGGTGGATGGGTGAGGGTAAATTTTACCATCATGGCTGCCTCCCCCATCATTTCCTGGGATCTCAGTCATCATCCTGATCCTGAAAGGCAACTAAAGCAGACTTGGCCAGAGAGAAAGCCAGATGAAATTGCCATTTTCACCAGCTTCGGCTAAACCCTGAACCCCACCTGGGTCTCAAGACTTGAGTTCCTGCAGTCACCCACCTCCCTCATGTGTTATTTGCCGTCTCTATCTTGTCCCTTGTCTGGACTATCTTTCTCATTCTATCTTCCATCTAATAAGAGTTTGGCTTAACCAGCACAAACAACTCTACCTTTTGAAACACTGCTGTGAGCCTGTGACCAGAGAGGCAGCTAAAAGCCATGACCTTTGACAGAGTAACATAGGGAGAAGTTTACCAGGTCTCAGAGTGACTGATAAGACCATGTGCTGGATCTGTGTTAATCTAGAAGTGAAGCTACATGTGAAAGTCAGCACCAGAGACAGAAGCCGTATTCTCTCTTTGCTATTCTTGTCTCTCACCCTTTTTGTGCGAGTTTGTCTTGTATCTGATATTTAGCGATCAGTGTTTTAACTGCTTTTCCTTCTTTTTCTATGTCTTTAATAAAAGATTTAAGATGTTTAGTGGTGGTTGTTACAGTGGAAACAAGCCAGCTAAACCTGAATACCTGAACTGCACATAATCATTTAATGTTGTAACACACAAGTGCTGTAACAATGTTTTGTCACTTATTGGGCCCCAGACACTCTCCTGTCCGCACACCAGATACCAGAGTCCAAATCAGAATGTGAAGGTTCTACTCATTTGTGCCTGATCCCATTGAAGCCAGTGGAATGACTTCCACTGGCTTCAAGAAGTGTTGGATTAGACTCCAGCAACCTTTTACTTATGAAGCCCTAGCCTTGTTCCCTTGAACTCAGTGACAAAACTCCCATTGACTTCAAAGATGCAAGATCAGCCCCTTAAATGATTATTATTGTTATCGCTGGGCCAAAACTTGAGGTCTTTGCTCAGTGCTTATTCAGACACCATCCTACTGAGGTCAATGGAAGCTTTCTGGAGGAAGGATTTCAAGATTTTGCCCATTATTTGTTAGCATTTATATAGCACCAACCGCATGCTAGGCACTTCAGACAAAAGATAGGCCCCTGCTCTGGGGAGCTTCCCCTGTAAATAGATGGCCATAACAGATGAGGGAAATGACAAAAGAGAGTGGGACAGCAAAGAGGACAAGCATTAATCTGTGTGATTCCAAGGTTTTCTTTGTTATCCTCTCATGAGAGAAAGACGAGGTTTGTAAGCAATAGTTTTTATTTATTTTATTTTATAGGATTTATTCAGAGGGAAGAGTGCCACCTACTGTTTCATCAGTACTGCATTGGGTATACACAATGTTTCTTCTACTCTATAGCACTCTTCCGATGCGAAATGAATTCAGCCAGATAAAGATGAGTGTATATGTGCTTGAGAGAGCAGAGCTATGAAATGTGCCGCCCTGTGGTGGGTAGGAGCCTCTTAAGACTACGGTTTGGGGGAACGGACAGTCCTTGCCTTGCTCGGGGTATACAAGATTTTGTCCAAAAATGAATTCATTTCCCCCTCTCTGAATGCAGGAAGGAACAAAGTAAAGAGAGGATAAACTAAAAATAGATGCTCAGTCTCTTGGGCCCTCTGGGTCCCAGCTTGTCTATAGGCTTTTTATCATCCTGACCAGGGTTAGAATCCTTCCTTTGATGCCTCCCGTCTCTTTTTAGTAACACCTGATCTGTACCTAGACCAGGCAGTCTCAGGGGTGTCTGGGTCAGCGACCGTCTCCCTCTTCGTTGATCTATCCCTGTAATCAGCTGTCTGAGGCACAGGAGCCTTCCCCAGTTAACTGCCCCTTCCCGAGGCAGATTTTACCTTTTTAAGCTTCCTCCCTTCAGGCAGAAAACGCCTTGCATGTGTGTCTAGTTTAGTGCTGGCCAAACCCAGAAGAACTTGTTAGCTTCTTCCTTGATAGGATGTGCGTGTGCCCCCTCACATACGCCCCCACTCAAGTTGGAAGGGTCGTCTTGGGGAGGCTGCCTCCATCTCAGACTTCCCATGGAGTTAAAAAAAATCATCATTAGCAGGGGCTTTTCCCAGCCCGTGCTGCTCCCTAAAGCTACAGAGCTGTAGCACGAAGTACCCTCACATTATACGTGGTTCAAGTCTTTCATGGTATGCAACCAGAACAGAGGAGCATGATTCATGATCAAGGAGAGGGGCCTGCCCAGCAGGTAATACCTGAGGGAACCCATGGCCTACTTAATCGGTAGCACCTCCTTTTCAATAATTAGGTAGGCCTTTTCTCTAGGGAATAGCTTCAGCGCCTCAGCTGGGAGGTGTAGTTAGTCCCTTGATGTGATCTGAGTTCCCTGGGGAAAGCCCATGTGTCAGAAGAGGTTCGGGAGCCCTAGGGGCTATCCCTGTAGCTTTCACTGAGCAAAGGGGAACAGCCTCTGGGGAACTGGCTGCATAGTTGACAATTACTAATATGTACTGGTGCTCTGATGTGGACCTTTCCAGGGACCCAACCATGTCCATTCCAATTCTTTCAAAGTGTGTCTCAACCAAGGGCAGAGGGACCAAGGGGGGCATGGGAGTCCCTTTGCCACTGGTACACTGAGCAGGAGGAACAGTATTCTCTCACCTCTTGATGCACACCCAGCCAATAGAATCAAGCTAGTCCCGGTATAGATAGTATTTTCTCTCTACCCAGATGTCCAGCACATGGGAAGCTGCAACCCTGTCCAGTGTTACTTGTGAGACACCATCAGCTGGACCCTTATTAACCCATTTATGGATCTCTTTCAACTCAGCAGAGATGCTCTTTTTTGAGCACAAAGCATGGATATTGCTTGACCCACTGAGGTGCCATTACATCTCCATTTACACACAGACAATTGGTCATGTGAACAAAATTCTCACCCTGTAGGAGTGCTTCCTTATCCAGGTTGGACAAGGAAGCACTTTTCTTTACCTGCAAGGGCTGACTGTTTAACAGCACACACCCGCACTACAGGTTAGGAGAAGAGAAAATATCATATATAACTAAAACTACAGGAAGAATTTACTTCCAGTGCACTAATTGCCCAACTTGGAATCATTGCAGAATATTAACTCCATGCAGCCTGACTCTCCTTTGAGACCAGCTGTATGCCAATGTAACTCCATGGAGCTGATTTACCTGATTTACAGTGGTGTGAGATGATATTCAGGTTGCATGGGTTTTGGAGGAGCCAGGTTTAGGACACAGCATCTGCATCCTGTACTTCTCCTGGCTGTACTTTTTCAGGTGCAGAGATAGCATAAACCAGGATCTGGCATCTGTGCATTTTGTTCAGACTGTTTTACTCTAATATCACATACAAAATAGTCACCAGGGAAATCTGCATAGGTCAAAGTGGGAAATTTTAGTCTTCAGTTTGTCTTTCCTCAAATGTTGTATCCCTGTGGACACACACCAGGCTTGCACTTTATTTGAACTCTGCAAAGCTTTATTACTGCAGTTCTCCAACTACTTTCATGGAACAGCATGGGCCCCCTCTGGCGGCTAGGTTAACACTGGTCACTTGACTAACAGCTCAGCATAAAGTGATCCAGAACATCGCTATAAACAAAATAACTGCCTTCAAAAGGTTTTAGCCATTTAGGTAAGATTTTTTTCCCCCACCCAGAAATGGTGCTCAGGGTAGGAGGAGGAAGATGGGAGGCACCATTGGGTGCCACAAGCACACTCACACATGGCTAGAAATAACTGCTGCACTTGTGTCCAGAGAACACAAGGAGAGTGGGGGCTACCACCCACATTGGCACCAGCCTCTCGCAAAGGGACAGGAGAGAGAATGCCCTCACCCTGTCTATACCAACTAGGAGAGACACTCCCCACACTGCAGAGTATAGTGTTCTTCTTGAGGCTCAGAGAGCTTATATTTAACATGACATTATTACTTAAACACCATACAGCACAGCAACAAGCTCCTGCTATAACTGACAGCCAGCCACAGCCCGCTCTGTCCTGGCAGTCCAGAACCCTGCCTTCAAATGGCGGATGACCTTTGATCTCTGTTGCCACACCCCACATCCTGAGGGCACAATCACAGCTGCTCCCCACTGGGAGGGCACTCGATACAGTACAGTGTAAATGTAAAGGGGAATGTACCCGTGGTACTGCGGTTAGTCTTGTATTCTACAGGGCTTGTGTCTTCACATTGTCACCTCCATGGGCCTTACAGCCAAAGCTGAGCTCTTAAAGATCTAGCGCAAAAGAAAACCTTCAGTTCTTAGGTATGTTCAGGACAGCAGCCTCATGTGCAGATCTATAAAGAGAGTCTGAGTGGCTCACATCCAGAGACTCGGCGGGGAAAGTTCTTGCTGTATGTTTAGAAGGCTCACTGAGTTAGAACAGTATTGAGTTACCAGTATCTATTTCAGTGGCTAATACAGGAAATTGCATCATCACCGCTTAATCATCATCATTGTTCAAGAGGCTGCATGACTAATATTTCAGCTGCTGTTTTGCTAGAGCCCAGTGGGATGGATTTCATTTGATTTGCCACTGCCTGTTCCCAGCCCCATAGCACCGTATTCCATCAAGGGGCTGGACTGAGCTGCACAGGATATGACTGGATGAGTCATATGCCTTAGACCAGTGTTTCTCAACCTCTGTGATGCCAGGGACCGGCTTACTGCCTTCCTAAATTGTGGCAGGGAGGTGGCAGGGACCAGCGCCAGTCCACAGACCAGTCATTGAGAAACACTGCCTTTTAGACCACAGCCTCCACAGCACAAGACCCAGAGGACCTGTGCAGCAACCTCCGTGGAGGTTTATAGGAAGCCTACCTCAGGTATAAGGAAGAGTCTTCTGACTTATGCTCCCCCACGTAAGCCAGCTTTAAGGCTGGTTTGTAGCATCAGGACAATGCAAAGCAACTTCTAGTCAAAACCAGCCACGTTATAAAATGAGAAGGACAGAGTACCCATGGGAGCTATTGAAAACAAGCCAGAAGTTTAAATGGAAAGGTTAAGCAGGATGAGGTTAACCAATTAATCTTCCTGTTCTCAGCCTCAGTCTGCTCACACCACCACCACCCTTAACATTAGAAAAATCCCATATGAGAGCTTAAAGGTGGGAGGCAATGTCAGAGTTCTGTGGATTCCCAAGACGTGGTGGTGGAATGCTAAAAGTTTGTAATGGTATGATACAGGGAGGGGGAATGTCAGGTTTATAGGGAAAACAAAGATGTTACAAATGTTGTTTAATGTATATTAGCCTTTTGTACAGATAACTGTTTTCATCTAAAACAATGGAGTTGTGTGCCATTCGCACTATTGAACTCTGCAACTGAATATATTTATTGTACTACGGTTAATGAATTATATCAAGTACCATGGATTGGCAAACTAGAAAGTGTATCTTGGAAGTTGGTTATATGAACTTTTGTATGTAGTAAGGTCTTTTTTCAATCCTTTCCTCTAATAGTTCAGATATTTTTATGGATGCATCTTTATGATGGAGCATTAACGTCAGGTGAACCTCATAGTTGAGGAATCGAATTCAGGTGAGCATCCCACATCTGGATGTTTATCAGAATTATCTGAACCTCTTTGACCTTTAGAACCAGCCTAACTTGTAAGAGACTAGGCATTGCAGGGACATGTAATGTCATAATATACGTTCTGGGCCCGATTCTCAATTAGCATAGCACCACTGATGTCACTGGAGCTTTACAACAATGGAGAATCTGGCCACACCCACTAGCCCGGCTGGTTACTTCAGGTCCTGAATGGAACCTAGAAATGCGGAAGGAAAACAATTAAACAGCAACTTCTTTCTTTTCCATCTTGCCAGAAAGGTTTGGTTCAGATTCACATCTAGGAACAGACCAAAGGTTGGTTCTTATTTTGCTAGACCAACCTACAAAAGATTTCATCACTCGTTTAACAGCAGGAGTGAGTGTGCCAGGAATGAAGCAGGTGTAAGATGTATACAAATAATTACTACTGTAGTATGAGGAACAACATGCTCTTGTTGCTGTGACCCTTGTCCTGCCTCAGCCCATCCCTCTCCAGGCAGTTCATTACTCTCGGCTCATGTTTAAATCTAGATTGTAAGGTCTTGGAGCAGGGCTAATCTGATTTGTCTTGTACACCGAGTGCTGTAAAAATGATAAATCACAACAAAGGAGTTCCTATGCCAAAAACACCCTCTGTGCCTGACGGGGAAACTTCTGCTCCTTTTCCCACAAGGACAATGGAACCAGGGCAGCTCTGCTACAGAATGGAAGAAGCCCAAACAAGGAGCATAAACTCCTGTGTGCCAGGAATCCTGGTTCTGTAGGGGACCTTTGCTGGCTGCAGCGGAAAGGGATGCGGTAGGAGGCAGGCAAGCCAAGGCAGGAGTGGGGACCAAGATAATGGATCTGTAATTATACAGATTTACCACCCATCTTTCCCTGCAAAAGGACGGAACAACATCCAGAGGGAATATTATAGCCCTGAGGCTGCAGTAGCAACAATAGTCCCAGAGTGACTATTGCCTGGGAGTATGGCCTTCACGAAGCCAGGATTTGCCCTGAATGAGAGGTGTCATTTCAGAAAATTCAGGGGAGAGGGGGCAAAGTTGTTTGAATGTAGAACATTCTGTGATTATATTATATCCTGCAAATTGAGCAAAAAGTGGACAATATAATGGAGCATATAGACCTATGAAAATTCTGGTGGGGGGAGGGAAAATGAAAGTCTATAGCAAATGACACCTCAGCCCCTAATTGTGATGCACAAGTTATTTTTAAATTGTTTGCCTTTATTTCAGACTCTTGGAAGTATTCCAGGACAGATCTATTTCCAGAGTCCTCACAGCCTCCTCATCCAGACAAGCAAGGATCACTTCTTTTGCAGGATACAAGTCACAAAGAAGAATCCAAACAAAATGGAAAAATCCAAATCTGCCAGCCATTCTTTACTGGGTCTCAGCCCTCCCCTGAATGCTTGTGTGCCAACCATCTCCCAGGTCAGAACAACACTTTGCCCTCTCCAAGGCATGGCTTCCTTTCCAAGGCCTTCCCCTTGTTTGCAGAGGTTTCTACTGCGGATAGGTGGCACCATAAGGGAAACTAGGCCCATCCTCTAGTCCAGCGGTTCTCAAACTTTTAAAATGGAGGCCCCCACCTCCGTAGACTTTTGTGTAACAATGGCGGCCTCTCTTCCCCCGAACTCCCTTCCCACCACTTTCAGAAAAACACAGGATGAGGAGCAGCAGCAGTAGCGCGGGAGTGGGGAGCATGCCCGGCAGCAGCAGGGGGACTGCTACGGCAGGCGGGCGGCGGCTGTCGGGAGCAGTGCTCCGACTGGAAATGGAAGCAGCTGGGCAAAGTGCGATGTATGGAGCTGGACCGGCTCTGTTCCCCACTCCACCAGCAGTGGTGGGCCTGCCGCCTGCAGCAGTCTCCCCCACCCACCCCCCCCCAAGGGTCCCCCACCCCCAACATCTTCCCAGGGCTGCCTGTGTCCCCACCGCCACCTGGCCCCGCTTTCAGCCCGGTGCCCCTCACCCAGCAGGGGGAGATGGCTCCATCATCATAAGTTTGGGGGGGCATTGCCCCCATGACCCCAAACTCCACCCACGGCACCCCCCAACAATCCACCTTGCACCCCCTTAGGGGGGCTCATCTCCCAGTTTGAGAACCACTCCTCTAGTCCAGTTTTCCTAAACCACTAAGGGTAGAAGTCTGCACAGCCATTCAACACCGGAGGCTGGCCCAGGTCAGCTCACTCAGGCTCACGGGGACTTCGGTTGCAAGGCTGTACAATGGCTGTGTAGATATTCAGGCTTGGGCTGGAACCCAGACTCTGGGATCCTGCAAGTGGAGGGATCCGAGAGCCTTGCTTCCAGCCTGACCCCGAACATCTAAACAGCAGTTTTTAGCACCACAGCACGAGCCCCGGGCACCCAAATCAGCTGACCCAGGCCAGCCACAGCCATGCCGCAGGTCTTCTATTCCAGTGTAAACATACCCAAAGCTGCTATGACTGCTATTCTAGATACTAGCCAAATCCCCACTAGCAAGTGGGGGGGGGGGGTATCCTGGGCCCACCTACTACTCCGGATCCCAGCACAGGGACCCTGTAGCTAGCAATCTCACTGCATCTCCTTAACTTCTCACCAGTGCTGCTTCAAGTTTCCTAGACCACTTCCCCATGGCCCCAGCACCTTCTTCACCGGGTCTCAAGCAAGCCAGCCAGCAGCAAGCAAGCGAGCTCTCCCCCCCGCTCTGCTAGTAGCTACCCTGTCTGTGACGCTAGTCTTACGCAACACCCTAGGAACTTAGTCCTTTCCCTTGGGCTCCCTGCAGCAACTGACCCCTCTGCCCCTGGAGCTCTGTTTTTATGGGCCTGCTGGGTTCTGATTGGCTGGTCCTCCTAGTCCCTCTCTATTGGCTGCTTCCCACAAGCCTCCCCAGGACTCCTTTAACCCCTTCAGTGTCAGTGTGGGGCAGATGCCCCAGGACAAGCTTCAATCTACATGAAGTTGGGGCTTTAAGAAAATCACCCAATCTTGTAAGACTTGTGGTAAAATCACAGGAGTTGACTGCACTGCGAAAGGCTGCCTCTTATAGCTTCTTTCTTTTCCATCATGCATTGTAGCCTTGCCTATAACTCCCAGAAAGTCTGGAAGCTGTAGGTCAGAAGGTGGCACTGGGCAGGCCTTCCTTTAAAGGGACAACCAATTCTACTACACACTCAGTCTCAGAATTCGTCCCACCCCTCATTATCAGCGTTGCAAACTCTCATGCCTAGAACAGTACTCAATGTGCAATCTCAGCAGGGAGAAGGATGGCCTCATGGTTAAACTATAAGAAACTCAGAAAAGCTGAGATTTGTTCCCAGTTCTGCCACAAACATCCTGTGTGATCTTCGACATGTCACGTAATCTCTGTGCCTCAGTTTCCCATCTGAAAAATCAGGCTATTACTACTTCCCTACCTCAGAAAGGTATTGAGATGATAAATGCATTGGTGTTAGTGAGATGCTCAGATCCTACACTGATCAGGCTTAAGTATCTAAACAGAACAGTGCCAGAGAGACAGGACCTGTCACATCCCTTCTTCTGCTTGTGCAGCCCCAAATTGGACTTTTCTTTGTTAACCAATTGTTTTGGTGAAGTTCTTGTTATACTACTTTCCAGATATCTTCCTTCTATGCTGTGCTTTGAATTATTTTCCCCCAGAAGTACATTCCGGTGTTTTTCAAGGTTGAATTTCATTTAATTTCTTCTTCTATTTTCATAACCCCAAAACCACAGACCTCAAACCATGATGAAGCTTAGAAAGTTTTGGTGGATTTCAGACAATTTAGAGATCTTTAAGCGCCCAGGAATGCTGACAGTGTTCCTAATGTTCTTTCCCTTCAGTGTTATTGATTGTTTCAGGGGAAATAAGTATGTCTTACTGCACCTTGCAAAATAAAAATAAAAAAAATCAGTGCGGAATTTACTGTTAGTTATTTCAACACAGAAGAGAATAAAGGAACGAAAATTTAACAAAGCAAATCAAAAACTCCCTGTTAATTAATGTTCTTTTCTTTTTTAAGACTGGAATCAGACAGGAGAGTCTAGCATGATATTACCCATTGTTCTGCAGTATCTTTGCCCAATGTATATTTCCATTACATATATTTCCGTTGCTGGCGGAGCCATTGCTGCTGCCATCATGACTTCTGTAGATTCAGTCCTTCATTTAGCCAGATCCATGCTAGCTCACATCATCTACAGAAAAATTCTTAGGAAAAAGATGAGAAGTCTTTGTGAGCCTCCGACACCATTAATCCCATGGGGAAAGCTATGGACTGTTTTTTTAACTACTCTTCTGTATACTCCCAGGAGATTCCTAAAAGTAAAATAGCTGTAAAATGCTGTCATTGGGCTCTAGAAATCGGATGGAATCGCTGCAGAGGGTAAACTTTGGACTAGTTATTTAACAAATGACAAGGTTGTGCATCTATTTCGTAGTCTCGAATTAAATCAAAGAGAATAGCAAAAAGCCTTTATGCAAAGCACTTTAAAGCACTCATGCAGTATATCAGAGAGCAGAAGGTGCTTTTTGGCTCCTCTCTGACTATTGTTCCATTTGTTAAAGTGGTTCTGTTTCATTATTAATGACTCCAGAAAGAGAAACCTGCCCTTCCAAACAAACTTCAGATGCGCTCATGTGACACAGAGGAGGCAAGAAAACTTAAAAAGTGGAACTAAAAAAAGTAACAGGAAAGTTTTCTAGCAGGGGACAGCATTTCATTAGAGGTGAAATGACTTATCTATAAAACTTGCAAATCCCACTGATATACCCTGCTAATCTAAAGGTACTCTGTAAGGATAAGACAATAAATTGAATTTCTTGGGGTCGGTACTTTGTTATTGGATGTCCTCAGTTGACATTAGCTTTGCCAAAAAAAAGCACTCTTCTGTCAGCACAGTTGTGTACACGTAAGCTATATCAACTGATTTGTGTGATTTTTTCATCCTCCTAACATCTCCTGACATAGCTGTGCTGGCAACACTTTGTAGTACACCCAAGTTAGTGCATATCCTCCCTCGCAGAGGGGATGTTTGCAGTGTAATAAAAGAAAAGTGAGGCTTCTGTTCCACTACCTGAGATGGAGGAACAAGCGGGTTTACAAATCAATATAATTTATATTAATCCTATTGAAATATACACTTAATATTGTGTATTTCATAATGTGGACCAAGGTATTTTTCATTCCATGCAGAGTTATTTTTCACTCATGATTATTTATAATATTCTCCTAGAAAGCTGGAAGCTGATATCTCTTTTTTTTTTATTAATACCGTTTCTTTCATTATACAGACATATATTTGTTTGTAATTTTAAGGTTGAACATTTGAGATGAAACTGAACCTAAACCCCAGAGCCAAACACATTCACATTTGGGGAGAGTTCGAGATGTGGATCTGAGCTTTGGGACTGGTCTATCCCTTTATAATAGATTGAAGCAAATCAACTGAGCTGAGGTAATGCATTTAAAACTAATAAAGACTTTTTTTTTTTCACAACCACAAAATTAACCTATGGAATCGCTGCCACAAACTACCACTGAGGCCACAAGCTAAAAAAAATTCAGAAAAGGATTGGAAGTTTATAAAGATGATGAAAAAATCCACGGTTCTATTAGATAGTATTTTCTTTAAAGCGATACGAAGCATCATGATGGGGGTTGGGAATGAACTTCCCTATGGGCAAGTTATTCTACAGCTGTCTAATATAGGGTTTCTTGCACCTTCCTTTGACAAATCTGGTGTTGGCCATTGTTTTAGAGACAGGACACTGGAATGTATGGACCTCCACCGTGAGCCCCTACTGCAATCCTATGTTACTAGATAAAAGCATGTAAAAGGTGTGTCCAAAACAGTCACCTGAAGAGTATTTTGAATGGCCAGGTTGTGCCCTGTAGTGAGGCAGTGTGGCCTCCCTCCAGGCCAGAGGGGAGGAGCCACTCTCCCTATCCAAGTGGGTGGAGCCAAACCAACCCCGGAGACAGGAAGTATAAAAGACAGGGCCTCCAGCTCAGTTGGGCCCAAGATAGTGTGGGAGGTGGATGCATCTGGCTCACTCCAGGCTGTTGCTGATGAGCCCAGAGATCCCTGCTGCCAGGGAGCCTGTGCCTGCAGAGGAACCATCAGGACTGCTGCTGGCTACCTACCCTGGGTTAACCAAGGATGCCCTATGGACCCAGTACACCCTGAGGGGAGGGTAGGAAGCAGTCCAGGGGTGGCTGACTGAAATTTAGCTGTGCTGGGGCCTGAGCCCTGGTCAGCAGGTTACATCTGGATTCCCCGCTGACCCAGTGGCAGAATGCCCCCCCATTGCTAGGGCCCTGGGCTGGGATGTGGTGGAGTTGGGTGGGCCCATGTTCCCCTTCCCACTGCTCTCCCAGCAGAGACCTGAGCCCCTAGACTGCTTTGGTGCTTAGCCTTCTACCTGAGGGCCTGGGCTACAGGCAGCTCACTGACCCATCCCTGCCTGAGGGCCCGGGCTACAGGCAGCTCACTGGCCCATCCCTGCCTGAGGGTCCAGAGCCCATAAACTGTGCCCTGCCTGAGTTGGGGCTATAGACTGCTCTGTTGCTCTGCCCTGCCTGAGTGCCAGGACTCCCCTAAACTGCAGCTGATCAGCTAATTCCCCCCGTCAGCTGATAGGGACATAGCAAGACGCTGTGGCCTCCCTCTGACCCAGAGGGGGAGGGATGACCAACACCCGACTACATGCCCTTTCAGTAAAGAAGAGTAGAAGTCACTAATTTTGGCTAGATAATAATGAAAATGAAGAATTTGAACTCAGGTCATTTTTCCCCTCTGGTATTCAGCTTTGAAAACCATATGCGCAATTATAAGCCTTAACAGATGCATATATGTTTTACTTAGACAAGTTGGGGCCTGTTCCTGATGTAAGTGTATAGACTTTAGCTGAATTGCAAGAGGAATGAATGTGTGTCACGAACCAGGACATGAGTGGCCAGGCCGAGTGGTAGGAGCAGGAGCCGGAGTCAAAGCTGAGTCGGGAACTGAAGCCAGGATGCGGAGCCAGAGTCAGGAAGCAAAACTGGAGCAGACTGGAGCTGGGCAGGAACAAGGCTGTCACAGGAGCTGTCACAGCTGTGGACATGTACATTGACAGCCAGAGATCATTGATTGTTGTTGGGTTTAAGAGCAGGCTTGCTTACTTCCTTGGCCAATCAATGGGAGTAGTCAATCAGGCGGCCTTGCTGGGGGTCAGCTGTGCTCATAAGCTGCCCAGAGATTGAGCAGGCAGTTGCAAGTCCTTGTTCGTAACAATGAGGCCCAAATATCTCAATTCATTGGCCTCCTAAAAGGCTGGTGTAATGGTTCAGAGACAGGCAAAGTAGTCGAGGTACATATGTGAAATGGAAATGGAAATCACACACTGCAGTGCAACTGTGGTCTGAATCCCCTTAGTTGGCCAGGGAGGAGACACGTTTATTTTAGACAGCTGTGTTCGTACACCTATTAGTGGATGAATGGCATCGTATCCTTGAAAGGGCCCAATTTCCACTTCAGGTCCTTACAGACCACAGAAACCTGGAGAACCTTCATATGGACTAAAACCCAAACCAGTGCCAGATCCGTTGATCCCTTTTCTTCACCCAATTCAATTTCATTGTGGCACATGTCTTCTTTTTCTTTCACATGGCTGGTATAGAGCAGCAACTACAATTTCTCCTGAAGTTAATCAAGCCAGATGGCTACATCAGGAGTGGCAGAATTTATTGCAGTGATGCCTCCTTAATATTTATAAATCGGGCATGTGATATGTTTGATGGTCTGTCGTGGGGAGCCACACTCGCATGCCAGATAGTCTTTGATTTTCCATTTGTGCATTAAATGCCTGCATCTACCATGGTTGGTTCAGATCCGGTTCAGAGTTGACCATGATGTCCTGTGACATACTGCCCAGGTGCGAGAATGGGAAGGCAGATGCCCTGTCCTGAAAGAATGAACTTGCTGCTGAGTCATGCACAACACCATGTACAACCATCCTTAAGCCATACACATCTCCTTAGGAAAAAGAGGGAAAACATAACAGGAGTTAAGATTACTTCCCAGCTGGAATAGAGGATGATGAAGTAGACAGCAGCAGCCAATTACAAAATAGCCACTGTAGAGCTGCAGTTGCTTTTCTCTGCCAAATATAAATGGCCGCCTCGAGAAAGGGATGCTAAGAAAAAAAGTCCTTACAAAAGGGCAACCCTGCAGCTGGGAGATGAGGAATTAGCAGGGATTAGGAAATTTGATTACCAAGGAAATGGCTGTTGGAGAAAAAGCTGCTGTGTTAGACACTTCCCCAGTCCCTTGACTATAGGAAATGTGTGACTACTAAAGGTAACTACTTCGGTGTAAAGAGAAAATTCTTTAAATGATCTGGCAACATATCCCTGCTGCAGCTGGAGCTGTGATGCTAGTGGAGTGCTAATTGTCCACTGTGGCAATCAGTGGTGTAGTCATTTATTCTCAGTTTTATAAATTCCGTTTTTATCTCCATTATTGGCCCACTGATTGACACTAATGCATCTATGCAAAAAACAACTTCTGGCCTCCAGTGAAAAGCTGTCCTTCCATGTGACTGTGCCGTGTGGGCATATCAAGCAAAGCAGTCAATGCTCACTTGCCAATGCACCATTACTGCTCCTTGCTTATTTCACACCAGCCACCACTCACACACCTTGGCACTGAAGAATGTGCCCATGTGGGCATTGTGGCTGCATAATTTTATTTTCCCTTTGATTTTGTTAACAATTCTCTCTCAAAAATGTTTTGGGTGCACAGTTAAATTCTCAAGTCAGGAAATGACAAAGTATATGTAACATTAATGCTGCCCCCTTTTGCACATATATTACTCTATCATCTTTAGTGACAAGATCACACACCATTTCTCAAATAATACATATAATTTTTCTACACCTTATATACACATATGTAGCATGCTATAGTACTGTGTGCTACTCTGTATATGCCAGGCAAACAGAATCCATGAAAGCCACTTACATGCAAGAAATATGACCAACCCAAGTGTTCAAAAATCATGATTTAGGCCCCAAAATCATGTATTTAGCTTAAAAATCATAGGATTTTTTAAAATAATAGATTTGGGATGCTTTTATTTACCTTCTGATTTTTAACTTTGAGGGGTCATGTTTTCAAGCTTTTCTTCATGAGGGCTGGAAATAGGTGTTTGGGTTTTTTTAAATGAAAGCCGAGTCTCACATAATCCACTGACTCCAGGAGCTGAGGCTTTTAAGAAACACACCACAAATCATGGCAACACTGCGGCTCAGACTGAATGAGGAAACAGCTTCAGACTTCGGTGAAGTAGTATCCACTTAACATACTACTACACTTAATCCTAGGAATCCCTCCCTGGGGATGAGCAAATTAGGAAATAGAAAATTGTTGGTTTTCGTTCTTTTAATTTTTTCTCCAGCAGGTGGCACCTCAGAGACCTTGTCCACACTGATGCTGGAGGAAAGCACAGTTGGTGCTCACACATCCAGTTGCCAGTGAAGATGCCTGTTTAGAGCTGCTACTCTTTCAAGGAGGCAAGATGGTAGCTGTTTTTGAGACTAACTTACTGCTCTGGCCATTACCAGCTAGTACGTGACTTCACAGGACTTCAGCCCAGCATCCCTAGGTACACAGATAATGAACTCTCTTCTCATTCCTGAAGGTGCTCCCTGCAGTTAGGGTGAAGGTCTGCTGTTGGGGCACGTAGGGAAACTTGCACTGTGGCACCCTGTTGTCTGTGCTGCACCTGTTCTGTGATCAGAGGACTTAGTGTCTAGGGCTGGAAATGCCAGTCTGGTGCCTTTCATGAATATTAAATTCCACAAGGAAAAGAAAACACAAGCAAGAGAACAAAAGAATCCTCCCTTTAGTCCAGTTCTGCAAACCCTTCACTCATGCGTGTCATCCCATCGAAGCAAATGGGATGACTTGTGAGAGAAAGGATGGATTATTCTGCCACCCACTGAGGAGTCCCTTACTCCTCAAATAGTCAAAGCAAAAAAGGGTGGCAGAATGGGGCCCTAAGTGATTGAGAATTTTCAGGATCAGGCCCCAAATGTGTATCAAGCTTAATTACAGCATGGGAAAACTCATTTTGCTTGTTTTTAGTGTTTGTATTACCATAGCGTGTAGGAGCCCTAGTCATGGACCAGGATCCCATTGTGCTAGGTGCTGTACAAACACAGAACAAAGACAGCTCCTGCCCCAAAGAGCTTACAATCGAAGTAACTCATGAAGCACTTTCTTATTAATTTCTGGAGAGAGGGGAAACAATGGCCCATGAGTGGTGGAGACTCAGGAGTGAAGAGCAGTCACTCATCTCTGTGGGGGAGGGTGAGCCAGAGGTTGGATGGTTCTGCAGCATCCTTTGATCAAGCCTGTGTGGAGGAACACAGAGATGCTGTTGTACTGGCTTGCTCATGTACTTTACATCACCCTGTGAGTTCCTGACTATTACAGTAAAACAATCTGGTGCGCCTAGTAATAAATGGGACGGCAGCCTTAATTGGGATTTGTCTTCTGAGGGTCTCTAAGGGGAGTCACACCAAAGTGTGTCTGAACCTTGGTCCACGGTGGGGTGAAGGGCTGAGTTAGAGGTCTATGGCAGGACATTACACCCCAAATAGTCTGTTTCCCTGTCACTGTGACTGGCACAAACTCTGATCTAACGCCACTGAAGTCAGCAGAGTTCCACCGGGAATGAATTTGGCCCAGTTCCAAAGTGGGGATGCTGGAATAGTGCATAGCAGAGGAGCAGCAGTGCTGGCTCCTCTGCAGAACTGCCAATTAGCTGCTCATTTCCTGGATGTATTACAGCATAGCTCGGTATAGTAGTTCCCTTTCTCATTGCTGCCCTCAGCCAATTGCAGCTTCAATCAATACCGGAGGATCACAGGGTGTGAGCTGTGGGAGAAGCCTATCGCTTATGTGTGTGTGCTTTGTGTGCAGCCAGCAGAACAATCTCAGGCTCCAGTGGAGACAAAGAGTGTGAGAACTGGTTTAGTCAGAGGCTGCCACCAGCTGAACTGGCTCTGCCCTAGGATCAGTGGCAGCAACCCAGGAGGGGAAGGAGAGAGGCCTGATAGCTCTGAGCCAGGCAGCCCTTGGAGCCTGTCATGCTGGACCAGATACCCGGTTAAATGCAACCCCCTGGGTTTGCTCTTCTTTCTAATGAGGCCTCTACAGGGCTGCAGGAGACAAGGCAACCTACTGGGGATCGTGACCCTCTGCCTGGCTGCTGGGTGGGCTCTACAGAGTAAGTGTCCTGGGTGAGCTTGATTTGTCTGTCTGCTTTGTGCTCTCCTCAGCTTTCTCTTTCTCACCCTCCCTTCTTTTCTGCACCTCCTTTTACTTGTCACTTTCTCTCCTTCTTTTCCCCTTTCCTTCTCCCCCCTTTCTTCCTGTCTCTCTTCCAATCTTTGTTTCTGCTTGCTCTCTCTCAGCCCTTTAAGCTGTGTGTCAGCAATATAGTTCCCAGGTCTCTGAGAGCAAAGGAATGGCTACACTGTGCCAGAGTGAACTCAGTGGGTATTGTCTACACTGCAGTTAAACACCGCAGCTGGCCCCTGGCAGCTGACTCTCGGCACTCTGGCTAAGGGGCTGTTTAATTGCAGTGTAGATATCGCAGCTCATGCTGGTGTCTGGGCTCTGGGACCCCAGCATGGGGGAGGAGCAGTGTAGGGTGTAAGTCCACACAATGCTTGGCCTTGGAAAGGTAGCCCAGGCTGTTCTGGCAGCACTTTTCAT
Organism: Emydura macquarii macquarii; assembly: GCF_026122565.2. Taxonomy (NCBI): domain Eukaryota; kingdom Metazoa; phylum Chordata; order Testudines; family Chelidae; genus Emydura; species Emydura macquarii. The sequence goes on from NW_027130455.1 coordinate 7,927,549, forward strand.
TCATGCTACCGGAGTTTGTGTGTTGTGGGGAAGCAGATCTACTTTGCTGCTCTTTGCCGTTTGCATTGTCACAGTGTTACCGGTTTGAGACATCTAGCCCCAGGCTCTGTTCCCTACTTCTTGTGCAGAAGTGAGAGCCTGGATGAGCATTCAGCATTGGGTGAGATTCAGCTCCCAGGCAGGGAGAGAGCACATGGAGTCAACAGTGACGCAGCAGAGCTGGAAACAGATGTGATTCCCACCCCCAGCTGAGAAAGAGGAGGAAGGAGGCTTCTACTAATCCTATTTTTCTCCTCTCTTTTTAAACAAAAGAGAGGACACAAGAACATTTAGTGCAAACAAACCATATTTAGACAGCACCAGGGGCCAGAGCTAAACTGAGAAATGTGGCAGTCAGTGAAAAGCTAAAATGAAGCTTCACTCAAAGACACAAAACACCGAGTATATTAAAGACAGGCAGCCAATCTCATCCCTGGTGTAATTCAAGTGCAGCCAATGGAATTATACCAGGTATGTATTTGACCTGATGTGTCCTCTATTACTTCCAATCAGAGGGCTAGCAGAAATACCCAGGACAAGCAGAGAGGGTATTCAAATTGAAGTTACCAGTGTCTGCCTCTGACAATGACTTGCTTGCAACTCTGGGCAAGTCACTTCACTTAACAATCCTTCAGTTCGTAATCCTTGTAAAGACTAAATTCTGTATCTTCAGCTACCGCAGGATACAGAAGGGGAGTTATGTAGCCATTAGCCCTTTGGTAATTTTACTAACTGTCAGTATTTTTATTTCAAAGCTTTCTCCTGCATGAACAATGCCCAGACATATATCATAGCTGCCAGATTTTCTCCAAACTCATGGTCTAGTAGCATGCTGAAAAAACTCAGTTTATGTAACTGTGTTAAGGTCCAGTATATAATGCATTAGTTTCAATTTTGAACCTTTGCGGGTTGAATGACTTGTAATCCAGCATTTACAGTCTTCAGGAGATGGAGATCCTATTATACAAGCAATGGTGTCTTCCTGTCAGTTGAGTGTATTCCTATTTCTGTGTTGAAGGGATTTTTAGTTATTCCTAGCAGCTCAACACCAGTACACACACAGTCATTGTGCAGTCATTTCACAAGAAAATGGATTAGGGTGTGATATTTGCTTTCAAGGCTGAAGGAGTCGTGTTTGGATTGGGCAGGTTCAAGACATCCACGCTGATTGCATGTTACAATATATTTATATGTTTACTTTTCAGATTGCCAGGCTTGACTGTGTGTGTTAGATAAAGATTTTTAGAATGGTTGCATTTAATTTGCTGGCAGAAAATTCCACCAGAAATGCATTCTGCTAAAGAAATACATTTACCGTGCAGTTACCCTCTTCATAACAATACTGTGCATTTATTAAAGCAAGTGGGGAAGAGCTAATGTTGCCCACAGAAGTATATAGGTGTGGGGGTAGTATCCCTTTAAATATTTTGTGAGCGTTCTAGTGGCCTTCGCTGTCTTCTATGTTTCAGAAGCCACCACAACCCTGCCAGAACAGCAGTGCATAGATGTAGCTATGTTACTTGGACCCCCACCTCTGTGCCCATGGGCTGCCTTCATGGTATGTTCATTGGTAAAGAACAAGTGACATAACAAAGCAGACAGGGGACTTGCCATTATGCTAAATGGGTGGCTTCTGTTTAGCTCAATTGGCAGAGATGTGTGTTATGGGAGCTGAAGAACCAGAGTTCCAGTTGGGAGGGAACATGGTAATTGTGTCTGTTTAAGAAGCTGCTTTTTGGGATCTCCTGTGTTTAGTTACTCCTGTGTGCTTCTCTCTGTATCTGAGGTGACAGGTGCTTTATAAATGCAGACAGGTTACAAAGGCTGTTTGAACTTTGCAGTTTCAGCCAAAGAATATTTTATTCTTTCTATTCCTTAATAAAAAGATATCCGGAGCATTGGATGGACAAATATGCAATCTTTAAAAATTACACAGTAACAAATAGGATCAATGAAGAGTAAAATAAGTCTCAGGCAAATCAGGGATTTGAATGTGCGTGATCTACATCCTAAGTGAGTGCCCCAACTTTAGGCTATTTGGGCGGAGTGGGGGTGCGATTGCTCTCCTTCACTCTCTCATTCCAGTGCAGAACAGGAATGTTTTTTGAAATCTCACAGGATTGGAAAACTTTCCCTCTCACAATCTGTTAAATTTTCATAGTCTGACTGTACTAACAGAGTCAGCTAAATTCTGACAGCATCCTCTCAAATTGCCATTACACTGAGAACACTGACGCTGCTGTTACAATGAAACTCTATTTTTAATGTGCAGTAATTTCCCTGTGTTGTTATTTACAAAGAGCAACTTTAGGACAGTAATTTTCAGCAGTCTGTGGAATGCTGCCAGGAGAGCCACAAAGCTGTTTGTCACAAGGGTGAAGCATCTATTCATCTTCAGTAGTGACATTTGCTGCTTGGCTGTAACCCAGTCCAGGTCTCTGTTAGGATTTCCCTAAGATTTTTTTATCATGTTAAAGTGAGCTGATTTTCAGCTTTTCCTTCATAGTGTCCTAATATTACTTTTCATTTAAACAAGTTGCTCAGAGCCTAGCTATGAGAGGGGAAGAATGGCCCAGTGGTTATGGCATCAGCCAAAGACACGGAAGACCCTGGTACAACTCCCCATTCTACCACTGGCTTCCTCTCAGAGTAATTTTATGTTTTAGTTCCCCACCTGTACAATGGGATAATAGCACTGCCCTCCCTCCCAGAGGTGCTGTGAGGATAAATGCCTTAAAATCATGAAATGCTCCGATACCACAGTGATGGGGCCCATGTACCACCAATAGCTGCCTCAAGGAATGAACAGGAGGGCTCTGAGGGGCAGCATCCACAAGAGGGGCTCTAGCTTAGGAAGCTTTCCACAGTGTGAAGAAGTTTCAGAGCCGTGGCTCTGCAGGATATACTTGATGTATGACAATACTACACAAATTAAATAGCTGAAGGCATAATACTCAGACGTCTGGATCAAAGCTCACCTTTGTTAGGGAATATATAACACCCACACCCTGCTCTATCTTACTCCTTGATCTGTATACATCTCTTGCTGCCTTCAGTTTTATTACAGACTGAGGCAAGAGACATATTTGCAATACCTCCTCGCCAGTACTGTATATTGGCGTGATATTCCTGTGGAAATATGTTTTGCTTTTGCAAGAACTGCAAACAAATCCAACATTAAATAGAGTTAATATAATATAACGTTGAATTATTTCACTTTTCTTGTGAAAGGAAAGCTTGTTGCCATAGGACTTTAATTGCAAACATTTCTCCCTTCTTATAAGTATTACTGGCAGGCCCAGATTAAAGAATTTTGGAACCATGTGCAATATGGAAATTGCCTTCTTCTTCTTCTTCCTTAAACTAGACAGACCATGTGATAAATATACAAGACAATTGCCTCCCTAGGCAAAACTTCAGTATGCTGCCCGCTTCCTTCTGCTCCCTAAAGCAGAGGTTCTCAAGGGAGGAGGTGCTCCCTCTCAGGGCAGCATCTGACTTCCTGGTGGGGCATGGCAAGACGGCCTGATTACTGGCATGTTTTAAAAACGTAAGCCACGATTTTGAAAAGTGACTAGTGATTGGAGTGCCCAATTTGAGACAATGTACCTTAGCTGTAACAGAAGATGTATCGAAGTGCCCTAGACAGCACTTAAAATCTCAGTCCATTCTGTTCAGCCATGTGGACTCGGCAGTGTCAGCCAAAGATTGTTGATTTCTAACAGAGGAACAAATCATGGCTCCACTGAAGCTCATGAGAGCTAGGGTTACCATATTTCAGGTTCCCAAAAAAAGGACACTCGGGGGAGGAAAGGGGCAAGTGGTGGGGAGAGGTGGAGGAGGGAAGAGCTGATGAGGTACAGTTGGGGGGAACTGGGAGGGACACCTATGGCAGGGGGTACTCACTGGAGGTGGGGTGCAGTATCGCTTCCTGTCATGGTGGCTGACACAAGCCCAGGATGCAGCGATAGACATCAGTCAGCACCTCCCTGGTGACTGGGTGGTCAGGATCCAGCCCCTGTGGCTTGCAGGGGAATGGACCAACCAGTTGTGAATGCAGGGGCGGGACCAATCAGGAAGTGAACCAATCAGACCTCTTTCTGATCTGTACCTTGTCTGATCTGCAAAAACTCAATATTTTTTGTTATTTCAAAACCTCTCCTGGACAGAGAAAGCAGGCTCAAAACAAAAACGCTCTGTCTGGAAAATCCAGACTTATGGTAACACTAAATGTGAGCATCACACACACACACACACACTGCCCTGGTAGAGCTCCCTCTCTGGCTGGATGCTCCCCAGACTGTTGTGTTTGAGGCCTGCTTCCCTGAGCCCTCTGTGTTTTTCAAGTCTCCTGTGTCTGAACGGAGTCCAGGCACCGCTCCTTACTGAGGTCTCTGGGTACACTCACAGGGTGCAGATCCCATCTACCACCCCTTCTTGAGAGCTGAGACCACCCAATTTAAATGCCTAGTACTTGGGACTAATGCTGACCCCTCAAGGTCCCCTGTAATTTAAGCACATCTGTTCCCAGAGTTCTATCTTGAGTTGAACTATAAACCTGAGTACCCACTTCATATGTGACAGTGAAAGCCAATAGACAGACTTTGCATAGGATTCTAGACACAATTACTCTTTACTTAGATAGCACAAGAAATACATAGACCTAGACAAAATAATAAACACCCGTATGCATTTCTTTGTCTCAGTTTCCATGCCACTTTGAAGAGTTCACTGGACTTAAGACAGAGTCCTCTGGGGAAGCCAAGTTCCCCCTCCTGCACATGGCTTCTCTCCAGAACCATGGAGTTCCTCACCCACCCTGCTCCAAGCAGCTTGTTTCCTTACATAATGGCTGTCCTCAGTTTAACAGGACCCCCTTGCTACAAAATCATGCCTAATTCTTCCTCCCTTCTGCCCAAAGTTTCCTGTATGTCTCTTCCTTTCTCAAAGAGGTTATGAGACACTTTGTGCCTTTTTTCCTTCTACAATACTTGCTTTCATCGCTCTTGGAACTTTTTGGAAATTCACCACTGTCGTAGATCCCACACATACTGCCACCAAATATGTCACAGTTCCCAAGGTAATTGCACCTCTGACTCCTCTGTGGCCTCCTTAAGGACATCCCACTTGGGTCTTAGGCCCCTAGCCTTCACCTTTCTCAGAGCAGGATCCTGCAGTCTATTTCTGCCTGACTGGGGATTTAGGCTGCAGAATTCTGTAATTTACTATGATTATCTCAGCAGCTCTGACACCTGCAGTCCTGTTCTCTCAGAGGCAATGACAGGGTTAACCAGCGACCAGCCAACTTTCCTAAAGCAAAGTATCATTTATTCAGAACAAAAGCATTACAGAGAAAACACACCTTTTAAACAAGGAACAGAGTATTTGCAGACTTACCAGACAGGTGCCCATCTTCCACAAGGGGACCCTGGTAGGATTAAAGTACTTCAGGGTCTGCCTTTCTTGGTCACAGTCTCACGTCCGTTCTTGGATTGAAGCTGAACAACATTGCCAAACCCAAAGGTTCACCATTCATGACTCAGACCCCCCAAAAATTATGAGACAGGTCCAAAAAAGTCATTTTATATATGCCATTGTGACCTGGAGAGGTTCCCCACCTGCAGAACACCAGAGCCAGATAAGGAGGAGAAAGAAGAGGACTCAGGATGACATGTTCAGTGAGATCCTGCAAGTCAGTGCTCCCTCCAACCAGGAGCAAAGGGCATGGAGGGTGAACATTGCAGATAGCCTGGAGAAAGAAACCGCAGATGGGAGAAAGGCCCAGAAGTCCCAGTAGCAAAAGGAGAGGGAGATGCACCAGGACATAATGGGGCTTCTGTAGCAGCAAACACAGATGCTGCAGACTCTTGTAGACCTACAGGTTGAATAACCATGAGCTCGCCTCCATTTGTGATCCATGGAGAACTCCATTACAGTACCTCCTTATTCCATGCCTCAGCATTCCACGTGGCATAAGGGGCCCCATACTTACTGCTCCACTGCAGGGGACATTAAGGTAAGCCACAGCTTCACATATACAGCAATCATGGTTTTCACAGGTCAGGGAGTGTCAATCAAATGGACATTGCTGAGTTCTGTTCCAGTAATATAAAGTTTTTTAATGTATTTGCCTTTAAATTGCACAGATTTTTTTCGCACTCGTCCTGTTATTGAATAAAATTCTATTATTTGGAAAATAATTCATTTTTATTAGTTCACAGCATATACTGCAGAGTGCTTAGCAGTTCTAAAAGCACCCTCTTACTTGTTACTGTACAGTGTAACAACTCATAGGATCAGTGACAAACACAGTGTAATAATTATACAAGTATAGCAAGCATCACACAATTCCTAACAGGCTCCAAAACAGCATGGCCAGGTTGAGCACAGTACACTGCACGGCATCACTGTAGCTCACTATTAAAGTGCTGCTCTTTCAAATTCTCCCTGAGCTGTATAGCTCCACGCTGAGCAACTCTGATAGACCTTGTGTCTGGCTGTTCAAATTGAGCAGACAGCCACTCCACTTCTGCCCTCCACCCTGGTGCCAACTTTTCCCTCTTTGCTTCACAGATATTATGCAGGACACAGCAGGCAGCAATGACCATTGGGATTTTTTTTCCTTGGAGATCCAACCTAATGAGTAAACAATGCCAGCATCCCTTCAATCTACCAAAAATGCATGCAACTGTCATTCTGCACTTGCTGAGCCAGTAGTTGTAGTGTTCTCTGGTGCTTTCGAGGCGGCCAGTCTATGACCCCATGAGCTAAGGAACAAGGGGTAGGTTGGGTCTCCCAGAATCACTACTAGCATCCATCACCACCAATGGTAATCTGCCAGTTGGGAAAAAAAGTCCCTGCTTGTAGCTTTCTGAATAGTCCTATGTTTTTAAAGATGCAAGCATCATGCACCTTCCCTGACCAGCCAACACTGATGTTGGTGAAGCTTCCCGAGTGATTCACCAGTGCTTACATAACCACTCAAAAGTAGCCCTTTCTGTTGAACTCTGTGACAAGGTGGTCTGGTATTAAAATAGAGACATGTTTCCCCACAGTTCAGGAATCCCATTGCTGCAAATCCATCTACTATGTCCTGCACATTGCCAAGAGTCACAGTTCTGCATTGCAGTGGATGCTTAATGGCCCTGCACACTTACACGACAACAGCATCCACAGTGGATTTTCCAACTCCAAAATGATTTTGCACTGACCAGTAGCAATCTGGAGTTGCAAGTTTCCATAGCACAATCACCACTCGCTTCTCCACTGTCAGCGCAGCTCTCATTTTGCCCCCGTGTTGGAGAGCGGGGAAGAGCATAGCATCCATATCCAGGAATATGGCCTTGCACATCCATAAATTCTGCAGCCACTGTCATCCCACGCCTGCATTATGATGTGATCCCACCAGTTAGTGCTAATTTCTTGACACCAAATGTGCCACTTCACCATCTGCAGCTAATCTGTGAACACCAGCAGCCACCTTGAACTGGTTCTTGCTATGTCCATCCTCCAAGAATTGTCATGTTCCAACCTCATTCCATTCTTCTTATGGCTCTGCAAATACCGGAGCACTGTGCATCCTGTGCTTGCAATGCTTTTGCCAATAGTGCAGAGGTGCACAGGCTGCATGCTTCAGTCAGAGATGGCAGATCGCAACAAGGGTTGTGCGGGTTCATGAGATTTTTTTAAAAGCCATAGAAATTATGGATACAGATGACACTATGAGATGGAGACAGCTGCACACTTGGAAGCTGAGCCTCTGCTCCCAGTCACCCCTGAGTGACTCATTTTGTGCATTGCCAAACTTCCTAAGACAGTGAGCTGGATGATGGCAGGTTGCACACTGGGCTACCTACCCATGGTGCACTGAATCAAGCACTCCTGGGGAGTACGCACAGCACCACTACAAGGAGGCAAGCATGCATGCACACAGGCAATATACTAACTGCGGCAGCTTAATGCTGATGTAACTTGCGTCGATCATGATGTGTAGTGTAGACATAGCCTCAGTCCTTTTCCAACAGATGGGAATCAAGATTCAAGTGCTGGAAAATGCAGCCTGAGACTACCAAGCAGATCATAATTAGAGAGCTGATCCCCAAAGATGGGAATACTCTCATGAGTGTTACTCAGTAGCAAGTAAGGGCTGCACAATCAGACTCTTCGCTAGCTCTAGACTATATGTATGTTTTAAACACCAGAGAGAAACTCTTATTGTCCGAGGCCTCTAGGTGGAAAGTTGCAAAACTGCTGGTTACAGAAATGGAACAGACCTATTACAGTAGGTGACCTAGTCCCATCCTTGGCCACTGCAGGATTGATCCCTAGAGTAGTACAATAACTTGTGCACTGCCCCATCTTGGTTTAAATGTCCCCAGTAATGGGGCTTCCACCACATTCCTAGGAAGATTATTCCACAGTCTGACAGATCTCTCCATCAGGACGCTTAACCTCAATTTTTCCTTTCTACTCAACCCCTCTGTTAGCAGCCTAACTAATCCCTCTGTTCTCACCTGGGTGTATACATCCTTCAGATATACATAGGCTGTCATCTTTTAGTGGAGCCATGCATATTTAGCTCCTTTGTCAATCCCTCCAGCCCTCTGACCATTTTTGTTGCTTTTCTCTGAAAACTTTCCAGTTTATCAATTTCTGGTAATAAGGAGACCCCTACCATGTCTAAAATATACCTTTGTCTGTGCTGCCCAAAATTGCATTGGCCCTGTGTTGCTATATCACATTACAATCACATGTTTAATGTGCTGTCCAGTATCAGCCCAAAGTCATTTTTAGGCGGTGCTACGTTCAGGTTTCTCCCTTTCATTGACGGTCTTTTGGATTATTTCCCTGCTCCCGATCTCTCAGCTTCCTTTTTCCCCCCACTAATCCACAATATCCAGTTCTAATAGCCAAAGCCATAGCACCCACATTCAAGTGATATGTTGACGATGGTCTGAAATGAGATTCACTGCTGTGTGGTGCAATCTGTGTAAACAGTACGGAACTCCACAAGTGGTTTTCTTTGATAGAAGAATTTATCCTAACTGTTGCTTAGCATGGATTCTAACTGCAGTTCCAAGGGCATGTGGCAGTGCTTTTTTTATAATGGAATTGATCTGCTAAATCATTTTAAAATTGCAGCAGTAGAGCACAAGATCAAGTATATCATTTTGTCAAATTCCAGAAGAAGGAAATTAGAGCTGGAAAGGGCGGGACAGAACTTGTTTGTGGATGGTTTTTCCCTGGCAATTGGGATAGAGGGGAGGACAAATTGAAATTCACCTGAAACAGCTCCTTTTAAAATGAACCAGTTGCATAAACATCTGATTTTTAAGAGGAAGCTGCATCTCCACCACATACCACCCCATACCTTGATGGGAAGTAGAAGCAAATCCATGGAAAAATTGAAGCTTTTTGCTGCTTGTTTTATCTTAGTCCTTAGAAGAAGCAGAGCCATCTAGTTATTGCACATGGAAATATCTATAGATTCATGATTCCCAAACTGATCAGCAAAATAACTTACTGATGTTGCAAAGAAAGCCAGCATGGTGCAGCCTTCTCTTCCTCATTTTCAACCGCTAAATTGTATTAAAAGAAGCTTAAAATATCTGAAATAGTCCTAAGATTATTTTCCCATGTCAGCATTTACTGTAGTTGCCATTGGGATGTGATTTGATCATGACTGATAGGGCAAGTGTCACTGTAATCACAGATGGAAAGAGAGGTAATACATGACAATCTGTTTTAAGGTGCGGTGTTCACTCTGAAAAGCCTGAGAATTGCTGCTATAGCTGATTCTGTGTTTATAGAGAGGAAGGATGGTTCAGGGTTAGGGTGCTAGACTTGGGACACTCAAGGTCAATTTCCTGCTGTACCACAGACTTCATTTGTGACTTTGGGCAAGTCATTTAGTTTCTCAAGTCCCCATCTCTCAAGTGGAATAATTATACTTCCGTACCTCACAGGCAGGTTGTGAGGATAAATACACAAAGATTGTGAATCACTCAGATACTACTGTGATGGGGCCATGTAAGTACCTAAGATAGATAAACTGAAAACAAACCAAGAAGCAAAAACAACAGCTATTCTGTCCCTACATTTAAATACACTGTACAATTTTAAAATATATATAATTTAAAGCCAAGATTTCTAAAAGTAAATAGCGATTCTGGCTTCCCAACTTGAGACACCTTAAAGGGGCCCAGTTTTCAGAAAATGCTGAGCATCCACCCTTAGGCCCAGCCAAGGTATCTTCAGTCGGGCACTCAACGATTGAGGCACGCAAAATCACTAGTCACTGCGGAAAATCTGTATTTCTATTCCCTGTACCTTAAAGGAGGAATGCTACACTATTAGTTAAGCCTGGCATTAGCCTGGAATCTGATCTGTTCCTCCCCATTCACCACTGTGATGCTGATCACTCTAATGTACAAACTTCCATCACTGTACATCATGCTTGCAGTGGTTCTGCATCGGCACTCACTGCCCAAACCTCATTTGTTTTTCAGCCCAAGGAGGAGTATCTTTACTTGTCCCGCAATCCAACATAAACGCCACCGTGACACAAAATATTCTCCTTTCTGTTGAATATTCTTGCAAAGGCATCGCCACCATTGAGTGGAAGCATGTGTCGAGTTGGGGCACCAACAAAATTGTGGAGTGGAAACCAGGGAGTTATAGTAACATATCCAACAGTTACAAGGACAGAGTGAACACTTATGAAAACGGCTCCATACAGCTTCTGAATGTAGGCGTGAGAGATGCGGGCTATTATGTTGTCACCGTAACAGAAGAGTTGGGAACCACCATCTACGGCACTATCGTATTAAGTATTTATGGTATGAACTATCCTGTAGTTCTTTTATTCTATCATTGAAATGTGTATTTACTCATGACCAACTTCATGTTATGTTTTTCCCCCCTTAGAGATTATCTATGAAGATTTACATTTTGTAGCTGTCTTCTTTGCATTTCTCACAGCTGTGTCTGCAGTTTTAGTCTGCTTCATGTGGTTCTGTAATAAATCTGTACATCTATTCCAGAATAAGAGACACAAGCTTAAAGGTAACTTTCTGTGCATGGACATCATCAAGTAATGAGGTTTCCATGCCTAAATTATGAACATTTGTTCACGTGTGATTTGGTCCTGGGAGGTGCTGAGAATTGATACTTCCCACTGACTTCAATGAGGGTTACTGATCCTCAAGATCAAGCCTCTATATAGGCCAATGAAGGATGCTAGCTATTGTTAAAAGTCCTACTTATAATTAGACTATAAAAAGAAAACACAGGGAAATGTACTACAGAGAACAACTCTGAACTGGTGGAAAGACCTTCAGGCAACTTCATGGATGTACTGGCTGTGTAACAAGCCAAGATGATATGCCATTGGCTTATGCTACAGCAAATATGCTTCCTTCTCTATCCAGATCCCACCCAACCCTTCACTAGTTTCAAGCCCTCAACCATCTTCCTTCTCAGTGCAGACCTTCCAGTGACTTCCTCCTGTTGGTAAAAAGGTTGTATTTTTGCCTATCTGAGCACAATTTAAATTTTTTAATTGTGACTAAGCAGGAAAAATACAGACCTTTTTCCAGACAGGTAAAGATAGTTTAAATATCTGAGGCTTTGTGGTCCAAATTATCTTTTTTTTTTAAACTCTGCTAAAGTCAATGATTTATACAAGGGATGAATTTGGCCCAGGTGGTCTTTTCCATCTCTTTCTTCTATGCCTGTAAGACCCCAAAAGGTTTTCATGCATACTTAAATATTTCTGTGACTTCCATTGCAGCTGAAAACACTTTCATTGTGTGCATTGCCCTCTTTACCTAAGATGAATATCTATTCGGCCGCTTATGGGAGGGTCATTTTGTGCAAGATACTCCCCTCGGGGCACAGATGCACAAAATAGGACATTTGCCTCAGACATAATTTGTTGTATCATATCCAACCAAGGATCCATCAGCTTCGGTACCCCAACCAGGGAAATGGTCTAAATCAGCAGTTGTCAAACTGTGGGTCAGGACCCCAAAGTGGATCATGAACCCATTTCAGTGGAATCACCAGGGCTGGCATTAGAGACTTACTGGGGCCCGGGGATGAAGCTGAAGCTCGAGTCCCACCACCCCGGGTGAAGCCAAAGCCCGAGGGCTTCATGGGTGGCGCTGCTCAGGTTACAGCCCTCCCTCCCGGGGTTGTGTAGTAATTTTTGTTGTAATTCCCTGTCTGAAGGGAATCCCAGTGCAATGAAGTTTGAGAACCGCTGGTCTAAATAAAACTCAGTTCTAAGAGTTCACCCATTTCCCCCATCTTCCATCAAAGCATTTGCAACCTAATGCTATTTTTGCTGAGAGTCCTGAATTCAGGAGTTTGTTCAGAGAAGGTCCCCACCTCGGAAACCAGCCAGTACTGAATTTCCAGCAGAGCCAGATTTCTGCAAACTTCAGAATAAAGTGCAACCCTTATCTGTCTGGCCAAATATTGGAATGATGGTGTATAGTTAGACACAACAGTTATGGGGTCTTAATGGTCTTCTTTTTGAACAATCCAATATTGCTTATGTTTTTAAACATGGTGAGAGGCACTGTATGTGGTTAACTAAAATATTTTTAAATACCTTTACTAAATTTAAAAATCATTTACGATCCCAGAGTAATCATACCTAAGCGAGTTTGTACTAATGTCTAAAGGTTCAGAAGGGCTCTGATATTAACATTAGTTGACTTGTTAATTTTGGAATATCAGTCTTCTAGTTGATTCAGATCAATAACATTATCCTTCTATTTGCAGCAAGAGCAGCTGAAGAGGTTGAACTGCAAACCATTGAGTGTTAGCCAAGGACTGTTTAACAACAAATAACATTTCTACCTCAAAAGAAAATAATGGTAAAGGAAAGTGGGGAGGTTTACCACAAAAGGTAAAGTTTTTATACGGTCTTTTAACACGACTGATACAGAAACTTCCTGACTTGCAAATAAGACAAACTTCAACTGGAGATGGAATCAGAACAGTATGTATGGAGCCCCTTGGAAATGTGAAGATTTCAGTTCTACCATTTGTACTGGACAAGGTCAAAGTGAACCAAATGCTGACTTTGTTGAGCTGTTTATCGGCTCTATAATAAGGTCTACAGCTTGTGTATCTCTCTCAAAAAAAACAAAAACAAAAAACCAACCATACTACGTTGGCCACGTAATACTGGGAAATATAAAGAGAACACGCTCAGGGCCTTAACAGACATTTCTGTTTTGCTAACGAGTATCCCAGCTAGTGCAAGTTTCCCCTCACAAATAGATAGCACACTAGACCTCAGCATTCTTTAACACGCTACAATTATACATTAATGGATTAAATTATTTTAAAAATATGTAAGGACAGTTTACCATATGCTGCACTTTATGCTGCTATCTTCAGGCAAAAGGAATTTGCTGAAGCCTCTCAAGACTGTTATAATTCATCACGAGACAAAAGTGAATTTGAGACAATGACCACATGGTTGAAATTCCATCACTCACTGTCTTTATGATTGTTTACATTGTTCCATGATATTAATGCACACTTAACATTCTTACGGAAAGTTGTTAAACAATGACCAGTGCAAAGGTACAGAAGATGACACCGTCAATAGACAATGATTAGAACAGTCAGAAAATGTAAAGCTGCTGGTGGGGTGGAAAAGTGACATGGAACTTAATCCAAAGAGGTATAGAGCACCATGGCTTCCACAAACTCAGGCTAGAAATAGATAGAGTCTATCTTGCATGGGAGAGCTGCTTAACAGGTGTTTTTTCACAATTTAAGTTTTAAATGACAGCAAAGCCTCCTTTGCTTTTATTTTTTGTAAGCAAATATTAAATGAATTAACAAATACTGGTCTGTATTCATGTGCTGAATTAAGGTTACTATATATGCAGGTCTTCTGGGTAGAATAATGTTGGCTTTTTGAAACAGAAAGCACTAAAGTTTCCTTACGTAAGTAAGTTTAACATTATCTTGTTTTGCTTTTGTAAGAAGAGAAGAATACCATATTGTGAAATAAACCTTGAAAATGACACCTGGATCAGTCTGTTTCTCAAATGATACCTATAATCTTGAATACTTATATGGTCCTATTGTTATAGTGTCTAAGCACCTCATACTCTAATGTATTCATCCTCACAACACTCCTGGAAGGTTCAGAGGTGCTATTATTGCTATTTTATGTACTGAAATCAATGGAAGCTAGGCACTTTTGAAAATCCCAGTAGACACCTATCTGCTTCTTAAAGCACCTAAATACCTTTACAAATTTGGCCTTAAGTAACTTGCCCAAGGTCAAATAGAAGGGCTGTGGTAGAACAGGGACTTGAACCCAGCTCTTCCAAATTCTGGGCTACTGCCCAAACCACTAGACAATCCTTCCTTTCATTTTAGGTTTCAACATTGTTCTTTTAAAAAAAAAAAAAAAAAAATTCACCACAAAAGAATGTCATAAGTTTATGGAGAATTGCTGCGGTCTACAGAGATGGTACCTAAAACATGAGAAAGAATTCATTCAAAAAATGTAACCAGCTAAGCAACTTGGAAAGAAAAAAAAAAACATTTGGTAACATTATGCAGTCCTGCCACCATACCATGTTTTGATCTGATCCCCTAAAACTCCAAAAATACAGTGTAAGGACAGGTCTGGACTTGGGTGTTGCTTGAAAAACTGCCTAAGTGGTGCAGGAAGTATTGTTGAGGATTCAGGAAGTGGGAATTTTCCCCATTATTGTTGAATGAACAGGCCAGCATGGAGTGGGGAGGACTGTGCTACTTGAGATGCCAACTTTCAGATGAGATATGAACTTTAAGTCTACCCAAGTGCATTCATGAAAAATCCCGTGGCACTTTCTATAAGCATTGGGGGGATAGCCTTATTGTTCTAACCAGATTACAATTCAAGTAATTACATTTTGCCAGCTCCCTGAAGTATCAGCTGGACTTAGTATCCATCACTCGCAGTTGTGCTGCACTGCATTTCACTAATTGATAATGTGATTCCTAAGGTGTAAAACTGCTGCTGCTGTCAGGAAGATTAATATCTGTAAAGAAAGATCCGTAGAAGACAATCACAACTGAAGCGTCAATGTTTGTTACTTTTAGACTAGTAGAAGATTAGGGTTGGAAGGGACCTCTGGAGGTCATCTAGTCCAACCCCCTGCCCAAAGCAGGACCAACCCCAACTAAATCATCCCAGCCAGGGCTTTGTCAAGCCACACCTTAAAAACCTCTAAGGATGGAGATTCCATCACCTCCCTAGGTAACCCATTCCAGTGCTTCACAAACCTCATAATGAAAATTTTTTTTCCTAATATCCAACCGAGACCTCCCCCACTGCAACCTGGGACTATTGCTCCTAGTTCTGCCATCTACTACCGCTAAAAACAGCCTCATTCCATCCTCCCTGGAACCCCCTTTCAGGAAGTTAAAAGCTGCTATCAAATCCACCCTCATTCTTCTCTTCTGCAGACTAAACAAGCCTAGTTCCCACAGCCTCTCCTCATAAGTCACGTGCTCCAGCCCCCAATCTTTTTTGTTGCCCTCCACTGGACTCTCTCCAATTTGTCCACATCCTTTCTGTAGTGAGGGGGCACAAAACTGGACACAATACTGCAAATGAGACCTCACCAGTGCAGAATAGAGGGAAATAATCACTTTCCTCCATCTGCTGACAATGCTCCTACTAATGCAGTCCAATATGCATTAGCCTTCTTGGCAATAAGGGTACATTGTTGACTCATATGCAACTTCTTGTCCCCTGTAACCCCCAGGTCCTTTTCTGCAGAACTGCTGCCTAGCCAGTCGGTCCCCAGTCTGTAGCAGTGAATGGGATTCTTCCATCCTAAGTGCAGGACTTTGCACTTGTCCTCGTTGAACCTCATCAGATTTCTTTGGCCCAATCCTTCAATTTAAGTTTAAGTCACTCTGTATCCTATCTACCACTCCCCGCAGCTTAATGTCATCTGCAAACTCGTTGAGGGTGTAATTCACCCCATCCTCCAGTCATTAATGAAGATGTTGAACAAAACCGGCCCCAGGACCAACTCCTGGGGCACTCTGCTTGTTATTGGCTGCCAACTAGACATCGAGCCGTCGATCACTATCCGATGAGCCCGATGTTCTAGCCAGCTCTCCATCCATCTTATAGTCCATTCATCCAACCCATACTACTTTAACTTGCTGATAAGAATACTGTGGGAGACCATATCAAAAGCTTTGCTAAAGTCAAGGTATATCACATCCACTGCTTTCCCCACATCCACAGAGTCAGTCATCTCATCATAGAAGGCAATCAGGTGGGTCAGACATGACTTGCCCTTGGTGAATCTATGCTCAGTGTTCCTGATTAACTTCCTTTCTTCTAAGTGCCTCAAAATGGATTCCTTAAGAACCCATTTTAGGACCTATTTCACAAATATATTTGCATAATCCATAGATAAAATTCACAGAATCATTAAAATATAAAATTCACTTGAATAATAAAATTGCTCTACAATTCTGTGTTGATGACACTCCTACTGCCCAGTCTTTTAAACCTTAATAGAGCAGACCAAGCCAGGAATAGTTAGAAATTGGACTACAAGTTTTGGCCAACAAGAAAGTAGCTGAGCCATAAAAGAAAACCCATAGATTAGCTTTATAAAAGCTTTAACTACCTGTGTGGGGCAGGTTATACTGCATTAATTTCCTCACTGGCACCTACTGAGTACATATCATATTCAGGGGGCATCACACAGATACTTTTTGTCCCTTATATCTGCTACAGTGCACTACATGGATGTGGACAAGCATTTATTACTTCAGAGATGTAGGGTCTAGAGCTTCATCCCCTGAAAGAGAGAAGTGCACCTGAAATTTATTTTTGCAGAAAATACATAGGGAAAATCTTTGACTAAAAGAAAAAAAAACCCACATGGTACACAAAGTAATTGAGTTTTGGTCTGTTTGTATACTATCCTTCCTCACAAAGTGCTTTACAGTGACCATATATACATACAGCATAATACTGATAACATTACAGAACACAAAACAGACTACAGCTTTTGCTGTGCCAACATTTTGGTCGCTTTTGTGGCTTTATCCTTAAAGATTTAAGCCTTAAGGTGAAGTCGATCACTAAGGCAATCCAAGTGCATGTAGTACTGATGCGGGACATCAGTGAACAAAACATAAAATAAGAGACTGGCAAGATCATACAGGTAATACCAAAATGTCATCTCATCAACTGCTAAAATTTGCTCCCTTAGCTACTACAGGGAATATTCAAGAAATGCATATGTGCACAGTAACGCACTAAGAAAGGCTATTTGGCATCTACACCTGGGAGTTACTTCTTTTTAGTATTGGATTAAAAAGGGACCATTTGAAGAAGTTTGGTTAAAGAAGTACTGATTTAGTGTCTCTCCCCTGGACTATTCAATTTCACTTACAAGTGCTACCCATTCACGTCCAGATTCTAATGCACCAGCTGAATACTGCAGTGGGTGGGTTTCACACAGCACAGGAATATTTAAAATGAGTAGTTGCAGTAGTTTTTAAAAATGGTAGCATTTTTACTAAACATCTTACTTACAAGAATCCTACATTTTAATCAAAATTTAACCTCTATCTCCCTTTTTGCAGAAACCCATTTATGAAATAAATATTTTTCCACATGTACTGTTGTTTCCAGTAATGTTGTGCAAAGCTAAACAACCTGGAATTATGTCTCACATCCTACTAGTGGCATAATTAAAATATTTAGAGTTTTATTGTTAAATAGTTGGGGGGTTTCAGTAACTGGAAGGTGTGATATATACTAATGGAGGTACCCCAGCCCACTAACTGCAAGATTCCAAACAATTCAGGAGATTAAGAAATCTTTCACTAAAAATAACAGAAGGTGTCACACACCTATTAAGCTGCTTTGGAAATCTCAACCCTAATGGCTGAATTGCCTATTCCATGTACTTAGCTATTAGAAACAAAGGAGACACCGCCAAGATTTTCATATTTGGGGGGTCTGAAATTAAAAGCCTTATTTTCACAAAATGCTAAATAGCTGAGAGTTCCCACTGACATCTGTGGGAACTCAGCACTTTTGAGACAGGGTCTTATTAAGGCATCTAACCATGGGTTTAGGAATGGAACTTTTGACACCCAATCAGAGGGCTCACTCACAGGCAAGTCTCTATATTCCTCCTCTTCTAGGGCATCAGTCTCCCAGGGCAAACCATCCCATGCAGTCCACTCTCCACTGCCCACTCTGTGCCACTTCCCCACTGGTTGGTAGGGTAACCCAGGCATGCCCTCCAATCTGGGTTCCAGTGCAAGACCCCTCTGATCAGCAGCCAAGGTCTGCACTATCCTTAACCTTGCTGCTTTTCCCACTCAGCCTTTCCTGCCTTTGTGGCCCAGCCCCTTCCCCTTTGATTGCCAGCCCAAATACCCTACTCCCAGGGATTAATTGTAAACTGCATGCGCGCGCACCGTCCTGTCCTGTCCTGTCCTGTCCTGTCCTGTCCTGTCCTGTCCTGTCCTGTCCTGTCCTGTCCTGTCCTGTCCTGTCCTGTCCTGTCCTGTCCTGTCCCGTCCCAACCCCACCTCCCTTCACCCAAGAATTGACTGCAGACTACTAGGCTTTATACAAGCCCCTCCTGTTCCCATCCAGCTGAGCCTCATCTAATTAATCCCTGCTCCCTGGCTTCTCCTCCAGGTGCAGCCTGGCAGTTAATTAGCTCACCTCATCACCTTATCCCCTTCAGGCCTTCTTCTATTTGGGGTCTGGGACCAGCCCCTGTCCCAGCCTAAGGGGAGGAGCTAGTAAGCCTGGGACTCAACTAAATTCAGGGGACAATAAATGAGAAAACAGGAATGGGCGTGAAAGACAAAGGGTTAAATAGAGGGAACTTGAAAGGGACACCAAGCAGAGAACCCCCGACAGCACCCACTGCTCCTCAAAGGCGTTTAAGGAGCCAGAAGACACAGTCCAGAGAAACTCTGCCTGGATGTGTGATTGGACAGTGGAATGGAAATAGGCCCCACAGTTGCAGAGCATCTCCTCAGCCAACATCCTCTCCCTGCTATTGTACTATTTGTAACCCAGGAAGTGGGCAGATGTGAGCCTGCCCACTGCTAAAGGCCCCTCCCCCTAAAGGGGAGGAGTCACTGAACCCAGGATACAACTAAATGCAGGGGACAACTAATGAAAAAAGGAGCAGGCTTGGGGATCACAGGTTTAAACGAAGGGAACCAGAATGGGACACCGAGCAGAGAACCTCAGACAGCGCCCACTGCTCCTGGAAGGTGTCAAGGGAGCCAGCAGACGCTGCCCAGAGGAACTCTGCCTGGATGCGTGAACAGACAGAGGAATGGAAATAGGCCCCACAGTCGCAGAGCATCTCCTCAGCCAACATCCTCTCCCTGCCGTTGTAAATGGACATCTTGACCAGTGCAAACGAAGGTTGACGAGGAGGTCCTATAATTTCATGGGGCCATGGACGGGGTGAGTGTACAGGAACAGGTGTGGGGAGAAATGCAGCCAGAATCTGAGGAGGAGGTTCTAGAGGAGCTAGAACAGGGGCTGCAGCCTGGCACTCGAGGTAAACATGCACCAGGGTCTCCCTCGTGCTGCAGAAAGGTCAGTTGTCAGGATGGAGGGTGAACCGCGCCAGCTCCATGCCTGTGCTCACGGCTCCATAAAGGAGCTACCAGCTAATATCCCCAGTGGACCATGGAACCAAGGTGGAATACAGACTCGCCCACCAGGGTTCCTCACCCTCGACAGGTAGCAAACTGTCCTGCCATTTAAGTGTCAGGGCAGGACACAAGGGTGAGGAAATAAAGTGTAAGGAGCACGAGTGTGTACATGGCACAGCTCAGAAACAAACCGGCTGCAGATCTAGGAGCCAGCTTAGGGTGGATGGAGGGGCTGGCAGGGTTGGCTCATGGGGTGGGGCTCAATTAAAAGATCTGGAGGGCCCAGGGTGAGAGGTGGATGGGGAACATCCTCCGCCAGGACCCACTTGAGGTATAGCAGAGAGGTGGGCGACAAGGCTGGCCTCACCTCCTCAAGCACATGACAGGGTTTGAAGGGTGGAGAGACCCATGCACGAACCCAGCTCTTGGGGATCCACCCAGTCTCCCCGGTCGTAGTCCAGGTCGTCTCCAATCTTGGTGACTCCTGCCAGGACCAGCCTCTGGCACACCAAGGAGGACTCTGCCACCTACACACCAAGATGGGGATTATGTAAGCAGGGACTCTGTGAGGAGAGCCGCTCCCCTGGCAGCTGCTGTGGACCTGGTCGTCAAAATCAGCCTCCTGGTGTGAAGGAGGTCCTGATAGAAGACCAGCAGCTCTGAGATGTCTTGCAGAAGACATCCTGGATGAAGATAAAAGAGCTGCTGGTCACATCGGAGCCCTCTGAGGCAGAGAAGGAAGAGGTGTGCCAGCTTGCTCCATGCTGGACTGCCTGCACTATGAAGGAGTCTCTGCAGGGCCTTGAGGCGGAAGATGTGGACCTGGCTGCGGAGGCAGCACAGGCCCTTCCCTGCCCTCCTTTCATCAGGGGAGACTCAGGACCCTCCCCCCCTCCCCCCCCGAGACCCAGTGCAGTCCTGACCAAAAGAACCCCACAATTGGCTTCTGGAGGTAGGCCAGGAAACTTGGGGTCAGGCTCAGAGTGTTAAGCTGGTACCAGAACATGGACAGGACCAGTTGGTTAAGCACCAGCACCCTCCACCAGGCCTTATGTGGGGTGGCCACTCCATCACACCCCCACATCTAAAAGTCTTGGCCAATGTCTTAAGCACAAGTCCTTTGTGTAGTGCCCACGTGTTTATCTTGCATTTGCTTTCTTTTTCAAAAAGTGACAAGTAGCAACCTGCAAAATTAGTTTAAAATAAAGTAGCCTCACCACCCTCAATCTGACATCAGGGAATGCTTGTTTGTCACCCCTGCATGTAGTGGTATCCCTAATGTGAATTTAAATTCCAAAGAAAGTCCCATGATTTTCAACTTACTGCACACTCTCACCATTTCTTATAATGAATAGAGAAGCATGGGCTAGTAGTAGGAGCACAAGACTGGGAAACAAGAACCACCTCATTCTAAGCGTGCCTCTGGGGTCTCAGGAGTGTGTCAATTGGTTCAGCAGAGAGCATATTTCCTTCTCTAGGTGGAATCTGACAATAATCAGTGTTTGTAAAGCCCTTGTAAAAGAGGGGGAAAAATGTACCTTAAGTGTTATGAAGAAATCATATGTTTCTTCCAGTAAGGTTTCAGTCACGTATAAACTATTTTAAATTGATATTTTTTCATTTCTTCCAGTGAAATATCCCTTCAATAAGAGAGACTAAGAAGAAAATGTTTTCACTTTCATAAATCAGTTATGATACATGTTACTTCGATGGTAATAGTGACTATTTCAGCTATCTTCTCCTAGTGATACATATTTGCTTTAGGTAGGCTCTGTTAGACAATACAGGCTGCAGCTTGGTTGTTCAATATGTGGGTTTCTAAGGCAGTTATTTTAATTACAGTTTTAATCACAAATATGGAACAAAGGTTTTTTTTCAACACATTGCATGGTTCAATTCACACATTTGTGATTTATAAGATGTACTGACTTACTCACCTCAGTATACATAATTATAAAACAACATATACAAAAGATAGATGCCAAAACAAGTCACTAGCAATTTATCCTCAGGCAAGAGAGAAGCTTTGTACCATAACCTAAAGCAAAACTAATGGGAGGTGTCAATCTCAACCAGAAATGGTCCCCCATTCTTTCCTAAGTGGTTTTACTGGTACCTGAACCACCCCAAAAAAGCTATTGTGTGAGTGAACATTGATGTCACGCAAGGTAACTGCAATGCCAAGGTAGACAAGAACTGTGTTAGCTTGCAAGCACAATTTTAATAACAGGTGTACATCAGAACAGTTCCCATCTTCGGCCTAGTCTGGGATTTGCACACAAGGAGTCCATACAAACCAATTTAGTTTAGGAGAGGGGTGGGGATTTCTTGCATCTGGCTTCAGATGTAAACACAGAAAGACCCTTCCTTTAGCCTTCTTCTGGAGAAAGTCAAAATAACCAAGGGCCATCTGAATCACACTCAGGTAGGTCCATTCAAGGTCAGTGACCTCATCCATGATTACTGGATGTAGAAAATTTGCCAACGAACATGCATTAAAGAGTATTAATATTATATGCATTAAAATAGCTACATTGCCACATATACATGCCCACACTTTCAGGGTGAACAAACTTTTTTTCTTAAAATAATAGGGGAAAGGATGTCCAGGGACCATGCCAAAAGTAGGGACTCAGAGAGAGACGTCAATTGAAGGGCACATGACAGAAACTCACTCGCTAAGGACAACCTGAATGATGAGGCTTTAATAATTTGTTATGGACTCTGCTGTCTCCTTCCTTGCCCATTTCCATCCAAAAAATCCACTAGCAGTCAGAAGAGCAAGCCACTGAACATGCTATGAATATTAAGACTGCTCCCCCAAATGCTCAGTGGTAACATAACCTATACTCTCTCTAAAGGCCAAAAATCATAATCTCTCAGAAGAGCCTAGAAGTCTTCTGAGGAAAACTGTAAAGTCACACAGGAATAGAGGTTTTTCCATACAGAAATGAACACGCTGCTGAGCTTCATTTTATAAAGAAAAACTGGGAAAGCCAGTTGAATCTGAACCACTATAAAATATTACCAGAATGCCGTATTATGTGTGTAGTTAACTTAGCTCAAGTGTCTTCAGAACTTTGATTGTGTGAATTAGTTAGATGTTCTCTTAGCTACTTTCAGTAGCCAAAAGCAAAGGCAATTTTAGGACTCTGCAATAAATAGCAACCTTCAGAACTCCACGCCGATATCATAACACTAGAAAAGTAAAGAGGTCCTATTTTAAATGGTATTTTTTAAACCTTAATTGAAAGGAACATTTTTTAAAAAATCGTATTTATTTCACATAGCAAGTAACATATTTCTGACAATCACAATAGATACGTATCTGTAGAGAACTGCAAAATCGAACGCTTATGCACTATGCGTTCTATTTTCACGTATTATCTCCAGGTTAGGTTTCCCTTTGCTCTCCTGACTGATACCACTACAAATTAGTGGCAATCCAGTGTCCTCCTTAGTAAGATGTCAGGCTATTAGCACGGAGTTAGGGCAGCCATGAGGAGCTCCATTTTATATACAAAGTTACGTCCTTCCATTTTATTCCACTGAACTTCCTTGAATGGCCCACGAAGATGGTTCCATTTGCTGTCTTGCAGCACATCACTTTTAGGGAGGTCTTTGCACTGACACCGAGGAAACTGAACCATAACTTTGCTGCCACTTTCAGGACCATTACGGACTGCAATGAACAGAAAACACATAAAGACAAACTCTTTACTTTTTTTAATTAGTCATATTAAATATCCTTATACACAGTATACTAACCATATTTTCCCATATTGTAACTAAACAAGAAAAAAATTAAAACACTGCTACTTCTAATGAAGTCTTCTTCTGGCTTGCTCTCAAGGTTTCCCATTTTCCCTGCATGTTTTCATTGCTCTTTTGTACTACATTTTCCTGGTCCAAGAAAACCATCAGTTAACAACTATATCCAAGAAAATTAAATGAGCATCGGAATCCTAAAATTTTACCACCAATTCCTACTGACCTTTATCCCAAGTCTGAATCTTAGGAACGTATTTTGATACGGTCTCTCACAGTATTATCGTCAGCAAGTTAAAGAAGTATGGGTTGGATGAATGGACGATAAAATGGATAGAGAACTGGCTAGAGCATAGGGCTCAACGAGTAGTGATCAATGGCTCCATGTCTAGCTGGCAGCCGGTCACAAGCGGAGTGCCCCAGGGGTCGGTCCTGGGGCCGGTTTTGTTCAACATCTTCATTAATGATCTGGAGGATGGGATAAATAGCATCCTCAGCAAGATTGCAGATGACACTAAGCTAGGGGGAGTGGTAGATACCCCGGAAGGTAGGGATAGGATACAGAAGGCCTAAACAAAGTGGAGGATTGGGCCAAAAGAAATCTAATGAGGTTCAACAAGGACAAGTGCAGAGTCCTGCACTTAGGACGGAAGAATCCCATGCACAGTTACAGACTGGGGACTGATGAGCTAGGCAGCAGTTCTGCAGAAAAGGACCTGGGGGTAACAGTGGATAAGAAGCTGGATATGAGTCAGCAGTGTGCCCTGGTTGTCAAGAAGGCTAATAGCATATTGGGCTGCATTAATAGGAACATTGCTAGCAGATCGCGGGAAGTGATTATTCCCCTCTATTCAGCATTGGTGAGGCTGCATTTGGAATACTGTGTCCAGTTTTGGGCCCCCCACTACAAAAAGGATGTGGAGAAGTTGGAGAGAATCCAGCGGAGGGCAACAAAAATGATTCGGGGGCTGGAGCACAAGACTTATGAGGAGAGGCTGAGGGAACGAGGCTTGTTTAGTCTGCAGAAGAGAAGAATGAGGGGGGATTTGATAACAGCCTTTAACTACCTGAAAGGGGGTTCCAGGGAGGATGGAGCTAGGCTGTTCTCAGTGGTGGCAGATGACAGAACAAGGAGCAACAGTCTCAAGTTGCAGTGGGGGAGGTCTAGGTTGGACGTTAGGAAAAAGTTTTTCACTAGGAGGGTGGTGAAGCACTGGAATGGGTTACCTAGAGAGGTGGTGGAATCTCCATCTTTGGAGGTTTTTTAAACTGCAGCTTGACAAAGCCCTGGCTGGGATTATTTAGCTAAGGTTAGTCCTGGTTAGTCCTGCTTTGAGCAGGGGGTTGGACTAGATGACCACCTGAGGTCCCTTCCAACTCTATGATTCTATGATTTATGTGCCTTCTCAAGAAGATTTTATAGATTAATTCTTTTCCAGTGTACTCATCTGATATAATCTTTTAAAGAGACAGTTACGAAAGTCTCCCAACATTTTTGTTGCATCTACTATCAGAGACATCTTTGCAATTCTTTTTTAAAGTACTGTGGGAGTCTAGCTCTCTCTAAAACAGTATAAGCAAACTGATTTAGTGAGGGGAGCAAAGTTCTTCAGTGCAGCATTATCAGTGCACATGGAAGCATGGGGCTAGTGGTCAGAGCACTGATGAATGATGAATTCTAGTGGCTTTACACTATGTGTAATGCAAAATTACTTTATTTACTTGCATTACAAATAATGAAGCATAACTTAAATATGCAACACTATTTTTCCTGTATTTATTACCGAACAAATCTGAAAACAATATTTTTTAAAAACACTTTAAGATGATTATCCCATGTACTAAACAGCAATGAGTAGCAGACTTAATTGAATCAGTGCTTTACATAAATGTTAATTCTACACCAGAAAAAAAAAGCTTGTTTACAAAATATTTTTTTATATTATGAAGCCATGAACTCTCAGGATTGATTCTATAATCAAACTGCTAGAAAGTCTATAGTTCTCATATATTTCTATTACAATCATCCAACAAAATTCTACCTGAAATAGCATAGTCTCCACTTGGTGATGCCACAGTTATTGCTGATGCATTGCCGATACTCTCTACTGGTCCCAGACCCACATGATTACTGAAACTTAACACGTGCCATCCCATCACTTTAGCCAGCTGCTGAACTGCATGGACTTGATGTTGTGACATCTGAAAGAAGACAGAGGATTAGGTTCTTTTTATCTTTGTGCCTTACAGTTTTTATTGTATCTGGCTCCTATTCATTTTTTCCTGGCCTGTATTAGTCATTTAAAAAAAAAAAAAAAAAAAAAAAAAAAAAGGGATTTCCACCTCAGATGCACCCTTCAGTTTCAGAAGAAATACCTCAATACATATAATAGCAAGTAGAAACTTGCCTTCATGCATGCCTGTTACTAGTTCATTCAGAGGTGGAGAAGATAGAGGTATTCAGCATGCACAAGTTACACAGTTGGATAGATCTATGACTCTCTAAAATGTATCGTTTCAGTGAGGTTCTTTTATAAGTTCTGGTTTTTAAACTAATTTTGAACACAAGTCTCCAAAATTACTCAATCAACTTGTATATGCTTAAGGTTTCAGAAGTATCCTTCCTCTAGTCTCTTTTACTTGAATATGGGACATCTAACCCCTTCTGTATAGCATTTACAGGATATTATGCAGAAAAGCAGTAATGAACCATTTCTACATGACAAATTAGGGAAGATTAGAGTTGGGGTTATCAAACATACTTGACCCACATGGACGCCCTCTTACCCGCCTTCCCTTTACAACTGTATAACATTCTAGTGGAAACTACAGCAATTACTTATATGAAAAAGCATTTTAGCTCGCTTTTAATGTAATTCAATAGTTGGAAACAAGGAGGAGCCAGTGCCATGTGACCTGCCAGTTCTCTATGGACCAGTTTGAACACCACTTTATTAGGGGAAAATGAAACCTCACTCAACAGAATCTGTTCCAACTTGTTTTCTTTGTCCGATGAGAGTTCCACATTATAGATTATAAGGTGGCAAACTAGCTGTATGTTAATGAAATGCTTGCATCTTTACTATACAATGTGTCACATCTGAACAAAACCAAGAAGACTTATTGTAAACCGTTAAGAAACCACACTTTATTCAAATATCAGCTGATTTAGTAGTGTCAGGCTGGAAACACTGACACATGTTGAGAGTGATGTTAATTAAGGGCATACTAGCTATTAAGAGCTCCACTACTGATGGGAGTTTGTTTTACACACAAATACCTTAATGTCTGACCTGACTCCCACCAAGTAAATAGAATCCTATGATTAAGAAAAGCAGCATGCTTCTTTGCTCAGCACTGTGTTCTGAAGGCTCACATGGTGAGTAGCACAAAGTTTGCAGTTAAATGTATTTCCAATGAACTTTTTTGTTAGTATTTCTGGACTCACATCCACCTGGCTAAAACATGTAATTTTTGACACCAGTTCCCACACTCGATACACAAACATTTCTTTATAAAGAATTTGATCAGTCATCTTCAACCTGCAAAATTATTTTGAAATTCTTGTGTGCATATTTGGAATTTCTACCTAGTTTCTATCTTTCTGATTTCATTAAATGACACTTTTGTTTCAAATACACTAATGGTATTTATTACTGTTCATCCCAATCACAGAGACAGGACAAATACATGCAAGTAAAAAAATCCCAGAAAGAACAAACTTGAACACGAGTTTACCTGAGATAGAAGAAAATCCTGTAATTCTTGCTCTTGATGGGACAATGTAATAACTCTTCCATCTCTGTGCACTACCCTGATCTGTTCAATTCCAATGTTCAGCTGTAGTTGAATGGATCTTTTAAACAAAAAGATACAATCTGTATATTTATTGAAAAATCATCTAGAAGCTGGGAGTTCACAACTACATTAATAAAGAAATTCTAATTACAAATTAAAGTCACTTTTAAAAGCATCTTACACATGCTAAAGAACAATCCAATAGGAAGCCACTATGTTGACACCCCCATGTTCTTGATTAGGACACTGAGGGGCAAACAGCTTCCATTTGAATAACAAATGAAACCTTTAAAGGTTGTTTGTTAAGCTCTGTTTTTAAAATATTTTGGTTAACTTAGAACAGTGGATGTTGGCTTATCCTCAGAGATCAGATGACATAATATGTAGCCTCTCTCCCCAAGCTAGTTCTATTCTTGTCAATATCAATCCCACTCTAGCTCATAAGATTCTTGTTCTCTGAAGTGCTCCAAGAGCACAGAATCCCATAAACTGCAATTCCCTGCCAACTTAAAAGAACAAAGCCAGCAGAGGGTGAAGACCCAGTACAAGCCACATGAGACTCATCTGTGATCTCAACAAATTCAGGGTCACCCAATGGAGGATTTACCTGCAGGGCAATTGGAAACAAAGTAACTAAACCAGTTTCAATTCATGCCTTTAATTATTTCAGTGCAAATATGAGCGTGGGATACAATTCTGAAATATAAATGTCTGTTTTGGTGCAAGTTTGTGTATAGACACTTGTATTACAGAACTGAATATCCACACACACAATTGCACTGAAATAACTAAATGTGTGATTTATTTTAGTTCCAGTTTTTGTACAGATGAGCCCATAGATTTTAACAAGATTGTAGCTCTTGGTTCAGAGGGTTAGCAGTTTCCCTGGCCTACTAATGTATAAGTGGAGAAAAGCATTTTAAAGACACTTTTAGTAATCAGGCCCAACATTTGACTCTTCCTCTAAAGGAATACTGTCAAAGTTAACTATTTGAAGAAAAAGATAATATCTATGTACTAAATTCCTACATTAATGAACATTTTTGCTACAAAAGGTAGACAGCTTTTTAAATTTAGGGTTTCTCTTCTGAAAGTTGTTTTGGCAGAAGTGAATGTTGCTTTTAAATCAAGCTTCTCTCAATCTATGTAAAGTTTAATTTGTTATTTTCTCTCATTTTCTGCAAACACATTAATATTCCATACCTGAATACCTATAGCAAACACAAATAATGGGCATACATTGGTCTGCCTGAAGTTGGATTGGATTTCAAGGGAACAGCACAATGTTATATGCGCTCAGTCATCGTAGCTAAGAGACAACTCTTCTACCTATTTAGGTAGAGAATATTTCAGTTTTCATACTTACTTGCATATCTGTTCATAACCTTGGGAAGTTATTAGAACTTTGACACTGGATTCATAAACATCATTTATGTTTGACCAATGGGCTTGAATCTGTGGATCCTCAATACGACTAGCTAGGCTGTCAATGGTTCGAGCAGTTCTAAAAAAAAAAAATAGAGGAAAACCATACCCACAGTAATCTACAACTGCCACAATCTTTTTTCCAAGTGAGGACAGGAAAGTGAGCAGACAGTGTGATCTAGCCGACACTGTGAAGTACTCTTGTAAAATAAGTTTATTTTACAACTTAAGTTTTATGACACCTAAAGCTTTGTTTATTTGCATAATAAGGTGAGCAGTTTGGGCATACACAAGGGTATAAATCAAAACTGTTTTGGTGCCTGAACTGCAAAGGAGGCGTATCTGTTTATACTTTACATGCACCCCCAAGAGAGTCTTAAACATAAGTCAGCATGTAGATCAGCTATGTGTTTTTCCACAGTGAACAGAGGAAAATACTGAAAAAGACTGATGTAGTGCCTTTGTTAAAGCAGAGACATTTATATTATAATGTATTGATAGTTATCCTGTAGAGATAAAGGGGTATCTTACAAAAAGTATTGAACTTTCTGTGTTTGTATTTTATAGGTGTCACTGTACTCACATACTTGAAGATGGGATTTTTAATCTTAAATATTAGGAGCCAATGAAATTTAGAAAAGCATTCTGCAATAACAATAGTAATACATTTTGAGAACATTTCCAAAAATTAATTCACAGCCTGTGTGGAACACAAAACGCTAGTTTTTACGATGGCATTAATCAAGAATAGCTTGTGCACATACCTGCGCCTCAGAAAGATGTGTTTTGCCTGTTTAATGATCTTTTCCAGAAGCCCTTCACTTGGTTGTAAGGAGCTGATGTCATTTTTATCAAAAGCCTGCGGCCCTGCCATTCTCATTCTCTTATGGCCAAACGGTGCACTAGCTGGATGTGGCATCATTGTAGAGCTCAAGGTTTGCTTGTGGAACTGCAACAAATAAGAGCTTTTAGAAGGGAGGACTGAAGGAGAAGTCAACAAATCTCAAGTGTCTGCTCTTCTAATACACACAGCTAACAATTATTATTATAATACACTGCTTCATGTCATTATTATTACTATATCATGTCATTATTAATTATTATTATTGTTATTATACACTGCTTCAGCTATTTTAAACTTGATTCTGACCAACATGGAGGAGTTGGTTGCAAATCTGAAGATGGAAGTCAATTTGGGTGAAAGTGATCATGAGATGATAGATTTCATAAGTTTAAGGAAAGCAAGGAGTGAGAGCAGCAGAATAAGGACAAAGGACTTTGAAAAAGCAGACTTGAACAAACTCAGAACTGGTAGGAAGGAAAGATAGGAAGAATAGTAAGAGGCCATTATGACTCCATCAAGAACTTTTCTATGACCAGAAAATCAAAAAGGAATCCTACAACAAAGTGAAAACATGGGTGAATTGCTAAGGAGGAATAAAAAAATAGCAGCACAAAATAGTAGGGACAAAATTAGAAAGGCTAAGGCACAAAATGAGTTACACCTAACAGGGGACATAAAGGCAATAAGAGGTTCTTTAAATACAGTAGGAACAAGAGAAAGATGAAGGAAAGTGTAGGTCCTCTATTCAGAGGGGAGAGAAAGTAAATAACTGAGGACATCAAGAAGGCTGAGGTGTGTAATGCCTATTTTACTTCAATCTTCACTGAAATGATTCATGGCGACCAAATACGCAATGCAATTAATATTAACAACAACGGAGAAGGAATGCTAGCCAAACTATGTAAAGAACAGGCTAAAGATTATTTAGATAAGTTAGATGTATGCAAGTCGATAGGATCTGATGAAATTCATCCAAGGGTACTTAAGGAACTAGCTAAAGCAATCTTGGAACCATTAGCAATCATCTTCGAGAGCTCATGGAGAATAGGTGAGGTCTAGAGAAAGACAAACATAGTACCTATGCTTAAAAAGGGGAACAAAGAGGATTTAGAGAACTACAGACCAGTTAGCCTAACTTCAATACCTGGAAAGACACTGGAACAAATTTTTAAACTATCAGTTTATAAACACCAGAAGATAATAAGGAATAGCCAGAATGAATGAGTCAAGAACAAATCATGCCAAATCAATCTAATTTCCTTCTCTGACAGGGTTACTGCCCAACTTGATATGGGAGAAACAGTAGACGTGATATCTGGATTTTAGTAAGGCTTTTGATGATCCCACAAGATAATCTCATAAGCAAACTAGGGAAATCTGGTGTAGATGAAATTACTATAAGGTGGGTGGTACAACTGGTTGAAAGACTGTACTCAAAGAGCAGTTATCAATAGTTTTCTGTCAAACTGGGAAGGTGTATCTAGTGGGGTCCCACAGGGGTCAGTCCTGGGTCCAAGTCTATTCAATATTTTCATTAATGACTTGGATAATGGAGTGGAGAATATACTTATAAAATCTGTGTATGACACCAAGCTGGGAGGGGTTGCAAGCACTTTGGAAGACAGGATTAGAACTCCAAACAGCCTTGACAAATTGGAGAATTGGTCTGAAATCAAGATGAAATTCAATAAAGAGAAGTACTTCACTTAGGAAGGAAAAATCATATACACAATTACAAAATGGAGAATGACTAGGTGGTAATACAAAAATTCAGGAGCTTATAGAGGATCAAAAACTGAATAAGAGTCAATGTTAAGCAGTTGTGGAAAATGCTAATGTTCTGGGGTGCATTCGTAGGAGTGTCATATATAAGACCTGGAAAGTAATTATCCCACTCTACTCACCATTGGTGAGACCTCAGAAATTAAATGACGTCTCTGAAGTCACACAGAAAATCGGCAGCAGAGCTGGAAACTGAACCAAGACCTCATGAATCCCAGTCCATTACTCTAACCATACAACCATCTCTCATGTCCACAGTAACTCTGCTTCTTCATGATTGACTGCATGGAACCATGCTCTAGGAGATGCACACATCCTGGGCATATGATCTCAGAACTTTCTAAGCACTGTTCTTTAAGGCTATGCATGTCCTTGTGCCCCCCTTGTCCCAAAGGGATATAAGGGGCCACAGCATCAACCATGACACAGCTCCTTCTACAAAATCAAGAATTTATAGTAAAACTCAAGAATAGTGAACAGAGAAGTAAAGAAAATGATCTCAAAGAACCACAATTATGGTAAGTAACTGTTCTTTAAGAATGGCCTGCATGGACCATGCTCCTGAAATGAGCATCCAACCTAGATGCTACATCCATGAAACAATATTCCATAAATTCCTGGGATCAGCTTTGCATATGTGAACAATGGAGACATTTCTCAGACATGCAACAGAGGCTGCCTTACGTAGGTGAGTAGAAAATGACTGGCCTCTGGTGGTGGTATAGTAATATGACATTCTCAGAGACTATAAATGGGAAATAAGAGAACTGCAGTGTTCAACTAAAAATGCATTACCTCTCTAATGAGCTGATGCAAATTGTGTTCCAGAACATATAGGTGATCCTCTGGACTTTGTTTTTCAGAAGCAGCTTTTTGGGATTTCTTATCATTAGAAGAATGACACAAGGAAATAGACAACTGCAAACCTGTATAAAGTAAATGAAAAGCAAAAATACTCAACTTTTTCATGCTAATAAGTAGAAACAAGCCAGGATAGTTTTTTCTTCCCTACTCTATCCCCTTTTAGAATCATTAGCTTTGCAATCAATGTTAACTGTTTCAGAGAAATTCAAACAAACAATCATGTCACACTGCAAAACTGAAAAGAAAATCTGATTATTTTGCCAATTTGTAATTCAAGATATAATTAATAAAATGCCCAGGGATCAACAAGTGACTTAATAGATTTTTTCATATACAATTTCTATGATTCTATCAAGTGAAAAAAAGGGAAGTCTGCTAAGAGTGAGACTCTGCAGTATATTTAAGAATGTAAAAATGGCCATATTGGGTCAGACCAATGGTCTATCTAGCTCAGTATCCTGTCTTCCGACAGTGGTCAATGCCAGGTGCTTCAGAGGGACTGAACAGAACAGGTAATCATCAAGTATTCCATCTCGTCGCCCATTCTCCGCTTCTGGTAAACAGAGACTAGGGACACTTCTGAGCTGGTTTTGCATCCCTGCCCATCCGGGCTAATAGCCAGTGATGGACCTATCCTCCATGAATTTACCTACTTCTTTATTGAAAACTGTTGTAGTCTTGGCCTTCACAACATCCTCTGGCAAGAAGTTCCACAGGTTGACTGTACACTGTGTGAAGAAATACTTCCTTTTGTTCACTTTAAACCTGCTGCCTATTAATTTAATTTGGTGACCCCTAGTTCTTGGGTTATGAGAAAGCGTAAATAACACTTCCTTATTTACTTTCTCCACACCAGTCATGATTTTATAGACTACTATCACATCCCCCCTTAATCATCTCTTTTCCAAATTGAAAAGTCCCAGTCCTATTAATCTTTTCTCCTATGGGAGCTGTTCCATATCCCTTATTTTTGTTGCCCTTTTCTGTACCTTTTCCAATTTCCATACATCTTTTTTGAGATGTGGCAACCAGATCTGCAT
This sequence comes from Emydura macquarii macquarii, assembly GCF_026122565.2. Taxonomy (NCBI): domain Eukaryota; kingdom Metazoa; phylum Chordata; order Testudines; family Chelidae; genus Emydura; species Emydura macquarii. Next base: position 7,960,807 of record NW_027130455.1, read on the forward strand.
GCATTATTCAAGATGTGGGAGTACCATGGATATATAAAGAGGCAATATGATATTTTCTGTCATATTATCTATCCCTTTCCTAATGATTCCTTACATTGTTAGCTTTTTTGACTGCCGCTGCACACTGAGTGGATGTTTTCAGAGAACTATTCACAATGACTCCAAGATCTCTTTCTTGAGTGGTAACAGCTAACTTAGACCTTATCATTTTATATGTATAGTTGGGATTATGTTTTCCAAAGTGCACTACTTTGCATTTATCAACATTGAATTTCATCTGCCATTTTGTTGCACAGTAACCAAGGTTTGTGAGATCCTTTCGTAACTCTTTGCAGTCTGCTTTGGACTTAACTATCTTGGGTAGTTTTGGATCATCTGCAAATTTTGCCACCTCACTGTTTACCCCTTCTTCCAGATAATTTATGAATATGTTGAACAGTACTGTTGGAGGCTCAGTACAATTTGAATTGCTTGACCACTGTCCTACAGACCTAGCATAGCTTCAGTTGCTTGCTTGGCTATTCTGACCCCTGTAGCACGACATCTTCCAGTTGGCAGAGATGAATAGGACTACTCTGTAACCTTATAGATGACTCAGTTTTTGCATACCACGGCACATAATAAAACAAAATACAGACACTGTATGCTTGCAGCTGCACATAGATAATGGTGATGGGAACAACAAGTTATCCTTGAATGTCTGGGGGGGGTACACTGTTTCATTGCTTTTACTCCGCCCCTCCTATCACCAGATGTTGTTTTGACGACCCCAATTATCATGGTGAGAATGGAATGTAGTTAAGGGTGGAAACCCAATGTAGGTAATTAGCATATATGATAATGAGAAGGATAACTAGGTGAAGGTTGTTTATGGAAGAATATAAGTCGTCACCACTTAGATAAAGGAGGGCGCTCCATCAACACCTGACTCTGTGGGAAGTGCTGCTGGTTGAACCAAAGGATCCACTGACTCCCGGTGGGGCCCCTGAAGAAAGCCATTCCTGTATACAGCCTTCTTAGTGACTGCTTAGCGCTCCAGGCTTAGTGAGTATGATATACTGTAGTTAATTTTAGGCTTTGTATCTAACTAGTATATTTACAGAAAACCTTGCACATTAAACCTTATTGATCTGCAAATCGGATGTACCGTGTCTCACTGGTATCCACACTGATCACAAAGTGTCCAGTATCAATAAGTACCGGTTCCAATACAGACCCCTTGGGACCAATGTTTACCTCTCTCCTTTCTGAAAACTGAACATTTATTTCTACCCTTTGTTTGCTATCTTTTAACCAATGACTGATCCAGGAGAGGACCTTCCTTCTTATCCCATGACTGCTTACTTTGCTTAAGAGTCTTCGGTGAGAGGCTATCTAAATACACTATATCCACTAGATCACCCTTGTCCATGCTTATTGACCCCCTTAAAGAATTCTAGAAAATTGGTGAGTCATGATTTCCCTTTACAAAAATCATGTTGACTTCTCCAACAAATCATGTTTATCTAGGTGTCTGATAATTCTGTTTTTTACTATAGTTCCAATCAATTTGCCTGGTACTAAAGTTAGGCTTACTGGCCTGTAATTGATTGCCTCTGGAGTCTTTTTTTAAGAATTGGCATCACATTAGCTATCCTTCAGTCATCTGGTACAGAAGCTGATTTAAAGGATAGGTTACATACCCCCAGTTAGTAGTTCTGCAATTTCACATTTGAGTTCCTTCAGAACTCTAGGGTGAATACCATCTGGTCCTGATGACGTATTACTGTTTAATTTATCAGTTTGCTCCAAAATTCCTCTAATGACACCTCAATCTGGGACAGTTCCTCAGATTTGTCACCTAAAAAGAATAGCTCAGGTTTGGGAACCTCCCTGACATCCTCAGCCATGAAGACCAATGCAAAAAATTCATTTAGTTTCTCCGGGATAGTCTTATTTTCCTTGAGTGCTTCTTCAGCATCTTGATCATCCATGGGCCTCACTGGTTGTTTAGCAGGCTTCCTGCTTCTGATGCACTTACTATTTTTTTGCTGTTACCTTTTAAGTCTTTGGCTAGCTGTTCTTCAAATTCTTTTTTGGCCTTCCTAATTATATTTTTACACTTGAACTCTGGCAAGTTATGCTCCTTTATATTTTCCTTAAAAGGATTTAACTTCCACTTTTTAAAGGATGCCTTTTTGCCTCTAACTGCTTCCTTTACTTTGTTGTTTAGCCACAGTGGCACTCTTTTGGTCCTCCCCCTATGTTTTTTAATTTGGGGGTATATATTTAAATTGAGCCTCTATTATGGTGTCTTTAAAATGTTTCCATGGGATTTCACTTTTGGCATTATACCTTTTAGTTCTGCTTTAACTAACTTCCTCATTTTTGTGTAGTTCCCCTTTCTGAAATTAAATGCTACCATGGTGGACTGCTTTGGTGCTTTCCCCCCAGCAGGTATGTTAAATTTTATGATGTTATGGTCACTGTTACCAAGCGGTTCAGCTATATTCACCTCTTGGACCAGATCCTGTGCTCCACTTAGGACTAAATCAAAAAGTGCCTCTCCTCTTGTGGGTTCCAGGACTAGCTGCTTCAGGAAGCAGTCATTTAAGGTGTCAAGAAACTTTATCTCCGCATTGCGTCCTAAGGTGACATGCACCCACTCTAGATGGGGATAACTGAAATCCCCTATTATTAAGTTTTTTTATTGCCTCTCTAATCTCCCTGAGCATATCAGTCACTATCACCATTCTGGTCAAGTGGTCAGTAATATATCCCTCCTGCTACATTCTTGTTATTCAACAATGGAATTATCATCCATATCCATAAAGATTCTATGGCACAGTTTGGTTCATTTAAGATTTTTGCTTCATTTGACTACATTTTCTTTCACATAGAGTGCCACTCCCCCATCAGTAGGACCTATTCTGTCCTTTTTGTACCCTGATATTACTGTCCTCCATTCACTATCCTCATTCCACCAAGTTTCTGTGATGCCTATTACATCAATATCTTCATTTAACATGGGGCACTCAAGTTCACGCACCTTAGCATCCGAGATCCCCTTCCCCACTGGGCAGAATACTCTAGCCCCACCACCCTGCTGCAGGGTAGAAGCGCTGAGCTCCCCACCTGGTCTGGTAGGCAGGGAGAGGGAGGCAGAGGAAGCTCCATGAGCCACTCTAACTGTAAAAGACCTGCATGTGGCTCCTGAGCTGCAGTTTGGCCACCTCTGGTATATAAGCACTTAAAAAATTGTCACTTTTTAGCTGCCTGCCATTATGTGATGTAACTGAATGAGACGCTGTCATTTGATTATTTCCCATCAGATCCTACCTGTATTTTATCATCTTCCATCCTCTCCTCCTTACTAGGATATAGAGAATCTCCATTAATAGATCCTCCCCTAAGGGATGTCTTTGTCTGAACCACGTGCTTCTTCACACCTGGCAGCTTTCCCCCAGCCCTTAATTTAAAAACTGCTCTATGAGCTTTTTAATTTTATGTGCCAGAAATCCAGTTCCATTTTGGTTTAGGTGGAGCCCATCCTTCCTGCATAGGTTCTCCCTTTCACAAAAGGTTTCCCAGTTCCTAATAAATCTAAACCCCTCCTCCCTACACCATCGTCTCATCCACACATTGACCCTGCAGCTGTCTGTCTAATTAGCCCTGTGTGTGGAACTGGAAGCATTTCAGAGAATGCTACCATCGAGATCCTGGACTTCAATCTCTTACCTAGCAGCCTAAATTTAGCCTTCAGGACCTCTCGCCTATTCTTTCCTATGTCATTGGTACCTACATGTACCACAACCACCGGCTCATCCCCAGCATGACACAAGTCAGTTTAGATGTCTAGAGAGATCCACAACCTTCACACCCAGGGAAGAAATAATTCTCATTTCACCAACCATTATATTTTTTTGAAGAAATCCAGAAAAATAATCTTAATAAAGAGAATCAGGGTCACCCTCAGTAGGAGTGGGGGATTCTCAAGGCAACTCAGAGCATAGAGGATGCTTTCAGAGTCCCCATATTGTTGGACCAGCCTGATTGAAGGGTATTAGACTCTATTCAGGTACATTAACACAAGTCAATCAGACGTCTTGTAGTCTCCCGCAGCCCTACCTCTGGAGAGAAGAGGGGTTAAAGAGCCTCAAATTCCAAGGTAGTGCACTGGACTACCACAACTTTTGTTGTTGGTACCACTATTATTGAAATAATAACAATACTACAAGTGTACCATGAGTCATTTTTAAAAACAAACACTTCAGTCAGAAAAGAGCAGATGCAGATAGTTTCCAGAGAAGTCTTTTAATCCAAGTCTTCATTCCGTGTAAGTAAAGAACAAGGAGGTCAACTGACCTGCCTAAAAGTCATATAAATCAAAGTTTAAGTCTGAATTAAAATAGACAATTCTCTGAATTCCGCACTCCATGATAACAGTCTCCCAAGGTTTCTTACCTGGAAAAGGCTGGGAGATAATCTGGTTCTTCACAACAATGTGAGGAATTTGTGATTTAATTTGAACAGCTTCTCGAGACAGCTGAGCAAATATTTCTTTACATAAAAGAACGTTTTGTGCAGCCTCCAGTTTTGTCTGCCAATGTGGAGCACCTGAAAAACAACCCATTTTATTAATTCAGATGTCAGCTGCTGGAGAATGATTAAGACACCAGACGGTAAGTGGAACTGAAAAATCTAGCCTACTATTCTCATCTGAGCTGAGCAGTGTTAGAATATTATCTCAATTATGTAAGCGAACATAAAACCAAAACACCAGTGAATTCTAATCAAGCCTACATGGGCATATTATTAACTATTTGTATTGCACTAGCGCCTAGAAGGCCCTGCTACATTGTGCTGAACACTGTATATACAGTTAAAACGACAGTCCCTGGCTCAAAGAGATGGCAAACTGAGTAAGTATTTTCAAAACAACAGGTTTATACTTGTAAAATTAACCCGTGCATATCAAAACGGTAACATTTTTGAAAATCAGGCAAGTGCTTCAGTGTGGATTTAGAAGCCTTCAGTGTGGATTTAGATGCCTAAAGCTTATTTTTGACAATTTTTGCCTGAATAAATAGATGGGCCTTACACCCTCAATGCAAAGATTGCCATATGAGCTCAGACCAGTGGCCTAACTAGTACAGTATCCTGTCTATGAGTGGCTAGCACCAAGTACTTCACAAGAGGGTGCAGAATCTCTGTAATGGACAGTTGTGGAAGAACCTGTTCATGGGTGAACTTTCTTTCTAAGTCCAACACTCAGTGACTGGCTTCTGAAGAATGAAGTCTTAGGTCTTAGTTTGAAATTGTAAAGGTCATTTTTTTAATCTTTTTTTAATCCTGCTAAGCTTTTAGATTCACTGATGTCTTATGGCAAAGAAATTCCACAGATTCCATAAGTGTTATAAAAAACAATTTCCTTTTATCAGTTTTTAATGTATTGCCTTTCATTCCAACTGGATGCCCTCCTCTGCTTGTATTATAAGAAAAGGTATATAGGAGCATTGGATTCACCTTCTCCATGCCTCTATAATTTTCCCTTATAATTGTCTCCTCACTAGATTTAACTCCCAAAGTTTTCTCTCTCCATGCCTCTAGTCCTTTTTATTGATCACCTTTAAATCTCTTCTAAATCATATTTGAGATGAAGTGGACAGAACTGACTATGATATTCCAGATGAGGGCATACCATCAATTCACATAAATCACTGGTATGTCAGGCAAATGGGAAAGTTAGTTCCAGAACTTAGCACTCCCCACTTAAAATGCCATGCACTGAAACATTTAAATCTCAGAAATATGAAAAAAGTATCCAAGCTGACATCAGCGGTCAAGAGACTGCCTCTCCCTATGCACTATCTTAAGTAGCCACGCCCCAGACCATTCAGGACTTTACGGAGTAATATCAACACCTTTAATTATATGTGCAGCTAATGCAAACCTTAGAGAACTGGCTTAATATGCTCCTTTCATCCAACACCACTAAATAAGTGGGTGGCTGCTGCTGAACATGCACCAGTTTTATTGAATATAAATGTCCATTTAGCAAAGAATGTTTTGGTAACTTGCAATTTCAACATTTATTACATAAGCAAGTAACTTCAACTTTACTCCACAAAGATTATTTCATGTAGTTTTCTTTAATCCTACTGTGTTTCTTCCTGACTTTAATGAATAGCAATGCAAAAGATTGAAGGGATACATTCTGTGTTCCCAATTTATAGATACCAACTAAATGCTATATTTACAGTAGAACCTTGATTTTAATGATCAGTTATAAACATTATTCTTCCCAACCAGGAGGTGAGTGAGTATGTGTGTGTAAAATCACATAACAAAAGTGACGTTGATGAAAAACAAGTCAACATGCCTTCACATTCCAAGGTCTTTAATGCATTGGACATTGCTTTGCAATGGATTGAAAAACAAGAAGAAAGTGATGCACTGCAACACTACTGTAATTTTATGAGCTCCTCAATTCCCAATTAGTTTGTAAAATAGGGGTTGTCGTTCGTGTGTGTGTGTGTGTGTGTAAAAATATCACAAACTTGCTCTTAACAGTTTTGTAAATGGTTCGAGCTGACATCACATGTCTAAATCTAAATTTTGGCTTGAAACAGAATATTAAATAAACTGAGTTACCATTAATAACCTTTTCAGGAAAAATTGAACTACATGCACTACAGAAGCCATTTGATCTGCTTCTTTTTCTCTCTGCTGCTCCTCCCCTTCAAAAGCACGAATATTATACATTGGTTCATCCTCTTGTGTACTTGGAATATTTTTTTATATATATATATATATATATATATATATATATATTTTGTAAAATAATTTGAGAAAAAGGTTTAAACTGAACCCATATTAAAGTGATTTTCAATTAACATCAAGATAGATGATTGACTCTTCTCCTAAACAAGTATGTAATTAACAGCTTTATTTCAGAATCTAAGCATATGCATTAGAGTCATCAAAAGAGTTTTAAACACCTTCAGCAGCATCATATCCATATGTACATTTTGAAGGGGTCACATTTGCAAAAGCTGATTTTGCATCTATGTGTAGAATTTCAATTAAACCAAGAATGAGAAAAATTATTTTCCCTTTTGTTGTTTGTTTCAGGTATTAGCAAGTATTTCTCCATAATATATGATTCCCCGTCTAAAGCAAACTGAATCCTTAAGACCAGAATTTAAAGAATGGAGCATAGTTGTACCTGGTTTCGATTTTGGCAGAGGTCTTTTAAAGAGGTTAACTGTGCCAAGGTCACCTATATCTGGAGCTTGCTTTTGAATAGAAACCTATACAAAAAAATGAAAAAGTTATTTGGCTCCTGTTCTGTATTCCAACTAAACGAATAGTACAGAAACTATACAAAATATTTTTGGCAAACCTTTATATAGGCTGATCCCTCTAAATCACTTGGAATTTGAACATCCAAAGCACAGTAATCCTCAGGTATCTTCTTATCCAGATCAATGTCTGTGTTCTTTATCACTTCAAATGTGCCATGATGAGGGAATAGGGATCCTAAAAAGGGAAGTGGAACATGCACGTCATAGAAAGTATCATGAAAACATCTAAAAACTTTCACACGACAATGTTTTCATGGATCAGAAGTCTTCTCATCCTTGCATCATGCAAGCAATATTGCTTACACTTGACTGACATCATTTCTTGGGGGGGAAAATGTTCAGTTTAGTAAAATGTCTTATTTCCACCCCATAATTGTCAATTTAAGAGGCTCTATATGTTAGCACTAAAACCTTGTCTACACTACAGGTTACTTTGGTATAATTTACATCGCTCAGTGGTGTCAATAATCCACACCCCTGAGCGACATAAATTATGCCAACCTAAGCGCTGGTGTGGACAGCACTATGTCAGCTGGAGAGCTTTTCCCACCAATATAGCTACCGCCTTTCACGGAGACAGGAGTTATTAAGCTGATGAGAGAGCTCTCTCCCGTCAGCTTAGGCTATGTTTACACTGGTGGCGGCAAATTCGCCGCCACCAGATCGATCTTTCATGATTGATTGAACGGTCAATGAGACCCGCTCAATCAATGAGGGATTCGACTGAATAAGTCCACCCCCTCAACTAGTGTAGCGCTGAGCCGACGAGAACGCTGTTCCCGTTGGCTCAAAGCAATGTGAACAGCGCGCAGAAGCAGTCGACGGGAGTTATGCAAACTACTCTGCAAGGTTTGCGTAACTCCCGTCGACTGCCGCTGAATTTCCAGGTAAGTGTGAACAAGCCCTTAGAGTGTCTCCACCACAAGCACTATAGCGGTGCAGCTGCACTGCTGTAAGTACTGTAGGATAGATGTGGCCTCAGAAATACAGCAGAGTGACATGATCTAAGAAATGAGGGATATGGGCTATATTGTTCCTTTTTTTTGAGGGGTGAGGAAGGTAGGAAAGAATGAGAGAGGAATTGTTGGCTTAAATGTCGTGGTACCTGTGATTTTGCCAGCAGGTGCAGTGTCCCGTGAACATTTTACTTCCCGTTTAGAATGATCATAACATGTTTCCATATAATGCTTAAAACTCTTCGGATTAGATTTTTAGATGGCACAATAAAGTGAATCTTTCAATTTGTCATGGTGATGCTCAATTCTCCTTTAGGCCATGAACACTTACACAAGGGCTTAACTTTAAGCACATGTATACTCATTGATTTCAAATGGGACTACGCATGTGTGGAGTTCAGCACTTGCTTAATTACTTGCTAGATCAAGACATTAGGGCAATATTAACCTTGTAGGAACAACCACATAATCAATCACCTTTTGTATATTGTACTATAATTCTTTCCCAGGTTATAGTATCTAATATGTTTCATTCAATAACATTTATAATCACTCATTTAATACTTCATAAACCACACTATAGTACTGGAAAGTTAGTACTTTGGAATATGGGGATTGTGTATCAATTTAGAAAAGAATAAAAAAAGTGACCAATATATCTTTTAAAAAAATTAACAGAGCAAAACTAGGCATTAGAAATTAACGATGAAAAAAAGCTACTATTCATCTAACTGACCCTACTACAGGATTGTTCCTTAAAGTACCTTTTATAGTGCTCCAAACAGTCTACTTTTAATGTACCAAAAGTGATGCAGCTTTATCATCATCTTTGGTATCTGAATCTCAAGATGTTTCTCCGGGTATTAAATGTTCCCTCACATAACTCTTATTTATAGTATTTCACCACTTCAATAATTCCTAACTTTGTGTTTACAATTAATCATCTAAAATTGTTTAATGAAAACAAGATTTAAGATTCATTCTCAGTAACCGGTGACTTGCCATACCTGCACTTCTGTAGCTCAGGTCCCCAAGGATTTTGTCTCCCACTTTCCTCAACTTCCAGTGCTGTCTCAATCTCAAGAGCTCAGAGTTGAAATCTCGTTGTCGTTTATTTTCCTGGTTTTCTGCAACCGATTTGGATAACCTTTCTGCTCCTTTCAACAGGATTTGGGCTGCTCCAGCTAGTGACTTCTTCTTTGAAATTAACTGTAAAGTCTGAGGATTCTGGAAATACAAAAATACATTGCAATTTTGAACTGTTATAAATATTTTTAATGTTTAAACAAATCTTCACAGTTCTAATTACTGGAAACTGGTAGTGACTAAAACTTACCATCTGCTGGGCTATTCAGTAACTTACTTTGAAATTAGTTTCAGACTGGTATCACACTACACTAACTGGCATGCTTGTTGGCACTCTCAGCAGATACATCTGTAAAGCACGAAGGATTGTTTCTCCAAGAATCAGGCAGCACAGACAATACTGAAGAGGTTTATTCATGATACCGGGAAGTCTGATAAATCAGCTTCAACTTGATGGTGTTACAGTGGTCAATTATATACGCTTTCTTATCGATTACATAGTATGTTTTAAATTCTTTATCTATTCACTTACAAATACAGACATGTTCTCTCTGGATGAGACAAACAGTGATAATGGTCGTTACATACATGCAGAGACACTTTAATCACTCTACCTACATCAAGGATGCGAGGGCTACACTCGGGGTGGGGGTAGGGTGGAGGAAGAAGGGGTGGGGGGTCCTTACAGATAGGTGGCAGATGAGACAGAAATTCTAAAAGCAAATGTGCTGTTCTCATTGGAATTAGAATCACTAAGAGGACATCTGGCTTCCTGAGCCATCGGATGTTTACACTAGCCATTGTCCTTGAGGATCAGGTATGCTCATTAGCCATTTACATGAGTTTCAACCCACAACTTGTTAGCTGAAAACAACCTCAAGCCTTACACATCAATGAGATTGAGCTACCCCTCTCTCCCCTTGAAATGGTCCCTCTAGTTGAAAGATGAGGCATTGCAGTAGGGCAGCATGGGGAGGCTTGCACTAGGCCAGTGGTTCTCAAACTTTTTGTATTGCTGATTCCTTTCACACAGCAAGCCTCTGAGTGTGACCCCCTGACCATTATTGGTGCCCCCCATTGCCCCAGCCCCCCGGGTTGCCCCTGCTTTGCCCCTGGCCCTTGCGGGCTCCCCACTCCCCCTTCGCCCCATACCCCTGCACTGTGCCCCCTTCGACCCTAACCCCTACAATCCCTCCTTTGCCCACCTAGGTAAAATGACCTGCACGCACAGACTGGCTGGTGTTGCTGCTCACTCCCCCCACCAACACTGCTCCTCCATGCACCCTTAGGCAAGGGCAGAGAGCAGCAGCTCCTGATGCTTGCCTCACAGCACAGCCCAAGTGGGGAAAGTGACCTAGATGCAGGGAGCCCTGGCATTGCTCCTCGCTTCTGCCCCAATCCATCCCAGCCTTCTAGGGGGGTACAGAGGAATGGTGGGGGTGGGTGAGCAGTATCCGTGTGTCACCGCTCACCGTTTTCCCTCCACGTTCCTCTGCTGGGAGGAAGCACGGAGGCTTATAGCCCACGCCTTCCTGGGGCCAGGGCTCAGAGCTCTGTGGCTGGTGGCGCTCCATGCTCATAGGCTTGTGCCTGGCCGAGATTGGGGCTCACAGCTCACGACCCTCACATAACCACTGTGGGCATGACCCCCAGTTTGAGAACAAATGCACTAGGCTACACCTGTTTTGTGGTTATGTAAAAAGTCCCAGTTGAATGGACTCTTCTGTATTAAGCATTAAGATAGTTTGTACCTGCTTTGGAGGAAGTGGCTCCTGCACAACTGGATCCAGAGTCATGAATTTTTTATCCTTGACAATGCTGAGAACATCATAGAGCACACACATCTCAGTCAAGGAACCTCTTAAATTGTTTCTTACTGAATCCCAAGGCCAAAGGGACGGTTGAAACTTTACCAACCCTAAAGCACAAAAACAAAACAAAGTTTTATATTCCAGTAGCAAACAGACTGGTTCTTAAACTGAAGACAGAGGATAAACAGCCTGCAAATCATCAGAAAAATGTGCATTTTAAAATATGTCTTTTATTTATATAAGTGTGAGTATGTTAAACGTCCTCCTCTGTGCCTAATCCAGAGAGAATAAGAGTCTTATAGCCCCAGCCAGAGAATCTTAGTTCTTCAGCTCAAGCTTGTACTCTGGAGTCCCCAGCGCAGTGTTTCTCAACCTTTTAAGTAGCAAGTACCCCCTAACTTCTGAAAATTTTAATAAGTACCACTTAAATTCAATTTTCCACAGGGTTTACAGACTAATGTGAGCCATACGTTGGAAGAAGGGCTGAGTATATAAGGCCGTGATAGGACAGATGTCTGATTTAGTGTGGGTAGGGTTACCACCTTTACATCAGGGGTGCACAACTCAAGTATGTACCTGGGCTAGAGGTGATGTTGGCCAAAGCTACAAGGCTTTGAGCGGCATGCCAATGCTGGGGAATATAAAGCACTGCACCAAATTTTTTGCCATAGATTTGAGAGGAGGAAGGGGTGAGAGACAGGGAAGGAGGGTGAGAGAGAGAGAGAGACAGGAAAAGAGGGTAACTGGTGAAAACTGGGGTTGTCATAGTTGTCAATTTCACTACTCAGCTAGACCAGTGAAACTGACACATTTTCTGGGCACTGGGCTTTGAGCCAGGGAGGGAGGGCTGCCACCTGGGCAAGTTGCAGGCGGCTGCCACCTGGCTGCCAGCTCAGTCTGAGCTGGGGCAGAGGAAGCTTCCGTGCCGGCTAGGACCCAGGGATGTGGGCAAGTGGCTGCTGCCCATCTTCAAGCCAGGGCGCTGGGGGCTGTCCCTTAGCTCAGAGCCGGAGCGTGGATGCCTGCCAACCAGCTGTGAGCCCAGCTTGCAAGACACAGGAGGCTGCCACCGGGCTTCCACCTGGGAGCTGGGATCCGGCAGAAAGCGGGGGCTGCTGCCTGCCTCCCCAAGAGCCTGCCGCTGCCGCCTGCCTTCCAGCTGGGAGCTGTGACTGGGTGGGAAGTGGGCTGCTGCCGCTCGCCTCCCCTTCACTCTGTTTTTGCCTGGATACCCCCTGCCTGTGTCTCGCATACTCGCAGGGGTACACATACCACAGGTCGAGAAACTATGCCCCAGTGCATTGGCCAAGTCATATAAACAGGAGCTTGCTCAGGATTTGAACTGCTCTGGGCCTTGGATGCACAGACCAGTAGATCACATTAACAGTAGGCTAACACAAGCTGCTGCAGTGACAGATACCCACAGTTAGGCTTTGACCAGTATGTTTCTCCCAGAGAAGAGTTATGACAACAGTTTGGTCAGCTCCTGAGGAAAGAATGTACTTGATACAACATTCAAGGTAGACCACACCATCCCCATGCCGCTGGGCTGCAGACACCAGTGATCAGAATACACAGGTTGAGGCAGGGCACATCACACTAGCACTCTGGACTCTGTGTGTAGCCTGCCGAAGTCTAGTGTAGGCCCAGAATGGCATTTCCATGACAGTGGAACCCGTCCATGGCACGGATCCTACCTGCTGTCCCACACAGGTGAGCCTGACAAGGATCCCCAGCCACTGTAACGCGGTTCCACATAACTGCGCAGAAGGTGGCTGAGACAAACAGCACAGCGCAGGGATGAGGGCCAACACGGCAGGCCGGCTGGGCCCAGGGGCTGTCCATAAACCACGCAGCTCATCGGGGCAGGGGTCCTTAATTTTCAGTGTTACAAAGGGGGAGGTGCCGGGGCTGGAAACCCCTCCCCCCCACACACACGTGTTAGGTAGTTTCTGGTCAGCCCCTTGCTAAGGGCTGGGCTAGTGCATTGCTCGGGGGGGGGGGAGGCACCGGCGCTGCCTCTCAGGAGGCTAGGTCCCAGCGGGGGAGGAGGGGAAGGGGGGAGGAAGGCCGGCGGCGCCCCCGCCCACGTTTTCTCTCTCACCCTCCTCGTCCTCGGCCTCCCCGGGCGCGGCCCAGTCGCGGGCCTGCTGCGCCCCGGGCGGCGGCTCGTCCTCCTCGGAGCCCGAGCCCTGGCTGAAGTCGATGCGCTGCGCCAGGCGCGCCAGGTTCTGGGACATGGAGAGCGGCTGCAGGTAGGTCTCGCTGCCGTCCAGCCCCACCTCCTGCACCTGCTTCTCGCTCGCCGACTCGATGCTGATCCGCACCGCCGGGGCCCCCGACATCTTCCCGGGGCTCGGAGCGCCGCTGGCCGCGGGGCAGCGCCGGGGAAGATCGCGGAGCCCACCTAAACCGACAGGCCCGGCAGCGCATGCGCACAAACACTACGGGTACCGGCCGGGGACATACGGCATCGGGGCGTGGCCACCGGGCAGCAGCGGCCGCCGCCGGCGGGGCAGTGGAGGTTCGGTTCTTTCCGGCTGGGCCTCGGGTAAGTTCGGAACTGCGGGGCCGGGCGGGGCTAGAGCAGGTTGCAGCCCGGGCCTCGTTCTGCGCCTGTGTGTGCGGGGCCGCCTCGTTCCGCCGCAGCTGCCCAGCCCCAACCAGGCCCGCCTGCGGCAGGGAAAGACAATCCAGAGCGAGGCTGTCAGCTGTCATGGCAACGTCAGGCACTGCCTGGGCACGAGCGCCCGGCTGCAACCCTCTGCCAGCTGGGCTCAGGCACCCACCCACCTGCAGCCACCTGCAGCACAGCACCTGGCAGCTCGCTGGCTGCAGCGGGGAGGGGACGGGGGCTGCTCTGCCCCCTCCTGCAGAAAGCACCAGCGGCTCAGGCTGCGCTCACTTCTTTTTTTTTCTTTTTTTGCACGAAAGGGAAATCTAAGTTTCAACACACGGAGGCCTAGTCTCCCCTGTAGCGTTAGGCTGACCAGTCCAGGTTATGTCCACCTCATTACATCAGTGTATTACAGCGCTGTAGGGGTCCTGCTGCACCGACATCATAACTCCACCTCCACGAGAGGCCTAGGGCTTATGTGGGTGTAGTTAGGGCGAGACCGTTTCCATGTAGACACTCAGGTTACGTCTATCACTGTTAGCTGTCATTCTTGTCCGCCTAGCTCACAGCTCTGGCTGTCAGCCGGCGGCAGGTCAGTTCTGGCTCCTTGTTCCCAGCTGGGCTCCCCCCGGCTAGATGTTCCCTTCAGGAGCCCAGCAGCTGCCCAGGCTCCAGGCACAGAGCTCCCCCCTGTGAAGCTGAAAGCCTGGAGTGAACAGCTGTGCTCCGGGACGGTATGGGGGCATTGCGCGTGGCAGGGAGAGCCTCGGTTCTCAGTCCGCCACACTGCCCCTCTTAAGTCAGTGGAAGCGCTCCTGATGACGATGTGCACCATCGCCAGGCAGAGGACAGTGTGGACGTGAACTGCTGCATTAAATTACTGCGGTGGCTTTAAGTCGACCTAACATAAGTTGACTTAAGTTTGTAGACGCACTGCTGGGGTACGGGAAGCAAGCAGTAGTTGTGCTGAGTGGACTGGTGCTGTTTCTTGGCATTTTCAGCCCATCCCAGATCTGTAGGGACTTCCTGCCATGAACACAAATAGCCCAGAGCACTTTAAAGTGGAGGCCCTGAGATTTCATGAACACCCATGCTAGCAGCAGCATAGCCATACATCAATGGCCATACTTGGTCATTTGTCCTTCAGAGGGGAAAGTGAGTTACAAGATACAGAGTAGGAGTTAATGCTATGCAAAGCAGTTTTCAGCAGCCACTGCTGCAGGTTTGCTAGAAAATTGTTTACAAATGCTACTTGACAGCTTCACCAACTCTCTTTTCAGCTACCTGTACTCTCTAAAGGTCTAGAATACATGTTCGGTATTTTCTTCATTTCAATTAACACATCATATACGTGTTGTTGTACTACATGCATTGTTGTCCGCATATGTCAGAAGCTGAGGAGTATTTGGCTTTAAGTCATATGCATGTTAGTGATTTATACATAGGTCATACTTTTAGCACATAGCAGGTAGGATATTATAAATATATTAAATACACTTCACATCTACATTTTCGTATTGTGTTTTTGCTACAAGACACAAAGAAAAATATAACAAGACTCATAAAATTTTAAAATAAAACTCCTAATCAGGGTTTATTCACAGCTTAGAGATTTCCCACTTGACAGCAAGTAAAACAGTTTCAATTCAATTCAGTAAAACTTTATTGGCAGGACAAGTGATACAACTATCATCAGTATGAAGAAAAAAAAAAGAATGCTGACAAAGTGCTCCTGTACTTCAGCCTTGTTCAAAACTAGAAACAAAGAGGGGCTGACCCTCCAGTCAACCCAGTGTAACTCCACTCACTTCAGTAAAGTTACTCCTAATTTACACTGGTATGAGAAAAGAATAGAGCACAAAAGGTATGATAGTAACATGAACATTTACAACCCTAGAAATGGTCCTAGACTTAATAAGTAGCTAGCTAGCTTGTAAGCACCACTAACAATGAACAAAGTCCCTCTTTGACAAGTTTGCATTTCCATACCCATAGGCCCTCCCATGCGCTCAGTGAAATCAATGGGAGTATTGCCACCAACTCCTGTAGATGTATGATTGCATCCTGTAGTTCTGTTGAGTTAGAAGTTACATTACTGGAACTACAAGCACCTTCCTCTTATTTCAAACAAGCCCTTGTAATCACTGATTAAAATAAGTGGCAATCTCAATACCCATATATAACCATGATGGCACATATGGCTAGAATGGCATGCAGCCATGCCAATATCAGAGTCTGAATTGTAGTGTAGTTTACAACATGGTTCTTGTCTGGCATCTCTTTCCCTCTTCCATTTAGAATGTGGCGCTCTCGTTAATTCAGTGATGGCTTTCTATAGCCAGTGACAATCACCTAGTAATACCTGCCTAGAGTAAGCAAAATGGAACAAAATAAATCACTAATACAAACTATTTGGCTTCCAACGTTAGGATCAAATTAATTTGTAATTGTCTGAACTCAGATAACTATTTCAATCTAAACGTTGAATATGTTCCTTCTTTCATGTTTGTTCTTGAAAAGTCATTTAAAAGAATAAAAGAATAATCAAATCCAATATTTCATTTTAAAAATTTCATTGCTATCCTTACATTCCAAATGAAGTCTGCATCCATGGATTTAATCTCTCCCAACCATATGAGACTCTTTGGGTCTATCAATACGAAAAAGAAGCTCTGCAGGCAAAAAATAACCCAGATACTGCACACACTCTGGCGTGGTGTCATTATGGTAGTGTCCTCCTTCACCATGGTGACTGAAACAATGGGTGTGCTCCAATCGCAGATCAAACCCCTGGGGGACAGAAAAATGTGTGTTATGTGAGCACAGCATTTTCTTTTAAAGAAAGTATTTAAATAATGCTTCAGTATTTTGCAGTTAATATTGTACTTTTCTTACATAGGTCTCAAAGAGTTTTAGAAACATTACTTATTTAAGACTTGCAACGTGAGGTAGCCTAGTACAGGACTCTCTCTATTTTATGGACCGGTAAACTGAGGCAGAGTGAGAGTGGCTTGCCTGAGGTCACGCTGAGGCAGTGATAGAACTAGCAATAGAATCTGGAAGTCCTGACTCCCAGTCTTCTACACTACAACACACAACAGTTATCCATGAGGTCAAGTTGTTCTAAGCCAGGCTCAAGTATTTGTCTTGAGTAGCGTCTATAGGCCCCAATCAGAGACCAGGGCCCCACTGTGCTACACACTGTACAAACACACGACAAAAAGACAGTCCCTGGCCCAATTTTGAGAGGTAACAGGACGAAGCATAGGTAACAAACAGTAAGATGATAATGACCTGTGTGATAAGCATTGGGCTCTGGCACACCAGCTGCCTAAATAAAGAGGTTCCCATTGGAGCAATGCTATTTGCCTCCTAGAGATCTAATACGTAATTATATTACAAAATTAGAGCGATGAGAACTAACAGTTAGGTTGGTGGCAAAATGTGCCCATTTTATTATTAATTATTTGTATTACCGTAGTACCCAGGAGCCCTCATCATGGACCAGGACCCCCACTGTGCTAGGCACTGTACAAACACATTTTATAGTTACTTCATCTTCCCACTCTATCCTTATGTCTGTTTTTTCTTCCTGTTGCATTTTGTCACGCTCTAAATTGTGAGCTCTCTAGGACAGAGACAGTCTTTATACAAACAAATAGTCCTTAGCACAACAGGCTCTTGATTGATTTTTCCTGGGCACTAATTTAATACAAATAATAAACAATCATTAGCAAGGCCCTACTTAACTTGCAATAAAGTGGAAATTGGGGATTCCACAATATTATGCTTCCACCACAATTTTGACAGCGGAAGCCTCCGATGTGTGCAGGCTGACAGTGACAGTCAATGTGGCCGACAGTGGAAAAATCGCAGAAAAATAATAATGGACTTTAATACCGCAAATAATAAGGTCCATTAATATTTTTCTGCAATTTTCCATGGCTTTTCAGCAATTCAGCTGTAACTTTTTGACAATCATCCCGCAATTCAAATAGGGCCTTAATCATTATAAAAAAGCACTTTTATGTCAGATGCTTTCATTCAGAAGACTATTCCATTAACAGCTGTTGATATCTATCCATGCCTATAGTACTCATCACTAGCTTTTGGGAAGCTATGTGCAATTTAGCACTGGCCCAAAGGCTGCCAAATAGAGACCCAATGGAGTAAAGCACATAGAATCATAGAAGATTAGGGTTGGAAGGGACCTCAGGAGGTCATCTGTCAGGCTTTGATTTGCCCACACTATAAATACAGTGCAGTGTTAATATAAACTTCCCCACATAGTATTGCCAAAGTGTCCCAGCCCATTTCTGAATGGATCATATGAAGGTAAGGATAATACAGTCTCCATGCCCATTCATTCCTTGGTCTCTCTTCTGAGACTGCCAACTAGATGTCCAATTAATGCAACTTGGGCTGCTGGTTTTGGGATGCAGACACCTACACACTAGGAACTGGACTGGGACCAAACATTTCACTCTTACCACTGAACAAGTATCAGCATTCAGTCACAACTGACCTGAGTTTTATTCAAGCCAGTGAAAAGTGAAAGGCTTAGTTATGTTCCATTACCAGTCCCCTGAGCCACCCATTCCAACACCATTCATAAACTTTAATATAATCCATATACAATTCCCATTCTTGAACAGAAAATATAAATAAAAATAAATATATCCAAGACAGAATCATTACAAGCCAAGTTAATTACTCAGACAAACAAAACAGACTTACTGGATCTCTGGAAATTAGTACTGGCTGACAAATCAAGGGAGCCTTCATTTCAAAAAATTTGAGCCAATTATTCACATCCTCATCAGTGTTTAAATGACAGGCAGAAAATTCTGGGGGCTATAAGAAAAGCATTATCAGTTGACTGAAGATACTAGGACCAAAACTTCTCTCTCTAAGCTACTTTCCTTCACTAGCCTTAAATTCTTTTCTGCGCCCCATTTCTTAACCAGCAAAAGCAATATCCACGCCTGTTTCTCTATTCAGAAACACAAGCAATTACCCCATGGCTACCTCCACTGCCATTCCTCAGGTACCAAATGAGGAATTCTTAGAATCAGGTAACTTGCATCCACATGTTAAATTTGTCCTATCACGTTGGGAAAATGCAACTTCTAAGATGCCCTCCGTACTAGGATCAGAATTATGTCAGCTACATCTGTATTTGAATACAGCTGAAACTAACAGGATTCTGGCATGTTTTCTTCAACCAATATGGATAGATTTTTTTTCTGAGAACAACATTAGCCAAACTGTGATTACAATTGTAAGGAATAGCTGAACCGTCCCGCATGTTTTTTAGAAAGATAAAGAGCCTGAATCAAGAGCAACTTACCATGATATGAATCTTTGCTTTCCCCTTTTGAATAACAAATGTTCCTCCCATCCCCACGGGTTTATCTCCATAGGATTTTTCTACAATTTGTCTCATACAGGTCACAAAGTTATGCGGCCCAGTTCTTCCATTGGCTTTCACTTCAATGACCTGGAGAGTAGACATACGTTCATCTTGCCTATCATGTGCTGTAATGTTCTGTGAATGTTTACTGCATACATCATGTATTTCAAAGCTGCTATGAAATACTCTCAAGTGTGTATCCTAAACTCTTTGTTAAAGTAAGTTTTCTCACAAGCGCTGCTTCCTTTGCATTCTTAAAATATTCAACAAGTTTTGTTTTGTGCATGTGAGAATTTATTTCTTTTTGAAGTCTTTTATTTAGTTACACGACAGGCACAGCACATGAAGCAAAGGTATAAGCTTCCCTCTCTCACCCAACCAGCAGGCCTCAATCTTGTCATGAAGGAACACACTCTCTAGGGATAAAAAGGTTGTTCAATTTCCAGGTACCATTCAGTCCTTGCTTCTCTGCTGAGGCCACCCTGTGCCAGTTGTGTTGAGCGAGACGCTCGTCCACCAGGAATTGAACTAAGACCACAAACCTCAGTTTACACAGATCAATCTAGCATTAGATGACAATAACTTTCATAATTACCAATCTGGGCTGGATTACAATGGGCGATTTAAGGGTGATAGGTTCCATATCCCAGTAACAATCCTCTGGGAAATTCAGTCCCTCACATCAACTTCATTTTCTTGTATAGGACATTATTTGTGTTATATAATTTTGGCATTAATATTAATATCAGCACCCCCTGAAAGAAAAGGCAGGCCTGAAACAAAGAAGTTTAACTTCAGCGATCGCCTACTGCAGAAGTGACATTTTATCCAAATATGCACCTTGCCAGGTTGGCCCTGACTGGCATACAGGTTGGCCAGCAGTCCAAATTCGCAGTCACTGTATGTGTTGCAGTACTTCTCCAGCAGGCATCCTCCATCTGCAGGATTAATCTGAGCAATGTAACTCTCATTTACAGAAGATTTTTGGTCACTCTCAGTTTGAACAATCGGGATAAACTGCAAAGAAGAGCATGTAAAATAGCTGAGTTTTAGTCCACTGGTTCTCAACCTTTCCAGACAACTGTACCCCTTTTCAGGAGTCTGATTTGTCTTGCGTACCCCAAATTTCAGCTAACTTAAAAACTACTTGCTTAAAAACAACAAACATAAAAATACAAAAGTGTCACAGTACACTATTATTGAAAAATTGCTTACTTTCTCATTTTTACCATATTATTATAAAAGAGCCCGAGCCCCGCTGCCTGGAGCTGAAACATGTAACTTAGCTTTGTGGGGCCCACTGTGGCATGGGTCCCCAAGCAAGTGCCCGGCTTTCTACCCCCTAATGCTGGTCTGGCACTTTGACCCCCCCTAAACCCATCCCGAGACTCCACTGGGGGGTCGCAACCCCCAAATTGAGAAATACTGATCTAGAAGAGTTGAGTATCCCCTGGAAGACTTCTGGTTGAGAACCACTATAGTCAGCTGACTTTTATTACTCGGTAGGTAAGCATCCCAAGTTAGGGCCCACTCCTGAGAAGAACTACAATAGAAGTTGCACCTCTCAGGATCAGGTCCATAAAAATTAGCAAGATGCATAACTATTTTAAAGGAAAACTCTCAATTTAAAATGTACTAAGTACGAAACACATGTATTAAGGCATTTTCTCTTATCTAGTGATTTGGATCCAAGTCCCTATATAAATAACAGAACATTAAATGGGACTGTTTCTCAGCGAGGCAACCAACTGAATGTATCGCTGCAGTGGGCCCAACTTAATGATGCTGAACAGGACTGAGCATTCAGCTTCTGTTAGACAGCATTGAAATGACAGAGTTTTCAGGTGGGATTTTCAGTGTTCATATTGTTGGCTTAACTGTGCTCTCACTGCATTCAAAAGAAAACCTTCCATAGACTTCAATGGAAGCAGAGTTAGACAAAATATCTCCAAAATATCACTCTCAATGTTGTTGTAAGGCAGGGTCTATAATAATTTAAATGGTTAATTTGACTACTTACATATAAAAACAAAAATATTTTCCTATTTATTTTACATAATAAAAACATGCAGCAAATTTGAAAGTTTCTGAATTACCATATTTACTACCAGGAGCTAAATTCTCTGTATTAGACTATTAAGATGTCAGCTTTCAATTGATTTAGTTTTCTTCTTTGATTTTATTTCAGGCACCTAAAAATTTGTTTAGTCACGTACTCTTCTTTGTACTTAGATGTAGCAATCTGAACATTTTTCATATTACACTGGAGTTTTCAATTCACCTCAAATCAAAGCTGCATTCTTTATTTCAACACATAGGCCACATCAAATAAATCATTTTTTAACTTCTGATCCTTATCTGATCTTACAGCTTAAGTCTTAAAACAAGAGTGTCTTGAATGATAACACAATTTTTTTTTTGTAATATTTAAAATAAGGACTAACACTGGGTAATTTTAAAGCAATTTACCATTCAACAGTTTGGCAGACATTTTTTATGTTTTTCCTCCTCTCTGGCATTAAAAATGTGACCAGCTAATAACAAATTTCAGTATAGCAACAATTAGGGGATGCTTCCATTAACTCCATAATAACCACATGCTTCCCTGAAGAATTTATAAGAATGAAATGTGTTTTTTTAATCTAAGTAATAAGCATCTCATAGCAGGGGACCTTGTCTTTATTATCTTTGTACAAACTTACAGTGCTATAGACAAATGTTAAATGATAATTATGTTGTAAACAGAAAACACCAAGAAGTTATAAATGTAGAAATGTTTGCTATTTTTTGAGAACTGCTGCATATTTATACATTACAAGCTAATGTTTACTAACCTCAGCATTTACTCCAAGAATCCTAGAGGATGCAGCTCCAGCTCCAAGAATGAATGCTCTAGGCAACTCTATTTGCTTTGCAACAATGTTCAGGTCATAAACCTGCACAAAAGACACACATTTATGTACCTTTGACTTTCTTGCCTTGTAATTCTCATTCTAATTACATTCCACTGCAATTTCTTGATGATTTTATCCAAATGTCATTATTAGTTATTGTACAGATTGGTTTGAACACAATTGGTTTGAACACAAATCTGAATAGCACTGCCATCTCATCTGATCAAGTTCAAACTTCATGGCTTGGGCACATATCCACTCATTTGCTGGACTGAAGTCTTCTTGCACAAGCCAGGCCCCATCCTTTCTAAGGCCCAAATTACTGATCTCCATGCAAGTGACATTGTTTAAAGCAAAAAATTGAAAATATCCTTAAGTGATATCACATAGCATCAGATTCTGGCAGGTCCCATGCTCTACTAAAAGAGAATACGTTAGCAAGTATTAATGTGAACTAAACTTTGGGCTATACCAGCCCCACACACAGGCCCCATGCGCAGTCTGTTTTTACAAAGAATAGTAATAATCAGTATGGATGGCTGTGGCTAGATGCCAGTAGTATACAATACATAAACAGGTAGCATACAATACATAAACATACAGATCATACCCTGGTCTCTAGGTAATTCCCTCCAACATCCCTCCTTGGCTCTTGTCACAAATAGCTTTTGAAGAAACAGCCACATGGTATTTAAGTACCAGAAGAGAAACAATTTTTGCATGCATCTTCTGCTGTGGGATTTCTGACATGTTATGCTCAGCACAGGCCAGGGTTTGGCCCATAATGCTTTCGGAATGCAAGCCTATTTTTACAAGTGGAATCCTACAACATTCATTGGTCTGTGTTCTCCAGGATAGTATTTTAAAATGCGACTATATATGCTTCTTTCTTTGGAAAGTGCACTAAAAAGCCATGACTATAAATCAACTCACCTTATCTTTTTGCACAAGAGGCACAAGGTAAGGAACACCTCCCACATCCGCTATTCTAGGCTTCCCGCAGATTCCTGGAACAAGAACAAGGCCAATTAGCTTGTCAAGCGAATCTCTCTAAAATTCTCTCTGTGCACTTGAAGTATAATAGGACAAGGACAAATGATTTGTTCTTCAAAAGTTTTCTGAACAAAAAAGTAGTGTGTGAGTAGTAGTGTGAGCTCATGTGCTTGTACTCAGAAAAGTACATCAAGTTCATCAAAAGCTTCCTTTGAGTTTCCAGGAACTCTTTAAAAACCATCATTTTTTTCCTAAGTAAAAAATACTACTACTCACACAAAACACACAAAATCTACTGGGCAACAATCAAGGAACACCAATTCTCCAATGAGATATAGTTTGTAGTGTTATCATGCAAAGACAGCAGAAGGTATAGATATAAATGCTTTCACCTATCTTGTGTGAGGGCAAAGGTGGGAGTTTAAATAAATAGGGACTGAGCCCATTATTAGAATGAAGTCGAGTAGTAAGATCGTACTTGGCATGTACATAGCCCCTTCCAGTTGAGGATGTCAAAGCCCTTAACAGACACTAGTGAATTAAGCCTGTTAATTAAACTCATTTTACAGATGAGGAAGAGTGATGTGGCCTGACTAGAACAAGTCATTCAAGTGCTCTACATTAAGCCAGTTGCAGAGCCAGGAATAAGAAACAGGTCCCCCAGCCTTGTGGCCTACCCCCAAGACCACCCTTCCTTGGCCATCATTTTCAAGAATTTCAAATTATGAAGAATCAACTATGAAATACTGGTAGAGTCATGGCTTACGGTTAGAACAGTATGTTACCTTTAACAGGAAAACTGAAGGGATCCCGAGTCAGATCAGGGCAGTCTACTACAGAGACCTGGACATCAGCAAAGTTCTCTTTAAGCCCATTCTGCAGGACTAGAAAAGAGTAAAATAATTTGTTAACAGTGAGAAATTAGCTAGAGTTTGGCAAGAAAACACACCACATAACACACATACTTTAAGATGCCAATTCAGCAAGATAAATAAGCACAGGTGTCACTATAAGCACATGAGCAATTCCGTTAACTTAAATGAGGCTACTCACAAGCTCAAAGTTACACATATGTTAATTATCTCACTGAACCAGGGCTTCAGAGAGAGGAAAAAGTCCTTTTCTACTATCCTGTCATATTGCTCAAGGACAGAAGCTTCTATTTTTCCCTTTTACAAAAAATAAAATAAAATATATATGCGCGCACACGCACACACCCCCTCCAAGGTTTTCAGAAATAGACCCCTAAAACTAGGCTTCTTAATAAATGCACATTTAGGCACCTGCCTGATTTTCAGAAGTGCCACACACCCAGCAACAAGGCATCATGAGATAATTTTCTCTCACTGTGAGTTGAGCTGGATTCAAATTGCTGACTTGGGGAAAAAAAGAGGAACTTTTTTTCTTGGTCACATATCTGAATAAGATAACCCTCCTATGCAGAACAGAGGGAAGAAATATTGCTGAACAACCCTGGATACGTTTCATTTTGTTTCGTATCAACATTAGATCCACTAAGTGCCAAAGTATAGCAAAGTCACTCAAAAGCAAACCCCACATAGGAATAAATAATGGGATGTCCACTGAGTAAAAGCAGGGATGAATCTGGATTAGAGAATTTATTACGGAGAAGCAATTTCTACTTTGCTCTGTAAAGAGGTGGCATTCCCACTCAGCTCCAAATAAAGCATACACGGTCAAACTTAACTTATTCCCAGGGTTTGGCTTTATTGATATCTCCAACAACAAGAGAAGATAAAATTCAGCCTATACTCTCTTCTTAGGCCAGGCTGTTCTTAGCATTTCCTGAAGGATTTCCCTGTATCTGCCCTTGTCCAGAGTTTCAGACCTACCTCTCTTGTAGCATGGTAGAGTTAAAACCATTTTCCATTATGAGTCAGCAAAATTTACTTGGCAACATTATGTGGGGTTCTAGCTCCTGCTAGGTGAGTGGGTCAGTAAGGAGGCTGTGAAAGATGTCCATTGAGTCATTCCCCAAAGGTTGATGAGAGAGAGAAAAAAAAAGCAATACAAAACTTTGGATATTAGGGCTCAGCAGGAAGAAAGGAAGGAAAGGAAAACTCTGCTCTCCATCCTACTTCTCCTACTGCTGGGATAGGAACAAATTCAGCCTGCTGCCCCCATCATGGTTGCTTTACAGGTGCTCCACTCCATCACTCCCCCAACTCAGTCCTTTTGCAACTCCTCACTCCTCCCTGTCAAGCATTCAGCTGTATGGGCAGCACTGGTCCAAGAGGCTGTGACCCTGGCACTGCTCCAATCTGAGCACTTAGTGGGTAAAAATAGCACTCTCACTCAACCAGGGGTTCTCTTGCCATGACCCCAATCTTGCAATCCTTTGAAGCTGTCAAGTAATGGGGGGGCAGGTGGGTCTAGCAAGAAACCACAAGTAGATTTTGGGTTCCAGTTGGAAGAAAAACAATTGAGAACCAATATTGTGGGATATGAAGAATTGGTGTAGTGAATGTTTTTTTCCTCACCCTTCTCCCACACCCTGAAAAGGAAGAGCTCTGCATTTGTGCTAGTGTAGACAAGCCCTTAGTGTAAATATTTTGCACAGCTTTACCATCAATCTGCACAAGTTTCAACTGATGTAAGGCAAAAAAAAAAATTCACTACCTTAAATAAAGAGCACCATTTCCCAACCCTTTTCCACTGGGTGTAGTTTTAACATGCTGGTGGCAGAAACACTCAGTGTGGTCTGCATAGTTTGTTAAGTGCTTTGGGACTAGCCCTGAGTGAATAACTGATTTTTCATTTCAGCTAGTTCAAGTTCCTGCTCCAGAGATGGGATTCAATCAATCCTGAGGTCTCCTGCTTCCCAAGCAAATGTCCTTACCACAGGGCTGAAGGTTATGGGATAGATACACAGACACAGTTTGCTGGCTTACAATAATTTCAGATGGGAAAAACTTTGAGGTCAAATCCAACCTCTGCCTATCTCTATTGGGACATGGGTGAAAAGCACAATACAAAACTTTAGTTATTTGTCATTTCTTATTGCAACAATTTCCATAACACTATAAATTGCTTTACTTACCCCCAGAAAGTTCCTCCAGACTTGGGACATGAAGAGCAAACTTTTCAACTTTGGCCATTTTGTATTTCTTTCAGTCAACTGGACAAATGATTTATAAATTCTCGTCTGAAGACATCAGAGTACACCAGGTGCAAAGACTTACTGATCTGTTAACAAATGCAGTGGTTTAGTGATTAAAAAGGCATTGCACAATTTTAGACCAATCTTTGATATGCAACTTATTTTTTTCCCAATTTAAGTTAAGAATATATAAACTCTACAGAAGTTGCTTCAAATGATAGATTGCAATGTATGTGCTTATAATGCTAATTGCCTCATGTGTTTTGGAATGACAACGTGCATAGCATGCAGTTCTAGAGAGGATTCAGAGCTCTGTAGCCCATAAGGCCTTTGGCCCCAAACCTGCAACTGCTCCATACAATCAGACCCCTGATTTCAAGGGGCTCTGCATATGGGCAAGTGTCTGCCATATGGAGCCAAAGATTGGGGCTTTGTTTTTCTATGAGAGCTGAGATTCTGGAGCTCAAAATGGCAGTCTTCCACCTGCAGGCGCACGCACACGCGCGCGCACACACACACACACACCTTCCAAACAAAAAAAAAAGTACCGGTTCACTGTGAGGTCAAATTGGACCTCTGGGTAGGCACGATTCCAAGGCTTTCCCCTACAAAAGAAATCAGTGGCTGCAGTGTTTCTGTAGATGGAGAACAGCTGGAGAGAGTGAGGTACCTCTCCTACAGTAGCCTGGTATGTAACAATTGTTTTGTCAGCAACTACCTGAAGCTAAGTTTTCAGGACAGTTTATTGCTCACAGTTCACAAGTTCAAAGTAGCCACAGTTTAATCAGTCCTACTACAGCACACAAGCAAGGGATTGGAGCAGGCCACCAGGAAGAGGTGGTCAGGGTCCAGCTTGTAAGTCAACAATAGCAATCATTAACTCCTTAGTCACATCTGCCCCTCTGCCCACAAAGAGGAAACAAGTCTCAGAAATCCATACAGTGGGGCTTGAAAAAAGTCTACTTGCCTACCCGCCAGTAGGAGTTTTTCCCAGTGAGTACAGGGGCATTAGCCATCCATTTCTGTACAATGCAAGTTTTCATTAAAAAACATGTTTCCAGTCTTTATAGTTACCAATATTCCTTTTCAAAAGTAAGCCCATGTGCCATTGTCTTCCTGAGTCTGCAAACACATAGAGGGCACAGCAAAGATTAAAGAGTTGTGGCAGGAATATGGCAAAGATTGAAGAGTAGAAAAAGGGGGATGAGCATACTTTATACCAACAATTTCCCAAGTGAAAGGAGAAAGCTGCTTACATCCGGGCTGATCCAAAGCTTAGTGACATCAGTGAAAGACTCCCATTGACATCACTGGGTTTTAGATCACTTCCCTTTTCATCACACAACAAGGAAATCAGAAGGAAGCAGAACAGTGCTTTCTCTCCAGCCACATGAAAAACTATATTCTTCACCTCAATAAAAGTAGCAAAAATAAAGTCACTCACTTTTTTTCAATTTTCTCTTCCTTACCACTGCCTTGACTTCAGTAGCCAACCTGTTTCGAGGATGGCTAGCTGAGTGGGCAAAACCCTTGTGACGCTGGATGTGTCTGACTGGCTGGGCTTCTGCTGAGAAGCCAGTTGAAATGTTTTCCCCTCCGACCCTGCAGAAAGTAACTGATCAGGAACTGTATCTCCTCCTGCTGCTGAATGATGACTCCCTTACCGTCTTCCTTCAGGGTCGCATTAACCTTTTGTGGGCCTGGTGCCAAATATATTTGTGGATCCCCATAAGGGCAATGGGACATAGTGCTGGGGGGGTTGGTTTCTGGAGTGAGGGGACAGTGGGGCACGGTGCAGCGAGGCAGCTCTGGTTCGCCCAGCCCAGCGCAAGGGCCTTGTTTACGAACCGGCAGCCATGAGACGCACACTGGCCTGCCTGGCCCTGTGCTGCCAGCACGCCCCTTACCCTCAGGGGGTGGCCCGCACTGCACCACGCTTCCCCACCCAGCGCCCCCCCGCTCCGCCAGAAACACTCTCCCCTGACCCCTATGCCAAGCACACACCCCTGCTGAGAGTCCCCAGACCCCTATGCCTAGCACCCCCTGGACCTGCTATGCCCAGTGCACCCCCACCCACAGATCCCCCACAATTGCACAGCACCCTGCACACCCCCCACCCATAGCCACACACCATAACTGACAGTGCCCCACACAGACCCCCCCACTGCCCAGCGCCCCAACACACACACAGATCCCTTCCACTGCTCAGCGCCCCCCATAGACCTCCTATGCCCAGCATCCCCAAACACACAAACCTCCCCCACCACCTAGCACCCCGTGCCCCATCACTGCCCCACTGGAAGCTGACCATGTGAGCCAGCAGCACGGCCGGTCCTGGAGCAGGGATCACTTCGGCCCCTCGGGAGCAGCGAGACTGGAGCAGAGAGACTGGATAGTACCCTGGCGCTATTATAAACCCGGTACTGAGGTCAGGGGTTGAGACCTCAATAATTATTAGCACTGATAGGTAGTGTGATACTAAGCCAGGAAGGGCCTCAAAAGGTAAAAACATGTATCTTGTGCTTGAGGTGGTGGGAAAAAATCCAGAGGGATGAAAAAAGTGTGAGCGGGCATTTAGTTACTGCAATTTTAGTTACTGCAATTAACCAAGAAGATGACTTTAGTAGCAACATTTTGAATGGACTTGAAAGGGGGCAATATTGCATTTATCAGTGCTAGAAAGGAAGATGTGGCAATAGTCAAGCCACAAGGAAACAGAGCCTGGACACGAGCTTTAGCAGTATGGATTGAGGGACAAGGTCAATCTCAGAAATGTAGGGAGAAATTTTAGACACAGCCTGGATGTGTAGATCTAGAGAGTGGGCAATAGCAAAGGTGACTCCTAGAAAGATCTGTTTTGCCATGATGATTTTTAAGAAGACAGCTGGACAAACATGAGTTGTCAAAGACAGACCAAGATTTTAGCTGAGACAACAGTAGACAGCTCCAAAATAGAGAAGTAGGTTTGTTAGTCATCAGCATAAGGTTGGTAGTCATAGTTGGGCTTTTTGGGTAAGACCATGTAGTGATAGGGTGCGTGTGAGAAAAGCAGGAGGCCACGGATGGCATCTTGCAGGATCCCCAAAGGGAGTGGTAGTGGTCAGGAGGAGATGAGGACCAATTAAACAAAACGCTGAAGGAATTATTAGATTAATAGGAGGAGAACTACAAGAGGATGGAGTTACAAAAAACAAAATGACAAGATTTCACCAAGAGCATGATCAAAGCATCAAAGGCAGCCAAAAGGTCCAGGAGGACGTGGGTGAAGTACATGCCCTCAGATTTGGCCAGGAAGAGGTCCATGGAAACTGTGAGAGACATTTTAGTGGAGTGTACAGGGCACAAGCTGGATAGGAGAGGGTGTAGGACCAAAGTGGAGGAAAGAAACTCCAGATAGCAGTTGAAGATAGCAGGTTCAATGAGTTTGGAGATGAAGGAAAGAAAAGAGATTGGGCAATAGAGACAAGTGGAAACAAGGGTGGGTTTTACAATAGGGAACACTATGCCAGTGATTCCCAACCTTTTCTCTGCCATGGCACACCTTGATACCTTTAATTATTTTGAGGCACACCATCATATAGTCTCCAAACGAACTCATGAATATTCATGAGCCAATTCAGAACTTTTCAAATATTTTTTCAAAAAAGTCCATGGCACACCAGCTCAGGCCTGATGGTACACCAGGGCGCCCTGGCACACTGTTTGGGAAACACTGCACTAAGGCATGCTTGAATTACAAAGGGAAGATATTAGATAAGAAAGAGGTGGAGGAGACAGGTGAGAGAGGGGGTGAGAGGGTGAGCATAAGGAAGACCAGGAAGTAGGATGGGAAGGGATTACTGGAACAGATGGAGAGGTTAGAAGAGGAGAGCAGATACAAAACTTTTCTGCCAGTGACTGAAGAAAAGGAGAAGGTTGATGGGAATGTCCTGTCAAAGCTTGTTGATTTTTCTAAACAGAGAGGGATGTGAGGCTAGGGGACTGTGATGTTTAAGGAGCAAGTCAAAAGTGGCAAAGAAGCATCTGGGTTGCATGTAGGATTCAATGAGGGTGCAGAAGTACTCCTGGGTGGATAGGGAGATGGCAGAGCTGTAGAAGGAGACAGTACAATTGTAGTGGAGAAAGTCTGCATGGCCACAGGACTTCTGTGAAGATGATCAACTGGGGGAGAGCAGGAACACAAGAAACAGGTATGGGGGGGATCAGTCAGGGTTTGAGGTTGCTTGGATGGATGAACCTTGCAATGGGGGAGGTGGTTGAATGAGTCAAGGATTGTGGGGAGTGGACAGATTCAATGGTTGACACAATGGAGAAGGGAGAGAGGAAGGAGAGGTCTTAGAGAAGAGAATAGTCTGATGGACTGGCAGGCAAGAAAGCATTGGGAAGCAGGGAAAGGAAGAGGGCCAGATGAGTAGTATGGAAGAACACCAGTAGTGGTTAGACGAGGAATTTTGTGATGTAGAATAAGCTGATCTGGAGCTGCTGGTCAAAGGAGGATGTGAGGGTAAGGAGACAGGAAGTTAAAGGGTCAGGCAGGATTTTTATCTCTACAAAAGTTCTCAATTATATTGTTTCCATCCTGTCTTCATAAGATCCCTGACAGCACAGAAAATCTTTGTTTTTGTTCGCTTGATTGATCAGTTTCTGTATGTTAGCTTCAAATTTATCAGAACAAGTCAGAGGTTGCTCAACGTTAAGGTACAAAGTGCAGGGGCAACTACCTAGAGCTTGTCTACATGCTTTTCCTACCTACTAACGATATCACTTTAGAAATCAATATAGTTAAATTGATGTAAAGCCTAGTATGGATGCTTTTCCACCAATAAACACCTTAGTGTTAATATAGCTTATATCGGTAGTTAAATGAGTTTAAAAAGTGTGTGCGTGTGTGTGTAAACAAGTCACTAGTAGAAATCCAAGCAATAGGGGTTCCAAGGACCTGGGATAACCTAAAGGGAATAACCTAAAGGGCATTTTAAAAAGTGATTAATAAACTCATCAGAGCTGGAAAGCAACAAAGCAACCCCTTCTCTACAAAACATAAAAGCAAAGTTTCAAATGAGAATTATTCAGTTCTGCAAGTCAGTGGATAAATGAACAAACATGCCAAGACATGGTGTGGAGAAAATAAATAAGGAAGTGTTATTTACTCCTTCTTATAACACAAGACCTAGGATCACCAAATGAAATTAATAGACAAGTTTAAAACAAACAAAAGGAAGTATTTCTTCACACAACGCACAGTCAACCTGTGGAACTCCTTGCCAGAGGATGTTGTGAAGGCCAAGACTATAACAGGGTTCAAAAAAGAACTAGATAAATTCATGGAGGATAGGTCCATCAATAGCTATTAACCAAATGGGCAGGGATTGCTGTTTGCCAGAAGACAGGAATGGGTGACAGGATGGATCACTTGATGATACCTGTTCTGTTCATTCCCTCTGAAGGACCTGGCATTGGCCACTGTCAGAAAACAGGATACTGGGCTAGATAGACCATTGGTCTGACCCAGTGTGGCTGTTCTTATGACAGTAATTTTAATGACAGTAATGGCAATCTTATGACAGTAAGGTTAATGCCTCACACAACAATGTACTTTATTCACTTTACATTAACAGCTGTAGTCTCCCGGTTCCATTTCATCCTCTGCTAATAGACATAGTGTAGCACAGGCCTTCTCGGAGAAAGAACAAACTTTTAGTAACAATCAAAGCCTCACACACACTCCTTTAAACCTTTGCCAAGAGGGGAGCTCCCCTTCTAGGGACAAGGGTGTAAAGCATGTAATTAACGGGATGCAGGAAGGGTGGCGAACTAGCCAGGCTTTTCCTGTAGTACCCTGAAGCACTAGCGATGTCACTGCCCTACCAGCCTTTCCCCCAAATCCAGGGATTTTGGACTCCAACAGCACTCCTGGCCGGGCGGGGATAAGGAAGCGCCCAACACAGGGTAACTGCGCTACCCCAGCCAGTGTCTACAGCGGGGTGGCCAACCACTCAGAGACGAAGAGCCGTATTTACCATTTCAGTTTCCCCTCGTCTCTTACCCTCCCCCGAAAATTCCAGCTGATCCCTCAATTTCAGAGGAAGCTTGTTAATGTCACTTGTCAGTTTCCCCTGTCTCTTACCCTCCACCGAAAAGCTTGTCAATTGCAAAGAGCGGCAAAGAACAAACAGCAAAGGGCGGCATGCAAAGAGCCCCCAGCCGCATGTGTATGACCAAAGAGCCGCATGGGGCGAGCTGTGGGTTGGCCACCCCTGGCCTATAGTATAATAATCAGCTGCGTGCAGCGGCCGCTCATTCCACTTACCAGAGTCCTGGGGAAAGGCTGCGCCGCCTGTCTTCTGCCAGCTGGGCTCTGCGCGCGCACGCTCTCCCGCGCCGCCCGTCTACTGCCACGCTTACAACGTCTGGGGAGCGGAGAACAGAAAAAACAGAAATCCTCGATGCCTCTCCCAAGATGGCGCCCAGGGGCAGCCGTCTGTTCCCTTCTTCCCATCAGGCCAGCCAGCTCTCGCGAGAGCGGGTGTGCTATTTAAGTAGCCAAACAGCCGTTGACGGGCCTTTTCAGGCGCGGTGTCGTTGGGCGGTTGGGAGTTGAGGCCATCTTGGCGTAGCCTCACAAAGAGCGAGGTCCGGGGAGAACGGGTGAGTGTGTTGGAGCCTGGGCCGCTTTCTACATCCGTGGCGCTGGGCCCCTGGCCTGGGCGGGAGCCCTCGGGGGCGGCCGGGGAGCCAGCGGGAGGGTCCGTGGCGTCTTTTGTGGGAGGGCCATGATTAGCTGCGGGTCTAGATGTAGCCCCGCTCCTCTCTACGGGGCTGGGCGGGCGGGCGGCCTGTATGACCTTGGTCCCTCCCTGTCCCGGGGGGGTGGGGTGGCGCGGGCTCCCCCATTGGCTTACAGCGCAATGGCGGGAAGGAGGGGGACGGTTCTGACTTGGGCTGAGGCGCCCTCGTCTCGGCTCCTGCTAATGGCGCGGCTCACTCCACGAGAGGGGCTTCCCCGGCCCTGGCCAGGTGCCTTGGGGCCGGTGTAACACGTCGGAGAAGAGGGGAACCGGCCTGGCTGAAGGTCTCCTCAACGTGGCGCCAATGCGCCTCCTCGCCGAGTGCCCTAAGCGGCCAGCGCCTGGGGCGGGCAGAGGGCGCTGGGTTCCTCTGCTCCCTGCTCTGCCCTGGGCTCACTGTAACCTGCGGCAAGTCCTGGCTCTCGCGTGCCTGACCCACGTGCAAAATGCTGCTGACAGGCGGGTGACATGGAGTGCTGTGCACACGGTGAGATCCTGGCTGGCTGGTGCTGTAACAGTGAAAGAATGATAGCCATAGACAGCAGCACTTTTCGGAAGCAGTTACCAGTTTGCGGGAGGAAACACAAACCCTGGGATAGCCACAGAAATATTTTTTTGAGCGGGACGGGGACTCCTCTCCCCTCCTCTCAAAGGTTCCACTTTTAACCTTGTTGTTTCTATGGCAGGAGGGGTAATCCAGCTAGTTGCTTTCAGCAAAGGGATCAGGCTATTCAACCAGTGCGGGGAGAAAACTGTTGTGGAACTGCAGGAAAGAGTGTCTTGTGTTGCTGCATGTTTGTATAGGCGGGTAAGTTTTATCAAAAGCACCATAGCTAAGCAGCTGGTGTGTTGTGACTACCCATTATTTTTGTTACCTTATGACCATTCTCTCTCTTTCACTTGATGTACCTCATCTTGTACTTGGGTTAAGCTCCTTGAAGCAGAGACCATCATTTTGTTATGAGTACAGTGCCTAGCACATTGGGGTCCTTATTTCCAATAGAGGCCTCTAGGTAATGCAATACAAATAAAGTAATGTTTGACTCTCTGGAAACATCTTTCACTAGTTATGAACTCCATGCTTAACAATGGGGATCAGTTCTACTAAAGATAACAGTGCAGTTGTACACAGTTGATCTAATTGGGTTAGGGCTGGAGTATTGTGTTAAATGCAGTACAGACATGCAGTGGGAGATGAATCCTACCCCAAAAAGCTTAAAAGTCTGTTAGCTGAGACACAAACAAGATGTCAAACCTAGTCCGATTTTTAAACTAAATGGTATCAACTCCCTCACTTTGTTCAGGTGCTCCATCTGGCCTACTATACCATCATTCTATCTGCCCTTCTTTCATCTTGCCTGTCTAGTAGAGTTAAAAAAGCTTGCAGTACCATTGGGGAATATTGTTTCTTTACTATAATTTGAAAGTCATTTTTCTTTGAAAAACAGTTATCTACTGATAAGGTCATTGCAGTGTTTATCTCTGAGGGCCTTGAGTACTAGAAGTAGTTAAATTTATGTATCGTTTATTCAACTTCATAAATGAAATTTACACTTTTTAAAAGATGCATCTAGTAGCAAACACTCTGCCAGTATTAATCTCTAGTATTGTGATAGCCCAGTTAATTTGTAACAAGAGTTAGTAAAAAGTACTGTCCCAGAAGAAAAACACCATTTGACCTTAACTGATTTAGCATTTGCTTTTCTTGTACTTTTCTACTCTTGTCCCTTGTCGGGGAGGGAATCTTAAATAAGATTTAATAAAATTCCCTAAATGTCTTAAACTAGTCATAGCAGGTTCTACTCCCTACATCTCCTTCCCCTTTATCTGCAGGGATTGCAACCACATTATCCATATGGCTCCCTCCTGTGGCATCACAACTTTGCACCTCTAACATTCTTTTTCATCTGTAGGACAAGAATACTTTTCTACATCAGTGCTGTTGTAAGTCTAATTGGATGTTTGCAAAGCACTCTTTTGAACACATAGCTAAATATTAAGTGTACACACTTCTTTAAATAGTACAACTTTTTTTGAAATGTCACTGGGCAATACAACAGGTGATTATCTGCAAAGACTTTTTTACCCCTCCAAAACACCTACATGCTCAATATTGGGAAAGGGTAGGAAGGATATTTGTGTTATTAAACACCTTCAGGGTACTACATAAAACACTTTTTGTTGGACAAATGTTTTAGAACTGGGATGTTTGTTGTAATGTTGTCTTAGAACTAGGGTATTTGTAATAATTTTGCAGAATCCTAAAGATGGGCTATGTCCATCTTCTCATCTTAATACTAATGTTTCTCAGACTAGTCACTGCATGCAATATGGCATGTTAGTTATTTGGCTGCGGGTGAAGAAAATAAATTATACCCTACACAGCTGAAAGCTGATAGTTACTCTGAACTCTAATACAAAATAGCTTGAAGTTAATAGAAGAAAATTAAGATACTGATAAGCCTTTCGGATGTCCTATTTTTCCTGAATCAGTCTCTCAGATGTGGAAATATTTATGTATTTAAGGTAATGTAGTTGTAACAAAAAACAATCTGGTGATAAAATATTATCTAGGACATATTCATTCTTAAGTGTGTAAATCTTTTTAATTTTTTTATTTTAGAACAAATTGAAAGCTCAGAATGACTGATACCAATGAAGCCAAGACTTCAGCTTTTGACCACTTTGAAGATTCCCAAGATCTAATATATATTCAGCAAGAACAACAGCCTAATGCGCATGAACATGCAATGACAACTAGTTCATGTTCAGGCTCTGCATTGAAAGATTATATATGTGATGATTTGATATCTTCCAAACGTTTCACCCACTTGACCACTGTTCCAACCAATGTCTTGCTGGATGACAGTGATTCAGAGATGTGAGTTTTTCTTTCCTCCTAAGCTTACCTATCTGGTAAAACAGACTAAAGGCCCTAAGTATCTTAAGATACTGAAGTCAGATGTATGAATGTATGTCTACACTGATGGTGGCAAAGTTGCCACTGTCAGATGGACCATCTGGATCAACTGAGTGGTCAGTGGAGACCCGCTCAGTTGATTCAGAAGTTGATGCAGTAAAACCACCCCCTCAAGTGGTGCAGCACTGCATCAGTGTAGTGAAGACACTGCGCAGACATAGCTTAAGTAATGCCTGTTGACTGCTGCCGAATCACCCGATAAGTGTAGACCAGGGCTGAATTTGATTGAAAACAAACTCATAATGCTGACTTCTATTTAAGATGATGCATTTGGTTTGGTGCATATGCAGTAGTTTTATTTAAGAGATTTTTGTGGAGAGAGCTGTTTTTGTGTTAGCTCCCCATACATGTTAGGCAGGTGTTTTCTAAACACAGGAAGACAGGACTTGCCCCAAATAGTGTACAGTCTAAACATCATGGGTAACTATTTACAATGGATACCTAGAACCTAGTTTCTCAATCTGTGATACAAGACACAGGCAGGGGGTACACAAAGTTGCTATCTATCACAGGGGTGCTAAAAACTCCAGTGAAGGAAGCACTGCTATCCACACTAGGCTAGTGCCAGCTCATGTTTCCCAAGTTCTGGTGGTGAAGAGAACGCCATGTGACCCCCATGATCAGGCCAGAATGATTAGCTGGCACCAGCCTTTGCTACTATTGGAAGGGGAGGGAGAGGAGAGTAGAAAGAGCAGGGGGTTTTGTGGTCTGCCACACCCACACAGCATTGCAGAACTCTGGTGCTTTATGAGAAATAGTTGTCCATCGGTAAAGGGGGAAAAGATTGTTTCTCAGAGTTTAAGCACATGCCAGACTGCTGTAGTCTCCACTTTTAGTGTTTGAATTTAAGTGGTCTTGTGTTACTGTTTTAATTTTACATTTGTGAGGGTGTTAAAATGGATTGTTTAATTGTAAAAAGAGACTTAAGATTTAAAAGAAGGTACATTAGTCTGTAAATATAAAATCCTGTGGAAATCGAGTGTTGGGGTACTGATTAAAATTAAGAAGTTAAGGGGTACTTGCGACTTAAAAGGTTGAGAAACACTGCCCTAGAGCTCCTAACCCATGTCATATATATTTTTCAAGACAAAATATATATGACATCTACCTGTCACAATTCCTCTATGGAAGTTATAAAAAACAGAAAGTCAGTATATTTACTTTGTTAGGACTTTTTCTTAACTTCCTCCCTGTTTTGCTCTTTTTGGGCAACATGTCTTTGATTTAAACAAACCAGTGTGGGCTGGTGATGGGGCAACAGGAATTCAGTCTTTGATTCTCCTACATTTTAAGCTGGCTTTAATAATTAATTAAATGATATTTTTACCTTTTGAGTTCTCTCTTTTGGTTAGGCAACATTGTTAAGGTACTATGACTAAAATTTTATCTAGCTTTTTTCCATTTGATCTGAACTTTTTACAGGCTTGCAAATACCTTGTAATCTTTTTTAAAAAATGGCAACCTTCCAATAACAATCCAGTGCCTGTACATGAGTAATAAGGAAATGACTTTCGGTTCCAATACTCTGTTCCTCTGTAGTTCGTTTCATTCAAAGTCTTCCATAATCAGTGGATCTGATTCTGTTCTCCTGTATCTTGTGCAGGCATTTACCCAAGTTCAAAAGTGGGAGTAAAATGTAGGATTTGGTAGCACTTTACATTGTGCAAATTGCTTACACAAGATGCTGGGAAGAGTATTCAGCAAAGAAATATGTGATAGGCCAGTGAAGAAAAATGTCTATTCTTCATCTGGGACAGTTTACCCAAGGTCAGACAGTCACTGGCAAAGCTGCAAGTAGAGAGTATAACCCAGCAGACTGGACTACCAGCCTCTTCATCCAAACCACTATTTAAGGGATTATTTCAAAATAGCCTTCTAGTGGCCTTTTACTACTGAACTAATATTTGTTTTAAACTTGATTTAACCTGCTTACAGTTACAGAAATGAAGTTGCCCTAGTATCATAGCCTTTCTCTGCAGGGTGTTAGCAACCAACAAAAAGTTGAGGAGGGCGCTTGTATAGAATCTTTAAGGTAAAACCAGAAGCTTAGTTGTGGCAAGAAGTTTCTTATCCTATACATTTTTAGAATGTGCTGGAGAAGAGGTTCTCAAACCAAACTGCGGTGCACCTCAAAGGAAGTGAGTGTGCATTTGGGGAAGTGCTGGTTCTCAAAGTGCATCTCCCCCTTTTGCACACTCTAACATTTGTTAGTGGCTTAGTGCAGCAGCACTGAACCCTTCTTGCTGTGGAAAGGGTTGTGCACTTGCTGATGGAGCAGGCAGGGGCTGCCTCCCCACTGTGCTCCAATATCACAAGGGGTGCCTCCCCCAGAGGCATCACGGTTGCATCTTGCCCCTTTCATCCTTGCATAGCTCCCTTTAGGTTGGTCCAAAGCTCCCACCCCACATTCTAGCTGTGGCACAGAGGGTCCTGGCAGCTGTAATGCCACTCCCCTGCAGAGGAGCTGGAGTTACTGGCTTGGAGCCAATCCCCCTGCTCAGCTATGCACACTTGCTACTGGCCAGAATGATGCCAGTCCCACTCCAGTTGCATGGTCATTGCTGGGCAGTGGGATTAAGGGCTCCGACAGCATCCAGCTGGTGGGTGGGGAGGGAGAAGGATCTCTCAGGGAGCCCTATGCCAGGGGGATGCCTGTTCACTAGCAGGGCAGGAGGCGCACACCTCCAGCTTGGCATTCAGCACCACTGCTGGCCCCTACCCCAACTGCCCCTATGCACTTGCACTTTCTTGGCTGTGTAAAACACCGGTCAACCCCTCACATCTCCATCTCTTGTGGTATCGAAGTACCATATACAAAAAGAATAAGGACACAGTTTCCTCTGTAGTATGTACTCTCCTCCCCCACCTCTCCTGGGCCTAGGAACTAGATTGGAACAAACTCTTTTCACACAGTTTACAAAAGTGGGCTCTCAGCTGTGCAGAGGCTCTTGGTGCTGCCTTTCTTTCTGGCATCTGGGAACAGAGCTTGGCTGCCCATGTTGGGGAGGAAGTGATGTGGGGTCCTTGATGCTGGTGAGGGGGTGTGGCCTACTCCTTCCCTGTGAGCCTATATGGAGGTACAGTTTGTTTTTTTCCTTTAGCTTAAGGCGGCTCACTGACAACATTTGAGAACCTCTGTGCTAGCTAGAGTGAGCAAACAGATTGGCTTTTATTTCAAGCAGATGCATGTTACAGCAAGTTGCCATGCAGTTTCCCATCAATATGAAGTCAAATTGGTACTAAACACACGTTCCAAGGAAGATGATGATTTTGTGTTTGAAGCCTAGGTATTGAAACTGAGTTTCCTGGCTCTGTCAGATTTCCTGTGTGACTATAGCCAAGTTATGAACCCACTCTATGCCTTAGTATCAATCTGTAATACATTTCCCTGCCTCACATTGGCATGGAGGCTTAATACACACCTATAAAGCTATATGAATAATACTTTGAAATCTCTGAAAGGCTCTGTATTCAGGCAAACAATATGAACATGAGTGTCCATAGTGGGTCAGACCAATGGTCCATCTAGCCAAGTATCCTGTCTTCTGGCAGTGGCCAGTTCTAGATGCTTCAGAGGGAATGAACAGAACAGGGTAGTTATCAAATGATCCATCCTGTTGTCCAATGCCAGCTTCTGAATATTTGTAGATTTACTTATTACCCTTTTGAGAATAGAACTCAAGTGAATTTTTCAATCAAGAATCTTACATAGCCTGTAGCCACTTTTCTACATAACCCTTTTGTGGCTCCACCTCCTGAAATTAAGATGCAGGTTTACCAATCTAGCGCATTAGGTATTTCTAATGCATCTATTATTGTGGTATCTAAGTGCCCTACTTAAATAGATAAGCAATTGTTTTAACAGTAATCACCATGTACACCTAATCTCTCCAATAGCTAATAGGATAGAGAAGAATTGTTTACCATTTACTCTTGTTTTGATATCAGTGACCTTCCTGATTCTACTGGCAGCTTGTTCCAACCTGAGCCTTCAAAACAAAATGTAGCAACTCAAAGTTCAACAAGGCACTTGGCAAAGTCTTCTGCAAATACACTAGACAGAGACGCTTCAACTGACTCCTCTTCGGACCCTAGTTCTCCATTTAAATTGGCTAAACCCTCAGGACCGTCTAGACCTACATTCAATTTGAAAGCCAGTTTTGACTATCACTTTAGGAGGAAGAAGTATACAAGAGAAGCACATCAAAGATACAAGGAGAAACCAAAAGAGAGGGAAAAAAGGTACAAAAGCACAGGAAAACCTCCAGGGAGACCACCACTAACTGCCTCACAAGAAGAGCAGAAAAAAAGACTTCTAGACAGAGGCTTTCAGTTTTCTTTTGTGGAGAAAGAATATGGAAGGAAACACCTCCCCATGAAAATGATTTATGAATATGAGGTGAGTTTCTTTGAATTTGAGTGATTTCTAGAGGCAACACACGTTAATTTTTGGCAACTGCCATTTCAGTGTTTGTTTGTAAAAATTATTTAGTGTGCTTTTGCACTTAGGAACCGTATACTAATTTGGTCAGTACAGTGAATTTTATTAACAGACTTTCAGTACAACATTATGGATGAGATTGTCAAGTAATCTGTGTACCTAATTTATCAGTTAGTACTAAATACTTGAAGCTTGCTGTATAGCACATTTTAAATATATGCTGAAGGGTCTGTTTGATACTGGGAATCAGAAATAAACAAAAGTAGTCTCTTATGACATTGACTTTCAAGGTCTTGCATAATATAACAAGAAATTGGTTTTTTTTTTCTTAGCAAGCAGCTTTAAAGGGATATTTCCAATACATTGAGATGCTCAAATATGAAGAACATCTCAAAAAGGCTTTAAAAAACCTAAATGCTAGTGAGGATTTAGAAAATGAATGTATGGCGATGCGGAAACACAAGTATTTAGATGATGAAGGACCCATTTCTCCCATTCAGGAGACACAGTAAGTTAACACTTAAATACTCTTCTGGAAATTTAACTCTTGTCCATCTATTTCCTTAACTGGCAGCTAAGTACTTATGCTCCAGGGATGAGTGCCATCTGTGTTACATAATCAGGGAAATATCTTTGCAATATTCCTTTGAGGCAGGGAAGTATAGCCCCCTACAGATCTGGAATTGTGGAATCACATAGACTAAATTGTTTGCTCAAGGTCATATAGAAAGCTTATGGCTGAGCAGGGCATTCACCTCATGTCTTCTGAGTCTCACTGCAGTACTAGACCATCCTTCCACTGTGTGCGTTTGTATCAGACTTGATCTATGAACCAGTTACTCTGGTAACTTTAATTTTAATAGTTTAAATCTGGATTAGGAACTACTAAAAGTAATTCCTGTTTTGAGAAACTGTTCACACCTTAATTTCACGTAGTGCCATTTTGTTGTGAAGGAAACCATCAGATCCAACCCCAGTTTAAAAAAAAAAAAAAAAAGAAAAGGCCTTAGGCATTAGATTGGGAGTTTTGTAGAGTGCAATGTGTCAAGTCTGAGGACTATTTTTCTTTTCCTTCATTTTGTTTGATTCAGTGAACTGAGTAGAATAGGAAGTAATAAAATGTTAAAGGGACATATTCAGTTTAAAATCATGCTTGTGTGAAATTTGTCTACACTTATTGCAAGTAATTGAGCTTTTTATAGCTGAAAGATAAGAGGCTTAACATGCTTTCTAATGCATAGTTAAATTATGTAATGTTTCACTGCACTCCTATATGGTCAGTCATTTTCCCCATTATATGGGTTTCATGCAGCAATAGGGAGAAGATGTAAAACCACAACTGTTAGCAAGGACACTTGAGGATCAGTAATCACATCTATTCCTAAAACATACTCCATTTTAAGTTGGCATGTTCCTTTAAGTGCAAAGGTAACTTTCAGTTGCTGAAGCTTGGAAAATCTTTCTTATAGGAATAAGAACCCAGTCCTGCTGCCCTTGGTGACACTGATAGTGTAATTGACTGACTGGAGTGAGGCCTAGTTCTGCGAATGAAGGCTGCAGGATTTTCTTTGGTCTCCAATGTGTACAATTATAAACTATGTAATGATTGTGGCACTGACTACTTAGCAGGAGTCCAGTTTTTGGAGAAAATTCCATTTAGAGAAGTGGAAAACTTTCTGCAAATGGACTGTCCTGCTCAAAATAGAGACCCAGAGAGCAGTCAGACTATACATGTTAAAGATTCTTGAGTAAAGGTTACAACTAATGCTTGCACACATTGCTCATCTGTGGTTCACCCACAGATATAATATCCCCTCAGCCCTTTTGGCCCACATTTGTCTGTAATGACTGGCAGTGCTATTTGGCTTTCTTTGCTCCTCCCTAGTACAGACCTATCCTCTATCTCCTCTTCAATGGCTATTAGCTAGGATGGGCAGGGATGCAAAACTGAAGTGTCCCTAGCCTCTGTTTGCCAGAAACTGGGAATAGGAGATGGGATGGATCACTTGATTACCTGTTCTGTTCATTCCCTCTGAAGCACCTGGCATTGGCCACTGTCAAAGACAGGATACTGGACTAGATGGACCATTGGTCTGACCCAGTATGACTGTTTTGTTCACTGTGCCAGTTGGCTTTTTTCATGGCTACCCTGTCTACTTTCTCAGGTCCATTCTGAAGTTCTTCGCTCTACCTCTTCCTTCCCAAATATCCTGTTCTTTGTGGTATCATTAAAAGCTTGTCCTACCTAGTTTCTAATTGTTGTGGGAGGTGTCATTTGAGATCCGATTTTTGCAGGAGTCACATCCTCATGCAGATATAGGTGGTAGCATCGAGGCCAAGAGAAACTCAAGTTAGTGTTTTGTGCTATTACATAAACCTAATCAAACACTGGACCATTTTTATTTCAGTGGAGATGACAATAACTTGGATCCTGATCAAGAAAAACTTGGTGCCAAAATAGTTGTGAGTAAATCTTCATTAACATCACTCCCCTGTAACATTTTAAAGCAAATGAACCAAAAAACTATCAAGCAAAATTTAAATATTTCTGTAGTTACTGTATATGTGGACTGTTGTATATGCCATCTCTGACCCCGCTTCTTGATGTAAGGAATCTTGTTTGAGTTCATGGTTGTCTTGTTTGGGGTGGCAAAAATCCAAAATTGAGAAATAGTTATGAGAATTACTCATGAGTAGTTCTTGGGAAAGATGGTTCTGCATTTCCCAAAATTACTGACAAAATCCCATTTCAAATCTTTATTATAATTGGCTTATTCTGAGCAGTTTTGTATCTTCCACTGACTTAGGAGAACAGCTGTTTCATCTTAAGCAGCAAACTACCAAGCAAGAAAAAATCAAAGACAAAAGCAAAACATGCAAAACTGATCCGAGAAAATGGAGATGAAGAGGAAGAGCATGTTGCTGATTGGCCTGGACCTCCACAGGATATACTACACAGATCATAAAGGGTACATCATGGAAGTAAAATGTAGTCCCACAACTGTTGGTGCTGTAACCTGGACTCTGAGCGTACACATCTTCATATGCTGCTCTATTTGGCAACAAAACATTCACTTCAAACAAAAACTATGTTCAGCATTCAATTTTGGAAATGTTCAGTTATTGCAAGTGATTAAGCACCATCTTGGTTGTTAATTTATAACTTCAGTCTCCTTTGGGTGAGTATATGATTCGTTTGGCAGTGTGTAGAGATAAAATTGCAAATGCTGCAATAAAAATATAGTAATAGAGAAGCTGCTCTTACAAAGCTTTGAGGTTTTAATTTGCTCAGTGCTATCTGTAGAAAAGGAAGGTAACATCAGATTAACTTGCCTAGCGTGATTGAGAAGTTAACATTGTCTTCTGTCACCCTAACCTTAGTTGGAAAAAAATCATGTCTGAACAGCAGTCTACCTCCACAGAAAATAGTTTTATAAATCAAAATGTCTAATTGAAATTTAATGCATGTATTACATACAGCGCATCACTTTTAGAAGCACTTTATTCTTTTGTTTTTGTCTAACTTAACTTAGAAGTCTCAGGGCTAATAATGACTTTTTTGCAACCCACAACTGATCACAATATAAGTTATGCTACTTGTAAGAGTGGACAATAATTGGAACGCATCTATATTAATGGTGTTAAAAATACTGAGTAGAGAATATTCTTTTCTCTTTTGCTTTATGAAGTCTCAATCTTCCAT
The DNA here is from genome assembly GCF_026122565.2 of Emydura macquarii macquarii. NCBI lineage: Eukaryota > Metazoa > Chordata > Testudines > Chelidae > Emydura > Emydura macquarii. The sequence goes on from NW_027130455.1 coordinate 8,004,956, forward strand.
CCCACAATCTGTTTTAATTCTAAAGCTTAATGACCCCAAACTCATATCTAAAAAATATGATAAATACATAAGACTTCCTCAGTGCTGGTGGATCTACCAAAAGTGTGTGTAAGATGTAAAAATGTCATCTCTAAAATTGTGTGAATAAGGTTTTTAGCTGTTAGAGCATATATAGGACATAGTTACTAAATTGTTAGTGATGTTCAGAGGCCCCAATCTGGAGTCGTGATTGTACAAACATGTCCCTGTCACAAAGCAAATGTAATCCAAATGGGGACAGGATGACATAGGTAGATTGAGAACATAATGGAGTGACAGTAATAGAACACAAGCTTGTATATTTAGCTGTGTGTGTATAGCTAGTAGGCTTTATACCTGGGCTTTTTAAATAATTATCTCATTGATATCTTAGTTGAATTTCCCTAACAAGCCATTAGGAACAAATCAGGTGAATCAGATCTATCCTGGGAGGAACTTTCCTGCTGGTTTGTAGTGTTTGAAATAACTTGTGGCTTTGCTTTTATGTACTGAATTTTCTAGCTGTGTAGAATAAAACTGCAAAACAAGATTTTTAGACTGCAGTATCAAACTGTCTCGAACGCTGGTCTGAGAACTGCTTGCTTAACTTTCTCTAGGTGTGAACATGACAGACATCATATCAGCGTGGTTTGAAAAACTTCATGCTCGATCTGGGAATGGAGTTGTTCCTGGGTACGGTATTCCAGGTGCGATATAGATCAAATGCTGTATCTGACTTCACATTGCAGTTCGCATGATGAATTTCTCTGTTCAACTGCTGGGTGATTCACAAATGAACTAAATTCTAATTCTGAACAGAACTGATTAAATATCCCATGAAAAACAGCTTATTACAAAAGTAGTAGTGGTTAGAGAAATATTAATCTTTAATGCTGAAAACCTGGGACTTCATCTGACTTTTTTCCCATCTCTGCATTTTAGTTCAATTGGAATTTTTTTGGAGAGAGCCAACAGAGCCATTTTAGTTTATTGCTATTGCAAGAGGTAAGTAGCTGCTTTCTTTTATTCCTTTTCATGATTTTTCTTTTTATAAATAGAAATTAAAATAATTCTGACTAGCTCTTTGAAGAGATACAGATCGCATGTATTCTAATTCTGCTCTCTTTATACTTCTCTTGGTGGGAAGAGTTTGAGTAATGGAAACAGATTAAGTGATTTGGCCAAAATTAGTCTGTTTGAGATGGGATTAAAATGTGGAATTCTTGATTACAGTAGTGGTCAGACAGTTTCATGCAGCTACTCTTACACTCAAAAGCACTATAGTAATTTGGCATCTGAAGTTCTCATGTTGCTTGTTCAACCTGATATCTTTTCGTTACATTTTGTATCTAGTACTCTTTCAGTTCAAGATTTCTGGTTAAACATGCTTATCTAAAAATCTTTCTTGTTCTCTTCCAGTCCTGTTCTGCTCCCTTTGACTAATATTAATACTAGCTTTATATCTTCTACATCCCTTGTATTGTGGCTTCTAATTACATACATGATATAATTCTGCTCCTGTCTGGCTCTGTTCAATATCTTCATCAATGATATAGATAATAGCATAGAGTAAACTTACAAAGTTTGTGGACGATACTAAGCTGGGAGGGGTAGCAAGTGCTTTGGAGGATAGAATTAAAATTTTTAAAATGATCTGAGATGAAATTGAGTTAAGGACAAATGCAAAGTACTCTACTCAGGAAGGAACAATTAGTTGCACACATGCTAAGTGGGAAATGAATCCCTAGGAAAGAACTACAGAAAGGGATCTGGGGGTGAGAATGGATCACAAGCTAAATATGAGTCAACAGTGTAACACTGTTGCGCGCAAAAAAAAAAAAAAAAAAAAAAGCAAACATCATTCTGGGATGTACTAGCAGGAGTGTTGTAAGCATGACAGGAGAAGTAATTCTTCTGCTCTACTCTGCGCTGATTAGTCCTGAACTTTAGTTTTGTCCAGTACTGGGCACCATATTTCAGGAAAGATGTGAACAAATTGGAGAAAGTCCAGAGAAGAGTAACAAACGATTAAAGGTCTAGAAAACATGACCTGACTTATTAGGGTTTGTTTTGTTCTGAAGAAAAGGCTGAGGGGAGGATGTACCTTTTTAAGTACATTAAAGGTTACAAGTCAGGAGAAAAATTGTTCTCCTTATCCTCTGAGGATAGGACAAGAAGCAATAGGCTTAAATTGCAGCAAGGGTGGTTTAGGTTGGACATTAGAAAAAACTTGCTAACTGTCAAGGTAGTTAAGCACTGAAACAAATTGCCTAGGGAGGTTGTGGAATTGCCATCATAGATTTAAGAGTAGGTTAGGCAAACACCTGTCAGGGTTGGCCTAGATAATACTTGGTCCTGCCATAAATGCAGGGGATTGGCCATAAGTGCAGGGGATGGCCTCTCCAAGTCCCTTCCAGTCCTACAATTCTGTGATTGCTATGAGCCCACCTTCAGCTAATAAGGATAACAAGTTCATCACAAGACCTCACTTAAGACAAGAGTTTTGAAGTGAGTGGCTGAAGGTTGCCACAATTTGTAAGTCATGGGTGACCGTTCCATTTTTGTAATCAAAATATTGAGGGGAGGGGGAAGAGCTAGAATAGTGAATACTTCCTGTGATCGTTGTAAGGGCAGAGGAGGGGGGGAATAGAGGGAGAGTGGTGTTTGGTGCTGCAGTGAAGTGAAGGGTATAAATAGGGATGGATGATGGGGCAGGGGAAGAACTTGGGGACTCAGGTGAGGAAGGCATGGCACCCCACCCTCTGCATCCCATAACTAAGGGTGCGTATCCTGTTCCACAGCTACCTAAGTGACTGTTAACTCATACCAAAACCATGTCTTTTCCTGTTAAAACTAGGTAATTCCATAGCAAAAAACCAGAGTTGCTTGGTGGTAGGTCATCCCCTGCAGAATGTTGCACTGATTAAAACGCAAACTTCTGAAAATATGGAAATGCACATTTTAAGATGTTTCCATGCCTCCTTAACTCTGCCATCTTTCAGCAGTGCCCCAATATGCCCGATTAAAACACATTTCTATCATGCCAACAACCCCACAGTTGTTGAATTATATAACCAATTACTTATCAGAGCCAGCAGCATTTAAACAGTGCATAAAAATCCTACGTCTTCCAACTAAAGTGAGATCCCATGGAGGACTGTGTTCAAAAGTTTGTGTTCCCAGCACATCTTCAGTTTTTGTTTTTTGTCAAGGACAAAAACTTGGAGTAAGTGCTAAGAATAAACCCTTCGTTTGCAACCCACAACTCATCACTATATGAGCTGTGTTACTTCTGAGAAGGGACAATTTTTCAGCGTGCTTCCAGTTGAACAGAATTTCTATAAACAGTGGAGAAATTCAGTCTCTAAAATGGATAATATAGATATTCAATGTTTGCACTAAATCCCAAGTACACTTACTCGGTTTTTGGCTCTCCTAGTGCAAATTCTGAGAAGTTGCTGAAACTCCATAGTGTCTACAGCAGCATACTTAAGTCAGCCAGCTGCTTGGATTGATGATTCCATTGTCTTGCTTGTTGGCCTTTCTCTTGGAGTCTGGAGCTGGACAATGAAAACTTGTTTGCCCTTCCTAGCAGGAAACATGGTATCCTCAGTAATTTCAAGGGGCATTGAATAAAGCATCCATTCTGAGTAAGTAAATTGGCTGGCCAGTCTGCCTATTTCTAGGTGCTAAAGTGATCCAACCCCCAAATGAAGTTTTAAACAAGTGACTGGCATTTGTTAACCTACCAGTGTGAGAAGAGTAATGGCTAAATATATAAACTCTTACATTAAGTGAGCCAGTACTGAATATTTATGGTTTCAAAACAGACAAATTCATGCTGGACTAATGTAAGTTGTGCTGAACAGAACTATAGTAACTTAATAAAACTCTAGAAAACCAGTTTTTGCATTTCAGTTTCTGGATTTTCCAAAATACATTGAAATCAAGAGGGAAAATACCCCCTTCACCAACCAGCGAGGTAAGTTGTGATGCATTTATATTAAGTTTCAGCATTAGAGTACACTAACTTTCTTTAGGGAAATAAATGTTAAATATATGGCTTTTTGGAGAAAGTAGTAATCAATGAACTGTTGCACTGTTTGGTATCTGCATCCAGCAGTAATCTCCTGATGCGGTGTTCAAAAAGCAGTGCTATAGTAATTCAGCATCTGGCATCGTTGGTTTTCATGCTGTTGTGCATGTTAAACCTGGTATTTCTGTTGGAACATATAGGTTTAATTAAACTGTAGGCTGCTTTATTAGGAAGTTGGTGAAATAATGTTGCCAATGAAATATTGTGGCAGTGATAACACAGTATTTTATAAATCATATTAGAAAAATGTTAGTGAACGTTGCACCAGGATATCTTTTTGCTTTTTTAAAAAGATTTCCTATGGCATCCTGACTGTAGGAGAAAAATGACCTGACTGCACTGTCTGACAGAAAGATGATCTTCATACTGACAGGGTATGTACAGAGGAAACTTTCATGTGTGTAATCAGGAAGGAAACTTGGGACAATTGCTAGTGTTGAGGTAATGCTAGGTCAGGTGAAGGTCATGCTCAAGCACCAAAGCTGCATTTTTGTTAAAAGCAGAAATAAATCTTTATTTTGAAAAGGGACACCATATCTTTTTAGTATAGCTCCTGTGTGAAAAGAGCTGGAAGCCCTCCCACAAGCATTTTAGTTGATTTGGAAAATTCCTATTTACCTTACATAGGTGTCATCTAATGACCTCTTTCTATGTACTACACTTCTGTAAACTTTGGTGCTGCTTCCAGTGGAGTTCCTCATATCCATGACTTCTCGCAGACCATGAGCCAGCTTGAGGAAGCTGCAAGCTGTGGGGTTGACACTTTAAAATTAGTTGGAAAATCCCATTTCCTTTATATGGAACATTCAGTGCATTACGTACTTCCTTTTTTGTCAAGGTATTTGCAGTTCATCTTAAAATCTTCTTCTGGCCTGGAGTAATTTTGGCTCTATTTGGTTAAAAGGTGTGTTTTTTTTTTTTTTTTTTTCAATTGAGTTGACATCTTATTGAAAATCTTGCATTAACATCTGTGTAGACCCCATTAAATTAACTCCGGCCTAGTATGTAGTATGATCAGCTCAAACAATTTTAAAGGTGTTGATCTTTCTGCATGGGTGCCAAAATTACACACCTTTCTCATGCAAACAGAACCTTTTAAAGCCAAACCTAATAGGGGAAGAAATATAGTGGTATACTGACTACTGATTTAGGTGAGTGCTTAGTATAAAAATCAGTCTTGTTTAAAACGATGAAGAATCCTTGATAGTTGGTGCAACTGCCTCGTTACATACTAAGGATGGGCACAATTAACTGTGTGTGTCTGAATTGAGCAACGTGGCTACAAAAGTAACAGGTTATGCTTCCATCACTGTAAAATGAATTACAGTGGTGACAATGAGACCTGTAACAAACCTGTCTTAAAAGGAATTGAAACTTTGTCCAGAAAGAAGGGTAAATTTTAAACATAGTGACTGCTTTTCAAAACCTATCATAAAATCCTCTACATCAATTCTGATACTTCAGTTTTGGGGTTTTTCTCCCCTAAGCAGTAAAACAAAATCTGATTTAGGTGAAGTTTAGCCATATACCTTCTATAAGAAATCCAGTTAGGTGCAGGTTAGTATCTAGATAAATATGGTGCGGCATGTATTTTGTCAAAGAAATTAAAGATGGGGAATACAAGACCAGTTGACTTTCATATCATTTTCTTGGAAATTGGGTTTTTCATACTTATGGCCATTTTCTGTATTCTGGAGTCCTGGTGGAGGATTTAAAGACTTTTTGTTTTGAGCAAGAAGAAAGCTTCATGTAAGCTCTAAAGCTTGTCTTTCACCAACAGAAGTTGGTCTAATGTAAGATACTTCACCCACTTTCTCTTAAATTACTTCATATCAGCATTTGAACTGGAGTTTGGAAGTGATGTAAATGGATAATTCTGAACCACATCCTGCCTAGTGCAAATTGAGTATAAAATTACTTGTATAACAATTCTAGGGAAAAGGTCTAGAGGCTACTTACTTGGCATTTCTGAGTATAACAAACTGAATTCTCTCCTTGTTTTCAGGGAGTCCAAATAACTGGAACAAATGAAGAAAATGTGATTTGTGATCTATTGTCTTGGTAAGAAATCCTGGTGACTTCTTGAATGAATTTTGTGGTATCCTGAAAGTGCTACACTACTAAGTTAAAGGGTGTTGCATGCCTCATTAACTCAAAATTGATTTGCATACTATAGGATTGGATTATGCCAGGGTGTGTGGCACCGGATTATAATCTGTGCTGTTTGTTGAAGCATTTTGCTTTCCATAATGTGGATTTTGGCCAGAGGCTTATTCCACTAATTTGCTGTTTTTGAAGAGCCAGATAACTCTCTATTAGTCCTATTAAATTTGCCATCAGATCTCTTTGGTACAGGAAGAATTGGAGCTTTATTCTCATTTAACTAGTGCAAGAAATAGGTGGAGACGGTGTTTCATAAACAAATAGTAAATCATTCTGCTCCAGAATATAGAGGATGTTGTGAGGCTTTGTAATGATGATCGGCAAAATGTTCAACTGCTCTGAAAAGAGTGAATGACGACAGCCTTTCTGAACACTTCAGTTATATGGCTCTTGTCTGTTGTGCCACACTCCAGGTACACACTATTGTTTAATGGTTTAAGTTCACCTTAGTATCAGACTTAGGGAAAATGTGCTAGAATCAAGACTCACATTTGTCTATTGCCACTGCTTTCTGTGTATGTAGCGAGTTGTTTTTAAATTTGGAGAGCTAAAAAGTAGGGTTATGGCCAGTATTTGCATGGGTGACCTTCAAGGAGAACACTTGCTTCAGGGAAACATATGATGGTAGAATGCCATTGCTAAACATTGCTGCTTCATATGTTTATATCTTTTGTATGGCTGTAAACTGACCTCTGTCTTTCAGATGGAGCACATTTTTTGAAAGCATGGCAAGGGACATGATTACAAAGATGCTTTGTCAACCAGAAGTGAAAAGATGCCTCTCAGGAGGTAGGAAATTCTACCCCTCACCCTTGTATAAAAACTGATGGCTTTTTTTCATGTAAAAACTTATCCTCTATCAAATTTACTCTATTTGAGAAGCATTTCAATCTTAGTAAATAGTAATTTAATTGTATATATAATACAGTGAACACTTAGTTTTATCAATGCTATCTTTGCACATAAGCATTTTTAACTTCACTGGCATCTCCAAAGGACACACACACAATCAGCTAAGTATTAACTTGCAGAACCACTCTCACCTGAAAACTTATTTGTAACAATAGCAGATAACACCTGAGATGGCTAACTGAAGAAGTAGCAGGGAATTTTTTTTGCTCTGTCACTTGTACCATTGATAGTACTTTGTGTACAGTCAGGTTTACTGTCCAGATTAATAATCCAGATAAAACCAAGTCCCTGGCCACTACCAGCAAGCAGCCTCCAGCTCCAAATTAAAACCAGGTCAGTATTAACTTGTCTGGGACATAGAGCAGATGGCAGCTGTCAAATATTTGGGCAGCATCATAGACCATGCTGAAGGATGCTCAAAGATGTGGACGTGTATAGCAGCTGCTGCAGTTTTGGGCCCTTCAGTAGCTCCTGAGAGGATGCTGTGATACCAAGCTTTCTGCAAAACTGATTTATAGAGCTACAATTATATCAACTCTGACAAGTGAAACTGATTATTTTGATTCTTGTAGTCTGTCAGATGAAGACTTTATATCAAATGGCAGGACAAGATCAGAAATGAGTACATAAAACCGCATTTATCTGAGCCTCCATTATCCAACTCCCCATGTTAACTGAACTGGGGCTTGACAGCCCCGAGTGGTAGGGCTGGTGCTCTTTTCCCATATCTGGATTTTTGATTGTCCACTCTGGCCCTGGTTTCAATTAGACCATATAAATGGGGTTCCACTGTATATTCAAAACTGAAGGCAGCAACTGCTGGTTTTGGCAGCTTTCTGTCTATAGACATTAGAAGCTAAGGCCAACAAATTCCAAAGTGTATATAAAGGAGTATGGCTACATGGCCAGCGGTCACATGAGTGTCAAAAGCTTCCATGGACAAACTGAATATATGATCAGACCACCTTTGTATCTTGCTAGAGATTGATCTGAGTGGTGCTCAGTTTGCAAGAAGGCCACATCCCTGTGCCATGATGATGAATTTTATTGTTTCTGCTATACGGTTCCCATTTGTGTGAACTTTTCACAGGGCAACATAAGTATTTTTAAAAATAAGAAAAGGTGATTAAAATCAGAGGGGGGATGACTCAGGAGCCATCTGTAGTATCTAAAACTACTTAACTCACTATTTTAAAGACAGATTTCAAATTGTCCCTTTTGTGTTACTTGTTGACTGACTAGTGCTAAATGGTTACTTAAGCTCCCCCAAAGTAGTGAGGTTATGTGCTCTCTTAAATAATAAAAAAAGCAGGCCTTACCTCTTCGGTAGCTGTGCCTGAGGGTGCCTGTTGAAGTTAATCTTTAGGCTGTCTTAAACGGACAAGGCTTGTTCTATACTGGTAGAGAAGCTGTACGATCTCTCCCCTGTATTTATTACAGTACCACATACTTGTTGAGGTCTATCCCGATGGGGCCTTTCCTATAGGTTCATGTCGTTGGAAATGCCTCATAGAGCAAACTTGTGGTTTCGCTTTACCCACTGAACTTTTTGTTAGCTCTGTGGGATAAAACTGCAAGACAGATTTTAATATTGGTGTGCATGTGAGTGTAACTATTTAACTCTAAGTATGGACACTAAGCAATATACTTTTGTCCTGTAGGAACTAACAATAGTTAACACTCAACATGGATTGAAAAATCTTGTCACAAAAGGAAATGGGTAAGTTTCTGGGTAAGATTTAGTGGGTGATTTGCAATGTGCTTTGTTGTCTTGTAATTAACTTGCTGATTCACATTATCTTGCAGCTTAAACTAAAACTATGATCTCGTGTATTCTGTTTCTGCAGCTTCAGAAATTATGGAAAATCAATCCTTCACCCAACCCTTGCTGTAGAAACTTTTCTTTTAACAAATCTTTATCATGGTTGCCAAGATTAGAAAAGTATATAAACAGTTATATTAAGTCTGTAGGCTATTTGAAACACTAGTTTTGAAGTGTGAATCCCACTTTGTTGAGCTGCTAATACTGAAACCTAAATGGAAGTAAAGCAACATTCACGGATTTATTAAACTTCAGCAGAATTTGTGTATCCCAAACTGAACTCTCCCTGGCCATGTGCCAAAAGTCAACTGTCTCTTCCCCAGCTGCCAAACCCCATCTTCTGCTATAAGCACTCAGAACAAAAATGTTCAGCATGTTGAAAACCAGGTGGAGGCAGCAAAAAATCAGTGTCAAGTAACAAATCAGTCGTATCTATTTTCATTAAACCAAAAATGAAAATCCAGGGATCTTGTCACAGAATAACTAAATTGCGGTCTCTTGACTAAACCTAGCTAAATGTTTGGTTTAAAAAATAAACCATAAACTCCTAAACCATAAACTCCATATGGAGTACAAAAATCTTATAATCCTGGAAACTGAGTTTTACTAGCTTCACTTAAGGACTCTTTTTAAGCTTCTGATTAATTGACAGTTTGCAAAATGGAATGGGTTGCCTCCTGAGTTTATTGCTGTTAGACCATTTAATTTCTATTTCAACACTTACAAAAATGGGATTTTAAAATGAGCTGATACTTTAGGGTAGTAGAAACTTTTACAAACACTATTGTAACTGTTGCTGCACTGCAAGGTATCTGCATCCAACAGTATTGTTCTGATGGGATGTTCAGAAAACAGTGCTACAGTAATTCAGCATTTAGCATCGTTGGTTTTCATGCTGCTGTGTGCTTGTTAAATCTGGTATTTCTGTTGACACAAACTTCAGTCATCTTTAAGGATTGAACATTATCGGCTTTTAACTTGTCCATATAGTATGTCAATCTTCTACAGCTGGTCAGTGGGCTATCAGTGGTGCACTCACTTCCTTATTCTTTTAAAGGGACTTCACTACACTACTAGACTGATCAAATTTCATTGTGATGAAAGAATTTTGGAAGACAGTATCATGACTCTAACTTGTTTCGACAGGTAATTAACTTACAACAGCTAAAACACTCATCTTTCTATTTGGAAGGTATATTATTGCAAACAGCTCAGTTGAAGTGTGAAATAACTCAAAATACAACTAAGACTGAGAACATCTAATATGCTGAAACTGCAGCAGATAGGGCTAGAATAAAGTAGAAATGCTGCTGAAGAGCAGTCTAAACCTCAGGCTAAGACAGTTCTCATTTCTGATTGTGATAACATTTTTGACTTAACGTTGAATCATTACCCATATGTGAAATTAGGATAATTCTTACATATGTATCTGGCATATGTGCTGTCACTAGTGCCTCAAGCAGTTTTGAAGATAAAAAGGAACCTGAAGTTCTAGGCTGTATGAAGCAAGAACTGGTGTCTGTGTGGTGTAACTACTTCTAATGTTTTGGGATCTGTCAATTAAAGGACTACTGTTCTGGTACACAGCCTGGCTCACCTTAATTTTTAGAGCTTTAATTTGCTATCTGTGCCATTATATAACAACTCTAGCTCTTTCCATTAGAGGTTTTAATGCTCAAGTATAACTTAAGACTCTGGCTTAATTGGTGGTGGTCATTACCAAGGATACTAGGACATACCATTTCTGGTATGCTGTGGACATGACCATAAAGTAACTCCATCAGCTTTTGGCATTGCTACTTTTAGTAGCACTAAATCTGTTGGAAACAAAGGGATCAAAGAGAGCGCTCTTCCTTTGTATAAATCCTCACTGGGAATCTTTATTCTGTTCAGAATAACCAGATCGCAGCTGAAGCAGTCTAAAAATTTTAAAAATAGTTATGGAAGAATTAGCTTCTTGAATGACAGAATTATAGGCAAAAATCCCTGACTTCATGGAATATTTCTAATATTTATTTTGATTTAATCTGAACCTCCTCTGATGGCCCACCAAAGAGTAGCTTATCACAAGAATCTTTCTTTAAATGTAACGAAAGAAAACTGAAAACATTAGCTAAACTGCTTCTGAATAGAGTGCTTTTTCCTGGCTTGTCTTCAAGCAACTCTCAACTTGGTGTAATTTATCACTTGATTCTAACCAAATCTGGTAACTCTCACTTTAACCCCTTAGTATCTGTTGCTGGCAAATCACTGACCACAAATCCCAAATGAAGACCAGGAACTAATTTGCATAAGGAAAAGACTTTCTCTGGCTGTATTGCAAAGGTAAGGATGTGTATTAGCAATTCTGATAAGTAACAGCACCACTACACTTAAGTCAAGGTCATTTCAAAGAGGGTTTGCATGGCTGTGAAACCAGCAGCTCTTAACGCGATGACCTAATATTGAAATCCTCTGCAGGATGCCATAAGCACTTAGTGTGCTGTGTGGCCTATTCCTGAGGAGATAGATGTAGGATAGCTAGGCTGTTGGTCAGGTGGAAGAAGGGATGTGCCACTCAACACTCCAAATTACAGATCCAATGTGACTCTGCCTGTTCATGGGGAAACTTAATTTGGCTTCAGACTTGAGGTTACATTTCAAGTTCTTCAGGCTTCCCATCTCAGAATTAGAAGAAATGGTTTAAATGAATTCTTAAAGTATGATAGAAAGTGGCTTCACACTGAGTCCCCTACTTGTAGTGTACATGTCACTTTAGGTGGTCTGGTCCCAAGTATTAGCATTTTAATACAGAAATAACAATTGTAAACATTTTTTCAAAGCCCTTTTGTCTGTGGTGGGATATTTCCTTTTGCCAGTTGAAGACCAATTCTGGACAAAAAATGGTTGCAGTCTATGGAACCAAAAGAAGCTTGGAAGTTTACTTGGATTACCTAACCTGACATACTTCACTTCCAGCAGCAATTTGTTCATAAATGGCTGATCAATCAAACGAAAGACAGCTTTTTGTTAACAAAACAATACACTTTTAATGAAGCAAAAGCAGACTTGTAGGAAAACTTGCTGGGACTAAACCAAGGAAGGTTCATTTTTAATCCACTAGTAACTGATTGTGGGGCCCTCAAGTGTGTAGCACTAAGGAGGTAGCATCCATACTCAGGAGAAATGATAGAGTACACCATAAATGATGTCCCCTTCCTCCAGCGTAGGAGCTGTAGTGATTTTTATATTTTTTGGAGGAAGCTGTATCCAGGACTCTGAGCCAACATTTGATCTAAAATGGGAGAAAATAAGAGGGTGAAGTGGGGAAACTCCACAACCATGCCCTCAAATGTAATAGTTAGGAAGGTCAGCTATTGTAATTCTGAGAGATCAAAATTATCCTCCTAAATAGCAGTCACTCAGGCTCCTAATGTCCTTTATCGTTCTTTATTCACCACTACCTGGGAATTGCTTTTAAGAGTTGGTAAACTTCTATATAGTCTGGGAGAAAAATGTAGTAAAATCTCATTTTGTGGGCTAGCAAGGGGGTAAGGGAGGTATCATACAATTCTGTTTTTACAAATCAAAATTTCAATGGTGTCACCCTCTGCAGGACTCCTTGCCCTGCTGGCTCCCAACTCCAGCTCCTCTGGTTGGTGGAAGTTCTTGATAGTGTTGTTGGAAATGGTTCAAGTTGGGTATTCGAAAGTCCTTTCTCTTACGAAATACAATGGTACCAAGCATGACCAACCTAGAACTATATAAATATATATTTGAGAACATGTTTAAAAATGTTTTTATGCTTTAACTTGAGGATGCATTATTTACATAATCTTGGTTTTTTTGGTAATCCTAGGGAATTTGTCCTTGACATGTAGGACTGATGACAGTTATTCCTTAGTCATATAATTAGTGTCATCTCCATATAGGGTACCACTGCTAGATATATCTCTCTGATCCTCATCTGTACTGCACTCAGATCTCCATACAAAGCGGGCTGCTGGCCAAACATTTGTAGGATGGTGAGCCTCTGGTCTTTGTACATGAGCATTTGATTAGCTGAAGGATTGATTTGTGAGCAAGTAATTCACACACAACTGGGATGATCAGTCCATCCTCCATGCCCAGTAGGGGAGGGTAGTTTTGGATGTGCTGAATCATCCTGAAACATTCTATTGCTTGATGACTTGCCCTATTAATAGCAGGTATAAATGCTCCCTTGTCAGTGGTATCTTTTCTTTGTTTGTTTCTTGGGAAACATCCACCAACACAGCTCTCTGCAGGTGTCAAGTGTTACTCTAAAATTCTCCCAGTAAACAGACTATGGGGTTACCCTAAAAACTGCCAGGCAGGTGTGGTAGTCTGCCCTATTGGAATTCCAGGGAGACAACCTACCTTCCCTTGAAAGGACATGGATACAGCCCTCTGATCAAGGTAGAACACACAAGCTGAGATGCTTTGAAAACAGATGTTAAGTTTATTTAGAAGTGAGTGGTTATATTGAGTAGAGATGTAAATATTTTAAAAATAATACATCTATTAACACTTAAATTTTAAACCTTAATTATCTAACATTCAGCAACTGTGGCTCAGACAGTTGCTGAATGGGTAGAGAAGAGAACCTCACTCAAGCCACAAGCATCCACCTTTGTTGACATGCAGACTCAGGTGACCTTTACTTACACAACCTTTAAAAATCCCTCTGTTCATCAGGGAAGGTCCTTCTGCTCTATCCAAACACTGACAAGGATTACCTTAGGCTCAGACACAGAGCGGGGGCTCAGTTAGCCTGTTTGTCCAAAGCCTAAGGTACACCTTTGCTTCAGTGATGCTTATTGCTGCTTAGATGTTCTTCTGCAAGCTGTCACGGAGATCTTCCTTCATGGTTGTCTGCCATGGAGCTCCTTATTTGCCTTCTGTTCTCTCTGGTCCTGTCAGTTTGCTTTCTACCTGTCAGTTTAGCTCTCTACAAACTGACAGTTGGCTCTATATATATAGCTGGTAGTTTCAGATAAGGGAGGGGTGACTTTAGGAGGGAGTTCGTATATGAAAGTGGGCAGCTATTCTTTAATTACCAGCATTAGATTCACCAACCTTATCCTAAGAATTATTTTCCTACAATTTGTTTAAATACCACAGAATGTCCAGATAGCGATACCACTTTTTGTTTAATTACTGTATTCTTTTCATTTTCAACCCCTTTTTACCTGATTATTTTTTGGCTACAAGTCTTGAAATGATATGAATGTTCCAGTGTATTTCTGACCTCATTAGTGACTGCCTCAACTGTTCCAAGCACCTTCACAGCTAGGAGAGGTCTTGGGAGACTGAATCAAATGGCTTCTAATAAGACAGATTAGGTCTTCCCTCCACCTTGCCACATCCTGAAAAGGTATGGAAACCTGGCAGTGTGGTGGCTTTTAATGGTCTGAGTGATAAACATATCTGAGGGATATGCAGATATTTTCACCAGCAGCAGGCACAAAAACTGTCTTGTGAAAGTCTTGAGTAGCATCTGAGACTAGTAAAGCATCTGTCTTGTGTAGCCCCTCTGTGGCATGCAAGAATAATTTGTCAGCTTCCTCAGTGGAACCACAAGAACTTAATTGAACAGTGCAAGGCAGTAGCTTCATTACACCCAGTGATGAAATTGTTTGCATGCTGGAGCATTTTCATGAAAGTGTGTGGTTAACTTGTACTCTGTGTGACTGAGGTAGTAGCTTCGTTATGACATTGGAAATGTTGGAAGATATGCAAATACCTTGGAGCCTTTCTGGTAATTTAATTGATTCCTCTATACATTTCAAAGGAGGTAGACTTTCATAAATCCAATATTTTCTCTGTCCTCATGTGTTCAGCCAGATCTTGAGTTGTTCCCAGTTTCTGGTTTCTCAAGAGCTTGCACCTCAGCCACACCATCTGATTGCTCTGCTGAAAGGCCTCTCCCTGGCATAGGTAGCAGTCACATTATCAGTAGGTGTTTCCTTAGAAAAACCATGCAAGATGTGTGCCAACAAATTAATACATGAACTGTGCTGTAAGCTGCATGAGGAATTTGCTATGTGAGTTAGAATGAATTATTAAACCAACAGCCACTTGTAGTGGTAGATTATGCATATGCTCAGTCAATGTTGGAAACTTGCCTTTGATTCAAGCACTCATACCTGAGGCTTTGTGATAAAAGGGCAGCCTTGTCATGCTTGCTGGTGCTGCAGTCACTGATCATTGCACCACTTGAAGTAGTATAGGTCACACTTTTTTCAGGTTTGGCATAAGTTATGGATGTCAAACTCCCACATATTGCAGGACAGAACCCTTGTAGTAGCTGCAAACAGTATTACTGTTGCCAGCAGTGCTTTCTTCCTCTTGATAGCACCATGTCTTCTTCTGCTTTTAAGCATAGGTGCAGTGAATCATTTTTGCAGATAAGATTGCTAAAAACTACATCCACATCCCACAGTTCATCTTCAATAAGTGCTCTAAGAGCCTTCTTGCTAAGCATTTGTTCCTTTTCAATCCTGTTCAAAGCACATCTGCATCAGCCATTGCCATCACTTTCACAGCCATTAATGCCTCTGGGAGGCAACTTCTGAACTCGAGCTAGTTGCAGTTTGCAGTAGTAAAATCAATATTTGATTTACCTTTAACTCAACACATTACATACATAATACATCATTTGATGTGATATGTAGGGTCATGTGGGTGCAATGCTTTATTTTAGGAAGTGGTATAGCCATCAGTTACCACAGTTTTCTTGTATGGATAAATGTCTAATAATGGACATGACTAATTGTATACACTGATTTAAATTCTAACTTTGTATCTTCTGCCTGTTCAATCACCAGAAACTGCTTAAATCTTTTAGGCCTGTGTGACACCTCCCTAAGTTGTGTACTATCTTAATGTCTTGTTTGTACTGTTTCACTGAATGTTTCTACAGTGAAGTTGACTGTGGAATCCTTTAACCTAACCTTGATAAGTCACATTTTTAAAAAAACATGTTGATTTCATGGAATGAGTCAATTTTTAATTGATTGACAGGAAACTTCAGGATGAACAGCTGCTATACTGGCTTCTTGATTGACTCAATTGTATATTGTGAACCCTAGAAAATGACAAGTTGTTTGAGAACTATTTGAAAAATGACAAGCATTCAATAAACATTGTACTACATACAAATTGTCTAGTTTATTTCTCATACTATTCAGCTGTCTGCACTAATATGAAATTAGAGAACTTTAAGTGAAAGTATTTGGCACACCTGTTACTTTCCTCTATTACTGGTCCATGATTGACTCAAGAAAACTAAAGTGGATTTCTGTAGGTAGCAGTGGCTGGTAATGTTGGAGTTCTGCCATAAGCAGCAGCTTGCTGAGGTGGAGAGAGAACTGTGGATTTTAGCTCAAATGAGAGCAGTGGCATCCTCCATCTACTGAATAAAAATGAATAAATTTTAGTGTTGTATTTTAGTGTGGATTTCTTACTATACTTATTTTGAAAAGTTTTGAACCAAAAGAGGAACTTGTTACAGTTGTCAAATGGATGTTTTAGTAGCTTGAAAATGGGAGTTAAAATTGACCTCTTCTCCCTGAGATTTTTTTGTGAAAACATTTAGGAAAACAGACCAGCTGTAGTAGCCTGCCTGTTAGACCAATGAGCACCACCATAATAGCTATGAATAGTGGAGAGGGATAACTTAGTTGACATGTCACAGTTGGAATGGACCAGAAGGGAAGTGGGGGGGGGGGGAATTCTCAGGATTGTAACATTCCTCCAGATGAGTGTGGTTTACACTTGTGATAGTCTAAAAGCAGTTTTTTCAAAAAAAATCTTTTACAGGTGTTCAAATGTAGCTTCAAAAAAATGGCAAAAGCATTTCTGACTCCAAGCACATTGCTGGGGAGTCAGACATGCCTTTGAATCTTATGCCTTAGTCCAAAGCAAGGAGCACATTTGGAGCATCAACTGGATTCCAAAGCCCAGAAATTTGACTGCACAGGCTGATCAGATACAAGGATTATTTTTCTGGTCCAGTCACATGGTCTAAGCTGCCCCATCTCCACCTGTTTCCCTTTTAAATGGAGAAGAGCAGGGAGGAACACTGTTCTGAATCATCCTTCTTGAAATATCTTAATTTACAGTGAAGGATTTTCTCCACTCTTCAGTAGTCTGCTTGCACACTTAGTGCTGAATTTAGACACCAATTCAAACATGGAAAACTAACAATCACATATTAAATGAAGTTTTCATGTTTAAGTGCTACTTACCCTTTTCTTACATGCATTACATTTAAAAATGTTAACATGGCTACCTCTCTGGAACTAGTCTGTATATAGCAAAAACAAGTTCTGTGGCACTTTAAAAGACTAATAAATTTGTTAGTCTTTAAAGTGCCCCAGAACTTTTGTGGTTATTTAAAAAGTTTGTATCAATTCATAAGAGGGTGTGGCCAGACCCTGTCCCTGGTTCATCTAAGCTGACCTGCTTAGCAGACACTTAATTTTCACCCTGTTATGCCTATGTTGAACCACTAGCTTGTTTGGCTGAAGCCTATTGTCCTGATTTGAATAAATGAAGACAATACAATAGTTTTATGGTAGTTTGTCAAACTTATGCTGCTGCTAGATTCAAGAGGCCCTAAGTACTGTTTTCTCTCCTGAGGGAAGTACTTAATCAAGTCACCTGTTTACTTTGATAGCCTGAGATTTTGAGCTCAAGCTGTTTAATGTAAATCTACACTGAAATGTAAGTCCAGGCCTCACTCTACCTCTCTTCCATTTACATGCTCAGTCCCAAAACTCTACAGCAGTGGAGAGTCTGAGCCTAAATAAAGCCAGGACCCAACATACAAGCCTTATTTCACTGCAGTGAGGATGCAATTTGAGTAGGCTCATGTTGAGGGAGTCCAGAAGAATTCCATGTTAATTTTATTTGTCCAGGGGACAGTCAAGCTTTCCCACATTGCACCATGAACAAAGGGCTAGAGTAGCCAAACTTTGGGAAGATGCCAGGATGGCTGGTTGGACTTAGGTCCATAATGCAGTGTAGATGCTAGAGCCCCAGGCTGGGACCTAAGGTTTAACAATTCCTAACCTATACCTTGAGCATCTACACATTTGTAACCCTACATTAACCATCCAGCAGCTGCCAACAAGTTCTTCTTCTGCAGGGCTTAAACAGAAGTGCCTACACTGGGTATGCATCCAAAGACCTTATGTTGAATTATTTGTCAAGTAGGACACCTTATTGCCTTTCTAGGATAGAGTTTCCCAATCTATCTTAGAACAGGAGTTCTCAAACTTTTTTGCTAGGACCCCCATGCTATGCCACTCTTACTTCTACACTGCTGCTGGGGACAGCACTGCCTTCAGAGCTGGGCACCAGCCAGCAGCCACTGCTCTCCAGCCACCCAGCTCTGAAGGACTTGGCCTGTCAGCCCTGTGCATGGCTGACAGCTCATGGCTGCCACCCCCATCCCCAATAATTTCACAATCCCTGTTTTAGACGTACTCAGAATTTCAGTAAAATACATTGGATAACATTTTCAAAAGCCACAGGCACTACAGCAAAGAGGCAAACTTTTGAAGATGAAAATGGCAGGGGGTTAATTCCCACCAAAATTAATAGCAATAGCTTAACTGCAATTTGCACCTTTGAAAAATCTGTCTAATTGAAAGTTCATGGGAACAATGTGCCTAAAGGCTATTTGCATCATTTAAAGTCCATAGAAATTAGGCAAGTTTCTTCTTATCCTTTGATTTTCCAATCAATTAACACTTCCACATAAATTCCAGGTTAAGATTTCATTACAAAACTTTATTAAAAAGATTCAGATGACCCCTTCACTTTTAAATGCAGATCTTCAATTAAAAAACCTTTATACAATCTAGATCTGATTATGAGTCCTAAGCAAAAATGGAGTTTAAACAGCAGGCTAAATCTGTATTTAGGCAAACTTTAGTAGTGGGTTTCACTCAAGTAGTGGGAATAAAATATGTAGGTTGCTACATTTAAATTATGATTTTTCACCTATATCAAAGCTCAATAGTTAGTTACACAATGATATTGCTTAATATGATTCTGGCCTTATCATACATTCCTTGGATTGAATAGAGAAAGGAATCAAGCACTTTTTATTCCAGAAGTCTCAAAGGATCTGGTGTTCAATGCGTCTTTTTGGCTCGTAGTTTTTCCAATGTTTTCTGTAAGTAAGAATAGATGTTTAAGTATCCAGCTGAGATTTGAAGTTCCTAAACAACAACAGGCTGGCAGTGTTATGAATAGCTAAATGCTCAATCAGAAGGGCATTAGTTAAGCTTCAATGTACTATACACTTTCCACAACAGCAGATTGGATTATGCAGACAATGATATTCCAGAAAATGGTATTCAGTGTGTTGAAATACATCCGTGTATATTTGGTACAAGGCAACCTTACGTAAACACAACAAGCACAGTAACTATTACAGTAGTACCTCAGAGTTACCAACTAACCAGTCAACCACATACCTCATTTGAAACTGGAAGTATGCAATTAGGCAGCAGAGACCAAAAAAAGAAAATACTGTACAGTACTGAGTTAAACGTAAACTACCAAAAAAAGGGGGGGGAGGGGTTAAAAAAATTTGACAAGCTAAGGAAATTGGTTCTGTGCTTTTCATTTAAATTAAAATAGTTAAAACATTTTTCTTCTGCATAGTAAAGTTTTAAAGCTTTATTAAGTTAATATTAAGTTATAAACTTTTGAAAGAACCACCATACCGTTTTGTATCAGTTACCAACAATCTCCATTCCCCAGGTGTTCGTGACTGAGGTTCTACTGTATGTTTCTTCCTATTCCTGAAAATCATGCAGTGGATGTTTTCACTGCACCTTTCTGGAGGGATTTTCCCTAGGCTAATCCTAAATTTGTTACAGTGAAAGAAAGTATGCCAACAGCAGCCAGAAGTTTAAATCCAGATATTAGAGTTTGGTTTAAATAAAGTGAACAGTTCTATTTCAACAACAACTAGCATAACCTTTTAGCAACTAGAAGTGGAACATTTGCACTGTAGAGGCATCAACATTCCAAACACATTCCTAATTTTGAATATTTCCACCTATGCACTCATCACCAAAGTCACAAGAGGGAAAAATCAGGATCAGATAAGAATAAATCAGATTTCATGTGTAAGGAAAAGTTGATAGCGTTGGTTTCTAATGAGACATGGAAGGGTTGCTTTCCTCACATGTATTTTAGCCAGTGTTCAAAATTTAAACTATACAGAGAGACATTAGCTCTCTATTGCTATTTTCCAAGCTGGTCCTCATCGAAAAACACAAATTTTAGTATGTAAAATAATTAAAGAATTAGTAGCTGAAAGCCCATAAACCCATGCTGTCACGTGGCTGTAATTGTAAAGTCAAAGAACTCTCAGCCATGCTTGTATCTATTTCCATTACTTCTCCCTCAAAACATTCTAGATATCAGAGTGACTCAGAATACTCCTGGTATCTAATTATACAGATAAAATGAAAGCCAAAAAAAGATTTGGTTTAGACATGGGGAGGAGGGAAAAGAAAGATTTTAAGTGGCTGCTGCACAACACCACATAAATAATTCAAGCTATACAACAAAATGCTTGGGAGAAACTGAACCACCAGTGTGTTCTATGTCAGAGGCAGCAAATGTTGCCTGAGCTGAAGGGTGTGGCTTAGTCCTGGAGCCTCCCTCACCAACACAGGACAGCCCCTGAATTCCATAGGTGGGGGCATTAACTCATTAATGATAAGATAAGCTGTGCCAAAATAGAATCCATTTATCCAGGGAAGCATTCAACTGCATAAACATGAGACCATCCTTTCTTTTCCTGCAGTCCCCTGCCTCATCCACTCCACATCTTCCAGCTTCTGCAACAAATGAGGCAGAGGCCCTACAGCCTCCTTTGCTACACAGCCCCAATTCATTCAATCTGTCCTTATCCCCATCTCCCCTATTCCAGCCCCCATTTTTCCCTTCCCCCAACTGCCACCCTCCACCCGGTCTACTCCCTCACCCCAATTCTAGTCTCTTCTGCATCTGATTCATGCAGCTTCCTTCTTCATATTGCCTGGGCCAAGCAGAGGGAGCACTGAGAGCAGTCTGCCTGCTCTCAATTATAGGATCTGAACCTAGCTCAGCCAGCAGCAGTTGCAGGTAAAGTCCTGCTTGGATCTTGCAGCCCCAGGTTGGAGCATGATCACTGTAGGCAGAAACTTGAGATGAACCATCACAGCTCATTTAACAAATCTCTGAACATCTGGAAGCTGTGATTTTTCAAAAGCTTATGAACTTGGCTAAATTTGGGTGAACTTTCACTGGGATGACAATAGGCTGACACAAAGGCCATACTCCTGCCAAACGTTGAAACCCAAACTCCAAATCATGAGGCTATTGGAGCTTCTTAAAGAAAAGGTTGCTAGAATGTTTTTAACATGTCAAAATGACATTTTGTCCTATTCTCATTCTCAGAAATGGCTCAAATGTTTTTTGGCTGAAACACTAAAAATAATTTTTAGCCTGAGGGAAGACACCAGACAGGAACAATTTCAAGCAAACAGTTAATGATTGGCAAAGTTATAAGCAATTGAAAATAGGTGTCTTATAGTAGAAAGTGTTGTGCAAAATTAATAGGTGGCTCCCAGCTCTGATTATAGTATCCTCAAAAGCTGCAGTAGATAGTCACTCAAAATAGAGAATTCAAAACTCACCTGAGATGGGATGGTAGAACTCCATTACTGCAAGAATTGCTTCGGATGGACTCCAGTTTTTAACGATACTACATAGGTAGCAGTCTCATTAAAAAGGGATTGCACAGACAGTTCAAAATAGGCATTAAAATAGAGAAATGCTAGGCCAAGGGGTTTAGGTTACTGTACCACACACCCACCTTGTGAAACTCTTTAGCCTTTTCCCTGTTTTTAGCATAGGTTTCTCTTCTTGATTTCTCTTCCTTTCTGCTTTTCACTTCAGCTAGTTGATTATAAAGTCTGCCAAACAGTAAAAACATGTATACTTTTCATTAATGGGAGCTCAACTTTAATTTTAAGTGTTTGTAAAGGTGTAAATTAACTGGAAATGATCAAAAATGCAACTTTGGTTTATTTTGCTAGTATGCCAAAAATCCTCTTATTAGTATTTATATCTAAGAAGTTCATTATGCAGAGTTTTGAGGTTATGTTTGTTTTAATATAAATCATCATCTAGACATTTGACAGAATATGACTGGCAATTTTCCCAATGTTTTACTCATCTAAGATCCTGAACTTAAAATAGTTTTAAATAGTAAACACATTGACATGAATAATTATTACAGCTAGTGTTGTTTTGCTAATTTTATTTTCTCTTACAAAGATTTGCTTAAGTAATGCTACTGCTGGAATGTTTTGTTCATGGAATGTGTTGCATTAGATTTTTGGAAAATGGAAAAGTTAATTAGTGTAATAAATATATGCTCCTGTAATGCTAAAAGTCCCTTTTACTGGGAAAAATAAGGACAAGATATGAAAACTGTATGAACAACTGAAGTTGTATAGTTAAAGCTTGCACATGTGTAATATGTATGGGTTACATAGACAATGCTTAATGCTGATTGGAGAAAAGTTAATGAATATGTAATGTGCACAAGTATAAAAATCCAAGTGAAGGGGAAGGACCAAACTGGAGAAATACTGGAGCAGAAATTGGAGGAACAAGTTTGATAGACCAGACCAGGGATCACGAAATACACTAGAACTTCGAGAGCCCAGAATTCGGTAACTTGGGCCTCTATGTATTTCATCTGGCATAAATATATGTTCAGACACTAAGTGAAAATAACTCTGTCTGAAGTTTTATAAATAAAAGTGAAAATGATTAAGCCTGAATTGGGTGGATTCAGACTCCTAGACTTTAAGGCCAGAAGAGAACATGATAATCATTTAGTCAGACCTCCTGTACCATCGCAAGCCACAGAACTTCACCCACCCATTCCTGCAATAGGCTCATAACCCCTGACTGAGTTACTGAAGTCCTCAAATCTTGATTTAAATACTTCAAGTTACACAGAAGCCACCATTTACACTAATTCAAACCAGCAGGTGACTTGTGCAAAACCCAAGGTCTCTACCAGTCTGATCTGGAGAAAAATTCCTTCCCTGTCCCAGTTTCCCAGCTTACACTCCCAACAACAAAAAAAGCACAAAAGATTAGTCTCCGTGACTATTCATCTAATTTAAATCTAAAGGGATGAAATAAATGAGAGGTCAGAAACCACTGCTAAAATTAAGCCTCTATATTACTGCAACAGATATTGTTTCAGAAATGAAAGTAGTTTAATAAGTCTAATTTCTCTCACAGTACCTTAAAGTGCGCTGGTGCATTTGAACATCTGCAGACTTTCTGTCCTCTGGAGAGCACACTTTCACTTCCCCCACTTTCTTCAACTGACTGGTAACTGCACCTTTTTTATTTTTAAACAAAATATTTTTTAAAAAACTTTAAAAATGGAACTATTAAGCCAACTAGATAAGAAGGGCTCATGCAGATCAGTGACAATAAAGTCAACTGGTGGAGTATCCACTATGTAAGCTTCACCAGGACAAGTTTACACCTTTTACAAAATTGATTGTGTCATGATTGGCAGACAGTAAAAAAGCCCAGTGAACTGAACACTGTCCTCAAAAGGCAACGTCTGAAACAAAAACAATAGAGACTAAATCATGTTTTCTATTTTGGAGAAATATTTTAAACGAAACAGGCTGGTAGAATGGACTCCATGGGGCAGAATTTTTTCTTTTGAGAGTAAACTCCAAACTCCCAGCCAATGACAATAGTAGTGATCTTATCTCATACAGAGAACCACCACCAAACTGTCAGGCTATCGTAGTTTTTAGACTTTTGTCTATAGTGGGCCACCGAGATAGCTGGTCATAATGGTGCTATGGCTCATTTCTAGCTTCTAATTTCCATTAAAAGAAACTCAAAATGTTACTTTCTCAATACTGCTTTTTTATGTAAGCAATTACTGTTTTCCCATGAATTTTATATAACTAAGTGGGTGAAGAGATGATCCTAGGATTATGAAAGAGGGCGAGGTGTTTCTGAAATGCTCTTACTTAAAATGCAATCCAGCAAGTGAAAAAATTTGAGAATTACTGCTATAGACTGTTCTGATCTATAAGAGCAAAGATCCAAGAGGGGCAGAATCTATCCTGCTTTACTGAATAATTACTAGAATTCCTAATGCTTTTACCCTATTTCCAAATAAAAAAAAAACTTACCAGAAGTAGGAATGTGCTCCTTCAGCATGTGAAGTTTTTCAGTCTTGTCCCTTTGAAACAACTTAGCTTGAGGCTTTTCAGAACTTCTCTCTCTATTTTTTATTTCTTCCACTCTTTTAGAGGATTTCTGGATGAAGTTTTTCTTCCTCTTTAAAAATGATTCTTGTAAATTGCCTGGTGTGGAAGTGAATTCTAGCAACATGACTGTGAAGAAAGAAGGAAAGTCTTAGTACTTTTGATTTTATGGCTAATAGGAGAATCACCACTAGCAACCTAGGAATTTAGGTAACTGTCCTAAAATTGAGCTTTTACTGTTTTCATGGATTGTACCAGGGTTGATCTGAGGAGAATTAGAAAATTTACTAAACAAACAGCAATTCAAATTTATGGTTCCTACAGTTATTTTAAAGATATAGCATTTTGTATTTGCCTCACATTACTAAATCTTAATACCTTAAAACATACTATAAATACCAGGGTCCAAATTACAGATGCTCTCAAACCACCAGGCAGAGTCTAGCCAATTCTTGTCTTTCATACTGCTTATAGTTCTGATAGTCCCAGCCTGTAGAGAACTATCAGGAGGTGCTTATTATTTTAATAATGCCCTGAAGCATGCTAGGCACCCCTCAATGCAGATAATCAGATCCTTTGTCTGAGGAGCTTACAAACTAATACAAAGGGGTAGGGAATCAACAAGAAATTAAGGATGGAGAAAGTTACATATTATGCAATGGCTCAGCAAAGCTGGTATACGGTATGATGGAGCAAAAAACTTTATTTTCTAATTAGTGAAAAGGATAAAATGTATAATGTGAGGAGTTAATAAGTTTCTTTTTGAAGTGAGCCTTCAAGACAGACAATGTTGAAATAGACTTTTCAATAGGACCAGGCAAATAAATATTCCATGGCAAAGTGGCATACATTGGGTTTAGACCATATCTAGCATAATGCTGTAATGAATGGTGGCATATACTTGTAATTATATAAGTCTCCCGTAAGCAGTGCTGTATTTTACCAATGTTTTAATATTTAGGAGATTCTCTTTCAATTCTAATGAGTATACTGAAGTTACATGTGAGTACCTGCAGATTTGTGTAATGGAGACTGATCTTCATCGGGACTCTGAGCTACTGCAGAATAATCAGGAACCGTGAAAACAGAGTAATCTGCTTCTGGGTCTAAAGGTAAAAAGTCTCTCCCCTGTTGCAAGACAGAAGAATTGATTAATATAATGTACTTAAGGCCACAAATTTTAGTGAAGTAACATTAATGCATCTCCATTGTCATCAATGAACAAACAGAGGAGCCAGCAAAATGAGGTCTTTCATCACAAGTACAGATTGGCCACTGTCAGAAGACAGGCTGTTGGGCTAGATGGACCATTGGTCTGACCCAGTATGGCAGTTATGTTCCTAGATGCAAGAAAAATGTATTTAGCACACAGTAGCAGGGAATCCAGACTTGTGGCACTAAAAGCCATTTTCTACAAATTTCTCTAATTAAAAAACAAAAAAAAACCCAAAACAAAAATCAGATCCTTACCTATAAACCCCTTTTCCCTTCAAGTTCAAATTTCTCATTATTGCCTCCAGGACTCTGCAATTTTGCCCCCACTTACATCTGATCGCTTTTCTTCTTGTTCCATCTCTAGCTCCCCTATCCACTCTCACATTGTTCTGTCTCCTTTACCCATTCACAGATAAACGTTATTCACCAATGCTGCCCCAATGTTTACAACAGTCTCCAACTGCCTATTCTCAATCTCCTCCATGGTCTCATTGCTTCTTAAAAGCAACCTTCCTGTACCTGGAACTCTTCCCTGTCTATGCCCTCTTGCAACTGAATTATTATTCCAACTACCATGTTTGTCTAAAAGATTGTGTCCTGGAGGAGGAATATTCATTTGAATGTGTGGGAAGATGATTACAAGGTAGCAGCTAAGTAGGCATGCTCCTTCATAATAATCCTGGCTGGCACCAACTATATTATTGTCATCCACATAGTCTTGAGAAAAGGTATCTTTGAATAAATTCCCTTCTGATCATTCACTGTCAGAGAGGTTTAATCCTAACTGGCATTACTATGTAGAATTTGGGACTGTTCAGGGACAGTTCAAGGACAACGTACAAGAATCTGAATAAGGACAGAATGATCTAGGTTAAAGAGAGCCCAACCAAGGAAGTGAATGGAGAACTGGCAGTCCTCGAATAAGGAAATAATCACAACCTGATTAAGATTTTAATCATTAAGCATCCTCATGGACCTTTCCAAAGCTATTGAAAAATCCTCAGGATGGAATAGTTGCTACCCTAGCCTCAGTCATGCAACTGAGGAAAATTTATAGTTATCCATGGAGAAGCAAAAGGGAGGATTGGATAGAGAGGCCCCTTTACACTCTCAATTTCAGTTCCAGAAGCTCATTAAAAGTCTACTCCAAAATCCCTGGGGTAAGTTCCCTGGACGCAAGAAACCTAGCTGGCTTCATAAATTTATCAAGCTCAGTCTTGGAGGGGATGGTATGATGGGTCAGATTAATTTGGCAATTCACTCATCTTTGACTACTAGCGGTAAATATGCCCAATGGCCTGTGATGGGATGGGTTCTGAATTACTACAGAGAATTCTTTCTGGGTTTCCAGCTGGTGAGTCTTGCCCACATGTGCAGGGTTTAACTGATTCCTTCCTGACACCACATATGGCAATTTTCCCCCAGGGCAGATTGGCATAGGCTCTGGGGATTTTTCACCTTCCACTGTAACATGGGGCATGGCTCAGTTGCTGGTGGATTCTCTGTACCTTGAAATCTTTAAATCAGGGGTTCTCAACCGGTGGTACGCGTACCACAGGTGGTACGCGGAGGACGGCTCGGTGGTACGCGAGACGTACCCTGCCGTCGCCGCCGAATTCCCCCCCCCCCCGCCGAAGACGCGCAGCCTACCGCCGAATTCCCCCCGCCGCCGCCGAAACCCCCCCCCCCCCCCCACCGAAGACGCGCAGCCTACCGCCGGCTGCACCCCTGCTGCCGCCGAAACCCCCCCTCCCCCCGCCGAAGCCTCGCAGCCTACCGCCGGCTTCCCCCCGTGCTGCCGCCGAAAAGCAACCCGGCCGGCTCCGCATGTTTGAAACCTTGCCGCCGAAATGTGGTTAACGGCGGGCAGGATTCGGCGGAGGGTAGTTCCCCCCTTTTTTTTTTTGCTGGAGCACCACTCGGGTCAGGACCAGCGGTTCTTGACCTGACCCAACTGGTACTTGGGAAAAAAAGGTTGAGAGCCGCTGCTTTAAATCATTATTTGAGGACTTCAGTAACTCAGTCTTAGGTTAGGGGTCTATTACAGGAGTGGGTGGGTGAAGTTCTGGGGCCTGCGTTGTGCAGGAAGTCAGACTAGATGATCATAATAGTTCCCTTCTGACCTTATAGTCTATGAGTTTACATTAGAATAAGAAAGCCTGAAGTCAGAGCTGAAATAGCATACTCAGACCCACTGGCTTAGCCATTCGGTATACTAGGATTTTTTGGGACTTCATTTCATTTGAGCAAAAAAAGAGAGAGAAGGCTACTAGACTTCAGTGCAGTAATGCAGTGACAGCCTACCATCTTCTGTCTATCCTGAGACCTGCAGATGTCTCTGAAGTGTGTGTCTATCCAATACTTGGATTCCCTTTCTCCATCAAGGTAATAGGATTTTTGCCTTTTCCAGTGAGTCTTCTACGAATGGGTTACTGCTTGTCTTGCAGTTGTTAGTAAGGTAATTTCTGTTCCTCTGACACTTTGGGCCCTGGTCTACACTTACCTGGATATTCGGCAGCAGTTGACAGGAGTTACGCAAACTACACAGAGTAGCTTGTGTAACTCACGTCGACTGCTCTGCTTACCTTCTGCGTGCTGTCTACACTGCGCTGTGCCTGTCGACGCAGCGCTACGCTACTTAAGGGGGTGGTTTACCAGCGTCGACTTCCTGATCGATTGAGCGGGTCTACACTGACCGCTCAATCGATCCAGAAAGATCAATCTGGCGGCAGCGAATTTGCCACCATCAGTATAGACATGGCCTGAATTTTGGAAAACTATCTCAACCAAGCAGCTGGGGAAAGGCAGAGGACTAAATGAAGGTAGCAGGATTAATTTCATCAGCCCAGCCTAAGAGACATGGCATTACCGCCAAATGGCTCAAATATTTGTGAATCTGGGGAACTCAAAACATGCTAATGATCTGCAATATTGTATTGCATGCTTTAAAATCACTAAGTTTCTTCTTATTCTTACTAAAGCAAAAAAATCAGCAGTACCAAGTTCAAAATGATGATAGATAATCAAGATTTACCTCAGAACAACTTTTAAATTCAGACTGACCAGCATATGCCAGGCTATCAAACTTATTTTTTCTTTTTTCCTCTTGGCTAATGTGTTCCACGTCTGATTCTGCAACACTGATATCATTTGAGCTTATCAGAGTCAGTTCAGGTTCTTCCATAATACCATGCCCTGACTGTGTCTCCTAGAAAATAAATTACAGAAGACATCATCAATGTAAAAATCAATATTTCTAGCAACGGCAACATTTGTTAGCCTGTCACAAAAGAAAGGATTGTTTAACATACAGAGGAAGAGAAAATCTGCCCCAGGCAGTGAAAGAAATACCTCAGGCAAAGTGCTCTTCTTACATTTATTGATCTATTCGGAACTCCAAGGAACGTCAGTACAACTTAAATACCTTATTTGCCATTGTACAAAACCTCCCTTCCACCCTTCCTTTGAACTGGAATCCAAGTCACAACCTGAAAGCTAATTCTTGGCAAACAAAATTAGCTTTTGTTTCATCCTCATGGGAACAGCATTTATATAACATCTTTGTTATTCTCCTATTATACTACATTAAGCATTTTAATCCTTTCTTACTTTACCATAATTGGTTTCCTCAGTGAAAATCTAGACATAAAAGGACTAGGATTGGTATAATTTCAGATTAAATTACACAAATTCTGAGACGTCTCAAACAAAAACTGTAAAGTGAACTTTGCTAAATTTTCAAATTACAAAATAGCTTGGAGCAATTGGTTGAAATCTGAATGGAGTTTAACTCACTAACAATTATTTTGTGAAACCTTTATTTCACTCACCCAGACTGGCACACGGCGGCTTTGTAAGGAATGTGAACCTGTATTCATTGTGAGCACTGAATTAGAATTTTGGTTTTGGAGTGTTGCTGGCAAAACACCATTCTGCTGGATAGCTGCTTGCAAAGGGCTGACTGAGATTTCTGAGTCCATTTCTCTAGGCATTCTAGATGACATCTGTAACTCTAGAATGCTTTGTTCTTCTTCCAATATATTTGTACTGCAGCGTGAACAATCACCTTCCACAATCCTGTTTGCTTCATTTCTAAGAACTGGGGTTTCAGTAAGCGCCTCATGCTTCTTATTAGATGCCACAACAGGTAATTCTTCAAAGCACAAGTTCTCTTTTCTCAGTTCCACAACCTCTTTTACTGAATATTCAGTCAGGAGAGTCTCATTTTCTGTAATCTCTGTTGTAATTAGCTGATAAAATGAACCCTGTTCTTCCAGTGAACTCAGAGTTGGACTCCGCAGGTTTTCCACTGAAGACTGGAGATTAGTATTCTCTATATTTCTTGTCAGTTCCTCATATTGGTCTCCAATAGGTGAAACGTAGTTCTCTGATTTTTTAATTTTAGAATTTTGTTCAGCTACAATGCGAAGATGTTGTGGTTGCACAGTACTCTGGCTGTGCTCATTCAGGGTAGATTCTAACTGAAGAGGTTGAAAAGATTCTTCAGAACCTGCTTGAAAATTCAGATGGTCAGAAAAGTCTATCTATATACAATAGAGTTTACAAAAAGAAGAAAGCCATAGTTTAGAAAGTAGCTATTAATGCATTTCAATAGAGAGATAAGGCAAGTATAGTAAAATAGATGTCTTAAATATAGTAATTTCATTCAAATACATAACGTTCACATTTATTAAGGCAAGTTTATGGTGTTTTATGTCAATCTGGTTGAATCAGAATGAAATTCTTCCTAGATAGGCAAATAGCCAAATCATAAAAGAAAACAAAAACCAATGTTAATCAGGAAGATATCTTCATTTAAAAATAAAGTTATGCTACACAGAAGACTTTTGGTTTCTTTTAAACATGATCTCTAATAGCTTTGGATTTCTTGACATGGTAACTTGTCTTTTTCTTTAATGTTTAGGGCCAGAGTCTCTGCTGGTGTAAACTGGCACAACACTGAAGTCAATGGAGCTGCACTAATTTACATACCAAGCAGACAAATTTGGCCCTTGGAAACCATTCTCAATGAGAAAGCATTTTAGGTCTCTCTGACAGTGTCTCTAAAGGGAGCAAAAGAAAAAACTCATTACTGGTGCTGTTTACTTGGACAGTAGAAGAAAGCATCCAACTCAGAACACAGACTGTTCTTTCTTATAAAGACCAATTACAACAGGTGGTTACTCTGACTTGGATTTCCCTTAATCAGATCCACCCACCCACCCACAAAGCAAGTTATACTTGGGAGGCACTTAGATACTAGATCAATGGGACTAAATCCACCTAAATAAGAGGTTTTGATTATATGTTTCTTTTACTGAGAGTACTTGGAAGTTAGCATTAAGCATTCTTTCAACTATACTTGTCTCTAAATATGGTAACGATAAGGTATCATTGATAAGCAGGCTCATGTCACACACAAATAGACTTTGTGATATGCAGACATATATACAAACAACTTTCAAAATATTCCCTGTGGCCAAATCCTGCAATCCTAAACGCAAGCAAAACTTCGAGTAAAGAGCCGTCTCATGGTAAACAGCAGTGGCAAAAAAATTAAAGTCCACAGGAACAACTTGTACTTGGAGATTAGTCAACATTTAAAAAAGACTTCAGATGATAGGCCTAAAAACTGATCTACCTTAAAAGTAGCTATAATAATGCATTGCACAATTTTATTTGTTGTATTTTCAGTACAAGAAATAATTGGTTTATTACAAGAAAAATTAATGATTTTGAGCATCATACATTCTGCATTTGGATCTCTGCAATACCCAAAGACAGCAAGGTGAGTTAAGACAGAATGGTTGCCCACAGTTTCAGCTTTAAAAGTGAACAGTGTATTTTTCCCTAAAATTATATACACATAAATAGTGTAAAGTAACTTCACCATCTGTGCAGATTTGCATTACAGATACATCTGCCATTTAAATAAAGATATTTAAAAATTTGTGCCATACTTCCTGTTTTAAAGGTGCTGATTTCCAGTTTTTGCAGGGGAACCATACATACTAAATATCTGTGTCTCTGTAAGAGCTTTTGAAATACTTATTTTAAAACACAAAGTACTTGAATTTTCAAATGTTCATTCTTTTAAGAGCTGAAGATCCTAAATCAGTAACTTTATCAAATAATCTGCAAAATATTTTTTCAAATACGCATTATAAGGTAAAGTCAACTTATGAATGTTGCTATATAGGTAAACAATTTTTTGTAACCAAACTTATAATAGTTCATTAGCAGGTATTTCAGTAATAAAATTGTTTAGTTCTTTTCCTTTTTTACAGATATGAAGCTATTCTCCTGTGATCAGATCAGATGTCTCAGTATGCACTACACAGGTGGTATCAGTAGCCCTAAACACCAACAATGGAGCAGGAAGTCCATGGAGCTTTTACTCAGAATTTTTCCTCTAGTCTTATTTTAAAACTGCCCTGAAGTGTAAAATATTGGAAACTGCATAAAAAGATTGTAGAGAAAAAGGAACACTTATCAATGCATCATCCAGTCTTATTGAGTTCCTGGAGTTTCTTTTTATATTCCTCATTTTCTTAGAATGAAGGCAATAACAAAGCCTCTGGAAAAAAAATCTGTAGGCAGATTCCAAAACTCCATTGGCAATTTACTGACATCACACATACCACACATGATGAGACATCTCAACTGATCCTAGATGAGTAGCTTCAGATCTGCGAAAGAGACAGCAGAAATACGAAGTAAACTGGACAAGTCTAAGACAAGGTTTTGTTTTCTTTAACACTGCAAGAGATGCCTGAAGATCTGAGTTATGACCTCAAAAGTGAGAAATCTTACAGAAAAGTAACCAGGCTAGAAAATAGTCCTATATCACACAATCATACACATTTTTATTTTATTGTGTTTTTGTTGAATTGTCCACTTTGTTTGAGAACACTGTATCAGTAAATAAGCAATATCTTCACATTATAGAGTGGCCTGAATATAAAAATTACATATCCTCTCAAAGGAAATATATATCAAAGTCAACAGTCAATTTTAATAATTGGAAAGGCAAAGAATTATATTGTGTAATTCCTGGGAATGTCACCCAACAGCAGAAAAACTAAAGGACATAGTTTTGTTAAACAATAGTGAGGGGTACAGAGTAAAAGCTGAGCTACAATATTGTAGAGGTGGTGTATATAACAAACAGCTAGCAGTGTCACACTAACTTCTTTGAGAGAACACAATTGCAGGTGACCAAACAGCTATAAAACATTCATAACATTAAGAATAGATCCATACCCAGAGTAACGTTTTCCTTAACTGACTCTTCTGCTTGTGATGTAGTATTGTTTAGCTTGTTTGTACTGTGACAAGAATGCAGATTGTAACTTCTCGCTTTAAGGCTAGAGGTTGTGGCTTCAAGAAATACAGATGAGTCTTGACTTTGGGTTGAGAAAGTTAAACTCTAGTGACAGAAGAATCATAGCAAAGAGCTTAGCTATTGATCATGGTTAAATATGCTCAGAAATAAAATACAAAAAACACAATTGCGACAGAAATTTTTAACATTTTTTTCAGTTCACATTTCTATCACAAACAGCAAATTATTGTAAAGTGAACTGCATTGTCAGTTCTAGATACAAACAAACTTGCCATTATGTTGCCTGTAAATGTCAAAAGATTAAAGTTTCTAATCACACAACATTGTAACCTTACATAAGTTGCATGTCAAAGTATTCCCTTATTTCAAAGCTTTGTGTAATACCTTGCTAAAGTCTTTGCTGTCTTGAGAAATCTTGCACTGAGAAAGGGATGTTGAGATATCAAAGTCAGGACTTGGTTCCAAAGGCTGAAAAAGCTGATGTTGGCAGTTAGGGAAATTTCCTTCCATATCAGAAAAATCGAGACCAACTGCTGGAGCTTTAAAAAAAATGTGGAAAGTTTATTTTTGAAAAAAATGCAAACCTGGCACCTACACCTCAGGTGCTATAAATGTAATGCATAAGACTTAAAAAATGTTTAAATAGTTTTAGCTTGTTTTACAACAAAATTCTTGCAATCTATATCACTGTCACTCAAGTGATGCATGTGTATATAACACCAAAACAGGTTGTGCTGAGTCAACTCAATGTTGAAACTAAGATTTTTTTTCCCCAAGTATTTCAGGACAGTCCTAGACTAAAATCCTGAAGCTAAACACTAGGTAGTAATTCATGACCATACTCTTATACTTTCATGCATAGTCTTCTATTTTAAAAGCACAGAGTATTAAAAACTTCACTGGCATATAAATAAATACTATATAAATTTGTTTTAACAAATAGATTAAACAAAAGATTTGTTTTAAAATACTAGAATTTACTATTAGCTGTGAATATCTGTTTTCCAGTACAGACAGAGTTAAAATAGTAAAAAAAAAAAAAAAAAAAAAAAGCATCTTGAGACTCAATTATCCTACCAGCAGCACAAGTGCTATTTCTTCTGAAGCCAATAAGAGCTGCACAACATATGCAACTGACTATATAACTAGGCCACTCATATTTTTGGCACTTGGCCACAGGGTGCAGAATATCAGCAGAGCAGGGAACATCAATATGTATATTAGCTAGTGATTAACAAAATGTAATTAAAGTTTGAATACAGATTAAATGCACATTCTTCTTAAACTCCTTTTCATAGTATACTTCTGGTTCTTGTATTTACTCTCCATAGTCTAAAAAGGTTATTACCATGGAAAGATATACCGTTTTCAGGTAACCAGTTCAAATCTTTGGTATATTTGTCTATGATCTGCTGAATTTGACTTCTGTTAGAAATAAAATTCTCTTCTGCAGGCAGCTGAAATTCAGAAACTTCAGAAGAATTCTCTTGCCTCTGCTGAGTAGTAGTAGGTGTGGAAGAAGCTGAAGAGTTCCAAGGGCTGCTTGCTGTTTCTCTCAATATCCTATCCTCTGCACTATTTGAAGACAACTCTGGAAAATAAACCACAAAAGTCTGACACCCAATTTCGCAAATAAGCCACTGCAGTGAACCTCTCTGAAAATAAAAACTTTTCCTTCCACAGCATACATAAAACCTTGAAACAATGTAAACTGAAGATTTTTTTAAAAATAATTGTCTCCTATCACAGTTCTCTCCCACAAAAACTTAACAGCAATTTCTATAAATCTACATTGACAATACCTAATTACATAATGTTCAATGGAGCTTATCGGCTTCAAAGAATGAAGATCTTTACACTCTCTCTCAGGTACATATATGGTCCGCAATGCCATAACATCTGAGCGCCTCACAGTCTTTTAATGTATCCTTAAACACCCGTTATATAGGGTAGTACCAGTTTGCCATTTAAAACATGTACATAACAGGACAGGTAAAAGTGTTGTAAAATGTTTTGAGAAATCTTCAATCAGAAGAGTGTATTAAAAAAAAGTAAGGTCTCATAATGCTAACTTAGTCACATTTATGTCCATGTTTTATGTTTACTAACCTGTGATACCTAGAACATTCAGGAAAATATCTGAAATATATTGTTCACGTTCACATTAACTCAAAACCATGGAAGTTTCTTCCCCAAATGAGATGAAAATTATGAACATATAAAAATGAGGAATTAAAATATCAGATCTAATAAAATCCTAACTCTAAGACTTACAACAAAGTGTGTGCTATGAAAAAACATTTTAAGTTTATGATCACTGTTTAGGCAAATAGATACTACTGAAACTTATAAGATAACTGTAGAAGAGCAAAGACTTACTCTATGTGTTGATTAGCCATGTATGAAATGTTAATATTTTTTGTGTTTTGAACAAACATTTTATAATTTTTCTTTTAATTTTGCCATCCTGAAAACCTGAGGTATTTCAGCAAACTGTATATTATAACGTCATTTGCCATTTGCCAAATCTACTGTAGTTGCAGTTAACATGCTAAAATGTTTAGCTTACTGGATCTGAAAGTCAAATAAAGCTACAACCATAGAACATGCATTATGTTTTATTTATGTTCAATTTCAGAGGGCAATATTAACAAGGCTGAAGACAAGTCAAGTTTCATATTAATCAATCTTCTTTCAGAAGAACTCACTATTGTGAAAGTATTAGATTCATTTTCCTTTATAATATTGTAAATAAAATCCAGTTTATAAGAAAAAATATTTACCAGTGTTAGCAGGGCTTAGATCCAACCTTTCACTGGTTAAAAAACTTCCAGTGGAAATTGTTGTTGAAGACAAATAATCACAGGCTGCCTCTCGAACACAAGCCAGTGGAACTAATCTGGTTGACCATCCTTTAGAAAGTGCTACCTAGGTTCAAGAAAATATGACTATAGCTCTGTATATGGATAGGACAAACATTATTTAAAATACAAACATACACTAAATTTTGAGCTCAGTTCAAGTGTAGAAACCTTCATTATTTGAAGAGTCAGGCAAAATTAAGGCTCATCATTGCTCAGTACAAAAATCTCATATATGCACGCACTCTCTCTCGCACACACACGCACACACACGCGCACACACACAAATATGCACATACATACTCACTTCACACAACCACATTCTCAGGACAATTATATTGCTTCCCAGAACTGTTTATAGATCATACACCATGTAAGACCATCTATCTGATCTACTGGTGCTCAGATTTGGCTATTTCTCATCATAGATCCACTTGAGTAATAAAAGAGCAGATCTCAGAGGAACAGGTGCAGCATAGGAAAGCACACAGGATTATTTTACAGGTGACCTGCAGAGGAAGACTGCTAGCTTTGTGCCTTTTTCGCTTTTTTATTTCATATAAATGTGGCCTGAGAAGGTTTTTATTTTTTTTTTAATTCTGCTTTGTTTTTAAATCTTAAAAATATCAGGAGTACGAAGTTCTTTTCTCCGTTTTTGCTGGACAACTCCCTAGAGAACGAGGAAAGCTGGTGTAAAAACTTCCTCAGTCCTCAACTGAGGACAAATATTTGAATATTTCAAAGATTTTGCTGCTGTCTTTTTTTCAAGTGTTTAAATTAACCAAGTGTTAACAAAAGATTTAAATGACTAAAAACCCTTTCATTCATCAATTGCTCAAGAATTTGTAATATTCCCACTACTTCTCCCGTAGTCTATGAAAAACTGCAGGAAATAAAAGGTTAACAAGACCTGAATTTCTAATGAATACAGCAGCAGAATTGCTTGTGTGTTTTACACATCATAAAACAACAAATACAGGGTATTTTTAACTCTTCTCTCCCACCCCATACACACTTTGCAGGTCACCTTCAAATTCACATTTCAGGTTAATACAAAAGGTTTAGGAAATACTAAAAAAGTAAACTGAATTTAAATAGTATGGTTATTTTAAAAGACATGATACATTAATTTCCAATATAACTAACCGTACTATCAGGTCTAAATGATGGCCCAGAATCTGTAATTAATCCCTTTTCAATTTCAGCAGGATAAATTGGTAAACTTTGACCCATGACAACGGAATCCTTGGAATGGGCTGAAAACATAAAATAGAACAGAAGTAAATCAAAAACAGGAAACAGCTAAAAGTCCAATGTTACCAAATTTTGAGCACTAGATGGCACCAATACCCTTTAGTCGTGCTGCTTCAGTTCCTACATAAACTGTTGACTTTTGTTCATGTTTACATCTTCCTTATTGCCTATAAAAGATTATCTGCTCTACTATGTTACTTCAAAAACAGGAGTTGCACTGGTAAATACAGAATGGTTCTCCTTAGCTGGCTTTTCTACACCTTACAATT
The DNA here is from genome assembly GCF_026122565.2 of Emydura macquarii macquarii. NCBI lineage: Eukaryota > Metazoa > Chordata > Testudines > Chelidae > Emydura > Emydura macquarii. The sequence continues at coordinate 8,042,246 of NW_027130455.1, forward strand.
GCCAGGTCTACTTTCTCTCCTGCAGAGAATTATCTCAAGAACTTAATCAGAGAGGGAAGTATGCCATCAAAAGTTAATGAAAGAAAACTTACCTAAAGGCTAAGAGCTCCCTCTTTGATGCAAACTAGTGAACAGACTCAGAGATCTCTCCTCCCAATCTTTGGAGTAGAAAAACAAAAACTGGTGCAGATGATAAAAAGATTGGTGGAGTGGTAAATAATGAGGAAAGGGCAGTAATATAGTGTCATCTGGATAGCTAGGTAACCTGGGCCCATTTTAAAAAATGTGTTATGTATTTGAAAACTATTATCATGTCCCCCCCCAGTCTTCTCTTCTCCAGACTAAACAAATGCAGTTTTTTCAGTCTTTTTTCACAGGTCATGTTTCTAGATCTTTGATAATTTTTGTTGCTCTTCTCTGGACTTTCGCCAGTTTGTCAACCTCTTTCCTGAAATGTGGCACCAAGAACTGACCACAATACTCCAGTTGAGACCTAATGAGCACATAGTAGAGCAGAAGAATTACTTCCTGTGTCTTGCTTACAACACTCCTGATAATACATCCCAGAATAATGTTTGCTTTTTTTGCAACAGTGTTACATGGTTGACTCATTTAGCTTGTGATCCATATGATCCCCAGATCCTTTTCCACAGTACTCCTTCCTAGGCAGTCATTTCCCATTTTGTATGTGTGCAACTGATTGTTCCTTCCTAAGCAGAGTACTTTGCATTTGTCCTTATTAAATTTTCTTTTATTTACTTCAGATCATTTCTCCAGTTTCTCCAGATCATTTTGAATTTAAATCTATCCTCCAAAGCACTGCAATCTCTCTCAGTTTGGTATAATCTGCAAATTTTATAAGGGTACTCTCTATGCCATCATCTAAATCATTGATGAAGATATTGAACAGAACCAGAACCGATTCCTGCAGGACCCCACTCAATATGCCCTTCCAGCTTGACTGAACTACTGATAACTACTCTCTGAGAAGGTTTTCCAGCCAGTTATGCACTCACCTTATAATAGCTCCACCTAGGTTTTATTTCCCTAGTTTGTCTATGAGAAAGTCATTTGAGACAGTATCATAAACCTTACTGAAATCAAGATACCACATCTATCACTTCCCCCCATTCCACAAGGTTTGTTACCGTCAAAGAAAGTCATTAGGTTGTTTTGACACAATTTGTTCTTGACAAATCCATGCTGACTGTTACTTACCACCTTATTATCTTTTAGGTGTTTGCAAATTGATTGCTTAATTATTTGCTCCATTATCTTTCCAGGTACTGAAGTTAAGCTGACTGGTCTGTAATTCCTCAGGTTGTCCTTATTCCCCTTTTTATAGATGGACATTACATTTGCCTTTTCCAGTCCTCTGGAATCCCTTCCATCTCCCATGACTTTTCAAAAATAATTGCTAATAGCTCAGATATCTCCTCAGTGAGCTCCTTGAGTATTCTAAGATATATTTCATCAGTCCCTGGTGACTTGAAGACCTCCAACTTGTTTAAATAATTTTCAACTTATGATGTCCCTATCTTAGCCTCCGATCCTACCTCATTTTCACTGGCATTCATTAAGTTAGATGTCCAATCGTTACTGAACTTTTTGATGAAAACTGAAAAAAAAGTCATTTGGCACTTCTGCCATTGCTGCATTTTCTGTTATTGTTCTGTTATCACTGAAGATCTCCTGGTTAAGTCATGGTGGTCTCTTGTCATACTTCCTATATCTCCTATGCACTGGGATAGTTTTCACTAATAAAATCCTTGTATACATAAAACAGAGTAGTAATAGTAGGGAGGTGATTTTATTTCTGTATACAGCATTGGTGAGAATGATACTGAAAGACTAGTACAATTCTGGTGTCTACCTATTAAACAGGAAAATTGAACAGGGTGCAGAAAAAAGCCACAAAAATTATTCAAAATGCCATAGTGAGACACTTAGAGCTCAAACTGTTTAGTTTAATCAAAAAGATGAGTGAGACATGATTTGATTATAGTGTATGCGTCCTTCACAAGGAGAAAATACCAGGTGCTAAAGAGCTCTTCAAACTAGCAGAGAAAGGCTTAACAAGGATCAAGGCTGAAAGTTAAAGCCAGAAGAATTCAAACTAGAAACTAGACAAAAACAATTTTAACAGTGAGGGCAATACACCACTGGAACAAACTACCAAGGAAAGTGACGGCGTCTCCATCTCTTGATGTCTTCAGATGAAGACAGGATGCCTTTCTGGAAGAAATGCTTTAGCTAAACACAAGCTATGCTGTAGTCAAACACAAAATTATTGGGCTCAGTGCAGGGGTAACTGTGAAATTTAACAGCCTGTGATATACAGGAAGTTAGACCAGGGGATCTAATGTTGCCTTCTAGCCTTAAGGAATTCTTGTACTTCAATATGGTGGCTACTGCACTGTGGCAATGAGAGTATTTCTGCAAAATTAAAGCTAGAATACATCTTATTTATTCAATGGAAGTACTCTTGTCGTAAACTAGTACTAAGGATTTGAAACAAACATTTCCAAAGTGCAAATTGAGAAGCTGCTCCATGAAAAATATGAAAAAACCCCCCAAAGATTATTTGGGACACCACCAGATGCCAACCCGTCAGAGCTAAGACAAGGGGCATGTTTCAAGCTAAGTTCCTAAACTGAACACCAAATGTGGCAATCCAACCCATAATAATACAGCAACAAGCAGCTATTTTGGATTAAAGTGGATAGCTAAGCAAAATGGACAGACAAGGAACAATGCTTGGTTAGCAGCTCTGACTGGAATACCAATGTGGAAGTAAAATAATCAGATCTGGAACAACACTGAGTGATTGTTTGGGATTGGGAGCTGAGCAGATGGACATGGAAAGGTGCGTAAAGTTGGAAATGTTAAGGTGTTTTTATATAAAGTCTAGTTGCTATTTTTAAACCGAAGTACTATACAACACAGCTATCTATAATCACCTATCCCATACACGTTCAGATTTTTCTTAAAAGTGTCTTTAGCCAATATCTTATTAAAACCAGAGTTATTCAAAGGAAAATGTAATATGGGTGGCAGGGGTACCAAACTCTCAGTCCTGAAATCCAGGACCACAGGAATGAAAGCATCAAAGACCACAATTAAGGTGAGGGACAGAAGGGGGAAAAAGGCATCACGGACACATTGCTTTTCAATAACTACTACCCATAGGACAGGGCTGTTCAGTTCCCTAAGGAAGTCACCATAATATGGGGGAATACACACAAGGAAAACTCCCTAAAATAAGATTTATAAGTATTCAGTTTAAATGTATGTGGAGTCAAGCTTCAGTGGCTTTAAATATACATGCACATACTTGTATTTAAGAGCCTGTTATAATGAAATCATTCTCTACGCTACATCTTCTAACAAATCAGACATACATTATAGTTAAAGAGCTGAATATTTCAGAATGTTGAAATGATAACTACATATACCTTAAAAAAAAGATGGATTATCTCACCTGGGTCTTGTGAACTGCCAGCATCCATCATCAGTCTTTCATGCCATGAGCTAAGTGGTTGGTTACTGCATCTTGAGTTCTCATTAGAACCTTGTTCTTTGCAGCTTGCTCTGGATAAGTCTCTGTCTTCATGAACAGATTCACTGTTGCATATGCCAGACACCGGCTCTTCCACAGATGAAATTAGAGAAGCTTCTTCACCAACAGAATCTGTCTGATCTGAATTTGAAAGTTTTTATTTACTGTAAAAGGTAATGTTTCAGCTTTCATAAAAAGATGCACTGTGTTGTAGTGTGCATGTTGTAATACAGAAATGCAGTACTGATTTTGTAAAATGTTCTATTTCAATTAAAATGTTTAGCACTTGCCAAAATGCATTTAATTTCTAGGTTTAAATTAAAGCGATACTGTCAACTTGAACTTTAGTCGGTCAAAAAAAAAAAAAAGGGGGGGGGGGGGGGAAGAGAAGAGATTAAAACTAATTTACTGAGTCCCTCTGCCCAGTATGGTTTTACGACCAGGTTTTCCTAATTTTTCCTCTGTGAAAGAACTAAACAATTGATCAAGCTATCTGACATTTCAGGGGAAATAAGAGTGAAACTGACTATCTACAAAGTGCTGTCAAATGTTCAAAGTACACTAAGAGAAATATTGTTTTCTATCTCAGAAATATAGGACTGGAAGGGACTTTGAGAGGTCATCCAATTCAGTTCCCTGCACTGAGGAAGGACTAAGTACTATCTAGATCAGTGGTCCTCAACCTGCGGCCCAATCAGCACACAGCTGCGGCCTATGTGACATCTTCAGGGCCATACAAGTAGGGTGACCAGATGTCCCAATTTTATAGGAACTGTCCTGATATTCGAGGCTTTGTCATGCATAGACACCTATTACTCCCCACCCCATCCCAATTTTTAACAGTTATCATCTGGTCATCCTACATACAGGTAATATGTAGATTGTGTGGATACTGACCACATAACACAGAGAGCTGCATATGCGGCCCACAATGATAAATAGTTTGAGAACCACTGATCTAGATCATCCTTGACAGGTATTTGTATTACGTGTTCTTAAAAACCTCCAATGAGGGAGATTCCAGAAAAACTCCATAGATAATTTGTTCCAGTGCTTAAATACCCCTTCAATTTTTCCTAATGTCTAACCTAAATCTACCTTGCTCCAATTTAAGCTCATTACTTCTTGTCCTGTCCTCAGTGGCTATGGAGAACAATTTATCACCCTCTTATAATAAACTTTTACGTACTTGAAGACTCCTATCACGTTCCCCTTCATTCTTCTCTTCTCCAGATTAAACAAACCCAATTTTTTCAATCTTTCCTTGCAGGTCATGTTTTCTAGACCTTTAATAATTTTTGTTGCTCTCCTCTAGACTTCCTCCAATTTGTTCACATCTTTCCCCAAGTGTGGTGCCCAGAACTGCACACAATACTCCAGTTGAGGCCTTATCAGTGCTGAGTAGAGTGGAAGAATTACTTTGTGTCTTTCTTACAACACTCCTGCTCATCTCAGAATGATATTCACTTTTTTTGCAACAGTACTACATAGTTAACTCATCTTTAGTTTGTGATCCACTATAACCCCAGATCATTTTTTGCAGCACTCCTTCCTAGGCAGTCATTTTCCACTTTCTATTTGTACAATTGATTATTCCTTCCTAAGTGGAGTACTTCGCATTTGTCCTTTCATCCTATTTATTTTAGATCATTTATCCAGTTTGTCAAAATCCTTTTGAATTCTAATTCTATCTTGTCAAAGCACTTGCAACCCATTCCAGCTTGGTATCATCTGCAAACTTTATAAGTGTATTCTCTATACCATTATCCAAATAATTTATTAAGAGTATTGAAGCTATGACAAATCTGAGAACCCACTTGATGTGCCCTTCCAGCTCAATTGATTACTACAGAGTACTGTTTTCGAACCAATTGTGCACCTATCTTATAGTAAGTTTGTCTAAGCTATATTTCTCTAGTTTATGAAAAGTTCAAGTTCAAGGCTGTATTAAATTGAGATATATCACATCTACTGCTTCCCCCCACATCCACAAGGCATATTACCATCAAAGAAGGATATTAGGTTGGTTTGACATGATTTGTTCTTGACAAATCCATGTAGATTGTTAGTTAGGCACCTTATTTTCTTCTAGGTTCTTACAAATTGTTTATTTGCTCCATTATCTTTCTGGGTACCAAAGATCAGATGACTCATCTATAATCCCCTGGGTTGTATTTATTCCCTTTTTTATACAGAGGTACTATATTTGCCCTTTTCTAGTCCTCAGGATCTCCCCTGTTCTCAAAGATAATCATTAATGCTTCAGAGATCTCTTCAGCCAGTTCCTTAAGTATTCTACGGTGTATTTCATCAGGCCCCGCCAACTTGAAGACATCTAACTTCTCTAAGGGGATGTTTACACCACAAAATTAAGTCGACCTAACTTATGTAGGCATACAGCCACCACAGTAATTACATCACTTGTCCATGTGTACACTTTCCTCCTTGTGTCGGTGGTGCACGTCTTCACCAGGAGCATTTGCACCGACTGAAATGTCAATGTGCAGCTTTCGTGGGAAGGCTTCTGAAAGCCAGCAACAGTTAACTGATGTAAGCAATGCAGTGTCTATGCTGACACTGCATTGACCTAACCCCATGACATTCATTCTATGCCACTCATGGAGGTGAAGTTATTAAGTTGGTGTAGCAGGTGAGTTACATTGGTGGGAGTGAAATTTTAGTATTGACACATACAGAATTCAGTTGACATTCGGTTGATGCATGGCTGCTATTTCTGTAGTGTAGACCACGGCTAAGTAATTCTTAACTTGTTCTTTTCCTATTTTAGCCTCAGCTCTGACCCCATTTACAAAGATGTTCACTATGTTATTCATCCAATCACTGCTAACTGTCTTGGTGAAAACCAAAACAAAAGAAGTATTTAACACTTCAGCCATTGCTGCATTTCCTGTTGTTGTCTGTCTCCTACCCTGTCCATGGCCTACCTGGCCTACCCTGCCCACGGTCTTCCTCTTGCTTGTCATATATTTATAAAATGTTCTCTTTTTACCCTGTATGTCCCTAACTAGTTTAATCTTATTTTTTTTACCTTGACCTTTCTAATTTCGTCTCTACATGCTTGTGTTATTTTACATTCATCCTTCATAATTTGACCTAGCGTCCACTTTCTGTATGACTCTTTTTTCAATTTGAGATCATTGAAGATCTCCTGGTTAAGTCAGGGTGGTCTCTTACAAGACTTCCTATCATTCCTATGCTCTGGGATAGTTTACTCTTGTGCCTTTAATAATGTTTCTTTAAAAAAAACTGCCAACTTCCTATAGACTTGCTTGCCATGGGATCTTATCTACCGATTCTGATTTTGCTGAAGTCTGCCTTCTTGAAGTCCATTTTCTTTATTCTGCTATGTTCCTTCCTATCATTCCTTGATCATGAAATGATGAGTTCATGATTTTATTTTCACCCAAGCTGCCTTCAAATTCTTCAAATTCAAATTCACCTTCAAATTCTCAACTAGTTCCTCCCTATTTGTCAAAATCAATCAAATGTAGAATAGCCTCTTCCCTAGTTGCTTTCTTCACCTTCTGTAAAAAACAAACAGTTACTTACCTTCCATAACTGTTGTTCTTCAAGATGTGTTGCTCATGTCCATTCCAAGCAGGTGTGCGTGTGTTGCGTGCACAGTCATCAGAAGGTTTTTCCTCCAGCAGTACTCATCGGGTCGGTGTAGGCGCCCCCTGGAATGGTGCCTCCATGGAGCTGTATATAGGGGCCCGCCGACCCGCTACCTCTCCAGTTCCTTCTTGCCGATTGGCTCCGACAAGAGGGGAGGTGGATGGGTCTTGGAATGGACATGAGCAACACATCTCGAAGAACAACAGTTACAGAAGGTAAGTAATTGTTTTTTCTTCTATGATTGCTTGCTCATGTCAATTCCAAGCAGGTGACTCCCAAGTAGACCAGAAGGGATTGGAGCTCACAAAATTGCTGACTGGAGCACTGCTCTACCAAATGCCGCATCATCCCTAGCATGCTGGGTAATGGCGTAATGTGAAGTGAATGTGTGAATGGACGACCATGTTGCAGCCCTACAAATTTCCTGTGTGGGAATATATGCCAGGAATGCTGCTGCTGAAGACTGAGCCCTCATGGAATGCACTGTCAGAGCCAGGGCTGGCACCTTGGCTAGTTCACAGCAGGTCCTAATACAAGAGGTAACCCACAACGAAATCCTCTGAGAGGACACTGGGAGGCCTCTCATCCTATCTGATACGGCGACAAAAAGCTGGTTCAATTTACAAAAAGGCTTCGTTCGCTTTATATAGAATGCCAATGCCCGTCGGACATCCAGGGAATGGAGACTATATTCCCTGCTGTTGGCATGCAGCTTTGGAAAGAACACTGGCAAGAAAATTTCCTGACTAGTGTGGAAATGAGAAACTACTTTCAGAAGGAAGGCCAGGTGTGGATGCAGCTGCACCTTATCCTTATGAAATACTATAAATAGGGGGTCTGAGGCCAACGCCTTGAGTTCATATACTCTCTTTGCCATGGTGATAGCAACGAGGAAGGCTACCTTCCAAGAGAGGTACAATAGTGAACACATAGCTAAGGGCTCAGATGGGGGCCAATCAATTCATTCAGGTTAAGATCCCATGCCAGGACTGGAAGATGTACTGGAGGGTAAAGTCTTTCTAAGTCCTTGAGGAAGCAGGATACCATAGGGTTGGCAAATATTCAATGACCCCTTTCTCCCGGGTGGAAAGTGGAGATCGCCACCAAGTGCACCTTCACAGATGCAGCTGCCAGACCTAATTGCCTTAAATACAGTAGGTAGTCCAATATAAAAGAGGCAGCAGAGCCTGCATTGGAAGAGTGCCCTTCTGTACTCACCACACCTTTTCCATTTGGCTAAGTAAGCCACTCTGGTGGATGGCTTTCTACTACCAAGGAGGACCTCCTGCACTTGCTCCAAGCACTCCGCCTCCTTGGGTTCAACCACGCAGCTTCCACGCCGTGAGATGAAGCGACTCTAAGCTGGGGTGACACAGCTGACCGTGATTCTGCATGATCAGTTGTTCCAGAACCAGTGCAGGGCGATTGGGGTGTCTATGGATAGCTGCAGCAGCATCGTGTATCAGTGCTGCCTGTGCCACACTGGTGCTATATATAACCGAGGCTCTGTGTCTCCTGATTTTCAGAAGGACCTTGTGAACAAGAGGAAACGGTGGGAACACATAGTACAGGTGGTGAACCCAGGGAAGGAGAAACACATCTGCCAGAGAACCCGGGCTGTGTCCTAGGTAGGAGCAAAACTGGTGACACTTTCCGTTGGACTGCGTCGCGAAGAGGTCTACTTGGGGAAACACCCAACTTTGGCGAATGTTTCTGACGACATCCGAGCGGAGAGCCCACTCATGGGTGTTGAAGGAATGGCTGAGATGGTCCACCAGCTCGTTCTGGGAGCCGGGCAGGTAGGACACTTCCAGGTGTATGGAGTGGGCGATGCAGAAGTCCCAGAGTTTGAGGGCTCCCCAGCATAGGGGAGAGGAACGTTCTTCCCCGTCTGTTCATATAGAACATTGCTGTGGTGTTGTCTGACATCACTGACACCACCTTTCCTTCCAGATGAGATTGGAATGCCTGGCAGGCCAACTGGACTGCTCGTAGCTCCCTGACATTTATGTGAAGCGACAGCTCCCCCAGGGACCAAAGACCTTGTGGCCTCAGTTTGCTGAAATGCACTCCCCACCCCAAGGCCAAAGCATCTCTAACCAGCACCAATGATGGCTGCAGCCTGGCAAATGGGACCCCCCCTCACACACCTATCAAGGGTCGAGCCACCACTGGAGAGATTCTATAACCTGCGGTGGGAGAGAGACCACCTTGTCCAGACTGCCCCTGTGGGGCCAGTAAACCGATGCCAGCTACAACTGGAGAGGTCTGAGTTTCAGCCTTGCAAGCTGGACAACGTACGTGCAGGAGGCCATGTGTCCTAGAAGCATTCGGCAACTCTGAACTGTTGTGGTGGGAAAAATGCTGAAGTTTCTTATTATGTAGCCCATAGTCTGAAAACGAGACTCTGGCAGCAGAGCTCTGGCTTGCACTGAGTCCAGGACTGTCCCTATGAATTCTATCCTTTGCGTGGGCGCTAACATTGATTTGTTCACATTCAACTGAAGACCCAAGTTGAGGAAAGTCAACTGTATTAGGGCAACATGAGCGTCTACCTGCTCCTTGGAGCAGCCTTTGACCAGCCAATTGTCCAGATATGGGTACACTTTGACACAGTGCCTCCCCTCAGGAAGGCAGGGACCACGGCCATGCATTTGGTGAAGACTCTTGGAGCGGCCAATAGGCCGAACAGGAAGACTGCAGATTGATCGTGATTGCGTCCTACTACGAACCTGAGGAACCTCTTGTGGGAGGGTATTATTGAGATCTGGAAATAAGTAAGTATCTTTTAGGTCAAGGGCAGCATACCAGTCCCTCGGATCCAGAGAGGGAATGACCAAGGCTAGAGAGAGAACATGTGAAATTTTAGTTTTATCAATCTGTTGAGATTCCGCAGATGGAGGCTAGCCTGAGCCCGCCTTTTGCCTTCAGGATCAGGAAACATCTGGAGTAAAACCCCTTTCCCCTTAGTTCCTGAGGGACCTCTTCTACTACTCAAGTGTGAAGCAGTTCTTGCACCTCTCGTACAAGAAGTTGCTCATGAGAGGGGTCCCTGAAGAGGGACGGGGAAAGAGGGTGGGATGATGGGGTAGAACAAAACTGGAGGGAGTATCCCACTTCTACCATGCGCAACACCCATCTGACTGATGTTATTCGGGTCCAAGCATGATAGAAATGGGATGAGCAGTCTCAGAAAGGAGGGACAGGATCTGGTAGCTATCCTGGAGTGTCACCCTCAAAAGTTTTGCTTTGGCCCTGGCGGTTGTTTCCCTGAGCCTCTGCCAGGGTTGGATGGCTTGGGTGTTCTTCGCCTGGAATTTCTGTCTCTCTTTCTGGAGAAGTCCTGCCGAGGATGACATGGATAGAACCTCTGGCCGGTTTGGGGCTTGAAATGTTTCCTTTGTGTGAAAGGTGCATGTAGCCCCAAAGATTTCAAAGCTGCCCTAGAGTCCTTAAGGCTGTGGAACTTGGAGTCTGTTTGCTCAGAGAACAGCCCCGCTCCTTCAAAGGGTCCTGGATGGTGGACTGGACCTCAGGTGGGAGGCCTGACCCCTGTAGCCAGGAGCTTCATCTCATGGTCAGCCTGAAGCCATTGTCCTTGCTGCAGAATCAACCTGTAGCAATGTCCTGGGTATTGCTTTACCCTCCTCCACCATGGCCCCGAACTTGGAATTAGTCAGAAGGAGGTCTTTGAACTTCGCCATCATGTCTCATGAGTTGAAGTTGTATCTACTGAGAATCGCTTCTTGGTTGGCAATTTGCAGCTGGAGACCTCTGGTGGAGTATACCTTTCTCCTGAATAGGTCCAGTCTCTTCGGCTCCTTTCATTTAGGCATTGGGCCCTGCTGACTCTGCCTTTCCTTTTCATTCACCGTGGTTATGATGAGCGAGCCAAGTTATGGGTGAGTAAAAAAGTACCCATACCCTTTAGAGGGAGCGAAATACTTCCTCTCTATCCCTTTGGCTGTAGGTGGGATAGAGGCTGGTGTCTGCCACAGTCTCTTCATTGTGGACTGGACCGTTTTGATCAAAGGAAGAGCTACCCTTGAAGAACCCTCTGGAGCCAAAGTGTCCACCATTGGATCCACCGACTCACGGACCTCCTCTGCCTGTAGGCCCAAGTTTTGGGCCATCCTTCTCAAAAGTTCCTAGTGGATTGTATTGTCCATGGCGAAATGGATGCTCGATGTCTCCACTACCGCCTCATTAGGGGAGGAGGAAGACGAGGCCCTGGGTCCAACCTCAGACTTGGGGATGTCCTAGCCAGTAAGGTCTTCTCTACTGGTGTCGGGGCCCACCTCAGTGCCAGGTTCTTCTTCAGCACCATGCACCACATCCACTTCCCCCAACAGCACTGTCTCCCTGCGCTCGCTCACCTCAGTACTGTGTGACAGGGTTCTATGCTCCAGGGTGCCAGCCACTTGGCTCTCTGAGGCAATCAAATATAAAACTCTAAACTGAGCCCCTTAGGCTTGGTGGTATGCCCACAGGATCCAGAAAGACCATTGCTCAGGCACCTACCACTGCATGGGCCAAGGTCCAACAGGGGGTGCTTGTCCCTTATCCTCCTTGTAGTGCCGCCTCCCCGATCTGTGCCTACTCTGCATCGAGGTGCCAGAGTCTGCCTCCGAGTCCGATGACCTGGACTCTGATCACGAAGACCATGGTGGCGCCAACTAGATGCGATCACTGAACAGGCTGGGGCACAGGAGACTGGTGTTGAGAAGAGGGCGATCAGCGCTGAGGCGTAGGTGACCGGTGTGGAAGAAAAGGCACCTGGTGTCAAGGCGTGGTCGGCTTGCTTCTAGACCAGGGGTGGGGAACCTTTTTTCTGTCAAGGGCCTGATGGTGGCCGTGGCGGCGGGGGGGAATTCGGCGGCGGGGGGGTTCTGTGGGGGGCGGGGGGCAGTGCCCGCTGCCGAAGTCCCCGCGCCGCCGAAAAGGGGCAAACCGCGCCGCCGCCGAATTCCCCGCCGCCGCCAGGGCCAGACCAAATGATTTCGCAGGCCTTATACGGCCCGCGGGCCAGACGTTCCCCACCCCTGCTCTAGACCATGCCATGACTTGCAAAGCCAGAGGTCTTGGATCTGGCACCCTCTCCAGCGAGATGGGGGACTGCTGTGCCATCATGGCAATCAGGTCCCACGCTGCCTCGAATGTATCTGGTGTGGAGAGAAGGTCCAGCTCTTCCACCTTGCTCTCCGCCGGGGATCCGATGTTCACCAGGCTTGCTGGTGCCCTCTGCAGAGCCGCAGAGGATGGTCCTGGAGACCCTTGCACTGAGTGCATATGGGGGCGCGATGGACCAGCATCCTTTTCCATAGGCCACACCATAGGCGAGCACCCTCTGTCAGACCTGTACTTTTTACGGGGCACTGTTGAATGGGAGTGGTGCTGAACCAGTTTTGGTGCCGGCAAGTGTCAGTGTCGAGGCTCTCTCTGCACCGAGGTCTTTTTCAGCACCAGGTCTCTGATGGACGCCGGGGCACTACGCACTGACGTGCCGAGTCTAGAGGTTGCGGCCGAAAAGCTACCTCCATGAGAATCTGCTTGAGGCGCGCGCTCCTCTCCTTTCAGCTCCTCGGGCAAAAACTTTTACAGATCCTGCAACAGTCTGTTTGGTGCAACTCTCTGGGGAGCCCCAGAGATGGGGGAAACCCCTTATATAGATAAGCCTTAAGTATTAGTTAACTATGTAACTAGATAAACAGTGACTAACTATTTACAGGAACCGCAAAGAACTACACGGGGAATGCTTGCAGAAGCAAGACGACTGAAGCTCCAACGACCATCATGGGCGGTAAGAAGGAACTGGACAGGCGGCGGGTCCCTATATACAGCGCCATGGAGGCTCCACTCCAGGGGGCACCTACACTGACCCAACAGGTACCGCTGGGGGAAAAACCTTCTGACGACTGTGCACGCAGCGTGCGCACACCTGCTTGGAATCGACATGAGCAAGCACTCGAAGAAGAATAAAAGGTTATAGAATCATAGAATATTAGAGTTGGAAGGGACCTCAGGAGATCATCTAGTCCAACCCCCTGCTCAAAGCAGGACTAACCTCAGCTATATCATCCCAGCCAGGGCTTTGTCAAGCCTCAGCTTAAAAACCTCTAAAGATGGAGATTCCACCACCTTCCTAGGTAACCCATTCCAGTGCTTCACCACCCTCCTAGTGAAAAACGTTTTCCTAATGTCCAACCTAGACTTCCCCAGCTGCAACTTGAGACCATTGCTCCTTGTTCTGTCATCTGCCACCACCGAGAACAGCCTAGCCCCATCCTCCCTGGAACCCCCTTTCAGGTAGGCATTTAAAGAACTTATTGCATCATCTATCCCTGCTGTATTATTTTCCCGAGAGATATCTGAATAGCTGAAGTCCCCCCATCACTACCAAGTCCTGTGTTTTAGACGATTTTGTAATTTGTTTAAAAAAAAAAAAAAAAAAAAAAAAAAAAAAAAAAAAAAAAAAAGCCTCATCCACCTGTTCTTTCAGCATTAGTCCTCTTAGTTGTTACATGTAACCATGGAAGATAATCAAACTTCAGTCTGAAAATATAAGTTGACATTTTCCCCTGCATTGTTACACTATTACAGCATTTCTTAAACCGTACAACAAACTTATTAAAAGTTCTGTAGCAATTTGACTCCACCCCTTATTATTATTTAATTTATTTATTTATTTAGGTGCATATTCTAGGTATGCTCTAGCAACCCACTGCTGGTGTACAGCATTTAACATTTGTAGAATTTCTATAGAGCAAAACTACTTCAAAGATGATTCCTGGGCAATTCATAAAGTAACACTTACACTTAAGCTACATATTTGATATAAAATCCCAAAAATTAACAATGTGAAAGTTAAGATTTTAGATATTCCATATTTTATTTTTAAAGTCATTAACCTTCACTATGAAGGGAATCCCTTAATATAAAAATAGGGCTTGATCATCCAACCATACTGCACTGGGAGGGGCATGCAAGTAACCAACAGGATAACCAAGGCCACAAAATTAAATTCCATGCAATTTTCCTTTATAGTTTGTATTTAAGTTGTAATTTCTTCAAGAAACGCACTGGTTTACAATATGCTTTTTGCTGCTATATAAATAAAAAAAAAATAAGTACCTGAATCTCAATAAAGCTACAGCTGAGACCCCTGCTTTACCCGCAACCACCTCAAAGTCTTACAGAAAAAATGCTCATTTCTTACTTCATGAATTATATTTCAAGCAAAAGAAAACATCTAGAATTTTTTTTTACCTGTAAAAGAAACTTTGCCACTTCTTGGCGTGTCTAGTTCTGGTATTACACTTAGTTCATGTTGTTCCAAATCCAGCCCTAACTTGATTTTAGCCAGAGGCGGTTTTGAAGTTCGCCATCTCTGTTCTCTCATCTCTTCTGTTCTTTGAGATCGCTCTGTAATATAAAAATAATGTTCTGCAATTTACATTTTTGCAACATGATATAAGCAGTTGAAGATCCAGTTTGAGGGAAGAGAAAAGAAACCAGTTACAACTGAAAAAAAATGAGCAGCAGCTTTATAATAAAACATTATAAATGGCCTCACCGATTTGACTGATACTTTGTGAAAGCAATCTATTTTCATCATATTGGCTCATATCACCACAATTAACTTCTTGATATTTATTTTCTGCATCTTTGAAAAGGTAAGTCATCAGACGGAAGTGGTCTGACTTCTGTGTTTCTGTCATCTCTCTGTACGGGACAGATTCTTCTGCCTTAAAAAAGGAAGTAACAGTAGCTAAGATTATTTTCACACCCATTTTACTAAACCTCTATTTTCTCGTGTGTCCCACATACACTACTACACATCAGCACTTTCCAGAAAATGAGAAAAAAAAGTTCCGAGAGCTCAACCCAGCAAAACGCCTAAGCATGTGAGTACTTGTTACAAGTTAATTAGTTGTGTGTTTAAGTGTTTTGCTGGATTGGGCCAGAATACTGTTTCTTGCAGGATCAAATCCTGAAATAGTGTTTCTACTCAGTTACCAAGGACAGGGATTTTAGTTCTCTGAAGACTGCTAAAATGAAAGGCTGAGAGCCAAAGCAGCATTAAGTCATTCTTTATGATGCCTGCTGTTTTAGATTGGTTTAAATAAAATAAGGCAAGAGTTTCTGTATAGCCAGCTTCCATAAAGAGAGAGACTTACCTAACCTAAAGATATTATGAACTATACTGAATCGAGTTGAGCAAATAACTGAGTTTTTGGTTCAGTGGCTGAACCAAAATATGTAGAAAAAAAATGAGTTCATTTTGAACCAAAAATGTACTATTTTGGTTTCTTGCTGAAACAGAATGGGTTGTTTCACAACAGCTCATTTAAAGACAAAAGTTAAAATGTTTTGACTTTCAAAAACAATTTACTCTTTTTTTATTCCGATGAACTATTCGCTGAATTCAATCCTACTTCGAATAGTTTTGGTCACCCTGAAACTATTTTTCAGCAAATTCACTATTTGCTGAAAAATTTTCACCCAACTCTAATCTTAGAATGGTAACTAAAAGGAGATCCCTTGGGTGACTTTATGGGCAAGTTTTTTTACTGTAAACATTGGCATCCTGGAAATTTTTAGTACATGAACATGATTCTGTACGTTCAAACAAACAGTAGCTTAGTTCATAGACTGCGATTTGATCTCTTCACTACCATCCTCTCCCCCATCATCTGCCCAAAAAAGGAAAATTCAGCAAAGGAAAATCTTTAGAAAAGGTCCCATAAATTAGAGGGTTTTGGAAAGGAGTTTCTCTTAGATTACAAGTGACAATTATGATAGTGCCAGCCTAGCCCTTAATGGATATTTGTCCATATCTCAAATATCACAATACAGCTTACTACCTGCTCAGGAGAAACCTGAATTCAAACAAGGTTAGAACTGAGAGGCAGAACAAGAAAATTGCCTTTCGAAATAGATCAGCCTTTACAAATGTGAATTTCATCTTTAAATTCCTTTGTAAACAGAACCCGGGTTATTTTATACATCTAAGAGGGATTAAAAACCAATTCAAAGTCTGACAGCATTACTGCTATTCAAAAACAATTTAACAAAATAGAATTCAGCCAATATAAGCAATTTTAAAACCAAATTTTCCTGTTTGCACATATAAAAAGCACAGCTTAGTTTTTTAAAACAGTTTATCTGACAGAGGTGTTCATTATACCCTTAATTCTAGAGCAGGGCTTGACAAATTTGTTTTGGAGCTAGGAACCAGCCCAAAAATTAAGGAGCCAGACAACGTGGGCTCAGCCGCAGGGCACCCTGGTCAGAGCGCAGCAGCCACTCTCCCCTCCCGCCCCTCTCCCACAACGTGGGCCCAGCGGCGGGGCGCCCTCCTCCCTCCCAGCCCTGCCACATGGGCACAGTAGCACCCTGGCCAGAGCGCGGCAGCCGCTCCTCCCAGAGAAATACTAGGCGCCAGTCTTAAATTTCTAGGCGCCATGGCAACCTGGCACCCGGGGTTTGTCGAGCCCTGTCCTAGAGCGATCATTTAAAGATTGTAAAGCTGAATAATCATGCCTACAAATATTTCAAAAACTGTAACTACTTCAATGAACATCACATTCTGAGTTCAAGCTGAGACAAGCTTAGCACAGTTCCTGTATGACTGGACAGAGAGAGGCTCTCATGGCTCATCTAACAGAACCCCTTATTACAGATCACAAAGGCCACAGATCACTAGTTTGGGTCAGTTTTAGTAAAGGACAAACGCACACCCTCTAAGTCTGCATACTACGTAGGGAAATCTGCTAATTTGCAAAGTCTGTTCTGTAACCCGACACCTACTAGCAGACAACTCATTATGTTACATTTACAAAACATACCTGCCTGTTAAGAAAATCCTTCAAAGCCTCTTGTTGTCTCTGCATCTGTTCCTTCAATTTAGTCTGCTTACGTAAAAGCAATTCTTCCTGCATTCTCTGTCTAGAAAGAAGAGCTTCTCTCTGTACATCCAGTTGCTCTTGCAGTTCTTTCAAATGGTCTTGTTGAGCTTGAATGCTCTCTGAAGAAGCTAGCACGCTCTCTCTCAACTTTAGTATATTGGAATAATTTAACAAAGATGCACCTCCATTTTTGGATGCCAAGAACTCCTTAATCGCCCCAGTCTCAGGTTCAAAAGTTGTCTTTATGCCACTCTCTGCAGGTACCTGCTGGTATTCTGAAGAATCAAATAATGCAGCCTGAGCTAGAGACCCCTCTGCTGCTGGCATATCAAGACCTATAAACTGGGGCTGTTTTTGTGCTTCTGTCTCTATTAGTAGATTTGACATCTTCGAAGATATTACTGACTTTTTATCAAGATCCAGGATTCTTGAAGGCACAGATGATTCTTCTGCAGGCAATGTTAAACTGACCTGTTGTATCTGTGCCTCTGTTTGCATCATAACTGAAGTATCTTGTGAAGTCATCATGATTGACCCCAGCAGCTTCTGGGATTCTGACAACTCTCTGACCTGATTATCAGAAGTACCCAATATTTCTATCTGTTCTTGCAAAGAGTAACTCTGTTGTGGTAACTGAAATTGCCTTTGCTCCAACTGTGAGGAATCTATAGATTGTACCTGTCCACTAGACCCCATGTTATGCCTTTGTTCTTCGTCTCTCTGTTCAAATGGCTTTTCCAACATGAAATGTATTCTTGAATGTGTGGTTAATGGCTGAGCATACTCTTGTACATGAACTTGTGCAGGTGACTGATAAACTGGATAATCTCTATGAAGTACTGCAGCTCCATGCATTTGTAAAACTGATTCACAGCTAGTAGGTTTTAAGTTAATAAACCTTGACTGCAATGTAATCACAGAGTCTAATGGTGTAGAAATAGATGGATATCTTTGCTTCAGTTTATTCTGATATTCCTGCAACTGTTTTCTGGCTTCGTCAACTGACTGTTTGTGCAATCTAAACAGAACAAAAACATTTATTTCCTATATACCATGAAGAACAGCTTTCAATTACAAAATAATTCCAACAATCCACTCAAGATATTAATTTTACATGGGGAAAAGTACCTGTTTTGCTGTAGAAGACGTTGTTGATAGTTACGAATCATCTGTATATTATTTTCCTCTTTAGAACTGCTAGTTTCTGGCACTGCAGCAGTTTCATTCTAACAGGAAACAAATTGTTTAGGTGGGAAAATTCAAACAATGCATATAAAACATATTACAGTAAGATTAATGCTAGGCACCATGTTCACTCTTACTCTTAAGCCAGCAGAAACCATTCCTCCCAATGTTTTTTTGGAGTGCATGAAATTTCAGCCTGAGGCAGTAGAGCTGGGGTGCCATCTCCTGGAGCAGTTGATCTAAGGCTACAGTCTCCCCTGCCAAATTGGTATTACCGGTACATGCTAGCACATTGTGGAAGTTAATGCTACTCATAGTTGATCTGCAGCTTATTTCAGAGAGGTACAGGGGTCCAGCCCACAGACTAGGAGAACAATAACTGCATTTAAAGTGGGAACGGGGGCCAGGAAAGAAGATGCCTCAAGATCACTTAAAAGCAACAATTAGACCATGCCCTTTCCACATCCTCATTCACCTCCCCCTCCTCCTGAGGGTGATAATGTTTGGGGTTTCTGTATAATTAAAAAAGGCTTCTCCCCCCACCCAAGTCTTTCCTTTTTCCCATGCATTTCTGCACAGAAGGAAATGATATGGCTCATTGCACAACTTATGCACAGAACCCAAGTCATGTAGCTAACATTTTCTAGCCTCTATGATAAATATCCTACTATCCTGCAGAAATAAACCAATACCCAAAATCTACGGATGTCAAGTGAATCAGTGCTTACACTTACCACAAATGCATTTTGAGTCTAGAAAATCCCGCCTCACGGCACACAAGTTGAAAATAAAGTTTAAACAGTTATTCCAATTTAGCAATGGGAACGAGCTCTCTGAATGGAGATACAAAGTGCTCTTACTTTACCTTGTGTTCCACTTCACTCTGTTGGTTCATAATTGGCTCAAAACTCAGCTGTGAGTTTTGAGCTCTCTCCTCTTGCTCTCTTTCCCTTATTTCTGCCAGCTGAGCCTGCATTTGGACCTGCAGGAAGTCTGCCTCTAAGCGTATTCTCTTTTCTTCAATTTGCTTAAGCAAAGTTAGTTGCTGCTGTTTTTGTTGCTCTATTCGCTCTATCTGTCACAGAGAAATTACAGAGATTCTCCAGAATTAAAATGACAGAAGCATAAAACATAGTTAAATCTTATGTCCCAAATCACTGGCAGTGAAACCTACACTACAATAGGCAATCTCTATTGACCTCTAAAAGTAGCCCCAAAGTTTACAGTATAATTTTACTTGATTTTGACTGGAGAACAGATTCTTATTGTCCGTTTGGTGGTTGCTTTAAGTAAAATTTCATTGTACAGGGCTATATTACATATTGCTTACAATAGTTACTCTCAAATTAATAAAATTGATAAAATACAAGTGGTCTATTCATTTCAGTTCTATTGACAATTTTCATGAGGGAGGGGCAGAACAAAGTCCCCATCTTGCAACTCAATTCAGAATAAGTGTATTTTGCAGTTCTATACTGCTTTTCATCAAAGATTCTCCACACATTTTGCTAACATTAATATAAGTCTCACAATATCTCTGAAATAGCTAATAGATACAAAGCATAAATTGCACTTCACAACCCTCTGAAGTGGCTTATTTTTTTCCCCTAGGGATTTATTATGCAGAAGTCTCTGCAGTATCTGGGAACAATAGCAGCCCAAAACACCTTGCGATAGGTAACGAAGGATACAGAATCTATTTGAAATTTTTACTCTTATAGAACATACCACAAGATCTTTACTGATCACGGTCACATTCCGGGGTGCAATCCAGACCAATGAGGTGCTGCATCACCACCTGCCCTGCAACCTTGGGCGCCTCACAATGCTTTGCTGCTGTATCTCACAAACGGTATGACAGTCACACCCTGAATATCTATGTATGGCTACAGTCTCAGTCCAGCAACATTGACCCAGCAGCCTTGTTAGCAAAACACCAGCCATACTCTGGCTTCCAGCAGCCCTGGTTACTACTTGCAGGGTGGCCCCAACACACTTCCAGTGCCAAATTTTCCCCAAAATATGTGTTCTGCATTGTCCAGCCCTATCCTGAGCAACTGGTATATTAGAGGTCCATTCTAATCATGCCCCCATCAGGGGTAGATATGCAACAGTTTGCTACTGTAACTGGAATTACCCAAACATTTCAATTTAAACACAACACTGGATTAATTTTGATAAAAAAAATAAAACAAGTTTAATTACAAACAAAGATTAAGTGAGTACAAGTGTAAGGTATTGAAGTCAGCAATGGTTACAAGTGAATTAAAGATAAAAAAACACTCTCTAGTAGCCAGAACTTAAACTAGACTTGGTCCAAGGTAAAATCCTTAACCACATGTTCCCATTGCTGACCCAATTCTCAGGTCAGGAACACCCAAAGTCAAAAGGCTGGTTCCTTTGTCATTTTAGGTGAAAGAGAGAGGTAGAAAAATAGGGAATAGAAAGAAAGACAACCTGGGGTGTTTTTGCTCCTCATCACTTTTGTAGTCCATTCACCCTTTGAAATGCATTTTCCTAAGCGTTATCCCTAAATAAAATTCCTTCCAGCTGTGAGAACAGAGACATGGAATCTTCATGGTGAAAGGTTTCATGTTGTTGCTTGCTAAAATGCAGATTGATATGTTTCTATCCCCCTTTATTGCCAAAGAATGGCCACTTGATCAATTATTGCCAATCAACTTTGATGACTCTGGGTTAGAGGTGTCAGGTTATCCTTTGTCTTTGAGAAACTGGTTTACCTCCTCCTGCTTTCTTAAGGACCCTGTTTACTACTTATACATAAACTGAGATAAACAAAGGAATGTGTGTGTTTAGGACAGACCTGTTTAGCAACTTTTGCCTAAACAGAGCTGTGGGTTTCAGCATGCGCTATCATCATCATACAGTGGGAATTCATAACTTTACATATAATGTTGCTACATATATTTCACCATGACATTATTGATCAGCAAGTTATTAGTTTTCAAAAGTACCTCACAAGACAGAGTTTGTACAAAGATTATTACTGGAGTGCAGGGTGTGAACACAGGCACTTTCAGTCAAAATCACATCTGACAGATAGCACCTCCAGCAGTATGCATTTGCCCCTGACAACATACTCATTCAATAAAAATAATTCAACTACCTAAATCTTGGTGTTCCTGAGAAGTCTCCAATATAAACACTGAATCTATCAGACTCTGTTTAGTGAGACATATGACATGACTGGTCTGTTTGCAATTATACTAGACATCTGGGATAAGGCTGAAAAAAAGGATGATCAGGGAAAGGTGAAAGCAGGGCAGGTGGGATAGAACAGTGCCCTGATTTCAGGTGACAAATCTGAGGAACTTTCCCAGATTGAGACATCAGTAAATAGAGAAGGTTTTGGAACAAACAGATTAAACAAACAGTAATAAGCAGTGATCCTAGAAATCTGTTCGCCACAGAAAAAGGCAGAATTTGCGTTTTACAGAGACACTTCAGTTTTAATATTTTGTGAAAAAATAAAAACATAGTGGAACCCCGAATATCCATTCTAATTAGTACCAGGGCCAGACTGGATAAAGAACGGTTGCTTACCTCATAACTTGTTCTTCTAAATTGGGAATGGACATGAGCAACACATCTCCGTGTGTGTGTTCACCACATGCACCGGTAATTTTTTTCCGTTAGTGGTACCGGTACCAGCCGGTTCTAGCGCCCCCTGCAGCGGCGTGCATATCTGCCCACATATAGGCACTGCCAGTTCCCTCTGCCTCTCAGTTCCTTTTTGCTGGAACTCCAACTGAGGGGAAGAAGGGCAGGTGTGGAATGGACATGAGCCACACAGCTCGAAGAACAAGAGTTTCGAGGAAAGGAACCGTTCTTTCTTCAAGTGTTTGCTCATGTCCATTCCCAATTTAGGTGACTCACCAGCAGTGTCTCCAGAGGAGGGTAGGAGTTCATGGACATGACCCTTGAAGCACTGCTTTACCAAAGTCGGCGTTGTCCCGGGCTTGCTGTGTCAAGGCATAGTGGGACGCAAACGTATGCACGGATGACCAGGTAGCTGCCCTGCAGATGTCCAATATAGGGACATGCGCTTGGAAGGCCACAGATGATGCTTGCGCTCTCGTTGAGTGGGCTGTCGAGGACACCGGAAGCACGACTCCAGCCTGCTCATAACAGACCCGGATGCAGGCCATGATCCACTTAGAAAGATGCTGCAAGGAAACCGGTAGGTCCTTCATCCGGTCTGCAACCGCCATGAAGAGCTGAGTAGAGCAATGGAAGGACTTCATCCTATCAATATAAAGCGCCAGGGCCCTCCTCACGTTGAGAGCGTGCAAGCATCTCTCTTCACTGGAGTTGTGCGGGTTGGGGCAGAAAACAGGCAGGAAGATCTCCTGATTCAGGTGAAAATGGGAGACCACCTTAGATAAAAAGGCCGGATGTGGTCGTAGCAGGACCTTGTCTTCAAAGAACACAGTGTATGGTGACTCCACCGTTAAAGTCCTGACCTCAAGTCCGCCAGGCAAGTGTCTGATAGCAACCAGGAAGGTGATCTTCCATGACAGGCATGTAAGGGAGCACAAGGCCAATGGCTCGAAGGGCGGTCCGGTAAATCTGGAAAGGACCAAGTTTAAGTCCCACTGAGGAGAAGGCTCCCTTATCAGCGGGAAAAGCCCTTCCAGCCCTTTGAGGAATCTAGTCATACCATGAGAGAAACCTGTTCTACCTTCCACCAAGGGGTGAAAAGCCAATATGGCTACCACATGGACCTTGATTGATGAGAAGGCCAATCCCTCTTGTTTGAAATGGAACAGATACTCCAGGATCGTAGGGATTGATGTCTCCATCGGAGACAAGCGATATTTGGTCACCCAGCAGGTGAAGCGCTTCCACTTGGCCCTATAAGCATATCTGGTCGACGGCTTTCTGCTCTGAACCTGGGCTCAATAGGCCTGTTCCTCCTGGTTCAGCCATGGAGCATCCAAGCCGTCAAGTGTAGGGAGGCGCAGGGTTTAAACCCTGGGGAACAGGGCATGCCCCGACCATGCGAATCTAACCACTAAAAAACTAGAACTGTAACGAACAAGTAACTATATATACTAAAAAATGAAGAATAGACCACTAGGGAGATGAGAGAAACTTGCGAAGGCTAGAGCGTTCCAGCACCATCACTGGTGGCAAGAAGGAACTGAGAGGAAGGGGGAGCCTATATGTGGGCGCATGTGCGCTGCTGCAGGGGGACGCTAGAGCCGGCTGGTACGGGTACCACTAAGGGAAAAAAGGGTTTCCGGCACCAGTGCATGTGGCAAGCACACACACCTAAATTGGGAATGGACATGAGCAATCACCTGAAGAAGAATAAAAAATTCTGATAATCAGGAGAATAGTTTAGGCTCTGATTGGCAGCCCTGGATGGCGGGGCTCTGGCTGGCAGCTAAAAATAATATATCAATAAAACATTGTGTTCAACTGATACTTATATATATTGTGACACGGGAAACTGAAGTTCAGCATTTCATTTTAATCACGGAAAAATATGGATTTTTGGTTGTTTTTTTTTAAAATCAGAGAATTTTGTGTTTATCATGGAAATCTAGGATTCCTTATATCAGCTTCTGTACCAGATGACCGGAGGATAGCTAACATGACATCAATTTTTTAAAAAAGGCTCCAGAGGTGATCATTGGCAATTACAAGCTTAAACTTCAGTACCAGGCAAATTGGTTGAAACTATAGTAAAGAATAGAATCAGACATAAATGAATGCAATTTGTGGGGGAAGACTGAATACAATTTTTTTGAAGGGAAAAATCACACCTCACCAATCTCTTAAATTCTCTGAGAGGAAGTGTCAATAAACATGTGGACAAGGATGATCCACTGAATACTATATACTTGGATTTTCCAAAGCCTTTGACAAGGTTCCTTGCCAAAGGCTCTTAAGCAAAAGTAGGCAGCCATGGGATAAGAGGAAAGGTCCTCTCATGAATTAGTAACTGGTTAAAAGGCAAGAAACAAAGGGTAGGAATAAATGGTCAGTTTTCTTTAATGGAGAAAGGTAAATATTGGTGTCCTCCAGGGATCTCTACTGGCACCATATTGTTCAACATACTCAAATGATCTGGAAAAAGGGGTAAACAGTGAGGTGGCAAAGTTGGCAGATGATAAAAAATTAATCAGGATAGTTAAGTCCAAAGCAGGCTGTGAAGTTACGAAGCGATTTCACAAACTGGGTAACCGGGCGATAAAACAGCAGATTAAATGCAATGTTGATAAATGCAAAGTAAATGCAAAGCTGACAGACTATTAGGAACCATTAAGAAAGGGAAAGATAAAATAACAGAAAAATGCCACTATATAAATTCATGGTACATCCACACTTTGAATACTATAAGCAGTTCTGGTCGTCCCATCTCATAAAAGATATATTAGAACTGAAAAAAGTACAAAAAAGAGCAACAAAAATGATTAGGGGTATGTACAGCTTCCATATGAGGAGAAATTAAAAAGACTGGGACGATTCATCTTAGAAAAGATGCGACTTGGGGGGAGGGGGATATGATATAAATCTAAAATCATGAATGGTGTGGAAAAATGGAATAAGGAACTGTTATTTAACCCTTCACATAACACAAGAAGCGGTGATCACCCAATAGGTAGCAGGTTTAAAAACATACATAAGGAAGTACTTCTTCACATAATGCACAGTCAACCTGCAGAACTCATTGCCGAGTGATGTGACATCCAAAAGTATAAGTGGGTTAAAAAAAGAATTAGGTAAGTTCATTGAGGATAGGTCGATCAATGGCTGTTAGCCAAGATGGTTAGGAACAGACCCCTATGCTATGTGTGTCCCTAAACTTCTGACTGCCAGAAGCTGCGATTGGTTGACAGGGGCATGGATGACTTGATAAATTGCCCTGTTCTGTTCATTGTCTCTGAAGCATCTGCCACTGTCCACTGTCAGAAGACAGGATACCGGATGGACCATTGATCTGACCCAATATGGCCATTCTTATGTTCGAAGTAAAGCACATTTTAAAGAATCCTGAGAAGTTAAAAAAAATACCTGCTTTTGTCTCTCTGCTTCAGTTCTAATTTTGGCTGCTTGTTCTTGAGGGTGGATTAGGATGGAATTTCCAGCTACAACAGTATGCTCCAACGTTTCTGGAGATTCTAAAAGATATGCATATATTTAACAGATAGCACAATCAGGAATATTACTCATATCAGGGCTTAGAAACTACTAGCCAGAACACTAAATTTAGGTATCATGGGTCAACACAATGTTTCAGCTATGGGAGGGTTTCCCTAATTGAGTCTAAGGAAAACACCCTAGTGCAGCGGTTCTCAACCTTTTTTTCCCCCGAGTACCACTCGGGCCAGGTACAGTCAGGTCAAGTACCACTTGACCCGACTGTACGCGACCCGAGTACCACTCGGGAAAAAAAAGGGAGGTGACTTGCGGCGGGGTTTCGTGGCGGCGACGGGAGGGATTTCCAGCGGGGTTTCGCGGCGGCGGGGAGAGACGGGTGGCGGGGTTTCGCGGCGGAAACAATGCCCACCACCGAAACCCTTCCGCCGTTTCCCCAATTTTCGGCAGCAGAGTTTCGCAGGGGCGGGTGGGAGGGCCCATCCGGCAGCGGCGGATTCAGCGCCGCGCGTACCACCCAGCCCTCCGGTAAGTACCACCAGTGGTACGCGTACCACCGGTTGAGAACCCCTGCCCTAGTGAGAAGTTCCTCCGCAATCCCCACTGGCTTGTGGAAAAGAGGGAATTGGCACCTCCCAATTCCACCTAGTCCCTAAATCTTGCTGAGGGGCCCCATCTTTTATATGTGTTATGGTTTAATGGCAATTTCTAAGATGGAGAGCTTCATCCGCTTTCTCCCTGTCACTGTCCCGCAAGATGCAGGGGGATGGGGAAGAGGCTTCTCTTCCTCCAGTCACCCTCCTGAAGCAGTATTCTCACTCTCCACCCCACTATCTTCCTAGCTGCTAAAAAAGAGCAGCAAGCGTCTCACTTTTTTTCCTTCCCCAAATTCATTCATAGCTTTCTGCAACAGATCACTGAAATCCCATCAGGATTTGTTTTCACTGCCTGCTTTTGTCAAAATTCTCTAAATCTTCAATGAGCTACTGAAAAAGCAACAGTAGCAGGTCTTGGGTCTCTGCTGCGAGAACGAGGAGGTGTAGAGGCAGCACTGCTAGGTAAGGACAGAAGAGACTCTTCTGATGCACTCTCAGGCAGAAGAGTTTTAAGCCTCTGATTCTACCTTCTCAGCATCCCAAAGGAAGATCATTCACTTACCACTAGCTCTGAATGTTAATGAGAAAAGGTTTCCTGCTCCCCTCTAGCAAGTGTATTTTTCACACCTTGCAGATGATGTAATAAATCACCACACACGTTTTAATGGCAAAGCCAGCCCCAAAATTTCAGGGAAAGACTTATCGATTTTAACAATGACATTATAGCAAATGCATTCACAAACAATTAAAATTTTAATATGGTAAAATTACTTGATCATTTACTTTGCCTAATGGTTAGACTCTAAAAACCAGTCACATGCACTAACCCAATGACATCCCAGAAGCAAATGGGAGATCAACAAATTGCTGCAAAATGATGATTACAAACCAAGCAGTAAACTCAGTCTATTTCAGGTTAAAGGTAATTCAAAAGAAGCTATTGAATCCAGGAACAAGTGCCATTCCAATTTATTGGTGTTTGATATTTAGCACACCAAGAAATATGGGAGAAAGTAATTTCAGCCTCCAAGGAAGTTTTTTTTTTTTTTTTAATTCAGAAATAGACCAATAGTAAAATTTTCAAAAAAGTGACTAAGTCTCATAGAAAGTCAAAAGGTCTTAAACAGAGTCACTTAGCCACTTTTTATCCCAAATCTCCAAGTCTAGATCAAACAAAATGAACAGAACAAAACATTTCAGGCTATTCACTAAATAATTCTTATGGGAAAAGCAGTATTCACAGCTCTGCCCAGCCAGGACCTCTTTGCTCTCAAAATACATTTAATTTTAGTTGGAGAGCTACACAATGCTTACCTATGGCTTCAGAGACTGAATCAGCATGTTGTTCATGTCCAGGTGCTGAATCACACAATCGTCTCTCTTCACTAGCAAGTGTTCCTGACTCAATTGTCTCAATTTCACTTTGAATCTCTGCTTCACATTTTGAAGTCCACTGGTCTTTTTGGCTCCGGATCTTATTTAGCAATTTTTTTAAGACCAGTTTTGATTGTGGTTGGGGAGCCATTCCCATTTCATGATCTAGGAGGAACACAGACCCCAAACTATTAAAAAAAGGTATAAGAACAAGACAAAACATGGTACACATTATGTTCAGTTACTTCTTACATAACAAAGTCATCGACTGTAAACAAAATCATCCGAGTAAAATATTTACCTTGGCAAAATTTGTTTTCGTTAACCCAATAACTTAACTGTCTGATGGGGAATAAAGACAGGCTCTCAACACAGATATCTTAAAGCACCTTTTCAAAACATTTATAATGTTCATGTATTAGAGTCAACATGCAATTTCACAAGTCATGCAACTGCTCAGGATAGTTCTCAGAGTGCTACTCAACACAGTTCATTGGATCAAGACATAAAAAGGGAGAGTTCACTTTTTCATTTGAAGTTCGTATTTATTATACTCCAATCTCTGGAATGGAAAGTATCAAAAGCCACTAATGATGCAAAGATATTTCATATCTATAATATTTAATATCTAAAGCTACCAAAATACTTCAATAACTAATCTACATTCAACTTAAACTACACAAAGCTATGATTCCCAAAGGCACTGTAACTCATTCCCTTTGTAAATATGTAGTATAAATTCATTAGTTCTTATTTCCAGCTGTTAAAATTAATTAAAAACAAATGAAGATACCATGATTTCTGGTATTCAATGTACTTTGTTTTAAACTCACTTCTACATTTTCCCAAATTCCTGTACAAAAACATTACCCACCCCTCCTTTTTCCTACGGTACATCTGAAGGACTTAAATAATGAAGTATACCCAATACAAGAGCTAAACTTGAAAGTTTCTTACTCTCTGGTTCACTAGGGTGCTGGGCTTCCTCTTCCGTCACCTTATCCAATTTTGGTTGAGTCTCACATGCAAAATCTGGCTCCAAGGAAATATCCAGGTCATTATCTTGAGATCGATCAGAGGGAATTGGCAAAGGTTGTGGCTCGAGGTGCAAAATCATGTCTCCTTTCATTTCTAAATAAAAGAAAAGAAATGAAGCCATGTGAAATAGAATACATGACTATCTGTAATCTGAATAAAACTACTTTAAATTGCAAGACCAATGTCACCACAAAAGAAACTCCCCAACAGTTCCAAATTAAATGGTTCATTCAAAATCTTACTCCAAAACTTTGTTTCAAATTACATCTCCTACTACAAAGATCTTTTTAATAGTATATGTTGACAGCTGCTCACTTAATCTTTCAAAATAGCTTACTCCTGTCTCCATTGTACATATCTTCAAAGGCAAACTCCAGCTCCCTCTGCCAGTCTTCTTTAATTTCCATGCGTCTGTATGCAGGTTCGAACAGCTGTGGTGGCATCTGTGCCACAATCTGTCTTCTCCGTGCCAGGTCCATATTTTGCATCTGTTCAAGCTCTTTCATTAGTCTTTCCCGGTCCTTCAAGTAGCAAAGTAATCAATTAACAGTTTAGCATTCATATCCAGACAGTTTGACTAATCAGCACTAATAAAACACTTTCATTTAGCTACCATGAGGTTTGTTTAATGTTTGCTTCATACGTCATACAAAATTCCTGAGTTTAAATATACACACACACACCACTTCTGAAAATATACCAATCGAGATAACCTACACACATTTATTGGTATAGAGAGTTATTAATAGCACTGAAGGGTCAGCTACAATGTTAAAAAGAAGATCAGAAAATGTACTTGTAGATCAACTTTTCCACATATAGGAGAACTAAGTTTTCTATTTTATGGAATAAAAAATTGAGTCCTTGTTAGGTTGCTGATCTGCAAAGGATTTTTTTTTTTTTTTTTGGGTGAAGATTAGACTAGTACTCTTTTTGCATTGTGATTTGTAAGAGAAGCTCTGAAAGTCTTATTTTAAATATTTTCCCTTCTATTTTATACCTTAGAAATATCAGCAAAGTCAATTTTGATCTTCCCTAGTTTTGCTGGATGATTTGTTGTGTATCTTGTAAGATATAGATAGACAGACACATATACAAATATATCTCATTAGCTCTCATACCTTAGCTGAAAGATTGGGAGTACTGAATATTTAAGGAAGACTTCTTTTCTCCAAAATGTTAGTCAACTTAAACAAAAACCAGGAAGTTACAACAGTGACTAAAAGGTTCCTTTCTTAAAAGCTCAACTTTCAATCATCTCTTGTGACGTAATTTGTCTAATTCTCTAGTCAACCTCAGATCTTTGTGCTAAATAGAAGCAGAATCGCTAACAAAATAAAAAAACCAAAAATGTTTTAAGAAAACGTTTCAGCCTTCTCAAATTATAAAGAAACAAGAGAGGCAAAAGTCCAATTTTAACTCCGTGCTAAGCACTCATCTGCAGCTGAAGTCAATGAGATGCAGTTACTCAGAACCTTATATAACTCAAGTTGGGTAGCCAATCAACATGGCTACAAACTTAGTGGACACTTTTGCATATGTTGGCCTTAATCTGTCTCTGTGCCTTCATTCACCATTTATATAATGAAGATAACTTCTTATGAGAGGGGAGAGATTATCTTCGTAACTCCCCTTAATCTTTCTGAAGCACTCAGATACTTCGGCACCACAGAATAGTCATAAAGCAATTAACAAT
This sequence comes from Emydura macquarii macquarii, assembly GCF_026122565.2. NCBI lineage: Eukaryota > Metazoa > Chordata > Testudines > Chelidae > Emydura > Emydura macquarii. Next base: position 8,072,366 of record NW_027130455.1, read on the forward strand.
TCTGCATTCACTGCAAGGCTTGGATGGTATACAATAAATAAGGCATAAGTCCATTTACCGGAAGATAGTAAAATATCAAAACCTCTGCTTTATCGCTATATACTTAATGAGGTGCAGGGGTTCTGTGGAAAAAAAGCAGTTGGCACCTTAGATATACCGTATTTCCCCATGTATAAGACGCACCTTTTTTCGAAAAATTTGGGGTCTAAAAACTGGGTGCGTCTTATACAGTGGTTGTAGATTTTTTTTACCGTAATACATTTTTTTTCAAATTTCAGGCCCCAAAATTAAGGTGCGTCTTATACATGGGAGCGTTTTATACATGGGGAAATACGGGTAACTTATTTATATCACAAACATAACCCACCACTAGCAAGCAAATTAAATTTAAAAACTTAAATCCCTCTCCCCATACAGTAATTCCTCAGCCCTAAAGTTCCCCCTGCCCCACTTTCAAAAGTCTGGGGGGAAAAAAAAGATGAACTCTGCAACCTATTCGGAATGTCAAAAGATCAGAGTATTTTGTATCAAGGGAGAAATGAATTCCAAAATGGTAGGACTTTCTCTGGAAACACCCAACCAACAACCCCTTTTCATTTATATCAACGGACTCCAGCCCTAAGCATCGTTTGTCTTACCTATGACCGTATGGGACATGGGTTAGAATGGGAAGAAACTCATTTACCTGGTCACTAAAATCAATTTAAACCTAAGCTTTCGTAGGTAAAGTTTGTACATTTCTACTAAAAGAAATTTTCAGATTTCTTCACCTGTAAAGTGAAGATAATTACCTTCTTCCCAGCTGATATTTTGTGGATTAAATCTCATCAGTCATGCTGCCTCTAAAGAATTCTAGGTTAAAAGTACATAGTTTGCAATCACCTTTAATATGCACAATTAAAAATCACTGTCATCTTTCATAAAATTAGGAGAGGATGGGGGCAAAGTGTCCTGTATTCAGAATATATGTTTTAACTTTAGAACCACCTAGTTATTCACACTCACTTCTGGGTACTGTTGAGTACTATATCATCAGTGATGTAATAAACACATTTAAATACCTAAATGGGGATGGGAAAGACCTTATCAAATTAGATGTCAACTTCCAAAGCCAGGCATTTCACTATTACTTAATATAAAGCATAGTTCATTTTTAAGTGTTTAAAAGAACTGTATTTTGCCTAAAATTAAATGTTTCAATATATAGTTTTTAAAATTCATTTGGCATTGAAGCTAGAATTAAGGTAGGAACAAAGACTGATAATAAGGTCTTAAATATGGCTTTTGTAGATGTCAAGTAAAAATCTGAAACATGCCTATGTGATCACTCCTTCATTAAAATTTAATCCAAATTTGAAGAAAATTAGTATAATAGTTTTAATGTTATAAATGTTAAAATTTAGCAAACAAACTTTTTAAAGATCACTAAAGGAACCAGAACAGTTCTTAGAGCACTGGGAGAGATGGATGGAGGTTCTGAAATGCTTAAGCTTTGAATCTGCCTAAATTGAACCTGCTGTTTGACTACTTTAATGACTTAGACCACTTTAAGCAGTTTATTCACACTGTAGGACTTCAGTTAAAAACCCTTTACATTAAAGAGGCAGCGGTGTTCAAGATCAAGCCAAATAGTTCTGAAGCAAATAATTCAGAAGCATACTAGCAGAGTCTGCAAACTTTGCAAAATTAATAGCTCAAAATTCTCACCACTTTTTATTTTAAAATTAGTCTCAGGCATTATTTACTATGCATATATGTTTGAATGTGCGCAATTTTGGTCAGAAAAAATAAGTCAATTTAAAAAACAAAATTTCCATTTCCATTTCTTATACACACAGTGGATTTCGACATCTCTTTTCCAATGTTTGCAACTCAAGATACTGCATCTAACCAAAAACCTTTTTATTTAAAAAAAAAAAAAAAAAAAAAAAAAAATTATTGAGTATTTGAAAGCTTGCTATATCTGGTTGTGTAAAATTTTGGCATTATCCACAAAACATGAACTATCTGCCAATCCCTTTCATTTTAATGACTAAGAATTGCTTCTTACTTTCTGAACTTTCTGACTGCAGGGCTGAGCAAAATGAGAAGAGTTTTCTTTTAAGGATATGCATTTTGAAAACATCCATTATTCCACGGTCTTTCCTGAAGTCAGCATTTTCTAATTCAAACCAATTCATTTAGACTCCAGTTTCTCACGGTTTTTTTTTTTATTGCTGATCATTTTGACATTATGAATTACAGTGTACTATTTCTACTTTGCTTACTTGTGCCAAATGGACCATCTTCAAGGCATGATTTCCTCTTAGATGTGCTTTTTCAAGCTGTTCTTTCCTATCTCTCTCTTCCTCTTTATGTAGTTGGTCCAACCGCTTTGCTTCCTCCTCAGCTACTAACCGAGCATCTGGCTGGTAGTCAATTAATAACAATTTAAACATCACAAAAAAACTGTACAGACTCAGAATATAGCTGACAATAAATAAATAATTCCATAGCCAAGAATTCAGCCAAACTACTTTAAAAAATAGTTATGAATGGCTATACACTTGACCTGTAATATATATAACTCTCAGTTGAAGCAGCACAAAATTGTTTTGAAAGTCTTTTGAAAAAGGCACATGTACATAGTGACGTATAATCGTCTTATTTTGAGATGTCAAATTGTTCTAGTTTCAAGTGTTATTGTGGAAAATCCCTTATAAAATGTTTATAGTAGCTTGGCTACAACAAAAACACACCCAAGCTTTTTAATTCAAAACAAAGCATAATGCTGAATACAGACAGTGTGCTAAACATTTTATTTCATTTTAGTCTACACAATTTTGTATTTTATAAACAGAAAAAACAGAAGTTTTCCCAGACTCCTACGGAAAATAAACACACTGTGAGTTTTGCAAAGAGCCCACTGAAATCTGGCCACTGGGAGTTGAAAAAGGTTAACATGAAAACTAAAAGCCCATAGAGAAGGATACAAAGGTAACAAAGGGGAAAAACATTTTCCAAGTTTCACATATGGAACAAACTCTGATGCATCTGCTCTTAGTTTTTAGGCCCCGATCCTTCAAACATTTAACATACCTGGGTAACTTTAGGCAAGCAAGCAGTCCCACTGAACATAATGGGACTACTCAAGTGGGTAAGTATTTCCAGGATTGAGACCCGAACGCATAAAAGCACAATGTATGGTGTTACAAGTCACCACCATTTGAAATCAAACTAGTTTACATGTCTTCATTTTAATTGTTATACCAACTCCTAGATTTTTTTAAACAAGTTTTGGGAAACTAATACCAGTTGCCACAGATTTAAAATCCTTAGATGCAGTACAATAGTATTGATATAGGAGAGAGACACCGTAGGCGTATTTGAAATCAGTCACCTGCTCAGTGTCTGTTTCTCTATCCACATACGGTTCAGAAAGATGGTGATGAGTAACAGAAAAACCGTCAGCATTATAGACTTTCACCATAGGAATTCTTTTCACGTCGAAGTTCTAAAAAGCAGAAAGTACAAAGAATCAGTTACTTGGCCAGAGGCATTGTTTTCCATGATGATCTAAACGGAGCATAAATAAATGATTTGCACACTCAGGCTGGCTAGTAATGTATGGTACAGCCAAAGTGAAAATGACCTGTGCTGACAATTTAAAACTTTACATAGATATAAATTATTTACAAACCACATTAATACAAGGTGTATAGGGCGGTTTAATGACAGAGAGTCTAACAGCCCAAGGCAAATGCCTCCACACCAACTGTCATTAATCTTAAGGACATACTTCCAATTTTGAACAGTATTACTTTCATTTAAAAGTGCTTGGTTTTTAATGTACTTATACAGACCACAGTTACAACAGCTCTCACAACGCAGGACAACTACAGCTACACAATATACTTTCAAACAAAGAAAAAGTAAAATCTCACAAACGCACTCAACTGCAGATTTCATTTACAAATGCTTAAGGCTATGTCTACACTGACAGCGGAAAATTCACCGCTGTCAGATTGATTTATCCAGATTGATTGAGTGGAAGTGGAGACCCTAAAGTTTCCATTAGGGGTTTACAATCCCTCAAAAAAATTCACTCTGCTCTGGCACACTGATTTTGGAGGCAACAATTTTTGCAATTTAACAAAATACAATGTAAGCCATTTTTAAGAGTGCTGAAATCAAGAGTTTACCAATTTAAAACAATTTGTTGTGTTTCTATAAGTACCATAACAGTTTTTCAAAGGAAAACCTTGTGGCCCCAACAGTCCCCCCCATCCCACCCACTAAGATCTCAGTCCAGCACACATTTGCTCCATTTTCCACTGAAGTCAACTGGATTGTATTTACAGCCAAGCATGTGCATAAGTGCTTTGTTGGATCAAGGCCCAAATTATTCACATCTAAAAGCCACTGCCATGAACGTAATTTCTTAGGCTTTCATACACTTTATGATAACATATTGTGATCCTTCAATATCAGAAGTGGATACACTGTCAACAGGTATATTGAGAGAGCTAACAGCAGGCACAGTTTTGAAAGAGACTTGTTTCTTCAATATTAAAACGGTTCGCAATAAATAGCATTGTTCAATTCCATATAAAATTAAATAGAAACATATTTAATATAAATTCACCACAAGATTAAAAATATGTTTAATGTTATTTTTCAAACTGAGGCCCAATTCTACAATACAGATGAACCTCTACACTGCACAAAAGCGACAGATCAGACAATGGAGCTCCATGTGGGTGTACACACAAAGTTACAGAAGGATCAAGTCCTAGTTTTCATCCACTTTTCTAAACCACTGGTTTTAACAAAATGAATGGTTCTAACATATAGTCTGTATTCCATATTCCACAAGTGTAACAAAGAAAATGTGAAAACAGCTAAAGAAAAAAAAAAAAAAAAAAAACTAACAATCTTGTAGCTCAGCTACAGGTGCAAACCACAGTATCACATTATTACATCATAACAGGAGATTGGGGTTCTGTATGTATTTTGAAGGAAGAGCATTAAAACTAATTTAATTTGTCTTAATGGTAAAAAAGATTGAAACAGCTCATCAAGAGAATCAGATCTCACACTCACCAAATAAAACCTCACCATCAATAACCAAACTAACTACTAAAAACAAAAACAAAAAAACAATCTAGTGACAAGGAGTATGTTTGTGCCTAAAATTAATTGTTTAATTTCCATCTGAATAATCTTTGATGCATTGTTGCAACTTACAACATGCAAATAGTGATTTCAGAAGTTAGGCTTCCAGAAGACAGAATGAAGCCACAGTAACGCTTCTATTTCACCCTGAAATTATCACCATCCCCACATATTGGATACTCACCTCAAAAGGATGGGGTGGAGGCAGTGGCAGGCTTGCAATTTTGGCAGCTCTCTCTTTTTCCATATACAACGCATGCTTACGTGCATTTGTTCGCCTTGGGCAAAAAAAGAGAATGGTTAGGAAGAAAAAATTGTTCAAACAGGAATATTAGTGCTGTGTAAAAATCAAAGGTAAATCTAAAAATTTATTGTAGTTATTTTTATGTATCCTTGTAATAACTCTCAAGGGGTGAGTGAACAGAAGTAATTTGATCACAGAGAATGGGCAACTGAAAATGAAAGGCAGCAACGAAATAATGCAGGTGTTCAAAAAGGGACCAGAATTGCAGAGAGCACATCTTCTAAACAAAATCAATCTCCTTTTCAAATAAGTTTCCTGAATATCAGTGAGTTGCATATATCACTTTGGTCAGCTCACTTTAATTTTTCAGGTGTACACAAACTTACCTACAAGGCCTCATCTCTGCTCTAGTAGTACTACCTTGCATATTGTTTATTTGTTCATGCCTGTTCAAACTGTAACTCATTGGCTGAGAATGCTAAGAAGCATGACAGCCAGTGACAAATGTGGTGGATTTTATGAAGTGGATATCTTGTCCATCAGGAACTAGAACGAAATCAACTCATTTAATATATGTCACTGAACAGCTGGGCTGAAACAAGTGATGAGGGTGAAAGGCCCTTCATCCCATTGATAGTTCCCTAAGCTATCCAGTACGTGACCATTTTATCTCCTTGTTTCTCAAGCTAGAATTCTTATCAAACTCCACAACTTCATCAAGAACGACATGCAATTCCTAAACTACAAACATGCTGAATAAGAAGTCTCAAAGTTCCTGCATTTCACCCTTTATGCACTATAATCCGCATTTTTAAGAAAAATAAATTACCACTGTATACCATGTTTGCACTCTCAACAATTTTTCTTTTTGGTTTTTCTGCTCTTTCAGGGCTTCCTTATGTCTCTTCTCTGCTCTTTGTTTCCTTTCTTCTGCTTGCTTTGCCAGAGCCACCAAATCAGGTTCCTTTGCAATGAAATGTAATTAATGTTATAAACACTTCACTCAGATTCTATTTACTTGTAATACTATCAACTGACAATTCAAGTTAAGCATTACTGCTGACAAATAGCAATTTACCAGATAGTATAGAAATGCATCATTGTGTTTAATCCTACAAGAATCAAAATAATCTGGATAATCACTTACTCTCTGCTGCTATCCTTATTCTCTCTGTTAGTACCAATAGGAACAAGTTTGCCACAGTCCCCACCCCTACCATTTATTGAACCAATATGAACAGCTTAGCTTCCCTCTGCATCTACTCTGACTGCTAGCTTCACATATTGGAAGCAAGAATTGGAATTTTTCAAAATATCCATTTCATACCAAAGTGATACTGGCATTTCAAAGAACCATTACCACAATTTATCAACAATGTAATATTTTAGCAAAAACTCATTACAATGCCACATCCCTTCTGTACCTCCTTTCCCACTGTTGCCAATTACTTGGGCTATATAAACAGTAATTCCATCCTTGGTAATTAGTTGCCCCCTCTTATTATACTGCATTTCTACAGCACATTCCATCCTAGGATATTAAAGCACTTCAGTAGCAATTAAGTCTCAACACGAAGTGAAATATAAAAAGGGGATCATGCTACTTTACCTAAGTGGAAAAAATGAGGCAGGGGTTAAGTGACTTATCAAAGGTCATGCAGAAAATCTGAAACAGAGTTAGGTCTCCTAACTTCTAGGGTATGTCTACAAAGCAACTGGACACCTGCAGCTGGTCCATGCCAGCCAACTTGGGCTGGTGGGGCTGTTTCATTGCTGTGTAGACTTCTGGGCTTGGGCTGGAGCCTGAACTCTGTGACCCTCCCACCCTGCAGGCTCTTAGAACCTGGAAGTCTACAAACGAAACAGTCCTGCAGCCCAAGCCCTGCCCGAGTTAGCTGGCAAAGGCCAGCTGCATTTGTCTAGTTCCCGTGTACACATACATCTAATCCCATGCTTTAACTCCATGATAATCCTTTCTCTCTATAAAACCTGATCCAAAGTCACTGAAGTCACTGGAGAGATTTTCCTTGACTTCAGTGAACTCTGAATTTGTTCCAGGGTAAGCAAAAAGGAAAAACAATCATGTTTTTGTGAAAATAGTTTACAACCATAGATGGGACTGTGACATAACCCCAACGCAGAAAGCCACATAAGGCCCTCTGTTGCCACTAAAAGGAACTGTGTGGATTTTTGTAAAGATTTTCGTAAAGATTTTCATATACATTCACATGTATGTTTTAGAAAAGATGTAAGAGTATAGTTGTAGAACAGTTTTCTTGGTAGGTATCTGGGATGACTACGTTTGCACAAAAAGCAAACAATCACCCAAACACATATCAGTAAAACTTTTATACTATCACACACCATCATGTGTTTTGTTTATGCCACATTTTAGACACTTTTCTTCTGAAGTTTGCCTAACAGATTACATTTCTGAATCAGGCCAGTTGTCTATCTAGTTTAGTATCCTGTCTGACAGTGAGCAACAAAACATGTCTATAGTTCCACACATTATGCCTTATCTCATGTATACATGTTTGTGTATGATGGTATATAGATGTATGTCAATATTTTTGCCAAGTTTTCTAATGGGTGGTTTTTTTGATTTTTTTTTTTTTTGGAACGTATCACTTCAGGCATTATGAGTGCAAGGTCAGAAACATGTAAGCCATGATCTTTACAATTCTAGTACAGTAAGTATTTTCTGAAAGCCTTGACTATGACATAATACCAAATGACTTGTATACTTACATTTTCCTTTGCCTGTCTATGTCCCTCTCCCACAGCTCTTAAACTCGATAGATAAAGTTCTTCCAAGGCTTTAATCTTCTGATTTTGCGCTTTCCACCACTCTGCCTTCAGTTCCTCTGCCAACTGATGTAGCTGCTCATCTCTCCTCTGCTTTACTTCTTGTCTTATCTGCAGGGCAATGTACCTCTCCTGCTCTCTAACCTGAACAAGTAAATGATGTTTTAAAGTGACTTACCAGAGTTTACTTTTGTAGCAGACCCTTAACCAACTTGCTAGTGACTCTTTCAGTCTCATCCACCTTACTGACTACTTAAATCAAGCTAACTGCTTTTTAAGCATACATGGTATACTCCAACGTGCCATTTTCTCCCTTTTCCAAACTAAAACGCTTAAATAAATGTTCAAGACTAAGCATTAACAGCCATAACTCAGTGACACATTAAATATCCTTCTCTCCATACAAAAGTCACCTCAGTCGACAGAGGGAGTTAAGAGGCTAGCACCCAGGTCTCACCTGCTGTTACGACATACCCCTGCCAAATCAGGGAGTACTGCTGAATATAAGATGTGTTATTTGTAAAGTTTTACGGATAAACAGGAAAAGAAAGTCTCTTGCCCAAAAGACTACACAATCTAAACAGACAATGTACAAGGGAGGAGGAAACAGCATTTTTTTAAAAAGAAAGTTAAGAGGGTGGACAGGTAATAAGAAGATAGGTTGTGAAGAACTTTAAAGGCGAGTGGCTTACATTTCCTCTGTAACAAGAGGAGCCAATAATGGAATTTAAAAAGGGGTCAGACACAGAGCAGTAGTTAAAAGTAGACATAATTTAAAGGCAGCATTTTGGACAGATTGAAGAGGGACAAAATGAGAATCCAGAAAACCAAAGATGGGAAGGTTGCAGTAGATGAGGAATGAAATAAGAGTAGGAGAGCAGTATATAAGGAGAGAAAGAAGTATATTTTGAAGATGTTACATAGGAAAAAAATTACAGGATTTATCAGCCACATGGATGTAAAGAGAGGAGTTCACAATTTTACATTAAGGCAGCAAGCTGTGGTAAATGGACAATCATAGAATCCCCTCAAAGGTGACCAAGGAGAAAAGGGAAGTTTAGGTGGAAAGCAGAGAAGTTCAGTTTTATTCATGTTTAGTTTGATTTGGCAGTGCATCATCCAGAAGGGATATCTAAAAGGCAGTCAGGGATAGAAGTCTGCATGGAAGCGATATCTCGAGAACAGAGAGATATATCTAAGTGGTCACTGTCAACATAGAGGTGGTAGCTGAAGAGGTACATTCAGATGTGATTTTTCAGGAATAAACGTAGAGGAAGGAAAGGACCAAGGACGGAGCCCAATGGGGCACTGGCAAAGAGCAGTGAAGAGAGAAGCCACCACAGCAGATGCAATGAAAAGATTGGTAAGATGAAAAATGGAACCATTTCACAAACAAACTTTCTGGGCAAAACCCAATATTCTGTTATCAAACTACAAATGTTGTTGTGCGACAGTACTGTTTAAAGAAGTGTATTTCTAAACTGTATATTTTTCTTCTTCAATCATCTAAATGAAAACTATTGGTGACAATGCAGACATACCTGCTGCAGCCTTAGTCGTCGTCGTCTTTCATATTCTTCTTTCAAAAGTAAAGCTTCTTCATTAGGACTAAGCCTCAGTCTCCCACCTTTAGTCACTTTTCTTTTCATCTTTGCATACATTGAATATTTGACTTCTGTACCATAAAAACATTAGAGAACAAAGCAAATGCCATGTATTTAAAAATATTTACAAGAAATCAAAGATCTCAGTACAATCCTAAAAATCTACAAAGATATTCATGAATTGGGTATGGAATTGTTCATATGTGTTGTATTCTTTGCCAAAAAACCCAATGGTATTAAGCATAAGTCTTTGCTACAAAGCTTACAATCAAATTTATTCATCACTTAAGGCACTAAACCTGCAGTGAGCTCTGCATGGACAACTCCTACCATTAACACGGCAATCACTGCCAGACTGAGGCCTCAGAAAGCATGCATGCTACAACTTCATTCAATTTATGGAACAGGTATCGATAAAACATCAGTGTGCTGGGTTATTTGGACGGAAACATTCTTCCACAGTAGGAGCTCTCAGACTATTTCAAAAGATGGACTGAATCCTAATAGAGATGGTCTCATGGCCCTTATCTCCTCCCTATCGCGCTATCATGCAGACCACCTTACCTCCTCTTTCACAATTACCTCAGATATCCTTGTACCAACTACAGCAATTACTTACAAGTAATATTACAAAAGAATGTATTTTTAAACTGTCTTTTAATGTAATTTAGCAGCTGGAAATCAGCGCTATGTGATCTGCAAGTTCTCCAAAGACCAGATGGGGAAATCTCTCACCCATGAAGATGTGAGCCTGATCAGCAACACTGCTTGTAAGAATGACCAGAAAGCAGTCAGTTTCACAGTGGCCTATTAACTACAATTTTATTAATGTGCTACATTATTTCTAAGTAGAAATAATGTATCACTTATGATTTCCTGCCCTGCAAAGTAAGGTCCTGATCCTGCAAACATTTACACACAAGTCTCGCTGAACTCACTGGAACTACTCATTTATGTAGTTGAACATGTGTGTATTGGAGGATCCAGGCCCAAAATAAATGGTTTCCACAAAAGGTCTACTGTGATGTAGTTGTGTAGGGTTAAAACTCAATTTAAAGAACAGATTTATGACATACATGCATGCACTTCTGGGTCTCCTACTCACTTAGACAACTACTCTCTCAGTATAGCAAACACAGCTAAAATCCAAGCGGTCACAAGCAAGGCAACAAAGAGATATGAAATACTTGCAATTTTTAAAATTTCCTTAATTTTCACATTGTTTGGAATAACCTTTTAGAAACTTGGAAAGTGATTTTTTTTTTGTCCTAATAATCTTATCCTCAGCCTCATCTACATTCATTTGGAAAATAATGATTCTCCACACCATTACTGACTGCATTTTGAATAGAGTGGAAATTGGTCCTGGTCCATGATTGAGGCTCTTAGGTACTATGATAACACAAATAAAATAAATAATAATGAAATAACCATTTCAAACAGCATAGCATTTTTCCAAGTCAACAGTTTTGTTGAAACATCAACATCACCAGCTGATGTCTACATAGCTTCTGGGAACAAAGTCTCCAACAGCGTTTAACTGGGAAAATCAGCAGCAGCACAACACTGATTTTCCAGAACCCGCATTCCTCCCAAAAAATAGTTATTATTGGTCCTTATTTAAGGGTTTAATCCAGGGCTCAACAAACCCCGGGCGCCAGGTCGCCAAGGAATTTAATTCTGGGCACCTAGTATTTCTCCCAGTAAAAGACTGGATCCTGGGGGGAACGGCTGCCACACTCTGGTCAGGGTGCTCCGCCACTAGGCCCATGTTGTGGGAGAGGGACTGGGGGAAGGGGTGGGGCCGGTGGGGGAGTGCTGCGGCTGCTGCGCTCCGGCCAGGGCGCCCCACCGCTGGGCCCACGTTGTGTGAGAGGGGATGGAGAGAGGGGCAGGGCCGGGAGGGGAGAGCGGCCGCTGCACTCCAGCCAGGACACCACTGCATCCATGTGGCGGGCCAGGGGTGGAAAGCGGCTGCCGCGCTCTGGCCAGGGTGCCCCGACCCTGGGCCCACGTTGTCTGGCTCCTTAAGTTTTGGCCTAGGTAGTGTCTACACTGAAATGCTGCTGCTGTGCAGCTGTAGCGTTTCAAGTGTAGACAAGCCCTTGGTCTCCTTGTGATAGTATAATTTTTTCTGACAGCAGTAGAAAGACTTCCATTGATATAAAGCGACTTCAGATTTGTTTCTTAGCTATTTAAAACCCAGAGAGTTCCCCACAAAATCAAAATAAATTTAGAAAGGTAGTTCTGTTTTTTATGAATAATGATTTACCTGGAGCTAACAAGCAATAGCATCAGGCAATACTGACAATGCTCACAGTGCATCCTGGTTTGTACATCCGAAATCTGATTTTTTTTTTTTTTAAATGTTCCAATTTCATACACAGAGAGCGAAGTAACAAAAGTCTAAAAAACCAGATGAAGGAACAGACAGCAAGTAATTCTCAGCATAGGACATTTACTACAGGGGTATTTGCTACACACACTTTTACCCAGGTAAGTTCTGGGCTTCACAACCAGAAAGATTTGGCACAGAATATTCTTGCTCCTGGTATCTGTCCCTCATCAATGCTAATAAATTACAGTATAAATCAAGTTTGACAGAGGCAGTGAGATTGACACATTCTATTTCCCGTTCAAATGAGAAAGGATATTTTCAGTGTAAAAACTGAAGAGATGTAATTTCAAGGCCTTGAAAGAGGTAGAAACTAAGTTGGTGAAGCAGAAGCCACTTCTAAATGTTTGATATTTCAGATTTTGCTAAAATGTAGTGCAAAAAGTAAGCATAAAAAGGCTGAAAATAAACTGGAGTCACCTATTCTATAAAACTCTGAATTGTAAAAGCACCTGTTGGCATTATTGGTTCACTGAGCATTCACCATAATGAGGGAATATAATAATGATGCAGGCTGGTACACGTGCCAAATACCCTTATTTGGGAAGGGAGATTTCTATCGTTCTGTGTTTTAGATTCCCCCCCACCTGCCCTCTAAAAACCTACTTGTCTTTCTGCAAACAGTCCAGTTTGTATCAGCCCTGGGTGTGCAGTCTACCCACGGGGTTTGTCCACACTAGACTTTTCGATATCCATGTGATGGGTTCCCAGTCAGTGCTGAGCAGTTCATGCATGTGGAAAGACATGGGGGGATGCTCCCCTAGCGCTAGTCCTGGTCAGTAACACTTTTTGCTTTACCTCATGCTTGACCGACACCAGCATCTCCCGCTTCTCTCAGGATTGGGCCCCAAAGCACACCCAGGCTCTGGAAACGGGGCGTGCGGAGGGGTTAGTATCTCCCCTGAAAGCGGCTTGCAGATAGGGCAGCCCGCACGTAAGTAACCAGACAGCACTGGGTGCCCAGCGCAGCGGGGTCCCTGCTCCCCAGAAACCCACACAAATCAAGCCTGCAGTGACGCAGTCCCGCCAGAGACCCCCTCCTCTTCCCCTGCGCCCTGCCCTGCCCTGCCCCCCACCTGCCTCGCCCCCCACCTGCCTCCACCAGAGGAGCAGCTCCTGCAGCTGCGGCACATCTGGGTTCGCCATACTGCGAACATCCAACAAGGGAAGGGGCCGACACGCGCCACCCCGCAGCAGAGGCTCCCCCACCGCACCGCACCGGTTACCGGTTATTGGTTACTACTTACTGCCCTGCCCTGCCCTGGCCTGTTCTGTTCTGTTCCAAGCCGCCTCCGTCGTTCAAACGGCTCCTTCCGGCTGGCGCTGAGTAGGGGCCACGGTCGTCACATCCGCCGCCGAAATCGCCCGCCAATGGCTAGGAGAGCGGCGGGAAGCCACCCCAGCCGCCTAGGCCATGAGCCTATACTACGCATGCGCGGGGGAATCTCAGCCCCTAACTCAACCCAGTCCAGCGCAGGCGCAAATGAGCAGAGATAAGCCGCGCCCCTGAGAGGGCATCACGGCGCCTATTGGCCAATGGTAGCGAAGAAGGACCGTGATTGGCTGGCGGGAAAAAGGCGCCAAGGTAAAAGACCGCGGGGAGACACTAACTAGGCTCAGTCATTGGCTGGTGTAGTTCTCTTCTAGGGAGGTTTCTTGGCCTAGAGGAGCGGTCTGGGTAGGTTACTAGCAATGGGGCTAGAACAGGGTTGGTTCAGCGGGACTTGTGCTGCTCTGGCTGAGCTATGCTTTTTTATGGAAGCTATACTGGAGACTATGGCATTTAAGCTAGGAAATGATGGAACTAGAAGAGGGGTCTGAGTCCAGAAAAAAGAAGAGGGAAGCTGTGCCTCAGCTAGTGAAGAAACTGCAGGCAGGAAAGAGTGGGAAAAAACTTACTGTTATAATAATGAAATCACTAGTTAAGGATGTGAAGATGGGGAAGGGTTACCATATGTTCAGTTTTTCCCAGACATTGTCTTTTTTTTGTTTCTTTGTCCTAGCTGACTTTTCAAATAAGAGGAAATGTGCTGGATTTTTGCAGTGCAGCTGCTGTAGCTTAAGAAGAGCTGGAATTGGTTCATTTCCTGATTGGTCCCTCCCCTGTAGCTGATTGGGTCTATTCCCCTAGAGCTGACAGATCCCACTCACCCATGACCTGGCTCCTAGCCCTCGGGAGGAGCTGACTGATAGTTGTAACTGGTCATGGGTTTGCACCAGTTGTTCTACCACCATGATAAGGAGTGATACTGCCCCCACCTCCAGTGAGTATACCCACTGCAGGTATCCCCTCCCTCATCCCCAACTGTACTCCACTCCAATTCTTCCTCCCCACCCCCTTCAGTGTCCTCTTTTTGGAACCTGAAATACAATAACCCTATAAAACCCTTTGAAAGTGACAATGGATTTTTAAAAAAGTACTGGAGATATAGGAAGAGTTAGAAATCTACACTGAGGAGATTACAAATTTATAGATAAAAATGCTAGGAAAGCTGAAAATAAGGGTCTAACTACCTAAGTATCTGACTGAGACAAGAGAAGTTGTGTATGGAGTGCTGACTAAAGCTGTGTTTACACTAGCACTTTTGTTGGTAAAACTTTTGTCGGTCAGAGATGTGAAAAAAACATAGCATTTAATCAAATAAGTTTTACTGCCAGAAGTGCCAGTGTGGACAGCACTATGTCAGGAGATGCTCTCACACTGACATAGCGACAGCCATTTGTTGCAGGTGGTTTAATTATGCTGATGGGAGAGCTCTCTCCCATGGGCATAGAGCAGCTACGTGGGAGACCTTACATTGGCGCAGCTGCAATGGTACCACTGTACCTGTAAGTTTGTAGTGTAAACATAGCGTTAAATGACTGAAGATGAAGTAAAGCAAGATACTATGTGCTAAGCAGCTAATTAGCAAGAGGAGAGAAATGAAAGCTGTTAACCGCTTTGCTACTTGCATTTAAAGGAGAAACCCTTCTAGATGGGGTAACAATAGGATAGAAGACTTTTTTGGACAAATCCATATATCCCATTCCCAATGAGGTACTACAGATGCCAAAGATTTGGACATGAAAAATACATGTAAAGGGAAAAATAAATGTAGAGGGGGAGCACTCCCATGACAATGGTGTGAAAGGATTAGAATTAAAGTGTAGCGACTGGAGGAAAGTACAGTGCAGCATACAGAGGTTGCATAGCAGCAAAGCAAGCAAGAGAGATAGAAAAAACAAAAGTTGCAAATTCCATATCATATGTGGAAGCTACTAGGAGGAAGAGGAAAGGAGATTCAGTAAGGAGAAAGATAAGCACACAACAGAATACATCAAAGGATATATAATCAGTGATACTGGGCAACTAGGAGAATACATAAGTATAGACAAAGGTTTATAGTATTTATGATTGAAGTAACAAACTGCACCTCAGAGATGGGGGGGAAAATGAAAATTATAATTAAAGCAGGAGAAAAGTACATACATGTTAGCAACTTACCAGTAGAAAAACTCCATACTTTCTTAGGTAAAGGAAATACTGAAGAATAAATAGAATGGTACTATTTACTGTTGGAATGCACCTAGACTGATAGCACTTGAATAGGAACTTAAAAAAAAATCCTTGATAAGGCTACTAAACCTGATATAATTTCCATATAAGAAACATGGTTAATAGGAAAGCTAGATTTTAGAATCCCAGGATCTGGCACCTATAGGCAAGACAGAAGTAGGAAGGTGAAGTGGAGTTTGTACACTCATTAAGGAACACTGAAATTATCTTAAATTAAGGTGAAGAAACTAAACATAGAGTATAATGCTATTGAGAGTCCAATCTTGAGAGTATATAATGTATACACTCCTGAGGGAAAACTGGAGATAGCTGAAGTTGCATAGGCCCGTATACTATATATGGAGACCTAAAGAGCCATAACCATTGTGGGGAAGTGGGGAAAAAAGGGTAAGAACAGCAAATGTTTAGAAAAGTTCATTGATTGAAAATTTAGTAATGCTGATGATGGTACCACCCACCCAGTGGAGCCAATGGAAATCTATCCTGTCTAGACCTGGGAATTGCATCAAGCAGCATAGCCAGCAAATGTAATGGGGAAGTTGATAAAGAATGAAAAGAGATCATTTCCCTGTATTTATAGCATATCCAGATAAAGGCAATGTTGAGGATGGAGGAAGACCCCTACTTGGAATATTAAAAAAGCAAATGCGGAACCATGAGGAAGCAAAAGTAATTAAAATATTAATAAACAATGTATAAGTGAGGACATTGAAGAGTTTAGTAGCAATATAACTAATGGAATCATGGTGGTAGTACAGTTAGCTATACCTAAGGTATCAAATCACCTAAAGATAGAAACCAAGTATCATGGTGGCATGAGGGAATGTAAAAAAAGTAATTAAAGAAAGGAATAAGGCATATAAGGAAGCAAACCCATCCCACCTTCCAACCGAATAGTGAGGACTTAATGAAATAGGGCACTTGTAAAAAGGGCTATTAAAAAGGCAAAAAAGAAAGCTGGAGAAAGTACTGTGATAAAATAAATACTAAAACATCAGAGATATATAGGCAGTTAAGGACAATGACTTGAATATGGAGTAAGCAATGCTATACCAGGACTTATTATAGAAGGCCAAGGGATAAAAAGCTCTAATCAAGAAAAAGTGGAAGCCTTAACAGAAGTATTCCACAATGTTAGTAATGGTGAAAATTAGAGTATAGAAATCTGCATGAGTAGGGGGAATCATTAAAGAAAATCATGAGAACTGGAAAAGGTGAGAGGAAGATATAGTATTAACTGAAAACTTCTGTATGAGGGAACTTCAAAAAGCTATAGCTAAAAGCAAAACTGCTGTACACCAGGATGGCATATGTAATGAAATGCTAAAATATCTGGATGAAGTCTGAAAATACTGATAAAACTGTACAACAGTATATGGGGAAAAGATGAGCTACCAATGGAGTGGAAACATGCGTTTGTAGTCCCAGTGTGGAAACCCCATAAACTGCAAACAAGTCTTGATACATACAGGCCAATTGTCTTTACATCATGTACGGGTAAAGCCATGGAAAGAATGTTGACTTGAAAGATTAACAACATATATAGAGAGAAATGTACTTATAGAGACCGTGCAAAGTGGGTTCAAGAGGGGAAAAAGTACAGTTGATTATACAGTAGAGTAGAGACAGAAACAAAAAATTATGAGAAATAAGTAGTTTTCCTAGATATTGAAAAAGCAAATGATGTGTTCTGGAAAGAGGACTTATTGCATAAATAGCATCTATGGACTTAAAAGGAAGACTGTATAGGTAAACAAAGGATTTCTTAAGTAAAATCTATGCAGGTCAGAGTAGGGAAAGCCTACTCTAGCATATATACAATCACAAATGATACTCCATAGGGGAATGTAATCAGCCCTACCTTATTCAATGTAATAATAAATGACCTCCAGAAAAGGATGAATGCAGGAATAGGCATTTCCTTGTTTGCAGATGACTGTGTCATATGGGCTAAAAAAAGGAACCAAGAAATAGCTGAGAAGTGAATAAATGAAGCACTTGGGAAAAGTGCAGAATAGAGAAATGGGGGATTTTGAGTTTGCAAAACTAAAGGAATAATAGCCACTAAAATGAAAATTACTCTATATGGACAGCAAATAGGTATAGTTAAAAGCTCACATTCCTAGCTGTGACATTTGATAGCAAACTAACATGGAAGGACCACATTGATTTTTACCTCTACATTTATCTGCAATATTTTCAATCTACTTAAAAGTATTTCTGGAACCTCCTGGGGCCTGGATAAGAAAGCAATGTAGAGTGGAGATCTAGTAATAGAATACACGCATAAGGAGTGCGCTGAAAAATTTCTTAACTGAAACAGGAGCAAGAGTTATTATGTATGTAGTACAACTAGGAGTGTCTGAGGATTATATCAAAAAGTATTGTTTGTTAACAGCTACTTAGTAGGGGAGAGGGAGAAAACCAGCCACTTGCTGCTGTATGGAGACACTTAAAGGTAGGACACTTCCAGATAGGATCCAAAAGGGCTATCAATCTTTGAGTTAAACCATATATTTTTCCCCCTGTGAGATGCTATAATTGTCAAAGGTTTGGACAAGAAACAGCCATTTGTAAGGGACCAATGGGGTGCAATAAATGTGGAGGAAATCACTCATATCAGAAATGTATAGAAGGAACAGTAATTCTGGGGGAAAGCACAATGCAGCATATAAAGGATGTACAGTACCAAAATTTGCTAGAAAAATTTTAATTTGTTTTTTTCATAAAGTATATGTGAAGACTACCAAAAAGTACCCATTGTAGAAAATGGAAAAAGAAAAACACACAAGTAAAAGAAAAAATATACGGGGCAGCAGAACACATCTCTGGTCGGAGAGGAGAATGAGAGGAATGGGAGATGATGTATTGCTTGTAGGGGAAGAGAAGTTTACAGCATTCATTATAGAAGTAATCAATTGCTCCTTGCAGATGTGGGGAGGGGGGACTGAAAGGATTAAAATCATAGCATAGCATGACAAAATATCTAAAGATCATAGAATCATAGGCCTGGCAGGGACCTTGAGAGGTCTTTTAGTTCAGTACCCTACACTCAAGGCAGCACACAAATCAGGGAAAATGGTGTGCTCAGCTGAATGGTGTGTTCAGCTGATTGTTCATTCCTAAGTGGAGTACTTTGCATTTTGTCCCTATTTAATTCAGACCATTTCTCCAGTTTTTCCAGATCATTTTGAATTTTAATCCTATTCTCCAAAGCATTTTCAAACGCTTCTAGCTTGGTATCATCCCCAATCTCTATGCTATTATCTAAATCATTTATGAAGATATTGAATAGGAGTGGACCCAGAACTGATCCTTGCAGGACCCCACTCAATATGCCTTTCAAGCTTGACTGTGAACCACTGATTACTATTTGGAAACAGTTTTCCAAGCAGTTATGCACCCACCTTATAGTAGTTCCACCTAGGTTATATTTCCCTAGTTTGTTTATGAGAAGGTCATGTGAGACGGTACCAAAAGCCTTACTAAAGTCCAAGATACACTGCATCTACCACTTCCCTCTATCCACATAGAAAGCTATCATATCTCTCATAGAAAGCTATTAGGTTGATATGACACAATTTGTTTCTTGACAAATCCATGCTGACTGTTACTTATCACTTTATTAACTTCTAGGTGTTTGCAAATTGATTTCTTGATTATTTGCTCCATTCTCTTTCCCAGTACTGAAGTTAAGCTGACTAGTGACTTTTCCAAGATAATTGCTAATGGCTCAGATATCTCCTCAGTCAGCTCCTTGAGTATTCTAAGATGTATTTCATCAGACTCTAGTGACTTGAAGATATCTAACTTGTCTAAGTAATTTTTAACCTGTTCTTTCCCAATTTTAGCCTCATTTTCACTGGCATTCACTACGTTAGATATCCAATTGCTACTAAACCTTTTTGGGTGAAAACTTAATCCAAATGTCTTATAGCACTTCTGCCATTTCCACATTTTCTTTTGTTCCTCTCCTCCCCCACTGAGTAACGGGCTTACCCTGTCCTTGCTCTTCCTCTTACTTCTAATATATTTATAGAATGTGTTCTTGTCACCTTTTATGTCTCTAGTTAGTTTACTCTTGTTTTGTGCCTTGGCCTTTCTAATTTTGTTCCTACATACTTGTGTTGTTTGTTTATATTCATCTTCTGTAACTTGACTTAGTTTCCACTTTTTGAGTTTCAGCTCGTTGAAAATCTCCTGGTTAAGCTAGACAATTTCTTGATAGATCACACTCACGCAATTTTAAATGAATATAGTTTAAATAACACGGTCTTAATGATCCTTAACAGGAAAGCACATAATTTAATAATTCATGGATAGGAATTTAAGAAAGCCATCTTTGAAATGGGGGAAAAAACCTGATAGTGAGGAGTGCAAGAAAGTTGGCTAATAAATAAACTTTTTGTTCAGTCTACCAGGATATGATACATTCCCAAGGGATTGAGAAGCTACAGGGGGTGGGTGAGTCTGTATATTTAGAAAAGAGGGACTTAGTTTTGTTGAAATGAATGTGCAGAAACGAAGTTTTGAATATAATGCTACTGAGATTCCTATGCAGAACAAAAACATTTGTATACAGATTTATAATGTTTATAATCCATGTAAAAGTAGGTTTTTATAACTAGAAACATTAATACTGTCAAAACTCAGTTATAATTTGTGAAGACTTTACTAGTCATAATAAGCAATGGGAAGTAAGAAAAATGACCTAAATAGTAAATGCTTAGAACAATTCATTGATATGCATAACCTAGTAATATTGAATACAGAATCATCTACTAAATTTAATTCAACAGAGGAATCCTTTTCTGTTTTGGATCTGGGAATTGCAACAAATAGTATAGCTAGTAACTGCAGCTGAGAAATTCATAAAGAAGACAGAATGGGAAGTGATCACTTCCGGAGGCTTATTGTGTACTAAGGCCAAGGAAATGTGAAAAACACATAGAGTTCCTAGTTGGAATTTTTGAAAAGCTGATTGGGGTCTTTTCAAGATTAAATGTGATGAATACTTATGCATTAGCTGTACAAGGGACAACCTAGGAGAATTTTATAACAACATAATAAAAAGAATTAGAGCAGTAGTTGATCTGACCATCTGCAAAACATCAAATGGCCCCCGATTTAGAATTCCATTTCCCTGGTGGAATGAGGATTGCAAATTAGCAATCAAGGAAAGAAATAAGTCATACAAGCAAGCAAAACACACATAATGAATAGTAAAGACTTAATGAATTGTAAAAGATGTAAGGCGGTGGCATGAGGTATTTTCAAAATGACCAGAAACAGTTGAAATTTCTGTGGGAAATTGAACAAAGATTCAAAGTTTTCAGAAATATATAAAAAGCAAATTTGAAGAATGAATGGAATTCAAAATAAAAGTAAATGTATACCTGGTCTTACTGTAAACAATAAAATTGTGGTCTCAAATTGAGGAAAGGCAGGCATTTTAGCAAAAGAATTTCAAAAGGTCAATAGTGATATGAATCAAAACAATGAGTTTTGTTTTTTAAAAAGGAGGTTTACTGAGGTTAACTGTGAGCTATTAAATGGCTTGAGAGAACATACCAATGTGTTAAACAAAAATTTTAGCATGCAGGAGCTTATTGTAGCTATTCGAAAAAGGAAAAATACAGCTCCTGGTAAAAATAATATAAGTAATTAAATTCTTCATTTCCTCTGCTTGTCAGAAGGGAGTCTAAAGATTGTGTTGTAGTCATATAATAATGATATATGGGGAAAAGGACTGCGTGAATGAAATAGAATGGAAACAAGCAGTGGTGGAAATCAGGCAAAGTATATACAAGACCTGAAGCTTATAGGCCTATTGTCTTCCCAGCATGTGTGAGGAAAATCATGGAAAAATGATAAATGTAAGACTAGTGGAATATCTGGAGAAAAATGGTATTATAACTGAGGTACAAAGAAAAGTAAGGTGCACAGTTGACCATATAGTGAGACTGAATCAAGTTGCCAAAAAAGAAAAAGAGAGAGACAGAGAGACAAAACTTGATAAGTCTTTCTGAACATTGAAAAAGCACATGACATGCTATGGAGGGAAGGCCTGCTGTGGAAACTAGCCAAAATTAATAAAAGGGAGAATGTTTTGGTGGATAAGTGACATTTTAAGTGACTGAACTATGTAAGTCAAAGTGGGAACAGCTTTATCAAAAACCTTCAGACTTACAAATGGAATTCCCCAAGACAATATTATTAGCTCTACTTTATTTTCCATTATGATAAATGACCTCCTAGAAGGTCTGTAGACTGGAATTGATATTTCCTTTTTCACAGAAGACTGCTATATAGATTAAGTATAAAAGACAAATGAGGTGCTCCAGAGAATTTTCAAGTGGGGAGGTGATTGGGGATTTAAATTCTAACTTGCAAAAACAATGGGAATGCTTTTAACCAAGAAGAAAATTAGAGAAGAATATTATTTCTTTATAGGGAAAAATTCAGATAAACATTTGAACTATGTTCCTAGGCAAAGTGTTTGATAAATTAACTTGGAAATGTCACACAGATAATATCACAAGTGTAAAAATAGGACAAACTTACTTTAAAATGTAGCTGGAAACAAATGCGGTGCAAATAAGAAGGAATAGATGAAGTATAGAGCATTTATAAAACCAATGCCAAGCTTTGGTTCAGCCTCAAAAACAACTCTTAGAAACTTGGAACTTGTCCAGACCCAAGCTCTGTGAGTGGTATGTGGCGTAATGATAACACCAGTGTGTGGTGCTGCAAATAGCCTCCGGAGAAGCACCTATAAATCTAAGGATGAAACTACTAAATCTAATCTTTTGCAAAGGTAAAAAAGAAGTTATGAAAAGTGAAGTACCATATTTAAGAAGACTGTTGGGAACTTACCAGACAGAATTATATGGATTGCTACAGATTCCTCATACTATCAGAGTAAAGGATAAAGGAGATATGTAAAAAAGAAAAATTGAGAAAACTAAAAATTTTGTCTTGGGAAATCAAATTACAGTTGGACAGTTATTTCCCCTGTTGTGGATTTGGAATTGTATGAAAAAACAAGGGAAGGAAAAAACCTTGCATTATGACTAAAGCTAAGATTTTGGCATGGGTATTTTTATTGAAAGTCACAGACAGGATG
Organism: Emydura macquarii macquarii; assembly: GCF_026122565.2. Classification (NCBI taxonomy): domain Eukaryota; kingdom Metazoa; phylum Chordata; order Testudines; family Chelidae; genus Emydura; species Emydura macquarii. The sequence continues at coordinate 8,095,253 of NW_027130455.1, forward strand.
TGGGCAATAAACAATAAATCACGGAAATGTGTACACACAGGAATGCAGTTTTCAGTGCATCAATACATAAGCTTTTAAATTGCCTATTAAACCGTATATAATTTTGACTACTGACAAGATTGTTAGAGTGTAAAATGACCATTTACAAACAGTTAGAGCTTTCCATGATTTCTGAAACAGCATGTTGTACATCGCCAGTTAGCCATCTTTGACCGAGCATCTGTCATCTCACAAGATATACTTTATAAAACAAAAATGATCTCTTTCAGTCCACACTTGTTAAGTGGCACCAATAAACACCTTGGAGCTATGACAGCCAGACTTGGAAATTGATCTTTTAAGTTGCGCCAAAATTCCACAATGTCAAGGTACTTAGTTTCAGAAACTAAAACTTGGCTTTTGCCAACTCATTGTCTTCAAACAGGCAATCGACTCAAATACATTTAGTGATGCAAGCTCAAGAAGTTTGGCCTGATTGGGATCAAACACTTGGCAGGCTTTAATAAAACTGACAGTGGATTGACAAAACTATTCAGAACCAGTCATGTAGACTTCAATTTATTGCTGTTTTTGCAAAGGGCTTTCTTAGCTAACAGGTTGTCAGTTGTGCCACAGAAGGACTTTGCTCAACTGGCAAGATTGGCCAAATCATTCGCCATCTTATATGATCTGATTTCTGTTTTTTTGTAAACAGAGAGAGTTGCCATTATTCTTAGTGCAAACGCTTCTATTGCTGCAATATCTGCTTTTATTTCTGTTGATTTACTTAAAGTGACCACATCTTCAACAGATGAACTGCAGCTTTGCTCCCCCTCCTCAAAAAAATCCACATAATCCTGCAGGTGGCTGGTATGTAAATAGACAGCTTCAAACCAGCTGTTTCCACCATGTGATTACAGGTGAAGATGGAATTGCAGGCACTTTCCCTTTTTCCTGCAATGATTGATGGAACCGTGTTTTGCGGGCAGGGTAGGTAGTGAATGCAAGTTGTACGGCAATGACAAATTCATTTACTTTTCTAAATGTTTTTCTCCAGGTACTGCCCATTAAGTTGAGAAGATATGCAATGCATGTCACATGCATTGCATTAAAAAAAAAATGCTTTAAGATTTCATTCACATTTGCAGCATTGTCAGTGACAAAAGCAGTGACTTTATCAAAAGAATTCCATACTTCTGAACTGTTTCCACCACTGTGTGACTCAGTTTTAAAGTTAACAGTCTCCAAACATACACATACTATTAGCAAATACTTCAATTCCAAATTCCCTTCCCTTTGTCAGCATGAAATGTCTATAAAACACAAACGGCCTCACCTCAGTTCCAGGAAAAATCATGGGAAATCCTGTCATGCAGCAGGTTCTCAAGGAATCCATTTTTAGGCACTTGGAAGAGAGGAAGGTTATCAAGAACAGTTAGCATGGATTCACCAAGGGCAAGTCATGCATGACCAACCTAATTGCTTTCTGTGATAAGATGACTAGCTCTGTGGATGTGGGGAAAGCAGTGGACATGATATAGCTTCAGCAAAACTTTTGATATGGTCTCCCACAGTATTCTTATCAGCATTAAAGAAGTATGGGTTGGTTGGATGAATGGACTATAAGGTGGATAGAAAGCTGGCTATATTATCAGGCTCAACAGTTAGTGATCAACGGCTCGATGTCTAGTTAGCAGCTGGTAACAAGTAGAGTGCCCCAGGGGTCGGTCTTGGGGCCAGTTTTGTTCAACATCTTCATTAATGATCTGGAGGATCAGGTAGATTGCACCCTCAGCAAGTTTGCAGATGACACTAAGCTAGGGGGAGTGGTAGATACGCTGGAGGGTAGGGATAGGGTACAGTGTGACCTAGACAAATTAGAAGACTGGGCCAAAAGAAATCTGATGAGGTTCAACAAGGACAAGTGCAGAGTCTGCACTTAGGACAGAAGAATCCCATGCACAGCTACAGACTGGGGACCGACTGGCTAGACAGCAATTTGGCAGAAAAGGACCTAGGGGTTACAGTGGACAAGAAGCTGAATATGAGTCAATAGTGTGCCCTTATTGCCAAGAAAGCTAACGGCATATTGGGCTGCATTAGTAGGAGCATTGCCAGCAGATCAAGGCAATTGATTATTCCCCTCTATTTGGCATTGGTGAGGCCTCATTCAGAGTACTGTATCCTGTTTTGGGCCCCCCACTACAGAAAGAATGTGGATAAATTGCAAAGAGTCCAGCGGAAGGCAACAAAAATGATTAGGGGGCTGGAGCACATGACTTATAAGGAGAAGCTGAGGGAACTAGGCTTGCTTAGCCTGCACAAGAGAAGAAAGAGGTGGAATTTGATAGCAGTCTTTAACCACCTGAAATGGGGTTCCAGGGAGGATGGAACTAGGCTGTTCTCAGTGGTGGCAGATGACAGAACTAGGAGCAATGGTTTCAAGTTGCAGTGCTGGAGGTCTAGGTTGGATATTAGGAAAAACATTTTCACTAGGAGGGTGGTGAAGCACTAGAACGGGTTACCTAGGGAGGTGATGGAATCTCCATCCTTAGAGGTTTTTAATGTGTGGCTTGACAAAGCCCTGGCTGGGATGATTTAGATGGGGTTGGTCCTGCTTTGCACAGGGGGTTGGACTAAATGACCTCCTGAGGTCCCTTCCAAACCTAATCTTCTATGATTCTATAAGTCTACTTCTTCCTTTTTTTTTTTTTTTTTTTTGTTTTGTTTGTTTTTGGATGTGTTTAATTAGGGGAAGTCCTCCAGAAAGGATTGACTTAATCAGCAGCCAAAGGTCCCTGCTTTGGCTGCTTCTGCAGTTGCTCTTACTAAGTGGAGTCTGGATGGTTCCTCACTGCAGTTTTGGGGAATGCACCAAATGGATCCTAGTTTCCCCAGAGGTGTCTCACCTCTACAACTAGTCCTGGGTCCCAGAATACATTCAAAGTTCTGAGCCACATGAATCTTGGGGCCATTCAATGGCATTGTGAACTCTTTCCAAAAAACCTTTAAACAAAAGTCATTGCCTATCAACAAAACAGGGTAGTACTGGTCCCAGAGTAAGCCAGGTGTAATTGGAGTGGGGGGATGATCCTTGAGAAGAACTCTACTTTCCTTCTCCTGAAAAAATGCTAGTTCTTTTTATCACACTTCTTATAGGAGAAGTTAGTTCCATACTGATCATTGCACTTGGCTGAGAAGTCACAGGAGATGGAGTCCGCATGTGCTTCTTTTGGCAGGGTTCGGCAAACCTGCTTGCCCTGCAGCTCCTGCACAGCATCCTTGCATAGGAAGGCTACTAGCCAGCCTCAAACCAGTGGATCTGCTGAACCTGCATCAGCAACCTGAGCTTTTCACCCACCTGTACCCCAGGCAAAGTTTGGGTTGTTATCCACTTTACTGCAGAAGGAGTTGAGGTTGTGTCCTTGTGCAATAGCCTGTATGGGGCTGAAGCTCTTAGTTAGGCCTTGGAATTACATAGGCCAGCAAATCTTTGGAGGTAAACAGGCTAATTAGGCCTGGGAAGGATGAAGGATGGGCTGCTTAGGATTTAAGCATAAAAAAGGAGGTGGGGCAGCTGTTCCTCCCTCCCCATTTTTAATACTACCAGGCCATGTTGCTTTATTTGTGGATTAAAATTCATGAGGTATGCTGAGTTAGGGGAGTTTTCCTGTGAACTGAGTGTTTGGGGCTTGCCTGCAAACTGATGGTTATTAATATTTCATTGTGCATTGAAGGCACCAGATGTTCAGCAATATACATGTTTTATAAATTAAACTTGAACAGTGTGTTTTTCTAAATGACTATGCATTTTCTGATCTCCTTAAATCTTAGTGGTGTTTTTGTTCTTCAGCATCCTCATTATGACATGCTCTCCACTTTATATATCCTTTCTAAATAGCTTGCTTCCTGCAGCTCAGCAGTTATAAATAAATAGAGAATAATTTATTAAGGAAGTAATTGGGCTTATAGATTTTTTGGAACTCTCTTCACTGAAAAATATATTATGAGGTCAAATCTATGCTCTAGAATTATATTATAGGAAACTGGTCACGAGTCCAAATTTTGAGATAAAGAAGCTGGTGCTGCTAGGTAAGATGTTTCAGTTAAAGGGTCTGTCCCATTCAAAGTTCTGAAGATTTTCTACCCTCATTTCCTTTACATATATTGCAGGATCAAATAGGTATTTAAAGGATTAAATTAGCTTGGCTAAAGAAAATATATGGTTTGCAGTTAGCAGTCGGAAGACCTTTGAAAGATGGTATGCTTGTTTAGAATACTGGGCTTGGAATGTGGCTTACTTGGAGAAACTGGATCTGAAAGGTATCATGGCCCAAAAATGTTTCTGTGAATTCATTTAAGTTGTTACAAAAATAATTCTGAGCTGATTTTAGGTATGAGTGGTGTCATTTGCCAATGGTGAAGAATGGCAGAGTTGCTTTCTTATTACATTGAAGAAGAAACTTTTATTATAGGCTTGCCAAGCCACTCAGTTGACTGTTGTTTATCTGGCCGTGGTCAAATATTGTAAAATATTCCAACAAGAATGTCCTGGAGTAGGTGGCTTACCTTTCTGATTGCCTCACAGAGCCATCTGTTAGCAGGCCTACTGTGATGGGGTCTACAAACCCCACACTGATGAGCTAACGTGGGCTCAGGTGGCTCCATTCTGTCGCCCATCTGAAAAATGTCAGGCTTGGAGGGAGGAGCTTAAGAAGAAGAAACCCAGCTCAGTTGATGGCATACTCCAGAGATTTTCAACCGGGGGTACGTGTGCCCCTGGTGGTACATCAGAGTACTGCATGGGGTATACAATGGAATCAGGCGGCTGCAGCCCACCTCCCGACTGGAAGCAAGGACCCGGCAGGAGGCAGACAGTCGCCTACCAAGGGGGCTCCTGGGTGCCGGCCTGCGGGGGGGCACCGGGTCACGACACGCAGCTGGAAGCTTCCTGCACCCCCTGTCCCTGCTGCGTGTCATGAAGGGCCAGCCGGGCACCCCCTTCAGGCTGGGGGATGAGGCCGCCCCGTCCAAGCTGGCGCTGGGCTGCGGGGCTGGAGAAGGAGAGCCAGGCATCACACAGCAGGTAAGTGCAGAGGGCGGGAACGGCGGGTAAGTGCAGGAGAAGTCGATGAAGACTGGCCAGAGACGGAGGGGCGGAGCCCGGCCAGAGCCAGGTACCAGTGCAGGAGGGGTGGCAGGTAAGTGTAGTGGGGCCAGTAGGTAAGCGCAGGGGTATGGTCTGGCACCGCAGAGCGGGTAAGTGCAAGGGCAGGGTGTGGTGGAGCCCGGCCAGAGTCAGGGGGCGGCAGAGCCCAGCCAGAGCCGGGCATTGTGTGGCGGGTAAGTGCAGGGGGCTCAGAGGGCAAGAGCAGAGGGGGGAGGGCTGCAGAGCCCAGCCAGAGCCGGCTCTGCCACCTTCCACAGATGCAGGTAAGCGGCATGTTCCCCCCTCCAAGCAGGTACAGACCCATCCCTGGCAGCTGGAGAGTGGCGCCCTCTTGTGGGAGCTGGGGACCCCTCCTGTCCTGCACGGGGGGCGGGCGGTTGGCGTGTGAAGCCTGAGTGGGGTGTGCCAAAATGCTGGCTTGGCCCCTGGGTGCTGGAGACCCAGCCAGGGTATGCCACTGTAGCTGGGCAAGGGGCCCACACAATGTGTTTTGCCCTGGGCCCCACCCCCGCCTAGGGACGGCCCTGTGCAAAAAGACTCTGAAGTGCAAAAGTAAAAAAAATAAAATAGAAAATGGTCTTGAATGTATTATTATACAAGGCCATTATGCCTTTTATGGCAACCATGGTAACATCAGCTTGAGTGAAAACCATGAAGAGGTAGTTCAGGTGAAACCTTGAGACCATATGGGTACAGTTTCTGAAAAAGGTTGAAAACCCCTAGCATACTAGAAGAGCAGGTCTTCAGCACTCAGCTCCTGAAGAGAGGACTGACTGTGTCAACCCATTGCATTTATCTTGCTTGCTAGTACTTCCTCATTGATGCTGTTAAGAACTCCCGTCCTTGTTCCAGTTGTTCCCCAGCGGTGCCTTCTTACCCATCCCTTGCCAGATTTGGGGACCTCATGTAGATTTATCCAGTTTTTCAAGCCTTCAGATAATGGCTGGACCAACCTCTTAAAGATTAAAGAGGGGCTGTAATGCCAAAATGTTTGCTAGGGTCAGGCCTATGATGACCTTTTTGAGGGAGTGGGCGGGGTTAATTACCAATTGCTTCTCTAGATTGTTCAAAATTCACACTCTTACATTTTTTTACTCCATGGGGTCCCTGGAGGAGCCATTTTCCTGGCATATTGGCTGCATGTTAGTAACTATTTTACCAAGGCACCATTTTAACCAGGGGCGTAGTCAGAACTGATTTTTTGGCAGGGCCTCTGGTTGACATGGGTGGGCATAAGCCTTGTGTCACAAGCGAAACAGCCGTGCTAGCTACACTAATATGAACATGGCTATAGTTAGTTTACGATACACCAGATACTGTAGATTTGTAGATAAACAGTCTGCAAAAGTTCTCATACATCATAGATGATACTTTAAATATTTAAATTATTATTAATGACTTAAAGCACTCAGCAAAACCAAATTGTGATGCTCAAACATATAACTTTTAAACTTGACACGGCAATTTCACTAGAAAGCACATCAACTCAACGACTTAAGGGTAGATTTTAAAAAAATAGAATACAAAATATTCAGGGTATTAGCTAAACCAGATTCTTTCAGAGATTTATGAAATAATTCAATAGCTCCCTGCCTTAATAATTTGTGACAATAAACCTTTGAAGCCGTCTCCCTTCCCTAAAGAATGAGGTGCTGGGGCTTGCTGTTGAATACAGCAATAATGCTGTCAGAGTCCAATGAATCGCACAGTTCCCTTTCGAATGATAAGTGACAGGTGATCGAGGCAGCTGGTGAGCATTGATGCCCTTGTTGCTGTCTTGAGCCTGTTTGTTGTAGAGAAGAGCCTTTCCACAGTGCAAGTTGTCATTGGAAGAGTGAGAGTGCTCTTAAAACAGCGCTGACATTAGGGAAAATGTCCAAATTGCAGTTGTCTAGCACTTTGATGAGAGAACCACAGTTCTTACCTTCAGCTAGTTTGATTGCTGTGTAAACACAATAAATTCAACCTCCTCCACAGTGATGCTGTGCAAACTGCATGGAGGCTGAAGACTTTCTCTTTAGCCGAAGGTCTCAGACATTGGCATAAAAGCAGCAAAAACTTTCATTATACCATAGATATTGTCCTGAAAACGGTAATTTGATTCAATGATCTGACAGTCTAATATCTTGTTCCACAAAGGTCTCAAATCAGCATTGCAATGAACGCTGAAAGAATTTCCCAAAGTAGACAGCTATTTTATTAGGTAGCTTTCTCTTTCAAGAGGAAGATACATACCACTTTTCAATACCATACTTTTGCATGAGCTCTTCTGTTAATTTGAGAACTTTGTCAAAGTCATTTGATGTATTTGTCCCGAAATTGTGCAAAGCTTCGCTTTAGACATTCTATCAGATTAATACAGATCAATAACGTGGCACTTTGCAATCCTTTTGTAGCAAGGATGCAGCTGTTTTTGTATTTCCAAAAACAAGACAGCTTGTAGGCCCATGACATAAAACAGTGTAAAGATTTCAGGATTTCAGAAAAAGTAGTGACACAGGGACATACTTTAGATGCTGTGCAGAGAACCAGATGGGAGTTATAATGCATATAAACAGCTTGGTGAAACGTGCATTTTAAAATGACATGAACTCCTCCTTTGTTTCTGGACATCACTGATGCTCCATCAAAACTGAAGTCAACACACAGTTCGGGATCTAATTCAAGCACTTTGAGTACTTTCATAATCTTTTCTGAAATTTGTTTGCAGTCATGTCAGCAATGTATGTATGTATGTATGTATGTATGTATCTGATGCACACTGCAACGAGCTTGCATTTTGACAAATCTTTACATTCATCACCCAGAATTGAATAGTATGTGTCAAGGGCTTCATGTAGCTCATTTTGATTTTGTGTGACAGTAGTGAAGCCGCAGATTCCAAAAGCTCATTTTGAATATCTGGGCTCATGAGAATTGTATTCTTAGGGAGTTTTTTGAGATGAGATTGTATTTCTCTGTCGTATTTGCTTAGGAGTTTAAAGAATTCTAAAAGGTTTCCTTTATTTAGGGCTTCATCACTCTAATCACCATTCCTTTATTTAGAGCTTCATCGCTGTAATTACCATTTCAGTCAAAATATCCCACCAGTTGTGAAACTGGGCGTTTCCTTTAATTCATTTAACTATTCTTTCTCTTTGCTCTGCAGAGTGATGGATTGTAACCATCACTTCATGACTGCTTTCTTTGAGCTCCTGCAGATGCTTTTTCAGATCAGGGTGTTTAATTCTCTGTCTTAAAGCGGACAGACTGACTCTCAAATGCAGAGGTTTCAATTCAGAATAGATTTTGTAGTATCCTTCTACCAACTGGGTTTCTATTAAAGGTCTAATGAAGTTGATATCACACCCAACTACGGATAGTACTTTACATAAACATAAATTTATATGGGGATTGTGGTCAACTTCATAGAGATAATTAACAACTAATTTAGAACGCCAGCTATGCAGACGTATACAGGAGTTGTTAACTACAACAAGGGCAGATGAGTTAACATCAATTAAGTTTATCCTATAATGTCACTTCCCAGCCACTGAATTTAAGCATACATACAATTTTTCCAAGATGTCAGACTCATAGCTAACACCAAGTCCCTTCCATATAAGAATTTAACAAAACCGTATTCCATAGGTATTGATCTTCATAAACCCATTTTGCTGTGTCTATTGAGATCTCAATCATCTAGTCCAACCCCTTGTTCAAAGCAGGACCTACCCCAACTAAATCAACCTAGCCAGGGATTTGTCAAGCCACATCTTAAAAACCTCTAAGGATGGAGATTCCATCACCTCCCTAGGTAACCCATTCCAGTGCTTCACCACCCTCCTAGTGAACAAGTTTTTTCTAATATCCAATTTAGACCTCCCCCACTGCAACTTGAGAGCATTACTCCTAGTTCTCTCATCTGCTACCACTGAGAAGAGCCTACCCCATCCTCCCTGGAACCCGCTTTCAGGTAGTTAAAGACTGCTATCAAATTCCCCCTCTTTCTTCTCTTCTGCAGGCTAAACAAGCTTAGTTCTCTCAGCCTCTCCTCCTAAATCATGTGCTCCAGCCCCTAACCATTTTCATTGCCCTCCGCTAGACTCTCTCCAATTTGTTTACATCCTTTCTCTGGTGGGGGCCCAAAACTGGACACAATACTCCAAATGTGGCCTCACCAATGCCGAATAGAGGAGAATAATCACTTCCCTCGATCTTCTGGCAATGCTCCTACTAATGCAGCCCAATATGCCGTTAACCTTCTTGGCAATAAGGGCACCCTGTTGACTCATGTCCAGCTTCTTGCCCACTGTAACCCCTAGGTCCTTTTCTGCCAAATTGCTGTCTAGCCAGTCGGTCCCCAGTCTGTAGCTGTGCATGGGATTCTTCTGTCATAAGTACAGGACTCTGCAGGGCCCAAGCACAATTTTTTTGGGCCCAGTACAAACTTGTAATGTGGGCCCCTCCCACACACATACTCATGACTCCAGGCCCCAGTAAAGTGTACCCTTTCCCTCCCCCCCACATGTGGGGGCCCTGAGACTCTGCACTTGTCCTTGTTGAACCTCATCAGATTTCTTTTGGCCCAATCCTTTAATTCATCTAAGTCAGTCTACCATTCCCCCCAGTTTAGTGTTATCTGCAAACTTCACCCCATCCTCCAGATCATTAATGAAGATGTTGAACAAAACTGGCCCCAGGACCGACCTCTGGGGCACTCCGCTTGTAACCGGCTGCCAACTAGACACTGAGTCATTGATCACTACCTGTTGAGCCCGATGATCTAGCCAGCTTTCTGTCCCTCTTATAGTTTATTCATCCAGCCAATACTTCTTTAACTTGCTGATAAGAATACCGTGGGAGACTGTACCAAAAACTTTGCTAAAGTCAAGGTATGTCATGTCTATCACTTTTCCCACATCCACAGAGTCAGTCATCTCATCATAGAAGGCAATCAGGTTGGTCAGACATGGCTTGCCTTTGGTGAATCTGTGCTATCTGTTCCTGATCACCTTCCCTCTTCCAAGTGCCTCAAAATGGATTCCTTGAGGACCTGCTCCATGATTTTTAGAGTGCCTGAGGTGAGACTGACCGGTCTGTAATTCCCTGGTTCCTCCTCCTTCCCTTTTTTGAAGATGGGCACTCTATTTGCCTTTTTCAATCGACTGGGACCAGCCCCAGTCGCCACAAATTTTCAAAGATAATGGCTGTGCAGCCAACTCCATCAGCACCCTCAAGATACATTACAGCCGGCCCCATGGACTTGTGCATATCCAGCTTTTCTAAATAGTCCTGAATCTGTTCTTACAGCACTGAGGGCTGCTCACCTCCTCCCTATTCTGTGCTGCCCAGTGCAGTGGTCTGGGAGCTGACCTTGTCTATAATGGCAGAGGCAAAAAGAGCATTGAGTGCTTCAACTTTTTCCATATCATCTGTCACTAGGTTGCCTCCCCCATTCTGTAAGTGGCCCACACTTTCCCTGACTTCCTTCTTGTTACTAACAAACCTGTAGAAATGCCATGGTTCTATGATTCTGACTCACTACAGCTTCCATCCCCCCTTCGATAATTGCCAGCTGCAGCACAAACAGCTGTTTTATCCTTCTCCCTCCTTCTACAATCCATGCAGTGCGGCTGTGTTCTCTGAAAATCCCTCAGTGAAATCTTAGCTCCACTCTCTGTTGGTCATGAGAACGGCCCTTGTATCCCAAAATCACTCCAAAATAATTTACTTGTTGGGAGCACAGCTGGGTTTTCTTTGGGCTTACCTTAAACGGAATCTGCCAAATTGCTGTCTAGTCCAATACTCCAGATTCTCTTTCCTGGTCTGAGCACAAATCAGGATGTCATCAATATAAAAAAATTACACTGTCTCTTTTGGGCCTTCCTGCCCACATCTTGACTACCTTGGCAAGACAAATAATAGGAGCATTGTTCCAGCCCATGGGGACCCTAGCAAAACACAACGGCTTCCCATGAAAGGTAAAAGCAAATTTGTAATAGCTGTCCCAGTGTAAAGGGATAGCAAAGAAAGCATTGGCCGAATCCAAAACTGAAAAACACTGGGCCCCTCCTGCAAAGGAGGCCATCCCCTCCTTATACTTAGCTACTATTGGGGCCATCAGCTGTGTCATCCAATTAAGGGGCAAAAAATCCACCAAAGGCCCCAAGTCCTGCTGTCTCCTTTAAGAAGTGGCCACAGAGCAGCATTATTGGGCTTATCTGTTTTACCAAAACTCCTTGGCCCAAAAGCCTATCAAGTGCTTCTTTCAGGCTGGCTTCTGCCTCCTTTGGATACCTATACTGCTTCTGGGGTGGCATGGGTGCTGGGTAGTATAGGCCGGGGAAGGCTTAGCCTTCCCAAACAGCCAGGCTTGGCCCTGCCTCCTCCTGCTGCATCACCGGTGCTGCAGCAGACAGCAGCTTCCCGTTCCCGCTCTCAGGCTGTCCCAAACGTGGTGGGATGGGAGGGGGGCAAGCCACCCAATGGTCCGGGCCACCTGCTTGGACCGCCCAGCTGGTGCTCTGGGAGTGGCTGGGGGCACCCGATGGGGAATCAGGGCAGCTGGAGCAGCTGGGTGCTGGGGCCGCCCGGCGTGGACTCCATCCAGCCAGTGCTCCAGGGAGGTTGGGGCTGCCGGCATGCGTGGCCAGGGCCATGCACAGCTCAGGCTACCCAGCCGGTATTCTGGGGTGGTCGGGGCCAAGCGCAGCTTGGACCACCCAGCTGGTTCTCCGGGGAGGCTGGGGCAGCCAGCGGGTGTGACGGGGGCCACACCCAGCTCTGGCCTCCCGAGTGATGCTCCGGGAAGGCTGGGGCCATGCGCAGCTCAGGCCACCCGGCAAGAAATTGGGGCAGTTGGAGCCGCCAGGTGCTGGGGCCGTCTGGCGGGGACTCTGCCCGGCTGGTGCTCTGGGGCCACGCATGGCTCGGCTGGGGCTGCTGGGGCCACTTGACACTGGGGCCGCCCTGTTGGGACTCAGCTAGGGGTGGCCCAGGCCTGGCTCTGGAGTTGGGTGGTGCTCCTCCAGGGGGGCAGCTCCAGGCATGGGAGAGTGGCGTGGCCTCTAGCCTAGGCTCCCCTAATGGGCAGTTCACCCGGCGCCCATGTGGCGTTGGGGATCAGGGCCCATAACTAGGATTTCTGCCTCAATTTTACCACATTCTATCTTATTTTTGGTCCACACCTAGTGTTTTTCTGGAATTTCTAGGATTCTGGCGGCCAGGTAGGCCACTCCAATTCCTCAGATGCCCTAAGGGCTCCTATTCGGTATCTCGCTGAAGTCTCCACAGGCTCCCATGGTATGACAGGAGGCATTTCCCGCAGAACCCTGTTAGCAAAATCAAGCAGCACTCTCAATTTCCTCAAATTCTCTATTCCTAGAATTCCTCCACCCCCAAAGCCATTGAACCAAATTGTCCTTTTATTTCTCCTCTTCCCTACCCGATACAGAATGTTTCTGCAAAAGGGAACAACACTCTGTGCCTCATTAAACCCCTGTGAGGTTTTAATGCCAGTCGGGGGTTCAGACAAGTTCTCATTCTAGGAACTAATCAAGGAATAGGTGGCACAACAAATTCTACCCTAAAGCCCCTCCTTCAAACTCCACATAAACCATCAACCTCTCCTTTGGCCCTAAAATAAACAATATTCTTTGGACCCAACCTTTCTTTCGTTAATTTACTTCTTTTCTTAAAACTGCTTTCCAGGCAGTAGTTAGGATTAGTAGCGAAGTAAACTTTCCTGTTGCTTGGCAACCTTATCTTCAAGGGCAGTAAAATGCTTTCAGCTGTGGCATTAACCCTTAACTTTTCAAAACAAAAACACAAGAAAAAAAGGAGCAGAGAAGGGGGGTGGGGAAGAGAGAGAGAGAAGAAGAAGCAGCAGAGGGAGAGGAAAACCGATGGCAACGACTAATCCAGAAGTGGGGCTCTGTGGGCCAAAGCATCTGGGAACACGTACTTCTAGCCTCTATCCTGGCTCCGAGAGGAGAGTGGGAGTTGCCGCCACCGGGGATGCCAGCTATCCTTGCCAGTCATCCCAAGACTAGACTCCGGTTCAACGGACAAACTAATTTCCCTGCTGACATCGCCTGGTCAGGGGTGAAGGGTGTGACCTCTACCCGTTCTTCCCCTCCTTGGTTTCCCCCTCGGGGACCAGTCTTCCTCACCGTGCGGGTATGGGTGTGGGTGTCTGCAACTCTTCTAGCGTTTCAATCAAGGGGCCATACCGGGACTGCCCAGAAGAGCCCAAAGGAAAAGGCTGGGGATTAACCCTCTCATACTCATAATGAGAAGGATACGAGTCGAGATCCTCCTCTGACCAGCCCCCTTCCTAGACTACAACTTTCTCTAATTGTAGCCACTATTCCCTTCTGCTCTCCTCACATGGTCGGAGAGCACAACTTTGTCTCTTACATTCTCCGTGATCTTCCTGGGTCTTATCCTGAGAATTCTTCAGTAAGGCCATAACAATTCCTTCACTCTCCTTTGTCTGCTGTTTCAGTCCAGACCCTTCCTGCTCCAGCTTCTCACTCACTCACTGTCTCTCTCACACACTTGCTTTTGCATTCCCGCTATCTGAGCCCAGAGGGTGTCTGACTTAGCCTTCAAGCTGGATGTCTCTTTGTCTTTCTCAATTTTATGTTTCTTTAAGTCCTTTATTTCTGCTTTAACTGATCTCTCTCTTTACCTACTACCATCGTTACTATCTGCTTATGGAGCTGCAAGAACGCCCCAGAGTTGGTCAAGCTCCCAGGTTTCCAGAGACCATTACCATGCTTCTGTACAAAATCAATAAAGCTTTTTCCCAAAACCATATCTAACTTCTCTATCTTTCCAGATGTTTCCTTTTCTTTGGACATAATTCCTCACTCAATCAGGCCGCCGGCCTGAGCTCTAAGTCCCAGTAATGGAATTTATTCTTAAATTGACTCGTGAGCAACAACACAAGAACTGTACAGTTACCTCACCTCACTGTCCTCTGTCTTCTATTGCAGGGGTGTCAAACTCATTTGCTGTGGCAGGCCAGATTTGAATTAAATGTACTTCAAGTGGGACATACATACCATAAATTGAAATACTAGGCACAACCATTTTTATGTAGTATTATATTTTATTTGCTAGATATCAGCGATATAAAAACTGCAGTAAATTCACTCCTACAACCACTACTATTTTACGATTAAAAGAATCGATCAATGATTAAGAATTATAGTACTGCGCGATGCCCCAAGACCACACTCTCCCTCTCCCGGCTTTTTGGAGTGCTGTGTCTTGTGCACACAGCACTCCACGCACTGCCTCCAGAGATCTCCTGGCAGTGCATACTGCTGCGACATCTCGCGGCGTTGTATCCTCTGGAGGCAGCGTGCAACACCGCCAGAGAGTACAACACTGCGAGATGTCACGGCAGCGCACGCTGCCGCCAGGGGCCAGACCAAAAAGGCCCGCGGGCCGGATGTTTGACACCCCTGTCCTATTGCAGTTGACAACTACCGGTTTGCACCAACAGTCCCCCTCTTCTTCACCATCCTTGCTGAGGCTTCCAATTCTGTTACTCGGGGTTTCTGAACCCAAAGCTCTTGGTAACTTTTACTCTGGGTGAGGCGGTGGCAGGAAATAAATCAATGGAGACACGGCCCTCCAACCCATGAATGGTTGGCACAAGCAGTACTATACAAAAGTGCTTTCACTTAAAGTTTTAGTTTAGTCTCCAGCACTTACACACATCTGCAACAGGTTAGTAAAACACCCCAAGAAATCGGATTCATACTTATCCAAGGTCTTGAGGCGATCTCGAATGGATAACTGCAAACGTCCAGTGGCCGGCCTTCCATCTGCAGGGGAACTTGATAGGTGTCTAAGCGTTCAAGTGTCCAAGTGCCAACCCCAGATTTCTTCCTCTTTGTATACCTAATTTGATAGTATAACATAGCTTGTCCATCAGAATAAACTGCTGAGTTTAAGTGTGGAGTTTTCCAGCCTGGTGTTTTCCATCAGTTAACCAGCTGTATTTCATATAGCAATAGTTAACTATTGCTAGACTTTGCATCTTGCAAAACCACATGCTTCAGCAAAAAGCTCAAGTCAGGAGGGCATAGGGTCATGTTTACTGCTCATGGTCATTCACTTCGTCCTCCCCTTCTGGTCTTTTTGTGCTAAGGCTGCTACAAAAGCCTTACAGCTGCTTTCAGCAATAAGCATAACAATTGGTATTCCAGCTGTGAGCAATGGTTCAGGCATGTTACTGGGTTAATAAAATTTCCTCTTTACACTGACATACAAGTTCTGCAGTCTGACTGCCTCTGAGCAGAAGGGACAAGATCTTGCCCTTCCCTCTTTATTGATACAGACCACCATAGTGATGTCCAATATGACATGTACGTGGAGGGAGCATATAAGGCAGTGGTTCTCAAACTTTTTGTATTGGCGACCCTTTTCACACAGCAAACCTCTGAGTGCGACCCCACTTATAAATTAAGACGTTTTTTATATTTAACACTATTTTAAATTCTAAATTTATAACCCTATTGTTTAAAATGAATTTACTTTTTCTTACCACTTTTAAATTAAGATTATAACATATTTTCATCAAATGACTGTTATAAGCAGAAAAATCGTTTTATTAAATAGTTACTGGTAAGTAGAATTTCATTTTAATACTTGACAGCAACTAAACACCAAAAGCAGCAAGAAAATCAGTGAGATGGATGATGCTGTTTATTTGACATGTTGACAAGTTTTATTGTTGGTGTTGTGTTAGAAAGGGTGCATCTGATGTCATCCTTCACATCAAACTGATTTTGGGATTTCTTCTTTATTGTGAGAAGGCTAGAGAATCCACTGTCAGATTCCTAGGTGATGGGAAATGGCAGAAGGACTCTCAGTGACATTTCAGAAACCAGTGAATATTCACTTGCAATTGAACATCAGAACTGGTTTGGAGGCAGCTGTGTGAATTTTGCTTTCATTTTATCATCATTGATCATGTCAAAAAACTGTTCCTGTGTGTGCATATCCTCAGTAGGTAACTGCTCTAACATCACATTGACAGGGTTCTTCACCAGGGAATGAAGCACTTCTAGTAGTGCTGGGAAGTAGCGTAAAAACTCTTTGTGAAGGGCTCTCAGATGTTCACTGATAGCTGACTAGAGAGCACTATCAGTATTGACTACTGTCTCCTTGCTGAAAGAGGAAAGTGTTGGAAATATGCCATATCTGTCAGTGTATAACTTACTGTGCCACAGATCCCACTTCATCTGGAAGATTCTGATTTTATTAGTCAGGTCTAGTGAGGTTGAACATTTTCCCTGAAACAACAGATTGAAGTCATTAAGGCTATCAAAGATATCAACTAGGTATGCCCACAGAGAAGTAATTTCTTGTCACTAAACTTTTTGTTCAGCTCTTGTTTCTTTTTTTGCAGGAAAAACTCAGCTATTTCTTTACAAAGTATAAAAACGTGCTTTAATGAGTGTCTCCTAGAAAGCCATTGGACTTGAGTGTGGAAAAGCAGAAATTCATATTCACCACTTCAGTGCAGAGCTCCTGAAAAAAAAGAATATTCAGAGCATATGGCTTAATGAAGTTCACTGCTCATATAACAACATCCACCACAGCAATAAGGCACATTGGCAATGTCTTTGCAGCTAGGACTTGACAATGGATTCCACAATGAGTGACAATCACGTTAGGTGACACGCATTTTACCTTATGCTGAAGGATGGATAACACACCCATTATGGCTGGCGTATCGTCGGTACAGATATCACAAAGATTTTTCCACTCAATGCCATTGCTTTTGAAAAAGGCATTTACCTTATTGAAAATGTCGTATGCAGTTGTGGTTGTTTCAAGTTGTTCACAGAATAAGAACTCATCCTTAAAGTTCCTAGCATTAACATACCATACAAACATTATCAATTGTGCACAGTTAGTAACATTAGTAGTTTCATCAAGTTGCAGGCTGAACATATTGAAACCAGAATGTTAAATTTCGCGTACAACTTGTTCTTTGATATCTTCAGACATCTCACATATCCTGCATTTCACAGTATCATTTGACACAGGAAGCATGTTAAGCTTTTTGTCAGTATCATTGCCAAGCACAAGTGACATGTGACCTTTGCATGCTGGCAGAACAAGCTTCTCACTTATTGGATGTGACTTCTTGGCACAGTCGATTCGTAGCAACACAACATAAGAGGCCTTCACAACCGAGGATGTTTGCTGTTGGAAACTTCCATCTGCCTCAAGCATGACTTTCTTTGTTGCTTCTTCTCTGCATTTGAAAAAGTCGACCTTTTGACTTTTATGCTCAGGATGTCTAGTTTCAACATGTTGCTGCAGTTGGCATAGTGTGGATGTGCAACAGCAGTTTAATTAATTGCCCCTTCCCTGGCTCAAAGCCCAATGCCCAGAAAACTTGTCACTTTCACTGCTCTAGCTGACAACCCCAGATTTCACCAGTTACCCTCTTTTCCTGTTTCCCTCTCTCTCTCTCTCGCCCTCCTTCCCTGTCTCTCTCTGATCCTTTCCTCCTCTCACATCTATGGCAAAAAAATTGGCTCGGCGCTTTATATTCCCCAGCATTGGCATGCCGCTCAAAGCCGCCTAGCTTTGGCCAACATCACCTCTAGCCCAGGTACATACTTGAGTTGTGCACCCCTTGTGTGAGGGTGGTAACCCTACCCACACTAGATCTGACACCTGTCTTATCACGCACAGCCTTATATACTCAGCCCTTCTTCCAACATATGGCTCACATTAGTCTGTAAATATAAAATCCCATGGAAAATTGAGTGTTGGGGTACTTATTAAAATTTTCAGAAGTTTGGGGGTACTTGCTACTTAAAAGGTTGAGAAACACTGCTCTAGAACAGGTAAGATATTATAACATTTCTCTATGTTCTGTCTTTTCTTTCATTTATCACAATTTTCTGATATCCAGAACACAACACTGGTGTAGAAACAATAATCTGCAGTAACGGTAGGAGGAGTGGTTTGATGGATAGGGCACTGGACTGGGATCCAGGAGACCTCAGATACTATGGCACGGTGGCCAAACTGTGGCTTGGGAGCCACGTGTGGCTTTTTTACAGTTATGTGCAGCTTGTGGAGCCCCCTGCACCTCTCCCAGTCTCTGCCTACCAGACTAAGGTGGATTTCTGCCCTGCGGTGGGATGGGGGGGGCTAGAGGCTTCTGCCCGGCGGAGAGGGGGGGTGTCTCAGGGTTTCAGCCCCAGGGAGCATGCTTGCCAGGTCTTGGAGCTTCAGCCCCCTGGTGGGGTGGTAGGGCTAGAAGCTTCTGCTCCACTGGAGGCACCTGCCAGTGCTCAGGGCTCCTGCAGGGAAGGGAGTCTCAGGACTTCTGCCCCATGGGAGTCGCCTGCTGGGTGTCAAGGCTTCAGCAGGCGCACTCCGTGGGGCAGTAGCCCCAAGCCCTGGCAGGCAAGCCCTGTGGGGCAGAAGCCCCGAGCCCCATCACTAGCCTGCTACAGGGCAGAAGCCCTAAGGCCCGGCAGGTGCACCCTGGCTCCCAAACTTCTGAAGATCATTGTATGTGGCTCAGAGGGTCAGTAAGTTTGGCTACCCCTGGATGAGAGGCATATAAGTATCTAGATAGATTCTTCTATTTTCATGTGCCTGCTTTTTATGTTCTAACATATAGTTCTGCCTCTAAAGGCTCATTTAAGAGAGTAATACCAGCCATGATTTTATATTTATTTTGACATTTTTACTAAAACCACCTTTTGAAAATGTTGCACTCATCTATTTTACAGAGAGAGAAAGAGCAGGATCACATCCTAGAAGGGACAAAGCAAGGGACTAGACTTTTTTTCTGGTCTTAACGTGGATCCAGAAGAGGGTAATCTAGTCGGAAATTTGAGGGGAGTATTTTAAATATAGGGTGTTTTTGGCAATATCTGTGTATGGACTGGTCACCCAGCTAACAGTCCAGAAAGTAAGAGCTCCTTACTTGTAACCCACTCCAGTCAATAGGCATTCCTCCTCCCCACACACCACTTTTTCTAATGGCAGGAAAAGCATAAAATCCCCAGTTTATTTTTTTCAAGGAATATATTCACTCCTCTTGATGCATTGTGGTCAAGCTGGGAGCTGTGAAAAAAGACAGATAATCTTCATCCACTAAGCCATCCATTTAAATCTGAGATAATAAATTTTTTTAATAAACTTTGATATTTCCACCAGAGTTTGAGTACTTTTAACAAGCAATTTTGCTGTGATCTTTATTTCCTCTAATAGATGATTTCCCTGTTGTCAGGGCCACTTCTGTCTCAAAGAGTATTAATCTAACTGATATGTGCACTTTAGTTAAATGTATTTTGGCAGACGTCCACAACTGAAATCAAGTGCTGAACATTGCAGAGTATTTTTCTAATTGGACATAAAATTCATAGAGGTTTTTTAAACATACGATTACTTGCTATATAGTATTTCCAGTGAGACTTAATGAGCTCATTTTAGGGCAAGTTGGTCAAACCAATGGTACTGATAATTTCTAAAGGCTAAAAACAAGTCACTTGAAGCATCTCTTTCTAAATTACATCTTTGAAAATAACGGTCTTTCTTCTTTTAATATGTTCTTATACAGAAGTATTATTTTGGGAACAAAATGTTTGCATGTATATATTTTGTAGTAGTTGTTTAGCTTCAGCACAACTACACAATGTAGTATTCCTTGCAAACCACTCTACACTGAGTATATCAGTCATATTATTTTACCAGCCCAGAACGTTTTTAATTGGACAAACCTCTCTTGAGTTGGATAGAGTAGTGAGGCTTTAGTTTAAGACATGATGCACTAAATGAGTGTAACAAACAATTTGAAGGAATGGAAGGAGGCAGGACAAGGGAAACAATATTAATAAGATCCAAATGCCATCACCTTCAGTAGCCTGGTGCCTTCTGATGCCAGGCTGACACATTGATTCAGAGGAAAGAGTGCCATCTAGCAAATCGCTGAGGCTGTTTTTCTGTGGCAGCTGTGCATTCCCTGTAAGCTATCACTGGTGTGGGAGCTGGAAGACCTGCGTTCTGTTTCCTGCTGTGATACTGACTTGCTTAGGCAAAACACTTAACCTGTATACTTCACATCTGAAAAATGAGGAAAATTTGATGCACATTTTTGTAAAGTGCTTTGAGATCTATGGACATAGAGCTCTCCACAAGAGTGCAAAGTATTATTATTATTGTATTGTCACATTCCCACCTGACCCTACTTAGCTTTGTGAGATCTGACATGTTTGCAGTTCAAGGACGGTTTGCCTCAGGTCAATAGCATTTCACAGGTTGTGGATGTTGGGGTACTTGGAGATAAATAAAAGGTTATTCTTGCTTGTTTGCGTTGTATCAGATGTACTAAAGCTTTCATGCTCGGTATCCGTATTATCCTTGCTTCTTCCTACTAAAAAGTTTCTCATTTATATTCAGAAATAACAAGGCAAAGTATTAAAAGGATAGACTGAAAGCTGCAGATTATTTCTAGCAGTAATAATTTACCGTCTGCCTTTTTATTTGTGTGTGTGTAGATTTTCTTCTCTCTCCCAGTGTATAATAACAAATTACTTAGCAGACCCAGGACTTTTTATTTTCAGGTTGTGACACTTCTCTTTTGACCTGTGCAAAAGGGAGAAGCATAGTTGAAGATGTTTACATTTTATACCTTGTAACATTTTAGTGGTAATTTATTTATATTCATCCAGAGATGCTTCTAATGTAATAGACCACTCTGCTCTCCCTAATGAAAATAATAATGGGAAAATTTGCCAATGGTGCTATAATGAAGGCCGATACAGTTTAATGTGTCTTCGACAAAATGGTTTAAGCATGACTGCCCTGTGTGTTAACTATTTCTTTCATCCTACACAGTACATATTTGGCACTAAAGATTGTAATGTATTAGCATCTGATATAGTATAGAGCCATACAGTATAGGGGGCTAGAAAAGTAAGGGGTAAGTCCTCATCCCCCTTCTCTGGGGACATTAAGACCCAGATGGTGCCCTCTCCTCTGCCCCCCACCATGTGGTCTTGGCAGAAAATTGCAGAGAGGAGCCAGCCAGAGACTCCAGCCAGTTGGGGCAGAAACAGCCAAAGCAGGGACCTCCGTCTGCATTCAGAGAACCTTGCACAGTATTGACTGGACTTTCTCTGCCCTGTGCTGATTGGCCGTTTGGTCCACCCCCTCCCTCACAGTCTCCAGCTCAGCTTCACTCCCACCCCTTCCCCTGTTGTTCTCTCCTCCCCAGCCCTGTCCCTCTCACTCTCCTCCCCTTCCCTTTCCACTTAGCTGATCCCCTCCTAAGTAAACCCACCACACAAAAGTCAGTTTGCTGCCATCACATTGTTCACTCGGCTTGTGTGCTAGGCCGCTGCCCATACCCTGTGTCTGTTTAGTTTATGTCGATTGTAAACTCTTAGGCACAGGGACCGTCTATTCCTGAAATAGAGTTTTAAAAAAAATATTTCTGCAAAAATATAAAATCTTTGTGTAACAAATATATGATCATTCCACAGTAGCTGGGTGGATAGCACTGGTGTCAAGCAATGTCCCTTGACAACCTTTCCAAATGTGTACAACTACCATGTTCCTATCCAAATTATTTCTAATGTAGCCATTATTAAAGTAGCTAGCGGTCAATCACAATGCACCCACTCACTGCGAGCCTGGGAACTAGGGACAAAATTCACCCCTGGGAAGAAGACCAGTGCAAGACACGTAAGTCCCACTTATGGGACATTAGTTTGCTTTATTTTGACTAGTACTTATGTGTTGCACAGTCATATGCTGGTCTTCCACAGAAGGCTGTATTTTAACCCTAAAAGTTTAAATTCATTTTGGAATTCAGATATCAAGATAACTGCAGTCAAATCTTCAAAATTAAGAAAGTAGTAATACTGTACGTATAAATTCCCAAACCACCCCCTTGGTAAGAAATAAATATAGGGTGAAATTCTGTGAAAAAACTTAGTGTGACTCATTAAAATCAATGGGTTGCATGGGTACAAATCAGCATAGAATACGGCCTGCATTACTGAGATCTACAACTAATATTTCACTTTGTTTGATATACTTGTTTTGTTGGAAAAGCTTGAAAAATTACTACCCCTTTTACAAAAATTTTGCAATAAAATGAACAACCTAATTTAAAACTCTTAAATTTTTAAGTATTAAATTTTTAAAAATCCAAATATAAAAATAGTTAAGAAAAATGAAGAACTTTAAAAAATAGAAATTGCCTGTCACACTAAGCTCCCGCAAAAGGTAAGATATACAAGAAAACAAATTACGTAAAATTGATTGCAAGGCATTCTTTGAGTAAGGAAATTAAATCCATTTGGACTTCAGTAGAACTGTAGAGATTACAGCCCAATTTCAAACACTTCTTCTGATGGAGATAAGAATCACAGGCTGGGAACACCTCAACAGTCACAAAATCAAAGCCAGCAGTTCTTAAAGGAAAACTGCCTGGATTATAGTCCCTTATCAAAATGAATATTACAGTCTAGTAGCCAAATAAATATTTAACTAATAATCTATATTCAAAACTCAGTTTGGAAAAGTGCTTAGAGGAACACCTGTCACTGTTTCATTATCTCCATCTCTGTGAGTGCTGTTGATATATCTCAATGAGAGATGCCTTTTCCCTGATACAGATCATTATCAGGTGGGATTTTCATATGTCTCACATGGCAGCATTTGAATGCATGAGACAGACAGGCAGTTCTCATAGGTGTTGTGAGATGAATTCTGTTTTTAATTTTTATTTTATTAATTTTACACCAACCTTGCTGTACAACAAAATAGAAAGTCTCGTACCACATGCTGAACCGTGTTTCCTGGGTCGTGGACTGTGTCGGGAGGTAGCTCCTATTTCCTTGTTATTTTCTTAATATATTTAAGAGATATGAAATACTTTTGTTTAGTCATTTATTCTTCTGTGCAATTAAGTGTAGTGATAACAATAGCTGTCCTTCAAGGGCTAAGGGCTATAACAACCCTCCTGTGAGAAATCCCAGGAGCGGGCTGGATTGATGTAAAAATATGAGTTTGTACTCTGAGTTGATCATGTAAAGATTGAGGTGTGCACAACTGTGGAACGTCTCAAGATCCACTAGTGCATGGAGGTCCAAAAGCAAGTCATGCAGATTTCACAAGACAAGGGAGAGCTGGGCCATTGACATAGAACTTCTCCATGCTACTTCTGAAGCTCCCTTCAACCTGGGCAGCTGGATTCTGTCTTGGCCCATACTCTCTTGGCTGCCATTGAGGTTTTTAAAAGCATGTGGAGCAGGAACCAAGGCACATTTACGCTGCTAGGGTGAGCATTAGCCCCTATGAGTGTTTCCTTGTGGGTTTCTTATGAGATGGAGCATAGAGTGGCTCCCCATCAAGCCACAGCTTCTCCAGGCATGCAGTGTTCTAATGGCAGGGCTTCCACAGGTTTAAAATGAAGGGAGGATCTGTTGCATAATTACTGCATTTGTATTTGCAAACAATTTTACTACATGTGATGGGGTGTTTACCCCACACTTGCCTGGAAAGGGTTAATGCAGAATGAGCAGGGGAGTAATTAACCCAATGGCCCACAGATGAGGGGAATCAGGTGGCCAAGTAATCCCCTGACTGAGGGAGGGAGGGAGCCCAGCTGAGGAGGAACGCACTAGGTTGGATTTATAAAGACAGGAAATTGGAAGCAGAGGGGGCCCCTGGGAAAGTCTGTAGTCACTCCCTAAGATGAGGGAGGTGCATTTGGGCTGGCAAACCCAGAGAGGGGAGAAGGCAGAACAGGGCTTTGGGAAAGGCAGTAAAGTCTAGAAGGGAACAGATCTTGACTGTTGGCTAGAGGGTCCCTGAACCAGAACCTGGTGTAGAGGGTGGGCCCAGGTTCCCCTTCCAGCCATAGAGGGAGTGGCCCTATGAGGCAGTGAATAGGAAGATTGCCTAGGACTGTTGACAAGGAAAGACTTACCAACCCTAGAAGGGGAAACCATTTGCTGACCTGGCTGGATGGCTAACTCATGAAGAGGCAGTGGCAGCTTGTGGAGTGAGAGAGGGGCTGTAGACCCAGAGAGAGGCGGAGAATGGCATGCAACTGTGAGAAGGGGCATTGATCTGGTGAGCTATTCCCCAGAGTGACCAAGAGGAGGTGCCATTCTAGAGGTGAGTGAACCACCCCATCACACCACACTCACCATTAGAGGTCACTTTTTAAAAATTTGTTTCTAATTGCCTTAATCTCACTGCTTGTAAAGAAATCCTTTTGACAAAGTAAAGAGAGATGGGCCTGAATCCTATCTCAAGCCATCTTCAAAATTTAGGGATGTTTAAAGTCCAGTCCTGGATATAGACCAGAATTCTCAAAGGGTTTCTGTACTAGGAATTCCTTGTGAATCAAGTAGATGTGGAAGAGTTGAAGGAATGTAAAGAATAGAATAGAATAGATAGGTTCTGTCCCCACCTCTTTTGCTTCAAGTTATTCAGGACTTGATCCAACGCCCACTGCAGTCAATGGGAAAGTCCAATTGACTTCAGTGAGATTTGGTTCAAGCCCTTAATCTCTCTAAACAGTTTTCCATTCTAACAAGCAGCAGACACTGATATTAGCAGAGAAAAGGAGAATGACAGAAATCTATTTCCAAACAAAAGAGATTCACAGGCAAATTGGAATTCAGCATACTTACTTTCTTTACAGTTAACGAGCTGCATGATCCAATAATAACGAATTGTATCTTATGCCTTTCATAAAGCTCTTAAGGCATTTCATAATCAATTAACAGCTCAAGCACGTCATCATTACAGAACATTTTGCAATAATACATTAGGAATTAATGTAGAGCGAGTATTCCATCACCGCTAAACAAACAATTACATATCTAGGATTCAAGCCAAAGAGACATGCTTTGAACATTATAAGAAAGACTTTATTTGTTGCAAGCTTATTATCAGGGCTTTTTTCACCCAGCCCCCCTACATTTTTCACAGTTAGCCTTTTCTTGTTTCTTAGATGGGTTTAATTAAATCCAGTGTTGCAGTGCTGGTCTATTGTTCATTCAAATATTCAGGACACGATGGATCATAGGATGGATCAAATTCATCCCTAGACAAGAAGGAGATGCCTTGGTTGACTTCATCTGCTCCGATGGTCTCTCTTAACAGGACTGTGCAGAGGACTCTCAAATTTATTTTTCTATCTCTGACCTTTCCCACCTTATCACAGAGCTTTCAGCTCTTCCTTTCTATCCAACATATCCTCTTGGATACTCCACTAATTCCTTAGATTAAATATGGCACAAAGTGTCCTCTGTAACCTTGCTCCCAAACTGACTCCCCTCCCCACACCATGCACAACTCCACTACTCTTCTTTTACTCTAAGCTTGCAATCATGGTTTTTCTTTCTTTCTTTCTTTCTACCTGAGATTTCATCAATTATTGTCTATTCTCTCTCAATGATATTTATAAAATTGCCCCTTTCTCTCTTCCCCACTACTAAAACCTTGGCTCATGCCACAATCTTCTGCTACCCCGACTACTGTGACATCAGCATAATCTTCATTGTGCATGTAAGAGCAGAGTATGGTCCCTAAAGCTTTTAATTAAAACAGTTATTTGTGAGCAATCACCACCATCTTGCAGAAAAGGGATGTTGTTTTATAACATATGTCTAAACTTAGCATCTTAGTCTGATATCTGCAGAAGAGCTTTATTGTTTGATATTTAAGCAAAAGGTTTCATGTCTAAAGATTAAAATTCCTCTCTTGAATGTCTCATATTGGGCTCCCATAGGGACAATATCACACAGTATGACATATTTTCTTTTATACAGATAGCAGAGTCTATTATTAATCTTCTGCATAAGAAACATGGCAGTTCCTCCACTGTTATGCCAGACAATATGGTTTGATTGCCTTTGCCTCCTGTCAAACTTCTGACTGTACATGCATACTGTAAAATGAAAGTGTTATCTCAGCACAGAACATCAGACAGGAATATGTTGAGGGAGTTTAAAACAATACTGGGGTAATTAAGGACCAGTATCTACGCTGGAAGTAAAATAAGCCTACTGTGTAAAAGCTTTGTTTAGCACTGCATGATACTAAGTTGTTGAAAATGGTTATTCAACATACAGGAGTTGTGCAAAGGTGAAAGACTAACATGATTTTAATATAAAAGACTGAAACTAAATGATGCACAAGGGGTATTTAATTTATTTAAAGGTTTTAGCAAAATCTTTTTCACTCAGCAGAAACAGGAATGGAAAATGTTTTCTGTCATAGCTACAGCCAACTAGTTCAATAATAAGGCACATAGTCTGATCTCTTTTGCTAACAAGTACAGTAGTTGTTATGTGCTCTGACTGTCAGGAAGGAGAATGAATGCCAGTGTCAGAAAACACTAGCAGCCATTTGACAACATAAAGCATAAGGAATTCCTCCTGTCTTGTGCCACAGCTGTACAAGATGCCAAGAGTTTCTTCTTTTCCTATACTGGAACAGCCAAGAAGTCATGCTCAGTATAACTATTGAATCATAAACTGCTGTGTTAATACCTCCACTCAGCTTCAGAAAGACCCAGCATTACTCATTGGGAAGAATTTCTAGCCTCTTTTGCAGATAAGATCACCTGAATCCAAGACAGGATTACAGGAACTGATTGCCATGCACATGAGCCATAAATCCATTCCTTCTTTCACAGAATCTGGACCATTTACATATGGAACCCTAGAAGTTCTGTAAAATATCAGCCACCAGATTTGACTGACACATGCCCTTCCTAGCTGGTGAAGGATAGTCATGAATTCCTGGGCTCTCCGTACTTACAAAATGATTGTCTCCTTTGAAGAGGGTAGCCAGCCCCCTTTCCACTCATTTCAGGAAGGAATGCCTTCCTTCCATTCATTGCAATTATACATTTAGGACCAAATTTTACCACTAGTTGTGCAGTGGCTGAGGGACGAGGGGGCTAAGTGTGTGTTTCCATTGGCTTCAAACAGGGAGATAAGAACAATAAGGAAAAGATTAAAGCAATTAACTCAAGAGAAACATTCTCTCCCCACTTTATCGTGTAACCCATGCCTGCTCAGTGTGGCATTCTGTCCCCCTTTAGTGGTAGCTAGACCAGCTAGTGGTTGATGGTCCTGCTACTACGGCCTTAGCTAAAATCACATCTTTTAACTCCTGCAGTAGAGGCTCATGTGTTACACGCCAGCAGTTCCAAGTTTGATCCTGGCTGCTGCCCACCTGTCTCAGTATTACAATTTTCTCCTTCCTTCCCCAGTCTTTTCACTGGTACACAGACACTCTTCCTCTGCTCCGAATACTGGAGGAGGAGGATATTCATGCAGGACTTTCCTCGTCAATAAATAGAGAGAGAACATCCTTACTTCGTTCCCCTGTGTGAATGTATCAATTTAACCAACACTTCAACTGGAAATGGCTGTATATGAGCCAACTCAAGTTTCATGTGTTGTCAAGTGAATGATGTACATTGCTGACAAGCTTGAGAAAACAGGCCATTTCACAGGTGTGAGCTGAAGACTGATTGAACCAATGTAGATCTTCAACAGCATACTTTTCTGAACAGCTATTGCTTCACATTCTTCTCACTACACAATGAGCAGTAAGAATTTCATAGTGTGAGAGAGAGACTGCATAATTATTCCTAACTAAATAACAATAACAGCGAAAGGATAGTCTTGTGGTTAAGACATTAAATCTAGGTTCACTTTGCTGCTCTGTCCCAGACTCTGTGTGACCTAAGGCAAGACACTTAATATCTCACTTAATTAATTAATTTTTTATTTCCTCATTGATGAAATAAAATATTTTCTACCTTACAGGAGCAATGCATGATGATAAATTAATTATGATCTGCACCACAAATGTCTATGAATAATACAGTCTTATATTTCTATAGGGCTTTTAATCCTAAAACCAAGATGCAAAACTGCTTTACAAACTTTATGAATGACATCTCCCAGTACTGAAATGTAGCAACCTCTGAAAGAGAAAGACACTCTCTTCATGTGAACAGCAACACTTCATGATTACATAAGGTAGGAAGTGAAGAACACTGTACATAAAAACAAAAGAACGGCCATACTGGTTCAGACCAATGGTCCATTTAGCCCAGTATCCCATTTTCCAACAGTGGCCAAAGCCAGGTGCTTCAGAGGGAATGAACAGAACAGGTAATCATCGAGTGATCCATTCCCTGTTGTCCACTCCCAGCTTCTGGCAATCAGAGGCTAGAGACACCCAGACCAGGGGGTTGCATTCCTGATCATCTTGGCTATTAGCCAGTGATGGACCTATCCTCCATGAACTTATCTAATTCTTTTTTGAAACCAGTTATAATTTTGGCCTTCACAACATCTCCTGGCAATGAGTTTCACAGGTTGACTGTGAGTTGTATGAAGTACCTTCCTTTTGTTTGTTTTAAACCTGCTTCCTATTAATTTCATTGGATAACCTCTGGTTTTTGTGTTATGTGAAGGGGTAAATAATGCTTCTTTATTCACTTGCTCCATACCATTTTCACAATTTAATAGACCTCTATCATATCCCCTCCTAGCTGTCTCTTTTCCAAACTGAAAAGTCTATCTTTTTAATCTATCATTATATGGAAGCTGTTCCATACCCTTAATCATTTTTATTGCCCTTCTCTTTACCTTTTCCAATTCTAATAATCTTTTTTTGAGATGGGGTGACTAGAATGTCAAAGTGTGGGCGTACCATGGATTTATATAGCAGCATTAAGGTATTTTTTTGTCTCATTATCTATCCCTTTTCTAATCGTTTATAGAACCATAGAAGATTAGGGTTGGAAAGGACCTCATGAGGTTATCTAGTCCAACCCTCTGCTCAAAGCAGGACCAACCCCACCTAAATCATCCCAGCCAGGATCTTGTCAGGCCTCACCTTAACCTCTAAGGATGCAGATTCAACCACCTCCCTAGGTAACCCATTCCAGTGCATCACCACCCTCCTAGTGAACAAGTTTTTTCTACGATCCAACCTAGACCTCCCCCACTGCAACTTGAGAGCATTACTCCTAGTTCTCTCATCTGCTACCACTGAAAAGAGCCTAGCTCCATCCTCCCTGGAACCCGCTTTCAGGTAGTTAAAGACTGCTATCAAATTCCCCCTCTTTCTTCTCTTCTGCAGGCTAAACAAGCTTAGTTCTCTCAGCCTCTCCTCCTAAATCATGTGCTCCAGCCCCCTAACCATTTTCATTGCCCTCCGCTAGACTCTCTCCAATTTGTTTACATCCTTTCTCTGGTGGGGGCCCAAAACTGGACACAATACTCCAAATGTGGCCTCACCAATGCCGAATAGAGGAGAATAATCACTTCCCTCGATTTTCTGGCAATGCTCCTACTAATGCAGCCCAATATGCCGTTAACCTTCTTGGCAATAAGGGTACACTGCTGACTCATATCCAGCTTCTTATCCACTGTAACCCCCAGGTCCTTTTCTGCAGAAGTGCTGCCTAGCCAGTCAGTCCCCAGTCTGTAGCTGTGCATGGGATTCTCCTGTCCTAAGTGCAGGACTCTGCACTTGTTCTTTTTTAACCTAATCAGATTTTTTTTGGCCCAATCCTCCAATTTGTCTATGTCACGCTGTATCCTATCCCTACTCTCCAGCGTATCTACCACTCCCCACAGCTTAGTGTCATCTGCAGACTTGTCAGGGTGCAATACACCCCATCTTTCAGCTCATTAATGAAGATGTTGAGCAAAACCAGCCCCAGCACCAACCTCTGGGGCACTCCGCTTGTTACTGGCTGGCAACTAGACACTGAGCCATTGATCACTACCTGTTGAGCCCAATCTAGCCAGCTTTCTATCCATTTTATCGTCCATTCATCCAACCAATACTTCTTTAACTTGCTGATAAGAATACCGTGGGAGACTATCAAAAACTCTGCTAAAGTCAAGGTATATCATGTCCACTGCTTTCCCCACATCCACAGAGCCAGTCATCTCATTGTAGAAGGCAATCAGGTTGGTCAGACATGACTTGCTCTTGGTGAATCCATGCTGACTGGACATCCTTTTTTTTGGCTGCCACGGCACATTGAGCAGAGGTTTTTAGAGAACTACCCACAATGACTCCAAGGTCTCTTTCTTTAGTGGTAACAGCTAATTCAGACCCCGTCATTTTGTATGTATAGTTGGGATTATGTTTTCCAATGTGCATTACTTTGCATTTATCAACATTTAATTCCATCAGGCATTTTTTTGCCCGGTTAACCAATTTAGTGAGATGCCTTTGTAACTCTTTGCAGCATCCAAAGGAAAGTACAAGGTGAATTCTAGGGAGGCAGTGTGTATTTCCCCACACTGGAATTTTGGCCAGGATACTGATCAGCACCCCATTGGTCTTGTAAAAATGTGCCACATTTTACTACTCACTGAACTGCCTGACAGAGGGTAGCATGTGCTCCATTATATTCAGCCTTTTCAAGCTGTGGGCAGTTCAGTCTACACTTATCCATTCATTTGAGTTATGCATTTGCAGGACTAAATTCTACCACTAGCTGTGCAGTGGGATTGAGGAGCAGGTGCCCAAAGCCTTCAAGTGAAGAAGAAGAAGAACATAAAAACATCTGTTTATGCTTGGACATACAGGATAATGAAAAAATCTATTATACCATCTGCTACTACATTACAAGGTGACAAGGCCAGGATGTGTCAAATTTTACAAACCAAGAAGATAAGTTAAAATGAAGTGATACCAATTTGTCATTGCATTTAGTTTGTAGTGCACCTCTGACACAACCATATTAGGTCAGAATTCTCACAGTAGTGGCCAAGACTTACAAAGGTTCAGTTCTCTAAGTTGCTAGGTGCTTCCTGCAAGCAGGGTGCCTGAGCCCTCACTGGAGGTACTCAGGACCTCAGTCTCAGAGCTTTATGCTAGAGCTCATCAGAAAATGTTTGTTGAAATAGGAAAATGCAATTTTGATTACATGATTTTTTTTTCCCCATGAAATGTTATTGATTCCAATGAAGTTTTCTTTAAAAGATTGAAATAAATTTTGGGTTTCTTTTGTTTTTAAACTTTTCATTTCACAATGTACTTTATATTTTATTTTTAAAAAATGAAAAACAAGTCATAATGAAAACAAAACATTTTCACTGACCCACAATTAATTTTTTAAAATATAATTGAAATCTCAGTTGTTCATGGGACTAAAAACCCATTTTCTACAAACTCAGCTTTATAAGTGTCGTTTGCAGATCTTGCATCCATTTTTTTGTTAGCAGTGACAAGGAGATTATATCTGCAGAGGTAATTAAGATTTTCCATGACAACAGCTTCTACTAATATATTTCTAGCCAGTGGTGGTCCAGACAAAAGTATAAGAGAATACACAAAAGAACCTGATAGCAACAAAAAAACAATAGTGTAGAGTAGCTGAGCCTGTTCAAGAAGATAATTGTGTTACTTTGACTCAGTATAACCATCTCTCTTTCATAAACAACCAGTCATGCAAAACTTTATTCTGTGAGTATAAATGCATTTGATTTCTTATTTCTTGTTGTTGAATTTTATAGAAGAAAACAACTACATGGACACAGGAAAAAAGGCTAATTCCTAATATTTTTAGGAAGATGTGATGGGGCTGACTAGGCCTTGAGGCCCCCTGCTGGAGGCCTCATGGCCCTGCCACATCCCACCCAGAAGAGGACAATAGAGAAGTCCTCCAAGTCCTCCACTCCTAGAGTGGCAGCATGGAATGCAGTCCATCAGGAAAGAGGCTGAAGCCAATAAGGGTCCAGCAGGCTCATATAAAAGGTGCTGCAGGGCCAGAGTGAGATCAGACTGCTGGCAGGGACTGGGGGGACAAAAGAGGTGCTCCTGACTGGCTGCAGGAGCTGAAAGAGCTGGACAGAGCAGTTACTGGCAGGGACGGGAGCAAGGAAGGAACTTCTGACTGGCTTCTGGGACTCAACTAAAATGGGCTATGTGGAAGTGGCCCAGGGAAACATAGAGCAGCAATCAGTAAAGGGACACCGTGCTAGACTGCTATACTTAAAGGGTCCCTGGGTTGGGACCTAGAGCAGTGAGTGGGAAGTGGCTATGCCCTAAGGAAGGGAATTAAAACTGGGGCACCGAAGGGAAAGAGGATGCAATGCTCAGCAGGGAGCTGTAGTTAGCAAACTGAGTCCAAAAGGGGTGGCTAATTAGGAAGACTGGGGTCACTGAGGAGTGAAGTAGAGGCAGAGTCCACAGGGAGAAGTCCTCGGGGCGTTGCTCAATATCCGATTAGGAACCTAGCTGGACCAACTGAAGGTACCGTGATGGGCCCTGTTGGACTAGTTAAAGACTGAGCCCGAGGAGGGCTGCAGGACATTATACTGTGTACCCTGGAAAGGGTTTGTTTTGCACACTGACTGTGTGGGACTTGGCTGGAAAGCTGAGTCACTGAAGACCCACCTGACAAGTGCAGTGGCTGATGGGGCACTGTGAGTGGAGAAACTGAGCAAAACTGCAGGCATCCACACACTCGACCAGGGGTGCTCATGAGAGGTGAGTGCCACCCTGTTAAAGAAGGGAAATACAAAAAGTCAAGATGTGAGTAGGCACTATTACAACTATTGTGGTTCTTAATGATGCTTATCGCTATGAGGAATGGTCCCAAACCAGAACACCTGATCTGAAGCACACACCCACACCTTGTCAAACCCCTAACAGTGGGATAGTTTGGATTTGGATCCACTTTCAAAACTGAACTTTGTGCCCATCTCTAATTCCTCTTAGTCTGCTTCTGCAACCCTTACTCATGCTAAGTAGCACCTGTCATGGTATTGGGGTAACTGCACCTGTATTCCTCCTCTATGGTACTTTGAGGGCACCACTTAAAGGTTTTTGGTTCCCAGTTGTCACCTATCCTGGGCTGAGACCCATGTCTCACACCCTTCTGACCAGGGGTTTTAAGGCTGCGCAGCTCCCTGATTTATATTCATATCCCCAGCACGTCAGTCTGCCTAAATGTTTGCTCTGTCTCTGAAAGTATTGTCCCATGTATTGCCCACAGTTATTTTACCACACAGCTCCTTCTAAGCAAGCACATCTATTCTTAAGGTAAAAACATTACCGAGAAAGCACAGAAAAACAATTAAAAAAAACCTACATGCAATCTAAAAACCTTACCAGAGGTCACCCCCCACTTCAACATAGGACACTGGTAAGTGTCAGTCCTTCAAACCTCACAAGTGGGTTCTCTCAGTGGTGACAAGTTCATCTCAGTCTTTAGATCAGGAACCAGAATGAAGGCCCCAAGTCAATTTAAACTCAGGCTACTTGTCCAAAAGGCCTTTCACTGTCTATTGGTCTCTGAAGTATCCGTCCCCTGCTGTTTTCACTTTCTGAAGGAGCTGTGGTAACCCTCCCTGCATGGAGTGCATACAATCCCTGGCTCATAATGATACCTAAACCATTCATACTCTTAATACACTATGGTATTGCAAAGATATTGCTCGAGCTGTCACAGCACCTACTCACACAAGTAGCTCCACTGACATTAGGGAGGTGGGAGACTCCCACTCCCTCCTTTAGTACTAGGTGGGAGAGACATCCACACCCAGATTCTGCATCAAAGCTGATGTGGAACTAGTTGCTTGAATAACATCTATTCACCATGGCAAGGGTTGCAAGCGCTGCTCCTATATAATAAAAGACAACTTTGCAATTGCAAACACACAGCAGATTCCAGGTTTATTTGTCTTTCTCTTTAGAAATGTGTGTGAATTTAGTACTCATGATAGTGAGAGGACTCTACCATTCCAAGGAGGTGCCTGCTGTGAGGTGGGTAGCTCTGTACCACAGGATTATTGTGTGTGATGAGCGCTCTGAGCCTGCTGAGAGTCATTTGAGGTAATTGTGCCTTTAGGACTTGCAGCTAGCCAATCCACAAACAAGAGTCTCACCAGGTGACCCCAAGGCAGGTATATAGGCTCCTAAAGTCTGCTCACTGTTGCTACCTTGTTGGGGATATCCCTACTACCTGGTAGCTCTGACAGACTGCCCCTGTGCTTGCTCAAGCCACGGCCTGGCTGTGCTGCTATTGTGCCTGGTGTGTTGGAGAGTTCATGTTTTGCATAAGGATTTTTTTTGTATGGCCTGGGCATTTCTATTGCAAGAAAATGCCGTGACATGTCTATCATCTTTTATTTGAATACAGAGAGGAAGAGTGCAGGAAAACTTGGAATGAAGAATGGACAAATTTACTTCTAAACTGATTTCTATGGGGATTTGAATACAGGGGCAGGCCACTGAAGACCACACTCATGGGAACCATTGAAATGAATGATGCTGCTTCCACATGTGAGCTGTAAGACTGGGCCCCACATTTGCACAACTAGAGAATCAGTCTCAATCATCTATTGCTAAAGTTAATTCTCAGCAAAATGGTGAGGTGAGCACTGCAATGAAATGTAACGTGTATGCATTGTAAATGTGAGTCCTTGGAAGATATTATCAAAAGAGGTTACAGGGTTATCTGCTGGAGTCCAAGGGACTGAACTGATATGAACTTCTGTAAATAAAATGTGAAGAGACTTTGGAATTGAGCCCAGAGATGGTTATTGATGCAGGAAGAATTTCTTGCATCTTTAGCAGAAGCCCTGCCATTTATAATGAAAGGGTTCTAGGCTGGAATCAAACTTGCATAGCCATGGGAGGGACACGCCTCCCATGGTTAATTCAGTCTGCATGCCAGTCCAGGCCTGGGCCAGTGCCATCAAGGATTCCAGTTAGTGCTAATTGTGAAGGTGTTTTTAGCCATGTGGACTTTTCTTCTCTGGTAGGAGCTAAGCATAGATCACTAATTAACTTTACTTATTTATTTCTATTTATAAAAATGTAGGAAAATATTTGGCACCTTTGGTAAAATCTCTCATTGCAATCAACCCAAGTAAAGCCACTTTCCATGCTAGCAGTAACCAACTTGAAAAAAAACAAGCTGACCATAATCCCCTCCCTAACATAGGCAAGTGCTTCTGACATGCTCCTCCAACCCAAGAGCCTGTGCTTTATAGTGGGGTTTTAAATGTCATCACATTCAGGCTCTTCTGAACCAGACAACAGTAAGTTCCATGTTTGAGGAGCCATTACAGAGAACTGTAGCAATGTCTACATCCAGAAAGAGTGGTCCCAGTCTCCTAGCCAGATCAAGATGGATAAAAGCAACTCTGGACACATCTGATATATGACACAACCTCTGTGGATCCAAAAACACCCTCTGATTGCGTTGTTCCACATTCCCAGCCTCAGTAAGGTGGCCATCAAAGGGGGGTACAGCTAGGTGCCAGAATGAGGCTTTAAGGGTATGCTGCAAAGTCACCCCTATTCCCTGAAATGTCACTGAGTCTTTTAACAGATCACTGAACAGCCAAGAACTATGGACTGGAATTAAGGTAATGGTTTAGAGAGAAAATTCCCAATTCTTTAAGCCATCTGGACACCTATTTGCTATGATTGAGGAACATCAGAAGTGGATCCAGAGTAGCAGTATATTTATACACAAAGGAGCCAAATTCTCTCCTGAAAGTCCTTGAACAGCACAGGATCTTTTAAAACTAAAAGGATTTGGTCTCTAAGTTTCTCCAAAAAAAAAAATCTCCTCATCCTCCTGACAGTGAACATAACATTTAAAAAAACCTTACCTATTGGGATGAAAAACGTATGCGAAGCAAAGCTAGGTGTTTGCCATTTCAGTATATTTCTTCTGTGATATAAAAAGGAAGGTGGAATGGAAATGTCAAACTACAATCAACACTAACTAAAATTGCATAATAGAATTTAGCTTATTTGGACAATTCCACAAAGAACTGAGATTCTTCTGTGAGTTACCAAGTCCCCTCAATTCTTAGTAACAGTAGTGGGAGTTGAGGGTACTTAGCATCTTGCAGGAAGCTGGTCAGCATCATCCAGGATCCAGCCCACAGTAGACTCTGAAAGTCTTGCAGATATGACAGATTCCTCAGAAAAGAGGAAAGGTTGAAGAGAAAATTATATATCATCACAGGCTTACTTTTTCTGAGGTACACCATAAGTTATATGTACGTTGATATATTTGTGGCGATTGAACATGAAAATGTAGGTAGGTGTGAGCTTTCAAAAATATTGTGATTTAGGGTGCATTAGGCATTGTTTTGTAAGGTTTATGTAGTGTCAGTGGCACAAAAGGAGATGTGAAAAATTATAAGTAGATCTAATAGTGTTTATTTCAATGTACTGTAATGAAGAAAGCCTTGTCAATGAGCATGATTTTTATGACTTCTGTAACTCATGGTGCACATAACACTGTATAAACTTACTTTTAGTCACAGTATTTAGCTGTATGAAATATATAACATCATAAGTTTTGCTTTTACAGCCTATGTCTATCCTGGTTTTAGAATTGCGAGCCTTTGAAAGCAGATGATAGACTTGCTTATTCTCAAGTAAAATTTGCATTTTTCACTTAAAAGAATCATTTGTGTAAATATATAAAAAGACTAAGTTTTCTAGAACAGAATTTGCCTACAAAATATATTAATTTCTGTAGCGTATATAACATGAATGGTAATGCAGTGTTGTAGCTATATTGGTTCCATGATATTACAGAGACAAGGTCAGTGAGGTAATGTCTTTTATTGGACCAACTTCTGTTGGTGAGAGAGACAAGTTTTGAGCTTATATGGAGCTCTTCTTCAGGTAAAAGATATTACTGGGCATTTTATTTGAAGTATAGGATATTACTGGATATTCAGGTACTGAAGAAGGGCATGTGTAAACTCGAAAGCTTGCCTCTTTCACAACAGAAGTTGGTCCAATAAAATATATTACTTCACCCATCTTGTCTTTCTAATATGACTAGTAAATCAGCTATCAGAATTCGCTAATAATAGATAATACCCTGAGGACATAAAGCTAAGTTGAGTTATTGTTCTGATGTAATATTTCTAATGGAAGATAGTGTGGCCTAGTGGATAGACCACTGGACTGGGACTTCAGAAACCAGGGATCTAGTATTGGCTCTGCCACTGACCTGCTGGGTGACCTTGCGGAAGTCACTTAATCTCTGTCTCAGTTTTCCCCCTTGACAAAATGGCAAAATCCTCCTTTGTTAAAGCACATTGAGATCTACTGATAAAAAGTGATATATACGAATGTGGAAGTGGTGGTAGTAATAGTATTGTATGTTTTAATGTGTTGTTCCTGTTGCAAGAGGAATTTTGCTGTTCATGTGTCCTGTAATACGGAGGCATAATGAGGAGCTGCAGAGGAAAATAATTCTAGGACCCTTTCTTTGTTTTATCCTTAACTTTAAATGCCTGTGGGCCAGGATTTGCTGTAAGTCAATGTAGTTCCATTGACTTCAGCGGAGCTATGCCAAATTACACCAGCTGATGATGTGACTCTTCGTTTTCTGTCACAATTCATGCGTTCTTCTAAAGACGGGTTTTCTTTGGTAAATTACATTCTGCACATTTTTTAGTCCCCAAACAAACAAACAAAAAAATGTATTAAGTGCATCAGACAGTCAGCCCAGGAGCCTGCAGGCTGCTGTTTGCAGAACAAGTCCAGCAGGAACAGCAACAATGCTCGACACTCTATTGCCTTGCCAATAAGGATCCACCTTCTTTGGAGGAATCTACTCCAGAAGAGAGAGACAGAGACAGTAATGTGGTCTGCAAGCTAGTTCAGTCAGTGGCCTCTCTAATGAGGTTGCAACCAAGAATACCAGTTAAAAACTAGATGGAATTCTCATTTCTTAGAATCTACTAAACTCTTAGTAGATGGTATAATGACTTGACTCTTGACTTGAACCAGATTTCAATGGGTTAGCTAGCAAGGAAGGCACATTGCCATTCACCTCAGTCACCCACTCTCACCAGAGCAGAAAAAATCAGGGTCTAATCTTGTACTACTGAAGTCAGTGAGAGTCATTGACTTCACTGGGAGCAGAACTAGGCCCTTAGTGACTTAAAATGCTGCCAGGCATTTTGGAGGTTTAAAACACAGCTTGACAGCAAACAAATCTGCGAAGTTGTGCCGTGTAAGAAAAAGAGGACTGATGGGAGGGAAATGGGCCTGCTAGGGCAATGCAGAGAGGTTCCCATCAGTATACAAACCTGAGTGGAGAATACAGAAGAGGGAAAAACCTAAAAATAAATCATCTGAGAAGTTTTTACTGCAAACTGATACCTGGTGCTAGGTTTAGCAGGTGCCGTGTAGATTTTTAAACAAAAATATTCTCTTTCCCTCTCTTGCTTTCTTCTTCCCCATTGTTTCTGTGATCTATGAAGTGCTAGGTCATTCTTTAGCTCTGCCATTATGAAATGGCCTTCATGAAAAGGTGGCTTTCCCATTGCTCTCCATTGACATAGAATCAGAGGACTGGAAAGGACCTCAAGAGGTCATCTTGTCCAGTCCCCTGATAGGTGTTTGGTTAACTTGGTGTTAAAAATCTCTAATGATGGAGATTCCACAACCACCCTAAACAATTTATTCCAGTGCTAAACTACCCTGACAGGAAGGTTTTACTGATGTACAACTTAAACTGCCATTACTGCAATTTAAGCCCATTGCTTCTTGGCCTATCCTCAGGTTAATGAGAACATTTTTTCTCCCTTCTCTTTGTAACTGTTATTATGTATTTGAAAACTGTTATAATGTTCCCCCTCAGTCTTCTCTTCTTCAGACTAAACCCATTTTTTTTCAGTCTTCCTTTATAGGCCAAGTTTTCTAGACCTTTAGGCATTTTTGTTGCTCTTCTCTGGACTTTCTCCAATTTGTCCAAATCTTTCCTGAAATGTGGCACCCAGAACTGGACACAGTATTCCACCTGAGGCCTAATCAGCATGGAGAAGAGCGGAAGAATTATTTCTCTTGTCTTGCTTACAACACTTTTGCTAATACTGCAGAATGATGTCTGCTTTTTTTTTTTTTGGCAACAGTGTTACATATGGAGTCAACTGTGTATCTTGTAATCCACTATAACCTCCCTTCTTAGGCAGTCATTTCCCATTTTGTATCTGTGCAACTGATTGTTCCTTCCTAAGTGGAGTAATTTGCATTTGTCCTTATCGAATTGCATCCTATTTGCTTCAGACTATTTCTCTAGTTTTTCCAGACCATTTTGAATTTTAATCCAATCCTCCAAAGCACATGCAACCCCTCCCAGCTCAGTATCATCTGCAAATTTTATCAGTGTACTCTCTATGCCATTACCTAAATCACTGATGAAGTTATTGAACAGACCCAGAACTGATCCCTGCGGGACACCTGTCCCCTCTGACCCCTCTGAGTATTCAGGAGTCCAACATGACCCAGAGAATACAGTCTTCTTGGATAACTGATGGCTAAACACACACATCAGATGGTGAGGTCAGTGTCCTCGCTTGCTACTCACATTTCCTCCTGGCATTTGCTGAGTTTGAGCCAGCTGATTTTCATCCATCCAGCTATGCTTCTCTCTTTCTGAGTTGACGAGGAGACATACAGATGGGTGCCATCACCATCTGGGGGGCCTTGAGGCCTGCAGTATCTTTATCTCATTAAGAAGCCAATAAAATGAGAGGAGACTGGCATTGGTGCTGGAACTAAAGGGGCGAGGAGTGCTGCCGCACCCCCGGCTTGAAGTGGATTCCATTATATACAGCGTTTAGAGTTTGGTTCAATGGCTCTCAGCAGCTGCATTATAAAAATGGTGCCAGCATACCTGGAAACAGAAGAGATTCTCGTGGAAATGCCAACCATAAAGGCCTTTGTATAGGAAGAGCAGAAGCTAAATATATCCCTCTGGAATCTGTCGGACAGGACTGTGCAAAGCCAGCCTAGTGCCACTCCTTCCACCAGAACTATTTGACCACCAGATTTTGGGCAGAGGCTCTGGCCTCCCTATGACTACTTCAGCTTTTCTGGCAAACAGACAGAGTTTTTTAATCTTTACTTCTCACACTCCACTAGGGGTATGTCTTCCCTGCAGGGCTAGCCCAGGCTACAGCTTGGGTATTGTCCCCCTTTTCCTCCACACAGAAAAGCCTCTCACCCAGGCCTGAGGGTGCTTGAAACCTAGGCTTGCAGGCACAACTGAGTGTATAGGCTTGAGCCTGGGTTTCGTTTCAGCCAGGCTGGCAACTCACCTACTCTGTAGCACGAATGCAGGCTAAATCAATCTCAGGAACTCAATCCTATCCCACGATTCCATATGGGCTTCACTTTCTTATCTAACTCCTTCCTTGGTCTGCTCTGCATTTTAATCCCAAATTTGCCTGCTCTGTTTCTGCTGCCCTTTTGTAGCATTTAACAGAGATGCTATCCAAGAAATCCTTTGCCCATGTTGCCTGTTGGCCACAAACTGACTCCAGCCTGCTGGTATGTGCTTTTTATATAAATATATGTAAATCAGTTCTCTGGCTTTTCAAGGGGCCAGCATAAGCAGGCTGCCTGCCCCACCTGCCAGATGTTGTGCGTTTGATAATGGCTTAGTTTATACCACAAAGTTTTGCTGACATGGCTATGTTGG
The DNA here is from genome assembly GCF_026122565.2 of Emydura macquarii macquarii. Taxonomy (NCBI): domain Eukaryota; kingdom Metazoa; phylum Chordata; order Testudines; family Chelidae; genus Emydura; species Emydura macquarii. The sequence continues at coordinate 8,135,935 of NW_027130455.1, forward strand.
TTAGGACTGTGGAAAAAATTGCACCCCCTGGCTGATGTAGCTATACTGGCAAAACTCCCAGTATAGATTTAACTACACCAACAAAAGAGTGATTCTGTCTCTTTAGCTAATGTCATTGAGGAAGGTGGTTTAGCTATGCCAGTACTTCTTCTGTCTGCTTATGCTGTCTCCACTAGGGGGCTCTGCTGGCAAAAGCTTTTCATAAGCCTGTCCCTTGTGTATTAAGCAGCTGGTGACCCAGGATATACTTTCCAGTCCTATTTCCTATGTCCCCATGAACAGTCCGGCACTATAAGTATGGGTACAGGGAGAATGTAATTACCTCAGTTGATTGGAAAAATTCCTCCAAGCAAAGAATGACTCAGCAGGAAAAAAAATTCTGCAGCTACAGTCAACACGGTCTTTTCCTCAAAAATGAGCAAGGAAGTAAAGTGAGTTAATCAGCTTGGCATTCATCCCAGTTCTAAGACCTTGGGTATGGAGCCCTACTTGCTTATCTTCCCCATCTTTCACAAGCGGCTGTCCTACAGCCTTGCCCCCTAGCACTTATTTAAGTGGAGGAGAAAGAGAAGTTGAAGTTAATGCCAGGGAACATCGCCCTGTACCCAGTCACATGCTGGTCGTATTTTTTGTTGTTGATGGTGTTTTGTTTTGTTTTTTCGGTGGATGCTATTAATATTGAGTTATTGGTTCAATGGAGATTCTGTACTATTTTGTTAAAGCTGTTAAAATCGCTTTAAAATCTTTGAGTTATGTTAGCATATAAAATCATCTACAAATATAAGCAGTTTGAAGTAGGTTTTTTTACACATTCATAACTCCAAATTGTCTGAACACACTTTTTTTTACAGATTTTTGAATAAAATAAAGATAATAATTCCTCCTGGCATTAGGTTTTGTGTATATAAAGCCAAAAGAGGTTTTTACTTATACATTTTAAAGAGTATCAGAACACAAATGTGCAATGTCTTAAAATTTGAGCCAAATCTTTTGACTACTGTACTGAATTGCTGACTACAATCAATAACGCAAACTGCCCTATTTTTCTTGAACAAAATGTATAGCACATACCTGGCATTCAGAAGAAATCAGGTAAATAAATCAATAACCAAACAAAAATGTACTTAATCACATTTATCGTGGACAGAAGCAGATGGGAAAATCCCATTTACCTTCATATAGTTATTGTTATGAAGGGTCAGAAGTGAGTTTGTTTATATTACTTAACTGACAATGTCCTGGTCTTACATCATTTTGCTGACATAAAATCTATGTAAATTACATCCAAATGTTGACGTTAGAAAGGTTAGAATAACTGTTCATCATATATCAGCCACTATTAGACAGATTTATCTATGTAAAGTTTTGATATTTTGTGGCACTTCACCACATATACACAGAATAAAACTTACTTAATAATCAACTAATTATGCATTTAAAAGTCCAAAAATATTACAGAAGCATATCCCCAGAACTCCTTAGCACTTCTGATCTTTGACCTAAATTGATTTTTCCATTGGGAAAAGTGTGTAGTAGTTAGAGCAGAAGACAAGGTGCTAGGATTTCTTCATTCTGTTCTGAGTATCACTACTGACTTGCTGTGTAATGTTGGTCAAGTCGCTTAACCTCTCTGTGCTTCATTTTATCCATCCATTAAATAGGTATGATAATATTTACTGAGATATTATGAGAATGAAAGATAGGTTTGAAACACTTTGAGATCCTCCAGTGAAAGACTTTAGCTATTATACAATGCTTATTTGATGTTTGAAACCTACAAAATTTCAAAAATTTTGCTGCATTGTCTTAAACTAGGGGTTTATAATAAACATTCAGCCAGACCACACTAGCAATTAAATAACAAAAAGCTTCATTAAGTTTGCAAAGTGCAATTCAAGTAAAGATGCACCATTAAACATGTCCTTTAAAAACACAAATATTTAAAAATGAAAATCACACACCTAGAGCCTATGAATAATTCTGACACCAACATTGATTCTCAGGTCATGATCCTGGCCAATTAAATAGAAAAGTCTCAGTGATAAGCATTCATACAACCTTTACAGTGTGGTGGTTATATTTTTATTCACATATCTTTCTCTCAGAACTGTACCTAACTATATAAAAACCTTAATCCCATTCACACAGAGGTTGTACGAAGTCTGACCTTTAATACACAATTCACAGAATCAAAAATAGAAAAAGATTTACTCATTCAATTTAATATTAAATGTATTGGGCCACATTCATCCCTTATGTAACTCAACTGAAGCCATGGATGAATTTGGAACACTGTAATTATCTGTCCTTCAGCAACAGTTTCAAATTGTGATCCTTCTATCCATCTCTCATGGCTGTGCAGGTGAAAGTTAAATATGTAATAGTACTTTTCAAAGATTATGGGTAATCCTGGAGTTTGGGTCCTCAAATTCTAGTGTCCCTAAGTGTTTGGGAAACAGAATGGCTACTACATTTGTACACACAACCACTACAATATCCCCACCTAATATTACTTCATTAAGCCCCTTGAGATATCCACAGTATGAAAGGTGTTTTAGGCCTCGTGTGAAAAATCCACACCACTGAGAGACTTAAGCTGACCTAACTCCTGGTGTAGATAGCGCTAGGTCAAGGAAAGAATTCTGCTGTTGACTTGGCTACCGCCTCTCAGGGAGGGGGATTAATTACAGCAATGGGAGAACCCCTCCTGTCAGCATAGGTAGTGTCTATACTAAAGTACCACAGGGGCACTGTTGCTGAGCCCTGACACCACAACTGGATTAACTCTGTGCTCTGGAAAAAGCTCCTCCATCCCACTAGCACATGTCAGCATTCTCCTATTTCATTAATATAAATATCGCATGCAAAAACTTCATTAATATAATGTTTTTTAAAGTGCAAGTCATGCACTTGAAAGTAAGGAAATAGCAACTGTATACCATACAGGAACCTATCCCTGCAACAAACCCTGTTGCCAGCTCTGCCCACACATTGACTCTAGTGACACCATCACTGGTTCTAACCACATCAGCCACACCATAAGGAGCTCATTCACCTGCACGTCTACTAATGTAATATATGTCATCATGTGCCAGCAATGCCCCTCTGCCATGTACATTGGCCAAACCGGACTGTCACTACGCAAAAGAATAAATGGACACAAGTCAGACATAAAAAATGGTAACATCCATAAACCAGTAGGAGAGCACTTCAATCTCCCAGGACACGCTGTAGCTGACTTGAAAGTTGCCATACTTCTACAAAAAAACTTCAAAAACAGACTTCAGCAAGAAAATGCAGAGCTGGAACTCATATGCAAACTTGATACAATCAAACTGGATCTGAATCGGGACTTGGAATGGCTCTCTCATTACAAGAAGTAATTGTCACTGTTCACACATTCTCACCTTCTAATCAATGGTTGTGAATAGGCCTCATCCACTATAACTGAATGGACTTTGCTAACACCTGCCCTCCCCATTGTTGTTTCTTACCCTTGGATGTATATATATCCCTATCTGATTTCTATTTCTTGTATCTGACGAAGTGGGTTGCAGCCCAAGAAAGCTTATGCCTGAAGAAATTAAATTTGTTAGTCTTTAAAGTGCTACAGGACTCTCATTGTTTTAGCAGCTTTATGGTTGCCCATGCAACCTGCATTCTGCCCTCTTGTGCTTCCTTCCTATAATACTCCCTGGGGCAGGGGCCCTGTAGAAAAAATAATTACATGTAATTAAAAACTGCATCATATTGCACAGAGGTGCTGAAGAGAAGTTGAACGTGCAACCATAAAACTGGCATTTCCTAACTTCCAAGTACTTGCCTTTACAATCTAAATAATGTTCTATCTCCAGGGCCCATGTACCTTGCTGCAGAATTTAGCTCAGTGGTTCCCAACCTGTGGTCCATGGGCCAAAAAGTGGCCCCCGGGGTCTTTCAAAGTGGCCCACTGCTCCCTTCCCACTGGCTGCAGAAGGGAGCTGCTGCCTAGGGACCCAGGAGGAGCGCATTGCTAGTGCAGGCTCCTTGCTGCTGCCAAGAGGACCAGAGATCAGCACAGCACTCCCCTCCCCCTGACTGTAGCAAGGAGCAGGGCAAAACTCTCCACCTGGATCCGTAGGCACTGGGGATCCTGCTGGAGTCAGAGGGACGGGAGCACGGATCTCCCATCACCCTGGCTGTAGAAGGGAGCCACTACCTAGGGACGCAGATGGAGTGCACAGGGCTACAGGATGTGTGCAGTTTCCCTGCTGCAGCCAGGGGGACAGGAGATCAGCAAGGAGAATTGCTTCCATCTGACTGCAGTGGGGAGGGGGAGTGGGGCTGCTGGTGGAGACTGAGGGCCCTTCAGGGTTTTAAAAATGGTATCTGTGGCCCTCGAGCCAAAACGGTTGGGAACCATTGATTTAGCTTAAGATTCCTTTGGAGCAAAACCCAAATGGTTCGAGACCAGACCCCCCAGGCCTGTTCCCTCCTGCAACATTGCTACTGTTGAACTCCCGCAGCTGAAGTGTCCGGGAGGTGCTGGCAGGGCAGTTTCTGTGCAAGTCCTGCAAGTTTGGGAAATTCCCTGTCGCCAGCAGGGCCTGGGTTTGTTACGCAACTTTCGAGACACGTCGCAAAACTTCTCTTGGATCTCACGGGTTTGGGAGAGGCCAGGGGCTGAATTTCTTCGTAGGGGCAGAGCCGTGTTTGTGTTGCCATCACCTAGAGGAACACGCTGCTGAAATAAACGGACCGTGCCTCCAGAGTGCAGCTCTGCTCTGAGCCTGTTGCGTGTTTACCCGGAGTTTGCCGAGTTCAGCCGCCGGGCGGCTCCCAGCCCAGGTCCCCGCTCCTGCCCCCGGCCAGGGAACGTGGGCGGCCGGGGAGCGGCGCGGGGCTGGCGGGAGCGGAGGGAAGGGCCGAGGAAGACAGGCTGGAGCCGCCCTAGAGGTGGGGGCAGCGGCGGGTCCAGCCTGCGTGCGGCAGAGGGCGCCCCGCTGGAGCGGAGCCGGGAGGAGCCTCCTGCGCCGCCGGTTCCCCTCTGGTCCGGGGCTGCCACGTCCTCTGGGCTGGGCCGGGCCCACGTGCGCCGGGGAGCGGGGGCGGCGCAGGGCGGCCGCCCGGCCGGCGGGGAAGCAGCTGGTGCCCGGCGCGGGGAAGTTGGCGGCGGCAGAGCCCGGAGCCCTCGCGGCAAAGGCAACTCCGAGTAAGGAGCCGCGGCAGCCCCGCGCCCGGCTGCGGGGCGAGCCCGAGGGGGGCTGCGGACAAAGGGGCCAGCCGGGGGGTGCGGTGCGGTGCGGTGCGGGCAAGGAGGAGGCCCCGGGCCGGGGGCAGTGGGGGGCTGGAGGGAAGGCAGCCGAGGGTCCGATCGGGCTTTGCGGGGCGCGGGTGGCCGCGGCTGCGGCTGGGACACGGGCAGGCAGCGGGCGCTGTGGGGTGTTGCGGACCGAGGGGTTGCTCGGCTGCGGGCTGGGCGCGGATCTGCAGCGAGCAGGTGCTTTGGGGGGTCCGCGGAGGCGGCCCGGCGGGCGGGGCGGGCAGGCGGCAGCTGTTGCACCCTTGGAAGCTGATCGCGCAGGGAGACGCGGCGCCGCTCCCTCCCGAAGTGGATTTCACTCCCGCTTGGGAGTCACGCAGGCCGGCCAACTTCCTGCGGACTTCGCCGCCGCTGCCTGGGCCCCGCCGAAGAGCGAGCGCTCGGGTTTACAACCAAACCGAAACCCAGAGGAGGAAACCTTTCCCCGGAGCCCCGGGCTTTGGGGAACCTTCCTTCACGTCCGGATGGACCAGGGCAGTGTTGTGCTGGTGCCTGGGAAAGACCTGGGTGCACTGAGCACCCCTACAAGTGGGGAAGGATAGTTGTGGGTCAGACAGCTACATTTCGTTTAAAAGCAGCTGGGCATGTAATGATCTTAGCAGAGAGCTAGCCGGGGGGGTGGTGGTAGTTGTAAAAGTACATTTAGCTTGGCAGTAGGAAATCTGAGTCAGACTAGGAAGCTCTAAGTGACAGTCCAGAACTGCCGGCTAACATTTCAGTCCTCCTTGAATAGCAATGAGGAAAGGCTGCTGTATTATTCATCTAGAGTAATTAGCCGAATCCTGCTAATTCTTCCATTCTTGATTTATCCGGTGAAGATACAGGCTCTGAGTCAGGGCCTTTAGCACTAATCATTACAATGAAATTACCTTGAAAAGTATTTCACTGGAAATCACTGGTGTTGTTGCTGCCCATTTCTCTACTTACCAATTTTTTTTGTTTTTTAGGTACTGTCAGCAGTTTAAACCAATATCAGTTATACATTTCCATCCATTATTCTAAGGAGAATTACAATATTTGTTGATGGCGACAAATTTACTGATTCCTAATCATAGACTTCCCTTTGAATCTTAATAAAATTATCGATCACTTCCTTTGAAAATAGTTCTGAGTACGCTGAAGACATTAGTAGGAAATAATTAAAAATAAGAAATGTCTTCATTGTTGAATTTTTGGATTTAAGCTCTCTAAACCTTCAGTACAATTGTAATTGAAAAATTATTGAGACTTGTATGGAAAGGGCATATTGAAAATCTTAGGAGAATACTGAAAAGAGACCCAGTAAACTGCAGGATAATCCATTTTAAATTTAAGTAATGGGACTTTGTCTAATTTCCCCAGGACTAGTTCATTAATTTGGAGGGGCAAGACCTGAATAGTGTTCTGAGGCAAGTTTTATTTATAATTGTTTTGTATTTTGACCTACAAAAGTCTGGTGTTGTGTTATGTGTTTATAAACCACTTACTTCCTAATGTTTCAAATCTTTTATTGAAGAAAAAGAAAAAAATAAACATGATTATCTCTGGAGATTTCCCCTTCTGTGGTCCCAATCCTGCAGTGAGATCTGCCCAGGCAGACTCCTACATCCATTTGGATTACATTGTGCAGCTGCAGGGCCTTAGTGTGTTTCCTGTCCTTTTGCTCGTAAAACTCTCAGATCCCAGAAGTGTGTTGCCAGTTATTTTACTGTAGGCTCCTGCTACAAATGTTGAGCTCTTCTTCTTGTTTTTAAAAAAAGAAAAAGTGGAAATGTGCTCATGTTTCTTGTTGAGCTAAGTCCAAACTGCATTTTAGCAGCTACCATTTTAGAGGCCTACTTATAGCATATATCCATCTTGCAGTATAGTTGAGAACAAAGTGTATTTGAAATGTGTTTCTGAGCTGTGCTAGAGATTTGGACTTTCAGGTTACATCTACACTAGAGAACTGAATTGTTGGTAATTGAATCAGTGATATTGCACCAAGATAAGTACTACTGGCACAGTGTGTCCCCTCTGCTTTAGTCAGAGTTTTCCCCTTGGCTTGTGGAGATTTGAAAGAGCCTTCTGCAAAAAGAAAATTTGGGAACAGAGGTCAAATTTCCTTCATTCATTGGGAAACATCAGTAATTACCTGGGGAAATTCCCATAGCAGTGCCCTTTTCCCAGGCATTTCCTCACCAGGGAACACTCTGCACGTATGCACGGCTCAGCAAGAGGCTTTTTGTTGAAGCATTTGAACAGTGAGTGCAAGGTGGTTGCAGTGAGGTGGTCGAGGGGATTCTGGCAGTTGAAGTGGAGATTCAGCGACTCAGGTGAGCAGCTTTCCAACTCCGTCATGCCATTGTGCCATCATCCATCAGCGTGTGAGTAGATGTCGGTCTGTGTGCTACGCCTGAGGATGATCTTTAGCAGGTGGAATGCTGCTTCTGGGCCTGGTCTATGAGCACAGGCCGGTGGGACTGAATTGTTCTCCAGACCTGGGACCCATGGCTGTAGCTACATAACTGCAGCACCTTCGTACCTCTTTGTTTGGCGACCTCAGCACAGCAGTGTAGTTTTAAAGCAGCAGGATGAGTGGAGATTGGCCTGTGAGAGCTGGCTACGCTGCAGAGTAACTGCCCAGTTGAGCACCAGTTTGTGGTTGGGAAATGAAGAGGGGTAGTTGCTGTTGTACAGGTGATCACAGCAACAGGTGGGATAGGCAGTATAGTTGTTTCCCCCCTCGTGGCCTGTGTCAGTTTGCTAGCATAATATGCTTAAGAATATTTTTCACACATTACATAGGACGACAGTGAAATGTGATGTGTGTAGGGAAGAGCGGCATGCTGATGAGCTGCCATGATCTGGGACATGGGGCGGTAAATACAATGTACTACAAATCCTTTGGCTAGGGTGCCTGGTATTTAATTTATTGCAATAACATTGTAGTTTCTGAATTGCAGTTTGAGTTACATGTTTTTAAATCCCCTTCTTCCGGTCACTGTTTGTCTGCCATCTCACTGCTGGATAAATGACATGACTTGACCAGCTGTTGTGCATGCCAGACCAAGCACCTGGACTGGGAGCAGTGGCCAGTGCAGCTGAAAGCAGAGGGTGGGCTGCCAAGGGGGGTGTCCAGTTGCCCACCCTAGAGAGTTATAGACTGGGCTGGGGAGGGACTTGGTAGCTGCCACTTGTATTGTGGAGGTGTGTGGGGATGGGAACTGGCAGAGCAAAGGGAGAGGTGGATGTTCCTGTCCTCAAAGGAGGCTGTATCTGCCCTTTTACAGACAGCGATGGCAGGGCTTATAAGAACCTGGAAAATTCTGCCAGGTCCAATTCTCCAAAATCAGCCCTCACTGGTACATTTGACCATAAAAAGCTACTTACCTGACCTAGATGGCTCCTCATCCCCTGATTCCCCTCTTGGAGTGATTTGGGCTCTGTCTCTGCTCTCCTGGCTAGATCCCAGCTCCCCATGCAGAGCTCTTGGCAATGTCTCTGGTATCTCCTCATCCAGCTTCTGTGGTTTGTGTGGTTCATGGAGCCAGTGGTCTCCTCGTCCCACACCCTGCACTGCAAGATGCATCCATGCTGGCCAATAGCATCTTGGGCTGCATGGCAGAGTGAGATTTCAGATGTCTCCAAGAGACTTCCTTGTTTTCCCGACAGCTCCTGTGCGCAAACATAGGATTCCAAGCCTAAATACTGGTGCCTGGAGTTTGTAGTGCTGGCTGCAGCAATGGGTGCTTGTGGGGAAGGGGATTCCACTTGACTCTTTTAAAATCATTCGCCCTTTAAAATATCTTGCTCCCACCTCCTCTCCTGACTCTTGTGGAGATGGGAGTTCCATCATGACCGGGCAAGAAATGGCAGGTCCTGGTGTGGTCTCACTGTGAGCCTGGAGAAACTGTCTCAGGCTGATGCGTGTAGTTGGAGGAGGGAATGAAGTAGCCATTGCAGGAGCAACTGCGTTCCCCTTCTGACTCCCTGCTACTCATGCACATGCCAGCACGACGACAGCAGGGTTAGCTGTTTTCCTGGTAGCAGCTCTGAAAACATAGACATGGGCTTTTTATTCATATGTGGCATTTTTCTGCAGGTGAGAGACCCTAGGAGTCCCCTTGAGTGCGTTGTTTTGTGCTGATGTTCTCTGGCCCGGCAGCTGCGTTGTCTTTTTGCCTAAATTTTCCATTTGGTTCCTGATAAGGGTGAAAAATTGTCTTGCTTTCTGAACATATGCAGATGAGCTAAGGCAGCAGGTGGGCCCTGTGATAATCCATGAAATCATAGTCGCTTTCTTTGTGGGTAATAGACATGCTAACTTGGAAGGGTCTCACTGTCCAGAGGTATGAAGGTCTTGTCTAGAATAGGGAAATTTGGGCTGGTATAACTGCTTCAATGTGTTTGCAGTGTTTCAAGCCCCAGTGTATAGGTTCTCTACAGCACTGCCAGCTCCTTTTTGTGCTGATGCAGTGTGTCTACTGTAGGGGTTTGCATTGGCCTAATTACATCAATGCAGTTACAGTGGTGCAAGTTTCTCTAATCTAGATATGCCCTAAAACAACTGCTGAGAATGGGGGGAGGGAGTGAGAGGTGTGTGTGGAGAGGGAGGAAGTAGGTACTAGTGCTGACAAACTGCAGATCAGATGCTGTGGGGCTGCTTTATATTCAGCCACAGGAAGATGAGTTCAGCTATTCGTTCTGCTGTGGGTCTAAGCAGATCTGAGCCTTGAGGGGATGAGACTGATATGTTCTAATGGTTTATGTATTTTTTTCCCATAAGTTATTTAATTCTTTATTCCTATCCTGCTCCATCCGATCTTTTGCTCCTCTTTTTTTGTGCTTTTGCTCTGTCACTTTTGTCATCTCTCCCTTTTTTTTAATGTGAGATTTTTGCTTTTGAAAGTGAAGGGATTAAGGGGTCCTGACTATTTAGTAATTAAAAACTCCATGGCCCTTTTCACAAGATTAGGGGATCCCCTGTGCAAAGGATTCTTTACATTTTCAAAGTTAGCTAAATTACATTGTGTATATAATATAGGGCTTATAAATACCCTTCTCACAAATCACCATTACTGGTAAACTTCTAATCTGAATAAATAATTCTCTTGTAATTTTTGGACTTCCCCCCGTGATTTCATGTGGATATAGCAGACATCATTTCCTGTCCTAAATAGTTGTATGCTGTTATACAGTTGCCTCTTAAATAAAGAAGTGGTTGCATTTTGGTGGTGGATAAGGTAATGATGTGTAGGCTGTTTGAGAAGGCAAACACTATATAAATAAGCTTTGACACACAGCATTCTGAATGCACTTCAGTCCTGACCTGCAGTGAGACTGTTATTCTAGTCTTGGGTCTTTCCTGAGCAGGGGCTGCCAAATGTGTCAGATTATTTTTCTCGTTTATTATGTTAGGCACCATCTGTAGAGCCTTGTTCCCTGCCCCAAAGAGCTTACTGTCCAAATGATGATACAATTTGGATACACTGGGAGACTCGGGAAGTTGCTCTCTTAGAGAATGGTGGTTGTGATGGGGTACTTTGATTGCATTTTACTAATAGGGTTTAGCATCTTGTGGGCTTTCGTGGGGTGGTGAATTTGGAGGAGGAAGATGAATGGAGAGAGTGGATTCCTGATACACTTGGATAGTTGTCACTTGCTGGAGTGGTGCCCAGTGTGGCAGAAAGGGCTAAGAGACAAGTGTGTGTTGCTTTTGTGAGTTAGCCAGAAGAGGACTTTGTGAGGCCAGATCTGCGCTACAAACTTATATCAATATAACTGTGTCGCTCAGGGGTGTGAAAAATCCACACTCTTGAGCATGGGTGTAGTTTGGTGGACATGAGGGGGGCGTTGCCCCCCCCCAAAATGGCAAGTCTCAGCCAGGTGTGGAGTATGCCCCCCCCACACGCAGCCCCATTGGCCTTGCTGGAGTTGCCTCCTCAAATATAAAAGGCCTTGTCTACACTAGCACTTATGCTGGCTGAACTTTTGTCGCTCAGGGGTGTGAAAAAAAACACACCCCAGAGCAACAAGTTTTCTCAGCATAAGCGCTTGTGTGGACAGCACTAAGTCACGTAACTACCCCCGCTTGTTTAGGTGGTTGTATTTTGTCGTCGGGAGAACTCTCTCCCGTTGACATAACTTGGCTACACAAGTGCTCTAACAACAGCACTCTGTTGTGCACTGTAGGGCTCTCTCTACACTGACAGCGGCAAAGTCGCCACCGTCAGATCAATTCATCTGGATCGACTGAGCGATCAGTGAAGACCCACTCAGTTGATCAGAAGCTGACGTTATTAATCCACCCCCACAAGCGGCGTAGCGCTGCGTCAACGGGAACGCGGTTCCCGTCAGCGCAGTGCAGTGAAGACAGCGCGCAGAAGAGAAGCACAGCAGTTGACGGGAGTTACGCAAGTTCTTTGCGTACTTTGCGTAGCTCCCGTCGACTGCTGCCGAATCGCGGAGGTAAGCGTAGACCAAGCCTAAGTTTTAAGACTAGCCCGAAGTCAAACGACTCCCGTGTCCCTGAGTGACATAGTACTGACCAGCCCCTGGTGTAGACAATGCTGTGTCAATAGGAGAACTTCTGTCAACATAGCTACACTGTGTTTTAGGGAGGTGTACACCACTGCAGCATTGTAATGAAGACAAGCTCTGAAACGCTTTATCAAACCAGGCTAGAGTTTGAACTTGTGTATTTAGCCATTTTCACAGCTAGCCTCTAAGCCTCTTCCCTTTCATGATCTCTCAAAATCTTTGTGGATTGCAGATCTTTCCCATTTGACTTTTTCTAATGACTATGTCCTCTGTGCTCTAATTGTGCTGTGTTTTCTTCCCCCTTTACTTTTCTCCAAATGTGTTCCCTATTTGTCACTCCTCTTTTCTGTTATTTTTAGTTACAGCCCTTGGTTTTACTCCTTTTTAATTTTGTTTACACTTGCTTTCATCGTCTTATATTTTCCCCCCTTTCAACTTTTATCCTCAGAGGAGCTGGTTTCACTCTTGGAGACCAGCCCTCCCTTATTGATTGCCAGCTGCTTTTATTGAAACTAATTTGCATTCTCCACTCTCCTTGTGCTAGACAGAGCACTAGTGATTTTGAGTAAAGCTCTTTTCCCCAAAGGCTTTGCTCAGAATTGTCTGTATTGCACAAAAGGAGCGGAGAATAAAGAGCAGCAGCAGTTGAAAAAGCTGCTTCTGCCTAAACCAATGTGCTTGTGTCTTTGTCACAAGGAAAGTAGGAATGTGGCAGCCTTTGCTCAGGGCACAAATGACTTGATGAGAGGAAAGTGCTATTGCCCAGGGTAATTAGTTATACTGTGCACTCTTTTACAGGGTATATGCCACAGAACCAAGGCAGTTTGACCGGGTCTGTTTATTGCCTCAGTCCTATTGTTTACAAGCACTTATTTAGCTGTGATTTTTGGCCAGCAGCAGCACTAAAAAATTTGATTAGAGAGCAAATATACGAAGGTTAAAGAGCCGTGACTGCAGTTCAGCGAACTTTGAAAAAACCTTGAGCAAACATTACTTTTAAAAATGCTATTGTAACCTTCAATGCTGTGGGCACTCTTTATTCAAGACTGTCTCCTTGAGCCTTATCTTTATGGGGACATATGCTTGCCCTCAGTCTGTCTTCATTTTGGGGTTTCTGTCATCCTGGGTGTATGGGTGGTCCGACCTTGGATGTGCTGGGCCCTGGAATTCAGGTCCACCTCTGAACTACACCGAAGTTCTTCCTGTTCTCAGGCAGGTTTCCCGATATTAATAAGTTATCCCCAGGCCCTTTTCCTCTGTGTCAATTTGCTCTTGTTTGAGAGTGTTTTTTTGTGTATCATACAGTGCCTGGACTGCCAGAGTGTGCAAAGGAGCTTTCTATACAAAACTGTTATTAAAACTCAACCTAGAGGTTTTGGATTTTGTACTTCATTTCCTAGCATGGCTTGTTGTCAGTAGGAGATGGTAGTAACATCTTACCTTTTTATATAGCACTTTTTCATTCTGTGGGATCTTAATGTACTTTACAAATATGGCCTCAATCCTACAATCATTTACACACAAAATAGCCCCATTGAGTTCATGTGCAAAGTTGCTTACCTGCATGTTTGCAGGATCAAGGTCTATATGGAAACTGGAACCACTTCATTACCACCACAGTGTAGCAACCTCTAGAATAAAGGCAGCAGCTCTTTAACGGTGTGCAGCAACATGGCAGGTTAGGCCAGAAGCCAAAGAATACCATCTCCAGTTGGAAACAGCTGAGGGAGTTTAGGCTGGCAGAATGTAATTACCTATATTGAATTGCAGGGAATTGTTAATAAGTCGATACTTCCTTATATTCAATCTGCTTCTCTTGTTTGACTTATTTAGTGGCAAAGTCCAGTTCTGTGCTGTTGAGTAGTGATCTTCTAATCTAGTGTTTGTAACCTCACCTATTTCTGCTGTCTGGTCTTATTGGAGATGGTGTTGGCTTTAATATCTTAAGGCCAAATTCTGCCATTGGGAGCACAGCATGCGCCTCCTGTTAAATTTGGTGTATCCACGTGAGGGTATCCAAGGACACAGTTCATCCCTTCCTGTGCGTGCGCACACAAAATATGATTGAGCTGCAACCACAGTGGGAACCATAATGTTAAGTTTCCTGACTCTTGTACAAAATCTCAGCCGTAACAATTATTAACTCATTTTTGCATTTAGGACACCATCCATTTTAAGTCATATTCTGGACTGAATTTTTTTTATCTGCCATTGTTGCATGTAAGACCTAAGATTTACTATAACCGAGACTCAGGAAAAAAAATTTCCTTTTCTCTTCCCCCTCCCCAAGTTCATTTATTGCATTTGACAGCAGCTTCACGGTTTTCCCCCCACTTAATCAATCACTGAAGTCTTGTCAACACTTAGGAATAGCCACAATTCAGCAATCAGTGCAGGTGCACTCTTGCTAACCGTTAGGGGTAGACAAAGGCATGCAGGGATTGCCAATGTTTGACCTGGGAGGTAAATTTAGGCTTGCCCTGCTCGAAATGGTAGGGATTAACACTCATACAGCCACATTGGTTACTGGCAAATAATTGTTGCAGAATACAAAGTATGATTGATAAGAAATAAGCAAACAACAATATGGCTTCACACATGAAAATGGCACGATATATGCCATTGTGAATGTGAAGTTCATATTAGAAAGATTAATTGAATGGAAGACAGTATACTGGTACATTGACTTCCAAAAACATTTCACAAAATCCACCCCTACAAACTGTTCAACATATTAAGATCTGTAGGGATTGATAGATACAAACTCTTGAGTAATAAAACAAATATACAGGAATGAGAAGGCGATTATAATGGGAGATGAAAATTATAGTGATCAATTGAGGAGTGAGACAGGGTTGTTTAATGTCACCAACTTTATTCAACATTTCTAATGTGTTTGATTAAATTAGTTGAAAAAACAGAAGAGGTTATGTAGATGAATGCAAAATGGGCAAATAACATTTTCTCTGCAGATGACAATCCTGTTCGCTGATTCAGAAGAAGGTCTGATGGAGTTAGTGGAGATTATATATGTGTATGGTAAAGAATATGGTCTAGAGTTGAATGTGGACAAGACAAAAAGTATGTTGGTATGCAAGGATCTTGGGAAAACATGCAAGACTCCAGTGAACAAAACAGATCTACAGCAAGTGAGAAATTGTTACTTCGGAAGCTTCATTGCAGAAGATGGAAGATCAGATACTTAAGTCAGCACCAGAATAGCAAGAGCGAAAGAGATGTTCTGGAAGAATAAATATCTGATGAGAAGTGACAAAATTTAAAGACTAATTTCTGACTCTTAAAAACTTGCATTTGGTCTTTGTTAAATTACGTCTGTGAAACATGGACATTTCAACAATCTGTTTTAAAGAAATTACAGTCCATTGAATTATGTTGTTATGGAAGTATTCTGAAAGTATCCTGGGTAGACCAAGTAACCAGTGAAAAAGGACTGGAGATGACTGGAACTCCGCAAACGCTAGTCAGAGATCGAATTTTCAGTGGTTCAGTGAGCAGTGCTCATTGGAAGCGAAAGTTGGTGGCAGAAGACCATGAGGTAGAAACAGAAGATCTTGGATTGACAGTGTGGTGGATCAAAAGGACTGTTAATCCAAAGAGATTAGCAGATGATCATACAGAATTGGGTTACCATGGTTGCAAACCTCCGGTAATGGAGATGCTACAGAACAAGACGACAAAATTGTTGCTGAATTGCAGCTATTCATTGCATACTGTAGACAAGGTCTTAGCTGGTTTCCAGCATTGTGGGAAAGACTCTTGCAAACAGCAATAAGGGGGAGAGAGAAACATTTAACAAAATAGGAAATGGTGACTATAAAATCAAAACGTTTGGCAGACGGCCAGGGGCAGGGGAGTAGGCCTAGTGCCTGAAATTATTTTTAATGCAATTTTAAATTAACTAGATTTTGAGCTAATTCACTTGCAAATCTCCTTTGCATTCACAATTTAGGTTGTGCATTTATATTTTTTTAAAGGACCTAATTCCAATAAACACTTTCATGATGTTTTTAAAACAGTCACTGTAATCAGTGGGATGTGTACATACAAATGTTTTGCTGCAAGGTTTGCCACTCAAACATTGCAACACTTTGCTGGTCAGAGAACCAGAAAGAGAAGCCTCTCTGTTATCTCTGTGTGGAAGCTGAGTGCAATGCAAAAATGAAACAGCACAATGAGGAAAAATAAACTACTTTTAAAATCCTTATCCCGTTAAAAATCCGTAGTTTTATTATTATGGGGACCTGGTTTTTTTCCCCCCAGGGGTTTTAATCTTCATATCTGTTTAGGGGGAGATTTCAAAGGCACAAAGCAACAGCGGTGTCCAACTTCCAATGGGAGTTGGGTACCTAGCAGTCCTTGGTGCCTTTGAACATCTCCCCCTTAGTTTTCTTTTTAAGAGGGAAATAGAAGTGCATGTGCATGTGACTCTTGGATTGCATATCAAGGTCTGTGTGGTCTGTAGCCATTAGCTACCTAAGCCCTTTCCCTCATCTTTAGGGTGACCGTGAAAAGAGCCCAGAGCTCTTGCAACTTTTCTGTTGGATGCCTGGCATCACCTCTTGCAGAGGCCTGATCCTGTATTCTTGGAACACCAACATTTTCACTGACTTAAGTGGGAATTTGGGGCACCTGAGGAATGCAGGATCACAGTGATGCACCTTGACATGCATGACCCCAAACGTTGTTATATTTAAAATTTACAGCATCTGTCGAGTTCATTTGAAAGTGGGCGGAGGGGAAGGGCTGTCAGTCTGGACCATCTCTTCCCTTCCCCTCACCATTCATTTCCCTTTGTTTTGCCCCAGTACTTTCCAGGCTGCTTGAGGCTTTTTTCCTAGGGCACTGTTGTCAGTGCCTTCATTTCTGAATAGGACTCCTCTGGAACAGAGTTGGCTTTTTTCCAGGCTTTAGCTGAAAAAGCAAACATTAAAAATAAAGACACTGAAAGCCGTCTATTTCGAATCTAGTATCATTTTAAATAGGAGCTGCAGAGTTTTTTTTAATGCCTGATCTAGCATGCGGTGGAGTCGAGTCCATTCAAAGGCTCCCTACACAGAACTGTAGCTATAGCCCTTTGAAAGAGAGAACTTTTGAAGTGAGACAGGTATGCTGGCAGTTCAGGCTCTAACAACCCTACGAGCATTGGTGAGCAGCATGGGAGGAATTAAGGAGAAAAGCTGAATTGTGATTAGTCTGAGGAATTAATTTTAACATTTTTGGTCCCCTTCCCCCTTTTACTTATAAGCGTGGCAGTGGCTGGAGCATTAAACACTCCACGTGATTAGACTTTTGCAGCCCTGACGTTATTTGGGAGCTAAACAGCCACAGGAGGCAGCTACTAAACTTAAGCTCTGGGATGTCAGTTTTCCCATCTGTAAAATGGGGATGATGATACTGACCTCCTTTGTAAAGCACTTTGAGATCTACTGATGAAAAGGACTATATAGTAGATCAGTATTACTGAACATTACAAAATGAAGTTTAGAAAAACAGTCAACAAAAGATATACTTCCAAAAAGGAGTGGTTAAAAACATTTATATATAAACCTTTAAAATTATATTTACAAGCCACATCCCAGGATAATTAAAAACATATTAAACCTAACCTTATTTTAATTTAATACAAAAGTATGTGTTCCACACCACGCTTTTGTTAGACAATATGTACTAGTTAGGCAAGTGGCAGAAACTTGGCTGTACATCCTGACATTGTTACTGTCTTGTGTGTCAAAGTTAAGTTTCTTTGTGCAGTGCATGGGGTAGTCCGTCGTGTTTCGTCGTCCGTCCCCCCCCCCCCCATCCCCCCCCCTCGTATTCTCACTCTTGCAAATCATTGAACCATCTTAATTGGAATGTTCCAAAAATATTCAGTCTGGGCAGACACCTGGGATAGAAAATTTCAAATTCCAAATGGTTCAAATTTGCAGAGTTATAAGCAACTCAAAGCATGGAAAGTAATGGGCAACCTTAATTCTAGCCAGTGCTAACAGCTCCACCTATAATATTACAGTTTAAAGGACCCAGTCACCATCCTTAGCTGTGCTGAGGTGCAGAATGCCTTTAATTTCCAGAGGCGTATCCAGGCCCCTCTAATTCTTTTGAAAGGGGTCAGAATCTTTTGCCAACCCATGAAGCTGAGACAGTACAAGAAAGGGGGATTAGGTGTGTCTTGGCTGCTTCAATCAACGCTCATCGTTATACTTGCTTTCCACTAACCAACCTCAGTATTTCTTTGTGTGAGTGATGTACCCGAACGTTTCAATGCTTATTTCTCAACTGTATCACTAAACGGATAACCCTTAGTCTAGGATAATGCAGATGACGAGCTCTTTGTACAAACCTTGTACCTTTTGGATAATCTATGCATTATTCCCAGATGTACAGAATCTCGTCCCTTCAAAAACTCTGCATTTGATTATTTTATACCATTAGCTTTAATACAGTTTTTATTTTTGAGGCTTACTATTGAATTTAATATCTCCTGTTTTTTTAAGCAAACTGGCTTCTCGCTGAGGCAGTTAACTTTTACTACCACAAAATTTTAAGGAGCTCACTGGAGTCAGAGTCTACATTGCCCTGGGGAGCTGCTAAGGTTGCCAGTGTTCTTGGCCAACGTTGGAGTTCCCTTAATTAACTCTGCCTTGTGGAATGTAAGGCATTGGAGAAGCTGCGACATGCTTCCATAATGTGGGATGTTTCCAGGCTCTTGATTTCTGCTGCCAGTGGCAAGTCTTGCAAATACAGTGTTGCTGCTGCAGAATTCCAGGGAGCCCTGAATATAATGTAAACATATCACTTCTGTGTGCCAATGCAAGAGCATCTGCTTTCGAAATTTGGCATCGTTTGTTTGGGTGAAGGCCAGTGGAAACGAATCCAACAGAGCTACTGGCTCAGGGACCATCTGTGAAGTCATTCCTTGATGTCCAGGTGCTCTAACATTATCACATCTTAATAAATCTTTGAAACGTCAGGGAGATAAGAAACAGCATAAAGTTTTTAAGGCTCTGTATTCTTGTTTGGTTTTAATTGCCTCGTACTTGTCCAATTATTTTCTGCTTTTGTCTGGAATTTCTTAGGCATCTCTCAGGAATGTTTGCCTTTTGCTTTAACATCCCTTTCTGACCCTCCATTTCATATACCTGGCTCAGTTGCTGCTCGTTCTCTCATTCTTGTCCTCTGCACATTCTTCATGATTAAGGTTCGTGGATCTGCCATAATCTCTCTGACTCGCTTTGAACGGCACAGCAATCTCTGTTTTTCTGCTAAAAGTGAGCAGTGGAGCTTTCTTCCTCTGTTTTTCCCTGGTGCTGAGGCTTGTCACTGTACTCTTGCTTCCTTTGTGTCAGGCCTTCTCTAAGCAGTCATAACATTCATGGAGACTTAAATCAGATAAGTGGGTCAAAACGATAGCTGCAGAAAGTTGAGAAATCCATAGGCCCTGAGGCGTCTTCACAGTTTTCACCATGGCTGCTCAGTACTTCACAGCAGCAGAGGGGAATAGAAAACTCAGAACTTCCTGTTCTAAAAGCACAGACTACCTATCCCTTGGGGGAAAGGAGAATCTCTGGTGGTGGTGAACAGAATAGGACCTAGGCCACCCAGTTGAGCAGTTCTGAGTCAGATATTTAAAAAATAGGAAGATGTGTTTGGAAAAGCAGGAAGATTGTCAGGGAGATTTGGAGGCAGATTTGGGACATTAGACTAAATTTAACTCCTTTCTTAAAACTGACTAGGTTTCAAGTTGACTATGTCCCTTTATGAAACAATAGTAATAAGACTGAGCTGTTCCTTTGCATGCTAATGGAACTGCCTTCTAGGAAAGTGTTGAGAGCAATGCAGAGAGTGAAGGTTGGTGGGGGAAATGTGTGTCGGGTTTTGAGTGCTAAAGAAAGGCATGTAGAATAAAAATGCACTTTTATTTCAAGGTCTAAAATCCTGTGGAGTTCAATTAACTCGAGGGGGGAGAACAGTGAAAGGAAGGGAGGTCTCCTATCATCTAGTCTGCATGTAAACGAATCTGTTTCTGTTTTGTGTAAAAAAGGAATTATGAAGTTGGATTAAGTTTTAATGTCAAACTTTCAAAAACAAAAAGAAACCCCAAAGCGCTCTACAACACAGACACACACACCCCGAGTTATTTTATGATACCTGTTTAAGAAAACAATTGTTTTCTTTCTCTAGGCTCTGATTGTATTCAGAGCAGTGCTTAATTTGTGCCATGACTTGCTAGAGCTGAGTCCCAGCACCTCTAAGTTTGGCAGTTCATAGCCCCGGCACCTCTGCCTTGCTGTTTCATTTATGAAAGTAAAAAAATTGCTTGAGCCTTGGCACCTCTTTCATTACAAATTAAGCCCTGATTCAGAGGTCAGTTTTGTTTCCATTTTGACAAGGCTGATTGTACTGATTAACCTCTTCCTGACTGCTCATATTACTTGAGGTTTCCCCTATCTTTTCCTCCTATATAAGCATTAAGCTTCAGCAGCGAAAATGACAATAGACTGTAGCAGTGGAATATTGTGCTACAGGAAAAATCTATTTCCAAATCCTGTATGCAGTATGTCTGACTGTCACCGGAACTGAATGAAACCTATTAAGAATTCTGATTAGCTATCACCTCTCAAGTACAGTTAAAATCTTTGTCAGGTGTGGTGATCAGTAATGTCTCACTGGTAGCTTATCTCGTAATAGTGCCATCTTCTATGTTTGAGAGGTGCTTTCTTTAGCATTTCAGTCAAGTGTGGTTTTTGTCATTGCACATACAAATTTGAGCTCTCAAGTGGTACACTACAATACATTTTAAAATCCTTTCCTCTGTTCAATCTGATCCTGGCTCATCCTGCTGTACGTCACACTTGCATTCAGCAGATTCCTTGTGTGATTATCTAAATGTACCATGTCATCCGTCATACACGATGGGGAGGGGGATGTATTTTGTATTAAGACAGCACTGCAAAGTGCCCTGTTAGATACAAGGGCCGAAGCTGAATGTTATCGACCTTCACATCATGTGATTATTTCAGCAATAATAAGCCCTAGAATATCTTGTGGATTGGATATAAAAAAAAAATCCCCACTGCTTTACAAAATGAATACAATAAGTATTTTGAATGTGATTTTAATTCATTTAATAAGTCGTATAATGTTTATATAGCTGCTCATGAAATGATAGTGCCTTTCCTGATAGACTTGAACAGGAAATCTTCCTAATATTTCCCATTCTAAATCGAATCACATTAATCCTAGTTTATATCACCTTTACTGTGGTAAAGGCCACATCCTGTTCTGTCTGAGTGGACCTCGGGGCCCATGGAGAAACTTGGCTGACAGGAATGGGGCTCTGCACTAACACATGAGTCTATCAGCATGAAACAGTTTGGGACCGAAGTCTTTCCTTCCCCCCCTGGCTGTTTACACCGTCTGGATGTGTGTAGCTCCATAAATCCTGGACTTGTCCTGTTTCTTTCTCTCTTTTTAAATGTCTCCTGTCTATAGCTGTTTTACTTCCCATTTGTTTTTATTCAGCTTGTGTCTTTTTTTCACTTGATGGAGATGAATGTTGATTGCAGCTGCCCCAGTTGTTTCTGAAATGCTTTCTACTTCCTACTGTTGATTTCTAATAAGTTATCTGGATCCCAGCCAGCTTTCTCTAGCTCATTTTGCATTCCTTCTAAGTCCACTTCTTCTGAAGTGTGTAAATATTGTTGGTGTTTCTGTTCAACAGAGACTCATGAGCATTTGAGATCCAGTATTAGGATCCCTGGATGCTAGCTAGGGATTCTTCAGCCTTCCACCACGCACATGTAGGGACTGCACACTAGAGCAATTCTCAGTGCTAGTGGGGTAAACACTAACCGCACCATCAGGTTGCTTTATGACTGCTGTTGGACCCTTCAAGCTGCAGTAGCTCCTATAGCAAATGTACCTCTATTGTACACGGACAGAGGCTAGTGGTTGGTGGATCCACATAGTAGTAGATTCAGTTCCCTGCCTTCAGCCCCAACCCTATTTGCTTGACAGAGAAGAGTCCTATTGGAGCTGTGAAGGGTGTACGCGTGGGTCTGGGCTTCCCATGTGAGCTTCTTGCACAGAATGACCTCACTCATGGTGTTGGATCGGGCAGGTTTTGCTTCTGACTCGATGTGTTCTGACAAGGTTGGGTGAGGCAATATCTTTTATTGGAGCAGCTTCTGTTGGTGAGAAGAGAGACCATCTTTCAAGCTTGATGTGCTCTTCTAAGAGTGATGAGTGTGATATAAGCACCTAGCTAGATCATGTCTAAACAAATTCATTTTCTCCCTTCTCCATGGTTGGTACTTTAATTTACTTACCTCTTCTGTTAAATATTTTGTGGTTTCTATGACACCAACCCCATTAGTAGTAATTTGTTAAGTAAACAACATATTCATTTTGCTCAGCTTCAAAATTTGGAAGCTGACGTGGGAAGAAGATGCCTCCCTCTTGCCTCCTATGAATTGTGGAAGGTATGTGAAGATACACTTTCATGATAAAAATAGGGTCTATTTCTCAGGTTGATCGTTGTACTGAAGAGCATTCTAATTTGGAACAGTATTTCCGATGCCGCCTCAATATAAATTGGTCTGTCAAGTCAGTACAGGAGCCTCCATCCCACTTTAACTCCAGAAGAACTTCCGTGATGAATATTTATACAAAATGCTTTCATGTTTCCACAGTGAAATTGTCTCACTATCAAATGAAATGGTGGCTTTTCCCTTTTGACTCAGTGTGAAAAAGATTGCAAAGGCTTTCAGCAATACTGCATCTGAAACAAACATCAGCGGGAAAAGTAGGCTCATCTTTAATTCGGTGTTTCATTTTGTGAAATTGCCTACTCTGAGAGAAATAAAACATTTACATGTATATTAACCAGTGTTTGCCAGCTCTTGGAATAAAGCCAGTTCTCTCAGGGCCAAACAAACACTCGGAGGGAATGAG
Source organism: Emydura macquarii macquarii (assembly GCF_026122565.2). Lineage (NCBI taxonomy): Eukaryota > Metazoa > Chordata > Testudines > Chelidae > Emydura > Emydura macquarii. Next base: position 8,158,712 of record NW_027130455.1, read on the forward strand.
TAATAATCTGCTGTTGTCACTCCTAATTTATGGATGGGTAGGCAGAGCAACGCTTGCCATTTTAAGTTGCCCTAGTTGCTTCAAAGCCCAAAATACAGTATGTTAGCTGTAGATTCAGAAATATAGATTATAGACAGCATGGCTTCTCATTGCAGATTTATTGGATATTGCTGTGACAGCAGATGAAAAAGCTCCCTGCAGGATAGAAAAGGAGTGATGGAAGAATTAAGTATATGCAAGCTGCAGATGTTGTGGAATGGGAACTTCTAAGTGTCAGCCAGAGGCTAAAAGGAGATGTGGAGTCTGCTCCTTTTAAAGGTGATCTACTGAAAGGGGAAAAATTGGGTTTGTATCTTTCTTTATGAGGTCCAAAGAGATCCTGAAGATTTATTTCCCTTTTCCTCCCACACTAAAATTAAAATTCTTCTGATTTCTAAGATAGAAGTTTCAGGAGTATCAAGGTTATTTTTGTTGTTGGCAAACAGAGTGGGTTGGAGCTTTCTCATTTCTCAATCAATGAGATAGCGATGCTGAATCTTTCACAAAGATCTTTTCTCCTAAGTTCCATGGTTTGTGAACAAAAGCAAACAAAGCCCAGTCCTGCAAACTCTTGTGTGTGCAGTTGCATTTCCTGTGAAGGTAAGCAATGTGAGTAAATGTTTGTAGGACTGAGGCCTTACAAACAATCCTTTCTCCACTCGTGTTTCAGTTCTTCGATTGTCCACATTGTCTTCCAGAAAAACGTGGGAGGCAAAACCTGAATTTCTAATGTAGAAAACAAACAGAATAAATAAAATAAAACCACATATCTTTTAGGCTTTTCTTATACATCACAGAGAAGCAAAAAAGTGCACAACACCCCGTCTAGGGGCTGCCCGTAAATTGCATAAGACATTAGTGGGTCCTTCATATTGTGTATTTGTTTTAGTGTTACAAGGGGTCAGTGGGTCTTGAAAATGACCGGAACAATGTGTTATGTCATTTATTGATGGCTCCTTAAGGTGGAGGAATTTAAGGCTTTGAAGGGTCAATCTTAAGGCCAAAGTGCCTCAGTCGCTGACTGTCCCTAAAAGTAACATAATATAATGCAAGGACATGAAGGGTATTTACTGACCTTGATTTTCTTCATTTTGTTCCCTTTCTCACCCATTTATTTCATCTCCTTACAGCTGTCTGCTGTGTGTTTTCTCCCCTTCCAATTTCTTTCTTCCTGTCTCATCTTTCTCATTCTCTGATCCTCTGCTTCATTGTTAAGGGTAAGATTGTGTCATAGTTATTTTTAGTAAAAGTCACGGACAGGTCATGGGCAGTAAACACAAATTAATGGAAGCCTGTGGCCTGTCCATGACTTTTACTAAAAATAATGGAGGGCTGACAACTGAAGCCCGAGATGGAGGCGGGGGAGAAGAGAGCTCGAGTCCTGCTGCGGGAGAGGACGGAGCTCCGACACCTGTCACCATGGCGGCGGATAGCTCTGGGGCCCCCACCACTGCCACGGTGGCTCAGAGCTCCAGGGCCCCTGCTGCCCGTGGTGGCTGACAGGTCCAGGACGGACAGCTCAAAGGCTTGGGATCCCCACCATTTATGGCAGCCAGTGACTCTGCTGCCTGTGGCATCTCAGAGCTACAGGGCTCCTGCTGCCCCAGGGCATGGGGCTGAAGCGGAAAATGTCACGGTGGTCTCCGAAAGTCATAGAATCTGTGATCTCTATGACAAAATCTTATCCTTATTCATTGTCCATCCCACCTCCTTGTTCTCCATATCGTCCGTCTCTCGACCACACACTTTTCGCCTTCTACCTCCTCTCTTTTCCTCTTCCCTGTCCCTTTTGGTTCCTCCCAATCGGGAATGAGGAAGTAAGTCCGATGTTCAGTCCAGGGACTCAATATTCTGGATGTCTGCATGGCCTGAGCCCAGGTTTTTCAAAAATTCGGTGCACATCAAATTTTGGGTGACACCTTAAAGAGCTCTGGGTCTTCAGCACCTCTGAAAATGACATAGGTATATCGTAGAGTCAGGTAATACCTAATCCAGTGACTTGGTCATTAGGGTTTGGATCAGGTTCTTGATGTTTGTAAGGTTCTTTGAGATCCTCACATTGCCCACACTCCCAAACGCTGACCACCTTAACATAAGTCTGGATCCCTGGCTGTAATCACAACCTATCTGAGAAGTATGGTATAATTAAAGGAACGTAGGAAGAGGGTGTTTGGCAGATCCTGAAATGTCCAGAAGAGATGCTAAGAGTAGACACCAGTTGATTCAGTTCAGTTTTTGGCAGAGGGAGCAGTATTTTAAGAAGTTAGTCCGAAGCATCCGTTATGTACAAAATGTTAAAAAAGCAAATTTACTTTTGGCATGTGTCTTGAAACTGTCATAACTTACAAGGACTTTGGAACAATCTCAATGAATCTATAAAGTAAGAAACGTATTTGTGGTATTATAAATAGAAAGCAGTGGAACTAAAGCACTTATTTATGATGGTGTGAAAGATTGCAATGGAATGGAAACAAGAAAAATTACTCTGGGCCTTGACTTCGAAGTGACTTAAATAACTATGCTACCAGAGAAGGCAAAACATCAACAGGGCTACGAGACATTACGAATAAGAAGTGAGTTATTTTATTAAAGGGATATTAGATCTATAGCATGTTTGTTCTTAGAGTGGAAGATTGAGAAGGCTGGATGGAGTATTGAGAGTTATGGTGGGATGTGGTTGAACCTGGAAGGGCTTAATTTGTTGGATGACATTTCTAAATTACTGTATTTTCAATGCCTGTTCTGCTTTTTTTGGAAAACAGCCTACCATTTTAGAAAAAGCACCACCATTCTTTTTCCACCTCAGCGTTGCAGAGCACAAGTCTGTTTAGCACTGTGGTCTAGGCCTGCTATGATACGTTGTGGCAATTACACCTATATTCTGTCCATACTAGTGCTCCCATCCTGGCTGCACCAGCGGGGAAATGTCTTGAAAAATGCTCGTGCAGACACAGACTGTAAGTGAACATGCTTCCTGGGCAGTGGGTTGGTGCATAAATCAGAATGCACAAATAAATACAAATTGGGGTGGTGGTTGAATGTGCTATAAAATATTGTGTGAGAAGAAAAAGGGAGCGTGGGCTGATAAGAACAAGAGACGGGAGTTAGAACGCCTGGATTCCATTTTCAATTCTTCCTTGGATTCATGATGTGGTCTTAAGCCATTTAGATGAGTGTTTCAAATAGTGTGCCTGTCTAGGTTTTGCATCCAAAACACCAGATGTGTATATGCACCTTCAGGATTCACATGCACATGTACTCGTATGCATGCAGTCTTGTGCAGTTTTCTTTACATAACTTGGATGGACAGACATGCATATACTTGGAAATGTTTGGACCTTAACCTTCCTATGTGCAAAATGGGGATGAAAATAGGGTCTACTTCACAGGGTCGTGAGGCTAATTAATGGTTTCGAAGTACTTTGAGATCCTTGGTGTCTGCCTCTCCGTCTTACGAATACTAAGCACTGTTTATAGAAGTACTGCATGGAGAGGGTTATATATTGTGCTTTGTTCCTCCTTATTTAATTCTGTTACATCAGGGGAATTTAAGTCCTGGTCTCGATGAGTGTTTTTTAAAAAGGTCACTTGTGTTTTCTTTTGTTTTCCGAGTTGTGATACGAATCTGTAGTTGTTTCTTGAACTTTCTGGAAGAACTTCTACACGACGCTCTTCCATAGCCACCTGCGCTGCTTGTGCTTGTTTGTGATGGACTGGTACATGAAGCACCTGGCTCTGTGCCATCTGTTACTGCCAATGGGTTCTGTGCTGCTGGAAAATCCTAACTCGAGTGCAGCTCCTCAGTAAATAAACACGTTGGGAGAGCCATTGTTGCAGAACCAATTAGATTTTACCTTCATGAGACAACATGAGGCTGCAGTTTTTTGTTCCTAAGCTCCATAGGCTCTTGTTACAGGACACTTATGCTGGGAAGGCAGCCCTTGTTTAGACCATGTAAAGCTTCTCTTCTTTTTAAAAAATTTTATTGAGTCTTAATTTAAATGCAGATGATTTAATAACTTTACATTTAATGTCTTGTGTGTAAATTGAGGGAAACTAATGGGGATTTGATTAGCCTAATCCAGCTCTATGTAATGATCTCTCTTCTCCTTAAATAATTGCAAGTGGGCTCCGTCAAGGCAGAAGCTCCATGCTGCTTTGTTACCGCGTGGGATAGTTTGGTGAAATATAACAAGAATGTCGGTGTAACTTGAGAGTAGATTGAATAAGATTTTAGTAGCATGGAAGGAAAAACCCTTAAAATGCTTGTGAAAACTCTGATTCTAATGACTGAGTGCACAGCAAACCCTTCCTTGAAAGATTATCAAGCATGTCAGAGAAACAAGGGTGTTGTATGTATGGGGACACATACAGAACTCGAGTAGTTCCCCAGCACTGCGGGAACCCTGCTTTGAATGCAATCGGCTTGGGCAGTTCTCTCTTAAAATCTTGGTATTATTTTAATGTGGGGTTGGCTGGTTTTGGGGGTGCGCAAATATGAGTGACTGGGAGAAGAATATTTCTTTATCATCCCTTGATAACGTTCTGACTCCCAGTGAGTGCTTTGGAAAGCAGGGCACTGATGAAAACCGAACCAGCGAAGCCATCGCGTTGTTTATGTTCTGAAACATCCGTCCAACCTGAAAAAGTGGCGACTATGGGAAGTAGGAGGGAGAGTCTCCTGCCTCCCAGCTCGCCCTCCTCAATAATTGTATTGGGGGTGAGGGGTTTGCTTTACGTTTATTTATAAACCGTGCAGTATTTATGTAATGGGCTAATCAGTCTTCTCTTGGTGCATGTACCAGCCGGAGTAGCTGGGCACAAAGCCAGCAAAGGCTCTCCCAAACGATCTACTGAGAAGCTTTGAAAAACAAAGCTTCCAACATGCCCTGAAAGAGTGAGTTTGAGACCAGGACCCCTCGCTCAGAATGTTCTGTCAGCAGCCTCATCTCACTTGAAAACTGAGTATCTCCAAGATGCTTAGTAAAGTAAAAAGCATCCTAGCTTTGGTATTCTGAAACCCCAAGAGGACACAAGCAACTCGCTCACATGAGTTCTTCAGTCTCTCCTTCCCCAAACTGCTCTGTAACTTCCAGCCACAGGAGGTCTTTCCTCTTTTTTGTCCTTAATGGAGCAATCAACCTTTCCCCAGATAATTTGGATCCAACATAGGCCAGCCTGATGATCTGCTGCTGTTGGATCTTGCCCCAATATCTTGGGGATTGCTTTCTCTGTTTTTCTCCCCTTCCCTGCCAGAAAAATCTAATTTTTGTTTTTTAGAATAAACAGTCCAATCCTGCTGTGGGCATAGGCTTTGCCTGCCAAGCTTAAGCCTGAATGGCATTTTCAGTGCCAAAGTTTTAATGACAATAGAGGGGATTATAATGAAAAGCATCACCAGTCCTTCAGTGGTAGTTTTTGTATTACAAAACTGCAGCATCGGGTCATATTTCCTGGTGTTTTGCTGTGCTTGTGCCTTACAAATCTGTTTCATACATATATTTACGGTTAGGTAGTTTCGTAGCATGGATTTTTTGGGAATCTGGTAGTTTGGATGAGAGAGGTAACAGTATATGTATTGGATAATAGGAAACAGAGTATTTCCTGTCTTAGGTCATCAGTTCAAAGGATGAAAGTTGCTACTGTCTCATGACTGTTCAGTTTGGTGAGATGAGTTGGGTAGCAAAAGTCAAATTCCCAGTGGACTGGTGACCCTAACATAGTTATTTTGGAAAAGCCACGTTATTTTCATGTTTGGTTTCCTTTGCTGTTCATTGTCATGAAGGCTGAATGCTTGTTGTTTGAAATCACTGCAGTTTCTGGCATGGCAGGCTGCAATAGGGACTGGTTTAAATCTTCTAGTTTCTTGTTTAGAAACTGACTGAACTGAACAAATGCACTCGTAAGAATATCTTGTTTTCTGAGGATTCTTGTCAGTAACAGCAGAAGAAAATTACAGTTTAAAAGAAAACAGCCGAGCAAACATATTATCAAGTCATTTGCTGGGTCTTGCAGCATATTGCATTTAAGTTTAATGAGATCTCAGGTTGTGTAAATGGGAAATGGAAAGGTTTTCTTTTCTTCCTTTGGCAACCTCCCCCAAATGGAATATATTTTGTGACGAATTCATGTTTATTTTTGACTTGTGCTATATATATATATATATATATATATATATATATATATATATCCTGAAAACTGCTTCATCCTAGAACCTGACCTAAGAGCCTTCTTGATAAAAGATGTGTTGCTGATGCCACTGACTGACTGAGCCTAAAATGCTTGTCTCTCATCTCTTCTTTCAAGGAGTTGTGCTCTGTTGCTGGAATGAAACCATAAAATAGCACTGCCTTATGTACCAAAAATTTAAGCACCTGGCCTGTGTTTAAGAACTATATCTTCTCAGATGTAAAAGTCATTTTTTTTTTTTTTTTTTTTTTGTTCCTAGTATGGGTTATTTTTGTACATCAGGTCCTCAGAACTGTTACAATCATATTGAAATAGCTCTTTTTACTTTGACAATCTTCTTTCCCCTCTGACATTCTGGCAGAATACAATGATGCTTTTCATTTTCCAAATGCAATGAATAGTTTAGAGACTCTCAAAGCAGCACTTACTGAAAATGTGATGTTCTAGTGACGGTGGGTCAATTTTGATTTAGGTCTGTAATTTGGCAAAAAGAGAATACCCTGCTAAAGGACAGTGTTAGACTGATTTTGTGCACTACCTTAATAATTCCTTATGTTGTTATGCATGCAACTAAAAGCTTTTACCCTTCAAAATGAAGGGTTGTAGGAGCAAATCATAATACTTTGATACAGCGAAATGGACTAAGGTAAATTTTTGTGCTGTTACAAAATTTGTCTTTATGCGATAGAGGAGAGAACTGATCTTTTTCACCTAGTCCAATATTCTCTTCTAACAAATGTCTTAATTTTAGCACTTTTTGAAACCATATAATAAAAATGTCACAGGAACATGGTAATTTCAAAATCTTGGAGATTGTTAACATTAACGCGTAAGCTTTTGGTTGTGCATGATTTTAGCTGTGTCCCCCATGTTTGAACTGAATGAGTCATATGGCTATAACCTTGGGCACTAATTTGAAAATGCAGGGGTCAGACTTATTCATGTTGCTCTCAGTTGTATAGGCTGGATTGCATAACTCTTACTGGGCAGTACACACATGACTAGTTCCAGTCCCATGAATGGGACTACTCATGTGCGTAAAGGTTGCATAATCAGACTCATAATTACCATTTCCTTCTGTAAACAGTAACTGTCTGGTGAGGATGCGGGACTGTTTTACATCTACTTACCTGTTGGAACCACAGCTTGAATCATTGAGCCACCTTGGTCTTGCTGAAGGGTGAGTTGGTCCAACAGAGAGCGAGGGATGATTCAGTGGCTCTTCCCAGGCTTATCTTCTGTTGCCCTAGTCAGACTGGCCAATGTCTGCTGTGTCCAGCTTCCAGTCCTCGCTCTGGCCCTCATTGATGTCCTGTGGGAGAATGAGGCTGGCTGGGTTGAGGAGGGGGTCGTGAGCCCCTTCTGCCTCCCTACTGAGACCCCTTGATGTCATCTGGTCCAGCTCCTAGTAGCACAGATGTGCACGATGAACCCTCTCCGAGCGATTGTTGGAGTCATTTGCCTTCCTGCACGGGAGTCTCAATTGCTTGGTGTGTTTCTGGCTCTGGGCTGGAGTCTGCCGAATGCTCACCTGCTCCAGCCATGTGAAATTTCTCAGAACCAGGTGCCGGTTCCTGCCACTCCGGGCCAAGTTGTGAAGGACAGTGCAGACCCACCACGCGTTGATCAGCACCTGGGTGTGGTTGGCGGACCAGGCGACTAACCATGTCCACCTGCACTGATCTGTAAAGAGTGCAATGGAAAGCTGTTCTGATGCGGGCAGTGAGGCTTATGACTGCTGATGACAATGTGGGGACAGGGACTTTTATAGATTGGGTAAGAGTCAGGCAGAAAAGGGTTCATTGCGCTGTGGGAATGGGGGTGGAGGGCTATTGAGACTTGAGACCTGGTACGTGCCCTCTTCCCCCCCAGCTACACTGCAAACTGGCACGGGTACTTACCAATACCCCTCAGGCATGCTAGCTTACTCGCCCTCTACTCCCCCTTAGACACGTGTTACTGGGAGTTAGATGTGAACGAAAGGAGAGTTGTGGCAAAACCACGTGCATGGACATGTATGCAGGCATACGCTAATATGTTCTCCCCCAGGAACTGAACTATTCCTAATGGCCCAATATGGTCACGTCTGTTTCAGCCATAACAGAATTTAAGTCATGCTGGCTATGCCCTGGGCAGAGGAGGCTAAATGGCTCACCCCCCTCTGGCTGCATGGTAGAACCACCCCATCCTTATATGCAAGTGGACTCACTGAAGCGTAAGCAAATGGTCCCACAAAATCTCTTGTCAATATGGCTTGCATCTTGTTTCAGGCATGTTGCAACCAAAGTCAAATTTTCATGCTTCCTAATGGAAAATGTAGTCCTTATAATAAGACTAGAGTGTATTTCCAATTTAATCTCTGCTCTGGAGAGGGGTATCCCTATGGTGGCTAGTGCCACTACAATAATCTGCAGAGCATTGTCCAAGTTCCTAGCATCCCTTTTTCCCACTGCCGTCAACTGGCTTCAGTGGAGCAAAACCCGCCTCACTGCTAATTTGCTGATGTGTGATTTATTTATTAATATGCAGGTGCCCCGAGGGATAGCTTAAATTATAAATATTAGTTTCTGCTTGAATTTCAAGCTGTGCAGTTGTTCAGGGAGTGTTACGGTGTTGGCACAGGATACCAAAGCCTGGTCAATCGAGTTTGGTTTGCAAACTCTTTTTGATTAGGATGTAAAAAGAATTATTCAGATTCACATGGCTAATACATTCGTGTTGTAAGACTGGCTGTAATAAATTTTTTCAAAGTCTGACAAGTGATTATATTAAGTGCCGGTAAACAAATTCTTTGGTGCATGTGTTGTGTGTAGTATTTAGCTGGCATTGGTTCGAATAACTGAAATCAGTCTTGCCTTTCCTGTCTCATAGCAGTTGTTTGTAGTTGTTGATATAGTGTGTGGTTTAACTATATAGATTACTAATGATATTTCATTTTAAATAGTGCTACAGTACTGTACAAGCCAAAATGCTCTGTGTGCATGCTTTGTTTTTTTTAAAAAATGAATTTTCATGTACAATTGAAATGTAGCCACTTCTGGGCAACAGTTTGTACAACTTAACCAGACACAACAATATAGGACCAGAAGTGAAGAATACCAATTGAAACTTCAGGGAGAATTTTTGGGAGGAGGAGCAGAGGATGGGGCAGCAGTATAATTACCTTAGCTGGACTTTGACCAAGACACTGCATTTAAAAACCTTTTTACTTGTGAAGATACCATGGACTCTTTAGTTGATCCTAAGTAGTTAGAACTCTCCTAAGTCTTGCTTGAAAGATGGTCTTTCCAGGAACATGGTATGTTGGGGTGTTATTGTTTCAGAGAAATGGGTGCCCCCGGTGGAATAACCAGTACCACTTCCTGCAGCACCTTGTTGTTTTGTTTCAGGTTAGTGAGTAAGAAGATTTCTTCCTATCTAATAATTAGTCATTAATCCTGACAAACAAGCAAGGCAACTATTTTCAGTGCTGTTACCATATGAATATCTGTGTTTAGGTGTTTACATGCATCCGATCTCTTCCAAAAACCGGTTAAGTAAACGAGTCTGATGTTTCAGTTCCAGCCTTGATGAAAGTTTGGACCAGGATGAGCGACTGCTAGCAATCAGAGCAAGGCTTTGGGACACTCACGGCCTGCAGCTGCGAGCCCTCTCTCGTTTGGGCTGGAAATGTGAAGGAGACCCTTAGCTTTCAGCTTAAAAGAAAAGGTAAGTTTCAAGTTCTTTTCCTTACAAAGAGAGTCAGTGGACCACACTAGGGTTGAAAGCTGAGTGATGTGGCTAAGAACTCAGACTGTTCATGATCCATCTCTTGCTCCTCACCTCCATATAGTCACCTAGGGCTTGATGGCCCTTAGGGTCTGTGATGACAGGGGGTACAGATCCTTCGAATTTTGTGGAGGACCCCAAATAATTTTGGACCTATGGGAAGCACCAATATTTATGCTGCCACCAATAAGACTAGGGTGCTGCAAGCTCTTTTCTGCCTTCACCTCAAGAAGGGCTCTGTGTGAGTTCGGAAGCTTGTCTCTCTCACCACCAGAAGTTGTTCCAGTAAAAGATATTACCTCACCCGCTTTGTGTCTCTAATATCCTGGGTCTGACACAGCTGCAATGACATGCCATCCACCGGGGTTAGGCTTTTGTATTGAGCAGCCAGCGTGACCTTTGGCCACAAGAAGAGGTAGCTCAATAACGAGAGGCAGTGTGTTCTTGTGGGCTAAGAATGGGATTGAGAACAAGGGACTCCTTTGTCCTCATCCCAGCTCTGGCACTGATTTGCTCTATGGCTCTGGTCAAAGACACTTAATCTTTCTGTCTTAGTTTCCTTATCTGTAGATTGGGGATACTTACCAGCCCTACCGTGAGGCCCCAGGGAGTGGGTGTGGGTGTGTAACCAGAGATTTCAAAGACAGAAGGAACTGCTGTGAGCATGTAGTCGCATTTGCACAGCATAGGCCATGAAATTTCACCCAGTAATTAGTGCAGTGGGGAGATTTGTTCTTTCCTGTTCTACCGGTGAATACAATCAGACCCAAGCTATTGCTTAGTTATTGTTTGTAAGGTCCTGTTTTAGTTTAGTTAATGCATTCACAGCTCTCCCGTGGCTGGGCCCTGCCTGACTTCAACAGATTCTTTCTTGCAACACTTGTTTAAATGTTGGAAGTGATGCATGGACCCATAGTAAAAGCTGCAGCAGGAGTTCTACCATGACCTCAGCCACATCCCCCATTTTTATAGTGAATGATTTAGTTCAGTCTGGGTGAAACCCTAAGAATTGTCTCACTGACCTTCCCTGAAATCCTCAGGCTGGGTCTCCCAGCTTGTGCTGGCAGTGAAGCCCAATGATCCAAAGCAATTGGAAACTTATTCGTATGTTGATGCCAGGTTCCCAAACTTGGGAGCAGTAGTCTGTAATGCTAATGGAACTGACATTTTTGGAAAACCTTCTGTTCCAGTACTTCAGGATTTAATTAATTTAGTTTCAGGATGAAATATTCATTTTAAAGAGGCTATAAACAATAGATGTTTTCGGTCTCTGGGTAGCTAATGATGGTTGATACTGTACAGAATAAGGCACACATTTATTATTTGAGAGAGAAATTGGTCTCGTTGCAGCTACTGTGGATCACAGGAAGTCCCACAGGCTTTTCCTATTGGTCATTTCCCTGGTCCCTTAAGTAACAGAAATATGAAACATGCTGATTTATATTAACAATAGAAACAATATTTTCATGTTGCTTTCTCTCTCCAGGCTTTAATACAAGATCAGCTAGTTATAGTGAGTGGCAAATATAAAACTTGCTTTTGTACAGCATAGGTTTTGGAGTGAAATAATAAAGCTTAAGTACCAGAGGCAGGGAGGAATTGAGGAATGCCAGGGACAAAAGGTATTTCTTTTCAGATGGCTTAAAAGGAGGAAAGTTGAGGCAGATAGAAAAAGGCTGTTCTAGGAATGTGAAAGATCCTTACCTTAGTCAACAGCAGTGAGAGCATGTGGAAGGACTGAGAGGCCAAAGTCCATGAGGAGAGCAGAAGAAAGTATATCTAGGGGTTAAAAACAAGGCAGTCCCATTTGAACAGGATCCAGAAACAAATGGGGAGACCAGGAAATTGAGTGATCTGAGTGTTGTGATGAGTTGCCACCCATCCTGAAGTTCACTGAACATCTCTGATTCTCCCGGGCCTGCTACGCATCCAGATCCCAAGGTTGCAGAATGCTGAAAGAACTGAGTCTCCCCGGGACTCAAGCTGGGTTATGTCCTCGTACAATTGTCTTCATCATTGCCAGAATCTCTCTTTTGATCAAACATAAGAGGGAAAAAATATCCAGCTTGTCTCTGAGTTTGCAGGGGTGTCAGTCAGGAGAAACAACGTTTTATTTGGAAACTGAATACATGTGGTATGGGGCCAGTGAGACACATCATGGATCCGCAGGATCGGTGCTACATCCCAGTTTGGAACAGTCTCTTGGAGGAACAGCTAGGAGTCATACGCACTTAGGTGTCTCAGTCTGCCTTGAGAGCAACCTTAGTCCTTTTTCCCCCACTGGGGAGCCATACAAAATATAGGAGAAACTGAGGCACACATCGGCTTCATAAAAATCACAACATGGTGTAAACAAACTCCCCAACTATCCCATTTTTTGTGGTCTCTATCCCTGCAGAACCTCACTCTGGTGACTGAAACACATGCCTGCTGATGTACTACTGTAGTTTCCTCATATTATGTCATTGCTGTGCTATTCTGACTGTTTCCATAAGCTGTGGGTAGGTAGGATGGTGCTACACTGATGTCATTCAATGAAATAGTAAATCTGTATGGGAACCTCAGCACGCAGCATGTTACTGCTTATGTGAGAGGATGGGAAAATTCCTTTGTAGTGCAACTTCTCACACAGAAGAATTAAAATGGCTCTTACTCTGTAAATCGAAATGATTTTAGCTTTTTTTTGCTTCTGCTGTCAAGCTATGAACTCGGGTTGGATGGCAAAATTTAAAAAAAAAAAAAAAAGCCACTTGCAGTAAAATTAGACTATTTTTTGTAGTAATTTGCTACATCCTCCTGTCAACGGGGAGGCCATTTATGCAGATTTCTGTTCTATCAGCAGGAGTTGACTGGCATCTGGAGTGACACTGTGTACCTTAATATGTAGCAAGGATGCCAGATGGATAGAATTTACCAATAGTCTGGCCTGTTTTTAAAACTGTGATGAAGCGATCACGAAGCTATTAATTGCTAACAACCAGAGACACAAAAACAGACAGCTTGGGCTTGATGAACTGGAGGAGGTGTGCAGCTCTGCTCTGCTGGGTTTGTGCAGCTCCCTACCGAGAATGACTTTTTGTGCAAACAATGTGTATATTTCATGCTAAAAAGATCATCACAATTATTTTGCTTTCTTTGTAGTCAGATTTCATTCACCCAAAAACCCCACAATTTAAAAAAAGCCCCCAGCTCTTGAGTTTCTTTGGTTGTTGGATTCCAAAAACATGGTTGTGATGGGCACCTTCAGGTTGCTATCCAGGTAGAGCCGACCACCCCGCGCAGCTGAGTTACCCCTAGTAGTCTGAGCTAGCAAACAGGAGCTTTGCGAGGGAGTCCTCCAGGTGAAGGAGGAGTGACCGTGTGACCTTGGGGTGAGTTTGTTGTGTGCTTGCCGTGTGCTGCTTGATTGAAGTTTATAGTGTGGTCAGTCTGCGAGCGGGGGGCTCTGTGCTGAGCCTGGTGGCCGGCTAGGGAAGGTGGAGAGCTTCCCAACGATGGTCTGGCCGGCCATCCTTTGATCCCTAACCCCTTAAGTATCCCCTGACAAGGGGGTTGGGGTTAACTCAGGGAGAACAGGGGTTTTAAAAGCCAGCTCCCCAAGTGATCAGAGGAACTGGTGAACAGGAGAGTTTTGCAAGGGAATTTAGAGAGGGAGCATGAGAACCAGATACACCTATTAAACATTCTCTAAACGTAGTCCAATAACAACCCCCTCCCCCCCAAAGAACACACGAACACACACACACCCCTGCAAGAGTAACAAGAATGCAGGCAGGAGTCCCTCTTTCCAGTTCCTATCCAGTTTATTGCACTGAATGCAGCATCTATGATTATCTGCCTCGTGTACACTGGTGAAAGCAGCTGATGAGACCAGAGTGGCTGAACTAGAGGAGCTAAGGGAGACGGAGAGTCACACAGAGGAGACTTTCAGGGAAGCTTTAGAGCGGTCGCACCCCCATCTGCCAGCCTCTGCTGCTGAAAGTCTCGGGGAAGGAGAACCTCAAACTGGAGCGGAGGGAAACAATCCTGTAGTTCGGGCCCTCCTAGATGATGTCATGGTATCCTCTCACACTGAGGATACCTCTCTGGGGAGAGGGGACCCTTATTAGGAAGAGACAGGAAACAATAATGGAGGATTCGATCATTAGAAATAGAGAGAGCTGGCTTTGTGGTGATTGGGAGAACCGCATGGTGTATTGGCTGCCAGGTGTGACGGTTGTGGACCTCTGAAGACATCTAGACAGACTTTTATGTGCAGTGCAGGGGAGGGGCCCGTGGTCGTGGTGCATGAAGGTACCAGTAACATAGGGAAAGGTAGAAGAGAGGTCCTGGAGGCCAAATTTTGGCTGGTAGGTAAGAGATTCAAGTCCAGGACCTCGTGCAGTTCTGGTTGCCCCATCTCAAAAAAGATATATTACAAATGGAAAAGGTACAGAGAAAGGCAACAAAAATGATTAAGGGTATGAAGCCGTTTTCATATGAGGAGAGATTAAAAAGTACTGGTGCTGTTCATCTTAGAAATGACTAAAGGGGGATATGATAGAGGCCTATAAAATCATGAATGGTGTGGAGAAAAGGAATAAGGAAGTGTTATTTACCCCTTCATATAACATAAGAACCAGAGGTCATACAATTAATTGAATAGGCAGCAAGTTTAAAACAAACGTAAGGAAGTTCTTCTTCACACAATGCACAATTAACCTGTGGAACTCATTGCAAGGGGACATTGTGAAGGCCAAAAGTATAACTGGGTTCAAAAAAGAATTAGATAAGTTTATGGAGGATAGGTCCATCTGTAGCTATTAGCCAATATGGTCAGAGACACAACCCCATGCTCCAGGTGCCCCTAAACCTCTGACTGCCAGAAGCTGGGACAGGATGACAAGGGATGGCTCACTTGATAACTTCCCTGGTCTGTTCATTCTTTGTGAAGCATCTGACACTGGCCACTGTTGGAAGACAGGATACTGGGCTAGATGGGCCATTGGTCTGACCCAATGTGGCCATTCTTACGTTCAGATTCTTCTCAGCTAATGGGAAGGCTTAACTGACACATTTAGGGAGTTGTTAAATCCCTGGGAACTTTCCATGGTGGGAGGGTGCTCCATAGCATCTTTTAAAGGTTCATTTTACGATGTTGGCTGGTGATCTGTTAACTTACCGTAAATATATAAATAAAAGCGCTAAGTGTTATTTCGCTCCTAATTTTCAGGCAAAGCAGGCATTTGCATGCCATGCATGTACACAGCCATCTTCACATGCAGATCCCTTATTTGTGCATATACATATCACATACAAACTGATCATGCGTCTGCACACACCTTAAGAGCGTGTCTCCGCTCCTGGGTAGTGATACCTAAGTGTGGACATTCTCATCTCAGAGAGACTTTCACGTTGTGTACTGTGCATATTAACCTCATCTCAGAGGTACTTCTGCTTAGAAACTAGACTAGTAGAAAGAAGCTTCACAGCAGCTTATTTTCAGTGACCTCGTGTAGAACAGTCTGGTTTGCCTCAAGGATTATCACTTTGAATGAATTCCGCCTTCTGAAAATGCCAAATTTAATAAAATCACAGGCACAGCGTTGTTTCATAGCGCGCTTTAATACTGTGCTCGCTGTCAGAGAACAAGATCCATGCTTTAAACGCAGCTTTCCAATTGGTTTTTTCCATCAGAAGGTCTTTTATACACTAAATGTCTTGTGGGGATAATAAATGTGTGATGTCTTTGAATATAATGACAAGGTACGCTCTTACTCCCCATGCTATCTGTAATGCAAATCTGTGGGAAGCCATAGACCTCAGGTAGGGAACCCCTGCTGTTACAAGAAGAGGCAGCTGGTGCTATGTAATGATAGAAAACTCATTCTTCTTATTCTCATTGTCTTTAGCTCCGTTATCTTGTTTGCTTTGGTGCATCCAATGTATGGTGCCCTGCATTGTATCTGACTTAACACAGCACAAGTTCAGGGACCTTTGAACAAATGTACACCACCATCGTGATCTGCTGTAATTTTTCACATGGACAGTGTAATTAATGAAGCGAGAGAGTCTTCAGAGGCTGGCCTTCACTGATAGTAGCTGTGTTGTAAAAGTGATATCAAAGGAGAGCCACAAATGCATGTAATCACTATTCAGAATATACATTGGTCCCCTCTGAAAGATTTGCGTTTTTTCCTCCTTTTACAGATTGTCGCACAGGCAACCATCTGAAGTCGCAAGGACTGTTTCACACTTTTTCAAAGACCTTCCTTTGCCTCTCAACTTTTTTGGTGTGGGGACAACAGAAGACCCTAAGAGAAGAATGAGGCAGCTGAAAGGAAAACCCAAAAAGGAGACCTCCAAAGATAAAAAAGAGAGAAAGCAGGCAATGCAAGAGGCCCGACAACAAATCACCACTGTAGTGCTTCCCACAATGGCTGTTGTGGTGCTTTTAATTGTTGTGTTTGTTTATGTGGCAACTCGCCCAAATGCAACCGAATGATGCAACTTTTTCAATTCTCTAACTTCGGGTATTAATACTCGTATTATAGAAAGAGCCAAAAAACCCTTTCTTCCAATATCCCTCTTTTTAATAGTACTTTACAAAGGAGCCATCTTTAGTCTTCTACTTAGAGTGATGCGGTTTCTGTTTTGGAATGTAACATAAAACATATTAGTGAGCGTGCCAATATGTTTTATGGTCCAGTTGATGTGCCTTTCAGACTTTTAAAATGGTGTTTTTTCTTACAGCGAATTGAAGTTCTAAACTGTAAAAGGAAATTGTTGTGCTATAAATTTGTATAAATCAGCTTTCAGCTCTTATCACTGTAATCTGTAATGTTGCTTCCATGAGTTTTTGTATGTCTGTTTCACAACTTCCAAAGTACATTTTTTCTTTGTGCTTACTGTCATCTGAAATGCTCTGATTAAAAATATATATATATTTTTGGAATAAAGAAGATATTAATCGTACTTAGCATCTTCACCTTGTTTTGCCAAAAAGTGGCTCTCTCGTGAAACATGACCTACATTATGTAGTATTCTTCATTAAACGCTATACAGAGCACTTACAAAAGGATTTCTCTTTCCCATGGGACTTGAATAGTCAAAGTGAATAATATAAGATCTACCAGAACAGTCTTGCAGAAGCCAGAGAGAAAGATTCTACTGATTTGTCACGGCAAAATAGCTGATGGGTAATTATATAAACAAACATAGTCACAGGCCTTGAATTTTCTGTTCTTTACATGAAGAAAATATGGAATAATGTAGGTTAGGCTTTCAAACACTTTATTCAAATGGCCATTCTTTTATGGATCAAAATTCCTCTTTAGAACCTAGCATCAAACCTGACGGTTGCACTCCAGGAAGTTAAAAAGAAAAATATATCAAAATTCCAATAAAATCCGGTACTGTGCACTTCTGCTGCTCATCCCTTCATCTCAAGGAAATCAAAGCACTTTGTAACTAAAAAACCTCAAAACATTTCAGGGAGGTAGTTTAGGGATCACGTCACTCATCACTTCAGGGCAGATGTTGCTGAGGAGGAATACAACACAGCAGCTGTTAACAGTATTTCCCACAATCGTTTAGTGCAGGAAGTGAAAAAGGCCTAACCCCTGCAAACTCTTTTGCATGCGTTTACCTGTCAACACATGGGCAGTTCCACTGAAGTCACTGGGATTACTCCCAGGCAGGATTAAGACTTTATTCATTTCCTGCACTAAACTGTCGTGTGATAAAGATGCTATTGTGTAGAATGCCAGGCGCACTGAAACTGCAGGAGAAATTTTGGATCAGCAGAATGTAAGTGGCTGTTAGAATTTGGTCAAAGACATGAGAATTAAATCTTTATGCTCAGAAAAAAAGCTGGGATCTTTAATGATCAGAAGTGGCCCTGATCTCAGTCCTCCTGCTCCCTTGAAATGTTTGCACATTGACCATTATGGGCTTTGGATCACTGCTGTCTCAGGTGGAAGGGTGCTATCTACTGAATCACCAAGTACTACTTCCTGCAGCACCTCCTTGTGCTCAAAGCATCTCCAGTTCTTGAAAAACCACTGGGACTTCTTGTATTGAGGGAATGCCCCCCCTGCAGTTAGAGATTGGCCTAAATGATGGCTGTGTTGGAGTTGGTCAGTCTCTGATGCCCCCCCTTCTCAATTGTTACTCTGGTTCTCATGGCTATTAACAGGTTTGTCCTCGTCTACTTTCCTGTGACTACCCATTACCTCTTTCTTAGAGACAGCCACTGTTCTGTGGCGTTACATTGTCCACTCTGGATAAAAGTTGGTCACATTAAATAAGAATGAATTAAAATTTGGGGCCGAGGAAGCGAACACTCCACTGTCCACACAACCTCCACACATATTCTACAGTGTCACTGGTCTCTTGTGCCTGTTTAAGTGTAAGCAAAACTCCATCTAGTTAGAGAATAGTCTTGAATCTGAATCCTTCCTGCCCTGTCATGTTGCTTACCCATGAGTTTTCCCTATTTTAGTTCAATGGAGGGGTCCTTTTGGTGAGTCTGTTGTATGTTCCTTGCTGTCCTGAGAAGCACTAGCACCCCGGACTGCCCCCTCTGAACTAGTTCACAAGGCCTCTGTGCTAGTCCTTTACAATCTGTCAGGACTCATTTCTACTACAAAAACCAATTAATTAACTGATCATTGATAATAATGACTCTCCCCGCTTGTGTCTGCTCTCCTCATTTCTTTCATTTGTCACTTCTGTGATTGTGAGTTCTAGGACAAAGACAGTGTGTGTCACTCTGGGCAGTGCCTAATGTATTCTGCGTGCTGAGTAATCAAAATAATCAACTATGTATTACTTTATTGGATATTAGAATACCAGTTCACAGTATTTCCAGTGCCCTGGAATGTGCAATTTTAAAGAGTGCTAAATCCAGTAGTAAAATATAATGCTTCACTTATTGAGGTATTCATTATGCAAAATAACATAGACTAAATTAATAGTCCTCATTTGAAACTTTAAAAAAACCTTTTAAAAATAATCTATTGTGGACCTGTCAATGTTTGTATGTTATGAAGATCATATTGTGCACCTCAGCTTTGGCATCTTTTACTAAGATCTCTTTTAATTATAGCATATGGGAATATGCATTAGAAAAATGTATTTCCTTTGTCATGTGTGAAATTGACGTGTATCACTGATACTTAAACATCAGGAACTAAACTAATGGCAGCTGGTCAAATGTCAAGTATTCTGAACTTGCCAAACAAAGATTTAACTGTATCAATTATTTTTTTTAACTATGTATTACTCCAAGTGTCAGTTTGAAATCTTATTTCTAAAATACTTTTGAAGTCTACTGTTTCCCAGCATATAGTAGCTTGTGGCAAAACTGAATGATTGATTACAAGCATTTTACCAGAAAAACATGCTGAGGTATTTCTGCAAGAGTGTCTTGTGATATGGTTTCCAAGAGTGCTCATTATCAGGTGAAGTCATTATAGACCTAGCGTTGCCTTCTGATCAATCAAGTTATGGGAGCAATTTATTATGAGCAAATTTTCAAAGCATAAATTTAAGTAAAATACTTAAAGATCAAGGTTTTAATGGAGTTTTTATAAAAGGCTTTGAGGTGTAAAGAAAAGAAAGGAGTTACATTAAGCACTCATACAGTGGTGTAAATGGCTATTTCTCAAACAAGATCTTAATCCCTGTCACCACAGCATATAAAACTGACGCTGCAAGGGTTTTTTAGGGTAAAACCACACGTTTGAGATGCTATAGCACTTGATCTTCAGTCTCCTGGTTGAATCACACAATAGGAGCATGCTTACCCTTTTAAATCCTCACTTTGAAAATAATTTTTGGTAAAGCTAAATAGTGGAAATATGAAATAGGCCTTCATTTTTAAAAAAAGGAATAATGTACACTAGGGTGCCCGGACAAAAATATCTGTGCAGACCTAGGATTGTCAGGTGTCGGGTTTTTTACCAGAAAGTCCAGTCGAAAAGGGAACCTGCTAGTGTCCAATCAACGCTACTCACCGGACACTAAAAAGTCCAGTTAGCAGCAGTAACTGGCCTCTGCCTGTGGGGAGTGGGAAGAGCTGCTGCTCTCTCCTCAGCAGAGCTACTGGTGCTTGTCATGGAGAGCAGCAGCTGGCTGGTTCCCAGACCCCTCTCTAGCAGAGCGGTAATCCTATCATCTCACCACTGTGCCCTGATTTCCTTGCTCTGGGGATCGACCTCTGGCCCCATTGTGTCACTCCAGTGACTGACCCCTGCCATGCCCCCGGTGCCCCATTGCCCCTACCCTGGCCCTTTATTTTGAGGACTGACCCCCCACCCCGCCGTGCCCTGATTATTCCGGCCTTTCACTCCAGTCCAGGGACCTCCCCCCCGCCCTGATTGGGCAGGCTGGCAGGCAGGTTCCACATCAGCTCCTCCCAGCCCGGCTCTGCAGGCAGCAGGTGGGGGGGTGAGCAACTCGGAGGGAGAGGTGGGGCCTTGGGGGAAGGGGTGTGGCCGGGGTGTCTGGTTTTCAGCCATTTGAAGGTTGGTGACCCTATGCAGATCTGGGCTGTGGTGGGAGAAGCTCAAGCACAGAATGCTCTTTACATTTCTTGCAGGTCCTGATCCTGCAGTTTTTGCATACGTGCATGTTGCTTTCATGAGGAACTACACTGAAGCAAACCAGCTTCTTGCAGGTGCTGCAATCCACCCATGCCTAATTGCAGGATGTAGGGCCAAATTCTTTACAGAATGAAGCTCATGTAGACTCCATACTATCAGGACTGCCAACTCCCACAGTATATGTTTTATTTAAGACCCCAGGTTCTGGAGCCATGTGATGACAAGAGAGAATCTCAGCTTTTACTAAAAAAATGAAGTAAGTTTGTAGCCTTCACAGGGCAGAGAAAAGCTTGAAAACATGACGCCCGAATGTTCACAAGCCAGAAGGTAAATTTTTGAAGAAGTGTTTTTAAATGTCATGGTATCTAAGCTGCGCTCACTGAATGTTTGAAGTGGCAATACTGCTCTAGAATAAAGCAGGAGTAATTGCCCTGTAATCAGTGAAGTCATACTGTTGGAAAAGGCGTATAGGATTATCCAAACTAGGCTCAGTATGTTTACAGCTGGCTAGCCTGAAATTGGCTTGCAAAGAGTACTTATAAAATAGCAATGAATAGTTAAACCATTGTAACAAATAACTAGTTATTTCCTGAGAGGCAAGATGGGCAAAGTAATATCTTTTATTGGACCAACTTCTGTTGGTGAAAGAGACAAGCTTTCGCGTTTACACAGCATGCTGTGTACAATCAAACGCTTGTTGCTTTCAACACCATAAGGTGGTCCAATAAAAAAATATTACCTCTCCCACCGTGTCGCACTAACATCTGACACGGCTACTACACCACTGCACACAATAACTATTTCGATTGTTCTTGCCTTAGTCTTTATCTTCTATGCAAGTTTCAAATTGTTTTTCCTTCCTCTCCCCAGCGAACATGCACAAATGGTTGTTTACAGATTGTGAGTAGTGAGTAATAGCATGACCTTTGGTAAGATTTAAAAAATTGCTTTCCAACAGCCTCTCGGCAGAGGATGATCCCGCTTCATTTGCTCAAAGACACCGTGCAGCCTTTCCCTCTCACGCAGAAAGACTCATCATAGACCTGACCATGACGAGCAAAGATGAGCCCCGCCACCCACCCAGAATTATCACTTGGGAGCAATGCAGGCAACGTCCTTTGTTTCCCCGTATCTCCCAAGAACTAAGCATGCTGCATCTGCAGAGATCACATAGATGGATGGCCCAAGAAGCTTTCAATCACAGCCCTGAGCCTCAGGCTGGCTCTCTGATGAAGCTGCTGTTTTGTGTGGCGTATATATGGGAAAACCTTGAAAAATTACCTGAAATTTACCAGTTGATTTGAGAAAAGTACATTGGACCTCTTAAAGTTGACTGGCTCTCTCAATTCTAAATGCATTTTCCTTTACTGTTATTTTTTTACAGTTATTTTACCTGGCTGCAAATATGATATCCTAGAAAACCCTGACATGTGTAACATTTGGGACATTGGGCAGGTCTCTCTGAGCTGTTCAGCCTCTTCTAGTGACTCGCCTGCAGTTTCTGCAGTTCAAACAGCAAAGTTCTGGAAGGCGCTTAAAGGCCTCACTGCGCCTGGAAATACGGCTGACGGTCTGTGTCCGTTCAGGGTTAAATATAACAAAGCCCTTAGCTCCATCCATTTTGGTTCTTATCTGTCCGTTACTGTAGAATCGGAGTGCCTCTAAGCAGATAAAATGCAAGTCAGTGCTGCTGAGGCACCTGTGGTCCTGATCCTCAAAGATACTTCGGCATCGCTCCCCCGCCCAGCATTGCAGTGCCTAGCTCTGCAGTGACCCGCTGCCCAGTGGGGTCGTCAGCCCTGGGCAAGGTGTACAGGTCCCCCCCCCCAAGAGAGGAGAGTTCGGTGCCTAAAAAAGGGCTCCTCAGCAGCTAGCAAGCTGAGTGGGGAGCCACCTACGCTAGCCAGGACTGAAATGCTGAGAAAAGGAAAGCGACTTAGGCACCTGAGTTACTGACCTGGGATGCCTGGTCCTAAGATAGGCATCTCCGCTGGGGATCTTCAGCCCCTAACCCACTCTTGGAGTCAGGCACCTAAGCAAGGTCGACTTCTTGCCCAACCAGCTGAAATTGTCTCTGTTTCCTGCCTGGTACATTTTTCCCACGTGCCTTATGATTGCCTGTAGCCCCCGTCTTTTGTGTGGGTGCTGTGCTGCTCTCCCACCTACTGCGAGCCTGCAGCCAACCCTCCTGCTCTGGTGTCGGCCAGGTATCAGGTGTGAAGCATATTCAGAGCATACCTGCAGGACCAGGCTCTGCTGGTGAGGTGGGGCATTCCCTGCCCACTTCTTAAATCCAACTTTGGAGCCTCTGGGGCTTCGGCTTGCGCAAGAGCTCGGAGCTGCTCATTATGTGTGGCCAGCGTCAGGGCGTAGGCAGCTTTGTGCACGAGGGCAGTGGAAACGTCCGTGCCATAGGGACGTAGGTAACTATGGGGGTCAGGTGGCAGCTAAGCAGTGGTTTTGAAAGTGCCAGTGGCGCCTAAATGGCGGATTAGGGGCCTGAAGAGGCAGACAGACACATAAATGCTTTTGAGGCTCTGGGCCCATGTGCCTAGGTCACGTTTTGAAAATAGGACTTAGGAGCCTAAGTCACGTAGACGTTTTTTGAAAATTTTACCCGCCAGCATGTGCTCACCTTCACACAGGTGAGTTGTCGCATTTAAATCTGTGGGGCTACTTGTGCATTGTAAAGGTCCCTTGTCTTCGGCGGGGCTGGCGGCCCTCCCTCGCCATCAATCTCCGAGGGAGGCCACACCTCCCGGCGCCTGCGCCCCATGGGGAGTTCTAACAGAAGGGGAATAGTCTCCAGTCCTTAGTGGGGTGAGCAATCAGTTCAAGGCCCCAGCGCTTAGGCAGGGCGATCCAAGCAAAAGGGGACAGTCTCTAGCCCTCCGTAGGATGAGCGCACAGTCCAAAGCTCCGGTCCTTAGGCAGGGCGGGGCAGGCAGAAGGGAAGCAGTCTCTAACCCTCAGCAGGGCGATCGCCCTAGGTTGGGGTCAGAAGAGGGAAGAGGGAAGAGGTTAAAAACACCCCAAGAAAGATGTAATACTGTGATGATTTTTCATAACTTTTGTCCATCTTTGGTTTGATTTGACTTGATAGGATTTTCGCAGCCACACCCTGTATGGCTCTCTGATCATTGAGACATAGGGTGTGATTTGGTCTTGTATTCATTACAAGTTGTGCCTGTTACCCAGGTTCAGTTTGAGTATGGCTGACAGCCTTCACAGAATGACTTGTAGGAGCAAGGACTTCCTGCCCTTAGCGTGGAATGAAAAACGGGGGAGCAACACTTGTAGCTTTGGCTCAGCGCATCAGCCAGGTTAATTCTGTCACTTTACAGAGCTGGGCTATGTGCTTTTTAGGACTCTTTAAGAAAAAGCCCAGCTCACTTCAATGAAAGCGGAATTCCATTTTATTGCAAAGATAACCTTCAAATTGCAAACCCATCACTAGGGTTTTTTCCTGGTTCGCAGCATGGCTGACCTTTGGAACACACAAACTTTGTGGATCACCTGGGTTTTTGGAAGCCCGTGGACGGACTTGTAGCTGGCTGAGTGGCCTCACCAATAGGCAGAGGGATGAGGTAGGATAGAATAATAAAAAAGAGAAAACACAAATGAGAAAATTGTGCGGAGATAGCCAGAATGGGTCAGAAAAAGAAGAGGCTAAAGAAATAGAAGTAAAAAAAGAAAATACATACGACTTTCAGGTGAGTGATTTTAACACATTTATGCTCCTTTATTGTTATTTCATTGACAGACCTCACTACCAATTAAAGTCTTGGGAAAAGGATAGGATGGGTTAGCAGCCGCTACGCCACCATCTATTTCAAAATCATCGCTCGATAAAACAGGTTGGCAACTATACACAACTGATCTCCCTTTCTCCAGAAGCTGGCAGCAGCCTAAAGCATCCTCCTTTTTATTTAAAATGAGCCTTTCAATTGGGGAGCCAAAAATGTTTTTTGGAAGGCCTTTGAAAAATGTTAAAACTAGTCCTGCTGCTTAGAAATCTGTTCCATTGCCCAATTGCTCATACTCAAGTTTTCCTAAGCTTTAGCTTCAGGTCACTGCACCTTGTCCTAACAACTTCTGAATGAATTTATGAATAATAATTCCCTTTTTAATTTATATCCTTACCTTCAGGCATTTATTGCCTCTGATCCATGTCCCCTTCTGAGTATTCTTTTCTTTTCTTGACTATATGAATTTAGCTCCTGCAGTTGCTCAGCATGTGTATTATCTCAATCTTCATTATATTTGCTGCCCATCATAAATTTTCCCAATAACTTTTCTAAAATGTGGCAATTAGAGCACAACATATTTTAGGTGTCCTAGCACCAGGGCAATTTATTCTCCTTTGCTTGCATCTGCCAATCAATCTGATCATGGTTGCGTTTGCACCTTTTTTATATGCTTACTAAAAGTATTACATTTATTTTGATTTTTAAAATATGCCCCTGCATAGTTCATTGGTCCAGATGTCTGTACATGTTCCCTTTGCCTCTCCCTGCATTTACAAATGTTATCTATTGTCTATCTATCTAATTGTCTGTTATACATTGTCTATCTATCTATTGTCATGAATTCCTCATCTATTCACCATGAACAAACGACATTCTCTTTGGCACTCCCTGATCCCCGGCTCTGGGGAATGCAGAGCAAACAGGCTTTACAGCTTGCCCTGAAGGTCAATATATCTGGGTTCTGATGAATCTAAATGGAGCAGATTCAGAGTCAAGGATCCCTTGATGAAATTGTTCTACCAGCAACTTCCTCCTGTTTAAATTAAGGGATTGTCAATTCAGCAACCTCATCTGATTTAATTTGGGAAGTTATTATGCAAAGAAAATAACTTTCAGGAAAATGGGTCAAAACCAGCACTCAGATTTATACCTAGAAATGATATGACAAGCGGTGCATATCAGGTGTAATGTGATCTGCACAGGAAACATTGGTGAGCAAGTAGATTGCTACATGCACTACCTGAAGTTTCCAAAGGCATGCTGTTGTGCTGTGTACCATTCATTCATTATATGGCACTGGAAGAAGGCTACACTGAAGTTGAATGAGTAATTGCATCAAACAAGGTTATTAATTTGGCCAGATGTATTTTTTAATAAACGTGTTTGTTAGACAGCTGTCTTATAAATAGTCACATAGGCTCAGATGTGCAAAGATATTTAGGTGCCTGCCTGCCTACCCACCTACCTCTTTAGGCACCTCAGTCCACCATTTAGGTGCCACTAACCTTGTAGGCATCTAAGTTTCTGCTGATTGGCATTTACAATGCCACTTACACCCTGATGCTTCCCATAGCTAATGAACAGCTCAAAGCCCTAACTCAAGCCGAAGCCCCGGAGCAGGATTTTCAAACGAGGGTGGGGCTAATCCTGTAGGCATGTTCAGAGCAGGCAGATATCTGTCAGACCTTGCAGCAGGTGGTTGAGATACAGGCCACTGATAGGTAGGGGGTACAGGGAAATACAGCTCAAATGTGAGAGAGGTATTGAGCATGGACAGGAGCAGAGAGAGATATTGTATCAGGGCATGGATTACATAAGTGGCTGACATGGCTTAGGCACCTAACTCCAGGAGACAGTTTGCAGCTGAGGATTCCCAGCAGAAGGAAAGACCTATCTCTGACCCATTAGCCAGGTACACCAGGGCAGCCTGAGCCCCTCTCTTTTTCTCAGCCCCTCCCCACCATTTCACTCCTGGGTAGCTCCCTGCTCAGCTTTCTGGCTTCTGAGGACCCTTTCTTGGGGGCTAAGTTTACAAAGGTATTTAGGTGGCAGCTGAGTGGTGGCTGAGAATGTCAGCAGTGCCTAAATGCTGGATTTAGTCACCTAAAGACGTAGTTATGCCCTTAAGTATAATTTTGAATCTGACCTCAGGTGCCTAATTCTGCCCATGGTTGGGGCTGAGGATATCACTGGATTGTGCGGGGTTTAGATGTTGTAACACTCTGTGGAATGACACCTAAGTACCTTTGTTGATCTGGACAATATTGCTTCATTATATGTTTGAATAGTTTACTTGGAAAAGAAACCAGGCTAATAGTATCAGTATCTTCCTTTCTACCATTCTTAAAGACAAATTTTTGCTTTCTTTGTCTCCAGGATCCCCTTCTGAGTTATAATGTGCTGCATATTATTTCCAGAGTTTCTGAAATTTCTACCACAGTTCGTTTAAAACTTTCAGATGCCTTATCTCTTAAACTGAAGATTTACATTTATTTAGTTTGTTTAGATACTCTTTCATCATCTTTTTGTTCACTCTTTGCTCTCCAGCTTTTTCTAGTCATTTGCTTGAGTTTAAGGTCTTTGATGGCCTCATTTATTGAAAACTGAGCAAACTGATGTTTAAAATCTGTCTATTTTGTCTGTGTGCTGTAGTGTGTTTTGCTATGTTGACGTTATAGCTTCCAAAAACAACTTACATTTTGGTGTGGTCCTGAATATTAATGATAGTTCCATTACTCACAATCCAACCTCTTTTGATGTACCAATATTATTTTTATCCAGCTTTTTCCATGAAGTTGCAAAGAACAAATACATTATGCTGTACTGCGCTTCTTCTGTAACTATTCCACTAAAGCTGTTAATCTATGGCCTGGTCTACACTGGTGACTTAGGTCGAATTAAACTCCCTTAATTCGAATTAATTACTCCCGCGTCTACACTGGCACCACTGTTAATTTGAATTAAGGTGCCTGTAAAATCAACTTAATACGACCACCTCTGCAAGTGGTGTAGCGCCTAATTTGAACTTGTTAAATTGATTTAGTGTCAGTGTAGATGCAACAGGACTTAAATCGAATTAATTGACCTCTGGAATGTATCCCACAATGCCCCCTTTTGACCACTCTGGACAGTCGTGCTGTTTTGCTCAGTGGTCACGCTTGCAGGAAAAGTCCCCTCCCCTCAAGCAGCCCCGGGAAGATTTGAATTTTATTTCCTGTGCTTGCTGTTAGCATGGAGAGAGCTTTGCCACTGTTCTCTACATGGCTACTGCAAAGCCCAAATGCGCTCCAGCATGGAGTCAACCAGAGGTCTTAGACCTCATTGGGCTGTGGGGCAAGGAGTCTGTTCCAGCTCAGCTCAGACCCAGCAAAAGGAATCTGGACATTTATGGGAAGATATCAAAGGGCATGCTGGAGAAGGGACACCAGAGGGATGCTCAGCAGTGCCACGTGAAGATAAAGGAGCTGCGCCAGTTATATCAGAAAGCTAGGGAAGCTAACAGCTGTTCTGGCTCATTGCCCAAAAAATGCAGGTTCTATGATGAGGTGCACACAATTCTAGGTGGGGATCCCACCACGGTGCCCCCCCACAGCATCAATACCTCTGCTAGTTCACAGTCCATGATCAATGAGGAGGACTCCATGGAGGAGGAGGAGGAGGAGGAAGCTGTGGAGAGCAGGCTGCAGAATCGCGGTGTGTCCATTCTCCCAGAAACTCAGGACTTATTCCTGACCCCTGAGCAGTCCACCAGCACGCAGGACAGCACAAATGATCCTGGGGAAGGCACATCTGGTGAGTTTTCTTTCTTATTAGCATTTCTGTCCTTTTACATTTGGGGGAGGGGGATCTCAGGTGTTTCATTGACTGTACTGAGTGGTTACCCAGGGATCAGGGTTTTTTTTTTATGTGACGAGAAATGCTACATTTATCATCAGTTGATATCACATGGAAAATTTAATGTATGCAATCTGTTATCCCTCCCCTCGAAAAACTTTTCAGGGGAGGGCTGCCTTGTTCCTCCATCCATAGTAGGATTCTTCTCTGCAATCAAGGTAGCCAGCATCATGGCTTCATGTGTTTTTAAGCATAGTCTTCCCCCCCCCCCACACACACCACGCCGTCCACAGTTCTTCTTTGTAAGGGTTTGAAATACAAGCAGACAGAGGAAATCATTTGCTACATTGTATAATGGGATCATTAGCTACATTGTTACATTTGTATCATTTTCTTCACTATGCTAGCTGTGGCTACCTTGTTATTTTTCATTCATTCTGTGGACACCTCAGCAGTGGACCGACCCTTAAGACCATGGATAAGTACCTCTTGCGGTTATGTACTTGGTCGCTAGGTGTGCAGATGCTAAGATGGGGATGTGTGTCCCATCAATGGCCTCCCCACAGTTTGGGAAGCCTAGCGTGGCAAACCCCTCCACTATGTCCTGCACATTTCCCAAAGTCACTATCCTTCGAAGCAGAAGTCTATTTATGGCACTGCACACTTGATTCACAGCTATGCCCACTGTAGATTTACCGACTCCAAATTGATTCCCAACTGACCGGTAACAGTCAGGGGTTGCCAGCTTCCACAGAGCGATGGTGACTCTCTTCTCCACCGTCAGAGCTTGTCTCAAATGAGTGTTCACGCGCTTCAGGGACAGTGCCAGCTCCAAGCAAAGTTCGAGGAAAGTTGCCTTTCGCATTCGAAAGTTTTGCAGCCACTGATCATCATCCCACAGATGCATAACGATGCGGTCCCACCAGTCTGTGCTTGTTTCCCTGCACCAGAACCTGCGCTCCATGGACTGCAGATGACACGTTACAGCCTGCAGCAATTGTGAATTGTTCTGCTCAATGGCGTGTAGCAGGGCAGCGTTGGTGGCATAGGTGTTGTATCTGCTTCACCTTCTTGCTCTATTTCTAAAGTACCCCATGATAAGCCGCGATGTATTTGTCATGCTCACAATTATAGTGCAGAGTTGAGCTGGCTCCAAGTCTCTGCAGCAATGGTGATCGCAGGGAGTAAAAAAACCAGCGTGAAAATCCTTTTCTTGTTTGTTTTGGGGGGGGAAGCAGCGTTGCATCCTGGGACAAAGTCACTTGTCCCAACAGCCACTGTGGCTAGTTGCACTGTGGGATAGCTACCCACATTGCACTGCTTTCTAATTCAAATTAAGGCTGGCCAGTGTGAACGCAAGAGACCAGCGCAAACAGCAAAGTGTGTATACTCTCCTGCGATTTCTAAAAATTGGCTGCTGAAAGTTGAATTAAACAAAGTTGAATTCCCACGACAGTGTAGACATAGCCTATGTCTCCTGTACTTTCTGACTGTTCCACTTACAGAGCAATAGAATTTAGTATGAATTGCAAATAAAAGGAACTGCAGTATTAAACAGACAGTTACTTAACATGCAGAGAATTGGATCGATTAACTTTGTGCTCTAGGTCATGTTTTTGTATATTGTGGAAAAGTATTAATTGCTGAGAGCCTTTACAAAGGAGATGTTCAGCAATCTATGTAGTCTGAGGGCAAAGGTTTTACATGTTCTACACTGTGATTAAAAACAACAGGCCAACGTTATACTTAAACATCTATATTTTCTTTGCAGAAAAATTTACTTTTAAAGATACGTTTTTTCAGATATTTAAATATTAATTAAAAGCTTTTAAACCATTATAGGTAAGATTCTCTGTTCCAACTGAACTCTGCTTGGCACAGCAGGTGTGGTGGGAAAGTTGGTTTCAAAATATGTTTGCTCTTTCCCTACTCTTGACCCTGCCGTGGACTTGCCTGGCCCTAAACATGAGTTACAGCAGGCTCAGCTGCAATGGACCCCAACGGCTATTCTTGCAACCAAGAATAACCAGAGCACAGTTATGCCCTTGATGCTATGAGCTGTGAGTAGGACAATGTAAAACTGTTATTCTATTCTATGCAATCCAGAGAATCCCTTTAGACTAGGTATATTCTCAACTGGGCAGCTCCACTGATTATATAGCTCCCTTACCCCATCTATTTTTATGTATCTTTACTTAATTTACAGTGGTCCAAATGGGTCTCTGGAGCACACAATTCAAACAATCAAAAACAAATTACATATTTAATTTCTAGATATTCCTTAGATTGCAAATGTATGCTGTAACTAAAGCCATAACAGAACAATATATTAATATAGGAATGCAACCCCCATCCCCCACCTTATATTATAAGATACTAGTTGTCTGCTGTGTACATTCAAGAAAATGGTAACAGGTTTTAGTTTTGAGAAGCAGAAGGATAACTACATGGTCATAGCTTTATTTTTTTAACTGAATATAAAAAGCTGAAAGGCTCATATATGTCTATTTTGCTGTAGCCTGGCATATTTTTTCAGAGTATTTTCAGAATGTCTTTGCAGTTCTTCAATGTGTGAATTTAAAATCTCTTCAAATTCTTTTGCTCGTTTCTCTTCTTCTTGAAAGAACTTTTCTCTTGCAGTTATAGGTAAGGACATCTCTGCGGGAAACTGAACAATGCATAGAGCGGGCACAGTTAGTACAGAATTGAAAGTACAGCAATATTTTTACATTATTGAAGAATAAAACAAATTTTTTATCTTAAGTTATACAAGTAACTTTGCATATTTTCTATCTTTTAGTAAAACCATGGCCTTAGTCCTTAGGTGTCTCAATACATATATAAATGTACTGCGTGTCACAATTTGGCTCCCATGCCACCTTCAAGACCCTTGGGCCAGCCACAGACCACTTCAGTCCCTGTTGTAATTGCAGTAGCCTGGGGGCAAACATTTATTGTTTGAAATTATGAGATAGACTTTTTTTTTTAAATCTTAAGAAGTTAGATAGATGGTCCTCTAAAAGAATGGTGATTCAGTAATACTAGCAACCAAAAAATTCATACAAATTTTAGTATTAGTCTCAACCTGGTGTGGGTTACACCTCAGTTCTCCTATGAGTGAATTTTTGTTCTAGGACTCTCCATGTCAGATAGTCTTCAGAGTGGGATGCCCCCCATCTCCATGGCAACTGGAGCAGACCAGATCTTTGGACTGAGCGTGGATTTAAGACCGCCCCTCAGGAAGCACTCTGCAGAAGAAATAGATACTAACCTTTCCATAACTGTTGTTCTTTGAGATGTGTTGCCAATGTCCATTCCACTGTAGATGCACTTGTGCTCCAGTGCACAGCTATTGCAGAGTTTCCCCCTTAGCTGTACCCATCGGGGTTTGCTCGAGTGTCCTTTGCTGCCTTGCGCACTGCATGGAGGCATAAAGGATGGAGCCACCCCTCACTCCACGCAGTTCCTTTCTAGTGGAAGACTCTGAGAGAGAGGGGAAGGAGGGTGGGTTATGGAATGGACATGTGCAATTCATCTTGAAGAACAACAATTATGGAAAGGTTAATAACCATTTCTTCTTCTTCTAGTGATTGCACATGTCCATTCCATGACCCACCCTCCTTCCCCTCTCTCTCTCTCGGAGTCATCCAGTAGGAAGGAACTGACGAAGTTCATGGGCAGCTTTGCCCTTTATGCCTGCATTCAGTGTGCAGAGGATGCCCCTTGAATACCGTTAAAGGGAAAAATTCTGCGACAACTGTGCACTCAAGTGCACACACACCTACAGTGGACACATGCAACACATTTCAAAGGACAACGCTTACGGAAAGGTTAGTAACCGTTTCTTCTTTGAGTGATTGCACATGTCCATTCCACTGTAGATGACACACAAGCAGTCCCAACTAGAGGTGAGTTCGCAGCCTATTGAACCACTCGTCCAAATTTAGCATTGTCTGTAGATTGTTCGGAGATCGCATAGTGAGAGGTAAACATATGACAAGATGACCAGGTTGTCACTCACTTTGCCAATGTCTAATATGGGGAAGTTAGCCAAAAAGGCTGCAGAAGCTGCCTGGGACCTATTCAAACATTCAACACTATTCAGTGGCTTCATGTAAGCCAACTGATAACATATACAACTCAATGTACAGAATTATATCCTCTGAGTAGAAACAAGACTGCCCTTCGGTCTGTCTGCAAATGCAATGAACAATTGATTCAAAGACCTGAAAGGTTTTGTCCATTCCAAATAAAACGCTAAAGCTCTTTTAACATCCAGAGTCTCTTTTCCACATTATTACCATGAGGCTTTGGGAAGGTCGGTAAGAACATTGTGGGGATAATATGAAATGTGGAAACCACTTACATAAGAAACCTTGGGTGAGGACGAAGATACGCTTTAAAATCTCTTCAAACCATATATGGAGGGTCTGATACTAGTGCTCTCAACTTCCCAACTCTCTTGGCTGATGTAATAGCTGCTAAAAAAGGTACCTTCATCAAAAGGTACAATACAGAGCAGGACGCTAGAGGCTTGAAGGGGGAGGGAGGGGGACAGCATTAGCCTCTCTTCATGGAGGAATATGTTCTGTATCTGTGAAAATAAGTTTTCCAAACCCTTTAAGAAGCTTACTGACATCGGGTTGGAAAAAAGAGAGTATTATCAGTAACTGTATAGAATGTCGAGACAGCTACGAGGTATATTCTGATTGAGTTAATCACAAAGCCTTCATGGAGCTGGCTCTATTGTTCCAATGAGTAAGAGATGGCCTACTGCACCCTTTATTTTCTGATACCACAAAGGATCTTACTGATAGTGTTGGTTTGTTTTAATGTACTTGGGGAAAGGATAAACTTGTCTCTAGGACAATGAGTTCTATTGATTACCCTTTCCTGATGATCTCAAGCACCCATCTTCTTAGATGGTTCATTCCCAGATGACAAATAAAGGAAATCTGCCCAGACTTGGGAAACCCCCTTATTCCCTCATTTAAAGCTTCAGTGACTGCTTTTCGCTGTGCTCCCCAAAGACCTTAGCAACAAAATATTTAGGATATCTGAGGTTAGCATGCTATTCAATTCCTTCAAGCCTTGATTGCGCTTGGTACATGTATTTGTATGTATAACAAATCAGATTCAGGTGAAGCCCCATTCCTGAAAAAGTTGCTAGGGAAGCCTACTTTAAAGTAGATTTTATGTCACTTTTTCTTTGTGCACACTCACAATGGCCTCCCAGTTGAGCACAAACCTCTTGCAATAAGAGAGTGCAGCCAATACTATCAGTGCTGAGGCTATTGTATCCAAGTTTTGTTTTGATGATTTTAGCTTCCTGTCTCTGTATTTGGTAGGAACACTCCCTCAATTAGTATGACTATGTCCTTTACTAAGGCTGCAGCAGGCTTACCCTGAGCCAGAGTAATGAAGGCCTTATAGTCCTTAAGTACAAGTAGGTCTTGATAGAGAATTCCCATCCCACATTAATCACATCTTTATAAACCAGCTGAGGAAGAAACACACACCTCTTCATCAAATTTCTAATATTTATTTATTTATTGGTGTTTCATGTTCTAAAAATATAAGCACTTATGCAGTTAGGTCCTCATTTGTGCTTAATTCTGGAAAACTTAGTTGAGAATCTGATGTATGTTACTCAGAGCCCCAGCTTGAGAGATTTCTCCTCTTTATATGATCTAAAGGGGAGACTCTCTCTCGGCAGAGGATTTAAGACTTTATGTTATCCCTTTAAGAGATAAGATTCTTCACCAGTCCCTGGATCAAAAATCCCTGAGAAAAGGAGAGAGAGGCCCTGTGAACGGGAGATTGCTATACCTAAGAGATTGTAAGGACAGTACACAGGCATATATCCTGCAAATCTCCTTAAAGAAAACAGTGGCCATTTTATGACTTCCAATGGTGGAGGCTGGAAGGGGAGAGGAGGTAGGCCCATCTCCCAGGGTAGAGGATCTGAATCACCCCATGCTCCCTGCCCCTGGATCTGGGCTGCCTAGGAACTGACTGTACAGAATGAGGAATGAGCTGGGGCACTATTCGAGACAAATTACTCATTGGTATCAGAAAAGTTACAGGAGCTGGCACCTTGCATAGAACCATAGGGTTAGAATGGTCATTTAGTCTCACCTTTCATGGCAACTGAGACCCTACAGGTAAAACAGCCTGTAGGAAGAGGGCATCTTTTGTGGTCTTCTCAAGCCCCTGGGCAAAGACCTTGCCTACAGGCTGGCTGGGAGCAGAAATTTCTTCCTCCTGGTTACTATAGGGAGAACTTGCTCTCCCCAAAGAGTCAGGAGGTTCCAGTGAACCTTTCCCATTTGCTCTGCAAGTTGTAGAAATAGGGGCCCTAGGCTTGGGAGTGGAGGGGAGGCAGGTGATGGGCTTGGCAGGGCTTTGAAAAACTTACCCTAGGTCTCATGCCACTGATTCTGGCCTGGTCTCAGTGAAGGCAGCTTTCATGGAGTCTGCTCAACTTTCATAGCATGGACCTTGTCTCTGCACTAGCTGGGAACTGTTTCCCTTTGGGCTGCTGTCCTTGTCTGCCATTTATTGGTGGCAGGGGAGGATCCTTCAAACCCACTTCAGAGAGCCAAAAAAACTTGGTTTTTTCTGTTTAATGGTGTTGAGGAAAAAAATCTAAAGCCAGTGAAGAAACTGAGACACACACACAGTTAAATATTCTGTGAAAGCTCTGCTGGAAAGGGAGCCCTGGAGTCTGCAGCATGTGCAGTTTGGAGGCAGAGAATCCTGAGTGGCAGCCCTAAACCCAGGCTTGCAGCAAAGATCTGGACTGCCCCTCCCCCCAGTTGCCATGGAGATGGGTAACACCCCACTGTGAAGAGTGACATGGAGAGGAATGAGAATGCTATAATTCTATTCTTTCCCTTTAAGAAAAATAGAGATTACAACATTCAGGCTTTTTTCCTTCATGTTTGGATACATTCATTTACACCTAGAATAATAGGTACACAGATTCCTTTCATTTTATCCATTAATCTACTTCTAAAGAAATTTTATTTTTCTATCAACACATTAGGGTCCTTATTAGAGAAGTTATGCATTTACTGTGGTAGAGTTGTTAAAGCAGTGTGCCCCAGCTGAAGGCCATATTGGCAACTTGCTAAAGGCCTGAAAGTCACACCTTATTTTCATAACAGCCAATGATAACCACCATTGTCATTAACACTGAGGTATTGTCCAGCATGAAATAGACCATAACAGCAATTGCAGACCGTATTATTGGATTCCATGAATTGCATTTGGCCTATAGACTGAACTTTGGCCACCTTTGTATTTAAAGTAAAATAACTACTCACCAATGGGTTGACTTCTTCCACATTGTACACATGGCTCAGTAAAACATCACATCTGTCTTTTTCAGGAAATGTGCTGTTGTAGTGTGAAGAATATAACATTGGTGGTGATGGAGATTTACCATCTAGTTTCTGGTCATGATCTCTGCTAAGTCTCTGAGAAGGTAAGCTACTTCCACTTTTAGTACCAATGATATCACCTTGGCCATGTAGAGTAGGATTTTGTTTTTTGTAGTGTTTAAAGGTAGTTGGTTGCATCAGTTTCAGTTGCCATTCAGTTTCATTTTGGAAAGTTCTAAAATAATAAAAAAAATGTTTTCAAAATATGAAGACCTGTTAAAACTATGAAATATAGTGGCTAGGCCATTTTTAAAATATATAATTGTGTCCTTTTTGCTTTTGAAACTGCTTCATGTATGAGTTCCATGACAGAAATTTTAAATCAGCTTAAAACAGTAATGGGCAGGGCAACTTTCAGAGAATGATACTCATCTCTGAGATTTATTCCCCACCTCAGTCTGACATAGTCCAATTTAGTTGACCTGCAGGCCTGCTAACGTCTATATTTTCCTCATGCTTTGACTGATACACTCTCACATTGCAGCTCATTGTAAGAGAGATAGGAAGGGGAAACCTTATTTATGGTGTTTTGGTTGGTGAATTTTGATCCATTCAAATGTTGTATGGGTGTAAATACATGCAGGTGCCTAGGATTTAAGACAGATGCTTTTAATAAATCAAATTAAATCTTTAGCACATGGAGCCCCTGATCCTGCACCATTAAACTCAATAGGAGCTTTGCCACTGACTCTAATGAGCACAGGATCAAAACCAGAATGAGAAAAGAAGAAACATTTAAATACACGCTTTAACTGAACAGGAGTAGTTCTTTCTCTAACAATAATAACTCAACAACTTCAAGCTTATTCCAAGTACAATATCTTTCAAGAACAATAATCCTTCAAGTACAATATTATGGTGTTCCATAATTTTTGGACCCTATTGACAGTGTAATCCAGAGTGAATGTGAAATCATATGCTTTTTTTCCACCTATAGCTCAGTCAAGTCAGAGCTACTGTAGTTAACTGTCATATAAGAAAATAAAGCTACTTGCTACCCATTGCAAACAAATTTTCCTTCTGGTAGCTGTCTGAGCAACTGCTAAA
Organism: Emydura macquarii macquarii; assembly: GCF_026122565.2. Classification (NCBI taxonomy): domain Eukaryota; kingdom Metazoa; phylum Chordata; order Testudines; family Chelidae; genus Emydura; species Emydura macquarii. Next base: position 8,195,369 of record NW_027130455.1, read on the forward strand.
AACATGTTGGTAAGTAGCAGGCAGTTTTGATTTCTTCTTACTTGTACACATGCTTTCTTAATTAGAATAATTTCTAGTTGTATCTTTATTTGTAATATGTACCGAAATATGAAAAACAGATCACCTCATTTTGTCTTAAATAACTGTTTTTTCTCTTAGAATCCTTTTGGTAATGGTAAAAGTTTCCATTGTATTAAAGTCTGAGCTTCTTACAAAAGAGGGTTCTGCTTTTGTAACTAACATGAAGTACTCAATATCTACTTTAGTTAAACATCATTGCAATCTTAAATTTGTACAGCAATTTAAATCCCAAAGGATCCCAAAGCATCATACTAACATAATATACAAGTATACAAACTTTAACAATGATCAAGTTATCTGTCATTGAAATACAGATATCTCTCTGGTAAAATCTGACAAGTGTTCAAAAGAGCACAACATAATCTGGTACAAGGCAAATTGGCTTAAAAAATAATTTCCAAGAATGGAGTGAAGGCTTCTGTTCCCATAGCTAGGTGCAGAAAGAAAGGAACTGAAACAGTTAGGGACCACACAGCACTTGTATAATCTTATCTTGAACATTTGGTGCTGTGAGGGGGTGTCTATGCAGAAGGAACATTTTTTTATAGAAGCTCACTAGTGCTAGAGTGGTGGGTCAGAGAGCATCCCAAAGTGGGAATATGTGGTGGCCACCTCAGAGAAGTAATGAAGAATATCTTCTGGAATTACAAATGAAGTGGGGATTAAAATAAGAATGTGCATGTTGTAATTATTACCCACTCCAAGATGACACACTCTGAAAGTATTCCCAAGACACTCAGATTCATCTATTGTTTACTCTTCCTTTAGCAGAACTTTCCACTTTACTCCTTACCTCTGACTGAATAGATACATTTTGTTCTTTTGAGCACAGAGTAAATCCTTTCCTCCCTTCCCCTACCCCCACTATTTTAAAGCCCATTTGGTCCACTGTTGGATTAAGGGCACAGTGAAGAAGCTGCCATAAGTGAAGAGAGCTGGCATAAATAATAAAAACATGGAATTGCTCATTTTGTGTTTTGACCTTTTTGAAAGTAATTTCCTGTAAAAGCCCACAGCAAAGGTCAGTGTGATCTGTTTTTTCAAACCTGATTCTCTATGTATTTAATAATAGTTATCACTGATTTATATTGAAACTTTCTCCACAAAGGCCAACATTTTCAAACCTGCATGTCCACAGTTATATTTTTAAGATAGTAAAAATAGAAAACATTTAGTGGCCTAATTTTCCAAAGTTGCTGAGCAACCCCAGCTCCCACTGAAGTCAATGGACCTGTGCTGCTCACTATCTTTGAAAAACAGACCACCTATATTTAGGTGCGATATTATGGATTTTGTAGCCTAAATTTAGATACTCATGTTTGATCATTTTGGCCTTACATTTTAATTCAATCTATCATAAAGTGTAGAAAGGAGAGTTCTAATTTTAATACAAGATTAAAGGTCTGAAAACATCTGCAAATTTGCAAAAAACATGACAATTTGTTTATACAGGCAAGTCAAATTCTCAAAAGGTGCACGTTAACCATTTATCAAATTTTTGTATTTTACTTATTATTTGTATTACCATATGGCCTAGGATGGAATAATTAATATATACACATACTGCACATTGTTGGGGTGGACACAAAGCAACCCCCATCCCACTGAAACTGTAAGGGAAATTTACGCAGGCAAAATGTATTATCCAAACTGTATTTGTACTTTGATCCTGCTCCCATTGAAATCAATTACAAGATTCCTAGTGACTTCAATAATACAGGATCAAGCCCCTGGACAGTTTGCCAAGGTTAACGTTTCTACTCTTTTAAGAAACAGAACCAAGGGATCTTTAATGCCCACATGTGGTCAGACCTTGGTTTTATGTCTCAGCTGAAAGACAGTAGCATAATGCCCCTAACATTCAGACACTGGTTAAAAACTGATAGAGAAGAATGTCACCTCCAAAATCACTAACGTCACTTCCTGCAACATCCTGGATTCCCCTGGCAGTCTCCCATTTAACTTCTGACCAGGCTCAACCCTGGGATTCTGGTGGAAATATATATCATGGTGGTATGGCTAAAGCCATTAAAGAATACACTTACATGCAGGCCCTTTTTCCAGTATGCAAACATTTCCAAAATTATTAATACAAATAGCAAACCCCCCCCCCCCCCCAAAACAAAACAAAACAAAACAAAACAAAACAAAAACTCCAAAGCAAACAAAATCAAACAATCCCACCACCCTCCTCCCCAAACCAACAACAAAAAACCAACCAAAAAACTCTCAAACAAACAAAGAAACCAAACCAAAAAAATCCAGCATGGCATCTGGAGATTATTATTTAAAACTAAGAAACTCACCAGCAGCACCACATTTTCTATTTTTATTATCTAAAAAAATATCTTTTTGCCCTTCTCAGATGACATAATTGCCAAGGAAACAGAGCAGCAAATTAAAACAGAAATAACATAGGATATGTTTTATTTTATTGTGAACATAAACTAACATCAAAATAACCCAGCAACAATTGCCTGGTTCATCTGCATACATCAGAAGATTGAAAATTTAACTGTAGTAGTCTGAGAAAATGTTGATGTAGTTCAGTTTTTTGGGAACACAGAATTAGAAGCATACAATGGATCTGAGTTTCAAAAAGTCTGGTATGTTAATGTGAATACAAAATACATGTGGAATTTGCACATTTAATTTGCATGGACAATTACCATGTTTGTAAGCACACGTACCCAGTTAGTGCATACATTTATGGTAACTGAATATGTGAATTAGACTTCAAACTGGAAATGTGTATGCTTTACTTCTTGAAAACCACACCCAACATTCACCTGTTAAAGGGCCACCAAATAGCCTAGCTTCATGACCTACTCTGAGAAATGTTTGGCCAGCCACAGAAGCCCCAAATCTCTTAGCTCATGTTCTCTGCTACTATGTGCAACAACTACAAATTCCAGGCTCCTTCAAACCTGACACTACACTGCACCCACAGACAGGCATAAACAGGAACTAATTCAGGATTCCCCCCCTTTGTTCGCCTTGACCATGCAAAGTAAACTGATGTCAGTTACAAAACTTATTGGGGAGAGGTGCTCATGTCATCCATTGGCCAGTGCCTTTGCATTTTGAAACTCTAGTGAAAGTCGGGCACAAAGAAGTAGCCAATAAACTGTTCTAAAATGTCAAAATTGGTTTTACTTCTAGCTGCTTAATTAGAATTACAGTTATATTTTATTCAGAAACATTTGTTTAGATTTCTGTTCTGAGATGTTATGGTTATAAAACCACAGGTCTACACACAATCTGGGTTCTTCCATTGCCTCTAATGCTAAGATTATCATGAGCAATAAGACTAATGATAACATTTTCAAAAGTGCCTAATGGCCATATTTTCAAAGGCGTTTTGGCTTGTAAAGATGCAGATGCCTAGTGGGATTTTCAGAAGTGCTTAGTGCCTAACTCCCATTGATTACAATGGGAGTTAGGTGCCTTTCAGGCAGGGCAGCCGCAAGCTGATGAGGATGAGCCCCACAATGTCTCTGGGGTCCACTCAGTCTGTTACCTCAAGTCCTGGGGGTTTGTTCACAGTCTCTCCTTCGCTGGGAAACCAGGGCTTGCACAAGCACTTCCTAGACCTAAGAGGGAACTCTATGGGCAGCAAACCACCAGTAGATTAGACTAGAGGGGCCACACCCCAAACTGCAGTGGGTTCTGACTCCCCGCCTGGAGAGACACCAATCCCCTTATTCAGGGGTTAATATACAAAGGACCTGGGGTGGGACTCGATGCAAAGGAAAGGCCTGGGTCCCGCTACTACTCCCCTAGCCTTAAGGACTAAGACTACTCAGCCCAGCAAGAGGCTCAGTGCCCGGCAATTTAATCACTAGACCACCCAGCCACCTAAGCCCTGTCACAGTCCCCATGCTTGGGGCAACCCTAAACTTCTGAGTGCCAGAAGCTGGAAGGAAAAGACAGGGTGGATCTCTCCAAAATTGCCTTGTTCTGTACATTCCCTGTCCCTGAAGCTCTAGTACGGGGCACTGTCAGAAACAGGGTACTGGGTTAAATGGGCTATTGGTCTGACCCAGTATGGCAGTTCTTATGTTCTTATTAAGCATCTATCTGGACTTTAATGTGCCTAAATACCTTTGAAAATATGGCCATTAATCTCCTAAATTTTAGATGCACAATGAGGACTTACACTCAGCATTACATATACATAGGGTATATCTATTCTGCAAAGAAAAACCTGTAGCACCAACTCTCAGAGCCTGCATCAATTGACTTGGGCTCATGGGGCTCGGGCTGAGGGGCTAAAAATAGCAGTGTAGACCAGTGGTTCTCAACCTATTTATCATTGTGGGGCTCATGTACAGCTCTCTATGTGTTATGTGGGCCGCATCTATATGATATATATACCACCCTTCCTGCTATGGCTGCCCGCTCGGGCCCATGTCCCTTAACACCTGCTCCCAGACAGTCAGGGGCAGAGGTGATCTCACCCACCGTGCCATGGGGGGACCCTAACTGGGAAAATGCCCACAGGACAAATTCAACCCTACACCAGCTCTTCCCCCCACAGACAGGACTTACAGGGCAGCCTCCTGTTCTGATTTTGCGCTCCGGGTCTGGACATGGCCAGCAGGGGACAGGCAGGCAAATGTTAACTTCTGCAGGCAGCCCAGGATGCACTTCAGCCTGAAGCATGCTCCCACAGAGGTGACACATAGCTGTGGTTAGTGGGGACGGGTACGTGCCCCCCCCATTTCTCTGGATGTCTCTGGCGTGGATGCCTAGAAGCAAGGAGGCAGCAATCCACCTGGTGGTGGCACTCTCAGTCATAACCTTCTCTTCTCCCTGCCCCATTCCTTTCCTCTCCCCACTGTCCCCTGCTCCTATCCCACTCCCCCATCGCCTTCTCTTCTCTTGCCCCATCCCATCCATGTTCCTTTCCCACTGCCTCTTCCCCCTGAAGGCACTCACTGTTGTACAGAAACAGGACCCAGCACACATAGAAGAGGGCAACAATGGGCACTAGAACCCAAGAGGCAGCCTCCCGGAGCTGCAGGCCTCAGCCAGGGAGAGGGGCTGAGCGAAAAAGGACAGAGCATTCCCCCTCCTCCCCCCCCGTTGAGCAAGCCCTGATTGAGCACTCACAGAAATCGGGGATAGTGGGTGGTAAGGGGGGAGCAATGTTATGCCCATGGCTGATGTGGGTTGATGACTCAGCACCTCCCCCTGCCTGTGGTAACCGGACTTTTAGTGTCTGGTCAGCGGTGCTGACTGGAAACTGCCAGGTTCCCTTTTTGACTGGACGTTCTGGTCAAAACCAGACACCTGGCAACACAGTGTGTCCCTGCAGCGCGGGAAGGGAAGGAAGCAGCAGACTGCTGGCTGAATTCCTCCCCCACCACAGGGGGCTGTTTCACCTTCCCTGCTGGCAGGGAGCACTCCAGCAGGGCTCCATGGCGGTGTCTCCCCCTGCAGCCGCCCTACCCTGCCGGGACCTAGGAGTGAGGCAATCAGCGCAGCAAACTTTTAATTTTTTTTCAGCACATAGCTGGGTTGCAGCTGTGTGCTAATTGGGCTGCGGGTTGAGAATCATTGGTGTAGACCATCCCGCTTGGACTGGAGCCCATGCTCTGAGACCCGACCACCTCGTTGGGTTTTAGAATGCCTATACTGCTATTTTTAGCCCCACAACCCAAGCCCTGTGAGCCTGAGTAAATTGACCTAGGCTCTAAGACTCAGTGCCATGGGTCTTTTATTTCAGTGTAGACATACCCATGACATCTAACTTCTAGGCACCCTGCTGCTTAGTGGAATCCACAGCCTCACGTAGGTGCCCAAGCCCCCCCTAAAATGCATGAGGAGAATTAGGCACCTAAGAAAAGGATTTACATAAGCCAGTAGGCTGAGCGGGGAGCTGCCTAAACTAGCCAGTAGGAAATGCCAAGGAGTGTGGCCAAAGCCCTACTCCTTAAAGGTTGTTAGTCTCTTAACTTTGGGCTGGAGGGAAATGCCCCTGTGCATTTGGGATTCACAGCCATGAGCCCTCTCCTGGAGTTAAGTGCCTAAGCCAGGTCAGACGTTTTTCACAAAAAAACTGAGGAGGAGCTATCCTCCTTATACCCTGAAGTCCAAATGGTTAGAGAGCACTCACCTAGAAAGTGCAAGACCCAGATTCAAGTACCTTCTCTGCCTGACTGGAGCAAGGACTTGAAGCCAGATCTCCCACTCTGAGGTGAGTTCCCTAACCACCAAACTATAGGGTATTCACTAGTGGATCTTGTTCTATCTCCCCTACTGAAGCTGTTCTGCTTGGTATAAAATACTAAAATATTGATTGGAGGATGGACTGGAACCTGGTTTTCCCAGGCGAGTACCATACCTACTGGGCTATAGAGTTAGTCTCTCTCTGACCCAATGACTATCTAAGTATCTTATAAAAGTATCCCAAAGTACTTTCCAATAACTTTGTTTACAAACACACCACTGTATGCTATTCAATCTTCATCTTCAAAAAAAAAAAAAAAAAAAGAACAAACACCTATCCTGGCAATCACCATTCATTAAATCTAACTTTAATCCTCAATAAAACTGAGAAACAATTAGTGGGTTTTTCCTCAGTTAAGGATAATGGAAACATCAAATAATACCAGAAAAATCTGATTGGTTTTTGGTCGAATTACAAGATTAATGGACGGAAGAAAACTCTGCAGATAGATATCTAAGTTTTAGCAAAGATTTGGGTGGGGTCTCACTTTAAAGTGCTTAAGAATGCTAAATGCTAATTAGAATGTTATTTTATTCACAAGTACTTTTTAGATTTCTGTTATGAGAGAAAGATCAGCACTCACAGTTTGAAATAACACTTAACATATCTCAGATGGTTATAAAATAAAAGTTAGATAAAGTACCTGGGTTCTTCTGTTGCCTCTAACACTAAGGTTCTCCTGAGCAACAAGTATAAGGATAAAATTCCAAAAATATTTAAAGCGCTTTTAGGTAATAATTTATTCTTATAGGTAATGAGATAGACATATTTATTGCACTATTATATTGCACTAGAATAACTTTTAGAAAGCAGGAATAGCCAAAAATTAAATATACAGGTAACCTGAACAGGTAATACTGAACACTTAAACATTATAAAATCTGTGGCTGCAAATTATTAAAATCTTTGCTTCATGGAATTTTGGTCTTACACAGGTTCTTCAAATTGGTAATCAATCAATGGTGCTTTCCATTCATTTTTACTTTACTACACTGTAAAGTATGTTAGTAAGTGATTTATTTTTCTTTTAATTAAGTAAGTGCTTAATATATATTTGGGGGTAATTCAGTTCTTCACTGGCTAAAATGAATTGAGAACTAAAGATGTATCTACAATATGCGTTTTTTCTAACTCTGGATTCACAATATCCTTGCAGCTTTCACTATTTTCCTCTTAACAGGTAGTTTAACATGATAATAATTTATTCAGGACATCTGAAATGCTGTTTCTTTTAAAAATCAGGTCACTGAAGAACACCAAAATCAGACAAGGCATTAAAATGCATTTAATGAAACTTCCAACAAATGAAACTGGCAGGACACAAGGCTCTGTAGCAGGAGTTGTAGTTCAAACTGCTTATTAAGATAATCTCCTGCAGAGCAGTTTACCTCTCATGTTGGTTTGTATATCCCCCACTGCCTTGTTTTTATTAGGCAGTGTTAACAATCTGTACTGTTTTGCAAAATGAGTAGCAAAAGAATAATGTAAACAGAATACAAAACAAGGTTTAAAAAAATCAGTGAAAATATGCTATATTCAACTTTTTGTCTATCTAAACAATAAAAACCACTAGTAGGACATTTCTAGGGCATTATCACTTATCAAATTCCTACAGCCATCCATTTTGAGTATATTGCATTTATAGAAGGCTGTTTAAAAAAAAACCAAAAAAAAAAAAACCAAAATTGCACAAAAAATATTTCATGCAAAATTTGCATCCATATTAATATCTTAAATAAATATAAAAGTAATTTAGCAACTCTGATACTCCCCAACCAATGTGTCTCATTATGATTTTAATGAAAGAAGAGTAAAACATTAGTGTTTGATATGTAAAGGATCTCAGCAGAGTTTTCTAAATGTTTGAGGGGATAAAGAATTGTGTGAGGTGTTGGGAAAGAAGAGAATTGTCAACATGGCTAGTAAAAATTGGTGTTGTGCAATTAGAGTTAAATTATTTTAATATTTTATATTCAGATCCTGCACAGTACTGCAAATGCTTTAATACAATAATATATGCTGACATATGAATCATCTAGCATACTAAGAACGTCTTTCTTTAGTCTCTGATGAAATAGCTCATTTAGTTAATGTAAAGGTGTGACAGAGGGCAAGGAGTAAATAGGTGAGCCTGCACTCTGATCACTTGGAGGCTAATTAGTGTCCCAGGAGAAGTTGATTGGGGTAATTATCTAATCAGGCTGGTGGGGTGGGTGGGGTAAAGATTTAATTTGCCCCATCAGCCTAGGGCTGATAAACGAGGCACACGATGTTAGTGAAAGGTGGCAGTGGGGGAAGAGGGAGAAACTGGGTTACCTGAGCCTAACCATGCAGTGATCCCAGAGTAGGGAAATCTCTGTTCCCCACAGCTTCTGCTGAGAGAGCCTAAGGCTCAGAAAAGATCATCAGAGCACAGGGGGACTGTGGTGATATTGGTGAAGGGAAATAGAAATACAGTGTCACTAACAGCACATCTGATGGAGTCTGTGTGATTTCTGTGGGAAAGAGAACGGGTGGAGCGGAGTACAAAATATTATACTTATGACTATGAATTAGTTTTCAATAAAATATAGACACAAACAATACTGACACTAACAGTAAACTAAGACAAGATCATGCCAAACTTCCTATGTTTTCTAGTCATTCACTTCAAGTCTTGCTGCCCTGATTCGAGCCACACAATTGAAGAAAAGGTTACTAATGCAAAGAGCCTTTTACAGAAGAAGGAAATAACACAATAATTTGTATCCGGCAGAGATTAGTCACATACAGACTCAAAAATGTCATATTTTCAGACTATGGTGTTATTTCATCACATGAGAATAGTTACAGAGAAAGTGAAATGGATAATAAAATAATATGGATATGAGGATTTAATTGATGAATGAACTTTGCAGCATACAGACACTTGCCTTCCCCAGTAAGAGTTTATGATTATGTAGACATTGGACTGTTTGTATAGTGTAGTAAGATTTTGACTCTCCTAATAAAATCAGCAAAGATCGGGCTGGTAATTGTTTACTTCTCCTTGGTTTTTTGGGTTATAATTAGCTGTGTGGTGTTACTCTTATATTTTTGCTTCAGTTTATGCTAAGTGCTGCTTTTTTGATGGGGAAAAAGCACCTGACCTATTTACTCTGTGCTGTTGCTAGCAGAACACAATGTGTAATTTAACTGTTAATATTTAAAAGACATAAAAAGACTCCTCTTACAAATTATGGTACTGAGTTTGTCAAAGTACAACACTATCTGCACAAAGGTGCAAGGTGCTATATAATCTGGCTTCTATCCAGCAAAGCATTTAAGCACTTGCTTAATTTTAAGCATGTTAGTAGTCTCAGTTACTTCAATCTAAGTATATAGGCAGAGGAGACCACATCTTTCCTCATCAAGCTTCTCTAATGACCCTGAAGGCATTATGAACACCATAGTTATCATGCTTCCTTCTAAAACACACAAAGTGCTCCAATCCCACAGCATTCCAAAGCACTCACAACCACAACTTTCCCCTAAGCTTCAAGTTAGAAATAACTAGACTCACTAAGACTAACATTCAGAAAATATCAATATAGCTCTTCAATCATCTGATGAGCAAAAAGTGAGTTTTATGGAGTTCAATTTGTTTGGGTCTTTCAGCTGAAACCTTAAAAACTGAGGTCTTGTATGTTCTGCATATCATTGAAGATCTTTAGATTGAAGATCTCGTAGATAGACTCTTTGCGGCAAGCACCATCTTTTTGTTCTGTGTTTGTACAGTGCCTAACAAAAGGGGCATGTTCCATGACTGGGGCTCCCATGTGCTATCGCAATATAAACACAGTGGTCTGAATGAGCTCTCCCCTACCATCTATTAATGAACTGGGCGAAAAGACTTCAGGAGCAGACCTTATTTTCAAAGACGCCTACTTTGCCTAGGTGATCAGCAGGGCAGCCTGCTCTGTTAAATTATCAATTTTGGCTGGTCTGGATTAAGATTCACTTAGTCTTGAATGCAGGGGTAATATAATGTCATTTTCCTTATTGTATGAGTAAAGAGCTGCAGAACTATACTTAATATGCCTTAACTGAGGAGGGTCATCCTAAATTCACTCGAAAAGCAAGGGGTAGGGATGCCAAATCCAAGTGAAGGAGATGGGTATGGAAAGGTGTTTTTACAAGGTTGTGTGGACTTGTTTAAAGGGTAGTAAAAGCCATTTGACACTCCCCGTCCCATTAGACACAGCTGATCAGACTCAACTGTGAGTCCTTGTTTCTTCTCAGTGATTGTTAGAGCTAAAGTTTCTGATAAGCTGGTCTAATCGTTGAGCTTTAGACCTGATGGTGTGGCCAGGACTGTAATAAAAGACAATGTTTAGGAGGTAGTACCAGTGAGGTTCCCTAGTACCCAGTGAAATCACAAATGGACTGGAGAAGGTCCCTTAGAACTTAGTGTGGCAGTGCCAGTGGTGAACAGTGCCAGGGACTGCGACACTGGTGAGAAGCAATAGAGGAGGCAGTGAATGCAATCAGCGACAGAGGTGGCAGCAACAGCAGGGAGCAGAGGCAGTGGCCTCACTCTTCCAATCCTCTCCCCTGGGCTGGGTCGCATCTGAATTCACCCCTGGACTCTGGCACTTCAGACAACAAACCATCAGTGGGGTTCAGTGGAGGCAAAAAAAGTGGTGAGTTAAAGGGATATCCATCCCTTGGACTTTCTTATCACAAGGTGGGAAAGCGAGGCAAAGGACTACTGCTCAAGACCCTGTGGGGAGGGTGTTTTTATTAGTTACTTTACTTACTTACTTCTGAATCATTGCTGTGGTGTTTTACCAAATTAATGCCGTATTCCCCTCTGCTCTTACTAAAGTTTTCTTTTGTTATACACAGACTCAGTACTTGCGAGTGGGGAAACATTGCCTGTTAGAGGTACCCAGGGGTGGTGTTTAGTTTTTCCAGATTTTTGTGTGGAGGCCTGAAACAATTTGGTTTTGTAATGTTAAGAGAAACTCCTTAACATGGAACAGAGCCTTTGGTGCTGTCGATGCCACCTGGCAGAAGTGTTACATAAATAATAAATAATAATAATCCCATGGTACTCTCTGTATGAGAAAAGATTTGCCCTTGGTGCATTTTCAGCTATGTCCACTATTGTGCAAAATACTATATGTTGGCTGCCCTTTGGCTGCCACCCTGTCATCCTAACAATGACCGCATTTTATTTTAATGGTGATGTGATTCCTGTATTGTAATGAGGCATACTGGCCCTTTAAGAATAAAGGGGCCAGAAGACCTGATTTCTGGTATTGGAATGAACAATGGACCCAGAAAATGATAGTGGAACAGAGAAAGTGGTTCTGCAAAATTAGGAGGTGCATGAGATGGGAAAAACTGCAGAACATTGTTCCTTTAAAGGCCTAGGATCAGGAGCCTCCTGTAACATACGATGGGGCAGGGCTCCTTTCTCTTCCAGACAATCAGAAGGAGCTCTCTGGAGGAGGAGAGTATATAGTTTGCATTCTTTCTGTCTCAGATAAAGGGAGACACTGAAGCAGACAGAAGCCAGGGCCAAAAGAATGATCTCAAGCCAGACAGGACTACTGGCTTTGGGTTGAGCAGACTGACTGCGAAAAAGCTTTGGGTGTGGCTCAAGAACTGGAGCTAAGTATGAACTGTTAAATTATGGTATGGACTTCATGTGGGGGACTCACTGAAGATTGTTTTGTGAATAAGGACTGTGAGGATTGTGTGAATTTTGATATTAAACCAGCCCCTGAAAGGGGTGTTGTGAACCACAACAAAGACTCTGTGGAGTGCTTAAACAGGCTTGCAAGAGGGGGCTAATAGGGGCAGTGTTCTTGCAAAGCAATCCCTGGCCACAAGGGGTTACTCAGTAAGTGGCCATCCCACCACATTACATGTATGTTTTGTTTTTGTTTTGTTGGACAAACAGTTTGGGATGAAAGGTGTTGACCCAAAGTAGCCTGAACTTGATGATTTTCAGGGTATTCTGAAAAGTGTATCTTTTCACAGACATTCAAAATTGGTGGAGGGAATGTCAGAATGGGGAACTGTTGGATTGTACTGCTCTACTTTAGATATGTTTCAGTGCATGTGTGTGTATATACATAAAATTTCAGTTATGTTCTAGGTGCCCATATCAAATAGATAGTTGCTCTTTTTTAGTGTGTATACACATCTAAAGAAGTAAGTGAAACCATAATTTCTCCTCATACTTGAACAACATAAAATGCCCAGATTAGTGTCATTCAAATGCATCTCCTAGAGTCAAAAAAATGTGTTCCTGATTAACTTATTTCTGTGACTGCAGGGTGAAGAGAAAGCCGATAAACTGCTAATTTTTATTGCTCAGAACAAACTAGAAATTATTTCTCTTAGTGTATCATCAAGGAAGATTGCGGTACAAACACAAATGATTGTGTGTATTTTGATAATAAAAATAATATATATTTATATGAAAATTGGGTGTAACCCTAAGTCGTCCTGCAAATTCCCTCTCTTCTCTTCAGTTAGGCACTCCAATACAGAGTGGACTTCTTGCACCATAACCAGTGGACAAACAAATGAGATTTTTTTGTATAAGTGCAGATATCACCTTAAAATTATAATTATAGTCCTGATTTATTGCTAAACTTATTGTACCAGAGTTCTGATGATGATATATTGTAATATTGGCTGCAAATCAGAAGCCAGGGTTTATACCTATTGGATCCAATTCTGCAGTATTAAACAGAAGCAGATTCCCATTGGCTTCCATGAGTCTCCAGTATCAGGTGCCAATATATTTTGTTTTCTTCAAAATTTTTACTGATTTGAGAAAAAAAAGCACAAAAATAATTTATAAATATTAAACAGATGTTTTAATAATTTAAATTCTGGCCAAATTCTGCAGTCTTACTTGCTTACATATTGGACTAAACATCTGTTGAGGTAGTGGGAGTTTTGAATGAACAGAAACTGAGTAAGGACATCAGGATTTGACTCTTTTAGAAGACATTTATAAAATACTTATGGAAAGATTAATGTATCATTGCAACTTAAATTTTACCTCTCTTCCTTTTCTTGCATTTCTAATTGGGTTTGCTTAGTGTGCTTTGTTTCTCCATATATATCCAGAGTTGCCGATAGTGATGTTTCTGAATCACTCTGCAATTTACCAAGATTATTTCGTAACCTTTCATTCTCACACTCCAGGTCATGAATGGAAGCCGTGTAACTCTCATGTTCTGTGTTAGACAAATCTATAGTCTGTGGAAGAAAATAAAATCATCATTGAATGGGCATTTTTTCAGTGTAACTAGAATTAGTATTTTTAACATGAAACACAAAGCAACAGTGTTTGCTAAATACTTAGTTACCATATGTAATCAGACAGCATTTATAGTAAATGATACACCAGTAGAATTGCCTCTAGAAACAAAGAACTACATAAATGGGACAGAGGGAATAATAGCTTTTGAAACACAATTAAATTAAATTAGAGTTTTTCCACAAACAATGCATTCAAAGGCAATAGAGTAGTAAAATAGTTGTGTATTTGAATTACTCTTCTTGAAAAACTAAGCCATGAAAGCAATCCTTAGCTGCCAAAACTTGCAGTTGATTTAATTAAATTTTTTCTTCAAGTAATATTTCCACTAAAGAATAACAAGAAAAAATGCACAGTCATTATCAGAATATTATTTTTAACTCTATATGTAGTAACAATATATTGATGTCAAAGGCAAAATATCTAGAAAGATGTGTCACACCACTGATTAAAAAAAACCTAGAGAAATCTTCTTAGACATTTGTTTAAAAAGAAACAGGTTTCCCTCGAATTAAAAAAGATGTAATAGAAAAAAAAATTGATAACTGAGTTAAGAGATTGAAATCCAGTTCCAATACTACCTTCAGAGGTGACTTGCAAGACTGTCATTATAAAATCTACAGTGAATTAGTTTGGCAGGTTCAAAAGCTCACTGATGCTATCAACCAAAATTACAACAATTAGAAAAAAGAAACTCTTGTTAGATTCTTGGGGTTAGAAGAATCAGAAAGGTGCTAAAGGGCTAACTAGTTAAAAGCTAAAATCTGAAAAGTGCTGAGCATCTTCAACCCCATTAACTTTCACAGATGCTGAGGAAGCTCAGAATCCTATTGGAGGTGCTTAGTACATCAAATAATTGGGCTCTTACATAACACAAATGAAAATCCATGAAGGAAACACTTCAAAATAAGCAGCTTTTTATGCATAGTTTGTCATAATTAATTAATTAATTAAGTAATTAAAGCTGCAAATAATGTTTGTTTTCTACTAATGAATGATTTCATCTGGTTCTTAAAGGGAAAAGGTGTAGATTTCACTGATAAATGTATAAAATAAGTGTGTTCATGAGAAACAACATATGCACCTACACATTTATATTTATAATGGTTGGGAAGCTCCTCTATTAAACTGAATTAGAACGCCTTAGAATTTTTCAGTTTCAGCAACGAGATCTTTACACAGCTTCTCCAATACACCTATTTGTTCTGTGCTCTGTTTGAAGCTACTTTGAGACAAAGACCTGACAACAGTGAATTTAATCTTTAAGGATCTCTAGTTTAGAAATTAATCAAGGCCATTTGTGAAAACCACATTTAAATATCTGAGTGAAGACAGAGCCAGAGATGAGGATGGAAACAAGTTCCAGTTCAGCCTAATGTGGTGTGACAAATTCTAAGATTTGTTTCTCAATTTTGAGCAAGCACATCTATTTGGAAGTGCCAAAACCTCACTACTGTGCATCAGAGGTGAGTCTGGTACTGAGAGACAAAGAAGATCTCTGGCTGGAGTATATGCTTCAGGTGTAAATACTGAGAAAATAGGAGGCACAGCAATGTGCGCTGAAGGCAAAATCTATGCCACAGATGGTCTTGGCAGTGGAATCAGTCTCAACAGTACCAAAGGTGATGCTGGAGTCAATAACTCTACATTGCTAGTTGAAGTGTGCAACACTGGGGAGTGCTTAGCTGGAGCTGGTGCTCTAACCTTGGTACCTGCCATGTCTTCTGTGAGACTTTCATGGAGTCTTTCATCTTCATGGAGGAAGAGGATTTTTTCTGGCTAGAAGATTGCGAACCATCCAATTTCTTCTGCCGTTTGTGTGGTACTGGAGAAGGAGAACAGTGTCTAGTCTCCAATTCCCTCTGATGCAGTGAAACCAATCAGTCTGCTGGTGTGCTCCTGCATGGAGTCTGAACCCCTGCGTACCTAAGTAGCTGCATTCCAAGGTGGCGGGGGGCTGCAGTGCAGCTTCCATAAGGAAGTGCTAAAGTCTTACCTTCTAGACTTCTTAATCCTGGTCTTAAATCCCTGCAGATTGGGCACCTGCTTAATGTGTCCCTCTCCCAAACACTTTAGACAGATGGGAGTGAGGATCATTGACTGGCACAGAATTATTACACTCAGAATAATGTTTAAACCCTGAGACCTTAGGCATGCATCAAAAGCTCAAAACAGAAACAAGCAAAATTTTTTACAGATGATTACCACTAACTATCACTATATTATGTATAACAACAATCTGTGGAAAAGATTTGTATACGCTTTGACTTCCGACCATGGGCAGTGAGAAGGAAGTGAGGGAGGATCCCTACACTTTACCCCTTTATAACATTGGCTACCGGCACGAGCATTCGGAAGGTGCATGTGCAGTCCCAATGTGTGCTGCTATCGGAAAAAGTTCTCTGGCTTCAGTGCACTGGGTGTGCACAAACCTGAAATGGAATAGACGTGCAATCACTCAACTATTTTTGACAGCTCTATGAGGTCCTGGTAGATATTATAAACTTCTCTATAGGTCTTGTGGAGCTTATAAAATCTCCTTTGGCAGAACATGGAAGCTCTATATGCTAAATAGCTCTTGTTCAAGAGACTTAGAAGCTCTGCAGTTCTTCCCATGAATCTTGAAAGCCTTATAAGCTAAGTAGCCATGGTACAAAGAAGTTTGAAATTTCATAGACAATAGCAGAAACTGTAGTTTCGGATACTTAAAAGCTCTGTAAATAAAGATGGCATACCTTGTCAATTCTATAAATCAAATAGCTTCAGTTCAAAGAATGTACAGCTCTGTTGACAAAGCTAGCAAAACTGCAAATTATGTGAGTGAAACAGCTATTTTTATATTACAGGTGCTAGGGTTGGGCATCTGCCCTGTCCCAAAGTAGGTGGTCAATTGACCAGTCAAACATTGGTCAAACATTGTCCAATAACTTCAAAAATAGTCAAATATTTTAAATCACTAATTTATTATAACAGTAACCACATTAACAGAAGGGATTAAGACCTTATGGTATCCAATAGGGCTGTGTATCTTTTCTCTTTGTGTTGGGAGACAAGATTTAATGACTGTGAACCTTCCTTTCCTTCTGAGTTTCTCCGTATGTTTGTCTAGTTAGCTTAGACTGTAAACTCTTCAAGACAGAGACAGTGCCTTTTAATTTGTTTAATGTGCTTTGTAAACTATCATGTACCTTTGTAGCCTGGTATACAAATAAAGATATATGTACATACAGTGTTTGTGCTAGAAGAGTGCAGCCTATCAGGATGTTTGAGTTCATTTAGTTCACCTTTTCCCCCAACTGGTCACATAAGCACGTAGTAAATGAGTGATCAAGACACTTTAGTACAGTGGCTTTCAACCTTTCTAGACTACTGTACCCCTTTCAGGAGTTTGATTTGTTTTGCGTACCACAAATTTCAACTCACTTAAAAACTACTTGCTTACAAAATCAGACATCAAAATGCAAAAGTGTCACAGCCCACTATTTCTGAAAAATTGCTTTCTCATTTTTACCATATAATTATAAAATAAATTGATTAGAGTATAAATATTGTATTTTACATTTCAGTGTGTAGTATATAGAGCAGCATAAACAAGTCATTGTCTGTATGAAATTTTAGTTTGTACTGATTTCATTAGTGCTTTTTATGTAGCCTTTTGTAAAAGTAGGCAAATATCTAGATCAGTGGATATACTCCTTGAAAGACCTCTGTGTACCTCCAGGGGTATGTGTACGCCGGGTGAGAACCACTGCTTTAGTAGGTTTAGTAACAGATGGCACCATGATGGAATCAAAAAGGTAGGCTGCTGTCTACATCAGGGCTTTGTTGCTGGAATATTTGACAGTATCTGACAGTGGTAAAATAGCAGGCATTCAACTGATATTATTTGACCAATCAATTAACTAGATGTGCCAAGCTTAAGCAATGCACAGGTTTTTGTTTTAAATCTGCAGATAAATGATTAGCCACTATTGTTTGTAAATGCATTTTTTATTATAATTTGAAATAGAAATGCAATATTTCATTAAATATTTCAGGTATATTGCCATCTTAATTTTGATAATTAAGGAGATTCCTAAAGAAAATTTCAATTAGATAGTCTTCCCTACCATATCCCTGACTACATACATACATATATATCACCCCATTTTTACATTTTTCATATGAATCACATCTACACTGTCTTATGAACTATCTATATATTTACATTTGGGTCACCTATATGGCTACCCTTCTTTCTCCAAATTATACTCCCTTTTTGAGCCAGTTACATCAACATTTTGTCTCTTGCTCTCCATATTCAAATATCTGTCACTTCCTATCCTATCTTCCCACTTACAGAGATACCAAACTCATTCAGACTCTGTTCAATATACAAATGCTGGCCATAAACCAAAGTATACCTCATTCTCTAAAGAAGAGATATGCAGCCATGATCTCTATTCTACATCACTTTGTTATATTTTTTAAAAGAAATTTTAATACTTACTACAGACTTGTATTTATGTTACATACTACAGGAGCAGAGTAAAGCTTTGTTTTGGTGGAATTGTAACTATGTATTTCATGACTTTTGAATGTTTGGAATTTTAAAATGTCAGTTTTCTAATGAGATTCTTTTGTTTAGTCTCTCTCTCTTTCAAAACATACAATTAAAGTTTGAAATTGTATTTATATCTTGCTGTCTTACTGCTTACTGTTTTTGTTTGGGACCTGATAATTCACATATGTTTGAGTGTCTCTGCTCCATAAATAGTACCTTGCAAAGTACATGGCAGTTCTTTACTATGAAATGTTGGGCCTGAACGTTAAGAATCTCAAAATGAAGTTTACTCACTAAAAAAGAATCTAGGTCATACAATACTACCCAGTCCCAATGGTGAAGATGACTGTAGTGGAAAAACATGTAATGTATGAGAAATGTAACATCACATGTTGTGAATGTTTCATCTTTATTAGCAACATCTATTGGGCAGAGATTATTGTGGTGTACTCACATGCACCATGTGAAAATGCCTACAAGTAGACCACCAAGCCTCAAAAGAAGTTTACAAACAGCACCTTAATGATTTTTTCCAGTTACATATTAGATAAAATACTAATGTAATTTCAGTAAATTCATAATATATAATAATCATCACTATGCAAAATAATGGCCTGTTTGATCATGATCTATGTATACCACCAAAAGCCTTTGCTATGCATTTAAATGCATAAATATTGCCAAGTTTAAAGATTTGCCATGAGGATCTCATGGTGTTTCGAGGTGTTCCACTGTCTAACTGGAGAACCTTTGTTATGCATATTCTGAAAAATGCTTACTTTCTAAAAGACTAATAATAATAACTTAACATATCCTGGAGGATATGTTTTAATATTAATTGCTTGTTGTAAAATCAAGAATCTTACTGCTAACTACTGTCTCTTTATTCCTAAACTGTCATGGGAAGCAATCAAAATAAAAGCTTTCACATGCATAAAGATATGTAAAATGACCCTTGGCTCAGACTTTTGTAACTTCTAATCAGACAAGGTCCTAATCTATATTCACTACAAACATCAATAACTGCTTTGTATATTTCACAGCTACAAGATTTACCATGCATCTTTTAGACTCCAAATTTTCCATCATCTTCTTCAAATGCATGTTTTCCAATCTGATGGCTTCATACCTCATCTCTGACAACTGGGGAAAAATTAAATTCCTAGTTGAACTTAACAATATTAATATTAGCTACAAAATATTAAATATAGTTCTGTATAAGTTTAAATTTATACTTTACTCAAAACATTCATAAAGAATCATCACATTAATATAGCCAAAGTTTTTCTTAAATACAAGAAGCATTAGTTTCCCTACGTAAGCAGAAATGAGCACCTCTAAATTTCAAGTGGTTTGGTAAATTGTGCTTCTGCTCCCCAGATGTTTTCAAATATGTGAGTAAGGGATGGAGCTTATTTGTTTTTAAAACTGAAGTTTATAATGATTTATAATACTGCAAAATTAACAATGCAGCTTTACAACTGACAGACTTCTCCAATCATTTTCATGAGCAATAGGTTAAAAAACTGTCAAAATTAGACAAAACTTCTGGATAATCTAATGAACAATTTTAATGATATAGTAGTAGTTATAAAACCAGCCTAGAATTTTTCAAGATCTTCTATGTGCTCAAATGTAACTACAGTTCTAATGATCAGAATGAATTGTATGTTAAAGTTAGATGTTGCACAATTGGCATTTACTAGTTCTTTATTGTCTTGGTACCATTTTGGCTCTATTTTCATATTTCACAAAGCTTAAATATTATAGCAGGCTGATAAAAACAAAATCACAAGATGTAACACGTTTTTGGGGGTTTTTTTAAGCAGATAATGTGTGTCATTATTAGTAATGAGCTGGAGAATGACCTAGTCTTTTTTTTTTTTTTTGGCCTGCTTGCATACCTGTTGTTTTGCTAACATTTTTTCTTTTATCTCTAATTCAATTTTTAACTTTCTTTCCAGAAAAGTAGCTTTCTCCATGATAGTTGCTATAGTGATCTCCTTCTGATGAAGCTCTTCTGTCAGGTCAGAGATTTCTATCCTCATTCTTTTCTGCTCAGAGCTATGGGACTGCTCCTCATGATAAAGATGGTCCCTTATCTGTAGCAAATATGTTCCAAAAAGACAATGTTATGTAGAGTATAAGATTGCATCACTTATCACTACTAGTGATTTTTTTACTCCCCTGATCCAATACACCAACTGTTCTAACCATATAGTTGATTTTAAGGTGATTTTAAAATAAAATGTCTTTATGATTCAGGACAATTAGCTTTTTTCTTTATTCAGCATCTTTTCACAATTTACAATTTATATGTTAGTTCATTTGCCTACCTATCTGGTGTCAAAGTAGGTGATGATAATTAAATTCACAACAACAAACAAATAATTAGCATAGGGTTTGTAAATATTAATTTTAATAATTATATCTTAAGACAAAATAAATCTATTTAAAGGTCTTACTAAGATGTATTTACCTTACCTCTAAATTAGTTTAGGCTGTATTAAAAGCACTCATTTCACTCAAAATGAACTTACAGAAGCTCTTTAATGTGAAATAATCAGAGAAATAAAAAGCTTATATTATTATAGTACTATTGAACAGAGCTCTTATTAGTATTAGCTATTACAGAATAAAAATTTGCTACCAAAGTCACTTTATGGCAGATACTACTGATATAATGCATAACATTTAAGGTAATATTTTCTGCAAAACCTTCCACTGTCTAGTACCTCCAGAGTGTCTATAAAGAGATTGTGGGTCTCATAATCCTTCTGCTAGTAACAAATAATAAAACACCAGCAGATTATTGCATTCATTGAGTACTGCAACAACAAAAACCAGCCAAACTACATTTGAATTTATTTTAATTAGTTTCCCATAAGAATGCACATGATCAATAGTAGATGATATTTTCATTTTATTACAAAAATATAAACATTTTAAGCAATTCAATGGAAATATAAACGTCTAAATGATAGATCATGACTTCATGTCAAGGTCACTATAAATCTGCTTCAGCAATCATGTAGGCTGCTCCCAGTTGCAGATGCTGCTGCTCGCATACCTGGTCAGTAGTATAAACTGTCTCTGTGAAGAGAGGGCTGGGCATCCCCTACCCACCAGAGAAAGTAACACAGCCACATTTGGTATAGGGACCTGCCAGTCCATATATCACCCCATGCCATTTCTACACTGCCCTTATCAGGGCCCTGTATGAGCAGTATGGCACACAATTCAACCAAAGAGGCCCCGCACTGAGCTGTGTTATGTATATTTTATTCCAAGGTGCCCATCGTAACTTGCTCCATCTGTTCAGCCAGCGCAGCTTATGTCTCGGACCACATGGTCTGTGGGCGGGGGAAGGGAAAGTATTTTCATGACCATGCCAAAGGTATCTACATCTATTTGCATGTTTTACTCAGTTATGTTGTTTGCCCAGTCCACCATGGTGGTGAGTGTACAGTTGTCCTATTCCTCCTGGAAATACAGCACATATATAAGCTTCCTTCCTAGCTGTGAAAATGCAAGTTCTCTCCTATGCACTGCACTCATATAAGCAAGGTCATGATTTTGCCTTATTATTGTTTTTAAAAAAGCTCTATCACATTTAAGATTTGAAAAGAATTACAAATGTGAAATACCTTGTTTAGCTCTTTTTGCTGATTTTCCTGATGTTGTTCCAACTTTAATAGCGCAGCTTTTTTATTTTCCAGTTCCTCAATACATTCTGCATAGGCTGATTGAAGCCTTTAGAGAAAAAAGTATTAATAATAATTATTGAAGGCCAAATTGCTCCCTGCATGAGAAAAATCCATGAAGTGGGCAGAGTATGCCGTGAATTGCAGCTTATGGAGTTCTCCTTATCATTCAATCAGGGAAAGGTTGCCCTCTTATGGAAAAGGCAGGAGATCTGGGCCTGGTCTATACGTACTGGGAAATTCTTCCATTTAGTGTGCCGTCTTCACTACGCTGCACCGACAGAACATGCATACCCGTCGACACAGTGCTATGCTTTTTTTGGAGGTGGTTTTACTAGATCGACTTCTGGATCGATCAAGTGGGTCTTCACTTCCGCTCAATCGTTCCGGATAGATCGATCTGACGGTGGCGAATTTGCTGCCATCAGTCTAGACGTACCCCTGGTCACCTAAACCAGGGTGGAGCTTGGGAGATCTATGGAGATTCAGGACCATCTGTCTGGTTTAAGAATCCTGAAATCCCTTGTGAACCCACATGCTATATAATGCCACATGGCTATGGCAAAACATACATTTACTAGCTTAGCTGTAAAAATTATACAAATTGTTGTCAAGGGTGGAGGGGAGGGTAGAGAGCTTTGGTTTTTAATCAATGTATTTTTAAAATGTGTTAGAGTTCCTAGACCAAGGGAAAAGTGTTTCTTTTATCAAATGAGTATATAAATCTAAATAAAATAAAATATTTTAAAACGATTAGGCATCATAAAAACTGTTTGAGTGTGTAGCTCTTGATTACAGTCTCATAATATAAAATTACTAAAAAATTAATTCAAACATAACTTTGATTTTCTAGTCTACAATATCCTTTCAAAACAAACAATGGAAATCAAAGGGAAGAAAAATGTCATTTAGCTCACAAATCCTTTATAATGTAAATGATGCCTTTCAAATACATACTTCATTTGATTTTCTTGGATGTTTTTACATTCTCCAATTTTCAATAATTCTTTACGCCACTGCTGGAATTCTGCTTCCACCCCTCTCCAGAGGGCCTCGCGTGACTGCAGCTCATTTCTCATCTCTGAAAGTCCTGCCTCCATGTTCTAAATAAATAAATTATTAAAATGACTAAATAGTGGCTTCCAATTCTATGGTCTTGTAGTGTAAATATTCTAATATATACTTTATACTATATATTTAATATAAATTTAAGAGGCCATTTTTATTTGAAAAATTGTTTTTATTCTGAGATTGGTTCCTACTTTGGAGAAGGCATTATTTTTGTAAGGTTTTCAACAGTCAGTCTCTCTATCCAGAAATGTCACTCAAAAATAAGATATACAGAGTTTTTTAGGTCATGCAGTGCTAAGATGCATTTGTCTGTGACATTTCCATAGGAAACCTTCTTCTACAGAGTTATGGTAACTTCTCATTTTATTTAAGTTCTCCAAAACAGTTAGTTTACTTGCTTCAGTGTGTTCTAGACCAGGGGCTCTCAACCTTTTTCTTTCTGAGGTCCCCCACAACATGCTATAAAAGCTCCACGATCCACCTGTGCCCCAGCAACTGTTTTTCTGCAGAGCCAGTAGATTAAAAGCTGTATTAAATTGATAGTTATACAGTTAAACACACACACATACATAATATAAAAAGAAAATGATAAAATCAGTACAAAAATAAAAAACTGAATATTATTTTTGTTTTATTCAGTGTGAAACTTGTTACTGGTGCTGACCTATAGCCTGGGTGGCCTGCTGCAGTGAGTCAGGGGGTGGAGCTGAAGCTCGAGCCCTGCTGCCCAGGGCTGAAGCCAGTTTATTTTAGCGGACCCCCTGAAACCTGCTTGTGGCCCCTCAGGGGACCATGGACCCCTGGTTGAGAACCACTATTCTAGACCACACTCTATGATGCAGGATTTGGTGGCATCATTTATTGGTATTTTATATTTTCCTGACATTGAAATCTAACATTTTATATCTTTGGAACCCTGAATAAGGAAAAGGTGAGGAAGATTAGGAAGAGGGTGAATGGCTACAAGCTTCCAGAACCTTGCAGTGTATATGACTAGATCCCACAAGTGGAAACATGCAGAGGCCACTTTGAAGTAGAATCTATCTAGCTAAAACATGCATTCGTTCATTTCCAAAGCTATCTGCATCTAGTCAGAGATGGCAGTTTATTTATAGCATCAACTATATAAGCTTTCAAACCATCACTACTGAGCTTTGTTGATCCTACTTCACCTTTCATTTCTTGGCATTAATAAGATGACAAACAACTGACATATATACATCATATTGCTATGAGCTTGGCAATAGCTTGTTGTGGGATTGAGACTGATGGGTGTGAACTCACCCTAACCGTAAGCATAAACCCCACCTAAGACAAAAAACCTGCCCAGGAGTGAGAAACCATGCATGGGGAGTGAAGGCAGTCCACAAAAAAGGCTGAGAACAGGCAAGAAAGAGGGGGAGAGAGAGAGAGAGCCTAAAGAGCAGCTAAGAGCATGGTGGCTGACCCTGGAAAAAACCTGGGAAGAGATTTTTGGATCAGGGTGCAGACTGATATGAGTGCTCTTGGTGCTGTAAACAAAAGAAGCTGTTTCCTATTTCTGATTCCTGCTGCATTCAGAGATGCATTCAGAGACTTTGAACCTTCTCTGTATATACACAAAACTGCGTCAAAGAAATACCAAAGCTAAATTCTACTCCCAGTTGGAACACCCACAGGGCCCCAAACTCTGACTTGCTTGGGTGAAAAGGGGCATCAGTATTATACTTGAAATAACAATATCTATGTATAAGTCCTCATTATAACCTGCAAAATTATACCAAAATATGAGCATGTAATTTGAAATTATAACCTTCAAGCAACAGCAAAAAAAAAGCCAAGTTGTAGATAAAATAAACAAGGGTGTTCCAATGGTGGTGGACTTTACCTTTAAGATATTATGCTAAAAGAATGTTAGTGTTTTTCATCACTTCATTTTATTTCAATATATTTAAAAGTGAAAAGAAAGCTTTTTAACTTTCAAAAGGGACCATGGAAATTCACATCTCAAAAGCATGAATCCAGAACAGCTATTGCAAGTGAGTCCCTTCAAAGGATTTATTCCCCTAGAAGGGTCCTTAGAGTCTCAGATTACAGTGAACTTCCTTCTAACCAAAGAGGACTGTGATTTCCTTTGCCTGAAAGGGGTGCTGAAGAGCGATGAGAAGCACTCCCTCTCTCCTGCAGGAGGTGGACACACTGACTCAATTCTCACAGCCTTTGTTGGCTTGAGAGTGATGGAACAAGCTTGAATTACGTACAAGATCTCTAGCTTTTCAAAGCATTGTGCTACAACTCCGCCACTGAGCTGGTCCTTTGTTTAAAAAGTAAAAAGCTTTAGTTAAACATTAAAGTGCATCTCTGAGCATTTCCAAGTAAAAATGAAGTTTAATGAACTCTTAACAGAGGCTGCTGTATGGCCACCATAGAGTTAGATTCTTTTAAGAATTGTTTTTAAATGTATAAATGCATTGTCAAGCATTTATTATAGCCTGGAAATTCTGCAAAACCTTTGGCTGCTGGATCCTGCATGCTTTTCAGCTAAATTCCCTATATAACGTTGTCATTGCTTTCAAATAGGCAGGAAAGATTTGGATTCCAGGAATTTGTCAACTCCTTGTGGGGCAATAGTGGATACAAACGCCTGAAATTCTTAATGTAGTTATAATCAGATAATTCCTGCTATGGCATTGACCAGGAATGGGTATTAAACAGTAAAAGTTACAGTAAGGCTATGTCTACACTGATGGCGGCAAAGTCGCTGCCGTCAGATTGACTTCTCTGGATCAACTGACTGGTCAGTGAAGACCCGCTCAGTCGATCCAGAAATCAACGTTTTAAAACCACCTTCTCAAGTGGCGTAGTGCTGTGTCGACGGGAACGCGGTTCCCGTCGGCACAGTGCAGTGAAGATGGTGCACAGAACCAAAGAAGAGAAGTCGACGGGAGTTATGCAAGTTTTTTGCGTAGCTTGCGCAACTCCGGTCGACTGCCACCGAATCTCCGAGGTAAGTGTAGACCAGCCCTCAGGCTTACAATTCAAAGAATCCAGAATGCAGCCGTGTTTAAACTTCAGCAAGCCAGTGGTTTTTCTCACAAACAATACTTCATTTGTTCACTATGTACCTTAATTACACATGGGAGGAAAACAGTTTGCTTATGTTGTAAAAAATTTTGAAATATCAAATAATGTTCCTGTCCTGATTTGGACCGAAAAGTCAAAATCTCAAAAATTTTAATGAATCAAATTCCAAAAACAAAATTTTGTTTCAGGTAAATCAAAACATTTTGTTTTGATAACTTCCAAATATTTTATTGTGTAATTTATTATTCTAATTAGCTTAAATTTCAAACAAAAAATACATTTCAAACTGGAAAATTGGAATTTTTTGTGCTGGAAATATCAAAAGAAACATTTAGACAATTTCAAAACTTTTTTTCTGAATTTTTCTTGATCAAATAATTAGTCAAAACTAACACTTTACTGCAAAAAGTTTCAGTTTGACAAATTCATATTTTCCAAAATTTCCCACAAACTCTAGTCTTAACTCTTCCCTGTACCAGTTCAACTTCTTTGTTAGAAGTGTGTGACTGAGTTGTCATGTAAATTCATTACCGCTAATGAATTCACTACCACCAGCTGAACTGTGCAGTCCTGCCAAGTGTCACACACCTCAAGTATTTCAAGACCACAGCCCAGACTGAGTTCAACAAGCTGCAGGAATGACCTTTAATCATGGCTTATAGCTATTAGAGAACATAAGGACTTAAGAATAGCCATGCTGGGTCAGACCAATGGTCCATCAAGACCAGTATCCTATCTTCCAACAGTGGCCAATTTCAGATGCTTCAAAGAGAAAGAATGGAACAGGGAAATTATCAAGTGATCCATCCCCTGTCATCCAGTCCCAGAATCTGGCAGTCAACACCCAGAACATGGGGTTGCATCCTTGACCATCGGGGCTAATAGCCATTGATGGACCTATCCTCCATTAACTTATCTAATTTTATTTTTAACCCAATTATACTTTTGGCCTTCACAACATTTCCTGGCAACCAGATCCATGGGTTGATGGTGTGTTGTACGATGAACTACTTCCTTTTGTTTGTTTTAAGCCTGCTACCTACTAATTTAATTGGGTGGCCACTGGTTCTTCTGTTTTGTGAAGGGGTAATTCACTTATTCACATTCTTCACACCATTCATGATTTTATAGACCTCTATCATATCCACTCTTAGTCTCAGCCTTTTTAATTTCTCCTCAGATGGAAGCTGTACCATATTCTTAATAATTTTTGTTGCCTTCTCTGTACCTTCTCCAATTCTAATATATCTTTTTTGAGATGGGGCGACCAGAACTGCACGCAGTATTCAAGATATGGGTGTACCATGGATTTATACAGTGGCATTATAATATTTACTGTCTTATTATCTATCCCTTTCCAAATAGTTCCTAACATTCTGTTCTCTTTTTTGACTGCTGCTGCGCACTGAACAGATGTTTACAGAGAACTATCCAAAATGACTCTAAGATCTCTTTCTTGGTGGCTGGGGCTCCTGCTGAGTGAGCAGCCAACTGGCCTCTGGCTCACTGCTCCCCTCCCCTGTTGGATCCCAGGGGCAGAAAGAGCAGCCAGGAGGCGCAGGTAATCAGTGGTGGCAAGGACAGAAGGTGAGGGAGGCCCAATACAAGCCCCAGGCTCCCCGCTATAGCAACAAGTCAGTTCCTCTCATCCATGAAGGCTTCGCTTCCTCATTCCCAACAGGTCCCAGTTATGCTCCAGCCCTCAGCCACCCCACCCTGCTCATCCCAACTTCCCCAAGATGCCCTCTTTAGCTATACTCTTCTTCCTCCCAGACGCCTCCCCTACCATCCTCCTGGACACCCCCACAATCATATCTTTCCCAAGCTACCATCCATCTTCCCTCATGCATTGACTTTACCCCCATCTTCTCCCTCTTGGGTACTGTTACAAACCCAGCTTCACCCAGCCTCCCCAACAATCCCCCAGTTACTCCATCTTCTACCCAGACAGCCCCATAAATCTAACTTCCCTTAGATATGACCCAGCATCTCTCAGCCACTTCAACAGCCCCCAGACCCTCCCACAAATCCACCTGCCTCAGCTTACCTAGTACCAACGTAGCCCCAATACACCACACACCTATCTTTCAGGTGTCAAGTTTTGTGCTGCTCCATGTACTAATCCATCTACTGCTTAGACATTAAGAAGTTTATGTCTATATACAAATAATTTTCAAATATGCAAATGATTTAATGAGCACATCTGAAAATAATTTTCATAAGAGTCACACATGGATTTGCCAAAAACTTGGCTGCTATGACTGTCTCAAATCAAAATCACCATCACCCAGCCAGTTGTAGCCAAATGAGATGCATTGCAGCAAAAGTGATATTTATATAAAAATGATACATTCCTTTATCATTCTCTCTCTCCACAGAGTTAACAGTCACTGCAGGCCTGACAGTGTATTAATGAGTGCCTTAATGCTGAAATATTTCCAGTCACTTAAGTAATAAAAATAATTAATATAATTGTCACAGGGTAGGTGCAATTTCTGGGGAGATGGGTTTCAGTTCAACCTATAACACAGCCAATTCCCTTCCTAGGTGGAAGGTCATCAGATAAGGGAGAGACTTTAGGTAGGTCAAGGAGCAATTGAGAGGAAGAAGTCAGTTAGCACACAGTTCCTAGAAGGCAGGCTTTAGAAACCCTGATCTAAAGGGGTGAATTTGCAGGCTAAGGAGGCTAGGACTTGAACCACCCAGTCCCAGAAAGGAGGGCTGTAGAAACTTTGAACCTAGGCATGGGAGAAAAGGGGCTCACTTGGGGAGCTGAACTATGTTGAATAAATTAGACCCATGATGAAAGGCTGAGGTTGGTTGGGAATATTATTTTAAATACTTTTGTTATGAGTGGATAATTTTTGAGCACCTCAGAGGGAAACTGAGGCACTGTGCCTGCTGGGCTGCCCCAGGTCATGAGAGTTGTGCTCTCAAGGTTGTAGTCCCGTTATAACCATATATATTCTAGCAAAAGAAACTACACATAAGATTTTCACCCCTGCATCACTCCCTTTATATCAGGTTCTCAGATTCCAAGGCTATAAGGGACCATTGTGATCATCTAGTTTGACTTCCTAGGTAAATTGCTTCCTGGTTAATTCCTCACACAGTTAAAAATTTACACCTATTTTCAGTATGAATTTCTCTAGCTTTTATTTTTAACCAATGGATCGTGTTATACGTTTCTCTGCTAGATTGAACCACCAACTACCAAATGTTTGTTCCACATATAAATACTTATAGACTGTAATCAAATCACCTCTTAGCCTTCTCTTTGTTAAATAAATAGACTGAGCTCCTTGAGTCTATCACTATCATTCTCGTGGCTCTTCTCTGAACTATCTCCAATTTAAAAAGTAAAAGGTCTAGAGGGGCATAAAGGGCCCTAAACACCCTGGATTTGGCCAGAAACTAAGGTGCAAGAAGGAGCGGTTACTCTCCTTGTGCAGTAACTGGAGTTCTTAGAGATGTGTGTCCCTCTGGGTGCTCCACTTCAGGTGCACATGTGCATAATGCACCTTTGGTTAGAGATTTTCATTAGCATGCCCGTTTGGCACATGCATGAGTCCTCACAGCCTCATGCCCTGCACTGAGGCTACATAGGACTACACAGGCAAACCACCCTCATTGCCTTCTCTACCACAAAGTCCCTTAGAGGCAATTCTGAAGCAGAGGGAAAAAAGGGCAGCTAGAGGAGCAACCACAGGGACTTCTCCTTCAAGTAGTGTCCCTATAGATGCTCCTCTTCAGGTGACTACTGAGCAGTACCTTGGAGGGGGAGCATGAGCCAAGTCCAAGACTGAAGACTAGACTGCATTCTGAAGGAATCTAGAAGAATGGACCACTGCATAATGTGTGGAAAAGATATATGTATGAAAATCCAAGTTGCAGCCTTGAAAATCTTCACAATGGGAACACTCTTAAACAACACCATGGAAAGAGACCTCATGGAATAGGAAACACCCTAAGAGGAGGCTGTATATCAGCAGATTCATAGCATGAAATAATACATCCAGAAATCCACCCAGACAATCTCTGCGTGGAGACTGCAGACCCTTTGGATCTGTCAGCAATTGAAATGAACAGTCTGAGAGACTATCTAAAGGACTTGGTTCTATCCAAATAGAAAGATGATCTCCAAGGTATGTAAAGCAGCATCCTCCCTAGTTTGATGTGGCTTTAGGAAAAAAACTGGAAGATGGATGACTTGGTTGATGTGAAATTCAGACAACACCTTAGGTAGAAATTTAGGATGCAGACAATGATACTTCATCCTTGAAAAACTAAACTAGAGATGGTCCACTATTAAAGATCTCATTTCCCTAACTCCTTGCGGAGAGGTGATGGCCACCAAGAAGGCCATTTTCATGAACATGTTAAGCAGGGAACAGGTAACCATTGGTTCAAAAGGAGGTCTCATAAGGCAGTTGAGTACTCAGTTTAGATCCCATATATGAGTGGATTCTCTAAACTGAGGAAAAAGGTTTCTTAACCCCTTGATAAATCTTATTGTCATGGGGTGAGCAAACACTAAGAATCTTGAACCAATGGATAAAAGACCGTTACAGCCACCAAGTGAACTCTGACAGAACTCAGATAATCATGACTTTTTCAAATGCAACAGAGAGTCAAGAATAGCAGAGAGGGAAGAAGGTCACATTGATGGAGGAATCTCCAATTTTTGAAGGCAAGTATTCTATGTAGATCTTTTCCAACTGTTTAACAACACTTGCTGTACCTCTGCAGAACAGGAAGTCTCTATTCCTGTGAACTGTTAAGGAACCAAACCCTGAGGTAGAGAATTCCCAGGTTGGGATGGAGAAGCACTGGTGTCTTGAGAGAGGAGATGAGGAATGGATGGAAGACTGTTCACCGGACAAATGGCACAGTGAATCAGGTAAGGATACCAGGCCTGCCTGGGCCATGTTGGAACTGTTAATATGACCTTGGCTTTACCTTACTTTATCTGGTTTATCACTTTCATTATCAGAGACATTGGATAAAATGAATACAAAAGACCCCTGATCCATGGAACAAAGAAGCATCTCCTAGTGAGTGAGGGCCGAACCCCACTCGTTAGCAAAACTAGCTGCACTTTCCAATGGTGTTGATGGCAAAAAGGTTCACCTCTGAAAATTCAAAGGTCAGAAAAATGTGATTGAGAGTCCAAAAGTCTAACTCCCATTTGTAATTTTGGGAGAAGTTCCTGCTGAGAACATTGACCAAGGTGTTTTGTATGCTTAGAAGGTAATCGGCTGAGTTGAGAATGTGACTGGCTATACAAGCTCCATAACTTTATTGCTTCAGCACAAAGAGAAGGCGATCTCACCCTCACCTCACTCCCCTTTTGGTTGATGTAAAACATGCAAACTACATTACATGTCATGATTTTGACAAATTTGTCTCTGTTTAATGGGAGAAAGTGAATACAGGCATTCCTAACTGCCCTAAGCTCCAAGAGGGTGATGTGTTAAACGAGTTTCTAGGGTAGACCACTTGCCCTGAATGGCGAGGGTCTCTAGACGTGCCCCCCAACCCAACAGATGAATCTGTCATTATGGTGATGGTTGGCTAAAGGGAACACCTGCACAGAAGTTGTGAGGGTTTTTGCACTAATTGAGGGAGTCTCGTACTTGATGAGGGACTGATACCGGCTTGTCCCGACTGTGTTTGTTCAGTGAATAAGCTGTGCTGAGCCACTCCTGGAAGCAACAAAGCCATAACCTTGCTTGACATGTCACAAAGGTAAACGCTACCATATGTCCCAGTGGTTGTTGACAATTTCTTGCCGAAGTTTGTGGGCTTATTTGAATTTTTGCAATGAGGTTGCATAGAGTCTGTAGGGAGGTAAACTCTGGCTGTTTCTCCATCTAAGGAGGCTCCTATGAATGCTATCTTTTTTACTTGGGTCAAAGTGGACTTTTCGATGTTGAGCTGGAAACCAAACCTGAGGAACAGGCCATCTTTATGGCGGAGAGATCCTTGTTATAAGACCGGCCCTTGGGCAGCCAATCATCAAGGCATGGAAAAACTATTATCGCCCTTCAATGAAGACAGACAGAGGCCATGACCAAAACCTTCAAGAATACTTTCAGAGTAAAGGAAAGGCTGAAAGAAAGTAGCTAATTCTGAATGTGGTCTTGGCCAATCAGAAACTAAAAGAATCTCTTGTGAGATGGGAGAATCATGATATGAAAATATGCATCCTGAAGCTTGAGGACTGAAAACCAATTCCCTGGACTGGAATGGAATTATAGTGGCAAAAGTCACCATCCTGAATTTTTGTGTTTTCACAAAGTTGTTTAGGAGTCTTAGATCTAGAATTGGTTTTCATCTCCCTTCTTCTTTGGGACCAGAAAATACTTGGAGTAAAATCCCTTCCCCCTGTGCTGAATTGGAACTGGTTCTAAGACTCCTAAGCATAGAAGGAGGGTGATCATAAGGAATACAGGGTGGCATCCATTGCTGCTCATACCACTGAAGAGGAGTCTGAATTTATCCTCCTGAATCATCTTTTTCCTTGTAGGTATCAGGGAGGGAACCCCTATGTGGTAGGGTAATTTTGCCAATGAGATATGAGACTCAGAAGAAAGGTCCTCCTCATCATCCAGTTCTGCCAGAAAAAGGTGGAGAAATCTGGTGATATTGGGGAGAAATGTAATTCCAGTGGACTCTGCTTGGATGTGTGTCCTCTGGTAGAAGTCATCGGAACCAATAATGTTGACTGCCTCGAAGAGTGTGTAGTCTGAGGCAGCCAGTTAGTCATCTGTAGTATCAAGGGAGTCATGAGGCTAGGTATCAGAGGTAGCGTAGCAAGGTCCATTGGTACCATCTTGCTAGAAGCAAACTGTTTCTCTCTGTTGCGCCGGTCAGGTTATGAGAGAACTGAAGATGGTTTAGGGACCAAAGCATCCTTGGTACAATGGTTCCTTGAGGAATTCAGAGACTTAGCAGCACTATTAATGCTAGAGGAGCTGGGAGCATCAATGGTACCCAGACTGGGACATGAGGGCATGATCACAGTCGATCACAGTCCTCACAGTCTGTGACACTGAAATCTTTTTTAAATAGGCTCTTTGGGAGGAGAGCTAGAACTCCTTTTCTTAGAGGCCTTCCCCGTAAATTCTGATATCTTTTCCTTCAAAGGTGTAGACAAAAGTGGTACTGAGGTAGACTATGCTCACTCAGAGACTGATGTACGGGGAAGTCTCCTGACCTGGATCTGATGCAGGATGAAGAGAGAGTTCCATCATAAGGAGTTTAAGGCTAATCTTTCAGTTCTTTCTAGCCCTGCTTTTAAGGACTGAGCAGAAATTGCATTTCTGAGGGATGTGTGTGTCCCCCAGACAATGAATGCACTGGGAATGTCTGTCACTGACCGGGATAGCATCCTGGCAGGAGAGGCAATGCTTGAGTCCCAATGATCCTGGCATACCTCCTCAAAGAGAGGGAAACGTCCCAGGAGGAGAAGGTGATCAAAGAAAATAAGTAAAGATTCTCAAGAATAAAAAAAATATCAAATTCTACACTAAATTAAACAAAACACTACAACTCACTGAAAGTTAAAGAGGCAAGCTTGACCAGCTCTAAAGTGGGCATGCTAAACACTCTGTCTCAGGCCTATGTGACTGAGAAGGAACTGAGGGTGTTTTGCCCATGCAGCCCTACATAGCCAGGGTGGATGTGTAGGGCTCAGGTGAAGGCCAAACAGGCACTGATACTGAAAATCTCCAATCAAAGGCATGAGGCATGTGCACACCTGAACTGGAGCATGCATAGGGACACTAGTCAAAGAAGAACTAAACAAGATAACAGTAAGACTGCCTTCCAAGGACAGGACACCCTCACAAGCTCTGGCATAGAAGGCAAGCTGAGGGCAGGAAGGGTATGTTGCAGATGGGGCTGCAGTATACAGCACTGCAGAGATTCTAGACAGCACTGTAGCCCATAAAAACCAGGGGACAGGTTATCATAACTTCAACAGTCTTCAAAAGTTGTGCTACCAGCTCTGCCTATAACAAAATGTATTATCATACAATTTTGTCGATACTTAGGTACAATTTCATTGCATCTTGTGTATTACTCCACGTAAGCCAAACAAACAAAATTTATGAAAGCCATTGATATAGGAGATAAAGTGAATGAATCTGGGTTTCTGTGGTGAAGTGTGAGGTGTAAAAACATAGTTAGACAAGAATAAAATAAATGACAGTACAGCATATCAAAAATATTTGTTTTCTCTTGTGTGTCATTTAAAAGATGGCATATCTGGCAGCACATTATGATTTTGTAAAGAATGTACTTTATGTAAACATCCATATAGGCATCCCAAAGCAATTTTTGAAAAGGTATTCCTAAGTAATTAATGCTTCAACATTAATTCCTTTATCTTTATGTAATTATAGAGAAGAAATACTGTTACTAGTCATTACCTGGCACTGTGTTTGGTACGCTTTTAATTCCTGTTGGAGTTTCAGATTTTCCTCTTGTAACTTATTCCTGTTTATTGCTATTTCATTCACAGTTGACTTTAATTTTTCAATAATGAACTCATCCCTCTCAATTTTGGGTTGGCTGGAGGTAGTTGTGTCTTCCAGTTTCTGGTTCTTATTGCTGATTTGGAATTGGTAATTCTGTGTCTGTTTCTACGGAACAAGAAAATATTTTCAGTGAAAT
The DNA here is from genome assembly GCF_026122565.2 of Emydura macquarii macquarii. Classification (NCBI taxonomy): domain Eukaryota; kingdom Metazoa; phylum Chordata; order Testudines; family Chelidae; genus Emydura; species Emydura macquarii. Next base: position 8,230,051 of record NW_027130455.1, read on the forward strand.
TCAAGAACTGTATTTCATCCCTCTAGGTCCCACCCACTACCATTAAAATCAATAGTTGTCTTTTCATTAACTACAATGGGAGTTGGATAGAACACCACAGAGAGGCTGGTGCATGCTGGAGGATTTCCTTGCTGCTTCTCCAAAGGGCAATGGATGTTTCACTCTTTTTTTAATTGGGCCTCAAATCCCTTGCCCTCAGTGGAAGAATGTGGTAGAAACTGAAAATTTAAGTTTGCAGAATTTCTCAAAGAGTTTTCCCTTCTTATATTTATTTCCCTAGGAGGTAAAGATATAGGTTGTAATGTGAATAAATAATAAGGTGAATGTAATGATATATTTGGAGCACCTAGCTAAAGAAAAATAATCACTTGAGGGCAATTTTGCCTTCCACTACACTGACTTCAATAAGAGTTGTGTATGTGAATTTGAGTGTAGAAATTTTGGCTTTGACTATTACACTAACACCACACAATCCATATATATATATATGTATATATAAACCAGTTAGTTACATAGTAACTGTGTTTCTCTGACGTGATTGCCTACATGGATCCACTCAACTGGGAATAACTGCACTTTCACAATCTTCTAGAAAGCACAGTCACACAGGGATCTGAGCTGAGGGTATCATAAGGGATTGGCCTCCAACCATCCTGTTGATCCTTTCACTAATTAAGGAATCCTTAAACTGAGAGTTGGGGAAGATAGGCAGTGTTTATGGATCCACAGTAACTTTGGAGAATCAGTTACTATGGTAAGTGCTTTTTCTGTTCAAGAATTACCCATGTGGATCCCCACTCCTGGGAGATTAACAAGCGGTAGTAATTGTCCAGAAAAATGACCGCAATACTGCTCTTTCAAATTGGGCATCAGGTCTAGAGCTCACCTGAGAGAGAAATGTTGCATAAAAAAGTGTTCAGAGCTATAAGTAGCCTATTTCATTGATGGAGGCAGAGAGAAGACATGCTATAGATTACCTTAGGCCTTATTTTGTGTGTTCTGATATCTCCTGGTGGCTCAACACCCTTCTAAACTGAGGTAAACTGACCCATGGTTTATACCTCATATTACACAAAGTGCTAGATTGACAAAAGGATTTAGGCACCTAATTGACTGTGGCCATATGCAATCCCAGCATGCCCCCTTGTGGGATGGATTGGTGCAGCAGTGATTCTGCCTCTGTTTCTCTCAGGGCCTTCAGCTGATCTATCCAGCTTCCAATACCTTCCAGGTTGAGGTGATTTAGCCTCCAGGTAGGACACAACAGTTTCACCCCTTCCAAGGTGTCCAAAGTTCAAAATAAACAAAGCAATGTAAACTCTTCCTTTCTCTCAGAGAGGCCCTGATAGGGAGCAGTCCATCACAGATTCTGGCCCTGGCCAGGCTTCTCCCCCACAGTGAGAGCTCAAAATCTGCCCTCCCTCTGAGTCAGCCAGTAACTAAGTTAGGTTCTCCCATTTTAGCTCCTCTCTCAAAACCTGACAGCTCCCTCAAAGACCGATAGCCTGGAACCTGTCTCCTGGATGGCATGGAACTTATTTTTGGATGTGCAGGCTTTTACAGTTGAAGTCTATCAAGACTCCAAGAAATCTACCCTTTGTGCTGGGATTAAAGTGGATTAAAAATTGACTGACCAACTAACTATATATACAAAACAGCAACCCCAAAGCCAATGAGGAGAGCACAGATGACAACTTGCTGCACCTTTTGTGGTCAAGAGGACTGGAAGGTGTGTCAGGCCACTTCAACTATTATAACCCCCAAAATCTATGCAAGGAGGGAGGGATGAGTGGACACAACATACATTACTTTCTAGAAGATTTTTGAGATTTCAATCTGGGGCCATACTTTTCTCATGAGTTGGGAGCAATATGGACAATTATTGAATGAACGCTGATAGTTTGCTCTATTTTCTTTGCAAGTTTTCTTGCAGCAAGGGTCATCCTAATGAACTGGATAATAACTAGAATAAAAGACATGCAACCTAGACAAGAACCTGCAGAAGACCCTCTATGGATCATGCTCTTTTAAAGTAAAACTGAGTATACAATATTTTTCTATATCTAGCTATTCCAAATATTTGTAATACTTACCTTGTTACTTACTCACAATATAAAAGAAAAACAAATAAAAACTACTTCAAGTATCAAGCATTAAGTGTTTCAGAGAGAATTCATCTGAATTTTTGCATATTAATTCTTCTTTAAAGTCACTGTAAATTTAGCAGTGTTTTAGAGAGACAAAATGGGCGAGGTAACATCTTTTATTGGACCAACTTCTGTTGATGAAAGAGAAAAGCTTTCAAGCTTACACAGAGCTTTTATTTGAGTCTGGGAAAGCTACTCAGGGTATGTCTACATTGCGGGCTCCACGGTGATCAATGCAGCGAGATTGATTGAGCGGGTCGTGTAGACCCGCTCAATCAATCCCAGATTGCCTCTCTGGTCAATGCCGATAATCCACCTCCCCGAAATGAGTAAGGCTGCATCAACAGGAGGGCATCTGTGGACAGTTAATACCTCTGTAGTCATTGAACAAAAGAGGTTAGTGGGTTATAGATTGTTGTAATGACCCATATATCCGGGGTCTTTATTGAGTCTATGATTAGTGTCTAAGGGCTAGTCTACACTTAAAACTTACATCGGCACAGCTGTATCAGTAGAGTGTAGTGTATTGTAAGAGCGCTTGTATATCTGTGTTATGTCAAAGGGAGAGAGTTCTCCCGCTGACATAATAAAACCATCTAAACGAGCACTGGTAGCTATGTCGGTGGAAAAGCGTCTCCCATTGACATAGCGCAGTCCACACAAGTGCTTATGTCAGCAAAACTTATGTCGCTCAGGGGTGTGTTTTTTTTCACAACCCTGAGTGACAAAAGTTTTGCTGTTATAAACGCTAATGTAGACAAAAACCTAACAGAGTTATGAATTTAAGCTCCCAGGCTCATCTTTTTGAAGTGTTGTGCAGGTTTTCTTTGAGGATGAGGACTGAGAGTTGGATATGGACTGATTGTTTTGTGAAAAATGTTCACCCATGGGCTATATGGGGCTTTTGTCTTTAATCATTTTTTGTGAGTTCATTTGAGAGCGTAATGATTGTCTCATTTAGTTGTTATTTAGTTATAATAGTTATTAGGGCATTTAATGCACTGAATGAGATACAATACATATTGTGATAGGCATGTGTAGGACCTCTTTCACCAACAGAAGTTGGTCCAATAAAATATTATCGTAGCTACCTCGTCTCTCTAATATCCTGAGACCAACATGATTACAACACCACTAAAAACAGTGTTTTAGAAACACTTTAATATTAGTTAAAACAGCTCTTTAGTTGAACTCATAGTTCACTCAATGCTAGTTTTTTTCTAAAGCAGGAAGGCAGGAACTATACCTGAAATAAATTACACTTCTCAGACAATAATTTTCGCTGAACATCTAAAGAAACTAGATGGTTTTGATATAGCGTCTCCTTTTTATCCCATTCTCTTGATTTTGCTTTAAATTCCTGAAAAAAAGCAAGACAATGTCACTAAGCTTTGAAATAATTTTTCTCCAAGTTGCACTGGTGCACTTTTAAAAATGAACGCTGAGATTTTTTATTGTTCTAAGAAAAGCCATTATTGTAATTATAATGGGGAGGTGTGGCCTCCCTCAGAGATTGACAGAGAGAGAGGGCCACCCACTCTTTGGTGGTTGGAACCAGGAAGTGCACGCCCTCCAGACCAGAAGAAAAGGTCGGGACAGAAACCAGAAGTATAAAAGGCAGGCCTCAGATGAGAAGGAGATGCCAAGGGAGACAGACACCTCCTGCCTGTTGCTGGCGCCCGAGCCCACCGGAGACTCTTGCCATTCCAGGAATGAGCCTGAGCTAGCAGAAGCACCCCCACGTCAAGGAACTGCTGCGGTAACCACTAGCCGTGTATCCCGGGGAGATGGAGGATGACCTGGGACTCAGGTACACCTCAGGGGCTTGTTCCAGAGCAGTGGTCTACATGTTTCAGCTGGAGCCCAGTGGTGGGTCATTCCACCTTTGTCAGGGCCCTGGTCTGAGACCCAGTGGAGTAGGGTGGGACTGGATCCCATACCCCTCTCCCAGGGGTGGCTGCTCACCCTCTTCCTGTGAGCCATAGACTGCATTGGTGCTCACTCCCTGGCTGAGCCCTAGACCATTGGTGCTCACCTCCTGCCTGTGAGCCCTAGACTGTGTGGGTGCTCACCGCTTGCCTGTAAACCCTAGATTGCTTACTGCCCCGCCCTGCCTGAGGGCCGGAGCCTTGGAACCATGCACTGCTTTACCTGGCCCAGTGACTTAAGCCCCAGGATGAGAGGGTTATTCACCTTGTGCACTAACTGAGGTTCTTCAAGATGTGCATCCCTGTGCGTGCTCCACTTTAGGTGTCGGCACGTCCTGCATCCTTGATCAGAGATTTTTACAGCATTACTTGTCCAGGCTGCACGTGCACAGCTCCCATCTTGCGGTGCTCTTGGCGCCTTTTTGGCGCATGTGTGACCTAACACCCTCTGTTCCTTGTTTATCGTAGAGTCCTGTCCTTGAACTCTGAAGTAGAGGGGAGGAGCATGGGTAGTGGAGCACCCCCAGGGACACACATCTCGAAGAACCCTCAGTTATTGCAGAAGAGGAGTGATCCTCTCTTGAGTCTCTTCTTGTTTGAGTGGTGTCCCTGGAGGTGCTCCACTTTAGGGGTGAGGATGCAGTGAGGATTTGTCTATCTTTGCACCATGACATGAATCTATACTATTTCTGCAGGTAAGTTTTCCTTGTTGTTGCTTTCCTACTAAATAGTAGTATGTGTTTAACCTGATCTGAGCATTCTAGCTCTTCTGGGCAGAACCAGTTAGGAACCATGCTGTTAGATGGACCTCTGCAGCTCTGGGTGAAAAATCCGGCCATTGTCCTGGGATAGGAGATCGTATTGAAATGGGAAAGTGATGGGTTTGTATGTTGACATCTGAAGTAGGTTGGAGTACCATATTTGTCTGGGCCATGTGGGTGCTATTATTTATCACTGTCACCCTATTGGCATGTATTTTGTGGATGGGATTCTGGTTGGAAATGCATAGAGTAGGTCTTTATTTCAGTTGAAGAGAAAGGCATCCCCACTGAACCTGGTCCCAGTCCTGCCCTTGAACAGAAAAGAGGGCATTAGTGGTTTTTTGTTATAGCAAAGAGATCAATAACTGGATGGCCCCAGTGTCGAAAAATGTTTTTCAGAACGTTGTTGTTTATTTCCAACTGATGATTTTGGCCAAAGTGTCTGCTGTGGGTGTCTGCGGTGGTGTTTTGGCCAGGTAAGTACGCCACTGATATGCTGATATTGTGCTGGATGCACCAATTCCAGAGTTTCATTTCTTTGTGCATAGGGAATGGGATCTTGCTCTTCCTTGTCGATGGATATAAAACATGCATGTGATGTTGTCTGTTGTTATCTTTATTGTCTTGTTTTCTATGAATGGTAGAAAATGATAGAGCTCTGAGCAGTTTGCAATGCCTGCTAAGAGATTTATGTGCAGACTGGTTTTGTTTTTTGACCACCAAACCTGTATCATGTGGTTGCAGAGATGTGCTTCCCACCCTAGCAGTGATGCATCAGTGGTAATCATGAGTGATGGCAGCTGTTGTGAAAATTGGATTCCCATCATCATGTTGCTATCTCAGGTCCATTATAGTAAGGAATCTTTGACTTTGTTTGGCATAGTCAGTATTCTGTTTAAAATGTGCTTATGTGGTTTGTATACGGAAGCTAGCCATCCCTGTAGGCAGTGCATATGTAGTCAGCATATTGGACAAATGTAGTGGCTACCATATGTCCTAGGAGCGGTAAGTCATTGTGTACAGATACTGTTCGGCTGTTTTTTACCTGTAGTATTAGGTCTATTATGGCCTTGAATCTGGGTGCATGTAATGATGCCCAGACTATTATTGAGTTCAGGTCTGCTCCTATAAACTCCAGTCGCTATGTTAGGTTCAAAGTGGACTTTTCATTGTTTATCTTGAGTCCTAGCTTTTGGAACAACAATATTGTTCAGTGGGTAGCATGGCTAGCCAGTATATGGGTGTGTGTCTTTAACAGGCAGTTGTCTAGGCACAGGAATATTGTGATTCCTTCTCTCTGCAGATGTGCTGCAACTACGGCAAGCACTTCGGAGAAAAACCTTGGTGTTGTAGAAAGGCCAAATGGTAATACCTTATATTGATTCCCAGTCATTCTTAATCTGATAAAACTTCTGTGTGCTGGATGGATAGTGATATGGAAATAGGCGTCTTGAAGATCGAGAGCTGAGAACCAATCCCCTCTTTGCAATGCTGATATTATGGTGGATAATGTGACCATCTTGAATTTTTGTTGCCTTACGAACTTGCTTAGTGACCTCAGATCTAGTATGGGCCTCCATCCTCCACTCTTTTTCTGGATCACAAAGTAATGGGAATAAAAATCTTCACCCTGTGTTGTTGTGGAACGTGTTCTATTGCCCCTATGTGTAGGAGAAGTTTTATTTCTTGAAGCACTTGCACATGAGATGGGTCTCTGAAGAGGGACAGGGAAGGGGGTTGGGTAGGAGGAATGGATGTGAATGGAACTGTATATCCCAACCGGATGATCTCTAATACCCACTTGTCTGAAGTGATCGTTGCCCAGTTGTGACGGAAATTTTGTAGGCGAAACTTGAATTGGGTGGTTGATGTTGTTGGCACTGATTGATGAGGGAGCTCTTTCAAATCTTCGACCAAAGTTTCAAAACTGTTGCTTATTTGATGTTGGTTGAGAGGTGGATGATGTTTGGTGAGCTTATTGGCATTTTTGTGGTCTCTATTTGCCTCTTTGTGGCTCACCAATGCAAATAGTATGGATATCTGCGAGCATATGGTTGAAACCTATATTGTTTTCTCCTTGTTGCCGGAGTGTAGATTCCAAGGGTTTGTACGGTCGCTTGTGAGTCTTTCATCGTGTGAAGTACTTCACTCGTCTTCTCCGCAAAAAACTTCAACTTTGTCAAACAGGAGAGCTTCTATTTTTGCCTGTAATTCTCTAGGCAGGCCAGCAGAGTGGAGCCACGAGGCCCTATGCATAACAATCGCTGTGGCTGTCATTCTGGTCACAGTATCATCTATATCTAGATGTCTTCAAAACATTTCCACAGAGAAGCCTGTAGAGCAGTTCTAGCAATGAGTTGGCCTTCATTAATAAGTTATCTGAATTGTTCCCTCTTGTTATATGGCATGTCATTAATGAATTCTGAAATTTTGTCATATATGTCATGGTCATAGTTGGACAATAAAGCTGCACAGTTGGCTATTCTCAGTTGTAATGTTGATGATGAGTATACTTTTCTGCCTAATAAGTCTAATATTTTCCAGTCTTTATCATGGGGCGGTGATTTATAGCTGGTTTGCTGCATCAATGACATGGGAATTTGGGTGGGGGGACAGAAATTCCATCCCTTTAGCAGGGATGACATATTTTCTATCAATCCTTTTACATGTGCGTGGAATGGTAGCCGGTGTCTGCCAGATGTTATTAGCTGGCTCCATAAGTGCTTCATTCATGGGTAATTTAATATTTGATGAGGTTGTAGCATGAAGGATCCTTAGCAGTTTATGGTGGGGTTCTGTGATTTCCTCAAGGGGAATTTCCAGGTTTTCCATTACTCTCTTAAACAGCTTGTGGAAATGTTTGAAGACATTCATGGCTGTGAGTGGAGTAGGAATTATCGTCTCATCTGGTGAGGGGGAGTCGTCATGTCTAGGAGAAGATGGTTTTTGGTCAAGGCTTTCCTCCCTTTCTTGCATGGTTTCTGGGGTGGGTTCAGACAGAGATGGAGCAGAACTTGTAGTGGATCTAGGTTTGCATTTATGAGGGCTGGATGATCTACTATCAGCTCTGGAGTTGTTTGACCATACGCCCCAATTCTTCAATTGCTGTCATACTGCATGGGTGGACCATGCCATGGAAATGCACTGGCTTCCTTACAAGGTGTATATTGGGAGGAAAATTCAGCTCCCTCTGCCTTGCTGTCATCTCCACTTGAAAATGGTATTTGGGAGAGAGATTCATCATGTGGAAACTATAATGGGGAATTGTCCGTCTCTGGCAACGGTGACTGTGGAGATGATGTTAATACTATCTCAGTCTGATGACAGTGGTGCTGTTTCTGCTTTTGCTTTTGCTTTTGCTTTTGAGACGGTGCTGATGTCACTGCCGCATCTAATGTTGGTGCCATGGTCAGCTTTGGTGCCATTGTTGGCTCCTTGTCAGCTGTTGGTGCCGGTATTGTCTTCAGTGCCGAAGTCGGTGCTGAGACTTTTTTCGGTGCCGTGATCATCACTGGTGCCGGAGCCAAAGATTTGCTGTAGTCAGTGCAGTGACATCTGTTGGCACCATGGCTGTGATGGTTGACTGTTGGTTCAGTGATATTTGATCCATCTCCTTTGTCAGTGCTGTGCTGGAGGAGGTTGGTTTGTTTTTATCTCTCGACTCTGCATTGGGATGTTTCAAGTCCTTCGGTGCCAGGGCCCGAATCATATCTAAGGAACCTGGTGCCTCATAGGTACTGAGTCCTGGGGCTGTTAGCCCTGTGGGTGAATTCTCTTCTTTACTGTATCCCTCTTAGGAGATGTGGAGGCTCTTTTCCTTGGATTTTTTCCTGATGTTTCTGAAGGGGGGATCTCTAGCCCCGGGTCAGAGGAGGGTCTCAGAAACTTCTCCATAAAGATAAATTTCAACCACAGATCCCTCTCTCTTCTGGCTTTGGCTTTAAGATTTTTTACAATGCACTCACTTTTGTGGTACATTCCCTTCACCCAGGCAGTGGACCCATTGAGAGTGGCTGTCAGATGTTAGGATGGCATCTCTATATACACCTCTGAAAGTCTGGTGAAGCAGGCATGGTGTAATTTCTTTATTACCAGGAAATTGTTCTACTCTATCTAAGTGGGGAGTTAAGAAGAGGGAAAGAGAAGGGAATTTTTTTTAAAGGGAAGGTATGTAAGGTTAACTACTGATTAAACTAAGGTAATTATTGACTAAACTAAGCTGTTTCTAAAAGTTATTTGTAGTAGGACAAGTTAAGTCAGGAACTGCTGAGGGCTCCATCTCGGACTGTGGACAGTTGAGAAGAACTGAGGGGATCAGATTGCGCATGTGCCAACAGCACCGCCAGATAGGAGCTGAGCACACATGGCCTGGACAAGTACAGTCGTAAAGATTTCCGGTCAAGGATGCGGGATGTGCCGACACCTAAAGTGGAACACCCACTGGGACACCACTCAAAGAACTGCTAAATCTTCCCCTTGGCTTAGGCTGTTACTCCAGGGTGGCTTCCCTCAGAGCTTGACAGTGAGGGGGGGTTGACAGCGAGGCAGGGCCACCCACCCCTGCCCACCTACAGTAATTCATACATATTTATTATTAATAATGAGGGACAATCAAATCTGTGGAAAGACAAGAAGGAAGCAAATGTAAAAAGAGAGTCTTTTCATTTTTTGCAGCAAAAGAAAATTCCAGCACTTGAAAAAGCTGTTATTCTGAGCAAACTGAATAATATGCACAATAAATGAAGTAAAATGTTAGAAACATTTTTAAAGCCTCATGTTTCTTCAGCTATTGTAGACATTAGAGGCCTGATTCACCACTGTGTTACTCCAGTTTTTGCAGTGTAATTATTTTGATTTCAATAGAGTTATGCCAGTAAAAACTGGAATAAATGCAGTAGTAAGTCAGGCTGTTGATGTTCAGATGAACAATTTCAATGCTGGAATTATTATATTTTTTCTTAAGAATGTGGGAGGGCATTTCCTCTTGCCCTCTTTTTTGCTGCTGGTTCTGGTTATGGGTTTTTTAGTTTGAGGGGTAGGAGGAATTCCTGTTTTGAGTCCACAAAGTTTAAATCCAAACCTGTTTAGCAATTTGTATTATTTTCATATTTCTGTAATGGAACTGCGTGTGTTTTAATTAGTTGTTTAAAGGTATTAGAATTTAAATAGTCAAAACTAGACCTTGAAGATTATACCCAACAAGGACATATAAAAGTGGGGGGGGGGGGGAGGGAGGATGGGGGGAAGCAGAGGCACACATCCCTCCCAATAATCACTGGAGGAACACAGCTCCTCTAGCCCCTGGGGTTGTGATGGGGACACAGAATGCGCCCCTCCAAAACCAGTCAATTTTAATTTCCTGTACCCGCCCCCGATACCCAATAAAATAATTAGGAGATTGTTACCAGAGAATGTTGCTTTTTCCGTTTTGATAAAGAATCAAAGTAACTATGCATTGATTTACACAAAAAAACCCTAAAATATCTTTACAATGCAGATTAGGAACTTCATTAATCCGAAGAGAAATGTAAGTTCCAGAAACCTAGATGAATTTGTGTAGTTACTCCGTGTAATTTATGAGTTTTGAAAAGTCAGATTCTGTTTGCTGCTGAAGGTAAACAGTGGCATCTATGCCCTATGAAGCTGACTGAGCCATAATTTTTCTATCCTTTTATTACTGTCAGTTTCTGAATTCTAAGCAAATGTAAACAACCTTTATTTTCTTCTTCACAGCATCAGATACAAGGCGTACTTGGATTACAAAGCGAAGACTGCAGGTTCAAGGCCCTAGTAGAGTACTGCTGAGCTTTAGTAGATTTTCATTATAGTAATTTTCTTAAAACTAGACTCTGCTGAACACATTCCAAACATTCATTTTTCATTCTGCATAATTTACCAACTGGTAGCATTGTGCTGCATTATATTCATGTTCAAACCTTGGATAAGGTCATTCTCAGATTTGCAGGTTCTGAAAGTATCATGGAAGAGATATATTTAGCTCTGGGTGGATGCATAAATCATGCATTACTCTAGTAGTAACAAGTGTTAGCAACTCTGGAGTCCAAGGCTTGGCAGATTTTATAATGGATTTTCCATGTGGAAGAGACAGCCACACTTCTACTGGAGGGCTGGTGATGTGCCCTATCAGGAAGGAACAATCCTCTGTAAATGGAAGGAGTTAATCCTATGATCTGTGTTATGCAAGAAGTCAGACTAGATAATCAGAATAGTCCCTTCTAGCCTTGAAATCTAGTAAAATTAATGAATAGTGACCATAACATGAAACCCTTAGAGCAGCCCCCTGAATACAAAATTTCTCCTGAATCACCACCTTATTGAATAATATGTCCCGCAGTGATTATGGACAGAGTAACTATTTCTTTCAAATTTAAATTTATGAGCTGGCGGATCGACATTAACAGGGCTAAAACCAGCATTAATAAAATTTATTATGCCTCTGAAGAACAGAAAACAACATCAACACATGGTTCTTACCATATTGTATATAGAACACTACATGCTTACAGGATTTACAGCCTGCAACTGTAAACCAAATATGAATTCTGAAGATGTACTAGGTCTACTATAATAGCAAAATATACTTACCTCCAATTTCTGGTTTAAATTGCTCAGTTCAAATGGAGTTTCCAGATTTTCTGCACATTTTTCTTTACCATGAACACTATCTTGTTTTATCTGGTGTAACTGTAGTTTTTCATAGCTATGTGTCAGTTTACAAAACTAAAAATGAAAGGAGATATGAATATTAAGAATATATGTCACTCTTCTATCTTAGATAATCTTTTATTTAAGTCATAACTGGCAAATACTGCAAAGTTTAAACATTCTAATTAGTGGACTTCTGTAACAAAAGCACCAGTTACTAAAATTAAATTATTAAAGATGAACAAGACTAAGCTTTCATATATTTATTAACTGCCCAGTTAAACACAGATTTACTTCACAGTTGTTTTTTTCTGTGGAAATTTTATATGGCACTTTTGTTTTTAACCATGCAAAGTCAATTCTTGTACTGTGTTTATATGAATTGTTTTACATTTGTTTAGTGCCATCTCATGTTGACAATTTTTAAAAGTACTTCAGTAACCAGAATGAGAGATTAACTGCTTTATATTCACTTATTCATGAAGACCTTTAGCTGTGTAAAATATTTAAATGCTTAATTGTAACATGAAAACTGTTGACATATTAAAGACATCATGGTTCCATTATCTTGGGATCATCTGGTACCAAATAATACTAAATATAACTCTGCATACTGATACCGATAATGAAGGGATGGCTCTGAAGCCATGGAAAGAGTTCGGAGGTAGCCAACAGGAGGACAAAGAACCACCCAGGTGCTGGGCACAGATTGGAAGAAGGTAAGCTAAGCAGGGTAAAGTAAGGGAATCAGGCAGTAGAAGGGGGATTCTCAGAGATGTTTAGGTGGAAAGAACTCGGCTATTCTTAAAATGGCCATCGTCAGTGACAAATGCGGAAAGCAAAAGGGGCAGGGGGCAATTGAATCCAGGAGAGAATGATGTATGGCTTTAAAAGCAAGAACAAGAAGTTTGGACTTTGTATATGTAGAGCAATGGGAAATTAATGAGGGGATTCAAATCAGGGTTGAAATGGTCCGAGCGGTGGGTAACAAGAGAATTTTGACAACATGGATGCCAAGACGAGAGAGAAGGAAATTATGTTAATTGATGTGGAAGTTGTTCAGCATGTAGACAAATAATTTAGCTGTTAAGATGCATAGGAAGGGTCAGACTTTAATATTATGAAGGTTGAGCAGATAGAATTTGCTCTTGCCCTGGATGTGCAGAAGAAACGCCCACAAAGGCACAATTTTCATGAAAGATTACATTTATTATGCAGAAATTCTATGGGCTAATTTATACAAGAGGTCACACTAAATAATCACAATGGTCCTTTCTGGTCTTGGGATCTATGATCGCTTAATTGTGAGTCTCAGTAAGAAGGAGGATGGTGAAATTGTTTGCAGCAACAGAAAATGATGGCAATAGAGAGCATTTGGAGAAAAAAATTAGCTCATTTTTAACTTGAGATGATGGCAAGCCATCCAAGATACTAGAGTGAAAGTAGGAAATGTGAGACTGTAAGACAGGATTTAAATCTGATTTAATTTATGGATTACTTCATTGTACCAAAATCCACACCATAACTAGTGCTAAAAAGACAATTACTTACCTGTACAGTAACTGTTTTCTTCGATGTGTTGTGCACATATATATTTCACTGTAGGTGTAAGTGCACCTAATGTATTCAGGTCAGAGACTTTTGCCAGCACTATCACCAGGCAGCACAACAGGCAGCACTTGCTCTCCTTATGCTCAGAACTGAGGCATAAAAGAGGTGTGATAGCAGCTTCCCTCACTGTTCCTTCACACTGCTGCCTATCTAATACCTGAAGTACAGGGAAGGCAGGAGGATTGTAGAATGTACATGTGCACAACACATCTTGAAGAACAACAGTTACTGTACAGGTAAATAACTGTTCTTCCTCCTAGGTGATTGTGCACATATACAATCCACTGCAGATCACTGGTCAGCAGGTTCCTAACAGTCAATAGGACTATAGATTACAGTACATAGTAGAACCTCAGAGTTATGAACACCAGAGTTACGAACTGATCAGTCAACCACATGCCTCATTTGGAACTGAAAGTACACAATCAGGAAGAAGCAGAGACAAAGAAAAGAAAAGCAAATACAGCACAGTACTGTGTATAACAAACTACTAAAAAAATAAAGGGAAAATGTAAAAAATCTGACAAGGTAAGGAAACTGTTACTGTGCTTGTTTCGTTTAAATAAAGATTAAAGCTATATTGAGTCAATGTTCAATTGTAAACTTTTGAAAGAACAACCATAATGTTTTGTTTAGAGTTACAAACATTTCAGAGTTACGAACAACCTCCACTCCCGAGGTATTTGTAACTCTGAGGTTCTACAGTACTCCCGTTTATCGGAAAGCCTATTATCTAAACCTCTGCATCATCCGAATCCCTGCACAGCTCATGTATCTCATGCTGGGAGATGAGGAAGGGATTCGGATAACGCGGAGGTTCAGATAATAGAGCAGAGAGCCCAAGACAGGTCACCAAGGAGGAAAATGAACCCTTGGTCGCAGAGGAGGCCACCCTCCTGCGGCAGCACAGGGAGCCCTCTCCATCCCCTCTGTCATGGGAATGAGTGAAGAGGGCTCCAAGAGCCGCCACAGGGCTGGTCACACCCAATCTCTGCAGGCACAAGGTGCTGGGGGAGGCTGTGGGCAGAACAGAGAGCTACAGCCAGGAATGTAAGAAAGAGGAGATGCCCCCAGCCACGAGGGATGCCACCCTGTTGAATGGCTTCTGCCCTCTCGATTATCCAAACTCCCGGTTATCTGAAGAAAATCCATGTTCCCCACACTATTTGGATAATCATGAGTACACTGTATTTAAAAAAAGACTGCAACACCGTCTTGCTGAAGTTTGCATCATCTCAGGAAGCTTGAGTAATAACATAGTATCTATAGAAGGTATGTACAGATAATCACGTTGCTGCTTTTGCAGATGTCCACTATATGAATGTTGCTTAAGAATCTTGATGAGTTAGACTGAGTCTTAGTAGAGTGGGTCCTTACCCTTGCTGAAGGAGAGACTTTAGCAAGATCATAGCAAAGCTTGATGCAATCCAAAATCCAGTGCAAGGTGCACTGAGCCGTTACTGGTTGTCCTTAAATTCTTTCAGCATAGGCTACAAATAGTCTGGGAGAGGATCTGAAAGACTTTGTACAGTGCAGGTAAAATGACAAAACCCTGCGAATGTCCAAAATGTGAAGCTTTTCTTCAGCCTTGGAAGAATGAGGTTTCAGGAAGAATACTGGAAGATGAATATTCTGGTTAAGGTGGAAAGCTGATACTAATTTAGGCATAAATGTAAGGTGTGGCCTAAGAGAAACTTTGTAGAAAACTATATAAGGAGGGACAGCTAGAAGTGCCTGAAGCACTGACATTCTCCTACCAGAGGTAATTGCTACCAAGAACGCTGTTTTCATTGATAATAAAGGCAGAGATATTGTTGCCAGAGGTTTAAATTGGGGATCTGCTAAGCAGGACAGTACTAAATTCAGATCTCATGAAGGTACTGGACTGGATACAGATGGGTACATGTTAAAAGGCTTTTAGTAAGATGTTGTTCTTTATACTGAGGTTCCACAAGTGAATTGCTTACTGGCACAGCGGGGATGATCTTGCACTTCCCTACTTGTTCAGGGAAAGCATACCAATCATGTTGTCCATGATAACTTGAACCACCTCATTCCTGATGGTAGACCTAAACATCTCAGAGGCCCAAGTAAAGATTGAAGCTCATGAACATTTATATGGTGTGAAACTTCCCGAGGAGACCAAACTGCTTGTACCTGAAGTTGACAGAGATGGGTCCCCCAACCTTTGGTGGATGCATCTGTTACAAGAGTCATAGTTGGTTCTTGTGGTAAAAGGGGAACTCCTTTGCATATGTTCTGAGAGGCCAACCATGAGTACAGGGACTGAAGCACTTGTGCAGGTAGGCAAATCAGCAGTTCCAGTGAATTCCTGATTGGCTTATATATCCAGTGGAGCCAGGCCTGTAGACATCTGAAATGAAGTCTGGCATGGAACTGATGGGCAGGATTCCCTGGGAGGCTAATATGAGGGGGAAAGGAATCCAAGAGAGCTGGCTGTATTTTAAAGAAACCTTATTGAGGGCACAGGAGCAAACCATCCCGATGTGCAGAAAGAATAGCAAATATGGTAGGCGTCCAGCTTGGCTTAACAAAGAAGTCTTTGGCGAACTTAAACACAAAAAAGAAGCTTACAAGAAGTGGAAGCTTGGTCAAATGACTAGGGAGGATTATAAAAATACTACTCGAACATGCAGGAATGAAATCAGGAAGGCCAAAGCACAATTGGAGTTGCAGCTAGCAAGGGACGTGAAGGGGAACAAGAAGGGTTTCTACAGATATGTTGCCAACAAGAGGGAAGATTAGGGAAAGTGTGGGCCCTTAGAGAATGGGGAGGCAACCTAGTGACAGAGGATGTGGAGAAAGCTGAGGTACTCAATGCCTTTTTTGCCTCTGTCTTCACAGACAAGGTCAGCTCCCAGACTGCTTCACTGGGTGGCACAGAATGGGAAGGAGGTGAAGATCCCGCAGTGCTAAAGGAATGGGTCCTAGACTATTTAGAAAGATTGGACATACACAAGTCCATGAGGCCGGATGCAATGCACCCGAGGGTGCTGAGGGAGTTGGCTGAGGTGATTTCAGAACCATTGGCTATTATCTTTGAAAGCTCGTGGCAATTGGGGGAGGTCCCTGAGGACTGGAAAAAAGCAAATATAGTGCCCATCTTCAAAAAGGGAGGAAAGAGGATCCAGGGAACTACAGACCAGTAAGCCTCACTTCAATACCTGGAAAAATCATGGAGCAGGTCCTTAAGGAATCCATTTTAAGGCACTTGGAAGAGAGGAAGGTGATCAGGAACAGTCAACATGGATTCACCAAGGGAAAGTCATGCATGACCAACCTGATTGCTTTCTATGATGAGGTGACTGGCTCTGTGGATGTGCGGTAGATGTGAGATACCTTGACTTTAGCAAAGCTTTTGATACGGTCTCTCACAGTATTCTTATCAGCAAGTTAAAGAAGTATGGGTTGGATGAATGGACTATAAAATGGATAGAGAACTGGCTAGAGCATAGGGCTCAACGAGTAGTGATCAATGGCTCCATGTCTAGCTGGCAACCGGTCACAAGCGGAGTTCCCCAGGGGTCGGTCCTGAGGCCGGTTTTGTTCAACATCTTCATTAATGATCTGGAGGATGGGATAGATTGCACCCTCATCAAGTTTGCGGATGACACTAAGCTGGGGGGAGTGGTAGATACCCTGAAAGGTAGGGATAGGATACAGAAGGACCTAAACAAACTGGAGGATTGGCCCAAAAGAAATCTGATGAGGTTCAACAAAGACAAGTGCAGAGTCCTCCACTTAGGAAGGAAGAATCCCATGCACAGCTATAGACTGGGGACCGACGAGCTAGGCAGCAGCTCTGCAGAAAAGGACTTGGGGGTAACAGTGGATAAAAAGCTGGATATGAGTCAGCAGTGTGCCCTGGTTGTCAAGAAGGCTAATAGCATATTGGGCTGCATTAGGAGGTGTATTGCCAGCAGGTCGCGGGAAGTGATTATTCCCCTCTATTCGGCATTGGCATTTAGAGTATTGTGTCCAGTTTTGGGCCCCTCACTACAAAAAGGATGTTGACAAGTTGGAGAGAATCCAGCGGAGGGCAACAAAAATGATTAGGGGGCTGGAGCACAGGACTTATGAGGAGAGGCTAAGGAAACTGGGCTTGCTTAGCCTTCAAAAGAGAAGAATGAGGGGGTATTTGATAGCAGCCTTTAACTACCTGAAAGGGGGTTCCAGGGAGGATGGGGCTAGACTGGTCTCAGTGGTGGCAGATAACAGAACAAGGAGCAACGGTCTCAAGTTGCAGTTGGGGAGGTCTGGTTTGGACATTAGGAAAAAGTTTTTCATTAGGTGGGTGGTGAAGCACTGGAATGGGTTACCTAGGGAGGTGGTGGAATCTCCATCTTTAGAGGTTTTTAAGGTGCAGCTTGACAAAGCACTGGCTGGGATGATATAGCTGAGGTTAGTCCTGCTTTGAGCAGGGGGTTGGACTAGATGACCTCTGAGGTCCCTTCCAACTCTAATATTCTATGATTCTTTGTGAAGTCACATACATGCACAAGGCCATATGACCTAGTAGTTGCAGACAAACATATTGCTGTCTTGGGTTGGACCTGAGACTTTCAAACAGTGAGACTATGGTCTGAAACCTGACAATGGGGAGGTATGCCCTGGTGACTGTGGCACTGAGATCTTCTCTTATGAAAGTTATCCACTGTGTCAGTTTTAATGTAGATTTCAGTACATTCAGTTTTGGGCCTAGAAAAGGGAATAGCAATATGATTATGAGGATGCTGTTTTGGACACGGGTGCAAACTGGCCAATTGTCCAGGGCAGGAAATATTTGGACACCTAGGCAGTGCAGATAGGCTGCTATCACTGTCATTCACTTGATGAATAACCTGGGGTCTTCAAAAAGGGAATCATCATTTATTGGTAGTGCTTGGTGTGTGCTATGAACCAAAGCCAAGGTGTATTTCCACATGAATGTAAGTGTCCTGCAAATAGAGGGCTGTATACCAATCTCCAGGAAAGGGATCATAGAAGCAAAGGTGACCAACCCAAGTGTGATCTTCTTGATGAATCAGTTCAGTTTTCTTAGATCTAGAATGGGTTGAAGGACATCTTTCTTTTTTGGGAATTAGAAAGTACTAGGAATAGAAATCTTTCCCTTTTTGTGGTAAGGAACATTCTCAATCACTCCCACTTCAAAAAGAGACTCTACTTTGTGAAGAAAGACAGTCTCAAAAATACGTCCCTGAAAAGGAACAGGGAAGATGGGTTTGGAAGGGGAGAGAGTTGAACTGGCTGACGTATCTCCCTTCTTTACTGTGCTGGACACCCACTTGTCCAATGTAATCTCTTTCCAAGCGCTGTAAAAGAGAGAGAGAGAGATGCTTTCCTTCTGGGGGGGAAGATGATATGGCCAGTATGCTGCCCTCGATTGAGCAGTCAAAATGAATGCTTTGGATCCAAAGAGATCTAATGAGAAGGGCTTGCTGTGGACTATGCCAATTGGTTATACCTAGAAGACTTAGACTTTTTTTTAGATGTGTCCTGAGACCTTGGGTGATAGAATACTTTATAGTTTGTTTGAGGCTTAAATTGTTTTCTCTTTGTTACTGGGGTGTAGACCAAGGTTTAGGCCTCATTTTTAAGTGCAAGTACTCCTCCCTTGCTAGCCCCCTGATGGCAAGACTCCACTCCACCAGTGTGACACCCCCTCCCCCCGCCCCGCCACCGGCATAACATCCCTGGTACATTTCTGTATAAAATGGCATCATCCATGCAACATGACCTTAAACCTACAAGTGCATGTGAGGTCAAAAGTGCTCAAAAAGTATTCCTACAATTTCCTGCCCCACTACCTTACTGGTGTAGATCTCTAGTGAACAGAGTTGCATGGTTGTCTTTTAAGGTGTGCATGGCTTCATCAGTTGAAAAGAGTTCAGATCCTTCAAATGGTAAGTCTTCAACTGTGTTTTGCAGCTCCTTCGCATGCCAGAGGCCTACAGCCAAAAGATGCATCTCACTGAGATGGCTGTAGCCATAGAGCACAAGGTAGTGTCATCTGCATTGATGGCCACTTGGAGTGATGCTCAGGCAATGAGGTGTCTTTCAGAGATCACAGCCAGGAACTCTTCTTTGTATTCTTCAGGCAATTTGTCCCCTAATTTGGAAACTGCTGACCAATTAATAAAGGTATATTTCAGCAACAGTGCCTGATAATTCAACACTCTCATCTGAAAGATCAGTGATATAGGCCGATTGACAGGGCCAGAAAGGCACTATAAATACAATCTTCTAAACTCATCATTTGGAGTGGCTCTAAGATGAGATTGCCTCGAACACTTTGGCTGCCATAACACTCATTGGCTGCCATAACACTCATTGGCTGCCATAGGAATTCTGGGACAGGGTGCATGAAGAAATAAACAAATTCCTGCTTGGCAACCTGATAACATATGTCCACAGATTTAGGAATGGGTGGGACAAAGGCCGACATCTGCCAGAGGTTCCATGCATGTTCCAACAAGACTTCATTAATGGGATAAATAACCTTTCCTGTGGCAGGTATTTGCAAAATATCTAAAAACTTGTGTGGGTGGTCTTTCACAAGCTTTGCCCACAGTCCTAGAGATGTGGCCATGAGGTCCTGAAACACTTTAAAGCCCTCCATGGTGGCTGGGGGAGGAGGAGGGTGATGTAGACTGTGGGGTGATGGCCTTACAGAGGAAAGAAGATGAAAAATGGGGTGAGGGGACATCTAGAGGTTCTTCCCTTGCCCCTTCTTCTTCTTTGGGCTCCATCAAAGGAGGGGCCTGAGGGATGGTAGAAGGATACTTCCTTGAAGTCTCCAGAAAAGGAGAATGAGATCGCCTCTTACACTGAGACTCCAACAGGTGGTCTAGACACTCTTGGAGCAGTCCCCGAGGCCCAATAAAGCCAAGGGGGGATTCCACTCTTTGAACTGCCCCTGAGGGTGATGGGCACAATACAAGGGCCTCCTTGTAAGAACGCCAATCTTGCCCCTTGATTCTGGAATATTTAGAGCATGACCTGAAAGACTGGAGGAACTACAAGTCTATCATGGTCCAAGTTTGAAGAGATATAATTCTCCTTAGTGAATAGATGAGCAGTTCTAGTTGGCATTTGTGGAGATCTTAATCCTGTCATAGAGGATGTATCTGGTGGAAGTGGGCAAAATGGTCAGAAGGTAAAAAAAATAGGTCAGTGCCAGTGGTGCTGACAGTGCCGTCATTGAGGGTTGCAATGAAGAAACCACTGGAAGTGAGGGAGCTATGATTGTAAATGACGCTGGTGGTACCGATGTGGTGGAGACTGTCAGTACCAGTGCTGGATGATGCAGTTATGGAGAGTCTGGTAGTAGAAGGCACAAGAGGTCATTCACTGCCAGGAAGGCCTGCAGTGTTGATGGGACCAAAATCAGAGATAAGTATTCTGCTGCAGGTGCCAGTGGTATTGGATTAAACAGTGCTGGGAACTAATATGTTTTTGGTAATATTGAAGATAGCAATCTCAACAGCACCAGTGGAAGCAGAGTTGATGATGCCATCTCAGATGGCGCTGGTAAGTGTCGGTATTTGTGACCAGACCTTGATGTGGCATTGGAAGACTCCTGGAGGGTGAAGAGTGAAACTTCAACCACCTCTCAGATGAAGAAGAAAGTTTAAAATGTTTCAAGAAGTCCACTGGAGAAGAAAAACCAGCATTTTTCACCAGATTTGGGCTTAGCCTCTAGGGAAGCTCGAGGGCTTCTCCTTGTGGACGAGCTGTCTACTCTCTTGTGATCAGGGTCAGGCCCTGCAGAGGGAAGCATTACTTCTTCCATAAGATGGACTTTGAGGTGGAAATCCATGTTTCTTCATGCTCATTGGGAAGGATATTTGTCCCTCACTCGCACCTTGCTGTGGCAAATTAGGCTTTTGTGCCTATTTGTAACAGCAATCATGGCTCAACACATCGTACATTGTTTGAATCCTGGGGATTTGTTCCTAATGAATTCCTAAATAAAAGGACTCTATCTAATAAACTAAGTTATATTAAACTATACTAGGGCTAACTATAACCAGAACCTTGTACAGTTAAAGAAATTTCTGACTAGTGTCTCGTTAACTGAAGCTGAAGAGCAATAGGGCACTCCAATTCTTGCCACAGGTGGTAAGAAAGAACTGAGAGGGATGTGGCAGCCAGGCCCTTTTTATGACCTTGACTCTGAGCATGAGGAGAGAAGGGGAGCATAAGCCATCTGCTGGTACTGGTGGCAAAAGTCTCCAACTATAGTGCACTGGATGTACTTACACCTACTGTGGAATATACATGTACAAAATCACTTAAAGGAGAACTAATGTTCCTTTTTTCACTGTCTAATGTGTAATTTCTCAGTAATCACACCAAGATGTAAATCCTCTGTCTATATTTACAATCCAGGGAAACACTGTAAGTTACAAAAACAACTTTTATTTCATGACTGTTTTCTTAAATGATTGAAAATGGTATTTAGGTGACAACCAAAATATTCTCAGTTTACTTACAAAGCTGTTTGTTTGTCAAGTCAATTTCTCCAACCAAATATAGGCAAACACAGATAAAAGAGAACACCAAAGAAGGGAAATGAAAATTTGAAAAAGAACAGATGCTCTATTTTATGGTCTGGAGGTATGTGGGTGAGGAATGTTGTCACCATCAGGTCAAAATTATAGTTGTTTACTTGGCCATGCTAAGTCCAAGGTCCATCTAAGGTTTGATTGGCAGACTGGTTTGGTGAAGAGGTCTGATTGTTGGATAGACTATGTCTACATTACAGTGCTTATGCAGGCATTGGCCCCTGGTGTAGATGCAGCATGTGCTGACAGAAGGAGTTTTTCTGCTGGTGTAGGAACACCACCCTCCCGAACAACAGAAGATTGCTTCTGTTGTCATAGTTGTATCTATACTGGTTGTGTTTTTTTCCACACCCTTGACTGACAGTTATTTTGGTATAAGTTTTAAGTATAGCCCAAGCCTTTGTTTCTTTCCCTTTCCCAGTAGTAGAAAATAGTGAAGACAACATCAGATAAACAAGAAAAGACCAAATCCAGGACTGTCTAGGCTACGTTGTTAAAATCTAAGAAGCACCATGGACTGAAGTTCAATAAAGCTGACACCCATTAGACTCACAGCTTGGAGTGGAAAACAGAGAAAAAAGGACAGTCATGGAGCAAACAAAATAGTCAATTAGCAAAAATGAATCCAACTGCATGCCTCCTCCTTCCAGGGCCCTCTGGTTGTTATACCTCCTTTCTGCATGGAAAACTACCAACCTGTTCATAGCTGGAACTATGAACCTGAAAACTATCAGGCTGTTTCCAGAGCTTTCCAGTAGCCTTCATAACCCAAATAATCTTAACGTAAAAACAAGACAACCTGGAGCAACCTAAAACATGTCAACATAAAGACAGTTCTCCCTGTGTGTATCAGCTTCTAATTTCATGACTCTGATTAAGTGATTTTATCCCTTCCAAGTACCTAGTCCATAGTCCACAGGTCTTACATCTGACACAATCTCTCTCCATGTCCATTTATCACATTGTCACAATAAGTCCAGTGTGAAGAAGTAGATTCCAAGTTCTCTTTATAGAAATGAGAATTGAACCCATGAAAGCAGATATGGTCACCCAAAGTTAAAAGTGAGACATACATTACCATTCACAAATCAATGAAGACACATCCGTTAAATTATACTTTAGAACATTTTTTAGAAAATAATTAAGGATTTTTAAATGCAGATAACAAAAATTGAACTATTACAGAAATTCTTAATATTTATCAAATCAAATTCTCAAAACAAAGTAGATCTTTAAATAAGTCTAAAGAAATATTAGCTGATATGATTAGAAACGGAAATATAAAGTGATAAAGTAACTTTGGAAAACTGTTCAAAGTCTACTAAACTAACCTGAAAATATTGAATCACTATATAATACTGAATCTGACTTTTTCCTTACTTGAGACTTGAGTGCTTGAAGTTGAGCTTCGAAATCCTGAGCCATCTCATATTTAGTCTTCTGCAAGCTGTCTAACTTCTGTCGAAGTATTCCTACCTATGTTTAGAATAAACATTCAATTTTACCTTTTCCAAATAATTCCTAAAAAGTTAATATTTAACAAAATTTTAAATAGGACTATTGCACCAAAAGTAAATATTTTATTGTACTTAAACAAGTTACTAAAAAGTAAAATTAGATACCACAAAACTAAATTGCTTAAGTGTGAGATTTTGTACCCAAAAAGTCCATTACATATTTGCATTATAATTTGATTATAGCATTATATGATTGTGTAATGAAAGACCTTGTTTTAGGAGCAATTCCTCAGATCAACACCTGACCAGAATAGATGAGTTGAGAGATGGGCAGAAACAGCTGTGTGAAATTTTTGCTGGACTGGCCTCATAAATAAGCAGTGCCTATCATTCACTTAAGGCAACAATAAATCTCTTTACATTTTTATCTTTTCATGTGTAGATGTTTACAAATTACTTAAAAACCATCAAACAAAAACCCAGTAAAATGAAACAAAATCATAAGCACCCTGGCAACAAAATGTAGGTAAATCTTAATGACAGGAGGAGTTGCAATTGAGGATTGTGAAAAAGATAAAACAGCACCTTTCTGAACAGATCTTCTTTCATGTGTGTATACAAAACCGCACTTGCTTTCATTGGTAACAAAAATATGTGTTTTGCTTATTTTTACTCCTGTTAACTCTGCAAGGCCAACATAGCCCAGAGTTTACAAGATGGATTTTTGTCGAAATTTCTTTACTAAATTTGAGTTACATTCAAGCAAACTGTTGTGAGAGACTAGGATTGCACTATTGTCTCTGAATGTATACTTTGCAGATATGACTGCGCACCTGTACAGTGTCTAGCAGAAAGGGCCTCTTGATCTTTGATCAGTAATCCTTGATTGCCCAGGTGTAAATGAAGGTCTAATTTGGCCTGAAAAACTTTTATCATTAGTGAAGATACACAAGAAGGAAAGAACCCATTTTGACTTTAAAATCCCAGACTGAGTTAGCTGGGCTGGCACTTAGAAAAAACATCAAATCACCTTTATACTTGTAACAGTGGACATATTTGAACTAGACATAATTGAGACACACCAAATATTGGACCTCTCAATGACATTTTTACAGTAATTTTTCAGAGCAGAACCACATTTTAATACAAAATAACAGAGATAATCACTGACCTTTAAAGAACTTGTTTTGTATTCTGATGTGATAAACTGAACAGGCATATTTATAAAACACGCTATTAAGTAACTTCCAGAATTAAATGCTTTCTTTAAAGGAGATGGTATTCATTTAAGTACCTCGTGACCTTTCAGATCCAACTTGTTTTGGGCATTTGCTAATTCTTGATCCCGGACATCCATTCTTGCCTCTAAAGCTTGCACCTTCCTTTCCCATTCCAGTTTCTTGTTGTTCACCATGATGTCAATTTGCTGGATTAATTCCTGAAGTTCAGCTTCACATGGAGAAGCTCTAATGATATAAATACATATTTTTCAAATATAGATTTAGAGAGGAAAATATTTTTTATTCAAATTACTGTAACTTATTTCCTCTCATGGAAATATCAGGTTTTTAGGGGATGGGAGCAGGAGGGGAGGAGCCTTAAAGGATGACTTCCAATATAGACAGAATCACAGTTCCTGATTCTTACCTTGAGTTGGAAGCTACAGTGGTTTTTTCAAATCAGTTGTGCATGGAGTTCCAGCATGTATTATGGAACTCTTACCAAGAATAAACACCTAATCTTGCTTTCTGATTATAGCCCACCATCCATTTGGTATGATATTTGATCAGGCAGCAGACTACTGTGGAAGAATCAATGCAACAATAGTAGCCACACAGTAGTGCTGCCATATGAACAATATATAATTAAATTAGAAGTTTGAATTCATTATTTTTTGTTAAAGTGATATTTGCCCCTGCAGGCCTGATAGTTGGTCATATAAAAACATGTTTTGCTGAATGGTAAACTTTCATTTCCACCAAGTCCCATCTCTCTAAATCCCAAATGTAGAGTGTGCCAAATTGCATCTTGCCAGACCTGGATTTGGTTACACAACCCATAGCTGATATAATGGTTCTCAACCTTTATTTGCTGGAGCCTTGAGAAGGGCGGTCAGGTAGTGCTTCCTTCCCTATGTGTCTATTCTATATTTAGACCATACCCATAACGGTGGTATATAGGTGCCTTCCAGAGTGAAGGATAAGCAAGAAGCCTCTGTCATATGAGATTTCTTCTCCATTCCTCCACTCACATGGAAAAGTTTTTTTTTTTTCTTTAACTATGGGCCTGATTCACTACTGCATTACTCCAGTTTTATACTGGTGTAATTTCATTTTTGTGGATTTACACCAGTATAAAACTAGAGTAATGCTGTTGTGAATCTGGCCCTTTCAAAGAGAGCAACTGAAAAATCAGCGTAATCAAACTTGATAAGCCATCTGAAGGAAATATTTTGATTGAAGCCTCATATTGATTTGGGCATTTAAACAAATCCTACCCTGAAAATCTTACAGGGCAAGTCTTAAATTAGCTGACTATTTAGAGAACTTGCACATACCAAGCACAGATATCCCTACCCGAAAGAAAAGGTGGTTATTCTAATTAATCAAAGGAAAACAGTAAACTCTATCACGTATAAGTGACTTGATATTTTCAGAAACAGATTAACTATTTTAATATAGGAGCATTTTAATTAGAAATGTGTGATATGATATTAACTGCACTTATTTTGTGTTACAACATCAGACTGATAAGGGTTGGTTTTTTAAAAAAAAAACCACCTTGTTTCAAGCAAGTTAATTTTTCATTGATGTGATTAGCATCTCTGAATAGTATACAGACTGTGCTCTCCACATAGTGCAGTAGAAAGTGACAGACACTGGGTATGTCTACATTGGAGCTGACAGAATAATTTTCCAGCTTGGATATGCATACCCGCTCTAGCTCTGATCGAGCTAGTATGCTAAAAAGAGAAGTGTGGCCATGGTGATGTGAGCGGCAGGCTGGGCTAGCCACCTGATTATGATCCCTTCTGAAATATAGATGCATACTCAACCAACTAGCCCATGCTACTGCTTGCACTGCTGCAGCGACAGTACTATTTGTAGGGTGCTAGCTCGATCAGAGCTGGAAATTATACCTCCTGCTCTTGTGTAGACATATTCACTATCTGTCCTCTATCAAACTGAAGCAATCATTCCGATCCTGGCATCCTCATATGGAAATAACTTCCAAAATGTCATCAGAATAACAAAAGTATCACAGAGTTTTTGTGACCAGACTCTTTGTTTGTTGATCAATGTGGGGGCCAAAAGGTTGGTAAAACTACGTCTAGTTAAAAAGATTATTAGTCATGTGACTTTCCCAATCTGACTGGTAAAATAGCTCAAGCAACAAAGCATCTCCTATAAAACCAGCAGTTTTACTTTCACTAAAAAAAGCTGTCATGAGAAAATATCCTCTTCAGGAGATGAAGAAACCTTTTCCCATTGTACTTGTGCTGTTACTAAAAGCAAATTTGCACAATACTTTCAACACAAAGTAGTAAGGTTTCCAAACCTTTGAAGTTTGAAATTCATCCTTTTCAAAAGGATTCCTTTGACACTGATGAATGACATTTTTACAATGTTATTTCTAGATTATATCCAGTTCAGGAATGTCAATGCAGGGGTAATACCCTTCCTGCTTATGAAGAGTCATAAAGGTGGTAAGAGGAAATTTAATCAGAAACTCAGTATTTGTTGCCGTCTCAATTAAAAGTCAGGATATTATCTCACTTTTAAAAATGTATTTATTTAAACATTTTCAATTATTATCCAAACATTAAATCAAACATTGTACATTTGACTAGGACTACACCTCTTAACCATTTTTATAACTGTTTATTTAGGAAGGTTTAACAGGTTTATAAATAATTGCCATATAAATATCAGAAATAAAACATTAATATTACAACACTGAACTCATAATTTTGCGTAGAGAAACATTATGTAATGATATAATAATGAAAATCTCTCTGTTTAGCAAGATGCTATCATATTACAAAGTGAGCCTATTAACACCGCCCTCTGTTGTTTCTGGTGATATTAAATTGAGTGAAACTACTGACTATTCCTATTTATCAAACCAAGTGTCTCTATCAAACATTAACATTCCAAAAAAATTGGACAGGTGTGCTAGTTTTTTTGCAGGCAAAAATACTTTGTCTGACTACAGAAAAAATAGTAATCAAGTATTTAAGATCTATTTGTCTTCTGTCTCTTTTACTGGGGAATGCAACCGAAGTGTTAATTTTTCCATAACAACAACCTCCTTCATTTTTTGGGACCATTCCTTTAATTTTGCACGGTTTTTCTTTTTTCAATGAAAGGCTATCAGTCGCCTGGAATCTAGTAGCAGATGAATGACCAAGGGTATGTCTATACTGAAGACGGCAAATTTGCTGCCACCAGATCGATCTTTCTGGATCGATTTGAGCGGTCAGTGTAGACCCACTCGATTGATCAGGAGGTCAACTGAGTAAAACCACCCCCTCAAGTAGTGTAGCACAGTGCAGTGAAGATGGCGTGCAGAAAGGAAGCACAGCAGTTGACGGGAGTTACGCAAGCTACTCTGCATAGTTTGTGTAACTCCCATCAACTGCTG
Organism: Emydura macquarii macquarii; assembly: GCF_026122565.2. Lineage (NCBI taxonomy): Eukaryota > Metazoa > Chordata > Testudines > Chelidae > Emydura > Emydura macquarii. The sequence continues at coordinate 8,257,853 of NW_027130455.1, forward strand.
CCAAATCTCCAGGTAAGTGTAGACCATGGCTAATTCTTCATTTCTTTGAGTGTGACCATTTTTACTAACAAGCCCCAGGAGGATTACTAACAAGTAATATGGTAATAAATATCCAACCATTTTTAATATTTCATTACTAATCACATCCCAATACTCTCTAATAACTGGAACTGGAACTGGAACTGGAGCGTGCATAAAATCTCCACTTTCACACAACGTCCTCCATTCCTCCATTCAATGTCTCTCAGTATTTTAACTTGATTGGTGTGAGGTACCATTGTTTTATTAGAAAACATGTCAGGAAGTTAGACTAAATGATCTGGTGGTCCTTTCTTGTCTTAAATTCTATGACTGTATTCAAAGATTGATATAAATTAGTTCTATTTTTTTCTTTCCTAATTGACCAGAAGCCATTGTTTCTATGAAAATTAGCTGAATCTTTGAGACCTTCCTCTGCTCTTGCATACATTGACAAATTGCCACATGCAATGCTATCCTAGTGCAGGGCACTTCTCCTTTACCCACTGTAACAAAGCTCTTCCTCTACCTCTGTGGGTCCAGCGCTTCCTTTTAATAGTAGGTCAGAGAATTGCTTCACCCCTTGGTGTTCCTTCCACCCTCTAATAATGGGTGAAGGTAATGCAGTTGCTCTAAGATGGCCGCTCCTTGCTGGCTCCTGGTCCTACCTCTGGTTCTCACAGGCCCTTGCCTCTTCGCCAGGGCTCTTGACCGTCCAGTGAATGGCTGGTATGGGGAGGGGAGGTCCCAGTCCCACCCTCAACTCCAGGCCCCAAACCAGGGACCCTACAAGCTGCAGCCTCACACTGTGGCTTCAGGAAAGCTGCTAGCTTCCCTGGGTTACTTCCCCATGTCCCTTGACTTAATGTCCATACTCTGCTTGGACAGGGGCCTTTCCTGGCTTCCTTACCAGGAAAGACTCTTGACAGCCCCACTGGGCATGGTAGTGCCCAAACCAAATGCCCAGTTCAATCTTTCTCTTCTGGCAGGGTCTCTTCCCTTAGGCCTCCAGGCCTGGGAAAGGTCCTTTGCCCTCTTTGAGAAGGGTTTTCCCTCCCCAGTCTTTGTACCTGCAGGGTTCTCTTCTGCCAGAGTTCTGCTCCTTCTCCTAAACCCTCCTGGTTCTTGACAGCATCTTGCCTGCTCACACACTCTGGTAGCTCACCTCACTTTCACAACTCCAGCCATACACTTTCTCGGAGGGGAGGCTTTAACAAGTCCTATCGGGGGCCCTGATTGGCTCCAGGTGTATTTTAACCAGGAGTAACCCCTGCTCAGCTACTAGGGGAAAATGGATTTTCTGATCTTGGGGCTGATATATTGGCCTTCTTGCACTCTCCGGTAGCCATCTAGTCTGACCCTGTCACACAGCTCATGCTTTCTCCTAAAGTAAATACATCTCACTATGGATATGATTTCTTGGCTACCTGATCTCCTTTTCTGTTGTCTCATCACATGTACTTCTTGGGGTGGTATGCCTCTTAGGGCTTTCATCATGTCTTTTGAGGCTTCTACTGTATGCCTCATATGAAAGCATCTGTCTAATGTGTGATCACCTTCTTAGAACGGCCTCTCTCACAGCTGGCGATCCCAAGTGCCATAGACTATCTTGTCCTGATTTAGGGAGTCTTTCAAGTCCCTAATATTGCATATGTATAAAGAAGTAAGATAGGGGGTCTATCTCCACATCCCTTCAGATTGGTGTCTAGTGAAAAACCAGTGTTGCTTCAGAGTTTCGTTCTGCTTTGCAGAGCAACAGGTCTCCAGGGTTCCTAGGGGACTTATCCTGCTGTAAGACTGGAGGCAATGGTGAGCTTCAGAGAGGGGCTGATCTGTGTCTTGATCCACAATAAGGTAAAATAATAGTTTTACTTTCCTGCTGTTGTCATCCTCCTGTATGGCCAGTGTGATGGGGTATTGGCCCAATACAAAGGCCTCTATGGGGTTAATAGAGCCCTAGGGAGGCTGCGCAAGAAGCTGCCAATTAGAGAGGGGCTGATGGGAGCAGCCAATCATGACCAGACAGGCCCATATATGAATTGCTGAAGGGGATAGCAGGGTTAGTTACTTCCTGGAGCTCAAAGAGGGAGAACTGGCAGGCAAGAGGAAGCAGCTAGCACGCTGGACAAAGCAGTGCTGCTAGCAGGGATCAGGGAAGCTAGACTGAGCTCCTGGCTGCTGCTGGGATTGGCAGGCTGAGGCCCTGAGGCAAGGGTGAAGAAGGTGCTGGGGCTTTGGGGAAGTGGCCCAGGGAAATGTACTGAGGAGTTGCAGGGGATGCAGCACATGGCTGCCATCTATGGGGTTCCTGGGCTGGGATCTGGAGCAGGGGGCTGGGATCTGGAGCAGTGGGCTGGTCCAGTCACCACTGGAGAAGTGGCAAAAAGTGGAATGACAGCAATTGCCCCCTGAACGGGGAGCACAGATTGTGACATGGCCAGAGGACTGTGTCATGAAGAGGACACTGTGGTCCTTGGAGTGATGTGGGTCCAGGAGCAGAAATGATAGTGGGCAAGGCACCATCGGAAGAGGGTTTACGGACCTGCAGAGCTAATCCCTAAGACAACCAGCAGGAGGTGCCAGTGTGGTGAGTGTGGCCCCATTACAGCCATGATTGCACATTGATTATCTAGTATTTTTGTTAAAATTGCTCTATCATGATTCAGCAGTGATATGGGCCTAAAAGAAGTGCATAAAGGTACAGTCTTTTCCAACTTTAGGGAGAATAAGAGCAGTAGCTTTTTTCACAGATTGTGGAAGTTCCTCCATATTTAAAGTTACCCCTCAATAGAGCACTAATACTTCCTTAAATATCTAGCAAAATTTAGCTGAAAATCAACCCAGTCCTGAAGTTTTACCACTTTCCATCCCTGAAATTGCCTCTACAATTTCTTCTTCTGTGACTTCTTTCTCTAAAGGTTCTTTATCAATTTCATACATCTTTGGCAAGCCTGCTATATTTCTAGACAATTTTTAATACCTTTAGAGCGTGGAGTATCTGAAGTATAGAGGTTTGTTATAATAAGCAGCAAAAGTGACACATTTCATTAGGATGAACAATTATCTTTTGTTGATTGTCTTGCTGTTGAATCCCTTTAGGCTTCCAAGACAATAACTTACATTTTTATTTCCTTTTTTGTAAAACATCTGCTTTGTATATCTAATGGCTTTTTCAGTGGTGTCTGTCATAAACATATGCAATTTCCCCCTAATATTAGTGAATTGTCTATATACTTTTTTGAACCTATGTTTTAATTAAACTCTTGTAACCTTTTTATGTCCTATTCTGGTTTTAATTTTTCTTGACTTATTTCTTTCTCAAATGAGAGGCTCTGCTAACCAACTGGCCCCTAAAATCTTCTTTACCTGCTTCTCATAGTAGAACTCTCTTTATATTGTTCTGCAGATGAGTCTTTGTCCTGGAGAAGCAAAAATTCATGTTCCAAAAGAGTGCTTTGGGATCCATCCAAACTATGAATTATTGCTTCCAATGGGCATGCAATAGGGCCAATTTCTGTAGATTTCCTTCTCTTCTTTAAGAATTTAAAGATTAACATTAAATCTACTCTTGTATATAAATTAAGAGGATGTGACTACAATATATAATCTCATTTTGCAGGATGCAATTCACTCCAACAATCTAAGACAGAATTGTTGGTATAGAAAGCTTAGTGCTGCACTTGTTTCCTTATCTATTTTTTCTCTTTTTATCAGATCTGCCCCAGTGAGGGATCAGTGTATGATTGAAGTCTCTTCCAAATATAGTTTCCCTCTCCCCAAAATGTTGCAGCATCTTAAAGAAATCCTTTAAAAAGTTGTTTGCTTTTGATTTGGCATATATACTGATCCCACTATTATTAATAAACCAGCAATTGTGCCCTTTAGTAAAATAAACCAACCCTCCTTATTCTGATATTTAATCTGAAACAGTATGTGTTTAGCAAATATTATGCCCATTCTTCTTTTCTCTGGCTGAAGCAAAAAAGTCTACAGAAACCATTAATTATTCATGTTCATAATTTGCCCCTCCTAAAAGTGAACTTCTAGAAATTAAATAATCTCAGTGGGTAGAAGCAGTTTAATAGTAACAAAAGGGGAGGGTAAAAAGATGAAAGATATGAGGACTCACTTAGCACAGAATCAAGATGCTGAGAACAAATTAATCAAGGAACCAAAGGACAGGAAGAGAAGAAATTATGTAATTGCCTATACAACAATGCTAGGAGCCTGGGCAACAAAAAAGTGTAATTAGAATAGTTTATTGGCATAAATTCAAGCTAGTTACTAATACTGAAACTTGGTTGGACAATTCACACAACTGGAACATTAAAATCTATTTAGGAAAGATTGAATGGGTAAAAGGGGAGAGGGAGTGGCACTCTTAGTCAAAAATGGCATTACCTTTTTCCAAGTCACTGACAAGTCAGAAGAAAATGATCTTGAATACTTATGGATCAATGTCCTATTAGATGAAGCACAAGATGAGGTATTAGTTGGTGTCTGCTACAAACCACCAAATTAAACTAGGCAACAGGATGACTAGCTACTACATCGATAACGTGTAGGGGGGAAAAATGCATGATCATGGGAACTTCAATTTGTGTGACATATACTGGAGGTCTCATGCTGCCAGTACTAAAACATTCTTGGAATTTCTAAATATTATAGTTGACAATTTCTTAACTCTAAAGGTGTTGTAACAAACAGGGGAATTCTATATGTGACCTAGCCTTGACAGATAAAGAGGAACTGATCACAGAACTAACATTTAATAGTACAAATGATTCTGACTTGATCAAATTTATAATGTGAAGTAGAACAAAGTCTGAAGCAGTAATATATGTACTTGGCACTTTAAAAGGGCAAAGTTCACAAAGCTGAAAATAATTATGAGCCAAATCAGCTGTGGGGAAGAATTTAATCAGAAAAATGTGAATGATGATTGGGAATTATTTAAGAACACTTTACTAGAGGCCCAAAAAAGCCACAAAACTACATTTGAGGAAGAAGGCTGTACTGGTTAAAAAAATACCCAGTTTAGAAGGGAAGCGAATGTAGCTCTACAATATAAATATATACATAAAATAAATGGATGAAAGGGGAAGTTGATAGTAATGAATATAATCAGAAGCTAGGAATTACAGAAAATTGATAAGGGAAGCAAAGGGACAGAGGAAATGTACTGTTTATATTGATTTTTTTAATAAGTCTTGGCACATTGGGGAAGTTCCAGCAGACTGGAAGAAAACTAATGTTGTGTCAATATTTTAAAAGCATAGAGGATAACCTGGGTAATTATAGGTCTGTCAGTCTGACATTGATCCTGTGCAAGATAATGCCGTAGCTGGTACAGGACTCAATTAATAAAAAATTAAAGAAGGATAACATAATTAATACCAATCAAAATGGGTTTATGGCAAATAGATAATGTCAAACTAACTTAATGTTTTCTTTGAGATTACATATTTAGTTGATAAAGATAATAGTGCTGATGTAATATACTTAGACTACTGAAAGGCATTTGACTTGGTACCATGTGACATTTTGATTAAAAAAACTAGAATGATATCAAATTAACATGGTGCATACTAAATGGATTAAAAGATGGCTAACTGATAGGTCTCAAAATGTACTGTAAACAGGGAGTCGTCATGGAAAGGTGTGTTTCTAGAAGGGTCCCTCAAGGATTAGTTCTTGACCTTATGATATTTTACATTTGTATTAATGACCTGGAAGAAAACATAAAATCATCACCGATAAAGTTTGTAGATGACCCAAAAATTGGGAGTAATAAATAATGAAGATGACAGATCACTGATTCAAAGTGATCTGGATTGCATGGTAAGCTGGGTGCACCAAACAATGTGTACGTCCACATCTAGGATCAAGGAATGTAGGCCATACTACTGGCTGAGGGACTATATTCTGGGAAGCAGTGACTCTGAAAAAGACTTGGTGCTTGTGGTGGATAATCAGCTGAACATGAACTCTCAGTGTTGATACTATGGTCAAAAGGGCTAAGGCACTCCCTGGATGTATAAACAGAGGAATCTTGAGTAGAAATATAGCAGTTATTTTTACCTCTATATCTGGCACTGGTGCAACCACTGCTGGAATATTGTGTCTAGTTCTGGTGCCCACAATTCAAGAATAATGTTGAGAAATTGGAGATGGTTCAGAGAAGAGCCAAGAGAATAATTAATGGATTAGAAAACCTGTTTTATAGTGATAGAGTCAAGGAGCTCAATCTATTTAGCTTAACAAGGGGAAGGTTAAGGAGTGACTTGATTACTGTCTATAAGTAACTACGTGGGGAACATATGTTTAATGATGGACTCTTCAATCTAGGAGAGAAAGGTATAACATGATCCAATGACAGGAAGTTGAAGTTAGACAAATTCAGACTAAAAATAAGGTATACATTTTCATCAACGAGAGTGATTGATTGACCATTGGAACAATTTACCAAGAGTTGTAGTAAATTCTCTATCATGGACAAATTTTTAACTGAAGATTGGATATTTTTCTAAAAATATATGATCTGGGATTATTTTGGGGAAGTTAGAGTAGATGACCACCATTGTCCCTTCTGGCCTGGAATCTATGAATCTATAATTGAGGCCCCCTTACTGAAAACTCCCTGCCAACAGTCTCTGGATGATAAAGCTATGGGCTGTTTAAATCCAGCATCTCAGTGGAAATCTGTGGCAGACTGGAGGGTGGTAAATCCCTCAGCTGCCTCTGTCACCCTTAACCCAGGGGGCTGGGCTGATGCAGTGCAGGCCAGCAGAGCCAGGAATTACAAGGGAAGCAGGTAGCAGCTGGCTGCACTGATTAGGCTGAGCCAGAGCCCTGACTAACAAGTCAAAGGGGGGAACAGCTGCTGACCTGGCCAGGGAGGGTATATAAGCCAGTGCAGGAAACCAAGAGGGGGAGATGTGGCCAAGGAATGCAGGGGATGATTGTGAGTCAATCTGCCTGCTGGCTAGGAGGGGTGAGTAACCCTCTAAGCCCCTAGAGTGCCTGGGGCAGGAACTAGGAACTGACTATGTGCACTGTAAATAAATGAACATGGGTGACTTCAAATGAGAAAGCTGTGGGTCCTTTGTATCCGGGGAGTGGAACCTCAAGGGAAACAGGGGGCACAGCCATGTGAACTGTTACATTAGGGACTTGTCCGGGACCCTGAACCATAGCCATTGCTAAAAGTGGCAGCCAAAATGGAGGAGACTTCAGTGGCTAATGAAGACAATGCAGGTGATGCAGCAGTCCCATCAGGTGGAACAGCAGGTGCTGCTGTCCTGACAGGCCGACCAGCAGAGGAGCCTCCAGGACTTCATAAAGGAGCAGGTTGCTGCCCATCAGCAGGTGGTCCAGAAAATGGTAAGTCCAGTGAGCGGGGAAGGTGCCAGGACAGCTGGCTGGGGAAACGGGGCACATCCACATGAAATGTTACAAACCCATATGTTGTAGAAGCAGTGTGCACAAGGGGAGGACCAAGAAGGGGCACAGGCCCCCCCCAATAATCATCTCCACCACTGCTCCAGCTTCTGCCCCTGCCCTCCACCCTGGGATTCCCTGCCCTGAGCCTGTTCTTCCCCCTTTCTGCCAGGGTGTGAGTCAGGCTGAGTGTGGCTGAAGGATGTGCCTGAGAAAGGCACCGCAGCTAGTGCTTCTGCAGCGCCTCACTAGATGGCGCCTGGAGCAGGGAAGCCAGGCTGGCAGCACAAATCTGCCAGAGGGGTGATGGGGAATCCTGCTGAATCCCATCCCTTCCGTGCCTGTAGCCTCCAGTGTTTAGACCCTACTTGGGAGATGCAGAAGGGAGCTCAGTACAATGGGGGGGAGGGAAGCAGTGGAGTCTGGGAGTATTGGGGGGATAGGTGGGGAGCGCAGGGAGACAGTAGACACTGGTGGTATTGGGTGGGGGGGATGGTGTTTAAAGTGCCCCTCCAAAAGTATTCACATTTGCACATGCTCCTGTGTTGCACAGAGGCTGAGGTAATCAGGGCACATCCAATTTAAATTGTGCAATAAATTACACATCAGTATTTTGATGTAATTTACATGATGAAAGAGTGGATGGGTGGGACTGCAGCTGAAAAAGCAAATGGTGGGTGCACAGGCTGTTTACTTTATTCTCTTTAAATCCCATCTATCCTCACCCTCAGTGTGTAATTTTTCATCGTTTCTATACTAAATTCAAATATGCCAGTTTTAGATAGTAGTTTGTACTGTTGACAACTTTCCACTATGATACCAATCCACTTTCAACATAAATCACAAAATATCTTTCAGAATGTAACAACTTCTGTTTGCTATTGAACTTGGTCAGAATTTGATAGGCAAACTTTCACTATGTCACCCTCTCTTTGAATCTCTTCACGGTTCCTTCTTCTCTATTGTATCAAACAAAAACTTCTTGTCTTCACTTTCAAGTCCTTCATGACCTATCCCCATCTTACCTATCATCTCTTATTCAGTATCAAAAGGTTGACTCCCACCTCAGATTGGTCCATGCTGTCAGCCTCTATCATCCACTTATTAAATTTTCAAACAAGCACCTTTGTGCTTTCTCCATTGCTGCCCCTCATCCTTGGGACAAGCTCCCAGTAGAACACCTGCAAAACCAACTCATTCTCCTCTTTCAAAACCCTCTGTAAAACTCTCCTTTTCCATCAGGCCTACAAAAACGTCAATGGTTATGCTGCCAGTGTGCTGAGACCACAACTTACCATGCTGAGCACAATGTCTCATTGTTTCCTTGTATCCCCCATCTGTCTGTATCCATCTGCCTTTCATTTTATGCTTAAGCTGTAAGCTCTTGGGGCAGGAACTGTCTTTTTGTTCTGTGTTTGTACAGTGCCTAGCACAATGGAGACCTGGTCCATATCTGGGGCTTCTAGGCACTTTGATAATACACACCAAGATAATAGTTACTAACCCATTACCAATAACCACTCTTCTCTTTTCTATATTCAACGATAGTTGATTCTACCCATTAGTTATGCCCCTGTCTTCAATGAACAATTCCATTTATTCTCCTTCTCATCTAGGTTTCTAGACAGTTGTATAATTTTCCTAAAGTTTCCTAATAGACATAAGTAGCTGGTTGTCCCTATTCTTTATAATAGTTAAAGTTTTAATTTAGACACCGAAATTAAAGCTTAATGTTTCCAAAAATGCTGAGTCCACAAAATGCATTATTTCCTTCTTGCACTCTCTCCTCATTATACTTGGGAATTGCAGACATCTGGATTATTATGTATGATATGTATGTAAATGTGAACCAAAGCCTAGGCATAACCTAGGTTAATGTCAGATTTTTATCTTAAATAATAAATTCACTTGTCGTGAGATCTTTAAACAGATACTAGAATTACGATGTTAGCGTATTTTATCTTTTTATCTTTCTTAAAAGGAATCACAATCTGATTAATACAATAGTCCATTAGGATCTGCTGATAGTAAATTCCATTAAATTTAGGCTTGGAACGATTAGATTTTTATGTGCAAATATCAGTAAACATTGATTTTACCATAAATATACAAATTGAAGAAAAAATATTTCCATCTACAATAATCTAAATTTCCAGATAGGCAAAGTAAGGAAAATGTTGCTTGAGAATTTATTAGTTTGATTTTAGGATAGTCAACATCAAATATCAAACTATAACATGTAAATATTTGTTTTTAAATGGATTTAACTTAATGGTTAGCTTTAAGTTTTCGAATTTGTGTACTGTCGTTAAATAATTACTGTCTAGTCCCCTTATAACTTCCCACAACTTAAATCTAAATTGATGATTAAGGTTTTTTTTAATTCAATTTTGTACAACTGTGAAAATTTAAATAGATACAAATAAAAAGTTTAAACATCAAAATTATCCATCAAGACATATAAAGAAATCAAATTGTCCTAAACTTAATTACATTAGTCAGATCAATTATTTAAAAGTTACACTCCTTCCACCATCCATACACATGGATGGGTAATTTATGTATTCTGAGTGTCTGTAGCAGTGAAATAATCTTCATTATTTTGCTAACCCTTATACAATTTGTCTTGCTAATGTTCAAGGAATATTCTTCTTTCCCTAGGATATTGATGGCTAAGTGTACACAGTGCTAGTCAAAGTAACTATGCATATTAAAATATTTAAGAAAAAGCTGTATCTGCTTTTTAAGCTAGCAATATTTTGGATGATGCATTTTTTTATTGCCCAAGGAATTACTCTATAATAAATAAATAAATTAAATCACCAGTTGATAAAATAAAGAGAAATTCCTCACATTTATGAGTAAGAGCAATTTTGACCCTTAAAATATCCTTCCAATTTTAAAATATGGTCTAAAAACAATACATTTTATTTAAAAAAAACAGTTAAGGTTGTTGTGTGACATCACCATACTTACACACCAGATCACTTACAAATCCAAGCATTTATAAGCAAAGAAAAATAATTCAGGATGTAATTTTATATGTAACATAATACTACTTAAACTTATTCTATCAAAAAAACCCATAAATACATTATTCTTATCAAGTATACACAAACATCTATTTCAGTACAACACAACAATCTTTATTCTGATCCATGGCATTTTAATGTATGTTTGAATGTTATATTGATTTTTGTATCATTTTAAGGAATACTTCTATCTAAAATATCAGTTATATTTATAGACAGAATATTTTTATAAAGTACTTATAATTATTTGAGATTAATGATGCTGTATAAATTCATTTATAGGAAAATGTATAACATTTTTTAAGTTATGGGCCAGATCATCAGTTAGTCTTCTAACTCTTAATAAGGGGCAGTCGTTGGTTGCGCTGCTTCTGGAAAAGCCCAGGCACTTAGTTTCTCTCTTGGCTTTCCTGCTGCTCCAGAAAAGCAGTAAACTATACCAGGTCTTTATACCTGTTGTAGTGTATTTTCCCTCATGTGCCAGCATAACTACACCACTTTTGGAGTCAAGGTTCCACCCACCTGGGTTAGGGCAGGGACAGAGTGGTTCTGCAGAGCCTGCTTCCCTTGCATGCAGAAAGCACATGTATGGGGCACAGGTGGAAAGGAGTAAGGGGATGCCTTACGACCCCTCTGCTCCCTTCTACTAGTGAGCAGGATGCGCCACAATCTGGCTATATATATATATATATATAATATACACACACACACACACGGACGTGTATTCGAAGCTGACAAATTGACGAGAGAGAGAGCGTGCGTGAGTCCGTCCGTCCAGATTCTGACACTCTTACATACTACAGGGCTTTGCAACTAAACTCCATTGATTTAAATGGTACTTATTTGTGTTAGTAACTAAGTAAGGGATTCACAATCTGGCCCATGTCTATATTTCCTCTTTAGAAAGGTTCTGTATTGAGATTACAGATGAAAGAATGGTATTTGTGTCAGAGCAAAGACTGTTCTGTTGTGATAATGCATTTCTTAATAATTGATAAAAATATTTGTTATGTAGGATAAATTATTAGATTTAAGATTACTAAAATTAATTATATCCTTATTTCATTTTCTTGCTCTTAAGAACTTAGGTTTTGTAAATGGTGTGATAGGTATCTATACTGCTGTTGCTTAGCAACTTTAATGGCTTTCTAAAACAATTAAAAATATTCTTGGGGCTTCAAAAAATAGCTCACACATTTTTTTCTTGTGTCCATGTAAATTAAAATAGTTTTAAAATTTTAAATAAATGACACAGACAGGTATCAGTTTATTACTACCCAGGAGTGAGCTGTGCTGCCCTAAATAACAGTGACTACTACTTCTCCATAACATACATAGAAACAGTAATGAAGGGCATAGGAGAAAAATTATCTTAAAGCTTTACTACCTTATGTTCTAAATCCTTTTAAAAAGAACAAAAATTCAATTCCATTAAGGACTCCAACCCCAAAAGAGAAGTCAGTGCTTACCCAACCACAAATTGTTTCTGCAACACTTGCAATTTCTGCTCCATTTTCCCCCTGTATTGTTCTTTTAATCTGTCAAACAAACAATTAAATGAAATAATCTAGAGTCTTAGGTGTAATCTTATACAGCCATTCACTACATGGGGAGTGTTTCAACTTTTTTAAAATTTTGTAATTTTTCATTTGCAAATACCCCACACACTAGATTATGGAGTAGCTCTGTAGAATAGCTTTTAATGGGCATGGCACTGTGATCTGGAGTAACCCTAACTGTGTGACAGCAGCTGTTGAAGTTGATGCAACAATGGGGGTTAGAGGAGCCCTGGCTCTGTTGGGTGGTTACTGTGTGAGGTAATGCTACGAATAGAGCAGCCCCCGCTCCAATGGTAGAGATGGCATGTCAGTCAGGTTTGGATCAACGCCAGTTTGCAGCAGCAACATAGACTCAGAGGGGCTACAAACCTGAGGCTGAGAGCAACTCCTGCCCTGTGGTGGCAATAGTTGGAGTGAGTATGAAATTTGGGCTTGGAGCAGTCCTAGCTCTGTAGCAATGAGTTGGAGAAGTTCTGCCACTAGGGTTCAGAGCATCCCTGGATTCACAGGACACTCGGGTTCGTTCACAGAAGCCCTGGCTCTGTGGTGGTGAATTGGAAAGATCATGAACATGACACTAATGTGGAAAGAAATTCCAGACTTTTGGTGTAGTACTTGGAGTGGGTGCAAAACCTGAATACAGAGACGACCTAGATTTATTGTGGTGGCAGCAGCATGACAATAGGGTTTGGAATAGCCCAGCCTTTGCGGAGTCGAGAATCAGTAACAGTGTGATGTGGAGTTGACCCAGCACCAAGGTTAAGGAGGATCAAAGGATGTGTGAACACGGGGTGTAGAGCAATTCCAGCTCTGGGCAGCAATGTACAGGTTGGAGTGAATGTGCCCCCGGGGTGCAGAGCAGCCAAGCTCCTTGGCTCGGTGGAGGCAGATCAGAGAGAGCATGACTATAATGTGGAGCACGCCGACTCTGCGGGACCAGGTACCAGTCAGAGTGAGGCTCACACTGGCATGGGGGGCAGGCCTGGCTCGGTGGAGGCAGGAACCAGTTGGGGTGGGACTGAAACTGGCATTGGGGGGGGGGACACGTACCTGGCTCCGTGAGGGCAGGGACCAGTCTGGGTGAGGCTGACACTGGCATGGGGGGATGGTACCTGGCTCTGGGGGCAGGGTCCGGTGGGGGTGAAGGTGACACTGGCTCGGGGGGGGGGGGGGGCAGGCCCGGCTCTGGGTGAGGCTGACACTGGCATGGGGGGCAGGTACCTGGCTCTGTGGCGGCTCCGGCCGGGGCACGCTCCCGACGGAGTCGCCTCCAGCCCGCAGCGGCGGCGCTGCTCTGCTGCCGAGCCCGCTCGAGATCGATTCTCCGCTTCTGCTGCTGCCGAGGCGGACAGGGGCCGTTCCCCGCCGGGCGGCTGCTCTACCCCTCCGGGCGTGCGCGCAGCGCCCCGGCCCCAGCCCGCTCCCCGCCTCGCCTCGTCCCGTCCCGCCCCGCCTGCCGCCTTCTCACCCCGCGGCGGTTACAGGACGGGCCCGGCGGCTTCTCCTGTTACCAGGGCAACACGGAAGGCGCGCGGGAGAAGGCGGGGTGGGTGGGGGGGGAGGGAGGGCGAGAGTGAGGGTGGGGGTCTGAGACGAGGGGAGTTATAGGGGCGGGGCAGGCAATGACAGGATTGAGTGTGAGGGGCGGGGCATGGCAGGCCTGGGGCAGTGAGGTTAAGGGGTGGGAGGTGGGGCACAGAGAAGCCCACTCTGTCTCTGGCATTGCAGACTCACATTTGTCCTCTCTAGCGCAGCCCACACACAGGACCAGTGGTCCAACCCTGCACAGTTGGTTATGAGTGAGGATGCAGTGTGGAGGGCCAAGGCAGAGGGGTGCGGTCATGACTGGCCCATAGCTTAGCTGAGTTGTGCTCCCTGTGGGCCCATGCTGGGGAGAATTTCATCCTCTGTAAAATTCACCTGCATAAACAAAGTTTACTTTCAGCTAGAATGAGCATAATCAAGGAAAGTCAAAATAGGTGAAATGCTGTTATCAGTAGATATTTTCTTTCTAAATGAGTAACTATGCTACTGCAAAATAACCCAAATTGTTTTTCGGCTCCTCATGCAAGTGACTCACGGTTGGATGGTACTTATTTTTACATTTTTGTGGACTTCAGTTGAGGAGATGACAGAATATCTCCATACATTTGGAAAACACTTTCAGAGTTGTTTGTTTTTTAAAAAAATTATATATTGTCACTTTCAAATTTAGAGTTTAGACATCCTTCCAAACTCCAGGGAGCTTTACCATAGGGAACAGTCCAACCTAACCTATATTTCAGTTCCTAAAATTTCATCCAAAAATTAGAATAATAGAATCATAGAGTTGGAAGGGACCTCGGGAGGTCATCTAGTCCAACCCCCTGCTCAGAGCAGGACTAACCTCAGCTAAAAATTCCCAGCGAGGGTTTTGTCAAGCTGCAGTTTAAAAACCTCTAAAGATGGAGATTCCACCACCTCCCTAGGCAACCCCTTCCAGTGCTTCACCACCCTCCTAGTGAAAATGTTTTTCCTACCTAGACCTCCAGCACTGCAACTTGAAACCATTGCTCCTAGTTCTGTCATCTGCCACCACTGAGAACAGCCTAGCTCCATCCTCCCTGGAACCCCATTTCAGGTAGTTAAAGACTGCTATCAAATCCCACCTCTTTCTTCTCTTGTGCAGGCTAAGCAAGCCTAGTTCCCTCAGCTTCTCCTCATAAGTCATGTGCTCCAGCCCCCTAATAATTTTTGTTGCCCTCTGCTGGACTCTCTCCAACTTCTCCAACTTCTCACAACTTTGTAGTGGGGGGCCCAAAACTGGACACAATACTCCAAATGCAGCCTCACCAATGCTGAATAGAGGGGGAATGATCACTTCCCGTGATCTGCTGGCAATGCTCTTACTAATGCAGCCCAATATGCTATTAGCCTTCTTGGCAACCAGGGCACACTGCTGACTCATATCCAGCTTCTTATCCACTGTTACCCCCAGGTCCTTTTCTGCAGAAGTGCTGCTTAGCTCATCGGTCCCCAGTCTGTAGCTGTGCATGGGATTCTTCCGTCCTAGGTGCAGGACTCTGCACTTGTCCTTGCTGAACCTCATCAGATTTCTTTTGGCCCAATCCTCCAGTTTGTTTAGGTCCTTCTGTATCCTAACCCTACCTTCCAGGGTATCTACCACTCCCTCTAGCTTAGTGTCATCTGCAAACTTGATGAGGGTGCAATCTACCCCATCCTCCAGATCATTGATGAAGAAGTTGAACAAAACCGGCCCCAGGACCGACCCCTGGGGCACTCCGCTTGTGACCGGCTGCCAGCTAGACATGGAGCCACTGATCACTACTCGTTGAGCCCTATGCTCTAGCCAGTTCTCTATCCATTTTATAGTCCATTCATCCAACCCATACTTCTTTAACTTGCTGATAAGAATACTGTGAGAGACCGTATCAAAAGCTTTGCTAAAGTCAAGGTATATCACGTCCACCGCTTTCCCCACATCCATGGAGCTAGTCACCTCTTCATAGAAAGCAATCAGGTTGGGCAGGCATGACTTTCCCTTGGTGAATCCGTGTTGACTGTTCCTGATCACCTTCCTCTCTTCCAAGTGCCTTAAAATGGATTCCTTGAGGACCTGCTCTATGATTTTTCCAGTGATTGAGTTGAGGCTGACCGGTCTGTAGTTCCCTGGATTCTCTTTCCTCCCTTTCTTGAAGATGGGCACTATATTTGCTTTTTTCCAGTCATCAGGGACCTCCCCCAATTGCCACGAGCTTTCAAAGATAATAGCCAATGGTTCTGAAATCACCTCAGCCAACTCCCTCAGCACCCTCGGGTGCATTGCATCCGGCCCCATGGACTTGTGTATGTCCAATCTTTCTAAATAGTCTAGGACCTGTTCCTTTAGCACTGTGGGCTGTTCACCTCCTTCCCATTCTGTGCTGCCCAGTGAAGCAGTCTGGGAGCTGACCTTGTCTGTGAAGACAGAGGCAAAAAAGGCATTGAGTACCTCAGCTTTCTCCACATCCTCTGTCACTAGGTTGCCTCCCCCATTCTGTCAGGGGCCCACACTTTCCCTAATCTTCCTCTTGTTGGTAACATATCTGTAGAAACCCTTCTTTTTCCCCTTCACGTCCCTTGCTAGCTGCAACTCCAATTGTGCTTTGGCCTTCCTGATTTCATTCCTGCACGTTCAAGCAGTATTTTTATAATCCTCCATAGTCATCTGACCAAGCTTTCACTTCTTGTAAGCTTCTTTTTTGTGTTTAAGTTCACCAAAGATTTCTTTGTTAAGCCAAGTTGGATGCCTACCATATTTGCTATTCTTTCTGCACATCGGGATGGTTTGTTCCTGTGCCCTCAATAAGATTTCTTTAAAATACAGCCAGCTCTCTTGGATTCCTTTCCCCCTCATGTTAGCCTCTCAAGGGATCCTGCACATCAGCTCCTTCAGGGAGTCAAAGTCTGCTTTTTTGAAGTCCATGGTCCGTATCCTGCTGTTCTCCTTTCTTCTTTTTGTCAGGATCCCAAACTCGACCATCTCATGGTCACTGCAGCCTAGGTTGCCACCCACTTCTACTTCCCCTACCAAATCTTCCCCGTTTGTGAGCAGCAGGTCAAGAGGAGCACGGCCCCTAGTTTGTTGCATCAGGAAGTTGTCCACAACACTTTCCAAAAACTTCCTGGATTGTTTGTGCTCTGCTGTATTGCTCTTCCAGCAGATGTCAGGGTGATTGAAGTCCCGCATGAGAATCAGGTCCTGTGAACTGGAAACTTTCCCTAGTTGACCGAAGAAAGCCTCATCTACCTCGTCCTCCTGGTCTGGTGGTCTATAACAGATACCCACCACGACATCACCCTTATTGTTCTTGCTTCTAAGCTTAACCCAGAGACTCTCAACTGGCTTATCTCCAGTTTCATACTGGAACTCAGAGCAATCATAGTGCTCTCTTACATACAGTGCAACTCCTCAACCCTTTCGCCCTTGCCTGTCCTTCCTGAACAGTTTATACCCATCCATGACAGTGCACCAGTCATGTGAGTTATTCCACCAAGTCTCAGTTATTTCAATCATGTCATAGTTTCTTGACTGTGCCAGGTCTTCCAATTCCTCCTGCTTGTTTCCCAGGCTTCTTGCATTTGTGTATAGGCACTTGAGATAACTGGCCGATTGCCCTACTTTCTCAGTGCAATTCAGGAGGCCTCCCCTGTTGCACCCACCTCCTTCAGCTTCCTTGTGATGTCCCACTTCCCCACTTACCTTTGGGCTTAGGTCTCCATCCCGCATCGAACCTAGTTTAAAGCCCTCCTCACTAGGTTAGCCAGCCTATCTGCAAAGATACTCTTTCCTTTCTTCGTTAGGTGAATCCCGTCTCTTCCTAGTAATCCTTCTTCCTGGAACAACATCCCATTATAGAAAAATCCAAAGCCCTCTCTCCGACACCACCTGCGTAACCATGCATTTACTTCCGCAATGCGACGGTCTCTACCTGGGCCTTTTCCTTCAACAGGGAGGATGGATGAGATTTTGGGAGTGTTGGCAAAGTTATCTCAGATAAGTCTTGAGTGCATCTGCTTTGCTTTGTTAAATCAGAGTTTATCTAGCTATTTTGCATATTTTCTGTCAATTCCAAGGGATGATCTGTTTTGTTTGGTTTCTACTAGTTGTGCAGAGGGTGGTGGTCTTCAGGTCCTTAATCAAATCACCTCCTTCCTAATCCTGTTCTTTACCCAAAAAAGGGCAATTTTTAAAGTCTATCTTATAATAAAATGAAATGCAAAATTACCAACACAATTTGCTTTCCCTACTCAATCTTTAGCTCAGTGTTCACTAACAGTGCCTTAGAGGGCAACTAATTTTCTTTTGGAGTTTCCCTGAAATTCACTAAAAATC
This sequence comes from Emydura macquarii macquarii, assembly GCF_026122565.2. Lineage (NCBI taxonomy): Eukaryota > Metazoa > Chordata > Testudines > Chelidae > Emydura > Emydura macquarii. The sequence continues at coordinate 8,275,777 of NW_027130455.1, forward strand.
AAGTTTCCACTTTAAAAATTAGAGTTCACTTAATTTTTCTACTTTTAAAATTTATTTTAATCAATCTTGTTTTGTGATGTCTTAAAAATGCCTCAGTTATTTATGCTACTCTTTTTAGTTGCACCCCCTTTGGCATATTTATTTAATGCAACAGAATTAGTTTGAACTGACCAAGTCAAGATATTTCTTTTTATTGCACACCTGAAGTGTTTGAAACATAACTGGTCATGGCTCAAACGCTGGATTTTCACATTCTTCTGGTTTATGACACCGTTAAAAACACTTACACCTAGAAGGATTTAACCTAAGAATGTAAGAACGGCCACACTGGGCCAGACCAATAGTCCATCTAGCCCAATATCCTGTCTTCCAACAGTGGCCAATGCCAGGTGCTTCAGAGGGAATGAATGGTACAGGTAATCATCAAGTGATCCATCCTGTCGCCATTCCCAGCCTCTGGCAAACAGCACTCCCTGTCTATCCTGGCTAATAGCCATTGATTTCAAAGCTGCCTAGGAAACTTAGAAAAACTATTCCCATTTAAATGTCCTATGTACCTTTGAAAAAAACTCAGCTATGGTGTCAAAAAATGTCCTTGTTATTGACTCTTCAGAATTTTTTTTTTGTGTTTGCTGATCTCTCCAAAATAGCTTGGCTAAAAGCACAAAATTTGTTTTCTTTTGTTGGCCTTACTGAGATATATTTGGAGTGACTGGGAAGGGGGAATTACAAAGATATAGAGACGTTTTAATGAATGCACGTACTTCATACTAAATTAGTCAGAGAACAAGTTAACTAGAGGCTCACTGGAGTCAGAAGGCAATGGAAAGCCAGAGTCTGGCCTTGTGGAGGGTGAAGGGAAGAGGAAGGTCTCTCTGTCTCCCGGGACAGGCACAGGACAGGTCAAAGAGCTGCTGCGTGTGCCATATTAGCGATGTGGATTTTATTCCCTGCTCTGGCAGAAGTTCTCTTTCCTATAAAATGAGGGGAATGATAGTTGTCTGCATCATAGGGAGAGATGAGCCTTTCTCAGTAATAACCGTTGTAAAGTGCAGAGAAATATTAACAGCAGTCAGCGGAAGAGGAGAGACTTGTATTTAATGTGTTGGCTGAGTGAATATTTATACTATGAGAATATATACAACTCCTATATAGCTTAATATTCCCTGGGACTATATACATTTTGAGTATTTGGTACATTTTGAGTACATTTAATAATATATAAAATGAACAATATACATTCAACAGCATATTTCCTTAACAGAACAGACAAAGGCACAAAGTTAATGTTGGTTGGCTAGTGTAAATCAGATGGAGTGATATTATGTGACAAAGGATTATATACCTACTAGGAGGTGGCAGGATTCTTAATTGCTCATTTACAGATTTTTAACATTTGAATTTTAAATGTGTAGACTTTTTGTAATGAAACTGTAATAATGTTTTGGGTGTTAGTTGGATTGCATTTAAGCATTTTTAACTAATTCTTTTTAAACAAAGATTTTAGTTAGAGAATATATGTAAATTTAGTTTTGTAATCTTGGTGATATATTTGGTGACATTATAGCCTTTTCCTATTCTGACACTGTCTCTTAACAATTCTTAAATGTTTGCTGATGGGTAGTTTACCCATTCATTTTCCTTCCTGCTTGTTTTCCCAAACAGCTCTCCAGTAAATTAATCCAATATATTCATGCTGCGAACATCCTGTTATCCAGGTCAACATAAAGTATTCATTTATTCAATAATTACAGAGAAGCTCCAAATCCATCGCATTAATATATCTAAAACGGGCACTTTTTTATGATAAAGAGAGGATATTTATTCATGAATGCATGTGCATCAGCCCTGCTTGGTAAACATGGCTGAGACAGAGTACTGTAGCTCCACGGCCTGGTCTAAGAATGGGAGAATTGTGGAATTCCACCCAGAATTGGTAAAGGCACGAGGCCTAACACCTGAGGAGGTGCATTCAGAGAAACTAGAAGGGCATAGAAATGTGGCTAGCCTTGTAATGGAGACAACTAGTATCTCAACCTTTTATGTGTCATGATCATAAGGAGAAATGCAAGGTAGTAGTGTATGTGCAGAAGAGAAATTATTCTCCTAAAGCTTCCTGCTTGTATGACTTTCTAGAGACTCATGATGGTCTTTTATCATTACTACATCTTCTTTTGTTGTAGTGTATCTGCTTCCATTGTTGTTGCTACTGCAGCATAAGACAACTTGACAGGTTTACAATAAAAGTGTCTTCTGGGAATGACTCTCTGTTTCCCTGTGTGGGGCTGGTTTCCAGTGCTCTGTAAACAGCAATGTATTTTGGCTAATATGTTCCTGCTTATCAGAAAATGGCAAATCCTTCCAGTATCCATCAATGATTAATGAAATTGAGAAGAGGCAGAAATGACTGTCAGATCTCATATGGTGTATTATTTTTCCCAGAGGTGCCATATTGTGCTACAAATGACCTCACCATACAAGAACAGACCAAAAATTCCATTGAGGATGTATTAGATTAGAAACTATTCCTGTTAAAACAGACATGTTCTACAAAAAGCCACGTTGTCTTCTCTGCAGCATAAACTTGAATGTAAGCATCCAATGTGAATATAGAATACATAGAATGTCAACTGTATACTTTATTTTAATCTTAAATTTCATTTATTTTATACCATCTCCATCCTTTTAGTTTTATTGTCATAGATTTGTATCAATTGCAGAAGTTATTTTTGATAGGGGAGCTTGGAGTTTTGGCAGCTGGGTTGGAGATGGTTGAGGCTTTTGGAAACTTGGAAGATATAGGATGAAATTCAATAAAGAAAACTGCAAAGTACTCCACTTGAGAAGGAACAATCAGTTGCACACATACAAAATGGAAAATGACTGTCTAGGAAGGAGTACCGAGGAAAGGGATCTGGGGGTCATAATGGATCACAAAGATAAATGAGTCAATAGTGTAGCAATGTTGCAAAAAAAGCAAACATCATTCTGGGATATTAGCAGGAGTGTTGTAAGCAAGGCATGAGAAGTAATTCTTCCACTCTACTCTGTGCTGATTAGGCCTCAACTGGAGTATTGTGTGCAGTTCTGGGTGCCACATTTCAGGAAAGAGTTGGACAAATTGGAGAAGGTCCAGAGAAGAGCAACAAAAATGATTAACAAAAAATGATCTAGAAAACATGACCTATGAGGGAAGATTGAAAAAACTGGGTTTGGTTAGTCTGGAGAAGAGAAGACTGAGAAGGGACGTAACAGTTTTCAAGTACGTAAAAGGTTGTTATAAGGAGGAGGGAGAAAAATTGTTCTCTAACTTCTAAGGATAGGATAAGAAGAAATAGGCTTAACTTGCAGAAAGGGCAGTTTAGATTGGATTTTAGGAAAAACTCCCTAACTGTCAGAGTAATTAAGCACTGGAATAAATTGCTTAGAGAGGTTGTGAAATCTCCATCATTGGAGATTTTTAAGAACAGGTTAGACAAACACCTGTCAGGGATGCTCTATGATTATGTCCTCTTCCATATTTTTTTATACCTTTTTAGCTTTGTTTTCTCCCTTATGCCCTCTTTAGCTGAAAGTTTTTACCCCACTGCAGAATCAGTGGCAATTACACTACAATTGCATCATCTTTTTGTACTGTGTAGGCCCTTGGTCACTCAGTCCTGGTCTACACTAACAATGGCGGTCGACGTAACATGGCTTATGTTCACCACCTAAAGTATGCATCTCCCCTGGCATGTCAGTCCCACCCACCTAAATCGTGGCAAAATTCGACTTAATAAAAGCATCTTGACAAGTAGCATAGCACTGAAGTTGAGTTTTGTGGGTCGAATGAGCGTCGGCGTAGGCAGAGCTCAACGTAAATCAACATCATTGGCCTCCGGGAGGTATCCCCTAATGCTCTGTTGTGACCACTCTACACATTCGCAGTCTGCTGCACTGTGGCCACGTAAACAAGAAATAGGTCCTCCCTGCAAGCCCCAGGAAATTTTGAATTCCCATTTCCTGTTTGGTCAGCATAGAGAGAGCTTGCCAGCACAGCTGATCATGTCGACTGCATGCCCCAAACTCGCTCCAGCCTGCAGTTGATCTGAGGTCTTGGATCTCATCAGTCTGTGTGGCAAAGAGTCTGTTCTGGCTCAGCTCTGAGCAAGCAAAAGAAATATGGATATCTATGAGAAGATATCTTGCAGTATGTTGGAGAAGGGGCACAACAGGGACGTGCAGCAGTGCTATGTTAAAATCAAAGAGCTGAGGCAGGCTAATCTGACAACTGGGGAAGCTAACAGCTATTCTGGCTCCTAACCCAAAACATGCTGCTTTTATGAGCAGCTGCATGCAATTCTCAGCAGAGACCCCACCATTATGTCACCACACAGCGTTGATACCTTGGGGGAATCCGAGTCCAGGATGAATGAAGATGAGTCCATGGATGAGGAGGCAGGCGAGTGTGGTATCCCTTCTCCCTGAAAGCCAGGAGCTGTTTGCAACACAGGAGCAGCCCACCCAGACGCAGGAAACTGTGACTGACTGGATGCCAGGGAAGGCACATCTGGTGAGTATGTACTGCAAATTGCATGGCTTTGGTTATATCCCCTGTCCAGAATCTTGTACCAGTGGGGGAAAAAAGTGGTGTGTGTGGTGGTGGGTCTGTGTTTCCTCGTACTTGGTATGCTTAAGCATTGGGTTCACCCTAGAAAAGTTTATTTATGTGCACAGGCATGGTCTGAGAATCCTCCATGCATATCTCCAGGAATCTTTCATGTAGGTACTCTGCAATCCTTTGGAGAAGATTTCTTGGGAGGGTAGCCTTATTTCTTCCACCGTGATAGGACACTTCCCCTGCCACTCTATTATTAATTGTGCAGGCATCACAGAACACAGCATGGCCGCTTAAGGGCCGGGCTGTAGCCAGATGCTTGCAGCAAATCCTCCTTTTCTGCCTCTCAACCCTCAGCAGACTGATATCACTCATGGTTACCTAGGGAAGATGGTGCACATTTACATTTTTTTTGAAGTGTGTTATTGCACAGCCGAGGATGGTTTCTTGGTTCAGCACACCGCAAGTCCCTAAGTAGGATGTTGTTGCTATGGCCCTTGGGCATCCGCAAATAGGTTCCCATTTTTTTCCTCCAGAGACGGTTAATCTGTACCCACCCCTCACCCTTTCTACTTTCTACAGAGCATGGGCACTGGGGATTTCCCTAACACCGATGCACTCACCCCTTAGTTACCATGGTTGGAACGGCACTCAGACCTCTGCAATAGTCAGACAATGGTATGCGGTTGTAGCCTTCCCTTGGGAATGTTCAGGGTACTTATTTTTACATTGTAACCTTGCTTTTTGTCCATGCTATGAGTTAACAATGACTACCTGGTGCTTTGCTTCCCTCACAGTGGAAAACATGGCCTTCAACACACCACCGTCTCATACTCCTGCAGAGCACCTGTCGCAGATAAGAAAGCGGGGGGGGGGAAAAAAAGCCTAGGATGACATGTTTAATGAGCTAACGAACGCTTCCACAACTGCTGTCACAGAGCTAAGAGCGTGGAGGATTTCATTATCTGACAAACTGAACATGGACCTGGACAACAGGAAGGCAGCACAGGAGTATGAGCATTCAACACAAGAAGAGATGTTGCGTATAATGAGTGATCAGTCAGACATGTTGAGGTGTCTGGTTAAGCTTCAGGAAGATCAGTGGCAAGACAGACTCCCTCTTCAGTCCCTGCAAAACTCTGAGCTTACGCATTCTTTCCTAGTCCCCACCCCAAAGTGGTCTAGGAAGAGGTTGAGCAGGATGCAGTATGTGCTGCACTCCTCACCGGTTGATGCAAGCAGAAAGAGGTGACGACCCCTTTAAGTGGCGGCGATGTGTGATTCTTTCATGTGTGCACAGCCAAAATGGGCTCCGTATCCCTGGCCCCACAAAATGCAAGCGGAACATTCTATTTTCTTCCATTTCCCCCCTCTGTGAAGGATCACCAATAAAGAAAGTACTGCTTTACAATTCATTACTGTTTATTTATTGATAAAAAGGGAATAAAGGGAGGGGGAAGTGTGTGTGGGGGGGGGGGGGCGGGGGGGAGACGGTTGGGAGGAAACATACTGCTTCACATTTCATTACAGTTTACTGATAAGAAGGGAATAAAGGGAGGAGGAAGGAGGGGGGACTGGAATGGTGGGTGAGAGAAGGGGGAAACTGGTTTGGTGGGGGATGGGTAAGAGATGCGAAGTGAAAGCACAGCACAGATAAGCAACACACATTACTATTGTGTCTCATTGCAAAATCATTTTTTTTCAATGCTTTCCTGATGCACAGCGCTGCACGATTGGCTCTCAGTGTTGCAGTGGCATCTGGCTGCTCAAAATTTGTGGTCACCCTATCTGCCTCCACAACCCAGCCCAATGGGAACTTCTCCCCCTTTGTTTCTCAGACATTATGGAGCACACAGCAGGCAGAGATAACTATTGGGATATTTTTCATTGAGATCTAACCTAATGAGCAGACTTGGCCAGCGCACCTTTAAACATCCAAATGCACATTCCACCACCATTCTGCACTTGCTGAGCCTATTATTAAAACACTCCTTCTTGCTGTCCAGGTACCCAGTGTAGGGCTTCATTTGCCAGGGGAGCAAAGGGGAGGCAGGATCCCCCAGGATCACTATTGGCATTTCAATGTTGCCAATATTTATTCTTTTGATCAGGGAAGAAAGTGCCTGCCTGCATCTTTTTTAACAGACCTGAGTTCCTAAAGGTGCATGACACACATCTTTCCAGACCACCCCACACTGTTGTTGGAGAAGCATCCCCTGTGATCCACTAGGGCCTGCAACACCATTGAGACGTTTCCCTTTCAGTTTATGTTCTCTGTGGCAAGATGGTCCAAGGCTAAGATAGGGATGTACATACCATCTATCACCCCCAACACAGTTTGGGAACCCCATTGTAGAAAAGCCTTCCACTATGTCCTCCACATTTCCCAAAGTCACAACCCTTAGCAGAAGTCTATAATGGCCTGGCACACTCGAATCACAGCTGCTCCCATGGTAGATTTACCAACTCCAAATTGATTCCCAACTGACTGGTAGCAGTCTGGTGTTGCTAGCTTCCACAGAGCGATGGCCACTCTCTTCTCCATTGTCAGAGCTGGTCTGAAGTGAGTATTCATGCATTTTAGGGCTGGGGAGAGTTGCAAAGTTAAAGGAAAATGGCCTTTTGCATTCAAAAGTTCTGCAGCCACTGCTCATCATCCCACACCTTCATAACAATGCGATCCCATCGGTCACTGCTTATTTCCTGGGACCAGAAGCAGCACTCCACCAACTGTGGATGGTGCAAGACAGCCTGCAGCAAACGGGAATTGTTTCATTCTATGGCTTGTAGCAAGGTGGCCTCTGTAACATCACAATTTTCAGTGGTGCAGATCCTCTCTCGCCCCTGAAAATACTGCAGAATAAGTCTTGAGGTGTTTGTGATGCTCACAATATAGTGCAGAGCTGAGCAGGCTTCATTCCACTAAGGCAAAGGCATGCGGCAGAGACTGAAGGGTTTGAAAAAATAGCATGAAAAGGAGATCGTCTGTTTGTTTTGGACTGGGGCAAGAAGGGGGAGAAGGAGTACGTTGCATCATGGGAGGATGACAACCTTCCCAAAAGCCTTTGTGGCTATTGCACTGTGGGATAGCTACCCATGGTGCACTGCTTTGATTGTCAACCGAAGCACAGCTAGTAGGGATGCAATTCCCCGGCGCAATGAGCATGGTGTGATCACACTCCTCCGACTTCTAAAATTCGATGGGTGAAAGTCGATTTAAAATTGACTTCACTCTGCAGTGTAGACATACCCTCACTTACAAGCTCAGAATTAAGCTCATTCTGTGCAAATACTGATACTGTTCCTCTGTTTGTACAGAATCAGAATAGGATCCTCATAAGATGAATCGTACAGGGAAGAGAGCAGGAACTTCTGTTCTCCCTGTCTCATAACACAACAACAAGGGAATATTCAGTGCATTTAAAAGATGACAAAATTCAGAAATGACACAAAAAAGGGAAATAATTTTTCACATAACAAATAATTGAATAATAACTAGAAACTCATTGCTATAGGATGTTATCGAGGCAACAATTTAGCAAAATTAAAAAAGGAACTGGACATTTATATGGATATCCAGAATTATCATAATTAATGATAAAAATTTCAGAGGGATATTAAACCCCATGCTTCAGGGTTTAACAATCTCTAATAATTAGCGATCAGGGTGAGACCTAATGTGGGCTTTAGATTATCCTACATCTATTTACTGCAGGGTTCTTACACCTTCTTTTGAAGCATCTGATACTGGCTACTGTCAGAGTCTTGATACTAGGATTAAATGGACCTCATGTCTGATCCTGTAGGGAAGTTCCTATGTTTCTATCCACATCTATGGTTTAATCTCCAAATTACACACAATTATGAGCCTAAATCAGAATATAGAAAACATGTAGTGGAGTGGGCTGTTGGTAAATGCCTGAGTTGGTAAATGCTTGCTGAGCAGCTACACGGTTGCTTTGTAATGTGCTCTACCTGATGAAGAGAAAAGGATTCCACCCTGCCCTCCTTCAGCCCCTGTTGGGTTACAAATCACTTTAGTGTTAAATGCAGGGGTAATGAAATGTTGTTCCCCTTATTGTATGGGCAAAGTGCAGCAGAACTGTGCTTAGCCTGTTCTGATTGAAGGGTCACTATCATCTGAACCGAACTGACTAAGCAAAGGGCTCAGATGCCAGAGCCCTGTGAAGGTTGATAGGGGGTGGGGACAAGTATTCCTGCCTGGAAGTGTGGGCTCTGCCTAAGAGCCCCAGGCATGGTTTAACCTTCCCCTCTCACTGTTCAAAGATAGAGCTAATTAAGATTCCATTAGGAATCCTTTGTTAAGTGCTTGCTAAAGCTGAAATCATATATTGTGGGGCAGCGCTCCTGCCCAGCTTCAGCACCGAGGTTCACCCATCAAGAACTGACAATCACTGAGAGCTGGGTGGAACTTCAAGAGACTTACCTGCAGAGGTCACAGTGGAGAAGCAGGTGGTAGTAGAAGGTGATGTTGTGCAGCAGAGCGGCTGGTGGGGGGTGGGGGGCTAGTGGAGTGGCTGGTGAGGAGAGTCCCGTGGATAAATGAGTGGCTAGCAGGATGGCCAGAATGTAGCAGCTGGATAGTGGAGCGAGTAAGTTGCCTTCTTTCCCCTTCCCCCCAACCAGGGTGTGAGGTAAACTCCGCAGTTGCACCTCTAGACTCTGGGTCTGCCCTGACTAAAGAAAACACCCATGCATGGGGTGCTGTGAAGGGAGGGGCACATTAAAGGAACGTCTTGTTGCTGGCCTTAAAAACCTGAGGCAAAAGGAAACTGCGCAGTGTACTCTGGGTTAGGTGTTTTGTTCATGGTTTTATGTGTGTGAATCCTGCTTGTGGCATTTCCCCAAGTGAATGCCAGGTTACTTTTCCCCCTTTTATTAAAAGTCTCTTTTCTACACTCAGTCCCTGTGCTTGTGAGAGGGGAACTATTGCCTCTAGAGGCGCCCCAGGGGTGGTGTGTAATTGTCCCAGGACGCCAGGTGGGGGCTCGAGCCGGTTTTGTGTTGTATTGTTGAAAGGAGCCCCTAGATATTGAACCCAGCCTTTGTTGCTGCTGACTCCGACTGGCAGAAGGGTTACATCAGCTTGAGGCGATACACCTGCACTAGCTCTCATCGGTCTAGTGCACTAAAAACAGAACGTAGCCACAGCCATGAGGAGTGCAGCAGGGCCAGCTGTCCCCATTATGTACCCATCCAGGACTCTAGGCCAGCGGTTCTCAAACTTCATTGCACCGCAGCCGCCTTCTGAAAAGAAAAATTACTACATGACTCTGGGAAGGGGGATCGAAGCCTGAGCCCAAGCCCCGCCACCTTGGATGGAGGGGCCAAACCCTGACAGTTTCAGCCCCAGGTGGCAGGAGCTGTAGCTTGAGCCCTGCTGCCCAGGGCTGAAGCCCTTGGACTTCAGTGTCAGCCCCGGGCAGTGTGGCTCAGGCTTCAGCCCCAGGCCTCAGCAGGTCTAACAACAGCCCTGGTGACCCCATTAAAACAAAGTCGTGGCCCACTTTGGGATCCCGACCCACAATCTGAGAACCACTGCTCTAGGAACATACTCAGGGCAGCCAGCTGCTTTCCTTGCTGTGGCTGTTTTCTGTTTTGATTGCACTAGCTCAATCACAGCTAGAGTAAGTATGTCTTCTCAAGCTGGGAATCGCACACCCAGCTTGAAGTATAAACATACCTGAAGAAAAACACCAAATATCATGAGCTTCATGATAAAATCTTGAGTCATTTTATAGAGACATAATCTGAAAGTAATTCCAGGTTTTAATTTCCATTGATAGTATATTTTTGATAATCTACATAAGAAAATGTTAATCCTGATAAAAATAGCTTCTTGCCTTAGAATCATATACAGCAGGATTCCTGTGTTCTTTCCCGATCAGATAGCTTGCTGCAAACATGATGTCGTTTTCTCTAAACTTTCCCACTTGCTTTCAGAATGAGATTATTTGGAGATAAAATGGCATATATGAAAAGTTGTTTTTTGGAAGTACTAAAAATGTAATAGAAAAATAACCATTTTGATGGGGGAGAAGAGGGATCAGTTCAGTGGATAAGGTATGAAGAATGTTTGTTCTTTGTATGCAGAAACAGTTTATTAGTAACAATCAATAAAATGCATATAACATCTGAGACAGAATAGTACTAAACAGTATAATAGAAATGCCATGCTATAGAAAATCTAACCCAGATAAAAGTAATCAGGTAATGCCACACTATAGGAAATTTAAGTCAGATAACAGTAATTAAGATTCATTTTTGCCCCTATTAAAGGCCTGCTCCAAATCCCATTGAAATAAATGGACTTCAACAGGCTCTGGAAAAGGCCCTAAATTACTAACAAAAGTGAAGACGTATTTTCATTTGAAAGCATAAAATTGGTCTAGCGGCCACATCTTTCCTTTCCCTTGAGGCCGAGGCTGTTGATTGGGAATTATGGTCTGGCTCAGAAGAGGAAGCAGCTCTTGAAGGAATTTTAATAGAAAAATAAAATTAGTGAGTTATAAACCCTCCAGAGCTTTACATTTATTTCATTGTATTGGTCAAAATCTGACTTGATTTACAACCTATGCTGTCTTAGTGAAGTCAATGTGATTTTACTGGGTATATGTCACTGTAAAATTTAGTCCTGTACCCTGTGTTTTGAGAGACTAGTTCCCATTTATATATAACTAATTTATGGGAAACATTATGAATATACTGTGAATTCTCAATACAAAAATTCACAATTTAAACACCTTCCAGGCTCCAAAACGCCTCTGTAAGCAATAATCCTCACAAAATGTATCAACTCATCAAAGACCAATAAAAAAGCCTGCCAAATATAGAGAAAGTTGTCATTTATTACCGTGCAGTTGTCACAGAGGCAATAAAAAGAACTCACAAATGTTCATTTTCAACATTAAGGGCCAGATTTAAAAGGTATTAGGTGTCTAAAGATACAGATATGCACCTAATAGGATCTGGAAAAGCAGCTAACTTCCACTGATGGGAGTTAGTTGCCTAGGCACTTTTGGAAATCCCACTAGGTGCCTACCTGCAATTAAAGCATCTAAATGCCTTTAAAATCTGGCCATTAAGACACCAAAAATCTATTCACCTCTCTCTAGTAAACTTACATCTACCAGTGAAAGATCTGTATCTAAAAGAGTTGGTCAGGAAAGTGAATTTCACTTCTAAGAAAAATTTCAAGATTTGGGGGGAAAATGTTATGCCAATTCAGGATGAAAAGACAAAACCTCAGATATTTTGAGGGAATTAAATTTTGCAATATTTATGCTTATTGGGAGTCTCATTTCCATGGCCGCCTGCCAGGTGAGCTGTGGAGAAGCCTGGAACTTCTAGGTTCCTGGCTACTGAGGAGTTGGGGAACTTGGGATCTGGGGCTTAGCAGCAGCCCACAAGGTGAGCTGCCAAGGACCTGGGAGCCTAGAGGTCCTGGGAGCTCTAGCTCAGTGGCAGCCCAGCAGGTGGGTTGCTGATGAACCTGGGAAGCCGTAGCTACCAAGCTCTCTGCCAGGCAGGCTGCCAAGGAACTCAGGAGGCGGGGAGCTGCCAGGACACAAAGCAGGCTTCCATCTAAAGATTAGTTGAGATCATTACATCCCTACAGAACATTTCATGTTTGGCTAATCTGCATTTCCAATGGAAAAACATTCCACCGTTAGTATCTAACCAGAAATTCTTGAAATCAACAAAAAGCATGATCAGCTAGTCTTTGCTGTAGCCACAGTTAACATAATACATAAATGCAGCTATTTGAAACACTAATTCTATTCCCAGGAAGTTCAGATTCTCTCATTGTGTCATCAGGGAAGACTACAGAAGCAGTGCATTCAGCTCTAGCTTCTCTCTCTGTCCAACCTGCTCTATGACTAAAGGATTGTGGCTACACTGATGATGGAAAAAACCATGCCCTGCTATCCTCAGAAAACGAGATGGAATCATTCAGGGCTGGATAAGGAGGAAGAATAAAACTGAAGAAAACTAAGAAACCATGAAGGACCCTCCAAAATAAGTAAATGTCTCTAAATTGCTTGGTAATATTTCAGGCTGAAAATGTTTCAGTGATTTAGATGGCCTTTAAACAGGCTTTAATCCAACTTACTTGTGAGGGGTAGGCAGCACCCCTCTCCTGTTTGGAGTGTATGAAATGATCAGTAATAAATATGAATTTCTTGGTATATGTTATAATACAATCAACTAATACTGTGTTGGTAGGTTAGTGGAGAGGGGTGTAAGTAAGTTGTAATGCAGGTAGAGAAATTGAAGGAATAATTAAAAAATAAACAAAGAATGCTAGTAACCACAATGTTTAGAAAACTCCTGGTTTTTGAACAATTAAAAAAAAATCTTAGGCCTGAGCATAGTTTCATTCAACACACTATGCATATGTTTGTTGCTGGTGCTGGAACCAGTAGTGGGTAAAACTTCACATTGGCAATGGCAGTTTTGTAGTTCATTATCTCTGTGTTAGCTTATATGTTCTTTCTGAGCTACAGCAATGCCTTTAAATTTTGCCGTACTGCTTCTTTCCTTTAAATGAAATGCAAAAAAGAAATAGCTAGAAATGGTCTTTTCCTATTTGGCATACAAAAGCGATACGTATGGAAATGGATCTTCATCTTTGGACTGTACACAAATGTTATGAGTAGGCTCCATATGATGAGTTAAAATTAATCAAACTGTTAGAAATTATTAATTAGGTGCAGCTGTCATAGTCACTTTAGATTCAGTATTTCTTATAATTTTTCATCAAGCTACTGTTGGGAACATACAGATGTTAGTGAGTCACTAATTTCCAGATGCCATTCCCAGAAGCTCTGGTCATTTATTAATAGTTCCAAAGATGTTCAGCATTAGTAGGAAATAATATCTGAAGTTTATGACATTGCTAAATTTCCATCTGTTCCAGGAGCTGTTGACTGCACACATATCTATTCATGTGTCATTTCATAATGATGTGGGGTCTGGAACTATAAATCATTCTGTTGCCTAACTATGCAAGTGGTGGCAGATGTAGGGCTAACAGACGTAGTCTTCAATTTACTAGGATAATGCCATGATTTGTTCAGATTATGGCAGTCTGGAGTTAGCAGTCTTTGAAAAGAGACAACCATATGGTGGCTGGCTGCTAGATGAACATATTTTCTGGAATAATATATTGTATTATAAATTGCAGATTCCAATATTTATTCTTGGTAGATCTCATTTAGAAAGTGTCTCTAGACACCTGGCGACAGCTCCGTAAACTAGCTGACAGCTACATTACAATAGGTGAAGCTCATAGAGTCACTTAAGATGCAGCAGAATGCTTTACAAGTGATGCTTAATTCCCTGATTCAGCAAAGTACTTACACATGAGCCTAATTTTAAGCACATTTGCAGTGCCAGTGTCTTCAAAGTTGGGCCTGTGCTTAAGTACATAGCTGCACTGGGGCCTGTATCAGGGATGTGTACCAGTGAAGCACAAATTATGTATTATTATTATTTTATTATGCCTACAGGGCTCAAGTCATCGTCTGGGACTTCATTGTGCTAGGTATTGTACAGACATTTAGTAAGGAGGCAGTTGTTTCTCAGAGGGGTTAATGTCTAGAATTAAACTTTATACATTGTAGATAATTCAAAATTTCTGACTTTTAAATAATATGAGTTAAGTGTATTCATATTAAGGAGACATTAACCTTAGCAAAACTTATCTCTTCTGCTTACTTTCATGCTTAATTATTTGTTGTTGTGTACGTTTAAAGTTAGTAAGAGTCCCTAGAGCTGGGGATGGATAACTTTTGAACACTGAAAAAAAAAATCAGCATCCTACATTAAAATGTCTGTAATATGACTGAGTTGTTAATTTAGCAAAATAGCACTTAGCTACTTGCCTAATCAAAGTGAAACATATTAATTGTATTAAATGCCTGATTCTGTACCCCTCACACATGCAAAATGCACATTAACATCGTTGGGTGTTTGGGTGCATGAGGAATGTAGGAACAGCACAGAATAGTTTAAAAATAAATAAATCACTTGTGCATGTGAGAAATGGAGAATGTAAAAATGATCCTCTCAATTTATTCTTAATGTTTGTGTATACCATGGAGAAATGTATTATCCCAGAAATTATTGGGACAGATACACCTCTGCAATCTCATACTGTGCATGTTATTTTGAGATTATTCATAGGTGATATCCATATATCTTTGTTTAGTTTTCTATGGATTTCTTTATGTTTACAAGGAGAACCCAGTGGGTAGCATGCTTTATTATTCTATACTATCTTTTACAGCATTCACAAACCACAGGGGGAGTTCAGGAGACGTTAATGGCATTAACAGGCTTTACATTTCCTTCTCATCAGATGTGAGCAGTGTCACTTCCCAATTGTCCCAATGTCTGATTTTGTCCTCAGTATTCATTGGCATTTCTGGAGGTGAGATGTTTTAGTCTTTGAATTACTGACAGCCAAACTATTTCACCACTGGAGCAGTTGATGTCTAAAAAACATGTTCTGAGCTATAAATATTCCACAGAGCCATTGGTGAATGTGTTCCTTTGTGTCCTCTGGAGGGAGAAGCAGCGGGGAGCAGTATCTCTGACTGACTGCCACTCTATGCAGCCTTCAGCAGATTTCTCCTTCCACTTTCACAGCATTGTCAGTTTTGATGACTCTAAATAATCTGACTTCTCTTTTGTGCAACTATAATCTCATAACTCATCTGCTCATATGGATTTACCTGTCACTAGGCTGGGCTATCCTCCTCTGTACAGCCCCCTTATTACCAAAAATAGCAACAGCTCGCCTAATCTTCATGTGCCACCAGCTTTTCCTTCAGAAACCAGGGCAATGGCTCTATTCCTGTTTGTTGAAAAGGAGATGTAGTGCTGGGTATTATCAGACTCTTATGGCTTTCCTGCCAATAGTGTCTCATGAGCTCCCCCTCTTGTTTGACACAGAAACTGAATAAGAAGGTACATAGAACAGAGCTCTGTGGCATTGAACATGTGAACACTGTTGGGCCTTGTGTACACTAACACTTATGCCGGCAAAACTTCTGTCGCTCAGGGGTGTGAAAAACACATCCCCCTGAACAACATACATTTTGCCGACATAAGCACTTGTGTGGACAGCGCAATGTCAGTGGGAGATGCTCTCCTGCCGACATAGCTACCTCGTCTCAGATAGGTGGTTTTATTATGTCGGTGGGAGAGCTCTCTTCCATCGATATAACGCAGCTACACAATCACTTATGCTGGCAAAATTTATGTCGCTTAAGGGTGTTTTTTCACACCCTGAGTGACAATTGCCGGCATAAGTGCTAGTGACAAGAGGCAGCTGCCCCACGTGAACTTCTGCAACCTGGTCGAGAAGAAGAAGTGAAACTAGCTTAATGCAACTTTCACCCATTCCTGCAAGTTGCTGTAGGCAAGTCAACAGCATTTTGTAATAGATCAAGACTGGTGCTCAATCCAATAGTATTGGCATTAACAATTGGAGCTTTGTGCATAATAATAATAATATGCAGCTCTTATTTATCACTTCTCATTTTTAGATCTGAAATCACTGTACATCTTTTCCTAGCCCTTAGTACCTTCTCTGCAGAAATGGACATACCAGCCCATTATATCCAGCTTGGAGTTAACACCATCCACTTGTTAGTATGAATCAGCAGCAATTTATCTGTTATTTTATGCACTTAACAGGATGACCCAGTAGAAAAGCCCTGAATCCTTGTGTATAGTCTACACCTTGCCACCCTGTTACAAGAAGCTTCCTATTAGGGTCACAGGAGGCAAGCAGCATTTTATCTTCTCTCTCCAGAAAGGGATCAAAGCTTCTCACATCTTTCTCCCTCTAGGAGCTTCAAGGGCATCTCCCCTAAGAAGCCAGGGATTGGCTATACTGCCTCTCCTTCACTCTGCTTGATACCCTCCCTTCCCCCATCTCCCTGTCTTTGATATTTATAGGGCACTTATCCTGTGGTATCTAAGTATTGGTATCTCTCTGCCTCATGGAAAGGCAAAATTATTCCTTTTTCTCTTTCATCCCCCTGCTCCCCCCTTGGGACAGAGGGGCACTTCTCCTCCATTGCTGAGAATAAGTAAGGGTGTTTCCCTTCTTTTTTCCCCACTCCACTTGGTAGAAGGGGTTTCCTCAGTAGTCTGTACTCAGGAAAAGAGATTGTCAGGAATTTTCCAATGAAACAGAGTTTCATCAGAAAATGCCAGTTTGCTGAATCTGAAATGTTTCACGGAAACATATTGGATTCAATGAATTTCTCATGAAACACTGACAGGATTTCATCATAAGCCTGCTTAGTTCCTACCAGATCTTCTGGGCTGCTGGGGAACCTGAGCTTCCAAGGTCTATGGTTCAGGGCAGCCCTACTAGGCAGATTGTCCTGGGACAGGGAACCTGAAGGCCCTGGTGACTCTCAGAGTTTCCAGGCTTCGTGCCGCACAGCTGAGAACCTAGGCCCCTGACCTCTGGGGCAGCCATCTGCTCCATTTCCTCTTGAAAAAAATCAAACCAAAACAATTTGGTGTGTTTCAGAATGGGTCAGTTCTTTTTGAGTGTTTGTACATTTCAGAATGGGTCAGTTCTTTTTGAGTGTTTGTACATTCTACTTCAGATGCGTGCGTGCCCAGTGCACTGTCATCAGAGATTTTTCCTTCAGCAGTACCCAGCCGTGTGGCAAATGTGCCCTCTGGTGTCTCATGCTGCCATGCAATGGTATAAAGGGCAAAGCTTCCCATGAACCCCCTCAGTTCCTTTTTACTGCCTGTGATGGTTGTTAGAGAGTTTTATCTTACTACCACAACTTTTCCATTTTTTTACTAGTGTATATAGCTGGTACTTGTTAACTATTAATAGTTTTAGTGTTAGGATAGTTTTAATAGTAGGTTTCCTTTGTCAGGCTACTTTTTTGTACTCTTCTGTTCCTGCCATTTGGGTACAGGTACTTGATGCTGGACCATGCCTTGGTCCCTTGGCTTCAACTCCTGTGATGCCTACAAGAAGCCTGATGTGTCTAGGAGAGGCTCACGCTGGAGACAGGTGCCAAATCTGCAGGTGTTTTAAGCCCAGAATTAAAAGGCACAAGGAGATGAGATTAAAATACTTGATGGAGGCAGCTCTGGGCCCACCCCCAGAGCCTCTCCATTTGGAGCATGTACCGAGCATTTCTGCTACTGTGCTGATGCAGCACACACAGGAACTCCAGCAACACAGAAGTGCTGATAACACTGGGACCTCAATGTTGCTAGCACGTCTAGTGTGTTGCTGGAGCTCCTGTGTATGCTGTACCAGTATAGATTGTTAATTCAGCAGACCCAGATGTTACTCATAAAGAAAGACCACAGGCTCAGTTTGCTGGTGAATGCCGGTTTATTGTCAGTAAGGCATGGTATCGGTGCCCCATATACCAAGCAGCGGGTTAACTAACACATGCATGCCCATGAGGATGTATTGGCTCAATCAACATAATGTTGTCCCCTAGGCCAATACAAAGATGCCCTCTTCTACTCTCTTTTTATACAATGATACAAACAAGTTACATATTACATTCCATGTTATCCGTTACCATCCTTGTACATGCTAGTTCAAACAAAACATCCTCATCCATTATCCTGTCATCCCAAGCTTATCTTTATAAGGAGTCTCTTTGCTCCTGTACCATTCTCTTAGGTCTGTATTTATATAGTTACTGGAGAGGTCTGTGTGTTTTTGTTCCATCATCTCAGGAATGTGTTTACACTGTTAGCGGATACCTAGTGTTACCATTCTAACAAGGCCTACTTTGATTCACACTTTTAGCTATGATTATGGCTCAAGCAAGGCCTACAATACCCAGCATAAGCTCTACCTTGGCTGACTAATAGAGGCCCTTGGTCAGGAAGGAATTGGGCTCTGGGACCATATCAATGTCCATTTGGAACCTGTGGGATTTCCACCTGCCTCCAGATCATTTCCATACCCTCCCCATTTTACTTTCTCTAGTAGATGTTGAGTTCAGCAAGAAGCCATTTTCAGTATGGAGCTCAATACTGAACATGAGCGATCTGTCCTGGTGAATTCCCCATTTGCAAGAATTGGGGGAAGCTCCCCCTCAGTGAGCTCTGATATCCTCCTGTTCTTCACTTGATGAGGCAGTAGTGTTGGATGGTTCCTCATCTCCATAAGATGATTACAGGGCCCACCAGGAACTTCTAAAAAGGGTGGCTTCCATCTTAGATATTTAGGTGGAAGTGGTTCAAGAGAGGTCTTACTGATTGGTTGATATCTTGGCATCTGTGGGACCCTCTCAAGTGGTGCTCCCAATAAACGAGGTTATTCTGGAGCCCCCTAACATGCTGTGCCAAACTCCATCTTACTTATCTCCCACAGTGAAAAAAACTGAGAGAAGATATTAAGTTCCTTCACGAGGGTCTGAACATTTTTACACCCGCTGCCCTCTGGGGTCTTTGGTGGTCTCAGCTATCAATGAGAAAGAGCACAATGTCAGCGGGCATCTACCCCAAAATCAAAAGATGCAAAGAACCTCGATCTCTTTGGTGGTTGGGCTACAGTTACGGATTGCTAATTAGCAAGCACTGCTGGGGTGCTATCATTTCAATCTCTTGAACAGTATTTTAAAATTTATGGACAAGTTACCAGAGGAGTTCAGACAAGAGTTTCTCGCTATAGTGGATGAGGGAAAGTTGGTAACCAGGACCTTCTGGCTCCTTTGGATGCTGTAGATTCTGCAGCTAGAGCTGTGGAATCAGTCATTACGATGTGCAGATGTTCATGGCTCCAGTCATCAGGTCTTCCTCAGGAGGTCTAAGAAGCCATCCAGGGCCTTCCTTATGATGGGCTGTTGCTTTTTTCAGAGCAGACTGATGACAAGCTGCATAGCCTTAAAGATTCCAGGGCTATGCGTAAGTGTTTGGGCATTCATATACCTATCCCAAAGAAGCAGCAGTTCCATCTCCAGCAGCCACATCAGTATGCTTTGTTTTTACCTCATTCCAAGACCAAGCCAGAAAGAAAAAGTTATAGGAGAGGACCATCTCCACCTACTTCTTCAGCAGCAGCCAGCTCATCCAGATAGGCTGGGAACTCCAAGCAATCATTTGGATGTGTTTGTAGAGGACAGCCTACTAGTTTCCAGTTTTCCAGCTTCTCCTACCCTGGTATTTTCCAATTGGATATCCAACTTCCTAAGTGTTTGGAGCCACATCATTACACACCAGTGGCTCTTAAGCAAGATGGAACTGGGATACACCCTTCAGTTTATTTCTATCCCCCCTTTCCCACCCCTTTTCAGGGACCACTCTCACAAGGAAGTTCTCCTTTGCAAGGTTCATTCTCTGCTCTGGTTGGGAGCCACAGAAGAGGTTCCTCCGCTAACAGAGGGGAGTTTTATTCTCACTACAACATCATCCCAAAAGTGAAAGGAGCTCTCAGACCTATACTAGACCTTTGAAAGCTCAGCAAATACCTAAAGAAAATAGTTTTTCATGGTCATGCTAACTTCCATTGTCTCCTCCCTGGCAACTGGTATGCTGCCCTCAATTTAAAGGATGCATATTTCCATGTGGCAAGACATCAAAGCTGCAGGAAATTTCTCAGGCTTTTTTTTTTGTCAACCGATCCCGCTACCAGTTTGCAGTCCTGTCATTTGGCCTGTCCGCAGCCCCACATGTGTTCACAAATACATCAGTAGTTCAAGTATTTCCCTACCTGGATGACTGGTTGGTGAGAGGCCAGCCCAAGGGCCAGGTGCTGTCTAGTGTGGTATGATCCAATCCACCTTCAGCCCACTAGAATTGCTCATCAATGAGGAAAAGTCAATCTTGTCACCTGTACAAAGGATAAAGTTCATAGGAACAGTCTTGGACTGTATGAAAGCCAAAGCATTCCTCCTACAGACCAGGTTCCAGATGATGCTGGCCATTTCTTTAGACCTGAAAGCCCATCCTACCACAACAATATAGAATTGCCTCAGACTTTTAGGGCATTTGGCCTCATGTGCTTACGTGGTTTTGCATGCTAGGTTTTTTCTTAGGAAGCTATAGGGATGGCTGAGCTCGGTGTTCCCCTCAGTTCGTCATCCCCTTGACATGGGGTTTGGGTGCCTGCAAGAATCTTAGCCTCCATGGACTACTGGACAGACCTATCCAATGTGTACATGGGGGCTCCCTTTGATCCTCCTCAACTTACTGTGACTTTGGTTATGGTCACTTCCACCCTAAATTGGGGAGCCCACCTGGGATCTCTGCATACTCAAAGGCTCTGGACTGCCCAAGATTTAACTCTCCACATACATGTAAGAGAGTTGGGAGCCATTCAGCTAGTTTGACATGCTTTACTTCCTCATATCAAGGGAAGGAATTTGCTAGTTAATACTTACAGGCAATATAGCAGCCATCTTCCATGGGAACAGGCAGGGAGGGGCCTGATAGACTCTGATATGCCAAGAGGCAATGTTGCTGTGGGACCTTTGTATCACCAACTCAGTCCTCCCACCTTCTGGGTGTCTAGAGCAGCCTGGCACCCCAGTTAAACAGGTGTTCCACCAGTTACCATGAGTGGTCTTTCTGCCCATATGTAGCCAGGTTCATTTTCCAACTGTGAGGGATTCCCCACTGTGTTCCCCTCTGCTATCTGGACTGGTGTATAGCTGTGACACCCCAATCCCTCACTCATGGTACTCATCTTGCTCTGCCTCACTGTGTGAACCCTCACTCCTGGGTCAGCCCACACACAGCATCCTGCAAGCAAGTGGCCCTCAACTCAGTGAGTGAGTGTTTCTGACCAGCCAGTTATGGGATTATGCAATAGAATGACCCCAGAAAACACCCCCAGTCCCAGATGCAGCCCTAGGAACTTCTGTCTTGCAATGTTCAGTACTGCCTACTGAACCCTGCAAGCTCATAATTAGTTCATCAGTTTATCAAAGAAATTGATGTGCACCAGCTCTGTCACTCTAAATGAACTTTCTAACACACATTAAACCACATGCACTGCTTTAGATAAAACCGTGGACTCAGAGCGGCCTGAAAGACCTTAGCTTTAGGAGTGTGGGTCTTTGGAAGCAGAGGAGTTGCCTCAGCCGAGGGGCGGGGGTGACCGAACAAGAATACGAATAGGGCTTTAACTGAAGAAATATGGCTTATTTATTTAGTCATTAATATTAAGTAAAGAGCATAAATGTAAACAATACAAACATGAAACCAAAGAAAGATACAAAGGCCTAATATTTTATTATGCATGCAATTATTTTTTATAATACACAATTTTATTATTGGTCATTTTATGTTTACAGACAGATATTTGCTTGTAAACTTTCAGTTATTTAGAGACAGATGGTTGTTTGTAAAATTCTAGTTACTTTTTACAGACAGATAAACAGTTTTCAGTAACCTTACAAAGTCAGATAATGCTCACCACAGGCTGGGTGATTCCTTCAGCCAGGAACTTCCCATGTGGACAGTCCTTCAGTTGCTTGATGTTGTTTTGTAGATGGAAGTGGAAGAGAGAGTTCCAGACTGTAAAACATCTCTTCTTTTAACATGTTCCTTCACCCCCTCTGGGGTCAGGTGACAGACAATGTATGGTATGGCTTTCTGCTCTTGAGTCAATGAGCATCCCCTTATTAATGCTTAGACTAGACCATTGTTCCTGGAAGAGCTGGTTAGTTTTATGCATGCCTTAGTGAGGTGTGAACTACCTCCCTTGCTTTTAGTGTTTGCCTGGATCTGCCTCTAGCTATGAGACACATATTTGGGAATATTACATAGCAGAGCTTCATAACCATACATATGACATTGCAACAAACATACTACTATAACAATATTGTTCAGTATGTCATGAGCATTCCAAAAATACATTACATGACATAGTTTGCATTAAGCAATACACAATTATACTCTAAGGGTGAACATGAATGATACACAATCACACCATAAGGGTGTACATGGGGGTGCATTGTGTCACACCCACATAGACCTATTTGCAACCAAAATCAACAGGAAGTGTCATCAGTTTTGTTCATGAGCAGGTCACAGTCCAGGATTTCTCTTGGACGCTTTTCCGTTGCCATGGACAGACATGCTTCTTTATGCATTTCTCCTATTCCATTTGTACCCAGAGTGTTGTTAAAAATCAAGCAAGACCACCCCATGTGATACTTGTAGCATCAGGGTGGACTCACCAACACTGGTTTTCCATCCTGCTGAGCTTTTCAGGAAAGGCTTTGTTGACACTACTTCTGGACTGGGACCTAATCTGACAGGACCACAGTCATCTCCTCCAATCCAGCCTAGAGGCCCTTCACCTGACAGGTTGGATGCTCCGTGGTTAACACCTCAGGAAGAGAGCTGTTCAAAAGTCATACAAGATGTAATTTTGAATAGTAGAAAACCTTCTACGAGGTATACTTGCCTGGTGAAGTGGAAGTGATTCTCCCTCTGGTCCCAACAGGGTTTCCCCAGTCTGGGTTCCAATACAACATGTGCTGGATTATTTCTTATACGTGAATCAGCACGTTTTTGCCATTAGTTTCACCAGGATCCACCTGGTAGCTGTCTTGGTTTTCCACCCTCTGATTGATAATCACTCTCTTTTCTCCAGTCCCATGTCAGTCAGGTTTTTGAAGGTCTGGATCACTTATATCTCCAAGTAGAGGATCGTATTCCCATAGGGACTTAAACCTGGTATTGACAAAGCTAATGGGTCCTCCCTTTGAACCATTTGCTGCCTGTTCTTACTCCATCTCTCAGTGAAGGTAGCCTTTTTGGTGGTAATCACCTGGGCCAAGAGAGTTGGTGAATTACATGATTTAGTGTCTGTTCCTCCGTATACAGTCTTCTACAAGGACAAGGTATACCTACACTCTCATCCCAAGTTTCTCACCAAAATGGTGTCTCACTTCCATATTAATCAGGTAATATATTTGCCAGCTTTCTTCCTGAATCCTCATCAGAGGATGAGGAAAGACTCCACACATTAGTTCTCAGGACAGTGTTAGCATTTTACTTTGACAGGATCAAACCATTTAGACCCTCCACGCAATTGTTTGTGGCAATTGCAGACAGAATGAAGGGCCTACCAGTCTCTTCTCAGAGAATCTCCTTGTGGATCCCTTCTTGCATATGTTTGTGCTTCAACATGGGCAATGTTACTCCACCAAACAGGGTTCTAGCGAATTCAACCAGATCCCATGCAGCCTCTACAGTCTTTCTAGTCCCAGTGCCTATTCTGGACATTTCTAGAGCTGCAACTTGATCTGCAGTGCATACCTTTGCCTCCCATTATGCAATTTCTCAGCAATCTAGAGATGATGCCAGATTTGAATGTGTGGTCCTTCAGTCATTATTCAGGTAGATTCCAATCCCACTTCCAGACTGAACTGCTTGTGAGTCACCTGAAGTGAAATGGACATGTGCAATCACTTGAAGAAGAAGAAACAGTTAGTAACTGTTCTGTAACTGTTGTTCTTTGAGATGTCCATTCCATGACCCACCCTCTTTCCCCTCTGTATTGGAGTCTGTTTGGTAAGAAGGAACTGTGGGGGTTCAGAGGCAGTTTTGCCCTTCATACCGTCACAGCAGCACAAGGCGCATGTGCCACCCTGATGAGTACCGCTGAGGAAAAAATCTCCTACAACCGTGCACTGAGTATGCATGCACCTAAAATAGAATGGGCACGTGTAACACAACTCTAGGAACAACAGTTACAGCAGAGACTTGTAACCATTTCTTTTTATTACTGCACAAACATAGCTGGAGCACCTGACTTTGGATACCATCAAATTTCTTTGAAACGGTGACAGACAAAATGTAAACTTTGCTCTCCTCACCACTGTCCCTTCTTCCTCCTCTGAATATCTCTTTTAATAACCATAGTACCTCTCTCATTACTCTGGCAGTTAACCTTGGGGGTCTTTTCGAGCTCCAAGCTTTTTTGGAGGCTCACAAAAATCATGTTGCTGAGGTTTCATATTATTAACATAAGAACATGTTTAGTCTGAGACTTACATTGCCTCCCACAAGCATACAGATTCTTTATTATGTGTCTGTGTGTGTGCATATGTGGTTTGATGTATCACCAGGGAAATTCTGAACAAGAGAAGCCTGATTGTTGTTCGCCTTGATTTTTTTTTCTGAAGAAGAATGAATATTGCATATTTGGTGAAAAAGAACAAAGTATATCAAGGAAACCTATTTTTATAATGATCATAGTAATTTATTTATTTGTATTGTGGTAGTTCCTCGGAGTCCTATTCCTGGACCAGGACCCTAATTAGAAAGTCAATGGGACTTGTGCTCATAGACCAGTTAGGCACTTCTGAAAATTCTACTCTAAATCTCAATCCAGCCAGAGACTGAAGACACTGAAAATATAGATTAACAGTTTTCAGCACAATCCCAAAGACAGGTCCTAACTCTGGCACAGACACATTGGCATATATATATACTACAATTCTGGAACCAACAACGCAGCTGGTCTATTCATGGGCTTTCTGCTGTGTGATGCTAAAAGGATCCAGCAGTTTCACAGAGTGATAAGTTTATTGAAGGGAGAATCTCTGATGTTTTTTATAGTAACTTAAAAAAAACCCATCAGAATCTATCATGAACTTTGAGTCTTCATAGACCAGAATGCATCAGAGTCTTTCAACAGGGATCAGTAATCTCAGCAAAGCAGCAGCAGGGAAAACAGCATGAAGGGTGGATAGGTGAAGGAGCAAAAATCAAATGGAAGTTGGTCTCCCTGTTTCTATCAGCACTTTTCTGTTAAGAACTTCACTGTATAAGGATTTATTAAATGTTGTCAATTGCTAAATAATTGGTATGCCTTGGGACTCAGGCTACCTAGAGTACTATGATTTGAGTAGCTTTATTTCATTAATTAATCACTCAGATCGGAGTATGGATTGTTGGTTTTATCATAGTTAATGTCACAATTTATGGTTTTGATGCTTTGTGCTGAAATATTTGTTTGCAGGGGATAGTGAGTGAATGTGAACACTAGTTTTTCACCTCTGGAGACAAGTGGTCCAAGCTAAGATGCGACTGAGTGCTCAGTATGGCCAAATGCATCTCATCGCCTCTTGGACTGGGTGCAGTGATGCTTCAGAGGAGGTCCAGTAAGTTCTAAAAGATGCTGGATGTCCTGAGTAGAGGCAGAGATCTACTGACAACAAGACATCCCAATATATTTTACATTTATGTAAGCCCCAAGGCCAGAAGGCGTAGAAGACGGAATTCTCTTCTTCCTCTATTGGAGAGAAGGGGAAAAACCAGCTCTATCCAGCTTCATTTACATCTTGTTTACTCATAATTCCATCTACTGAGTCTTGTTTTGGTTGGCATTTAAGTTTTGATGTGTAAAGATGTGAGTAAATAATGATCCCAACTGTCTAATTAAAGGACATAAGAATGGTGCAGGATATGCCCTGAGTGAGGAGTCAGCATGGCTTTTCTACACATGGGTTTTAGTTGAGTAATGAAGCTTGGGCCTGGTAAGAAAGGAAGAGAGAAAGGCTTTGTTCTTGAGATCTGGTGTGGTAGCTTCAGGAACAGAACTCTGCCCAAGAATTGTTTTGCTCTTGATTTGCCCATCTGGAGATCATGTACCTTGCACGGAGGAATGCTCACTGGACTGGTGGAAGTAGTATCAATTGCATTGGAGAGCTGACTCTCTGTTGGGCCTGACTGGATCAGCAGTGGTGGTAGCAGAGCGGAACCAACCCCAGAGGGAGTTAGAACTGAACTGGCAGTGGCAATACTGAGCCTATTTCAGAGTATCCTGTGTTGCAGGGTGGCTGGCCCTTTAAGGGGAGTTGGGCTTATCCTGCCCTGTATCTGATCAAGTGCTTATAAAAGCCAGCAAATGGCTCAATAAAAAATAAAGCTGCAGAGAGGATGTTGGCTGCTGTGGTAGGTCCTGGAGCTGGGGGAAAAGTCCTCTGGGCCCCTGCAGATAGGGTTGTCAACATTGTATTTAAAAAATACAGGACAGACCTCAGATGTCTCCAGTCTTGACTTGAACCTATGGGGGCAAGTCCATTCCGCCCGCCAACATGCTTCCTAGGATTTCTCTCTCTCCAGCGCTGGATGCTGGATGCTCAAGGGCTGGAGTAAGCAGGGGGCCCTGTCCAGCCAGGGAACCAGTACTCATAGGTGCATCTTTCCTCTCCCCTCCCAATCCTGGCCCTTAAGCGTGGTCCCATCTGCCTTCCCTGTGCAGCTCTGAAGGGCCAGGGTTGGGAGGGGAGTGTAAAGATGCACCAGTGAGTATTGGCCCCCTGCTGTTGAAATATAGGATAAAAGGCATCCAGTATCAATTTAGTATGGGGCAGGCAATTTTCTATTTAAATAAGGGACGTCCCTTGTAATACGGGACTGTTGCCATCCCTACCTGCAGAAGACCCTGGGTCAGGGGAAATGACTGGATTTATATGTGGAACTTATGTTGAACTGCTTGATTATGTTTGAAAATAAACTGGGCCGTGAAGGAAAGGCCAGAACAGACCTTTGGGTGCAGCTTTAGTCCTTTCTGGCTGGGGACACAGGCCAGCAGCTTGCTTCCTGGCCCACCCAGCTGGTGGAAGTGAGATGAAGTGACTGAATTGGACCAGGTGCCCCCCTTTGGAGTAGGGCCTGGCTGAGCAGTTCTTTCAGGACCAGCAGGGGAGAGTCATCCCCAGATACCTTTGGTTACCACTTAGACCAGTGGTTCTCAAACAGTGGGGCAGGCCTCTCAAGGGAGGCGCGGGAATGTGTCAAGGTAGGCACAAGCTGTGTGCTTTTTTTTTTTTTTTTTTGGAGAGCTCTGGTTGTCAGCCCTAGGTGACTGGGGCTCGTGCAGAAGGGCCATGCACACCCAGGAGGTGGGGATAAAGGAGACAGCTGGAGCGCCACCACTATAGGGCTGACAGCCAGAGCCCTGCCATCTCTGCTCAGGTTCTCCTCTCCCCCCAGCCCACACAGGGAGGCAGCCTGGGCTCAGGCATTTCTTCCCTCCCCAACCCAATCCCTCACCTGGAGGCGGTGGGGCTCCGCCTGTCAGCCCCAGGGTTCCAGAGGGGTAGCCGTGTTAGTCTGCAACAAACCCCGTTGCCAGCTCTGCCCACACATCGATTCTAGTGACAGCATCACTGGTCCTAACCACATCAATCACACCATAAGGGGCTCATTCACCTGCACATCCACTAATGTTATATATGCCATCAAGTGCCAGCAATGCCCCTCTGCCATGTACATTGGCCAAACTGGACTATCACTATGCAAAAGGATAAATGGACACAAATCAGACATAAAAATAATAACATCCACAAACCACATGAAATGAAACATACATCTCTTTTTCTTGTTGGCTGATTATTTTATGTCTGTAAAGGCTGTATGAAGGCTAATATGGTGATGGCACTTAATGAAATGATGGATGTCCGTGTGTTGGTTGATGACATAATGGGCCATTGCTCTAGCAGCATTTAATAAGTGCACATTGATTACTGGGCATAAAAGAAAGCAGTGGTATGTGGCTTGTCATTTTAATAACTAGAGCTGGACATTGTGGTCAAATGCTCTGAGATGCCCCATAAGGTAGAGTCATATAAGCTAGGATCGTCAGGACTTGCATGGAGAAAAATGCTCACACTGGCTGCTTTGGCTTTATCCATACAATTTTAATGTGATTTTATATACATCCAGAGAGAGTGAGTGAGAGAGAGTGAAATAAAACAATCAGACATCTATCTATGTCAAGAACTCAGTCAACCAAGACCCTTACTCTACAGGTAATTTGCATGCAAATTTCATTGGTTGTAATGAATCAGTGAGGGAGATGGCACAGATGGTGGGTTATTTGGCCCAGCTGCCACAGTTCTTCAAAGGCTGATTTGCCACCTATACAGCTCTACACAGATTTCCCCCCCCCCCCCCCCGCGCACAACACAGCCTACATATGCAATAACACCAAGCACACACAGCCCATCACCACAGCATACATCCCTCATTTGCCATCCATACAAATCAACACAAATTTCTCAGCACAATACAGCCCACCCACAAATCAACACGATCACCCATGCACCACCACAGTCGGAACACACAGTAACCTCAAACACATATAGCCCCTGTCCATAGGACATACTCCTCATTCACTACCTGCACAAATCCACACAGATCTCCTAGAACAACACACACATTTGCCCACCTTCACTCAGACTTACCATAAACCTGAACAGAAAAGCTGTGAGTCATTGATTGTGTATCTGTGTGCATGGTGAGTATGGACCTCACATCTGAAGTACTTTGGCTTGTCTAATTACATCACTCTGGCTACATCTACACTTGGAACTAGGAGTGTGTGATTCCCAGCTTAAGCACATATACATTAACTCTCATGAAGCTAGCATGCTAAAAATAGCACTGTAGTCTGGTGTCACAGGCTAACCACAGAGCTGGGGTGATTTGTACTTGGGGTGGCTAGCCCTGCTGCCATTCACTGCTGCCCGTCCTACCATGGCTACACTACTTTAGCTATGGCAAATATGTCTGCTCGAGCTGAGAATCACACCCCTAGCTCCAAGTGTAGATGTAGGCTTTGTGTCATGGATTTCCTAGCTATGCTGTAGTTGTGACTTCATATCCATTTATAGCCACTGCTAATTTTCTTCCTGGCATACACTACTGAAGAATTGATAGGTCTCTCTTTATAAACTGATTGCTCGACCAACTCTTTATAAGCACATATGGTAGAGATTGCCGATTATTATAATTTTAGTTTCTGTTCTTTCTGAAATATTTCAGACCCCAGTTGGATTTGGGCTTGGAGATGCATACTGCTAGATTGCAAAGTCTTTCCAGATGTAAAGTGTTATCTGTGTATTTCCAGATCAGTTAAGTGTGGATGCTATGACAAACTTGCTATTAATTTTATATGTAATGCACAAAAATACTATATTGAAAGAACATTATTAAAGTTGCAAATTCAAGCATCAGAAATGAGGAAATGCCCATGCAACCTTAATTCAGCCTCCTTGTGCATATGCATTATGATAGTCTTTATATGATCACATATTTTTTCTCCAGGACTCCTGCCTCATTCACTGTACAGGCTGAATGGTGCTCATTTAATGAGTAGCTGTGCAATATTTTGTTTTATTCTCAATTGTTCAATGTATGAATCCATGCCTTATTGACTGTATGCTATTCAAACCCTGCTCTGAAGATAGAATTATTCATTTCCTCATCGGCTTTTGTACGGTACTTATCACTATAATATCTGGTGATGCTATAGTGCTTCGTAAACATTAATTAATGTGTTTTCACAACACCCCTATGTAGGTGAGTGGGTATTATCCACATAGGGAACTGAAGCACAGAGAGATTAAGGTCAAACATATCCACTAACTTTGGGTACCCAATTTGAGACACCTACCACCAGATTTTTCAGAGTACTTAGCATTATATAGCACTACATAGGTTCAAAGTACCACTCAGCACTTCTCCAAATCAGACCCCAGGGACTGCACACTGAGAAAACAAGGAACACATAATTAGTGTCTATCTGTTAAAAGTTTGGTGTGACTTCTCCAGAATCAGGTAAGAACCCTGTAACACAGACATGGATAGAATCCAATTCTGTGGGTAGCATAAACTGAAAAAAACAAAATTCCATCATGTTGCATCATTTTGCCAATCATATGGGTCATCATCAGGGCTGGAACCTTAAGATCCTCCACACAGACCTCTGTTATCTGAACTAATGGACTAACTGATAGCAGCTGTAGCTTGCCATCCTCTTTGTGGACCTGTACTGAAGGAGGATGGGACTCTTGTCCAGTGGGTTTCACAGATATTTACTGACAACAGAGGAATAGTGAGACTCCAGAATCTTGGTATCACTGGGTGACTGGCTTCTCTAAGGGAAGATGGGGCCAGACCCACCTTAATTAGCTGCTTCTCAGCCTGAGGGGGCGGGACTAAGGAAGGTCAGGTGACAGCTTAATGGATACCTGAACCTTGTATAAGGCCTGAGTGAGCTCAGTCTGTAGGGAGTGGGAAGGCTTCTGTTAAAGACCCTGAGCTAGAGTCTGCAGAAGGTGGCGTACCCTAGGGGGACCAGTCCTGTAGTGGAGCAGGGAAGGACCCAAGGGGCTCAGAATGGTACTCCAAGGGAACCAGACTGGGGCTGAGTGCTCTGTGCCAGAGCTAGACAGACTACCAGAGGCAGCCTGGAAAGGGGCTGAGAACAGGACTCATAGGATGGGCTGAAGGGAAGTCCCCAAAGGCTTTGGGATGTTTTCTTGGTGGGAATTTCTTGAACTTTTGCTATGCTGGAAGGGCATAAATTTATTTATGACTTGACACAAGGGATAAGCCACATATCCAGCCCAGACTAGTGCGTGGAGAGTGTAGGAGATCCAACTCAAGGAAAGAAACTGAGACAGGTAGCATTGGCAGTACCACACTCAGTCAGTAGGGGGTGCTATAAGGCAGCCATTCCCTGATATTTGGGTTCCATTCTGTGCTCTGGAAGAGAATGTGCTTTTATGGGCAAAGATTCTTCTGCCCACTCCTCCCAAGCTTGACCTCTTCGGCTCTGTCTCTTCTCAACTGTATTTGTCCTAGTCCTGTCCTTTCCCACATCTGGTTCCTCATTCAAGTCCCATTCTCCTAACCTAGTTAGTCTCAGTCTTCACTTGTCAGGCTTCTCATCCCAGTCTCAGTTTCCTTGCCTAGTTGCCTCACCCCTCTGTCCCCTCAGTCTGGTTCTTGTCCCCCTGCCCCACTGTCAAATCAGGCAGCTTTCTCCTCCATGTTTCCTAGGTCCAATGGGATTGAGGGTGATGATGGGGGGATGTGGGGTAGGGAGGAAAGTCAGATTCCCTGCTTGTAGTTCCAGTGCCTGGCCTACAGCTGCAATTGTAGGGAAAGTCCTGCCCAGCCCCAGGCTGAAGCATGCCCATTGCCGATGGAATCTTGAGGATTTTAACTTTGAAACTCTAGCACGTCTTTACTGAGCATGTGCAAACTGTGATTTTGGGGGGTGTCATGGTGGGTGATAAATTGCTGAAATTTGGGCAGATTTTTCACAACCAGAAAGCCGGGCTACCAGCTGACCAGTGGTGCGCTGGGTCCTCCTCCTGATAACCCGGACTGTTATTTGGGCGATTGAACTGCTGCAAGTCAGACTGCCCAATGAGCTTCCGGGGTGGGGGCATATCGACTTCCTGATGCTGCCAGAATGGGGCGCCCGCCTCCAGAGAGTGAGGAGTGCTACACTGCCCATTACTTTTCTTGTGGGAGGTATAGGGAATTTGATTTATCTTATGGTGTGAGTCACTCAGATGAGTTTAAGGAGCAAACTGCTGTCTGCTCAGGGTGGACACCAAAAATCCCCACACTAAATAACATCAAGCTACCACCTTTGCCTCATTTAAGTCACTCCTAAAAACTCGTATCTACCACAAAGCCTTCAAAAAGTGAACTAAAATTACATTTTAAAATGTACTCACTAAGAAGTGAATCACTGCGTGATGTGCCTTATATAAACTTGTTCTTCCCATCTCTATTCTTCTCTTATGTGTTGTGTGATGCCTTAATTTACGGTTTCAAAGCTTTTTCATCACACAGACCACATTTTGAGAGAGTGCCTTGTGAACTACCTCTCCTCTCATATATGGTCATGAGAACAGTCTTCTGTTCCATTTATGATCTCATAACATCCCTGTGGCAATGGCAGCAATTGCTTACAGGGAAAGTTTTAATATTAGGAAAGTATTTAATATGATTTAACTGACTTCTAATGCAGTGTAGCAGCTGAAAACAAGGAAGAGGAGCCAGCACCATGTTACCATGAGCAAGTGCTTCAAGGACCATAGTCGGAGAACCAATTTCTCAAATATGCTGATGAGTTTTCAGAGCACAGGGCCATTGTTTTTGGTTTATTTATTTTTTTCATTTTTGGGAGGTAGCTGGCACACCCATGAACATGGTGCAGTTAATTATTAGGATTAATAATCCTTGCCCTGGTCAGAATGCATCCTCCTGTAGTGCTCTGTGCACTGCTCTGTTGGTACCATTGATGTGTCTGCTTATATGTGGTGCTGTATTTTTCCAGGGCCAGATTTTCCAGTGCTCATCATTTACTGTCGGAGCCAGATTTTCAAGAGAGCTCAGCAGCCCTCATTGTGACACTTACGGCCAGATGTTCAACTCTCCGCACCTAGCTCAATCAACGAGAGTCCTGTAGCACTTTAAAGACTAACAAGTTTAATTTCTGCAGGCATAAGCTTTCGTGGGCTGTAACCCACTTTGTCAGATGCAAGAAATAGAAATCAGATAGGGGTATATATATATACATCTAAGCGTAAGGAACAACAATGGGAAAGGTAGATATGAGCAAAGTCCATTCAGTTAGAGTAGTTGAGGCCTATTCACAACCATTGATTAGGAGTTGAGAATGTGTGAACAGTGACAATTACTTCTTGTAATGAGATAACCATTCCAAGTTCCTATTTAGACCCAGTTTAATTGTGTCAAGTTTGCATATGATTTCCAACTCTGCAGTTTCTCTTTGAAGTTTGTTTTTGAAGTCTTTTTGTAGAAGTATGGCAACTTTCAAGTCAGCTACAGAGTGTCCTGGGAGATTGAAGTGCTCTCCGACTGGTTTATGGATGTTACCATTTTTTATGTCTGATTTGTGTCCATTTATTCTTTTGCGTAGTGACAATCTGGTTTGGCCAATGTACATGGCAGAGGGGCATTGCTGGCAAATGATGGCATATATTACATTAGTAGATGTGCAGATGAATGAGCTCCTTATGGTGTGGCTGATGTGGTTGCTCAATCAAGTCTTCTAAAGGTAGTTATCTGCTGTGCCTCTGCTCCCTACCTTTTCGCTCTCCCTTTAGGCTCTTAGCTAGCTGGCTGCCTCTTATCTCTGTCTTTGGTAACCATTCTGAATTCTCTTATTATAAAACAAGGAGGAATGTCATTCACATGTATGCTACAGCGAGCATTTGAATGGGACAAAGTGCAGTAAGCTTTACCCGTGGGGCAGTAAAACAGGTAGGTGTCTCTAGGCTGTTAAAGCTCCCAACAGGAACAAGCACCAGCCTGGCAGTAAAAAAAATCAAAAGAGCAGTACAGTCACTAAATATGACATTGATAATAGGGTTTATGTTTAAATGCAGCCGTGTCAAATGAGCAGAACAGCTATGCAGTCAGGCTAGTTTATTTCTTTTTGTAACTCGGTGCCTTCACATTATTTGTACTGAGGACGCTATGGGGCCTTAGATAGCTTTCCTTTGGTCCATCGCTACTCTTTGGCTCTGATTCTGCACTTCCTTTGTTTTGTGTGATTAAGCACTATCCGCGCCTGCTTTGCCCAGGTATAAGAGCTCAGTCATCCAAGGTGCTGAGCATTCTAGCCTGATCCAACAATGCACATACTTGAAAGTAAAACATGTCACCCCACTGAAGTCCATGGGATGATTGGGCCAGTATGCTCAACACCTTGATTAAATCCTCAATGAATAAATCACCAATTGGCTGCTGTGATTATTTTAAGTGATGTTTTAAAATGCATATCTATTTTTTTTTACCATCTCTGAGATGTAAACTTTCTACAGCAGAGTAAAAACAAGGCCTCATTTCCCCTCAATAGGCAATGTAATTTCTAAACATTTGAAACCGTTCAGAGCCACAGCCAAGATTTAATGGCTTGGGTAGGGACAACTATTTGGAAGCAGCCAATGGCCCAGAGTGGAGGGCTCCATTAACAGCGTTCTAGGGTATTCTCCAGAGATACTGCAAGTCAGTGTGGAATTTAACTATGGCAGGGCTGTGGCCTGTAGCTATGAGGCAGGCAGTGGTTCAGCCAGGGCCATTTTAAGACCTTCGTAGGCCCTAGGCACACTTGCCTTCGTAGGCCCCCCGACCGAAATAACTAACTTGATTTGAAGCTATTAATAAATATTTTTTTAAATAAAAAAAAAAAAAATTACATATACAAATGTTTTCATAGGCCCTGAAAGTTTCGTAGGCCCTAGGCGCTGTGCCTATTGTGCCAAATGGATAATACAGCCCTGGGTTCAGCTCTGGCAGTGGACAGGTGTGCTCAGGTGGGGGTGGGACTGTGTCGCCTTTGGTGCTTGAGCTGAGAGGGTCTCCCCTAGCTGGTGTGCAGATGGAAGGTGGGGAAATGGGCAGAGGAATAATTAAACACTTGAAGTTTTCTATTTCCACTTCACTCTTCAGACAGGCTTTAGAATGGCTCCACATGCCAGTTTCTGACTTTTTCTGACAGCATGCCCTTTTCCTGGCATGGGATACGTCATAACTGGCAGTCCAGGAAGCTTTAAAAAGTGTTTGGTGGTGTATTTTTGAGCACGTTTCAGACTTTATCTACACTAGCACTTATGCCGGCAAAACTTTTGTCGCTCAGGGGAGTGAAGTAGGTTTGCAGGGAAATAGATGGTTGGTGGTGTGAAGATCTTGGTATATAAACATGAGGTGGCTAGTGGCACTACTAACTACATTGGGGCTGGAGGGCTTTACTCTTTGCTTTTCCTCATCAACCCGTACACAGACATTCTCACAAACAAAAAAGAGACAGTGGAGAGCCAAATCTAGTCTGTAAAAATCCCTGCACTTAATGCATTGCTAGCGCAGCACATAACTTTGGGACTTGGTGATAGATTTTTAAAGGAACGGAAGAGCACTGCACAATTTCGTTGCCTCCATTTGAAATAATACTAATGGTTTGCACCTCTTAGTGCCTTTCACTTGAGGACCTTGGAATTTTACAAAGATTAAACCTCCTCCCTCCTGTGGGGGAAAACATGGATAAGCTGAAGTACAGAGGTTGATTAGCTTGCCCAAATTCAAAGCAAGACAGAAGAGCAAGCAAGCAAGCAGAGCAAGATCTGGGAGTTCTGACTTCCAGTGGTCTCCTCTAACAATTATACAGCAATCCCTGCCTATTGCCACTGAATCCGTTTGAGTCTTCAAAGCCTCTCTTAAAACTAAGGGCCAGATTCTCTATTATCCTGCCCTTTGTGTATTCATTGAGGATTCAGTCTGGCCTGTGCTCTAGTGCTGTTCTCCCCCATCTTCTTTGTAGTTCACCACCATTTGTCTGACTGGATAGGGCAGTAAGTGACTGGTCATCATATTCCCTCCTTTCCCCTTTTGCTCTGCCAAGCTTTAAGGGATAACCTGATACAAGACCTCAACATATTTAGTTCCATCAGGAAACGCTATATCCAAAGTTTTTGAAATTCTTGAACACATGCCTGCTGTTCCTCATTCAAAGCCTTTGTCCATAGCCAAACTTTTGTGTCTGGAACACTTCTGATGGAGAGAGAGTGATTATTTAATTTTCCACGCGGTGGCAGCAGAGTCCACAGTAATGACACGGAAGCATATGGTATTTAATTCAGAGTAGATAGTATTTTAATAGCTATTCTTATCATCTAAGTGCTTTTCTTCAGTATATACTTCTTACCTGTATCCAAACAGATACACTCTGTGTGTGCATAATAAACAATATTATGGTATATATAATGATTTTTTGGTTTTTTAAATGTTTATTGATCAATGAATAAAAGTAAATCACAGGGTTGTATTCCAAGAAACTGCTTTTATATGCATTGATTAAGACCTGTTACCTAAAAAGTTAATTTAGTGCTCAGAACTGTGTTTATCCACAAAACAAGCTGGGCAGCACCAGAGCCACCTCCTCCACCCAAGTTGAAATCTCCCCCTTTAATCTAGTTTAAACCTGAAATTATACATGGGACCACATTTGCTCAAATCCAGGGCTGGGTTCTTATAAGAAGGTTCGTCATTATTGCTGGGGAATCTTTCAATAATCTTCACTTGAGTTTCAAATTGGTAACAAAACACCAAACCAGGTGATGATTTCAGTCTGAGTGTTTTGCAGAGCACTGCTTTGTGGTTTGGAGTCCTTGGGGTGGACAGAAATTGTTCATCAATTGGACACTGTACCAGCTTTTAGAGATGGTTTTACAATTACAAGGAAAAAAGAAATATTCTGTTTTCAAGGAAATGTCCTTAATAATGTTTCTACAAACTCTCTGTTCTAACTTGCTTGTTCTTTTGTAACACCACTTCCAGCTGCTCTGAAAATGCATCCCGAGTCACTGTCGGAAGAAATATTATATAAACACCCACGATTCTAAGCCAGGTGACAATTTTGATTTCAGAAAACTGTTCAGCAATGTCTCTTTGCTTATTGTTCACTATTAGAATAGCAGACCTTTTCTTTCAGGTTTAAGTAAAAACAGCAATTCATATTCCTCAACTCTCATCCACAGTTTAGATTAAGAGTTATGAAGAATAGTGGAGGAAGCAAACAGATGAAGATGATAGGTTCTGTCTGTTACTGTTTTTAGGTTAGATTCTGTACTGTGTTTCCTAAGTGATTAAGCTGCTTTGGGATATGCCAGGGATAATTTTGAGCCACTCCAGGGACTGTGCTAATTTACAACAGTCCTAACTGGGCTAGCTATGGGCTGCTCTGCAGGCAAGAATCCCCATAGCATTCACTAGTGCAGTACATCCTGACATGTCCTTTACCCCAGGGGTCTGTGAGTGGTTAGTGTTTGGCCACTTACATAGTCTCTATGCTGCTCCTGAGTTAATGGAATTCTCCCCGGCCCACTGTGGCCCTGAGATGCTGCTAGAGCTGCACATAGAATCTGGAGGCTTGAATCTACTCCTTTGTCTTCATTCTGGGTTTTGCTTGACAGTGGACAGGAATAGAAAAGTTCTCTCCAAACACCTAGTCTACCACCAATATAAAAATGACATATAAACATTACTCTTGTCCCCTGAATCAAACAGATATAATGGGGGTGGAAATTGTAAGTGTCAAAATTAGTTCATAAAGTGCTCTGCCTTTCCTTTTCAAGGTGAATGAGTCCCATTGAAAAGATGCTGACCAAGCTGAGAGAAAATGGAAAGACATGAAAAGATACAAGCACCAAATATATCAGACAAAAATAGGTGTCTCATCATGTGTAAGTGTGAAAATAAAATTACCTTATTTTTTAGTCTTTTTCTGATTGTCACATTTTGGGGTTCAACCCAGACCAGTGAGGGGCTGTGACACCACTTGCCCTGCAACCTGGGGTGTCTCACAATGCTGTGTTGTTGCTGCTTCTAACCTGGGCAGCTCACAAACAGCATGCAGGTCACACCCTCAGTGTCTGTGTATAGCCAGAACCCTGGTTCAGTAGCTCTGACTGAGCTGCCTGTCAGCAACACTCCAGTCACATTCTGGCTTCCAGCAGCCTTGGTTCCTATTTGCAGGGTGGCAACAACACACTCCCAGTCCTGGATTTTTCCCAAAATGTGTGTTCTGCACTGTCCAGTCTTCTGCACAGTTCAGATATTAGAGACTTGTTGTCCCTATATGGGGTCAATATTCCAAACAGTTCAGTATAAACACAAAACTGGATTAGTTTTGGTTAAAAAATAAAACAAATATATTTAACTACAAAGAGAGAGTTTAAGTGAGTGGAAGTATAAGGTATTAAAGTCAGAAATGATTACAAGAAAAATAAAAAACTGCTTCCTGATAGATAAAACTTAACAAGCTAGATGTGGTTCAAGGTAAAATCTTTACCACAGGTTCCCAGCAACATTGTTGACCAAATTTTCATGTCAGGATCTCCTCCAAAGTCAAAGGGCTGGTTCCTTGTCTCTTTAGGTGAAAGAGTGAGAGACATAGGGAGAGATCCCTGCAGTACTTTTGCCCCTCACTTTCATAGTCCAGTCACCCTTTGTAGTGGATCCTTCTGAGGATTACCTCTCAAAGCAAAGTTTTTTTAAACAGAAGAGAAGGCAGCATAGAGCGTGTATGCAGATTTACCTTGTTTCCTGCCATTTCTGGAAATTGAAACTATTAGTCAGCCACTGTCATGACCAGGATGAAGGTGGTCATAACTAGTGGTTAGAGTAGGAGTCAGGCCGAGTCAGGTATGGGGAGGTCAGAGTCAGAGACAGGCCAGAGGGCAGATCGAGGTTCAGGCATCAGGAGATAGGCAGGGTCAGGTTACCAGGAGATCAGGGTCAGGTGCCAGGTTACAGACAGCAATTGAAGAGCAAAGTCGAGGACAAACCAGGGTTGGAAGCTATAGTCCAGGGTTTATTGTGAGCGGGTCTGGAACAGAGATAGGTAGGCAGTTTGTGTTTTGCACAGATAGCTCCCATTCATTGCTTCCTGGTTTAAATACTGGTACTGGCCAATCAGTGGGCTGTGAGGGGCCGCCACTCATGTCCTGCTGAGTGGAACTTCCTGCTGAGCCCAGCCTCACATGGTCCTCATGTGGGAGTTCAGCCAAAGATTCCCATGGCAATGATGAAGCATCAGCAGCTCAGAACCCCCATGGTTCCAGCCCGGTGGGTTCTTACAACCTCTATTGTTAGATGCTTTTGAATAAAACTGAAGTATATTGGTACAGGACTGTAACATTGTTTGAGGCATGCACTTACTATAGCCTGATCTATACATTATGCGTTAATTGTATTGATTACTTCAGAATTCCCAGTTATCTCTTTGAGGATTGTCCCAAGATCAGGCCCGATGTTATTAAAATTACTATATCATTGGAAAACCCAAAGTGCATAGTTGTAACATTCACACTATAGGAACTCTTCTATAGTGTCAATAATGTATTGATACATTTAGCAAAGTCACAAACACTCCTTCTCAGTAAGGTAGATAGAGATAATATAGCGAGTATGTTTGAACGTCCATACTCACACCATCCTTTGCAGAACAACCTGAAATGTTAGCCATTATCTTAGTCATCACCATCACCTTCCTTCTCATCTCCCATGGCCATTATTCTGGCATCTCCCAAGGGCTACATCTCTCTCTCCTACTGCCCACAGGCTGGGATGCCACTTTTATAATATGTTACGCTGCCGCCACTATGACTAATGCATATTCAGTAGGGGTTTCTCCCTTCTTCCTTATTTGTATTTCATCACTCTGCTGATGTTAGGATGTCTTTTGTGATAAAGTCAGGCCAGAGGGCTGCAAAAAGGCATACCAGGGCCAGAGTGTGAGCCCAAGAATGCCTAAAGCCCTGGTTCCTGCAAGCAAGGGAGAGACTGTTGCAGGGCAATTAGGGATGCCTGGACCCAATGAAGAGCTAGTCCAGGTGTACTTAAACCCTGCCTTCCCTAGAGGGAGGGGGAGAAGCACAGAAGGAGGAAGCTGTCAGAAGGCTGGTAGCAGCTGGAGGAGAAACTTCCCCCTAGGCTAGGAGACAGTGCTTCTCTGCAGCTACAGAGGGAGAAAACCCCTGGCCCCAGCCAGCAGAAGGAAGCTGGAACAAGGTACCCCCAAGGGGAGACAGGGTTACTGGGGACTCCCTGGCCCACTACAAGGGGTTGACGTGAGACCCACTAGGGAGGAGTTGGCTGTTTGCCACACCTTCTATAGGTTAATATATTAATTATCTCAACTTATTATCATGTATGTCAATTTGTTGTCATGGCACTCTTGTGGTTAGATGTTCTTTCCAGAAGCTGGTGTTAGTTCACATTTCTGTGGTTGGCTGATGTCATTAGGGACAAATTCCCCCTTACACTCTATTTCTAGTTCCCCAAAGCTTAGGGGTTACCTTTGGGCCGTTTGTCTGTGCTAAAGTTCATAGGCCTTATGCTAACTGCTGAAGCGAATGTCTTACAGGATACAGGCTTGTAGGTTCCTTATATTTCCGATGAATATAATGAAGACAGAATATAATGAAGGCAAGGCAATGACTATAATAAAGGCAAGCTAGCCCTATGGGCTATATTACCCACATCCCTTAGGTGTGCTAGTTTACCTGTCTTCTACTTGTCTTCAGCGGGTACTTATAAAGAAAAGTACATCTGATGATGGGTACATCTAAAGAGATGTGGACAATAGGGGGATTATAGCACAAACACGTGCATAGACATTTGTATAGTTGCTTCTGTAGACATACCCACTCCATGGGAAGTATCGAGGACTAGATAATTAGATAATTATGCTAGATAATTATGGATTTCATAAAATGTTAATAATAAATATGACATGTAACCTAGTCCTAAGGCATGGCTTAACCCTTCTCCTTGGTGTCTGCTGCTTGGAGTGGTTTCTCCCCTCTCATTTCAGGGAGCGGGTCCTGAGTACTTTATCTTGGCGTGTGGTGCCTTTACCCCAGCGGGCCCTCCCAGTGCATGGAACACAAGGGGCGCAAAATGTTTACTACCAGATAATATACTAGGAGTGTAATCTAATACACAAGGAATAAAATAATTATCACAATCCCTAAAGTAACAATACAGTAACAGGGGGAACTTTATGGTACAGGGAACAAAGGAAAAAGGATAAGGAAAGAACAGGAGTAACTAGAATAATAATAATAGAAACAATCCCTTAAATTCTTCACCTACCAACATTTACAATGGGCCCAAACCATCCAGCTCCCTTACAGAATGTGAGTTGAGAATCAGTTCTTTACTAGGTGATGTAGCACTGTAATTGTTGGCTGGCTTAAAACTCACATGCAAAATAAATAGACATGGGATTTCTTACATGATCTTCACCCTTAAAAGAGCAGTAGCGTCTTGAAGCCCCCTAGTCTGGTGTCCAATAGAAAATTAGGCTGGCTTTTGGTAGTCTGCCTAGAATTGCTCCTCAGCCTCTTTGGTTGCTGGTCTCTGCTGGGCATATACCCTTCAGTGACTGAGTAACAACCAACAGAGCTCAACCTTTCCCTTTGGGTAGGAATGGGAACCTCCCAGGCTGTGACACTTCTCCCTCTGTTCTACTCCAATAATAACCAAAACCAACAGTAAAACCAAACCCTTGGTCTCTGAGTTCTAAGAACCAATCATAAGCCAGAACAAGCTGACAGCTGCTACCTCTCTGCCCTGGGCTATAAACAATCTGGGAAATGGAGTCCTCAGCCTCTGTAGCCGTTGCTGCTGTAGTCTAGGGGGCTACAGATATAATGCCTGATTCAGAACCAGTGGCCTGACAAGCTCTATAGTTTTAAGATTTTTTAGTCTGACAGTCTTGTTGATATATACAAGCAAAGACCTCACTGTGGAATTGTTTTCCATGATGAATTTCATTCCATTTTATTAGGAGCTGCAATAAACACTGCTTTTATTTTTTGGTTTAAATATGTTATTCAGGGAGTGTTAATCATCTGCCACTTCTAGTATAAAGGGGAAAGGAGGAGAGTTTTGAAATAGCTTTGTGGTGTCCTAATTAAGAAAATTTCTAAGTTACAGTTCAGAAATTTTGAAGATTTGAGTTTTTAAGCAATCTATTCATTTGTTTTAGGGCTTTGTACCAAGGCCCATCACCATAATATCTGATTATCTCTCATCTTAATTAGAATAGTATAGCAAGGTCCCTATTGGACACTGTAGAGTTTTTGG
Source organism: Emydura macquarii macquarii (assembly GCF_026122565.2). Lineage (NCBI taxonomy): Eukaryota > Metazoa > Chordata > Testudines > Chelidae > Emydura > Emydura macquarii. Next base: position 8,317,856 of record NW_027130455.1, read on the forward strand.
TTAATCTCCCTCTTCTGCTCATAGGAAGCTCTGTCCAGGATAAGGTGTTTTTATTTTGGAAGTCAGAGAAGTTTGTTGTAAATATCATTATGAGAGACAAGTTTTATCAACGAGAAAGATCTTTGAAGGTGTTCAAACTCTGGATTAGGCTAATCTCTTCTGGAAATTCATTCCACAGCTGGATCCCTTCTTATCTCTCTTTTCCATGCTTTGTGATCTACATTGTCTCAGAGAACTGCCGTTATCTCAGTGGTTCATAGATGGTACAGTGTCATCTAATGTAGCTGGGACATAAGCCATTAATGGCTTTGAAAGTTCAGTGGTTCTGTTTGGATAAGCACCTAACAGTTTGGATGTTTACTGGAACCTTATCCAAAGCCCTGGGATCATCAAAACGAGTTGGAAATCTCATGAGAATAGATTTTCTTTTGAGGCTTCCTATCAAGATGGAAATCCTGAGCGGAGAGCCTTTCCTATGGTATTTCATTGCTAGAGCTGATCAAAATCTTTTGGCTGAAAAATGGGGTTTGAGTTTAAAAACATTTGTTTTGTGAGGTAACTGTCATTTTTTAAACAATTTTTTTCAATGGCCATTTTGGGGGGCATGGATCAGCGTTCATGTCACATTCCCCATCCACACCTGGCCCAAGCCAGGGAAGCTAATGATCCAACCAGCAGACCAAGTTCGGTGATGAATCCTGGTTACGTGCTACCTGAGTATGTTTCTCATATGCTAAGAAGAATGGCCATTTTAAAAATGAAACAAAACAAATTTTCCTTTAATTTCAAAATGAAATTTAGCTCCGGTTTCCAAAAACTGAAACATCTTAGAAATTTTATATTTTGAATTTTTGCTCCTTTACCTTTCCCTCTAGTCACTAAATGCAATAGAATGAATGATGCTGGGGGTGTGTGCAGGGGGAGCTGTTGGGGTTTTTCCTCTTGGTCCTTTTTTCCACTTTTATCTTTTCACAATTTCTCCATCTTTGAAAAAGTTAGAGTGGTAAAAGGAAAAATGAGACTAACTTTATCACTCAAACTTTTTCTGGAGAATTTTTAAGAAGTTACAGAACAGAAAAAGGAAAAAGATGGGGAAAAATCCCTAGGTTTTTTTCCTGAAAAATGAAACAGAACCAAAATTGCAGCGTGAACTGAAACAAAATTTCATACAAATTTAAGAGAAAATGTTGCTTCATTACAAAATTTTCTTTTGAAAATTAAGAAGTTTAAAAATTTCTAGTGAGAATTTTTTTGTTCTAAATTGTTTGTGTTGGTGGGTCGGGGGAGGTGTTTTGACCAGTTCTGTTCAGCACTGCACAGAGATACAAAAATAAAAAACAGTGTGGAAAAAAGGCCTTAGTTCCACATTTATGAACCTGCCAAAAGAGGTTCCATTCAGGATCACTTTGTAGAAATAAGCAAAGGCTCCAAGTGTGTATCCGAGATGGGGGGCCTAGTGCTGCCGTGAGCCTCAGCTAACTGAAGCTTGGGTCCTGCCCATCACTGACCTCAAGAGAGAGGAGCTATAAGAAAGGACTTGCTCGTTTGCTGGCTGTACTGCCAAGTGCCTCTCAGCTGAATGATGTCTGGTTTGGTTTGGTTTGGTTCATCAGAGGGGCTTTGAGAAGGACTCACCAGAAAAGAGGCTGTCTACTATCTAGATTGTCCTTTTGAAAGGACTTCCCTGTTATAGTAGGATTCCTTGGAAATACGGCATCAAGGAAAAGTCTCCAGCTGATGCAGTTGGATGTTAATTTAGGACCAGACCTAAGCAAAGTAGGGGAGCAGATCACAGCTGAAATTTCACCTGAGGTTCTAATTATCTCCTCATGCAGGTTCACTTTGCCAGTAGGTCTAGTGTTGCTTGAGTCCGATGGATGATGATTACTCTATGTAAACCTACCAGATCAATGGACCAAAAGTTTGACATATTTTTGCCAAAGGCTAATAAACTAGAAGAAACTATAGGCAGTGTAAAAATAAACAAGTTGAGGTGTTCAAGGAACAAGCTAAATCAAAACTGTATCACTCTTTTGCATAACAATATATTTGCACTGAATGCCTGTAAAATAAAAGCCCTAGAAAATAAATTGAAGCTTCTGGCCTTATTGCCTAAAATTTATTTTGTACTTGAGCACATTTTGAATACAGTATTTGAGTTTCCATTTTGCACTGAAAATGCATGTTGCTTGCCTACAAGTTTGGGATCTTTAGTACAAGGCCTAGAAGTAGAAATATGGATAGTCCCTGATGGTGCTTGGTTTAGTCCTAGAGGTAAGTAAATATTCTTACTCCATTTTTCTGATTTATTATCAAATTTTTCACATTGGTAAACTGAGGCACATGCATTTAATAGCTGGAGTAAGGTAGCAAGTCAATGGAAGAAGAAAAACTAGGTGCTTGATTCTCATCTCAGTGATTTTACACCATCTTAATCCCATTGGGCCTGAGTCTCATTTACACTAAAGCCTCTTTACCCCCCCACTCAGTTTAAAGATGCATTAAACAAATGAAAATCAGGTCCTGTTGTCTTCAGGAGCATCATTTCTGATCTTCATTCATGGAATTTAGATGAATTAGATCCAGCGACTCCTGCCTCCACTCTCTTGCTGTCTTGCTGTTGATGCTATATATTGGACTTTATTCAGATCTCACTTACACTGGTGTAAATCAGGAGTTCCTCTATTGAAGTCAATGAAGTTACACTGGTGCAAAATGCATATAAGTGTTATCACAAGCAGGCTCAATATCTCTGATAGATATTTGCCATGTGGTCATAGACTGGGATTTTCAGTTGGACACCAAACTCCCTTATGCTCCTTTGAATATACTAGCCATAGGCTTTAAAACTGACTTTGGTCCATTTTCCTCTGCATTCAAGTTCTAGACAATTTTTCACACTAAGGATAAGATCTATGCCTCAGTCAACACCTGATATTCATTATGGTAATTGATATTTTGACATATAAAATACATATATACTGGGTGAATTCCATCCCCCATGTCGATACTCACTTATTTCAATTTCTTCATACTTCCCATGCTCTTTATTATTCAAGACATGCTGTGGTTACTGACAACTAGAAAATTATTATTGATCCTGCATGAATTAGCCCCACTATATTCCAATGAGAGCTGATTTTATAACTGTTGTTAATTTGATTCACTAAATGAGTTACTTCAGTTAAGATAGAAATTGATATTTCTGATTATATCAGTTCCTATTTTTAAAATGAAGTTTTTCCAAAAGGTTCTATCAGGCTAATAAATCAATGTTAAATGACTTCAGACCCTGGTAGACTGTTAAAATTAAAAGGACAAAGTTAGCTACATAAGAGCTGGGCATCATTATCATTAATGTGACATTATCACACTTCTGTCTGAGAATGTTGCACAAGTGAATGTTGCAGAACTGAAACTGACATCAAACAGGTGGAAAGCAGGTGTGTGCTGATGTTTTGAGAATAGCCAAAACATCACTTCAGCAATTAAATAATAAATATGAAATAAGATTCAGGGCACACTATTTGAAAGGTGCTATACTAGAAAACTAATATATTTAAAAAAGTAAATGTCAAAAAACACACATTGACAGTGACCTACTGTCCTACAGAGTCAAACAGAAAGGAACATAAACTGTGGTAGGTCAAGTGTACTTAGGCAGGCCAAAAAAGAATTTGAAGAGCAACTAGCAAAAAGACACAAAAACTAACAGAAATTTTTTTTAAAAGTACATCAGAAGCAGGAATCTTACCAAATAATCAGTAGGGCCACTGGATGAGGGGATACTGAACGAGCACTCAAGGAAGACAAGGCCATTGTGGAGAAGCTAAATGAATGCTTTGCATTGGTCTTCACTGAAAAGAATGTGAGGGAGATTCCCACATCTGAGCCATTCTTTTAAGATGACAAATCTGAGGAACTGTCCTAGATTGAGGTGTCAGTAAAGGAGGCTTTGGAACAAATTGATAAATTAAACAGTAATAAATCACCAGGACCAGATGGTATTCACCCTAGAGTTCTGAAGGAACTCAGATATGAAATTGCAGAACTGCTAGCTGTAGTATGTAACCTATCACTTATATCAGCCTTTGTACCAGATGACTGGTGGATAGCTAATGTGACGCCTATTTTTAAAAAAGGCTCTAGAGATAATCCTGGTAATTACAGGCTAGTAAGTATTATTTCTGTACCAGGCAAATTGATTGAAACTATAGTAAAGAAAAGAATTATCAGACATATAGATGAACATGATATGTTGGTGAAGATTCAACACAGCTTTTGTAAAGGGAAATCATGCCTCACCAATCTTTTAGCATTCTTTCAAGGGGTCAACAAACATGTGGACAAAGATGATCCAGTGGATATACTGTACTTGGACTTCCTTAAAGCCTTTGACAGGGTCCTTCACCAAAGGCTCTTAAGCAAAATAAGCAATCATGGAGAAGAGGCAAGGTCGTCTCATGGGTCATTAACTGATTAAAAGGTAGGAAACGGTAGGAATAAATAGTTTTCAGATTGGAGAGAGGTAATTAGTGGGGTCTCAGAGGGATCTGTACGGGGACCAGTGCTTTTCAACATATTCATAAATGATCTGGAAAAAGGGGTAAACAGCAAGGTAGCAAAGTTTGCAGAAGATACAATATTACTCAAGATAGTTAAATCCACAGCTGACTATGAAAAGTTACAAATGAATTTCAAAAAATTGGGTGACTGGGCAAGAAAATGGCAGATGAAATTCAATATCGATAAATGCAAAGTAATGCAGATTGGAAAACATAATCCCAACTATACATACAAAATGATGGGGTCTAAATTAGCTTTTACCACTCAAGAAAGATCTTAGAGTCTTTGTGGATAGTTCTCTGAAAACATCTGCTCAATATGCAGTGACAGACAAAAAAACTAAACAGAATGTTAGGAACCATTAAGACAGGGATAGATAATAATACAGAAAATATATAAATCCATGGCACACGCACACCTTGACTACTGAATGCAGTTCTGGTCTCCCCATCTCTTTTAAAAAAAAAAAAAAAAAAAAAAAGATATATTAGAATTAGAAAAAGTACATAGAAGAGCAACAAAAATTATTAGGGGGATGGAACAGCTTCTGTATAAGCAGAGGTTAAAAAGACTGGGACTGTTCATCTTAAAAAAGAGATAATTACGAGGGGATACGGCAGAGGTCTATAAAAGCATGAATGGTGGGGAGAAAGAGAATAAGGAAGTGTTATCTACTCAGTCAAATAACACAAGAAGCAGGGGTCACCCAATGAAATTAATAGGCAGCAGGTTTAAAACAAACTTTAGGAAGCACTTCTTCACATAATGCACAGGCAATCTGTGGAACTCATTGCCAGGGGATGTTGTGCAGGCCAAAAGTATAATTGGGTTCAGAAAAGAATTAAATACGTTCATGGAGGATAGGTCCATCAATGGCTATTAGCCAAGATGGTCAGGGACACAATGTCATGCTCCAGGTGTCCCTAAATCTCTGACTGCCAGATGCTGGGACTGGATGACAAATGGATAGATCACTCAGTAAATTGCTCTGTTCTGTTCATTCTCTCTGAAGCATCTGGCACCAGCCACAGCCAGAAGATAGGATATGGGGCTAGATGGATGATTTCTCAGACCCAGTATGGCCATTCTTATTTTCTTATGACCTTTTGAGATGGGACCACTAGTTGGGTATCTACCCAAAAAGCATTCTCCGTGACCTCTGCCCTAGATAAGCACAATGTGCCTGTAAAGCTACTCCACAGAGGCATGGAAATGTTTCTAATTTAGACCCTGATTCAGCAAGGTGCTTAAGCATTGTCTCATTAGGATGTCAGTTGGAAGTGAACACAACCACATAGGTATTATATGACACCCAGTGAAGATGTACTGTTACCAGATTTGCCCATCACCTTGGGTTATGCTCATTTATTGGGGTTACTTTCCTTGGGGAGGGTTGTAATTCTATTAATGTACTGCTTGTGTCACTCGTGTTCTCATATGGACCTTTACTTCTCCCTTCTGCAAGTCCCCTCTCAATGGAGCTACCCTGCAGGATTTAAGTTTCCCAGGGCTGGGTTCCTCCAGCCTCAGACATAGATAAACACCCATACATTCACAGATTAACAGAGCGTGTCTGAGTGGACCGGGTCTATCAGCACTCTCAAGTTGACCCCTTATGTCTCCTGACTGGGTTTAACAGCACTTCCAAGCTGTCACCCTTATATGCCACAGGTTCGGCACATCACTATCCTCACTTTCAGTCTACAATTGTTCTAGTAGCAACCCCCTTGATGAGCAAACCTCACAGAATTTTTCAGCGCTACAAGGATTTTTAGCTTAGATAAGAGGAGCATTGCTGCAGAGCAAAATAGGGAAGCTGAGAACACGAAAGAGTAAATAAAGTTTGGAGAGAGTCTGGCAACCAGCTTGATTATAAAAGTTATTTTCTTGCCAGGTATATAAAACTTACGATACTAATAGTAATAGAAGGAGAGAAAACAACCAAACAGTTACAATATTACACAATTTCAACTGGGTATTGTGGAAATCTAGCCCAAGTTTGATTACAAAAGTCAGGTTTAGAAAGTTATACCTGGACTAAGGGAGAGAGGGAGAAAGAGAGAGAGATCAAATTAGGTCTGAGGGGAAAAAGTGGGCCTAACCAGAGAAGAGAGAGAAAGAGTTGGGGTCTCACCACTCAGTGCAGCTTGAACCTGTCAAAGTTTCCCAGGAGACAGGCTGTTCAGTTTATCATCTGGAGTGCTTGAGTCAGGCAAAGCCCCCAACACGATCAGTCAGGAAAAGGTGAAGTCCCAGTGGAACTGCTGAAGCTTTTGGATCCAGGCATCAGAACAGAGTTTTGAACTTGGGTAGGGGTTTTTGTAGGGAAGAAACAATGGTTCAAGGGAGAACACTAGATTTGTTTATGGGTAAATGATGACTCAAGGAAGTATACCAGAGTTGTTTTGTTTAGGCTGGACAATAGGAACTGATCATCCCTGGTTATGGGCAGTGTTCTTTCCACAGAATTCACAATGCAATCAGGCAGATTCAGTGTTTTGGATATCAATAAAGGATCAATGACTAGAATTGGTCTGATAAGTGCTGAGCTGGGTGTGTGCAGGCATGGGTTCATTAACATCAGGAGCAGAGATCATCATGCCGTGCTTCCCTGCTTCGCTGTGTTGGAAAAAGACTAGACTATCACCACACGAAATCCTAATAAGCTGACCCATAAAACTTTTTAGCTCTCCACCAGTATCAACTCACCTAATAAATACTAATTTAGCTAATAAAACTAATTAAACTTATTGTCAAGCATTAATAAAATGTGTTAAGGCTTTTTGTTCACAAGTCCAAAAAGTCCTTCCCCAAAACCCTCAAAAAGCATGTCATGATCTACAGCCCAGTGATTAAATTCACATAAAAATCCACCAAAGAAAGACAGCCCTAAAACCACGTAAAAAAGCCCACTCCAAGTACTTCTCACCACCAACACTGCTGTAAAGTGCCAAAGTTACCAGTCCTAAATACATGCCTCACACTATAAAAAAACCTCTGCACCCATAATAACAAAGTCAATAAAACAAAGTGCAAGTGCTTATAACCTCTCCCCTGCTCCAAAAAAAAAAAAAAATTTGCCACTCCAAAGCAAAAAAAATTTAAAACCACTTTATTGATTTGTTTTATGGAGCTTTGCTACTTTTTTTTTAGCTTAAGCTTTTTTTTTTTTTTGTACCGGTAACTTGCCCACAGCCCATGCTGCTAACACTGCCCTTAAGGGGCTGCTTTTGGGGATTTTACTGCTACTGAGCTTTATTTTTTGTTTACAGTACTATCACTTTTCACACACACTCGCACGCGTTCTGTGTTAACACAGCACTCGGTTTTGTTCTTTAAAGAACAGGTCAGAGAATTTGATCCGAGCCCTTATTTTAGTACTTAAACTAGCATGTATTTCTTTTAAGCACACCCTGTGGACACTTTGTGCACAGAACAATTGGGGATATGCATATATTTTTTTAACCTACCTCCGGAGGAATTTTACCACAAGCAAAATTAAAGGTACAGACCAAAGAAAGGGTAGGGAGATTCCATGCACGAAAAAAAACTTGTGCCACCCTGGACTTTTGCGTTAATGAGCCTTTAAACTCAACGCATGGCCATCGTCAAGGACGATTCTAGGGTGCCCTTTTTGGAATCTCCCAAGATAAAAGCCTGTTAAGTACAAAGAAACAGACAACAAACACAAAACATAGAGGTACCTGGAATCCCTGGAGACTGTGAGACTCAAAGGGTCTCGACGCTTTACAGCCTTCCACTGAGTTTCATCTTCCATCCAAAACCCTTCAGGGTGACCTCACCCAGTGCCGGCTGAGGTGTTGGTTCGCGCAGGAACTCGGGGTTGGCAAGCAAGGCGACCCGGCGGAGTGGCCAAATTGTTGGAAAAAGATTTTAAGTGTGGTTTGTTATTCTGCACTGATAAGAGACTCACATAGGATTTTAGGCTGGACAGTTTCTAAAAGAGTTTATTCTGCAGAAGGTTAATTTTTAAGCCCACAAGTGGACAGTGGAAAAAGACTTTGAACAAAGGATTACAGACAGTTTTATACTTTATTGCTACTTAAACATTTATGACAAAACCATACATATTTTTTTTACAAGGGAACAAACTTATTTTTTTTATAACTATTGGTCTATATTATTTGGCATACATTATTTATAAAATACTTTTACAAATATTTTGCAGCTAACTACAAATTATTTATTAAGGTTGCATAGCTTGCTGAAACTAGCCGAGGCTTATTTCCTTCTGCATTTTTAAGAACTTTCCATGATCTGTGCACAGAGTGGAACGGCCTTGCCTTATAAACAAAGAAGCTGCAAAAATGGAGTAACTATAGTCAAGCAACTAAAAATCAGCTTACAGCTGATCCCAGAGTTCAGTGCAGTTCTTGTCTTGGAGTTTGGTTCTCCATTTGTTATGCTAATAGAGATGTTTTCTTGTTCCATCTTTGATGCAAATGAGGCGCTCTGTTTTCCATTCGGTGTGCTAATGGAGATGCCTCCTTCTCACATCTTTGATGTAGATGAGGCTAGGGGAGTTGACTTAATCCTGTCACCCTTGTCCAGAGGGGTTCAGGTGTGTCTCCACTGCCATTTCATTGCTTTTGGTAAGTTCGTCTCTGATCGATTCTGGTTCGAGCAGAGGCTGGGGAGAGAGGGTTTCAGGTGAGTCAGACAGTAGGGGTTTTGTGCCCTGGTTCCCCAAGAACACAGAGCTGACAGATAACAGTACTTCCCTCTTTGAAGGCCCAGTTCATCAAGGTATTTAAGCTCATACTGATCTGTGACCATGACCCATGACCATGATCTTTGACCATGACTTATCGGTACTACTCATGTGCTTAAATTTAGGTAAAGAATTTGAAAGGAGCTGCATTCTGAAACAGGCTTTCCCTAGGTGCCAGGAGTTCAGTTGGGAAGATGAGAAAAAGGATCACGTAGCTCATTTTTTCCTGTTTATCTCTTTAATAATAACAATAATAATAATAATAATTAATGAACCAGCCCCTCCAGTAACTGGTGATCGTATTCCACCTGCAGGTCACCAGAGAGGAGCAATATTTTCTTCTTTGAGTGCTTGCTCACGTCCATTCCATAGTAGGTGTGTGTATGCCTATGGCTGTGAGACTTGGGTGACCTACAGAAAACACCTTGCTAGTAGTTGAATTATACTAGTGTTTTTCCTTTAACTGTGCAAGGCAATTTTAAGTAAAAGAGTAAACTTGTTCTGTACTCAATCTAATCATCACCAGCATTTTCCCCACAACGTTAAACCATTTGGATTATTTTGCTGCTTACAGAAGTGATTGTGGTGATGTTTTCGAGTGCTGTGCTATGCTAATTATAAGCAATTGAGGACGGTGAGCTAGTTTTGAGCAAAAGGGACTGTGGGATGCAAATGCTGTGTGCGGAGGTTAGACAGCTCTCTCTGCTTTAGACAAAAAGGTTTACATAACTGGCATTTAATAGCTAAATGTAAGCAGGCTAACCTGATTGCTGACATTCATTCATAGTGTAGGAGGCTATATGCTGGGAGAAGTTATGAAGTTCAAAGGATCTGGAACAAAAGAACAAACTTCACAATGTTCAGATAAATGAGAATTTCTACTGGTGGCATTTCTATTGTGTAAAAGAATCCAGATTCCCCTTTATGTCTACATTAAAAATCAGTCAAGATTTTGGCTCCATTATACACATTCAGTGTCACATCACTTAAAATAAATGCAGCAGTACTGGGCATTATTATTAGTATTAAGACTGGTTATTGAAATGTTCATCTATGAATGGCATCTCTAGTAAGGACCAGTTATCTAGTGACTAATATCTTCCAGCTTCTCTCCCCTGTGGCCTGTCCATGTACTTCCGTGAAATCACAGTCAATTCTCTAGGTGTGCAATGTTTAGTGCAGGGGTTCTCAAACTGGGGTCAGGACACCTCAAGAGGTTGTGAGGTTATTATGGGGGGGGAGGGGGTTACAGCCAGAGCCCTTCAGAGCAGAAGTTGCTGGCCAGGTGCTCTGAGGCAGCGCCGCACGCAGCAGCAGCACAGAAGGGTGGTATGGAATGGGGGGGTGGGAGGTGTGGAATGGGGGTCATCACTTTTTGGGGGGGTCATCACAGCCTCAAATATTTTCAAAGGGGGGCCCAGGAAAAAAAGTTTGAGAATCCCTGGTTTAGTGCAAATGAAAAACTGAGCAATCATCTAAGTGGTGTTTTTATGTCCACATGAGCCTGGAATTGTTCCATTCAGTCCTTGGAACTGAGTGAAACAGATGGGGCTTTTATGATGCCCTGCCTCTTTCAGTCTCTACTTTACTAGAAATTCCTATGGAGTCCTTCCTCATTCAGCGCCACCAACTTTATCTACACCTAAGTGTCTTAGTGCATAGTCAAATTAGCCATGTACATAGGTGCAACAAATACTACCATCCATTGAACTATTGATTAGAATTCCCCTATCATTATTAAAGGAAAAACAACTTCATATTCATGTAGTGTGATTTTATTTTCACCTCTTCCTCCCTCACCAAAGTCTCATAACTCCACCAAACCAAAACCAGTTTTAGCTGGAACGTGCTCTTTGCCTCCACTTGCTCTGGGGTTAAAGTTGACCAAAAACAATTGGTAAGAGGCTTGTTGTTATAATGGAGAGATCTTCACCTCTCCTTCCCCCACACATCTTATAAGTAACAATGACTCCATTGTTTTTCCTTACCTTTTCCATAAAAATGTACTCTTTGGTGTAGTCCAGGCTTGGAAAACATTCATCCCTAAAGGTGTAAGTTTTGGAAAATTGTGTGTCTGAGAATGAGTTACAATGGAAACACTTAGGCAGCTGGAAATATAGCGGTTACTATTACTCCAGCTATAATGACCCCATCTATGGGAGAGAGTTACTCTTTTGTTATCACTAGCTCTGTACCCTTCTTTGGATAAGGGAAGAGGAAAAGAAAGCTGATATTAGGGAGAGCAGGCTACTGCTAGAAGTGAGGGGGCACCATCTCTTCAGTCTTCCTTTCTTACAGCTAGAAAAAGAACAGGTGCTAGGGATAGACAGATTTGTTCTTGGTTTACAACTGCTCATGCTGTCATAGTAGAGTGCAGGGCTATCAAAAGCAGAGAGTCTGTGGTAAGTAGGTCCTGGCAGGCTAAGATCTTACCTTTCAAACCTTACCTCTGTTAGTGGTAGAATGGAGCATATGGAGGGTGCTGTCTGTTGCAGGGGAGGTCATGGCTGAAGCAGCCAGGGATGGATTGATTCAGAAAATGCCCTCGGCTTCCTGTTTGAGGACCATGTGTGGTCTGCTGTTTAGAAGCCAGACAAGAGGGTGCTGGGCAATGTTCTGGGTAAGAAGCTTGACAGTACAGCAGAGAGAGATGGAATAGCCTTAAGGAGGACACTGCTTGCCTTATTCTAAAAAAGTTCCTTGTTCTGTCAGAAGAAAGTAAGGCTTTATGAAGTTTGCAGAGGAAGTGAAAACTCTCCTCCTCAGGTGTAACTCCAAGGAAAGCAGCAGCGGAGAAACCACCAGCCTTTCCTGAAAGTAAGTCCCCTTCTGATCACAGCAGCAGAGGCACGATTTCAGATTTTGGTGTGTGTGTGTGGGGGGGAAACTTTAACAGTGATTCCAGGGGCTACTTAGGCACCTGAAAATTCTAGTGTTTTTGCAGATAATAACTTAGAAATTAGCTGACAGGAGTACTGTATCTAATTCCTATATAAAGAAAAAATATACACAAACATCACTTAAAGCCATATTTTAAGTTTGTATGTAAGTTTAGAGCAATTAGGAGATAATACAACAAGATATTCCCCATCTCAAGCTTTGAGGTATCCGTTCTGGAGTCTTAACACAGATATCAGAAAGACAAGTTTGATACTTTGTACACTATCTTTAGTAGAGATAAATAAAATCTTCTTACTTTCTCTAACAGACACACTCTGTGTTATGGCCATTATCTACTCTATTTCAGTCAATTGATTTTCACTCCACTAAAAACTTATTTATTTAATTTTAACATACGTGATTCAGTTTTTTCTGTTTTTATTAAGAATGGGAATTTATTTTTCTAATTATTTTGGCATTTATGTTTACCGATCACAATCATATACATGACTCACTAACATTTGACTCCATCATTACTATTAGTATCCAACTTGGAACCACATTTATATTTCTATGAATTTTAAGTTATTTTACACATATAACTAAAAATACAATTTGAAAATAAGTGACTTGAAAATATCTGCACAGTGCCTAAAGTTATGTGTTTAGCTAATTTTGTTTTAAACTGGCGCTGCTAAGGTGAGTACGAGCTAAATTTACATTCTAGAAGGATACTAAATTTACATTCTAGAAGGATACTTTAAATAATGAATGACAAGGCACAATATGGTAATAAAAATAATAATGCTAATTACTCCAGCCAGGACAGATTAGACATTTTAGAACTCACTACTCAAAGAATTAAATTTAAGTATAAAAGAGAAATAAAATTATGAAATGCACAACCCAGTCAAAAAATTAAAATAATAGTACTGTAATCCTTAACCAACCTTGAAAGAATAAAATTACAGAGAATATATGTGCATTGCGCATTTTGACAGGAAGTACCAAGAAGTAACAACAACAATAATAATACAAGTGTGTAAGAGAGTGTGTGTTGAGAGAGAATGTGAGGGAGACTGTATGTGAGAATGTGCTTGCTGGGGGGAGTGTGTGTGTGAGAGACAGTGTGTGTATGGGTGTATGTGGGGGGACACTGTATGTGTGCCTGAGTGAGTGTGTCAGCACACTGTCTCTTTAAGATGAGCACTCAGAAGCCTGAATGTTTGCTCAGTACAGCAGCAACTGCCGCTTCCACTCCTGAGCCAGAGGCTCCCTGTTCCTCCACCCCAGCTCAGCAGAGACTGGGAACATAAAGGGTGGGTGGTGGGGGACACCCCAACCTCATCCTCCATCCACTCTGCACAGCACTTCAGGAGACAGGCTCCTGGTCCTGAGCAGGTTGGCCAATGGCAGCTCCATGGTAGGGGAAAAAGGCAGGGGTAACATGCCCTGCTCCACTGCCCTCTGCAGCCGCCAAGAGGGAGGAGGGGGAGCATCTTCCCTCCTGCTGCAAACTTCACCCAAATGTGGTACAAAACTCAGCCCTCCCGAAATGAATCATAGAATGTTAGGGTTGGGAGGGGCCTCAGGAGGTCATCTAGTCCAGCCCTCTGCTCAAAGCAGGACCAACCCCAACTAAATCATCCCAACCAGGGCTTTGTCAACACGAGTCTTAAATACCTGTAAGGATGGAGAGTCCTCCACCTCCCTAAGTAACCCATTCTAGTGCTTCACCACCCTCCTAGGGAAAAGATTTTCCTCATATCCAACCTAGACCTCCCCCACTGCAACTTGGGACCATTGCTCCTTGTTCTGTCATCTATTACCACTGAGAACAGCCTAGCTCCATCCTCCCTGAAACCCCACTTCAGGTAGCTAAAGGCTGTTATAAAATCCCCCTCATTCTTCTCTTCTACAGACTAAACAAGCCTAGTTCCCTCAGCCTCTCCTCATAAGTCATGTGTTCCAGCCCCTAATCATTTTGTTGCCCTCCACTGGACTCTTTGCAATTTGTCCACATCCTTTCTGTAGTGGGGGGGCCAAAACTGGACACAATACTCCAAATGAGGCCTCACCAGTGTTGAATAGAGAGGAATAATCACTTCCCTCGATCTGCTGGCAATGCTCCTACTAATGCAGCCCAATACACTGTTAACCTTCTTGGCAATAAGGGCACACTGTTGACTCATAACCGGCTTCTTGTCCAATGTAAACCCCAGGTTCTTTTCTGCCAAACTGCTGCCTAGCAAGTCGGTCCCCAGTCTGTAGCTGTGCATGGGATTCTTCCATCCTAAGTGCAGAACTCCGCACTTGTCCTTGTTGAACCTCATCAGATTTCTTTTGGCCCAATCCTCTAATTTGTCTAAATCAGTCTATAACCTATCCTACCCTTCAGTTTATCTACCACTCCTCCTAGCTTAGTATCATCTGCAAACTTGCTGAGGGTGAAATCTACCCCATCCTCCAGATCATTAAAGAAGATGTTGAACAAAACTGGTCACAGCACCAACCCCTGGGGCACTCTGCTTGTTACTGGATTCCAATTAGACATTGAGTCTTTGATCACTACTCATTGAGCCTGATGATCTAGCCAGTTTTCTATCCATCTTATAGTCCATTCATCCAACCCATACTACTTTACCTTGCTGATAAGAATACTGTGGGAGATCGTATCAAAAGCTTTGCTAAAGTCAAGGTATATCACGTGCACTGCTTTTCCCACATCCACAGAGCCAGTCATCTCATCATAGAAAGCAATCAGGTGGGTCAGACATGACTTGCCCTTGGTGAATCCAACCAGTCTCTAGTTCCCTGGATACTCTTTCTTCCCTTTTTTGAAGATGGACACTACATTTACCTTTTTCCAATCAACTGGGACCTCCCCCAGTCATCATGAGTTTTCAAAGATAACGGCCATTGGTTCTGCAATCACATCAGCCAACCCCCTCAGCACCCTCAGATGCATTTCATTTTTCCACATCATCTGTTACTAGGTTGCCTCCCCCATTCTGTAAGAGGCCCACACTTTCCCTGACCTTCTTCTTGTTGCTAACATACTGGTAGAAACCCTTCTTGTTACCCTTCACGTCCCTTGCTAGCTAGAACTCCAATTGTGATTTGGCTTCCAATTCTGATGGTGAGCCTGCAGGCCCAGCTGGCAAACGGAGGTAGACTTCGCTGGCTCAGACTCTTTTCTTGCTCTTGTGTTATTTTATCCAGGTCTCTGAAATATTATTAGACGCTGCTCTGCTTAACCCTCCTAAAATTAAAACATTCAATGACATTCTTCATTTAAAGTAATCAGTACTGATGCCTAATTAATAAGCCAATGAATTTCCCTTCTACAAGCACTGCCCTCCCACAAAGTACATTACCTATAATACAAGTAGTTAAAAACTATCTAATTACTGCAATAAATACCTACAGTATTTATTGAATAATTCAGGATGACTCAGAGCCATCAGCAATGTGCACTTGGTAGATAGTCACTAACCACTCTGAGTCATTAGAAAAGATTGGGTAAGTGTGCAAAAGAAGTGGGATATTTTAAAAAAATATAGTTCTCAAAATGTAATAAGAAATGCAGGTAAAGCAATAATGCTGATGAGAATGTTAGAAATTAATGTCACATTACATTACCACTGAGTTTGTATTACCGTTAGTGTATATATATACCGTTAGTATCACATTACATTACCGTTGAGTTAGTATTACCATTAGTATATATATACCGTTAATATCGCATTACATTACCGTTGAGTTAGTTAGTTAAGTAGGATTTTCTGCCTTACATCTGAATTGCGTCTACATATCCTTTAATTCATAGAGAGGACTAAGTTGTTTACAGACTGGTTTTAAAGCACAGTAGTATTTTTTGCTTTCACATTAAGGTAACTAGATTTGTGTAAAACTAATCAATCTACTGTGAGTCAATGTTTATAGCTGGATTAATGAATGTCACTAGATCCTTGTCTACCTAGTGGTTCTTGTGAAATTCTTTCACCATTGCTCTAGCAGAGGGAGTAGCAATAGGGCTGGCTGGAAAACAAGAACTGCAAAAAATTGATGTTTTGAAATTTGTTTTAGTTGTGCATTGGAACAAAACTGAGACCTTTTAAAAAAATAAAATAAAAATGAGTGACTAACCCACCCACCCTATAGCAGCAAAAACCTGATGGCCAGGGCACTCACCTGGAAGGTGCCTAGCTCCTGTCCCTGCTCTGATCTCCCATGGCCCAGGTAAGTGCTACCACCACATCCCTAGAGAATCAGTCTCTCTCAGTCTCCACCTGATTCGGAACAAGGACTTGAACATAGGTCTCCCAACTCCCACCTGAATGTCCATCCCTAATAAACAGGCATAGTTTGAATGATGGCATTTGGTTATTATGTTCATTACCTCCTCTATGGAAAACTATGTGTTTATTACGACATCTTTGTCACCTAATTACTTTATCTTTGTTTGTGTCCAGGATGAGTAAAAAAAAATCTGATGTGTATCTATACAAAATATTCTTAGTGGATAGGCCAGATTTTGATATTAGACTGGTGTAAATCTGGAGTAACTCTACTGAAGTCAATGGAGTTATACTTGCTGTAACAGAGAGCAGGATTAAGTCCACTCACTCTGTTTCTAAATATATACTAGACTAACTGGCTGTGAAGAATTTCAAAACCTGTCCTATGAGAAAAGGCTGTAAAACATAAACTGCATCATACTGACAAATACCAACACGTGGCTAGTGGATCTAAATGCCAGAAATGTGTCAATAATGGTAACGTCATGTAGCTTCACAAATATTTCATTCTTTTGCTTAAACATGTCAATGGGCAGGGTGCACAAAATATTTCCTTTTGTGTTCAGAATACCACCTTACGGCAAACCATTCTTTCTCTGCCAAGAGCTCACAAAGGCCACATCTAGACTATGATTTCAGGGTGTGATATTATAATGTGTTTACTGCTGTGCTGTAACTAACATTTGAGAAGTCTAGTGTAGACAACTGCCTTTAATGAATGTTAAATTGGTAGAGCTAGCTGCTAATGGGGATCCTATTTTAACTTGATGGGCTTAGCATGTGTCAACAAGCCTCAGCTCTGGCCTGTCTACCACAGACTTTTCAAATGTGTTTTTTAGCATATCTTACCTAACATGTGCCAATATCACACCTTAAATACTAGTCTAGACAAGGCCAATGCTGAGCTAGTCTTCTCAACTGGCTAGTGAATGGGACTGGAGAAAGCACTTACAATGGAGTAATGTGAATAGAAGTTTGTAAAGGGGTAGACTAGCCCTTTAAAGCTAGAGGAGAAAGTCTTGTGGGCCAGGCTACTGTTCCAGGAGTTGTGCAGCAGACAGAGATCCAGGGATTGACAGCTTCAGATGCTAAGAGAAAGGAAGTGGTTCTAGAGTAAAAGGGGAGGGGGGAGGATCAGACAAACTTGGGGTAGTGTTCCCTTTAGTGCCCAAATCCTGAAGTCTCGGGTGGGGCAGGGAAGGGGTCCGTTCTCTCTGTCAATCAGGACAAGCACTGGAAAGGAGGGCAGTGTAAAATCTGGCTCTTCCCTCATGATGGGGAGAAAACAGCAGGAAGAGGACTAGTTGCTTGTTGGCCTCTCCCAGGCCAGGGGGAAGGAGATGGAACCTGTCTGACTCTGTCTCTAAAACTGTGAAAGAACACTGAAATATCCCAAGGAGGAACACCAGGGGGTGAGGGGAATGGACAAATCATGATGTTTTTGTTTATTTGAAAGACTTTGCTGTTTATCTAGATGAAGCTGGGTAGGAGTAATTTAAAGGGCCAGCTGGGGGGAGGTGGCTGAGGTTTGTCATGTGTTACAAAGTCTTTAATACTAATGAGTGACATTTGAAAATAAAAATTGAAACAATGTCCAAGGTGAATTGACTAGAATATTGGTAAACGTTAGGGTCATGACAGTTTGATGAGAATTTATAAGTATATTGCTAGGTTGAATTTTTGGTGTGTAAGCTGCAAGTCAACTGAGTCCTGGTGGCTGCAGGGTGGTTAGCCCATTTCCAAACTTTGAGATCTGGCCATTCTGTTTTAGAGCTTGTAGCAAGGAGGCGTGGCCTCCCTCTGAGATTGGCAGGGAGGAGGAGGAGTTTGGAAAGCCTTGCCTATCACACCAGAAGCAGAGGGGTGGGACAGGAAGTACAAAAGGTGGCCCTGCAGCTCAGTTGGGCTGAAGCTGCCAAGGTAGATAGACATTTCCTACCTGCTGCTGGAGCAGGAGCCTGAAGGAGACCTCTGCTGTTCTGAGGATCCACCTGAGCTACCAGAACTGTCAGACCCACCAGATGCTGAGGAGCTGCTGGGACTCCCACTGGTAGTATACCCAGGTGAGATGGAGGATGACCCCAGGGTACAGGTACAGGTACAAGGGCAGTCAATTATAGTGTGGCTGATACCGGAGGGTATTGCATGGCCCCTTTGAAGTGCAGTTTATGGGAATTTGTCCCGTGACCATCAGCGAGTTTGACACCCCTGCCCTAGACCATTTGGTGCTCTGCCCTATTTGAGGGCCTGGACTCCAAAACTATTTACTGCTCTGCGTTGCCTAAGGTCAGAGCCTCAAACTGTTTGGTGCCTCACCCTGCCTGAGGCCTGGGCCCTGAACCTATTTACTGCTCTGCCCAGCCCAGAGGGCCTGAGGTCCAGAGACAGCTAATTTTCTCCTTACAGATCGCCGTTATAAGTGCGGGACAGTGAGGAGATGTGGCCTCCCTCTAAGATTGACAGGGAGGGATGACCATACACTCCTACAGAACTGCACCAGTTATATTTCCCCTCTTCTGTTCTCTCACATACAATAGCTCTTGCTTGTAAAATATTTTGCCTACAGCGCTGTACATGCCAGACTTTAAAAAAAATCAAACAAACAATCCCCTCAACTTCTCCCACTCCACCAAAGCATACAGTCCGCCAGTGAAGATACCAAAACTAACTTAAGACAGAGTTTCTATTTTACAATAGGGAGTGTCACATGCCTTCCCTGGCCTTTTTCAGACAACTTAGAGCTGCGTTTTAGCTTAGGTGTTAGATTTGAGATCAAGCTAAGCTTTGTCTGAGGAGGAGAAAGGAAGTGAAAGCGTGTGTGAGTATGTTCTCATACTGGTTTGCTTTAATGATGGGATGAATCCAGTTTTTTTCACTATTCATTAAGTACCAGGTTGTTACATTTGGTATTCAACAATTCTAAATTTTGCTCAGCTCCCACCGGGGCCATTTCACACCTCACCATGAGAAAATCTTTAATGCAGTTCTAGTACAATGCCTTTATCTCCTACTCTGCCTCATAGGGGGTGGCAGAAGGAGAGGGGAGTGGTGCTAACACTGAGAATAAGGTGACAGAAAAAGGGTTCAGACTAGACTGTAGGAAGGATTGGCTTCTCAAAAGGAGAGATTGAGAAAAGACCAGTCCTGAACAGACCTTTGCAGCGGCTATCCCTTGATATGAGAGTGATTTCTTCCAGGGGGAAAAGTCATTGATGAGACTTAAGATGGCTGAGGAGCCCAATCCATGCTCTACAGGTTTTTCCGCATATGTGACAGTTGGTTGCTTGGAGTGAGCACAACTGCTGGCCAGCATGCTGTACACTTTCCTTCCTCCTCTGCCGTTTTTGGGCAATTCACTTCAAAATGGGCTGAGGCTTGATGTATGGTGTGATGCCATTGCAGTCTATTGCAGCCAGCTCTTCCCAATTTGTGGGGTCAATGCCTCCCTTCTTAAGATATACTTTCAGGGTGTCTTTATAGCATTTCCTCTGTCCCCTGTGAGTCCTGTTACCATAACTAAGCTGAGAAAAGAGGACAGTAGCATGGTAGTTCGGGCATTCACTTGCAATTGAAACCTGTGTCCAAATCCCTCCTCTGGAACAGGAAGTTGAACGTAGGTCTCCTTTATCCTAGGGAATTGCCCTAACTCCCGGGCTGTTGGATATAAAAGGTGTGGGGATATAAATCCATTAAAATATCATTGAAGACATTGGCCTAGACATGACTGCTGTCCACACTAAACATTACAAAACAACTGGATAGATGGTACATGGGGAGTCTTTTGCATACTCTTTCTAGCAAGAAACCATAGGTAAGGCAATCATTTATTTTAATTGTAATCAAAGACCTGCAACAAATCAACCATTATGTGACTGTTTTGAGTTGCCAACGTAAATACATAGGAATAAAACAAACCTTTTTCAACAGATCTAGCATATTGTAATGATGTGTATCCACCAACTATCATTCTACCTTGCTAGCAAATGATGCAAAAATACTTACAAGGGTTAGTGCACAAATATTGTAGTCTTTGAAAGGGCAATGCCAATCACTACTCAGGTATTTAGAGAAAAAATATCAAGGCTGATGGACTTTGATCACAATCTACCCATTGTAGCTTGGATATGGGTGAATCCATGTTATGGAAGAGGAAGGACATCTTAGGGATAAAATACAGGACTGGGAGTTTGCAGAATTTAACCCAAATCTGCTACAGGCTTCCTCTGTAAATGTACAAAAGTGATTTAACCATTCCATGTCTCAGTTTACCCATATAAAAATGGGAATGACAATAAATACTTCCATCTCTCATGAGTATAAAGTTCTTTGATGGAAGGCACAATACACATGCAAATTATTAATTATTATTATTATTATTTATTATTATCCCCATGGATCTGGGTGGGTCACATATCGTGGAAGGGGAAGGACATTTTGGGGATAAAACACAGGACAGGGAGTTAACCGCTAATGGCTCAGATCTCTTCAGCCAGTTCCTTAAGTATTCTAGGATGTACTTGTTCAGGCTCTGCTGACTTGAAGACATCTAACTTGTGTAAGTAATTCTTAACTTGTTCTGTCCCTATTTTAGCCTCAGATCCTATCCCATTTACACTTTAGATGCCTACGTACCTTTGAGGATCTGGGCCATAATTCTTATCTCATAAACACCACTGAAAATGCAGAGTAACTTCACCGAAGCATGTGGCATCACCCCATTATAACACTAGTATGGATGAAATAAGAATTAAGAATCAAGTCCATAGTGCTTGATTTCATTGGATTTATCTGAGTTCATCTCAATCTAATGCTAAGTGATTTCTCACAAGATTTAAAAAGTCAACCCTATAATATTTGGTAAAACATTTAGAACATTTATGGGGGAAGGTGGAATCTAAAATAAGTAGAATTTTAGAACTTATTCAGGTTCTCCTAACTCAAATTCATGCATCCAACTAAGTCCCAGGTCTCTGCAGGCTGAAGGGAAAAAACATCTCAGAATGTGGGTGTGCTGGATGGAGATTTCTTTCCCCTCTGTGAAGAGGCTTCACAGACTCTGTTTACCCTATCCTTCAGGGTTACAGAAGGCAGGAACTGATTGAGACCACCCATCCACAAAGAGAGTCCAGTGAGTTCAGTATTATTTAGTTTCTAGTCATGCTAGAAAACAGTTTTACCATAAGCCCCCCTACTATTTGCCAACAAGCTATGTGTGTGGTGGAGATTCTCAGAAGAGAAGACCACCTAAGAACCATAGTTTTTCACCAGGGTCAGGCAGGGCAAAGACTGTCCTTTTCACCATGAAATTATTTATATGTAGTTATATGTAATTCTGCTGCCAAGTTTTGTCAGCAGCAACAAGGACCAGGTTCAGCTAGCTAGAGTTTCCTTCTGTAAACTTAAATAAAGCTAAAGTCCCCATCCAGAAACCTGGAAAAACTACATAACTCCCTTGATAGGCAATATCCCCCCTTCCTCCCCCCCAACAAGCACTAAGTTCATTGTATGGAACAAAGAAACTTATGGTGGAAGGGCTAGAAAGGGGACACAGAATAAACTTTGGAAAGCCAGTAATGATTAATCAACAATAACTGTAAATATATAAAGTAAGACTCCCTTCCCCACCACCTGGGTGCCTTGGCAATAGCCTTAACTCAGTCCTCCAGTCATGGTGTGAGTGTCCATTAAAGCAATGCATTCCTGTAGTAGCCACCTCCTTCCTGCACTGCACCCCTCCATTGTTTGTTGCCTGGGGCTGGAAGAGTCCAGAATTAGAGCAGGTTCATCTCCAGCCCCTATGGGAAGTGCTGCCTGTTCTGATCCAAAAACTCTGTCACCTAATCCAGTTGTAGTGATTACAGCTTTATTGATAGGTGGCCCTTCCTGAAGCTTCTCATCTATGTTGCTGCCTTCTGTAGTCGTGGGCGCCAGATTTGTATACTTTTTGGTGGTGCTGGAGTGGCTTCTGGTCAGGGTGCTGGGCCCACATCACGAGGGAGAGAGGTGGAACAGGGAGGGAAGTGCAGCCACCCTGCAGCGCTGCTTGGACCTGGGAGTGGCTCCTGGCCAGGGGACTGGGCCCATGTCATGTGGGAGAGGGGCATGGGGAAGGGGCAGGGCCAGGAGGGGGAAGTGGCTGCTGCATAGTGCTGCTTGGGGCTGGGAGCAGCTCCTGGCCAAGACACTCGGACCACATGGGAGAGGGGTGGGAGGAAAGGGTGGGGCAGGGTTGGGAGAGGGGAGCGGCCGCCACTGCGCCGCACCACTTGGGGGCGGGGCCAGCACTGGGGCAGCTCTTGGCTAGCTGCTGAGTGTGTCCTATTTGTAGTCTGGAGAGTGGGTGGGCACAAGCCCACCCACTGTTAAAGGCCCCTCCCCCAGCCTAAGGGGAGGAGTCACTGAGCCCAGGACACAACTGATTGCAGGGGACAACTAATGAAAAAAACAGGAAGGGGCGTGAAGGTCAAGCCACTGAGTGTGTCGGGAGGGAGGCAGAATGGCCGGGCTGCCCTGGGTGCTGGGGTCCGCTGAGTTCTGCCCCTGCTCAGCTGAGTGCCACTGGAGGCTCCGCTGCTGGCCCCCTGAGCAACCCCCGGCCCCAGGAGCAGAAATATTGGAGCCGGGCCCATGTTCCTCAATATTGGTGGCACATGGGCAGCAGGAGCCCGTATAACTCGCCACTATGTCTGTAGCTTCAGGGAAAGCTGCCTTTAGTTACACAGCCATCTCTTTGCCAACAGCTGCTCTGAAACCATCATCCACTTTGAAGCCATTGCTGTGTTGTAACCTGCTTCAAAGTCTCCTCTTTTACATGGGGGGAATCTATGGCATAAAACCCTGAGCAGAGTCCTTTTCACCCGAGACACATCTGTTGCAATAACACTATTCCTACAGATACCAGAGATTAGATTAAATGAAATGTGTATAGTAATGTTCTTATCTAGCTAGCTCCTTTTAAAGTTATTATGAAATGGAGATTGAGTCCCTTCTCTGAAGCATTTGAACCTCACCAGATCAGGCCATTAAGCTGCAGAGCAAATGTCCATGTTTGGAATCAATGGGAGTTGAAGGTGTTCAGCTCCATGCAGGATCAGGCCTTAATCTGAGGCAAGAAGAAAAGAAGGTGATAAAAGGAGTAGTGGGGGAGGATGGGGGTGAAGACAATAAGATCAATCCCCTTTCATCCATTCCATGTGTGACTTTCTAATTATATATCAATAATAGTACAGCATGAATCATCATTCTCCTACTATTTTATTTTAAATAGTCCAGAACTGAATCTAATTTTGAGTATTAAATGTACATTATTACATTACATCTTTCTCACGCCAATACTGGTGCACAGGGCACAAACTAGTCTCTTCCATTCCTCTGTCATTTGCTGCTGCTTCCATCTGCTCTATGGTGTTAAGATCGACTATTCTGCCCTTCCTGCTATGGCTCTTCTTGTTCTTGGTTGCCCTTGATTGCTCACACCAGTTGGTTCCCACTTGGACAACTTCATGTATTGGCATCTGATGTACATGCCCCAAATATGTCTAGCAGTTCCTTCTAATTCTACTGAAAATGAGATGCTGTTTATTCTCGGCTCTCTTTGTTGGTGATGAAGTCCTTCTAAACCAATGCCCAGAATCTTTCATAGGCACTTATTTTTGAAGGCGTCTGTCTTTTGGTAGATTTCTAGCTCTCTTAGCACTGAGATTGTCTGAATTAAAAATCCTCAGTTTTGTGCTGTATATCTTTGATTTCCATACGTCGTTGAGTTTTGTAAATGCTGTGGATGCCTTTCCTCTCCTTGATGTCAATTCCTTCTTGAGGTCTCTGTCAGTCAGTGAAGGGCTGCCCAGGTAGATTAATTGCTCCACTTTCTTATTTTTTGCCTTCCACTTTCATGGAACTTTGCACAAGGCTGTCCCCAGCCCTGAAGCGCAGGAATATTAACTTGAGGCCTGTTCGGACAGTGGAGAAGCAAGTGGCCATCACTCTTTGGAAGCTAGCAACGTCAGACTGCTACCAGTCAGTTGGAAATCAATTCGGGGGCGGTAAATCCACCGTGGGAGCACTTGTGATTCAAGTGCGTAGGGCCATTAACAGACTTCTGCTAAGAGGGTTTGTGAGTTTGGGAAATGTGCAGGACATAGTGGATGGGTTTGCCATGATAGGGTTCCCAAACTGTGGTGGGGCAGTAGATGGCATGCATATCCCTATCTTAGCACTTGACCACCTTGCCACAGAGCACATGAACCGAAAGAAATACTTGGTGTTGCAAGCCTTTGTGGATCACAGGGATGCTTCACCAACACCAGCATGGGATGGTCTGAAAGGTGCATGATGTATGCATCTTTAGGAACTCAGATCTTTTCAGAAAGATGCAAACGGACTTTTTTTTTCTAGATCAAAAAATAACTATTGATGTTGAAATGCCAGTAGTGATCCTGGGAGACCCAGCCTACCCCTTGCTCCCATGGCTCAAGAAACCGCACACTGGGCACATGGACAGTGATAAGGAGCAGTTCAATAATAGGCTGAGCAAGTGCAGAATGGTGTTGGAATGTGCCTTTGGACGTTTAAAGGCTCGCTGGTGCAGTTTGCTCACTAGGTTAGACTTCAGAGAAAGGAATATCCCTATAGTTAACTCTGCCTGCTGTGTGCTCCATAATCTCTGCGAGACAAAGGGGGAGAAGTTTCCGCTGGGGTGGATCGTGGAGGCAGATAAACTGGTTGCAAACTTTGAGCAGCCAGATATCAGTGCAGTACTGACAGCCCACCGAGGAGCTCTGCGCCCCAGGGAAGCATTGAAAACCCATTTTTGTAATGAGGCACAGTAATGTGTGTCACTTATCTGTGCTGTGCCTTCCCATCTCCTCCTTGCAGCAGTGTCTCCGCACCTCATCTTCCTCCACCATCCATCCCCATGCTTGTAATAAATAAAGAGTACTGTATTTCAATGAAGTTTACTTTTATTGCACATCCTTAACAGTGGAGGAAAGGGAAAATAATTTAACAGTTGGCAACCATTCTCAGGGGGCTGGGAGGGCTGTGCAAACACCAAAGCCCGCACATTCACAGTTTTTAGAAAGGTTGCCATCTCTTCCTGCTCCCCTCCACTGGTGTTGTGTGGAATACATACTGCACCATGCTCACCCTCCTCTTGGGGGCTTTGGAAGACGGCACTTGTTGCTGGCAGTTCTTCAGGGGCTGCAGAGGGAGACTATCCTGCTGCTGCTGTTCCTGAAGCTCAACCAGATGCCTCAACATGTCTGATTGATCCCTCATTATACACAGTGTGTCCTGTGTGGCATGCTCAAGCTCCTGGGCTGCTCTCCATGTCCACGGTCCAGTTTTTTTGGACAACGAAATCCTCCAGGCTATTAGCATTGTGTCAGCAGCCCCAGAGGCATTCATTATCTTGTTGAACATGTCATCCCAGGTTCTTTTATTCCATCTTCTAAATCTGCAACAGCTTCTCTGCAGGAGTGGAGGATACACTGAAGGCCACACTTTCCACTGTAAGGCAAGCAAAGCTCAAGCCACCCTCTGTTAGTTCATATCATGGACCAAAAGCAATGTTGCAATGTAAAAAGAACACCCCTTATTATTCACAAGTGAATGGTAGCACTGAATCACAATCCCTACCTACTGCATGGGTTGGCATGGTGTCCCAGCCATGGTGAGTAAGGGGCTGGTGCCTCCAGTTTTGTGACATCTCTGGACCACTGTATATACAGGAAAAGTCCACCCTTCCCCCACAACTTGACTGTTTTGCTCCAATTAGCCTCCCAAAATTTGCTTTTTTTGTACAAGGCAGACCTAGAGAGGATTGGGGGTGGGTGAAGTGGCCCTGGAGAAAACATATGGCCACCCATTCCTGGATCCCTAACACCAAAAACAATCTCTTGTCAAGAAACATGCAGTTGAGGGACCCAAGAACCTGGACAGGGGAATGACGTACTGGTTTGGTTTTTTTGGTATGAGCACAGGTACTGTAATCTTACACTGCCTTCCCTAGGTGACCCTGTGTGATATTAGTCTCCTGAGGATAACACAGGTGGAAAGGGAGGAGTTGCTGCAAGCATCTGGGTACAGGCCTGGCCTTTATGCTGTGTCTGTGATGATGCCTGATAACATCTAATAACACAGTCACGGTGGAAAGTATCCTATCATGGTGGAAGAAATAAGGCTGCCCTCCCAAGAAACCTTCTGCAAAGGATTGCAGAGTACCTGCATGAAAGTTTCCTGGAGATATCCATGGGGGATTCTCGGGCCTTCCCTGTGCACATAAATAGTCTTTTCTGGGGGCAATCCTCTGCATAACTGAAGCACAAACATGGAAGCCCATCCCCATCACACCTAATAATTTTTTTCATATTATCCTGAACCCAGCAGAGGATGTAACCCCAGCACTGTGATGTACATTACATACTCATCAGATGTGCCTTCCCCGACATCTCAGTCGGTCAAGATGTTGTCCTGCTTCCGGCTGGTCTGCTCTGGGGTTACAAACAGCTCCTGGCTTTCGGGGAGAATGGATACCCTACTTACCTGCCCCCCATTCTCCTCTTCCTCTTCCACAGTCACAGCGTCATTGAGCTGGGACTCAGATTCCCCCAAGGTATCAATGCTGCATCTGGGGGGAGTGGTGGGGTCGCCGCTGAGTATCACATGCAGCTCCTCGTAGAAGCAGCATGTCTTTGGTGACAAGCCAGAATGACCATTTGCCTCCCTTGTTTTTTGATACGCCTGCCTTAGCTTTTTTATTTTAACATGACACTGCTGCATGTCCCTGTTGTGCCCCTTCTCCAGCATGCCACGAGATAGCTTTTCTTAGATATCAAGGTTTCTTTTGCTGGATTGGAGGTAAGCCTGAACAGATTCTTCAGACCGATGAGATCCAACACCTCAGTGTACTCCAGGCTGGAGCGCGTTTGGGAGCATGCAGTTGCCATGATCAGTTGTGCTGGCAAGCTCTTCACGCTCACCAAACAGGAAATGGAAATTAAAAATTTCCCAGGGCTTAAGCACGGGAAGGGCTGTTTCCTGTGTATGTGGCCGTGATGCAGCAGAGTGTAAACAATGTCATAGTAGAGCATTGTGGGATACCTCCTGGAGGCCAATGATGTCAATTTATGCAATGCTCCACCTACACTGCTGCTCATTCGACCCATCCACTTCAATTTTAGTGCTATGCCTCTCGCAGAGGTGGATTAATTAAGTCAATGTTTCTGGCGAGTTAGGTCAGTGGAAGGGATCTGACAGTGGAGATGCATGCAGTAACTGAGGTTCTTTGAGATGTGTGTCCCTATGGATGCTCCACTACCTTCTCTCCTTCCGTTTTCTTCGGCACCAGAAACATGCGCTCTGCAGCAGAGAAGGAACTGGGGGCGGTCAGACTGCACAGCGCTAAATATACATTCTGCTCATAGCGTGAGCAGGGGGAGATGCACATGTGCAATCCGATGGGCACTGCTGATGAAGATCTCCGATCCCAGGTGCAGGGGGTGCTGCCACACTTACAAATGGAGCACCCAAAGCGACACACATCTTGAAGAACCTCAGTTACTGCACAGGGTGAGTAACCCTCTCTTCATAAAGGATGCCTAATACAGTCTGAACCAAAGGGATTGTGAAATCTTCCAGGGAGGCAATTTACTAGAAGGAACAAACCAGCAAGAAGGAGTCCTGTTTACAAGTGAAGACAATGGATATTTGGACTATACATGTAGGCACAGAGCCACGCTCTGCATCCTTTCTTCAGAGCACATGGCTCATTTCATGAAGGAGGAATCAGAAACTATCTGACAGAAAAAGGCTTTGAGCAACACTAGGTTCTGGAATCCATGTTATGATTGTAGTTTATATATAACCCTTTGTTTCCAATATTTCCATCTATTGCTTCTTCTTGAATATCTGTTCTTTGTAAAATAAGCTCTTGGGTTTTACCAAAAACATACCTACATGCTGTGTGTTGAGTGAAGTGGCGATCCTGAGGTGAAACTGGTAAGCTGGTGTGCACTGTTCCTGAGGGAGTAGTGGATCTGTGAATGCTGCGAGTGCCCAGTAGAACAGGGGCTGGCCACTAGACTGTGCCTATCATTACCTGCAAACAGAGCAGGGCATGTGGAGGCCTGGAAGGCAGCGCTTGTGTTGCCCAGGGCCAGTGGAGTTGAGAAGTTGACTGACGGCAGGCACAGAAAAGGCTTTCTCATGCTGGGAGCATCACGTTGATCTACACAGGATCTCTTGGGCCTGAATCCAGCCTGTTCTTCTCTAAGCTTTGCATCTACTGCCTCTTTTATCCTGTGTAGTATAATATTGCAGAAAGCTTTCTCTACAACGGAGAGTAGTGTAACTCCTCTCCAGTTGTTGTTACAGTCAGTAAGATCACCCTTTTTGGGTATGCTGACAATGATTCCATGTTTTCACTAATGAGAAAGGGTCTCGTTTTCCCAAACTTAATTGAGTAAGTTACACTAGGGGGATGGTCTCATGTGCTTTTATCATTTCTGCTGTAATTTGATAATCTCCCACCACTTTATTTTTCAGCTTCTTGACTGCAGCCTGTATTTTTGACATCTCTTTTAGACTGATGTTAATGTCAAGTTGATCAGATTCATGTTTCATTAAAACCTGGTGCTGAAGTGAATGTATACTATCATTACTGACATCAGCGTAAACATACAGCAATAGCAAAAGTTACATGGATTCTCTGATTATTCCAAAGACTGCTTTGTGAGAGTTCCAGGTGAAGAAGAGAATTAACTTTTAAGTAGATGCACTGATAGTCATGGAAAATAAATATTCGAGAAGAAGTAAGACAGTAGATGTCAATGCTTTCTTTTGTTCTGCTAAATGCTTTACTATGTGGGTTGTAACACACAGCTTTATGTAACCGACATTCAAGAGCAAACACGGCAGTCCAGAGGGAATAAGAGCATTAGGGCAACACACATATTTGTTTTTGAACGGATGTAACAGGATTTGCTTTATTCTTCTAATTACAGTGTAACATTATTATTACGCAATAGGAGAAAACCTTTGAATATGGAAATGGTGAATTCTCAGTTATGAAACTGACATTTCAAGAACTGTACAGGCCTGCCCACAGAACAAAAAACAGTGTCAATTTTAAACTGCTGTCCCTCTCCTTTTCTCCTACCTCCACTCCCAGCCATTCTGCTCTGACACCAAGTTTACTCCAGCGTAATTTGATTTCAGTCAGGTTTCACTTCTGATTTACACCAGTGTAAGAGTAAGGCCGATCACAGCACTTACAACAAGTCAGCACTTCAGAAGGAGAGACTTCTTAGAACAGCTTCAGGTACTGGTTGACATCCTTAGAAGTACACAAGTCTGTGACAGTACTTCTAGGATTGAAGGTAACCAAGAAGTCAGGTCAGCCAAAAATCTGGCCAGACTGAGCCACTGAATAACTACTGGTTTGAACTTGTCAAAGGAATTCAGGTTACCTCTGTACTCAGTGAGTACTCATAGTCATTCTAGCACACCAACTGGATCCAACAGGCAGTATCAGGAAAAATTAGCAGTATCTTTGACTGTGGGTAGAATAGTTCACTGGTTGGTCGGTAATAATGAGAGAGAACCACAGTGCCAAATCACAGACACTTTGACAAGTATTTATGTATTTCCAGTGAATTCTTCCCATTGGCAGAAGAACCCCCCCTCACCGCCCCCCGGGACTCCATGCCCTGAGACCTGGAGAGTGAGGAGGCTACCCTGTGGAAGTCCCCTGACCACAACAAATGGACAGGCTCATCAGAGGCTGCTCTAGCTATAGGCAAACTAGGCAGTTCTGTATGGGTGGCAGATTTCTGGGAGAAGTGGCTCTGTGGAACGGTCTAAGGGAGTATGAAGTGTAGAGCCCTGTAACATGTAGTGCCCTCACTGGCTCATATGGATCCTGCTGGCGCAAAATAAAAAGTATCTAGTGCATGTTAATGTAGTCCTGTCTCTTCTGCTCCTCTTCTCTCCCTTCCCCCTTGCCTCCCACCCACTTTCTCTCTCTTGTCATATTCACTACATCCAACACATTGTTATGATACATACCCAAAGATGGTATATCACTGAAAAACTAATAACTCAGTGATCATTAATATCTTGCCTGATGTATGTCTAGCGTGTGGACAGAGTTCTGGATATGTGCTAAATTATGTTCTTCAGGTGGTTTTGGCAAGCGATGTATACACCCAGTCTGCCCTAGACAATGGAATATATTTTGGTGTGGCTGATCAGCCTGGTCATCGGGCAGAGACAATAAAGGCACACTTACATAAATGGTAAACAAAGCCATTAACCTAGCAAGTAGGGGAGATAGCCTCTTAACTGGAAAGACAGAGAAGTCAGAACCTTAAAAGATAAATTACTGAATCAACTGACTGTATACATTACTGTATTATAAAAGTGTATCAAGCGAACGACACACTGATAATATCATTGTCAAATGTATATATTAACACTATATATATGAGGAATTATAAACTCAATGATACTATGTTTTAAAATTTGTGACCAAAGGGAGAAAGAGGTTTTCTACCAGAGAGGAGAGACGGCAGCTATCTACCTGTCTCCAATGTAAATCAAGCATTATGGAATCAAAACAATGGAAGCTCCATTTACAGGCAAATCAGCAGGGACCAAGAAACCCACAGGAAGGGAAGAAGAGTATGAGGTCACCAGGCCTCTGTGGAAGGAACAGTTTTATATACTTTATTTTTTGTATTCTACTTTTATACCTAGTTATATATTCTATTTTTTATTAAGCTTTTAAGACTCCATCTTGTATGCTAAAGATTCCATCTTGGATTTTTAGTAGCTTTCTCAGCCTTGAAACAGGTACATTTTGCAGATGTTGCAGGTTTTTGCAGTTGTCAGCAGATAACGGGACATTGCTAGCTAGCTTCAAAAGATAGTTGTTATGGGAATCAGGGGCCCTGCCAATTAGCAATATGGAGGAATTTCTTAGTATATCAGTGTAGAAAAGGTTGAGATAATGGAAATGTATTGCAATACGTCATCTTTTTCTTTGTTCTCTTTGTCTGAATACTGTATAAAATTTAGTGGTGTGAGTCTGTAAGGTAGAAGTCCTTGGGAGCCTTAGGGTGACTGACACATCTCTGAGCTGCTCGTAATAAACTGCCTCAAAGAACTATGCACTCAAGTCTTTATTTAGGAGGGCCCTGAGCTTTCCTACAACACCTCTTGAAACAGAGTCAATGAACATTGAGAGAGATAAGCAGAGACAGAAAGCCTAGGTGAAAGATGCCAAAATGGAAGACTAGGGAAACCAGCAGCTTGTACTTCTGTGGAAGATTCTGACTGAGGGAAAGTCAGTCATGGCTGGAAAGAAGAAAGATAGGTAAGAAATCTATCCTTGAACTAAGACTGTAGCTTGTTAAGTGAGGGCTTAGCCCTTAGAAAGCATATCTTTACTTGTATTGCCTGCAACCATTTTTGTGTTTGTTTTTACTTAAATTCAGTTAAATCTTCTTTATTTTTGATTAAATAAATGTATTCTGTTTTTAATCTAAACCAGTCCAGTGGTCTCTGAACTGAAGTGATTGTTAACTCCAGTTAAAGCAATAAGTTGTGCTCTTTGTCTCTTTAAAGGAGCAATGAACATTACTAGTTTAAGTGTTCCAGGAGAGGGCTAGATGCTTCAGGGCAGAGGGCTCTGGGAAATAAAATAATTCTTGGTCAGTCATTTCACTGTGAGAATAATACATAAAATAGTAAATGAAACAATGAATTTCAGACGACTGTGGCTCTTTAGGGTAATGTTGATTGCTAATTTGGCTCCTGAACCACCGAGGTCTGAGTATCACTGGTCTAATCAGTTACACCTATGCAAAGTAGTGTAACATGCTACCAAATCAGAGAGCCAGGATTTCACTCCCATTTCTCACAGGTGGAAATGGCTACACAAGGGTACAAAGTAATTGAGAATGAGAACCATTCTTCTTAAGACTCTGTCTACAGCAAAGATAAAGTATATACTTGAATTGCTTTAAAACTCAGGCCTGCCTAGTAGTTAAACATGTTTTAGGCTGTCAGGGAGAATAGTGGGACAATTATGTTTAAACACAGCTTTAAAAAAAAAAAAAAAAGTGTTCTGGGCTACAGGGAGCTAAGCTTCTACTCTATATATAACCTGTAACGAGTTTTTTTTTTTTTTTTTTAAACATAACTTGCACTATATAAAACTAGCTCAGGTAACACTGTTTCAGTTCCAGTGCAGCCAAAGCTTAGCAATAACACATTTCCCATGCAATATCATGCACTCTGACACCTCTGGTTTAGTAATGCAGCTTAAAATCCTTTGAGCTATCTTCTGAAGGACTTCCAATGAGGCACTATAATACCTGGTATAAAGGACTAGCACGTCTGGGAGCTGAAGCCACCAAGCTGCAAACTACTGAGTAAGAAATAGGGATGATTTCATACCAATAAGCAAGTGATACTATGGATTTAGCAAAGCAGTTCTATCTGTCTCACTTGATTCAAATCCCTCCTACAAACCATCATGAAAAATGGCTAGGGATAGGGGAGAGAAGGAAAGGAAATTTAAAAAGGAACCAACAAGATGCTTTCAATCCACTAATTATAATTAACACTTGCTCTCCTCACGTGTTAGCAATTGAGATTGAACCAAGGACTTCCAGCACTAAAAGCATAATCTCTGCTACTTGAGTTAAAGGAATATTCCTACCATCTGATAGCAGTAATAGGTTCTTTTCATCATAAGTGGGCCAAACTTTAGAGGGAAACATATAGCACCCAAGATAATAGGTTACATCTACTCATCTTGCAGATCTTTATGATCACTTATTGTCACCCTTCTCCTCCTCCTCCCTTTGTCAGCTTATGACAACAACTTAATGTCATGCTGGGACAGGGAATGTGGTAAAGTTCCTCAGTGGCTATAAATTTACATTAGGGAGGATCTGCCTCCATGTGCTTGCATGCTTTTGTAAGGCAGCTAGCAGTCTTTGGCTGCTAAAAACCCCCAAACAGCAACATCAATGGGATTGAAGGAGAAGGAATTGAAAACTGAGAAGACAGAGTCTGTGGTTGCATTGTTTCACGAATGCATTGTCAGCCCTTAATGAGTAAAGTATACCTCCAAATTCTGTTGTGGTAATGTGCTCTGCAGTTTCCCAGGATTGCCACTTAAATGGCAAATTAAAATGAAGTAGAAAGAGTAAAATAAAACAAGGTACTGTTTAACCACAAAGCACAAAATAGTGCAAAATTCACACCAAAAATATAAACAAAACCACAAATATTATACTGCATACCTAAGTATACTACAGGCTCTTTTCAAATCTTCCTTACCACTCTGCAAAGAAGCCAGCAATGATCTGAATAACTAAGTTTTTCTCCTCTCCCTTGCTAATCCACTCTGCTGGGAATGGAGAGGGAGGCTCTATTAATAAAGTGGCCTAGGTTGCTGCTTATTTCCCAGCATGTCCCAATATGAGCAGACCATCTAGATTCTCAAAATGGCTACTTCTCAGCTGGGATTGGACTTGTCTTGTGAGAATAGCCTATGTCTACCTTAGGCAGAGTTAATGTTATTATAGGCTTCTCCATCTTAAATTATCTGCTACTAAGCAAATCCATCCTCCCTCCCCTCCACCCCAACCACATATTTTTTGGTCCCTTGAACTCAGTGGTGGCCTGCTAGTACCAGTACCAGCAGTAGGTATTAAGCTGACCCAAGCCAAGCAAACATCCTCTCTAAGTGAACTCCTCTGTGTGGCTTGTTTTGTTTTGTTTTGCTGCCTCCCATATCCACTCTTTGAGGAGATTTGGATCCTACAACCACATCCATGGGTAACTACAAAAAAATGTTTGTACAACTGCATTGTCTTTAGCCAACAAACAAACCAGGTCCTGTATCCGTGATCTCAGGCCCCTACACAAATAGTCAAAGGAAAACAGCATATGTTTGCTATAATGGTTATTTATTCCAATGATGCTTGTGTGGTGGTGGATGTTATAAGCTGAAGAGTTTATATTTTCAAGGCCTATTAGGTACAATATAATCCAAAAACAGAAAGGAGTGAGTATTCCATAGATAGACTGCACCATGGAATAGATGGCCCTATAAAGGGAACTGGCTTGATATATGTTAAATGGGAGATTGTTCTAGATATCGGGGAGGAGGGGGGCAGGATAGATGATTCAGGATCAGATCCTTAGCTGGTATGAATTGTCATGTCTCAATTTGACTGAATGGCCTCTGAAGATCTGGCTCAATGCAAGTGGGAAAATGCTACCAAAGGAGCAATTGGAAGATAAACTTGATCAGAGCAAAATGAATGGGAGTTGGAAGGGCAGAAATTTAGGGAGAGGTAGAGTCAATGCATAGCGTTAAATGAGAGGAGGCTAACCTCAGAGTGAATGCATGTAATATCCTTCACTTCAATGTGAAGACTGTTCTTTTGGGTAACAGCTACAGCAATTAATAAATCACTTGGAGAAAAAATGCAATAATTAGATAAAAACAAATCTGTCAAAGTCACTCAATGTTTTCTTCTGGGAAGATAACACATTCAGTGGGTAAAGGAACTGCAGTGAATGTAGGAATATTTTAAGACTAATAGGCATACCAGACAATTCCAAAAGACACACTCAGGGAGAAAAAAAGATACATGTGGAGTAGATGGAAATGTCCTAAGGAGGGTAGATATTTAAGTGATATAACTGGCTAAAACCAACAAATGTACTGTATTTAAAGGAAGGTAATCTAGTGTTTCAAGCATTGGACTGGGAATTACGAGATCTTGACTTTATTTCCAGTTCAAACACAAACTTGCTTTGATCTTGTCACTTATCTTCTCTGTGCCTTAGTTTTATCCCTCTTTGAAAAAGGGAGAACAATACTTCCCTATTAAAATAGGGATATTGTAAGGCTTAATTAATTAATATTTTAAAGTACTCAAGTTTCTCCAAGGGAAGATACTATGAAAGCACAAACTTAAGTACAGTCTTACTTTTATTATTATGAACGTTGACTGGGGTCCTAGAGGGATCTCTTCTGGATCCAAAACTATTGAACATTGTTGTTAGCTTGGAGAATGGAGAGGAAATTATGCTAATCAAATCTGCAGACAAAATTAAGTTGACAAGGATACTTTGAAAGATAGTGTTTGTATATTAATAAGATAGGATTAAAGTAGAAACTTTCTTTGAAATAATTAAAAAGAGGATGCAAGAGAGTGGCTGACCTAGGAAAGAATAATCAAATACACATGGAATCGGTGAATACTGGCTAAGGCTCCACTTCTTCAGTGAGTCCACGTGGGTGGAGCTCTGTGTCAACAGGGAACTCACTACAGCACTAGGGCCTCTGTAAAAGAACTCTTGGGCTGTTCACTATCACTTGGTAGAAAATGCAGGATTCTTCTGGCTGTTAGTAGTGATACAAACCATTATATTCCCTCTCCCAATAGCAGGACTCAGATAATCCTAGTGATCCCTTCTAACCTTAAATTCCCTTATTCTTCCCTAGCTGCTCATCTTTATGATCACAGGCAACAGAAAGATCTCTCTCTGGATAGGGTGGTGAACTGTATAACAATCTCTTAA
Organism: Emydura macquarii macquarii; assembly: GCF_026122565.2. NCBI lineage: Eukaryota > Metazoa > Chordata > Testudines > Chelidae > Emydura > Emydura macquarii. The sequence continues at coordinate 8,353,943 of NW_027130455.1, forward strand.
TGTCCTGGAATTGGATGTGCAGGGGTCAGTTGGCATTAACAATTGTATGAGTGTGTGCAACTTTACTGTTTTGTAGTGGTTCCAACTACTTTTTAAAACATTTTGCTTTGAGATTTGAGAGTTTAGTGTTGTACTGACACCAAAAGGCCAGAAAAAAGGAAAGGGGCCTCAATGCTTTTGTAATAACTTGTTAGGGAGGAGGTTTCATCTGGGTGTGGCACTCCTATGAAATTGCTCCTTGGTTGAGGAATGTTTCTTCAGTGGAATTTCTGAGGGAAGGGGTGTCTTTGTTTGTTTACACAAAACAAATATGTGCTTCAAATTACAGAAAAGATTTCTAGCAAATATAGAAGCATTTACTGCAAAAATCTCATATGCTTAAATTATTTTACTTTAGGGGCAAAGGTCCAGTCTGTGTGTATTCAGTTTAATGCATTGTGTAATGAGCTTGATAATGTTAGATATTTCTAGTGATGCAAGCAAGGAGCATACTTAGATTCAAAGATTCCAAGGCCTGAAGGGACCATTGTGATAATCTGATTGATCTCCTGTACAACACAGGCCATAGAACTTCCCCAAAATAACTCTTATAGCACTTCTCTTCAGAGTAAATTAGAGGGTGCTGAAAATCAAAGTGATTAGGGATCTGTGCAATCTGAGTATTGAAGAAAGTCCTGAAATTCTTGTTTCCCTAGCTGGGATTGCAGAGTTTGAGAAAACATTTGATATCCCTTATAATTAGTTCTACTTTGGGAATTACTAGTGATATTTCATGTTTTTCTTCAAGCCTTAGCTCCAAGAATTATGTGATTATTGAAAGAGTATTTTCATTTTAAAACAAGTTTCTAACCATTATAATTTGAGGTGAACCTTGAAAATGTGTACCCTAAAGAATGAAAAAACAGAAAGCAAATAATCCCCTTCCCTAGCGCCCCAAGAAAGGGATGGCCTAAAAATAATCAGGTTTTAAAATCTCAAGGTTTGGGGGAGGCTTGAATCATTTTTAATGCTTTGTGTTGGCAGTACTGCATTTCTGTTTCTCTAACTTTTAAAATATTAATACACCAACATTCTGATTTGATAAGTTTGGGAATGGGAGAACTGGAGGTGGTGGTGGTAGGGGGTCCAAAGGCAATGTTGGATGGAGCAGAGCAGAGCTGATGCATGGTGTCATGCGCCCACCAAGATTTCTGCCAGGGTTTATATGCCCTGTCCCAAACCTCACTGCATACCACCAGAACCTTTAGATTGTAGGCCCCCTCCTCCCACTAACAAGTTACATGTCATCTCCAGAGCAGAGTTTTTAGTAAAATCTGGGATATTTGACCATAACAGGTTGATTATTAATGAAAAGGAATTGATATATACAGCAAGACAGAGTCTGGGATGATAAAACAAGTCACATGGCTGACTTGTGATTTTATAGAGACAAGGTTGGTGAGGTATCTTTCATGGGACCAATTTCTGATGGTGAAAAGTACAAGCTTTTGAGCTACACCAAGCTCTTCAGGTCTGGGGAAAGCAGCAGTGTCTGACCTAAATGCAAATTGGGACAGATTAAGCAGAAGGGGTAATGCATATTGGAGGTGGTCACTTGTAAGGAAGGGTAATTGAGGGTTCCTTAGTCCTTTAGACATAAAAGGTTTGAAGTGCGTAATGAAAAGTGGCAGGCAGCGTAGTGTGTTACAAATTGCTGTAATGGAGCCATAAAACGAGTGTCTTTAAGTCCAGGGTTCTCGGTGTCTAGCAGGATTGTGAATTTCTCTTCCCTAGAGCCCCAACTGCCAGATTTGGGTTATTTATTACCTGAGAATTTCAGCTTTCATTTTTAACTAGTAAGTTCCCCGCCAGGAGGGTGGTGAAGCAGTGGAATGGGTTACCTAGGGAGGTGGTGGACTCTCCCCCCTTAGAGGTTTTTGAGGCCTGGTTTGACAAAGCCCGGGCTGGGATGGTTTAGTTGGGGTTGGTCCTGCTTTGAGCAGGGGGTTGGACTAGATCACCTCTGAGGTCCCTTCCAACCCTCATCTGCTATGAGTCTCAGTCACTAGCCCTCCTAGGTGGTGGTGGTGGTGGATGGAAACGCTGACTTGACAAATGCCACCCACTAGTCCAGGTGCCGATGCTCCCAGGGCACAAAAAGATCTGAGGGGTGAACCCTGATGGTTTTTCAGAGCCTGCTGCACCATGTTTGACCCTTGGGTTGGTGCTGCAGCTCAGCGGCAGGAGCAGGCCTGGGCAGAAGGGGACCCAGCCACGTCCTACTGGAGCGAGCTGCAGGGCTGGAGCAGGCAGCACCAGCGGCGCGCGGCAGATCGCGACAGGCCGCCACGGCACGCGCCCCTGGCTCTGCCTTTACTGCAACAAGGCGCGCCCCTGCCTCCGGAGGACCAACGCACGCCCCTCCCTCTCCCCCTCCCGTCCCGTGGTGTCTTGTCTATCCTCCCCGTGCATTTCTATGGTGTTCTGAAGGGGCGGGCGGGGAGAAGACAACGACAGACGCATGCGCACTGCCGCTCAGTGCCGGCCGGCTCCACGTCGGGGAAAGGCGAGCGGAGGGACCATTTGGAAGATGGAAGCGGCAGCTAGAGAAGAGCTAGGTACAGCGTAGTCTGTCGGCTGGGGATGGCGCTGAAACAGAGGCGGGGCGGGAGGGGCAACGGCTCGTCGCGTCGCGGGGGTAGAGGGCACAAGAGAGCTGTGGAGATGTGATTTCCCCCCCGCCTGGGGGAATGGTTTGATCCGCCGGGAGTGCTCTACAGCGGGCGGGATAAACCATCCCGCGGCGGGGAAGGGGGGGGGGGAGGCAGAGCTGCAGCCCCTTCAACTCCTGCTGCGCCTTCGCTGTCCTGCCTCAGCGTGGGGAGCCCGCGGCTTCCCCGTGCTGGGGCTGAGCCCAGGCCTCCCGCGGGCGGGGGGCGGGGCCCTGGCGCTGGTCCTGGGGCGCCCCCGGGCAGCGGGCGAGTCGCGGGGATGGGCGTCAGGAGGTGTCCCGACCCCTGGGTTGTATGGCCTCGGGCCTCTCTGCGCCCCACCCCGCCCCCTGTGCGAAATGGGGGGAGGGGAGATGGTGATAGTCCCCAGCTTGCTGCCCTTCCCCCCGGAAAGCCGGGTGAGTCTGGCTTGGTTAGCGGGGGTGCTCGGAGAGCAGCGCCCAAGGGGGAGCAGCGCCCCATCGTCTGGCCCCGGTGTTGTGCTCGGGATCCGGATCCGGAGAGGTGTAGCCTTTTGGGTTGCCCAGAGGAAGTGTCTCTCTCCCCCTCCGTGCAGCGTAGACACAGCGCTGATCGCAGGTGCTGGGGGGTTTGGAGATCGGGCACAGCGCACAGGCAGAGTTCCCAGACTTCTGCTCTAACCTCTGGGTGACGCTTCTGCCTGCAAAGCGAGGTTGTTCGCTGGCTTTCTCTGATCATTGTGGCATCCTCTGTCTCCACAGCGGGCTGAAGCTTTTGGCTTAAGTTTTCACACTTGAATGCCTAAAGCAAGGCATCTAAATCCATGACTGGGCATCTAAAACTTGATTTCGAGAGCTCTCAACACCTCTAAATGTCAGGCCACTAAACTCATTGAGGCACCTCATTTTTGACATCTACATTTGAAAATGTTGTCCAAAAGTATTAATTCACTTACTGATTTGTTGCAGATCACAAAAAATGAGGGACCCCAATATATATACCTGGCTCTTAAAATGTGATAATTTGTGTAAGGTTAAAATGGTCTGATGTTTTTGTTCTTAGATGTCATGTCAAAAACACACAGACTAAAACAATCCACTATCAAAATGAGTGCAGTTCTTGAAAATAATCTCAGTGTATGGGTAAACGACCAGAACAAAAGCCATTTAATTTTACAAATGCTGTATTTAGGCATTCTGGACAAGCTCTCTCCATTATGATGAATAATCTCCAGAGGGACTTCCAGAATAAAACACTTTCAATAGCAAAGTCGCATTCTTTTACATATATCAGTATTGCTGATTCATAGCTTCAGGATCCTTAAAGGTATCATTCACTTGTTGCCTCTACCAACCAAAATGATTTGTCATTAGATTTTTCTGTCACCGTTTTTATGCATTTCATTTATATTTGCAAAAATAGTATTTTCTCTGAACTTGGATTTGGAACCTCTGGAGAAAAAGGAAAACATACCTTTTTTTTTTAAGGTGTAAAAATACATCTCTCTTTTATGCTTAAATTCCTCACTATCTGAATTCTTCTTCTGTAACACTTGTTCTTGAAATTTTGAAGTGTAATTTATCAGTCTCTGCCAAGCCCTTTTGCAAAAAGGAATTCTGCAGTGGGTAGGCATTTTCTTACTTTAAAATGGGAACCTGAATGTTTGTTTCTTTTAGAAAATATACATACTCAGACACAATGTAGTGTCCATGGCATTAAGGGCCGGAAAGGCTCCTGATGACTTCTGGGCTTTAGATCACATCTACTTGGCTTGTAGTGGATTTTCAGAACTCACCTTTGACTTGTTTCATCAACCCTCTTTGATAATAGGCATTTTTACTCTCAGGTTACTCTTTCTCTTAATTTGACATTTGTCTAATCTATGCTATATCTTTTGAAGCTTTTAAGAAGCTTTATGTGCTCATAGCAACATACTGTTTCCACTTCACTCAGGCATGCAGTGGGTATTGAGTAAATGTCCAGGTTACAGTATCATTTGATATATTGCAGAGTATCATGACATGAGGGCAGTAGAGCTAACTGATGTCATACAATTTGGTATGTCATAAGTTAAATTGGAAGTTCACGTCCTTTGTGTGTGAGTTTAAAAGATTATATGTACATACTGGCTTACAATTTGCGTACGTATGTGTGCCCACGTCTTTATGTAAAATATTTGTGTGCATGCATTATCAGTAACTCTACACAGCTAAACTAAAATTCCTTGTAATTGCATGTATTGTCAGCAGGACTCTTTACTTCTAAACAACAATCCTAAAGGGACATGTAGTAAAAAGTTTACAGAAAGCTCCTATTCATTTTAAATGAGGTGAAGAATAGTTCTTGCTTGACTTGGTGGTAGCCAATCTGATAAACATTTCTCCAAACCTCAATATAAACAGAGAAGAACAATAGAAATTTAGATGTTCTATGACTGTGACAGACAAGCAAGTCACAAACCATGATTCACTTGAATGTAATAATATCACACATTTTCAGGCATAGCTTTGATTAAATTTGGCTCTTTGTAGACCTGGGTTACCCTTCCTATGCAACCTGAACTGTAAACAAGTTCAGTAAGTGACATGGGAAAGATAGGCCCAGAACTGAGGGTTTTATGCAGCTTTATAACAGGATGTATATTGCAAGATTGAAGGGATGAATGGGTTTTAGTCTATTTCCTGTGTACATATAGGTGAAAGAGAGAAAAGTGCAGAAATCTCCAAAGAAAAGCAAACAGAACTCCAAACACTTAATACATTAATAGAAAACTTGGGTTTAGGAACATGTGACTTTGAATGGAAATTGTGACATAACAAACTGGTTGCCTCCTAACCACAATTTTGCAGTTCCTGTCATTGTACAACATGGCTGCTTGGAACTTCATGGTAATAGCAGGGATAGATTTCAGACTCCTGCTCACTCTGCTAAAGGAGACTCTCTTATCTGTCAACAGTATAAGGGCTATGATAACTTGAACTGAGAAGTTCTGATTTTATTCAGTAGAGGCAAATAGAACATAGAGAAATAGAACCTAGATGGAGCTACTATAAGATGGGGTGCATAATTGGTTGGAAAACCTTTCCCAGACAGTGGTTATCAATGGTTCACAGTTAAGCTGGAAGGGCATAGTAAGTGAGGTCCCCCAGTGATCAGTTTTGGGTCTGGTTCTGTTCAATATCTTCATCAGTGATTTAGATAATGGCATAAAGAGTACATTTATAAAGTTTGCAGATAATACTAAACTGGAAGGGATTGCAAGTGCTTTGGAGGATAGGTTTAAAATTCAAATGATCTGGGCAAACCGGATAAATAATCTGAAGCAAAAAGGATGAAATTCAATAATGACAAATGCAAAGTACTCCACTTAGGAAGGAACAATCAGTTGTACACATACAAAATGGGAAACGACTGGCTGGGAGGGGACTACTGCAGAAAGAGATCTGGGGTCACAGGGGATCACAAGATAAATATTAATCAACAATGTAACACTGTTGCAAAAAAAGCAAAAATAATTTTGAGATGTATTTGCAGGAGTGTTGTAAGCATTACGAGAAGTAATTCTTCTGCTCTACTCCATGCTGATTAGGCCTCAGCTGGAATATTGTCCGGTTCTGGGTGCCACATTTCAGGAAAGATGTGGACAAATTGGAGAAAGTCCCGAGAAGAGCAACAAAAATGATTAGAGGTCTGGAAAACATGACCTGTGAAGGAAGATTGAAAAAATTGGGTTTGTTTAATCTGGAGAAGAGAAGGCTGAGTGCGGACATAACAGTTTTCAGATGCAAAAGTTGTTACAAGGAGGAAGGAGAAAAATTGTTCTCCTTAACCTCTGAGGATAGGGTAAGAAGCAATAGGCTTACACTGCAAAAAGGGTGGTTTAGGTTGGACATTAGGAAAAGCTTCTGAACTGTCAGGGTAGTTAAGCACTAGAGAGGTTGTGGAATCTCCATTGTTGGAGATTTTTAAGAGCAGGTTACACAACCGCTTGTCAGAGATGGTTTAGATAATACTTAGTCCTGCCATAGGTGCAGGGGACTGAACTAGGTTCCTTTCAGTCCTACAATTCTATGAAAGTATAAACTCATCTTTTTATCTTTTTCATAGGATATTGGTTTTGCTTACATATTTAAACTCATAGATCCAGGATGATAACGTGGTTGGTGTAATGGTATTTGGTTAATTGCTCTAAAGTCCAATGGGTAGTGTGAAAGAGCACAGAACATGATTAAAAAATTGAGTGGTTGGATAGTGAATTATTGTTAAAAATAGGAATATGGAGGAAATACTTATAAGATAATGGACATAGTGTGCAGTGTTCACAGCAGTCAAGAGGAGGGAATAAAGACAGCTTTTTGCTTCCAGCCAAACTTATCAGACACATACTTGACACAGAGTTTGATATGAAGCCCCTGGGCAGGTCAGACGTGCAGTCCCTTGGTAGAAATCCCTTCATGTTCTCCTTTTCCTGCAGATCACGGTGGCAACAGGGCTGGCATTTTCACTAGGGCATTGTGCCAGGATCTTGCTGGCAAAGCTCCTCCTCCTTGTCTTTCCTATCTGCCACTGGCTAGCAGCTTTAAGCTTCTCTCTAGTATATATAAGCAAATTTTTCAAGCCTTGAAGTAAAGTTTGCCTAAATGGTAAATTGACTTATTGGAAATCTGGAAAGAAATGGATTGTATTAATTGTAAATGAATTCACATCCCTGGTAATAGTGGCTAATAAATGCACTACTGAGTTATTTATTACATTTAATTTCAAACAGTAATCAGATATCCTGTAGCACACATTAACTTTGGGTGGATTATTTTCCTTTTTTGGTGGTTAAAGACAATTGGCCATTTACTTGAAAATCGCACTAGGCACCTATGTGTACCTTTTAAATAGCTGCCTCTTAGTGAAAGATCATAGAATCGTAGAAAATTAGGGCTGGAAGGGACCTCAGCGGTCATCTAGTCCATCCCCCTGCTCAAAGCAGGACCAACCCCAACTAAATCATCCCAGCCAGGGCTTTGTTAAACTCGGTCTTAAAAACCTCTAAGGTCGGAGATACCTCCACCTCCCTAGGTAACCTATTCCAGTGCTTCACCATCCTTCATTTTTTTTTCTTAATATCAACCTAGATTTCCCCCACTGCAACTTGAGACCATTGCTTTTTGTTCTGTAATCTGCCACGAATGAGAACAGCCTAGTTCCATCCTCTTTGGAACCCCCCTTCAGGTAGTTGAAGGCTGCTATCAAATCCCCCCTCACTCTTCTCTTTTGCAGACTAAATAAGCCCAGTTCCCTCAGCCTCTCCTCATAAGTCATGTACCCCAGCCCCCTAATCATTTTTGTTGCCCTCCTCTGGACTCTCTCCAATTTGTCCACATTCTTCTTGTAGTGGGGAGGGGGCAAAACTGTACACAATACTCCAAATGTGGCTTCAACAGTGATGGATAGAGGGGAATAATCACTTCCCTTGATCGGCTGGCAGGGCAGTGCTCCTATTAATGCAGCTCAGTATGCTGTTAACTTCCTTGGCAAGAAGGGCACGCTATTGACTCATATCCAGCTTCTTGTCCACTGTAACCCCCAGGTCCTTTTCTGCAGAACTACTGCTTCTACAGTCAGTCCCCAGTCTGTAGCAGTATACGGTTTTCTTCTGTCCTAAGTGCAGAACTCTGCACTTGTCCTTGCTGAACCTCATCAGATTTCTTTTGGCCCAATCCTCTAATTTATCTAGGTCACTCTGTATCCTGTCCCTATCCTTCAGTGTATCTACCACTCCCCCCAGTTTAGTGTCATCTGCAAACTTGCTGAGGGTGCAATCCACCCCATCCCCCAGATCATTAATGAAGATGTTGAACAAAACTGGCGCCAGCACCAACCCCTTGGCACTCCGCTTGTTATTGGCTGCCAGCTAGAGGTTGAGCCGATCACCATGTGCAAGTGTTGTAATAATTGAGAAAGACTTGGCTTGGTCTAGAGGCCTACAGTTGAGGTATAAGACATGCATCTCTGTGAAATCAGGATTTAATGTGGGTCTGTGGTGAAATACTTCATCATAAAAAACTAATAAAATCCTGACTGAAAGTGGCTTGGGCTGCTTAGTTTAACAAGGACAATGTCTTTGCTTTTGCTACTTATTTGGTTTTTGACAATTAGTGTTTAAGCAAAACTGAGTACCTCCTGATTTGTGTTCTGATCAGGTAGAATTGCCAACAATAATTATTCTCAATAATTATTTCTGTAATTATCTGTTGTTGGTGATTCTGAATGTTACTTTAAAAGAGAATGAATTGATTTTACTAAGTCACACTTAATCTGAATTGCATGGTGGGATAATGTAATATGTCTCTTTTCCAAAAAAGAAAAGGAAGGATAACCTGGAAGTCAGGTCACTGCATCACCAATTGGTTTTTTTCGTGTTGCTTAAAAATAGGCATCTTAATTGACTGAATATCTTAAGATTTACCATTCTGGGAAGTGCAGTTACCCACACTTGGTGATAAAACAGATTACCCTATGTTACAGCAATTTTTAAACATTAAAGAATTTTCCTTTCTAACAAAAAAGTTAAAGCATATATATTAGGGTAATTTAGAGTTGATGCAATTCCCTTATTACACCAGTTTTGACAGGGGAAAGTGCATCTTAGTTTGACAGCTTTTTTTTCTTTAATCTCCAGCTGTTCAGGAGTGATCATTTTTATTTTTAAATTAAGTGTAGGTGAATTTGATGTACACGAGTGGGATGATCTGTTAGCTCTGGCTACAACTAGCCAATCCCCTGAAGCTCTGCCAGTGCGGACTAAAGCATGTCAGCACTCCTGCTGAAAGTGCCATTCATGGTCACTTTATGGTGTTGACCAGTAAATCTAGGCTTCAATCCTGCAAATGTATAAATAACTTGATGTATGTGAACATAAGAATGGCCATACTGGGTCAGATCAATGGTCTATCTAACTCAATATCCTGCCTTCTCGCAGTGGCCAATACCAGATGCTTAAGAGGGAATGAACAGAAAAGGGCAAATATCGAGTGATCCATCCTATCACGCTGTCCCAGCATCTGGCAGTCAGAGGCTTTGGGACACCCAGAGCATGGGGTTACATACCTGACCATCTTGGCTAATAGCAATGTATGAACCAATCCTCCATGAACTTACCTAATTCTTTTTTGAACCAAGTTGTACTTTTGGCCTTCACAACGTCCCTTGGCAATGAGGTCCACAGACTGACTGTGTGATGTGTGAAGAAGTGTTTCCTTATGTTTGTTTTAAACGTGCTGCCTAATCATTTCTTTGGGTGACTACTGGTTCTTGTGTTATGTTAAGGGGTAAATAACGCTTCTTTAATCACTTTCTCCACACCATTTGTGATTTTATAGACCTCTATCATATCCCCATTAGTCATCTTTTTCCAGGTTGAACAGTGCAAATCTTTCTAATCTCTCCTCATATGCAAGTTGTTCCATACCCTTAATCGTTTTTGTTGCCCTTCTCTGTACTTTTTCCAATTCTAATATACCTTTTTTGAGATGGGATGACTAGAACTGCATGTGGTATTCAAAGTGTAGGAGTACCATGGATTTATATAGAGGCATTATGATATTACTATCTTATTATCTGTCCCTTTCTTAATGGTTCCTAACATTCTGCTAGCTTTTTTGATTGTTGCTGCATATTGAATTGATTTTTTCAGAGAACTATTCACAGAGACTCCAAAATCTCTTCTTTGAGCGGTAACAACTAATTTAGACCCCATTGTTTTGTATGTATAGTTGGGATTATGTTTTCCTTGTGCATTATTTTGCATTGGGGTTATTTGCCAGCATAAAGTAACTCACGTTTGCCAGATTGCAGACATACTTTGCAGTTACATAACACTTTTCTCCTGAAGATCTCTGTTTACTTTACTGGGGTTGGGTTTTCCCTGCTTTTATAAATTAGGGAGCAACTGAGAGTTTTAAGGAGAGTTGCCCAAACTTGCACACTGAGCCAGCGATCAATACAGTTAAATAACTCCTGTTGCATCATACCTACTTTCCCATATTTCAACTGTAATTTTTATTGTTTATTTACACTTTACTACTGTACTGCTAGATCCTGTACTAGTAATACTGTACTAGATCCTGTATTAACCCCCCACTCCCCCCAAACAAAACACTCCATAGTTTAAAAGATCATAAATCGACCCTCTATCCCATAATACCTGATTCCTTTTGCATTCAGCTGTAGTCCCCAATCATTATCCTTCTCCATGCCCTGGAAAAGCCTGAGAAAATGGATATGTCTTGCAGCATGCCCTGAAGGACATCAAATTCAGCTGTGGTAGACCAAGGAGGGACGTAAATTTCAGAGCTGAGGAACCCCTTACTGACAATGTCGTGCCTCTACCCCACTTCTCTTAAAACTTGGGGGTTGTCAGCTGTGGTTCTTGTGCTAACTGCAACTCCTGAAGTACCATGGAGAGAGAATTGTGATATTCTCGTATGCAGACACAAACCATCTGGGGTTTTGTAGACAATACTGCTTCCCATGTTCCTAGGGACAAAGTACATTTGGAACCTAGGTTTGAATTAGCAGTTGATTGTAGGAGGTGATGTTCTCTGAAGGTATAAGCTGGGGGCTGGGAACCAGGAAGTTTTCAGTTCTAATCTCAGCTGTGTCTTTGAGTTACTGCGTGGTCTTGGGTATATTCACCTTTCTGTCTGTTTCATCTGTAAATGAGAATGAATAGTACTTAACATTCACAACTCCCTAGTAATGGAACTAATTAGTTTGTATAATGTTTTGACTATGTAAAATGTTAAATAAATGCTAATATTATGGTAAAAGTAACAAATACATGCCCACAGGTTCTCAGTGAAGTTGCATAGTTTGTATACAATGGATTCCTATGAAAGGGTTAGTTAAAATGCACCATATATAGCATTACAATTAAGCACACTGTTTAATTCAGGAAGGATACAGTTTTTCTATTTGTATTTGAAACTAGTAGTTTCCATATGCATACTGTAGTAACAGCTTACAGATCATGTTGGGTAGGTGATGCAGAAACAATGGCAGGAAGCCAATTATATACAGGAGTTAACTTTGTACCTTAAAGTACCTTTGTTTAGATTTTTATAGTCAATATAGATTTTGACAGATTCCGTTTACAATTCCCTCTAGTATAACCAAGAATTGAATTTAGTGATTGACATCTCTCTTTGGGATGTACAGTTTGCAGCTGTGCATCATAGAGTTTAAGGCCAGAAAGAACCACCAGATCATCTGGTCTGACCACCGGTGTATCACAGGCCACCAAAACCATCCAGCAGTCTCACACTAAACCTAACAACTGATGGTCTGTTTCCATTTGTGCATCACTGTGGTGTGATTTTATATCTGTAGTTTCTAATGGATAAAGTGAGTCAGTTTAGCCTTGCAACTGTAATTTTGGATGAAGCTGAAAAAATGCAGGTTGTATTCATTGACTACAGCTTAGTGCCTTCACTGCTTTGTGAAACTTTGTGACATCTTTGTGTATGTGTATCTCTTCATAGAAGGCAGAAATAAGGGCTAGCAAATATTACTTAAGCCCCCTAATGACAATTCTTAGCTGATTTTTGATAACAAGGGTTTTACTGCAGATCAGCAGAGGAAGACAAGGTATAAGCATTAAAGTATTTAAATGAAAGAAGAGAGGAGAATGACATTGACCAGATGATGTGCCTGTATGTCCAAATAAGAAGAAAAGCATAGTGAGGAGCAGAGGTGTCGGTGAACCCAGAAGTTCTTAGTAACTGTACTTCGCTATGAAAGGGCAAGCAAAGTTTTTGGTGGGCATGATGTTTTGGAAGTGAATTGGTGTGCACAGAAGACAGTCTCAACTACGAAGAAGTGATGACAAATGTAGGAACCTTTGTTCATACAGTGTCATAACCCAGACCTGATAAGCTGGCCTGGCTCCATCATTCCAAATGGACCTGGACTAAAGGCTGAAGTTGTACTAACTACAGAGTGAACAGGAGGTGTCATGAGGATAAACAGATGGCTAGGGGAGTGGCTAAGTGGGAATAGTTGGATTTATTGGATGTATTGTACTTCAGGAGATCCAATAATATGTGGATGCCACATTGACTGGCTAAATGCTGATTTATTTTGGCTACTATATTTAGATCTATTCGGAGCAGAAATAAGCATGTGAATCAGATTATTTGATTAGAACTGGATCTATGGGCTGCTGATCTGAGCATATAAATGGGTAGCAGGAATTCCAAATTCTGATCTCAGATCTCTGGATAATTTTGTGGGTTTGGGTAAACGTGCCTTCTCTGCCTCAGTTTCCCCAGTATTTGTCTCTCAGGGATATTGTGTTTAATGAATGTTTGAAGAGAGTGCTAGGCATTACTGTCATGGTTACAGGTGACTTATTAAATCATCACTTTATGGGGATATTTTTTATAGCAATCCATTTACATTCTTTGCTTTTACCAGTAATTAGATTAATGTAAATGCTGCTTTGCTGGCAAAGTAGGGTCAGACTACACAGTGGTAGAAAAGGATGAAATCATCTACTTTCCTCTAATTACACCATGGCCTCTGTCATTGCTACCACCAGTAGAGGTGCAGTGGTGGAAAATTACAGCTTTTGTACTGGTTTTGCCAATGTGGGTGCAGTGGAAGATGACTAATGCCCATCTGTACCTGAACCATATGAGGTTCTTTATTTAGAACTATTGTGGAAGCTGTGGCTTGCGGTTGGGTAAATTTCTAGTGCAGGGCAGAGGACTGGAAACAGGTCATCAGATCAGATAGAAGCTGTTGATAACAGGCCTTCAGCTTGGAAGATGGAATTGTTTCTGGTATTCTTGGCTGTGCTTTTTACCTTCTTCCTTTAAGGTGAACAGGATTTGTGTACGTAATAGGTATAAAATAGACAGGAATATTCTGAGGTTGTGCATCTGACCAGGATTTCTAATGTTCCCCTTTACTGTAACAGTTTGGTAGACAGAAGAATATTGATAGGTCACAAAATCACAAATTGTGATGTAAATAAATACTGTACAAACAGATGTGTGCTTAACACACACAAAGCTGTTAGGTCCAGTCTAATGCAGCTCTAACAACTTGTATAATAGAGGTTATATAAAGACTCCCCTTTTCTATTTCTTTCCCTGAGATAGGTGTATCCAATCTTCAGTGGGTCAGTAAGGTAAATTCCCATATTTGCTCTTTATCTGTCTGAGTTAGCAGGTAAACACCTCCTTCGGGAGCTCTCCCTTCTCCCCCTCTCTTTTTGTTTTTTGTCTAAGGAGGTTCTGTGAAGGATTATCAGCCTGTGACAAGATGATTGTACCTTTTGGAAACACTGGCAGTTTTTTCCTTTCCGCTGTCTTGGAAAGAAGGCTTCTTGAGGAATTTCAAAGAGGGTTTCCTGCATCACATTGGGTTTTCTCAACACTGAAGCCTTCATCCCACGATGTATGCCATAGGCTGGCTAGCAATGAAATGAGTTAGGAGACGTTGACTTGAAGTTCATTAAAGGCAGAATCTTGCTAATTCAGTGCTGGAAATGCACACATCTTCTAACTTGCACATGCGTAAGTTGTCTCTTCTCATGTCTCACGAAAACGGAATAGTTGCTGCTGAAATGAGGTTCTGTGTTATGAAAGGCACATCTACACTGCAGCATAAGCCTGTGCTTCAACTTGGACACAAGTCTAACCTCTCTTTTGATTCTACACTGCAATTGTGTTGACCCAGGGCTTGGACCCAGTAGGGCTGCATGTCAGAGCATGAGTTAAGCCAGGACCTAGGGTGTGAGCTGTGTTGCTTTGCAGTGTTGACGCAGCCCTGCATGACTCAGGTCCTGGGAGTTAGATGGAAGTATCCCACAATTCCACGGGACAACTTCTTTAGTCCTCTGTATCCCAATGATTTGTGATCCACTCTATTTAAAATGGAAGCCACCCCCCTGGTTGAACGGCAGCAGCTTAGGTCAGAGTTTAACCCATTCTCTTCTGATCACCGATCTACAAGCACACTATCAGAGAGACTCCTAGGTTTGCCGTGGAGAGTGAACTGATCAAGTCTTTGCAAAGCAAGCTGCTTCATGGTCATGGTGCACAGCCCAATTTTGGTGAACCTGGTATGAGGCCAGTAAAACTGGGGACTTCAGCAAAAACACGAGGAATGACCATGCGTACCAGCAGCTTGCTAAAAATCTGGCAGCTCTGCCTGAGACTTTCCAGAGAGGTGGTTGGTGCAGAGATCATATTAAGAAGCTAAAGAGCAAGTACCGGAAGACCAGGGACAAGAACTGCACCTCGAGCAATTGGTCAACAGCATGCCCATTGTGAGATGACTTTCATCGGGTTCTGGGCACTGCACTTAGCACAGAGCTTAACCATGGTTTATGACGACCTGGTCTGCCGGGATGGTGCCCTATTGGCCCCTGAATCCGGCATGGGGACTGATGGGAGCCAGCAGCAAGTTCCTAGTGAGGAGCAGGAAGCGACTTTTTTAATGAAACCAGTCTCAGAGCAGGCTGTGGATCAGGATCAACAGCAAATTCTCAGTCCCTACTCTGAAGAGCTGTTTGAGTTCTCCACAAGGGACCGCTAGCTGCCAAGCCTGCAGCAAACCCAATGGAGACAGAAGCCGTCTCAGGGCCTGGTAAGTGTATGACTCAAATTTTCAGTTTATTAGTACAGTAATGGGAGGGATTTCTGCTTTAAGAAGCCATGCAAAAATGAGAAGCCCTGGCTACCAGTTTGTGGCCACTAATGGTGGATTGTATCATAGACTTGGTGCTCCCTTCCCTCCACACCACATGGAGTTCAAAACTACAACTTTGAATTTCAAACATTCATAAACAACTGTAAAGGTTATTTTAACTATAAGTCACAGATGTTTGCTAGGATCATTCATGTTTTCAATAAAATTGCCGCTTCATACTCACTCCTGTAGGTCTGCCTAGTGTGTGTGTGTGTGTGTGTGTGTGTGTGTGTGTGTTTGGGGAACAGTATTCTATTTCCAAATCTAGTCCATTTTAGTTAAAGGTAATCCAGGCGGCCTGCGGGTCAGAAAATCATTCCTCCAAAGTACGAGTGGGGCATCAGTTTTTTTCCAGAACTGTGTCGAATGTGGCGTGGAGGAAAACTGCAGATTTCAGCATGCAGCAATAACAGGGTAAGCCATGTGTGAACTAACAGAGCATCATGTTAATTCCTTCATGGATTCTGACCCAATCCTGGCTCCTGATAGCTACAAACTTTTCTGAAGCAGGAACCCCAGATACACCCTTCTATGCAATGTAATGAACTATCTTCCAGGCCCTCAATATAGCTGAATTGTCCACTTGACTCACAAGTATGTTTTTGGTCACTATATGTTTGAATACTTCAGCTGCATAGACTGCAGGTTTCCTTCCAACAGCTTGGAATAACCTTTCCCTCTGCCAATAGAGCACTGCAAGAACAGTTATGCCTCCAAAATGTGTGAGGCCTGAAATGAGTGTGTGATATAATAGGATACAATTCAGACCAGTGCGGGGGCTGTCTCATCCCTGACCTGCAGCCTTGGGTGCCTTGCAATGCCTTGCTGAATTAGCTTCCACCTGGGCTGCTTGCAAACAACCTTCCAGCATGCAAACCCTACCCTGATAGTCTGTGTAACTACAGCCTGCCAGTTACACCCTGGCTCTCACTAGCCTTGATTATACTGCAGGGTGACCCCAACACCCCCTGGCCCTAGATTTCCTGCCAGAAATGTATGACCTGTATTGCCCAGCCCTCTCCTGGACAATATAAATAGATTAAGTTCATTATTCCTTTAAGGGAATAATATACCAGTTTATTACCTTAAATAGTTATTCACTGGCTTCAATTTAAGAAAAGACAGTAAAACAATTATTAACTACAAAGAGTGAGTACAAGTAATGAGGCATAGAAGTCAGAAATGGTTACAAGACTAGTAAAGATCTAATGCTTACTAGTGCCTAACTTAAGAAACTATGAGATTCTAAACAATTTCTCACCACATGCTTCTAGCAAAGTTACTGACCAAATTATTCAGGTCAGTATCCCTGCCCCTTCCCCCCATGTTCAACAACGGTGTCCTTTTATCTTCTCAGGTGTAGAGAATATGATGGGTGGTGGTGGGGGGTGGTTCTTTGTGGTGTTTATACCTTCTTATAGTTTGTCCCCTCTTGAAAAACATTCCAGCTGGGAACAAGGAGAAAGAGAATCTGTGTGGAAGGATGTTTGCTGCTGGTTTTTTTCATCTCTTAGAGTTACCTTTGTTTTCCCTTCCTGCTTGATGACTCTGCTTAAATGAAAATTAAGGCAAACACATACTCCTTTGTTCAAGACAGGCCTGTTAGACCAGTTTGGTGCTGCCTGAGTTTTGGACTCTTAACATCATACAGGGGAATCTTAAACTTCACATACAATGTTGCTGCACATTATATCAGGACAATACTGACCATCAAATTTTGAGTTTTTAGATAATACCTTACAAGGTATACCTTGTACAAAGATTACAGTAGTATGTGGGGTGTGAAGACAGGGTGTATTCAGTGACAGGCAGAAAAAGCCTTTGCAGCAAGGCCTCCCCCCCAATATCATAATTAATTATGAAATTTTTATGAAACAGTAAAAGGTTATATTTTAAACTTACCATTGTCTCTGCAATTAACAAGGCTGTGTCCAGAGACAGAATGAGGACTGGAACTTTCCCTTCACAATGTGTTAGTTCACTTTAGAA
This sequence comes from Emydura macquarii macquarii, assembly GCF_026122565.2. Classification (NCBI taxonomy): domain Eukaryota; kingdom Metazoa; phylum Chordata; order Testudines; family Chelidae; genus Emydura; species Emydura macquarii. The sequence continues at coordinate 8,371,354 of NW_027130455.1, forward strand.
ATGTTATATTTTACATCCTTGAGATTCCACAGTAATTAATTCTGTGCTCCACTGAGCGAGTTTAGTTGATAACCATCTGTTTATTGTCCTCTTTCAGGACTCTCAACCTATGCTGCCTGCTGTTTTTCAGGAACTTGATCCCTGGCCCAATGCACCTTCACAGACTGTTCCAAAAGGAAGCATTTCCGTGATGAAGTTATAGTTGATGCTCTTGAGAGGACAGATCAGGAGGTCCTGTAGCAGAAGAAGAGGGACAAAAGACTGGAGCAATGGCAGGCTGACAGACAGGATGAAAGGCTGAGACTCACTGCCCAGGAGGAGGACAGGATTTCAGTGGGAAGTTGGCACTTGCAAAGCATTTTCTGTTCCAGGAACAGTGGCTAAGGGAGGAGGAGCTCAACAGAGAGAATTGTTTCAGCAACTCCTGTCCATAATGGCTGCAAGAGTACCATCTCCTGCTACCTGCCCAACTCCATGGCATATGATCACCCTGCAACATACCCTCCATCCAGCAGTAGCTTCGACAACACCATTTTGGAGTGGCCTGTGCATTCAGGACTCATGAGCAGCTGGGCAGGGCAACTAAATCCTGTGCATCCTTCCTTCTTCAAGCCTTCAATGGAACACCCCTCACTCTCAAGTGAAGGGAAAATATGTAAAGAAGGGAAAAGAGAATGTGGGGCCAAGGGGCATGTAGCCCTTTGAGGGGTGGCGGGGGGAATTGTCAGGTATTAACTATTTTCTGCTCTCTTTGTGTGTGTGGTTTTGTAATGGCAGCTGGCGTGCCCAACACTCTGTGTGTTTTTACTATTTTAAGATATGTTTACAAATAAAGCTTATTACGTTTTTCAGGAAAGTTTATTGCTATCACTGCATCACATCATACAATCACAATTTAAAATGATAAAGCTAAAAACATGCTCAGGAGCAATTAAGCATTAGTAAGCGAACAGTATTCCTCTATTTAGTAAGTACAGCAATTCACATTTCAGTAAAGTCAATCTGTACACCCATGCTGGCCCCCCACACCCACACTGATTATTCATCATGTCATTCAGACTTACATTTACTCCCCACTTTGCCCTCAAAATTAATAAGCCACTTTTCCCCCACAAGCACATATCTCCCCTCTTCCATTGAACCATGGAAGTCTATAAGTGAGAACACAAAGCATCTCTTGACTTCTGCTGCCCAGCTGCAGCCAGCTGGCTGAGGGTACTGATCCAGTGACCCCTTGCTGTCATAGGTCCATTCAGGGGAAAATGGCTCATCTCTGGCTTCACAAAAGTTGTGAAGAGTGCAGCAAGCCACAGTCATGTGGATAGTATTGATGATACTGGCATCCTAATGGTTTTGTAGAGACCGCCAATGTTATTTTAATCTGCCAAAAGCACATTCAACAACCATTCTACATTTGCCGAGCGTGTGATTTAAATCTTCTTTTGCCTGGGCCTCCGAAATCAGAGTATGGCAAGGCAAAAAGTAGGTATGTATGGTATTCTAGAGTAACAATGGGGACAACAACACTTTTGTCTGTCATTTGGTGAGAATAGTGTCCCAGTCTATCCATGAATGTAGGCTTCTGAGTGGTGCAACTCTGAGGGATTGTGAACTTTTCCAGTACAGCCCAAGTTGACATTCATAAATCTGCCTCTGTAGTTCACTAGTGCCCAAACAACAGTGGAATAGTACCCTTAACATTTTATGTACTCATGTGCTCCTTGAGGAGGGCAAACTATGGGCAGATGAGTTTCATCAATGGCTGTGGCACTGTTAGACAATCTCGTTCTCTTAAAGCCAGCAATTGCCTCAGGAATATCTTTATTACCTGCCACCGTGGGGCAAACCACATGCCTGATTGCCTCAGATACCTCCGCCACCACTTAACCCACAGTCAACTTTCCATCCCCAAACTTATAGGCAATGGACCTGTAGCAATCTGGGATAGCCATTTTCCAGACAGTTATGGCAACCTGCTTCTGGACTGGCAAGGGTGACCTCAGTTGTGTCTCTTTACACTGGAGGGTTGAGGCAAGCTGCTCACAAAGCTCAAGAAATGTGGCTTGCTTCAAACAAAAGTTCTCAATCTACTGCTGGTCATCTCAGGTCTGCATGATGATGTAATCCCACCGGTCTGTGCTTCTGGCCCTGCACCAGAAGCAGCAGTCTACATAGGGGGTGTCATACTGTGCAGCATCTGGCAGTATGAGTCTGTGATGCCAAGGGTACTCCAACTCTTCCTCAATCTCCTCCTCCTCCTGCAGCTCCATCTGGTACCTTTGGTGGGACAGAAAGTGCGACCGAAATGTCCACCAGCACCTCGCAGATGCTCTGTCAGTTCGCTGACATAACAGCGAAACCGCAAGCAAGAGAAGTTCATTAAAAGGCACCTCCTCCGTGTTGCTAGCTCCGGTAGCTGGAAATGCACAGACCAAAATTACTGCTTAGCAGACTGTTTGACGGGCTGTTCAAACTTCCTGTAATGTACAGGGTGGGCAGGACAGTTTTCCCATAGGCCACCACTGTCCTAGGGTTAGAGCGGTGTGTGTGTGCCTGTGCGCACTAGGGTCTCTGCAATACGATTACTCTGACTCAGGTCTGCGTGCGTCAGTGTGGATGCCAGAGCCCCAGGTTCGAGCACAGGTTAGAAAAGTCTTAATATAGGGTTAAAAAGCAACGTAGATGCTCAAGCCCAGGATTTCCTAATGTGGGTCAGTGACTTGAGTCCCATTAATCCTGAGTTTACATTGCAGTGTAGATGTATCCTAAGACTTTATTTTGTATGGCATATAGTGCATTTACAGGTACGTTAAGGCCCTACTTTATAAATGAAACTAAAGTACAATTTTCAAAACGAACTCGTTTTAGAATGTATTTTGTTTGTTTGTTAATCATAATAATTCACAATATTCCGTAACTCTCTAGAAACCCAAGTCAGGGTGAGTTAACAAAAGAAAAATAATTTAGGGGTTGCAACCTTTCCAAATCTTGAGGGCAGTTAGAATCTAAGGCCTCATCTGCACTTGTTTTTCTTAGCCAGCAGTATAGCTGCATCAAGAGCAAACTCCTACTGTAAGCAAAGCTTACATCAGTGCAGCATGATTTGTATCATTGTCAAACTGGGGGATGCTGCACCAGTGTAAATTGTGCCTCTTTGAAGGATTCATACCAATACAAGCTATGCCTGTGGCTAATATTCCAGTGTAGAGAAGGTCTAGGACTTCAGCTCCTGAGGCTGTGTCATAGGTTTATCTCAGGCTTTCCTGCTTTCTTGGAATTCCTGGCCAATGTGAATCCTGGCTTTCATTGCATGCCTCTTTAAACAGCAGAATTGCCTGTGCTGCCTCTGATGCTGTTGACTCTTCCATCAACAACTCTGATTTAGCCACAGCTGGGCTGGCTAGTGCCTAAGGACAACCATTGTGAAGGAATGGCTCATATCTTGTCAAATCCAGACTTTGTCTGAAGAGGATGGTGCTATCAAGATGCCAGAATACTTTGACGGGTTAAAAAGGGACACAAACAACTAAGCAAATAACTAAAGCTTTTGTATTTCCGAGAGACTCTCTCTTCTTCAACTTTGGCTGAGCTGCTGCACCACTCAATTATCTATGCAGAGAAAGAAGAGGTGATTGTCTATCACTTTTTTTTCTACCAATACCTTCATGTTGTCTCCTGTGCTTGCATTTTAGTGTGGGAGAAGATCCCTTAAAGAAAAATCTTCCAAACCACTATGTTGTTATCCTCCAAATCTCTTCTTAAAACTCACTTTTGCTGTGAAGCCTGCAAAAGGCTTGACAGTGGCTTGGCAGCTCGTGTGTTACCTTGTTCTGCCTTTGTCTGTATCCAACTGTTGTCTCTCATACTCTGTAATTAAATTGTAAGCTGTTTAGAGCAGGCACTATCTTCATTATATGTATATACAATGCCTAATAAGGTCTTGACTGCGGAGCAGGGCTTTGGTGTGCTACGGGAATACAAATTAATATTTGTTTAAGCTCAGTATCTCTGTAGGAGAGAGAGGCTCCTTCCTTGTTTTCTCCTCCTGAACTCCCGTACCTCCTAAGGCTTAACTCCTTGTGAAGATGGTAAACACAAAGATGTAAAATGGGAGCTGCTTTAGGCACATGGTTTCAATGGCTCATGCATTGCATCTTGATTTGGAGTCACTGTGTCGTAAACCTTTTATTATTTTCTTTTTTGTATGGAACATGGGTGTAAAGAAGACTGAAATATAGTTCATCTGCAGTATACTCATGGAGGATGTGGTTCTTTGTACCATAGATGTTTTGTGTCTAATTTAAACTAGAATTTACGTAGCATCGTTAATCGTTTTATAAATAACTGCCATTTCACTTCTTTCCCAGAGCAGAAATGCTGCAACTCAGAGAAATTACAGTACATAACCAATCATTCTGATTTTGCTGTCTTGCAAGTGCTGGGGCAAAGGAACTTTGATAACTAGGGAAAATGGAAATCTGTTTTGAGCTTCCCTCAAAATGTGCAGAAATCTCTGGTGGCTTTATCTCTGCAGAATTGGTTTTCATTCTCCCCAGTCCCCATTTAACAATGTTCTTGTGTTTTAATTCCATACATGAATTTCCCCCTGCCACTCCCCTCATATATTAAAAAACAACCTCATTTGTTGGTGAAGGACATTTCATTTTTATTTGTGGAATACACCCAAATAATCCCAATGATGATATCTATATAAATTACAAAACAAAGTAAAATCTCAATTCAGGTAATCAGTTATGTCACGCTCTCTGATATGGTTTACATATCAGTGCCAGCCTCAGGTCAGACTGTCAGAAACCAGGGCAGACACCCCAAACTGGTGATATATTGTATAATTAGATTTTTACGAAGCCAGTAACAAATGTGCGCTCCTGGATTACTCTATTAGTCTTACCATGGAGCCACAGAAAGGACACGTGTAAAGACAAGCAGAGAGAGACCAGGAGAATAGGAAACAATATATCATTCTTGTACTTACTGCATGTCAGTCAGTTCTCTGTCTGCAGCATGGCAGAACTGGGGCTTCAAGAGAAACTTCTTTGTAGACAGAGGGCCTTGTGGAGGAGTTCAGAAAAGTCCATGCCGTGCATAGGCACCACATAGAAATTTTTATGTGAGAAGCTGGCAAATGGCAGTCAAGGGTGGGAATGTTGTAAAAGAAGAGGAGATAGGGGAGTGATGCAAATCTAATAAGTGGAGATGGGTAAGTTTTGAAAGTGATAACAGGAAGTCTGAATTTGTTGCGACAGTGGAGGGGAATGATGTGATCAAAACTGGCAAGGAAGATTACTTACATTGTAGCATTTTGTGTAAACTAGAGTGAGGCAATATGGGTTTCATGGGGGGAGGAAGATGTTGCAGTAGTTCTGGCTTTTGTGTGGATTTTCTTCGAGTAGCTAGCACTGATCATGCTAATGCAATCTGACTTCTCTAGTAAGCTGATAAAATTCCAGAGACAAATATTTCATTTTTGGAAAATGTTTGAGAATAGAACTGGTCAGAAACTTTCCGAAGAAATAAAGTTCAGGAGACTGCCCCAGAGCTGTGGATCCCAGAGCTTCTAGGGTCCATGTCAGAGGGACAGACCAGTCGTGGTCTGCTCAGAGCTCCAGACCCCACTGATTCCAGGGTCTGTGGTTCAGGGCCAGACCTGCGGACCGACTGGATTCCAGGATTTGTGGCTCTGGGGTAGACAGCATGGCAGGGAGGTTCCTTGCTGTGGAGCTGCAAGCCTGGGAGACCCAGCTCGAATCTGGGCTCTCAGGACTTGCAGGATCCCAATTCCATGGCAGAGAGCCTGGAAACTCTTGGAGCGCTGATTCTCTAAATGGGACTCGGCTCTTGTCTTCACAGCTGGGAATCTGGAAAGCCCTGAGAACCACAGCTCTAATTGGGTAAGTAGCTTCTAGGCTCACTGTCATGGAGCCTGAAATGGGCTGCCTCAGCGAGGCGAAGGAGGGGACATCAAGGTTTCCAGACTCCAGGCTGGCCTAGAACTTGAAGTCGTGGTGTTCTCAGGGCAGCCTGCATGGCATGGCTTGAACTGCAGACCCTTGGAGCCCTAGGTGCTGCTGTGTGAAATGGACAAGAATGTCAGTTTCACACAGCAGCTGCTGTTCCTGGGGAACAAAATGTAATTTCAGAAACACCATATTTCATGTGTCCGAAAGAACAATTTTTGGGTTTTTCATTTCAGTGAGAACTGACATGCTAGGTACTATTGGGCGAGGCATTTAACTTCTGTTATCTCCAGTCCTTAAAACAAGCATAATACTTTACAGGAGAATCATAGAAGATTATGGCTGGAAGGGACCTCAGGAGGTCATCTACAGCACCCACAATGTTGAGGATGGATTGTACATTTCCCCCCCCAAGAGTCTGTAGAAGTGCTAAGTGTCCACTCAACTCCTTCCCATCAGCCTTGCTATGTGGCTTTCTCTTCTTCTCACAGTCTCCCTCTCTCATCCTCTGTGACTTCATCTTCCATATTGAGAACCCATTTCTCCCCTTAGCTTTATGTTTTCACACTCTCACCTCTTCATTTGCCATGCAGCCCTGGCTCAACTCCCTCTCTCACCAAAAGACACATTCATGTGACTTGACCATGCACTGATCTCTCTGTTGCTGAGTTTCCCCTTTCCGACCATCAGTTTTGGTCTTTCTGTGACTTCTAATTCATCAGCACTGATAAATTCTTGTCTGCTTTCAGCTCTCTCCTCTCTGCCCTGTCTTCCTTTTCTTCAGTTGCTATGGTTATTGATTTCTCCTCTTCCTTCACTCTATTCCCCCCTCGACTCTTCTGCCTTTCTCTCCCATTGCAAGGTCTGCCGTGCCAAACCGCAGCCCTAGCTCACCCCCTATATTTGCTTCCTCTGCTCCTGCTGTCTCTGCAGTGTGTGTCTGATGGAAATTCTGGCTTATTTCCTCCACTACAAATTCATTCTCTCCTCCTTTAGTTCTGTCATTTTCCTGGCTAAACAATTCTGTATCTCCAATGTAATTGAATCCCATGCTCATGATCCCAGCCAGCTTTTCAGCACCATTGACTCACTCTTCAAACTATTCTTCAATTCCTCCCCTCCTCCTGCCTCCACTTTTTTTTTGTTGATTTCTCACTGATTTTCTTCCAAGAGAAAACTGACAAAATAAAATGTGACCTTTCCTCCTCATCTTAGCTTGCCTTCTCTTCCCCTCCTATAACTGTGACAGACATGGTAGCCACTCCTTCTTTTGCCACTTTATGTGCCCCTGTAACCCCATTTTATCCCGTCTCCTCATCTCTCTCATCCCCTCCCATTTATTCTCTTTAATCTCACAGTCTGCTCTGGCTCTATCCCTTCACAATACAAGCATGCTTTAGCATTTCCCATCTTTGACACAACTTGCCTCTCCAACTGCTGCTTATGACCCTTCTCTGTTTCCTCTCTACACTCATTGAATGCACTATGTAGAGTTTCTGTCTGGAGCTCCTCTTTCAGTTCCATTCTACACCCTCTCCAGGCTGGTTTTCACTCCTTGCATTCAAATGAAACTGCTTTTGCCAAAGCCTCTAATGACTTCTTCCTAGCCAAACCTCAGAAACAGTAGTCCATCCTCATCCTCCTTGATCTGTCAGTTGCCTTAGATGCAATAGACCATACTATTCTTGATATCTTGTCCTTTCTTCTCTTCTGTGACTCTGTCTTTTTCTAGTTTTCCTCCTACCTCTCTAAACAGTCCTTCAGAAGATCCTCCTATTTTCCATTTCAGCTCCCTATGGGGTTTCCATAGGACTCTCTCTTTGGTCCCCTTCTCATCTCCCTTTGCACTTTATCTCTGAGCAATCTCATCTGCATGCACAAATTCAACTACCATCTCTATGCTGACAACTCGCAGATTTACTTCTGTACTCTAGACCTGTCTCACTCTGTGCAAACTAAAATCAATGCCTGTTTCTCAGGCATCTCTTTATAGATGTGTTGCTGTCAGTTCAAGCTCACCTTGGCTAAAACAGAACTCTTAATCTCTCCTTCCCCGCCATACTCTGCTACCTCCCTCCTTCACCACCCTGCCTATCACTCGGGCCAATAATCTGGGCATCTTTTTTTAACTTGGACTTCTCTCTAGGTTTTTACATCTAGAATGAGTCTAAATCTTGCATAATCTTTGTGCATAACATCGCTAAAATATGGCCTTTACTATCCATCCACATAGCTAGAACTGTTGTCCAAGCTTTCATCATTTTGCATCTTGATTATTTAAACATCCTTTTCTCTGCCTTTAACAAATGAAGTCTTGCCCCACTTGCATCCATTCAGAATGCTGGTTCAAAGATCACTTTCCTAGCAAATCTCTGTGACCATGTCACCGCTTTCTTTCCATCTCTCCACTGGCTCCCCATTCTCTGTCACATCAAACATAAATTACTTGTCTTCACTTTCAAGGTCCTTCATAGCCTGTGCCCACCATACCTATAATCTCTCTCACTATTGAGACGTTGACTCCCACATCTGGCCAGTGATGTCAGCCTCCATTGCTCAATTGTTAAATTTTCGAACAAGCACCTTTGTGTCTTCTCTGATGCTGCCCCTCACACATGGAAGGTGCTCCCCGTAGACATCTGCAAAACTACTTCATTATCTTCCTTCAGATTACTCCTTAAAATCTCCTTTGCTATGATGCCTACAAAATAATATTGACAATGGTCAAACTGGTGTGCTGAGACCATGGTCTACTATGCTGAGTGATAGTGTATCATTGTTTCCTTGTACACCTATCTGTCTGCATCCATCTGTTGTCTTTTGTTGTTATGTATTTGGATTGTAAACTCTTGTCTTGGATTATAAAAAGATGGGCAGGGAACATCTTTTGTTCTGTTTTTGTACAGCACCTAGCATTATGGGGTTCTGGTCCATGTTTGGGGCTCCCAGATGCTATGGTGATAAAAATAATAATAAAGAGGATAGTATTGAAAACCACTCTTGGATGAATATGTGGTTTTAGGTGAGGATTAAGCAACATTAGAAGATGAATTTCTAATGAATAAATAACTTGTCTTCATGGGAACTGCCTTAGTATTTAAAAAAACAAGCAAAGCTCTCCCTTGAAAATGTCAGCTCAAATGTTTCTAAATAGACTGTTAATTCAATGACTTTCTTGAAGGGGTGAGAATGAAAGGCAGTGAAGTTCAAGAAAAGATAAAATGTTGTCAACATTTAAGTCTAAGACCACTATGTCTGTTGCTGATGACCTGATGTCAAAAAAGTTACGTGGTAAGCTTCATGCTGAAAACCTTCAGCTCAGTATTCTTGTACCATAAAAGTTCTTGGTGCCAGGTCTGGATTGAATAAGACATATTTGCTTCCATCTTTTGAAAATTCATTCTCTGGCACAAACTACTTTCAGTGGAAGATGCCTCATTTTCTGTATGACCAGAGCAATATTTTGATGATCATCCCAAAAGTGTGAATTGACAGAAGGAAAAGGGTAGCAAAAGGTTTCAAGTGCGTATGACAGTTCTAGGAAAATGCTTGCATGCCCCAAGAAGCAGATACACATAGGTGAGATTACCACTGAAAAGATTCAGTTTAATTGGCATATTATACAATTCATGGACAAGAGTAAAAAGTGCTACTATATTTTGTGCAAATTGAAATGTACCAAATTGTAAAGAGATATTTAAGACCTTTTTCCCTAATGCTTGGAATTAAAGAGCACTTCCACGATATTCTATCTGTTCATAAGTTATTTCTTTATCACAGCATAGCAGGCAGACTGGATTAAGATTCGTTTTTGCTTGGCAGAGGTATTTTCTCTGGCATTTCCTAAAACTGAAAGGGTGCACCTTCGAAAGACAGGAAGATTATTTAATTGATCTAGTTAACACAAGTCAGACAAACTCCCTTTAGACTGCGAGTAATGTCCTTTTTTATAAAAAATAAAGGCTTTTGTAAGCAGGGCTCAAGCACCAGTTTGAGAAGGCTGTTGCCTTGGGCTGAGGTAATAAGCCTCAGATGAAGCTGCTTACAGTGGCAAAAACACCTAGCACCAGCCTGGTTCAGGAATACTGTGGGATGTCTGTATTTTTTACTCGGCAAACTCAGGAGTCCTTAACCCATGGTCAGGCAGCATTGGTGACCACCAGGCTGAGATCTTCCCTGGCCACTCGAGTTTAGCTGGGATCCCAGCATTGCCAAATGCTGTCTTAGTAGTGGGTGTATCTGGAGCCTATAAAGACTACAACTTCCTGCCATATTGTGTCTGCTGAAAGTACTTCCTCTGAAGAAGGTAATGCCTGGGTAGTTGAAGCTGTCAGGGGCAGCACTTTCCTTGCACATCTGCCTGGCCCTAGGGAAGTTACAGGTAATTCCCTGCACCTCTCCAGGTCTTTCCTCAGTAGTGACAGCCTTGCTGAAATTCTCACTGGGCAGCAATTGCTGTGGAGAGGTGAGCTGGCCCAAGCAGAGAGAGCCATTTTATATCCTGTTTTTTGACTTTGCTGCCTCTACATTGCATAGTACTTGGTTACTATGACTCTGCTAGGTCACATTAAGTCCTCATTCAATGATCTCAGATGATCCAGCAGGGAAATGACCCCATTGCTCTGCGTCTATTATCTGTTTTAAGCCCCACAGGCTACGCCTCTTCGAGGAGTGTCCTTTGAACTAGACATTACTGTGCTACATCCCCTTCTCCCCAGGATGTTCAAAAGTTAAGAGTGCCATGGTAATAAATCACTGCATACATCATAACTATCAGAAACGTCATGTTGCTAATGGTTACTGATATCTCTGCCCAGAGTTTCTTTGTGTGTCTCTTCCTGTAGTTCCTTCAACAGTCTCTTTTGGATGCATAGCTAGGATCAGGAGTCCTGTACAAAAATATTAGTAGTCAGTTATACCACTGTATGCCCAGACAGAGAATATCTAGCATACTGATGGTAATAGGTGTCCTCCAGAATGTGGTCAACTGAGTAATGGCCCTACACACTGAAATTGGAAATTTTTAAAATAAATGCATTATCTTTTCTTGGGTGCTGCTGAAGGACATTATGAACACAATTTTTGCACAAATTGCAATTGGGTTTCTAGTGAAAACGAATCAAATTATTATGCTACTTTCTCATAAATATGTTTTAAAAAAATGTAAACCAAACAAACTGCCCATCATGTAAAGCATCCACCATTGGTACTAAACTTATTAGCTTGATGTGCACACCAATCTGATGACTTCTAAGTATCAAAGCTAAAATAATTTGTAGCCAAGTGAATATAGTGTAGGATTGTCATGAATGAATGAACAGTGAAATCCCTGTGTGGGCAATGGAGTGATTAAAATACATCTGGGGTGAAGATAGGGAAATTCCTTGTTCACTCCTCTGGTGGACAGGTGATGCATGGAATCATGATATTTGATTACCTCTATCTTAGCTTGTATAATCAGAAACATTATTGATCATAAAATTGTCTAGCTCCTCTTTAAATCCAGCTCAATCACTTGACTGACCTCTTGTCATGCTGAACTCCAGAGGGACTTTTTTTACTTTGTGTGAAGTAATTCCAATGTTAGCTGTAGGTAAAGTTAAAAGACAAGTTCAAATGACCCTTGGCTCTCTTGTTGTGGGAGCGATTGATAGGTTTGTGTTTATAGTCTCATATTCTTAATTACCTGAATGAGCTTCTCTCTCTCTGCATTTTAAGGCTAAATAATCCTAATTTTTGCAATTGTTCTTCACATGTAAGCCCTCTCCTACATCTGACTGTCTTTGCTGCTCTTCTCTGGGTCTTTAGTATTTTGGCTAGACATCTTGAAGCTTTCATGGAAAAAAATTGAACATACCTTGTTCAGTATGTTGCTATGTTCTGTATTTTTTCTTTTTTTAAATGCACCCAAGTATCTTATCTGATTTATTATCTGCAAATTGGGTTGACATATTCCATCAAGCTGTTCCCAATAACTCCACAAGTATTTCTCAGAAGATATGACCGGTTCATACTACAGTATATAGTACTTTTTCAAATGTAATTTGTCATGTCTTCTAATTGACTCTATAATCGTATACCCTTGTTACAATTCTGTGGGTGTTGAATTGAATTAATGTTTAAACCAGTAAGTGGTATTTTTATTGCTGCCTGGTAAAGCTATTTTAACATGTTATGTGGGCACTATGGGTGAGTTAACATTGCTTGTATTGTCCTTGACTTCAACATTTCTTGACTTCAGTGCATCGTTAATTTGATAGATTTTTTAAAAAAAGACTGATTTAATTTTCTTTAAAACAACAAACTACCTCAAAATAAATTACATTACAAGACAACTGCTAAGGTCTCAATATGGCAGGGAAGTCAGGAAATTCAGAGTTGATTCCTTTGCATATCTAGATTATGATCGGCTCTTTTGTATGTTCTCATGTAACAATATAATGATGGAGCAAATTCAAGGTAAATGGAACTGACCATTGTGTTACCATACTTTTGTGTTACTGTTTATTGTATTGTCATGTAAAAGAAATAACTGTATTGTAAAGACTTTTACATCATTGTAGGCTTAAAGCTTGATTTTGTTTTATTGATTTTGTGTGAAATATTTTATTTTTTTGGTATGTGATAAATTATTATAGTAGTTTTTGTGAAGCTTTGCATTTTGGGTATGTAAGGTGGTCTGTTCACTGTTAATAAGTTGTTCGAAAAACTAACATCTAGTCATTAAATATCCTGTTTGTAAAGTTACCAAAAATCATCCTATAAAATTGTTTTTGTTAAAATATACGTTTTAAAATTACTGCTTAAAGTAACATCAGCAAATGTTCTAAAACAAAAAAGTTCAATGTTAAATGAGGATGTTTTGTAATAGTATTAAATGTTTTAAAGTAAAAAAAAAGTTATTGTTTTCTAAAAGACACTTGTGTCTTCTAGTTACAAATTTTAAGTAAATATTAACAAATTAAAATATAAATAAATAAAAAAGTAATGTGTGTATGTGAGACCAAAGAGTGACGGGAAAAGGCGCCAGCCTCAAATGTTCAAAAAAGTAAAAATAACTTTACAACTCAAATAGCCAAAAACTGCCCACCCTAATAACCCTAAAATCCACCTAAAAAACAAACAAAAATAAACTATAAAAAAATAGCAACAATCATGCTTACAAAACATAAATAATTATTAATCACACCAAAATGCAAAAAACCTATAAAATAACATAAAAGATTACCCCTATAAAAAAAATAAAATAAAAACTTTGGGTTTGGTTCTACAATCATCCTCCAGGAGCATCAGTGCGCACTGACAGACCCCTGCTCCCTCCCTCGTGTCTTAGCCACTTGCCAAGTGGATTAACACAAGCAACTGAGGCTAGTAACTATAACATTTCAACCATAATAAAAAATGATGATGGTGAAGTTTTCTTAGAACTAATTAATAGAAAACAGTTTTGTGGCTTTGGTTATAAAATAACCTGTTGTGAAAAGACAGCATTTATTTCATTAAAGAAAAGAAGGTACATGTGTACAGTGCATATGTGTATCTGAATACAATAGCATATTGATCTTAATTGGCTTTGCAAACAAATCATGATATTCCAAACTGTTGAAATCCAGTTTTACTTCTAAAACATATAGTTATTCTAATGACTGCACATGTCCACTCTATTGCAGGTGCATGTGCACTTTATACACAGTTGTCTGAGATTTTTCCTTCAGCAGTACCTATTAGGGCCTCTCTGGCCTCATGCTACTGCACACAGATATAAAGGGTGTAGCTGCCACCCCCACACTTCAGTTTCTTCCTACCTCCAGCGATGGTGGTTGGAGCTACTATCATTGTGTGTGCAAATCTTACTCTCTTTAGTGTATATAGTTCTTGTTGTTAGGTTTTTAGTCTAGTTTAGTGTGTGAACATTTTTATAACCATCCTCCTCTGGGCTCTGTTAGTTTCTGTTGCTAATAAAAAAGAGACAGGAACACTACGCTTCAACACTGAAAGGGAAAGAAGCAAAGAAACTGGACCTCTTCAGAAGGAAGCTTTATTCCATAGGATGTTTACAGTTTAGGATAGTGAACCAGCAGGCTCTGCAGGGTCTGTATGATTTTAGCCTGTGTGATAATATCCTGAAATTTAAGGACAGGCTTCTGGATGATGCAAAGCAGGAATTCACTGATGTTGTGGAGGAGGGCAAGTTAGTTGCCAGAGCAGCGTTGCAGGGAAATCAAGATGTGGCAGACTCTGCCATCGCTATTCAACATTTTTCTTGGCTGTGGTCATCAGGTCTTCTCCCAGAGGTGCAACAAACCATTCAAGACCTCACATTAGAAGGCCCCCTTTCTTTCTCAAACAGACTAATGAGAGGCCACATAGTTGTAGGGATTCAAGAGTGACCCTTAAGTCTCTGGGGATTTATATATCAGTGACAAAAAGAAAACAATTCAGTCCGCAGCAGTCCCAATGGTTTCCAGCTCTCATGCTTTGTACTCAGGACTTGTCTAGGAAGAGGTGTAAAAAATTACGAGAGGCATCTTCTTCCCTTCTTTTCTGTAGCTGCCAGTTCATCTAGGGAAATGGGGCCCTCTAATCCATTTTCTCAAAGACCAGTCTATGAACTGGCACCCCCAGTCCCTGAGATCTCCCTGACACAGTTTAGGAAGGCAGCAAACTGATCTCTAGTGTCAAGAAGGTTGAGAAATACTGCTCTAAACAAACATTTGAATCATTGGTCGAGAGTAATCTACCATTCGCCAGAGTTCCATCTTTCTCCACCTTAGTATTTGCCAAGTGCCTGTCTCATTTCCTAAGTGCTTGGTCCCACATCACCACTGATCACTGGGCCCTAAGCACAGTGGAACTGGATCCACCCTTCAATTTGTTTCTTTCTTCCCACCCACTTCCCCATTCCTCTTCAGGGATCACTCATGAGAATATGGTACTTCAGAAGGTCTTACTTCTCTCTTTCATGGGGACCATAGAGGAAGTACCCCTGGTGCTTAGATAGAAGGGATTTTATTCCCTATACTTCCTAATTCCGAAAGCAAAGAGCAGGGGGTGGTGGTCCTCAGGCCTATTTTAGATCTAACACAGCTAAACAAATAGAGAAAATAAAAATTTTGGGTGGTTACTGCAGCGTCTGTTTTCCCTTCCCAAAATCCTGGGGACTGGTATGCTGCTGTTGATTTAAGATGCTTATTTTCATGTGGCAATTCACCAGAGTCACTGAAAATTCCTCAGGTTCATGGTCAACAGATTCTACTACCAATTCACAGTACTGCTCTTTGGCCTATCAGCAGCTCCTTGCATGTTCAAGAAGTGCATGGCTGTGATAGTGGCATTCCTGTGAAAGTTGGGAGTCCAGGTAAGGGAATAAAAAGACAAATGGCTAATAAGAAGCCAGTTCAGGTCTCAAGTATTCTCCAGCATAGCTATTATACAGTCCACCTCTGATGCTCTTGGGCTCCTAATCAGTACAAAGACATCTCTCCTGACTCCTGTACAGAAAATATAATTTACTGGGATGGCCATGGATTCTACAAAGGCCAGGGCATTCCTTGTAAGGCTGAGGTTCCAAACAATGCAAGTCATTGCTTTAGATCTAAAGGCACATCCTGTCATTACAGTTTGAAACGGCTTCAAATTTCTAGGGCACATGGTGCTGTGCATTTATGTGGTGCAGCATGACTGACTGTACTTCAGGGAGCTACAAGGCTGGCTAACCTCAGTGTATTCACCGACCCATCATCATATGGACATAGTGGTTCATAGATTCATAGACTATAAGGTCAGAATGCACCAATATAATCATCTAATCTGACTGCCTGCACAATGCAGGCGACAGAACCCCACCCACTCCTGTAATAAACCTCTAACCTATGACTGAGTTATTAAAGTCCTCAAATCATGGCTTAAAATCTTTAAGGTACAGAGAATCCACCAGCAAGTGAGCCATGCCCCATGCTACAGAGGAAGGCGAAAAACCCCCAGAGCCTTTGCCAATCTGCCCTGGGGGAAAATTCCTTCCTGACCCCAAATATGGTGATCAGTTAAACCCTGAGCATGTGGGCAAGACTCACCAGCCAGACACCCAAGAAAGAATTCTCTGTAATAACTCAGAACCTACCCATCTAACATCCCTTCACAGGCCATTGGCATATCTACCACCAGTAGTCAAAGATCAGGCAATTGCCAAACTAGGCTGTCCCCTCATACCATCCCCTCTATAAATTTATCAAGCTCAGTTTTGAAGCCAGCTAGTTTTTTTTGCCCCCACTGCTCCCCTTGGAAGGCTGTTCCAGAACTTCACTCCTCTGATGGTTAGAAACCTGCATCTAATTTAGTCTAAACTTCCCGATGGCCAGTTTATATCCATTAATTCTTGTGTTCACATTGGTGCTGAACTGAAATAATTCCTCTCCCTCCCTAGTATTTATCTCTCTGATGTATTTATAGAGAGCAATCATATCTCCCCTCAACCTTCTTTTGGTTAGGCTAAACAAGCCAAGCTGTTTGAGTCTCCTCTCATAAGACAGGTTTTCCATTCCGTGGATCATCTTAGCCCTTCTTTGAACCTGTTCCAGTTTGAATTCATCTTTCTTAAACATGGGGACCAGAACTGCACACAGTATTCCAGATGAGGTCTCACCAGCGCCTTGTATAATGGTACTAACACCTCCCTATCTCTACTGGAAATACCTTGTCTGATGCATCCAAGGGCCACATTAGCTTTTTTAACGGCTACATCACATTGGTGGCTCATAGTCATCCTGTGATCAATACGCCCAGGTCCTTCTCCTCTGTCACTTCCAACTGATGTGTCCCCAGCTTATAGCAGAAATTTTTATTATTAGTCCTTATGGGGTATCCGTCATAGCCTTTCCCCCTACTTCCTTTCAGTGAGAGAAACAAAAACAAAAAACCCACCAAAACAACCCCCAACGAGCACCCCAACAGTTCCAGAACACCAAACACTCCCTCCCCAAACTCCCCTTGCAAACTCCTCTGTTTGCTGGCTCCTGTGCTGCTGCTGTAATTACTCAAGTAATTACTCAGCTCTTGTTCTCTTTAGACTGGTGGATAGAACCCTCAAATGTTTGCATGGAAATTCCCTTTTCTCCTCCACAACGGACACTCACCGTAGTCACAGATGCATTGGATCTAGTGCTCAGCTGGAGTACTCAGCTGGAGAAAAAAGGGCTAAGAAGGATGGCCAGGTGACCATGTTTCCCAGGAACAAGAACAAAGGACTTAAAATGGGCTCCTTGGGGTTGTTAACGGTGGGCTGTTGGAGGCTAGAGAAGCTTCTGGACTGGGACTACAGAGGGGTCAGAAGCCTCTTGACTGACCCAAATGGACTTTGCTGTAACTTTCTATCCTCTATGTTAACTAAGGACTTTCTATGCTCTGTTCCAGACAACTAATAAATCCTTCTGCTTTTACAATGCTGGCTGAGATTCATTCCAGAGTCAAGGAAATCAGGGGTGCATTTCTCCCTTTGGATGTGCAGAGTCTTCCCCAGGGGTCCAATTCAGATGGCTTCACTGAGGAGCGCTCACGGTGTGAAGTAGGGATGCTGAAGGCTCTGAGGTTCAGCCCCAGGAGACAGTGAAGCTAATGGCTTACCCGAATGAGAGAGTGTGATCCTAGGGGTCCTGACACACTAAAGGGGTCCTCCCAAGGACTGTTCCAGAGCTGGACTTGTGGATCTGTGACACTAACCTTTTTCTGTAACTCTTGTTCTCTGGGCCGTCCCTAGGGGTGTGTGGGGCCTGGGGTATGTGTGGGCCTGCTGAGTCCCAGCACGCAGCCGGGAGGCGGGCTACAGTCACCTGCCTCCTGCCTGGTTCCAGCGTGCAGCCAGGACCCTGGCAGCAGCCGCCTGCCTCCCACCCGGTCCCAGCATGAAGCTGAGACCCTGGCCTCCTGCCCGGTACCTGCTCCCAGCCAGGAGGTGGGCGGCTGAAGCCAGGAGCCCGGCAGCAGCTGCCTGTGTCCCCCACTGGCAATGGGCAGCAGCTATCTAGTCCTCTTGGCTTTCTTGTCAATTTCATGGCTACTGACAAGAGAGACTGACAAGGTGGTGTTGAAGTGTGGGGCCCCTCGAAGCGTGGGGCCATTGGGACAGCTCTGCTTTTCTTCAAGATGTGTACACATGTCCCTTCCACGAACTTCCCTCCTTCTCCTTGCTATTGGAGTCTTTCCATTAGGAAGGAGCTGAAGGGAATTAGGGATGGCTCCACTCTTTATACCTCTGTGCAGTGGTACAAGGCAGCAGCGGGTGCTCACGTTGTCCCGATGGGAAAAATCTGACAACTGTGGATGAGGCGTGCACTCACCTACAGTGGAATGGATAGGTGCAACACATTTTGAAGAACAACAGTTACAGAAAAAGATTAGTGACTGTTTCATTAAATTTGGTCATAGTACTAAAATGGTTTCTTGTATGGTACAGACATGGAAGTAATGAAGCCTTTAATTGGAGAACAGAATTCGGACAGCATCTCGGATGACGAGCATGAAAATGAATTGTTGCCAGTTGAGAAGCATTACCAACTTGATAATCAAGAGGGCATTACGTACGTACTGTTTTAAATGTCATTCTCTTTAAAATGAATTACTGTTGATTTGTCCTTTGGAAATATTCCAGTGCTTTTAAGGAATTTCCCTAGGACTGCAGCCTAGCTTTATGCTTCTGCTGTGGGAATCCTAACAGACAGCTTTTTTGATCAGCCAAGCTCTGGTGTAGAACTATTTTGGGTAGGTCATCATTTTCCAGAACTTGACAGTGCACCAGTGATGAAATAGACATGATTGGATTTTATATAAAGTGTTTGAGCTGCTCAGGATTCCTACAAAACAAATCCAATTTATTTTAAGACTATTTAAATTACATGGTAAGCATCCAGAAGATAGTGGAAATAAAATTTAATGAACCTGAATATAGATTAATTTGGGGGTCTGAAAAAGTTTTTTCGATATATATCGGGTGGCCAAACTTATGGACCCCCAAGGACCTCATCCCTGCTGGACAGGATCCTCTAGCTCCACTACTCTGCCACAGGACAAAAGCTCTTAGCTCCCCACCCCAGTCTGGTAGGTGGAGAATGGGGGGGCATGGGGGCTCCATGAGCCGCACTTTAAAAGAGCCGCATGAGGCTCATGGGCCACAGTTTTGCCACCCCTTATATTTTTAAGTTTCTCTTTGTCAGACTCCTGGCTGCATCTACAACCACTCAGAAACGCATAACTTCTAAAATAGTTTAGGCAAAACTCAGCACAGCATCAGCCTGTTGCACTTAGTTGCCCCACTCTCAGGCAAAAGAAGAGTCTCACTGCACAGTTAAGATGAAATCCAGGCTATGGACCAGCAGCTGAAGTGAATTCCAGATCAGATATCACACCCCTGAGAACACCTGGCTTCCAGTCCCTCAGAATTCAAATCCAGACCCTGATAGGAGCATTCCAGCTATTTTTGCTTTGAAGCGCCTGTGTACATTGCACAAGACTGCTTTGATCATCTTGAAGCATTTAAAGCTCATACGTTTTATTTTCCTGTTCTATAAATTGATTGGTGAAAAGAAATCTGAATGTTGCTCAAAGCCTCCACTGTGACTGTATTATTTATATTTTCAGATTTGTACAAACACTTACTCATCTCCTCAAAGGAAACATTGGAACTGGGCTTCTAGGGCTTCCACTTGCAATAAAAAATGCAGGCGTTGTGGTAAGAGCTTTTTTCCCCCTTAGGTGTGGAAGAAATTCATAGAAAATGTTATTACATCTCTGCAGTTCTGACTGATAAAACTAAAATCTATGTAACTTGATTATATGACCTATTATTATGTCAATATTAACTTGAGCTGGACAACATCTTAATTTTCCTTCCAGAGTCTAGTGGGGACTGGGAATTAGGATTCCTGAATTGGCCATTGGCTCATTATATAACCTTAATCTCTGTGCACTGTATTTTCTAGATCTGATTGGAAAAGTGTGTCTTTGTGTGGAGTGGGGCGGGGTGTGTGTGTGCTGTTTTTGTCCTCTGAAGAAAATTGACTTTTCTGTGCAAAAATTGAAAACCAAAAACTTTGGTTCAGAAATGCTGCCATGGTGTCTCATAGCAATTGTAATCTGAATGCCTCATTTACTTTTTCTCCTCTATGGATCGGGCTTCTTAGTTGGATTACATCTCCTGTGATGCACCAGGATCTCCCGTCGTGCTGATCCGGTGAGATGGTTTATGGAAACCTCATGGCCACTTTGCATCATGGCTACATAGTCCAGTTGGGGAGACTGGCCCATAGAGGGGAATGAGGGCATAAGGCACACAAAGTAAAACTCCCATGAGGCGCTGTGGTAGCATTTCCAAATCAAAATGTTCAGTTTTTTGGCAGAAAATTGAAAAAATGCTCAGTTTTGTAAAAAGTTGAAATTTTCTGCTGAAAGCAGATACTTTGTGCAAAATTTTGTTCAGTCAAAAATCCAATTTTCTGTCCAAAATATAGCTCTGATGAAAAGTTTTCAACCAGTCCTAATATTTTCCCTTATTTGTAATACTTATAATTGTATTTAGATCCTTTGGGCAAGGATCAAATCTTCTTCTGTACTGAGCAGCACCAAGTATGCTGACTTATAATGAAAAAGACCCTTAGCACTGATGACAATTAGATGTTTGAAATCATTATTTAGAACTCTGCAAAATCACAGCTTTTTTATGCGATAACTTTTTCATGGCAAACATTTTTGTGAAATTGTGGATATAGGGATGAAATCTGCACCCACATTTGCTTCTTTCCCTTTGTTCACCATCCCAAATCCTTTTGCTCAGTCCTTGGTGTAAAAGCCACCTGAGATCTTAATAAACTAGCAATAAAGTTTATTATTTGGGCTTGCAGTACTTAACTGTTTTTCTATTTATCGTGTTTGTTTCAAACTTTTATGGACGTCATCCTTATTTGATAAAATGCAAAATCTCATGTAGAGAGGATTTTTTCCTGTATATTTCTATGAAAATTACTCTTCTTACAGGGTTTCAGGTATTTACATCCCATTTCCTACTTTCTTTCTCCATATAGCTTGGACCAATCAGCCTTGTGTTTATAGGAGTTGTATCTGTTCATTGTATGCACATCTTGGTACGATGCAGCCACTATCTGTGTCAGAGGTAAACGTGGAGCTATTTGTTATGTTTTCTGAATTCCTTCAATGTTTTTACTCTATTTCAAGTCTTCAGTTTGCAAAATGTATTGGTGCTCTAATATCTCTTAAGAGGTATCTGTCAGAGCTCAGGAGGAAGGGGGCATGTAGCTTTTTTGGGGGCAACAAACAATGATGGCTTCTAGCTGAAGTGCGGGAATGCTTAATTTTTTAGCATCCTCTTTTCTAGAGTGCTTTGAACGATATTTGTTTAAATACAGTTCATTTTGCCTACTGTTCATGTACGCTAAAGTAGGCTGGTTCATCTTGGGTGGATTTGCATCTTATTCCATAAACATAAATCAGAAACAACCCCAGTTTCTCTCATTGCAGCCCTAATGGTGAGAATCAAAGAGTCTGAGCAAACCAAGGAGAGAGAATGGGGAAAAGAGAGGTTTATAGAAGATTAAAAATGGGGGAGAAAAAGAAATGAGAGTAACAACCTAATAGTGAAAGTGAGTGGCTGAGAGAAGATGAGATAGGTGCATTTTGGGAAGAATCCAAAAGCAACAGCTTCTCTGGCACAGTGTTTTAAACTAAAAGCATTTCAGTCAAACGAGCTTGCCCTCTTCCACTGCCCTCCCCACATTTTTTGAAGCATGGCACTCTTTTGGCAGTGTGAGGAGAGAAAGTAAAGAGCTGAGAGGACTGGATGATCAAGGGCCATTGTCAAGGACCATTTCCTTTTTGCAAAAATATATTCCTTCCAGTTTCTTTGTGCAGTCAATGGATGGGAAATGTTTAATGGTATGAGAATTCATATCAGATCAAGTTTTCTAGTGCATGTGGGAAAAGACACCTTTGTAATCCAGAGGGATGATTTGGGTTACAATACAGGTGTGCTACTCTAGAGTCCTAAATTTAAGTTCTGTAATTTATCTGCTTCTGATAGAAAAGTAAGAGAGACACAGGGCTTTTTTTTTTTCTCCCCCAGTGTTGGAATTACTGTACAGGTGGCATTTGTACTGATTAGCCAGATCCAGAAAAACATTGCCAAACAGCCTGGCATATTAAGTAACACAATAATTGGTTCAAATAGAAAACTGGATAGCAAGTGCAAAGCATTGTCTACATTTCCCACCAAGTATATTTTTGTAACTTTGAAAATATTCATTTTATAAATGATCCCACCTATATGGAGAGTGGAGTGGGCTCTTCACAAAAATTATTTCAGGGAAGTCTTATGGCCTATGATATGCAGGAGGTCAGAAAAGATGATCACCTTGGACCCTCCTGGCCTTTGAATCTATGAATCAATAATTTCTACCTAGTTCACGAACGGACTTTGTAGACAGATATAAGACAAAGAATTCACTTTTAAGTATAGTGGATCTGTAGCTCTCACCAGAATCCCAACGTCCCACTGCGGCTGTTGGTCACACTGTTTGGATTTATTCCTGAGGACCAGTTCCCTAAGGTATGTCTACATTAGCACTTACTGCATGACAAGCTGGGGTGTAAATCTACAGTGCTCCAGCATTTCACACACTCATGTATTGTCAAAGCTATTGAGAACTTTTTAATGCACATCAGCAGCACATCAGTTAGTGCGCAGCATGCTGGAGCGCTATAGATTTACACTCCAGCTTGCCACGCAGTAAGTGCTCTTGTAGACATGCCATAAAAAACCTGTGGGACCTGATCTTACACCATTGACTTAATTGAGAGCAGAATTGGGGCTTAGATGCTAAATATGCACAGGCACAGGCACATGCTCTTCAGGAAGTGTCTGGCCTTCTACCGGTACTGAATGATGTTGCAGAAATCCTGTATCTGACCCTGTGGGTCCACAACATTTTCAAGGTCTGGCAGAGTATATCAGATTTTAAGTCTTGAAATTTTCTAGCAACTTCTCTCCATTCTTTCATTTCAGGTTGAAAAAGACCTCATTAGGGTATAGTGAGACAGTTAGTTATGCCATGGAAGTAGGGCCCCTAAACTGCCTTCAGAAACGAGCTTCTTGGGGAAGGTAAGGTGGTTGCAGCATTTAATTTAATAAATGAATATTAAAAGTGATGGATAAACTGTGAAAAATTAGGGTTTTGCTTTCTGTGTATTAGCAAAAACTTTATACTGTAATACATCGTGTGTGGGAGGGGTGAATATGATTCCCACAGTCAAGCACTTAAGTTTTAAGGTTCTGTGGGAGAAAATTTATTTCAGTTTCACTCTATAAGCAGAGATTTGGTATAGCCAGAACTGCATTCTGCACATTCCAATGTATTGAAACAATTTAGGATTTCAATTCTGTTTTACCACAAACACATGTCTCTATATTAGGAGTCACTCTAAGCAGATCTGTAGTGCATGCTTAAATAACTAATACGATATATCCATTCTGAAACGGAGCAACCCATTCTTTGATTTACTCTGCAGTTTGTATTTGATGTTCAATATTTATTATATTTCACATTAATGAAACAAAAATGTTAATAGCTTGTTGTCTGTCTCTTAAATATTTTTCCCTTTGAGAAACTCAGCCATTTTCCTTTGCTATCTGTTGTGTTATGACTCTGTTTTACAGAATAAATAATGGTTATGGTATGACAAGACAATGAAATCCAAACCCTTACAGCTGTTCAATGTAAATATATGTTTTAATGAGTATATATAAAGTGTTTTCTTTCAACAAGGAAAATACCTTTGCCCCAGTATTTTTAAGGATACAGCAATAGTGTGCAGTGTGCTTTGGCTATTATATAAAAGGTGAATTGATTTTTTCAGATGTTTGGTTATTTCATGGGAATGCACTGGATTCGATTATAGGGAAATTTGGTTTAAAGTGAAGGTAGGATGAAAGCCCCATAACTCTTTCTTTCGGTTCACTACAATCTATAAATTGTAATTCTGCTTCCAGAGAAGTTCTGCTGCAGAACATAATTTATCTAAAGAATGTATTCATGCATTGTTAACTTTATATGAAGAGTTCTATTGCAACACTTCGACAATGCCACCAGAGGCTGTAATGTATGCCTCTCAAAAACAATATGAACCACAGAAAAATTAGAAAAATTTCAATGAGAGATGATTTTCTGCGAACACTTACCTGACTGAAACATCAGGACTGATTCATATTGATACACTTGGTAAGCATTGAAAATAACTGTAATCTTACATTGCTGAAATGTCTATAACTTAGAATGTATCAGGCATTTCATCTTCTGTGGTCATAATAGTCTTAATATGGCCCTTACATGTGCATTGATTATAGGTTCATATTGTTAATATTCCTACAATGTTGTTTAACAAAAGTCTCTGCATTTCACTGTATGTGATTTTAAACCATCTATCTAGCTTATGCATTTCTAAGAAATTCATCACCTTGGTATCTACTTGATGTTAGCTAAAGAAATTATTTGCCTTGTTTTGTTTGCAGAAGAATCTGCTTTGCAGTGTCCTAGACTTGAATCTGGAGGTTTAAAACTTGTTTCCATCTTAGTATAAAAAGATGCACAAGATATATCATCCAGAAATGTGTTGTTTGAAAACACTTTTAGTATTATAACTTCAATGTGTGTGTATATATGGTTTTTTTTCTCTCACCTAGGTGCATCGTTGACTTTTTTCTTGTGATTACACAGCTGGGATTTTGCAGTGTTTATATTGTGTTCTTAGCAGAAAATGTGAAACAAGTGAGTAAAAGCGTTGGATGAGAATAATTTTGTTTGCAGCTTATTTCCAGATTTATTTCCTTTCTGCATCCATTTCATATGTACTACTTATATAATGCACATAATGAGAATACATACAGAGTAAATTCTACCTTGCTTTCCCAAAAAGATACCCCTGATTAACTTTTGTAGAAAATATTCCACTTGCTTTGTAGGTTGAAATAAATCCAGCGCTTGTGTAAGCAACTGCAACATCACTGACCTCCACTTTTTCTTAAATTTCAACACTTAATCTCACAATTTAACCATGGTATGAAATTATTTTACACACTTTTTATTATAAACAGTGTTAGAAAGATAAGAGTAGTTCTACCAAATTTTACAATATGATAATGGTTTCTTCATGCACAAAATTAGTAATACACCATAAACTCTTAGGGTTTGTGCTTCAAAAATCTCTTGTACAGTATCTACATATTCTTTCCATATCCAGATCTTGGGCCTGACCTTGCTCTTATACGGGGAGCTGCTCCTCCATCCACCCAACACCCATGCATCTAGACTCCCCATATCCAGAATCCCCGCACCGAGCCTCACCCTGCCATATCCAGACCCCACCTCTCCTGCTTCGAGACCCCTGCTGAGTCCTTGCCCCAGACTCCCCCTGCTGAGCCTCATCCCCTGCACTCAAACCTCCACCTGCTGAACACACCTGCACTCAAACCCTCACCCCAATGAGCTCACTCCCTCTGCATCTGGACCATCCTGATGAGCTCCCTGTATCCAGGCCCCAATCAGCTGCACTCGGACTCTGACCCTTCCAAGCCCCACTCCTCCACACCCAGATCCCTGACGAGCCCCAATCACCTTCACCTGGACCCCCTGCAGAGTTCCATTGCCCCTGCACTTGGAACCCCCACAACGAGCCTTGTGCAACCAGACCCCCCGGCACCCGGACTCCCACTGAGCTGCCCGCACCCAGATGGCCCCACACAGAACCCTCTCAACCCACACCTGAATCCCCCCACACGTGTATCCTGCTGGGCTGAGCCTGCCCGTCCACATCTGGTGTGACTGGCATGGAGGGGCAGGGCCCCAGGGTGTTTCTGGGGCGGGGCAGGCCTGGTCCTAGCGCTTTGTCAGTGTCTGGTGCAGCCCCACTGCCAAGTTCATGTCCGGGGTGGAGGGTGGGAAAAGGCGCTTCAGGGTGATCTCCCACTTCCATGCAGCCAGTGGGCTATGCGCCATACTGCCAGTTGGAACCACCACATTTATTTATTGACAAATACAACTGGCAGAATTTTAAAATGTTGTGCGCAGAACTTTTTAATTTTTGGTGCAGAATTCCCTCACGAGTACTCCAAATGAATGGAGGCATTAAAAACTGGGATTTCTGACAAATCTCAACTCTGGTAATTACCATATGATCCCCCTCCAATTTCAATCAGATACGATGTTCTCAATGTCCTATCTTGGGAAATTCTGCAGTACAGCTATATGTTTTGAAACTGGTACTGGTTATACTTCATTGGTGGTTGAAGTGGTCTATTGACATTTTACCTTTCTCTTAGAAGTATTGAGAGGCTTATTTCATATTTTGGAAAGTGCTCTAAGGTCCTCTGATGTAAGGTGCTATAAAAGTGCCAAGTATTTGCATGTGCAAACTGTATATTCTAGGATTTCAGTCTGATATTCAATGGTTGTGAGACCATATTGTAAAATGTATGTTACCATTCTAATGCCTAGTAATCTCAGTTTGCATACTATTTTCAGTAGCCTATCTCTTTCTTCTCTGACCCCACCCTCTGAGTATGAATTTTTATTGCATCCATCATAGTATAAAGTGGAAGTCCAAACAATTACCATCAAATAGGTAAGCAGACCCATTGCTGCCTACCAATGACATCTTTCTAGTCACTGACCCTATAAACAAAAACAAGACTAAATCAGATTGTCTTGCATCATTTCTTATGGCCATTAAGGTTGGAACCTGGTTTATTACAGGATTTCAGACAGAGGAGCCTTCACAAGAAATACTTTGCTACCCTCTCCTAGGAGTTTAAGCCTGGGGACAGATCCAGTAGCAAATTCATCCTAGGCAACAGAAACAGCCACAAGGAAATATGAAATGCACTCTGTAAATGAATCAAACTTATAAAAAATTCAGAGGCTTCACTTTTCAATTAATTTGATTCAAATTGCAGTGATCTTCTTTCACAGTATGATAGGAGATAAGAAACTGTCTCCTTTACAGCAACAGATCGATATTGCAGAAATCTGTCCTGTAGAGGGCACCAAAGGACATAAATTGGTACTGTTTAAAATATATAATGCATGGATTCCCCCCCAAAGCCTAAGTTTGTTAAAAACCATTTAAGTTGCTTAATTGCACATCGATGCAAGCACTAAAAGCCACAAAATAATTAGTTCTCACCCAGCTCTTGCAACCTACCACCTTGATTTCCCCTCTTCATGACATCACCCATGACACTGCTCCCTCCACACAGATCATTAGTGTTTGGAGGACTCCTGAACTCTGCTGTCCTGACCCCGCAGGGCACTGGCACAGCAACACTTTGGGGACTCTTTGATGAGCTGATGCTTCCAAGCTGTGTAGTGGGCTGGAGAGCTGAGGCTGATGCACTAGGGAGCCTGCATAATCTCTGCATTAACATCAGTCTTGGTGCAAAGACACGGGGCTCTCCTACACAGCTGTGCTCCCCAAACCCAGCCAGAGCTTCCCCCCACATACAAGCTTCATTCTCTTTCCTTGCTCTCCCCCAAAGCCCCATGATCAACCTTCCCTTATCCCCTGCTATGTAGCTTAGCTCCCCGTGGTTTCTAGAAGGAGTGGAGATCGTGAGTCGGGGAAGCAAGATGGTAACGATCCCGTAGCTGACTGAGTTTGACAGTTACACCGGCTAACCTTGGCATAGCTCAATTTGAATATATCTGTAGGAGGCTGGGGCCGTCTCTCCTTGTCCATCTGGGAGGGGGAGACCATGCCCCCTCACTGCCTCTGTAGGAACAAGGCTAAAGGGGAATTAGCTCAGGTAGCTCCGGTCCTCTGGCAGGGCAGGGCCATAAATGATCTTGAGGCTCAGGTCCTCAGGCAGGACGGAGTACCAAACTGTCTCAGGGCTCAGGTCTTCTGGCAAGGCCAAGCTATAAAGCCGTCTAGGGGCTCTGGGCTTGTCTAGGGGAGCTCTGGCCTAATGGCAGGGCAGAGCCAGCAATCAGGCCTCTTGGCCTGTGGTTAGGTAGCTGCCATTCCAGGGGTGGGGTCAGCAGTAGGGTAGGGCATGGAGGACCCGGGCCCACCCTACTTCACTGGGTCCCAGCCCAGGGCTCTATCGGTGGAGATTTCTGCCACGGGTCCCAGCATGAAACACGCTGACCTAATATCAGGCCACAACACAACTGGACTATAGTCTGGTGTCCCTAAGCTACTTCCTACCTTCCCCCTGTAGGGTACCTGGGGCTTGGGGTTGTCTCGCTGGGGTAAACAGCTAGCAGCAGTCCCAGCATTCCTAGGCATCCCAGGCAGCTTCGGGCTCATGCTCCAGCAGTGGGGGAGAGACGTCCTTCTCCTCTGGCAGCTCCAGCCCAACTGAGCTAGAGGACTCACCTTTTATATTTCCTGTTCGTGTCCTGGCCCTTTGCTTCTACTATTTGAGTTCCAGATGTGGGGGAAGGGGGTCCTAGCTCTGCCCACCAGGGGTGGGTCCATCTCTGAGGGAGGCCACGCCCTCTCCCTACAACACCGCATGGGGGAATAGCGCGTGTTAATTTTAAAATTTCAGAATTGGTTTATGTGAGAGATGTTAGCTGAATGTGCATGTGTGGGAACTGTGATTGTTTAGCTAGAGGAATCCAAAGAAATGTATAGATGGAAAATGGAAGGGAAATATCAGTTAAGGACTCTTAAAATATTTCCTTTACAGAGTTAGTAAATTTTGTCTTTAAAATGTTACAGGGAGATTTCAGTAGTCCTATGAAGAGTAATTGTGCCAACTTGGAGGACTAGATTGGTGTAAACAGTTGCTGCCATTGTTTCCATAATAAAAAGGGAATGCTTGAACCAGAGCCTCTCACAAAAGCTGACTGGTCTCTCTGGGTATGTCTGCACTTTAGTTAAACACCCGCAGCTTGTGTCAGCTTGTGTCAGCTATCTTTGGCTCACAGGGCTTGGACTATAAAATTGTGGTTGTAGACATTTGGGCTTGGGCTGGAGCCCGGGCTCTAAAATTTCATGAGAGGGGAGGGTCCCAGAGCCTGGGCTCCAGCCCAAGACTAAATGTCTACAATACACTTTTATAGCCCCGCAGCCTGAGCCAACTGACACGGGCCAGCCAGGGGTATAGACATACCTTGTTCTATCTTGCGGGAGTGGCATTCTTCTTCAATTATGTCAATGTTAACACATAACTGTGTCCCCTTAAATGATAAATAGCGCTCCCGGGGGGCGGGGATATAAGGTCAGGAATATCTGAACATAAAGTAAATAATTCACACAAACTTTTGATCCTTAATCACTTTGGAGTCCCGGGAATTGGGATAGTGAATACCAGATAAATGTTTGTAAACACAACTTGTTCATATGCTGCAGTATCTGCGTCCTTGCAACTGTACAACTTTATTTGCTATAGCATTTCTTGTATAGACTTCATCCACAAATCATGGGGTTAAATAATACAAAATGGTGACAAATAAATGGTGTAAACTGAAAAGACAATTTTCAACTAGAAAAAATGAACAGAAATGCCAATTTTATTTTATTTTTTTAAAATTTGCCTTAATGGGAGCAGTTGGGTATTCAGCACTTCTGAAAATCAGGCAAGTAACTGAATATGGAGTTAGGAGTCTAGTTTTAGACTCCTAATTTTCAAACTCTTGGCCAAAACCATATACTTTCTCAAGAAATGCTATACTGAGTCTGCTGTCTTGCTATCTTGCAAAACAAAAAGGTTGACAAATATTTTATAAAGAGCCTGGCATATGCACTGAGTCACCATCAGTCCAAATCCTTTCTAAATAAGTATTTACTAACTAGGGTAAGCATTGTTTATAGGTGTAATGGGGAGCCGGTCATCTCTCATGAGCGCCCCCTCTTCAAGTGCATGTGCCTGCACTCCCTTTCTCAGTTTGTGGTGGATCTTCAGTGACTCTGGCCGAGTCTCACACAGTCTGTATGTGAAATAAAAATAAAAAGGGAACCCCTTCTGGGGTAGAAGTCCAACCAGGGCTCATCTCAATGCCCTCTGTTAATGCCTCTTTATTTGAGGAGCAAGTCCAGAGATAGGGCTGCAATCAGTCCAGCAGGGCCTGTCGCAGTGCCCTGGTTCGAACTGTCTTTCAGCCCCTTCTGGGCTCTCTCAAATTGTCCCCGCTGTGGTATAGAGTGGTCCCCCAGGGCTCCCTCCTGGAGGCAATGTCTTCACCCTCTCAGGGCCTTTCTGGCCCCAGCTGGGCCACTACAGTTCAGTTCCAGTTCTAGGGGTGCATCAGCATCCAAGCCACTTTCTCGGTGGCTAGTGGGAGGTGGGGGGGACCCAGGCCTGCCCTCTATGCCGGGACCTACACCTTCCAGCCCAGGAACCCTAAAGATAGCAGCCATCCACCATGTCCTTTTAACAAAGCTGCGTTACTGCTATGATTCCTTGGGCCACTTCCCGATGGCCCCAGCATGGTCTTCACCCTTTCCTCAGGGCCTTGTTCTGCTTGAGTCTCTACTGCCAGCCCTGAGCTCCTTCTTGCTCTGCCAGTGCTGCTTTGTCTGAGGTCCTGTAGCTCCCTCAGCCAGCCCGGCACACGAACCATGCTCCTTCAGCTCCAGCAAGGAACTGATCTCAGCTGGCCCTGCAGCTCTTCTTATGCTAGCCTGCTGGGCTACTCCCTGCAGCCTCTCTGATTGGCTGGCTCCCACACAGCTACTCGAGGCAGCTTGGAGAACCTCTCTACTGCCCTTTTCTGGAGAGGAGTGTGGCAGGGCCATGAGGCCTATAGCCGGGGCCCTCTAGACCTAGTCGGTAGGTCTAAATGTTTGTTTAGTGTTAGTCTTTTCAGTCCTGTTACGGATTCAGTTTTCTTCGATATAATATATCTTCTGGTTCTAGCTATGCAGGTTGCTTGAAACTTCTCATTATAAGACCTTATTTTTTGTTGCTTATAACTTTGCCAAACTTTAGCTATTGTAATTAAAGACTATCACAGTGCATACACACAAGGTTGTGTGGGCAGCCTTAATTTGGGCACTTCCTAATTTTTGAGTACTTGAGTTTGCAACCTTAATAATGGTGGGTGTGTGTGGATGTGTAATAAAATATATATCTAAGCGTTCTTTTAATGTATGATATGGCCAAGGTAAAAACAAACTTGAGATTCTGTTCTATGTTGAAATTTTCTAAAAGCTGAAAACACTTTTCTTTAGTAGAAATCCAGCCTTCTTTATGTCAGTGCAATGAAGGCAGGAGACAATGCTCAAGAGCAAACATGCCTTGTTGTAACACATTCTTGAGCTGAGTTTTATCATTTGGAAAATCTGAAGCATACTTAATCATAACAGATAAATTTTTGGGAGGAGAGATTATGCGGACATTGAAGACACGTGTTTTTACAGCACTGAGTCCACTGACTATGAGTGGAGAAAATTGTCTAAACTGATACTATGTTTGCAAGTTACTCTGGTCTGTTGATAGGAAAGAGAAGGCAAGGGATAATGTTAGCTGTGCCTTGGCCCAATATGACTAACTTAAATGCAGTGACGCACTAGAGGCAAACTATAGCCGCTTAAAAGCAACTCTTATCTGGAATAGCTGTCTGATATGATATCAAGTCTGATACTGTGAAGGAGAAAGTAGGTTAGGCAGAGTATGAGTCATATTCAGTCCATCTTATCATCATCAATGACAAACTGTTTGTCACACTATGCAGCATGTAGAACAGGGAAACGGATACACATTGCTGTTTCATATTTTATTGACTTGTTTAGGACAATTAAAAAAGCTCAGTGATGCTTTTTAGTCCTAGTAAAGCTCCTACTCACAAAGAAAAGGTTTAGCAGTGATATAATAGCCTGTGCCTGAACAGCACAAAGTTGGGAACTGAAATTTCCAGTGTGGTTTTCCCATACTGTTCTGTCTCACTCGGTCTCTTCTCCGTGTTGCTGCACTCTAAGCAGCAAAGTGAAAAGGTACTGCCTTTTCTTTCTTGTCTGCTTTTGAATCTTGTGTCATCATATCATGCTTCCTTCACTTTGCCAGTAATGTTAGCCTCCGTGGCCTGTTTGTTTAACTCTCCTTTGCTACCCCATTCATGTTGTATGCACACTCTAAATCCATTTGCAAAGCCACTAACTGCCCTGTTGTCTTTCAAAGCCATCCTCTTCTGTGATGCCTATGGTAAACTGCCTAAGGCCTTGTCTAAACACAAAAGTTCTGCCACTTTAACTGTCCCAGAATACTTAAAGCAGTACAAGCACCCCCCTCATTTGGCCACCCGAATGGTGGCCGCATTTTACTAGTATAAAGGTGGTTTTTACCAGCATGACTATACACATACAGAAAAGAGAATAAGCTACACTGGTATAATGCACCTTTACACTTTACACTGCTATAACTACAACTGGTATTACTATTTTGGTTTAAAAAAAAAATCACATCACTAGTCAAATTGGTTACACCCCTACCAAAAAAATTGAAAAAATAAAAAATCTGAGTAGACCAGACCTAATGAAAGTGATTAAGCAGGGGGACTGTTGGAGTTGAGTTTTCAAAATTTCCATTTTTTCATTTATTCATAACTTTCTAAAACTTTTACCTTTTGGCCTGAAACATTAAATATCCAAGGCAGGTATGAGTTGCAGCTTTAGGAAAACTCCCTCCAGCTACACAAAACTTACTCCTCAATAAGCAATGTTTATGGCTTAGCAGAAATCATTTTTTCACATGTTGGGCAGGCTGCTCTCTGAGATGTGGTCTCTGAGATTGGCGAATACACCTTTAAAAGGCAGCTATTAAGAGTCAATAGGACTTCAGTGGTCATCTCTTAGGACTTGTCTAGGTAAAGCCATAGGCCTGGTCTATGCACAGTTTTTGTTCCAAAACTATTTCGGTTATGGGTATGATTTTTTTTTTAACCTCAAATAGTTATACTAGTATAGTGTCTAGTGTGACATAGTCATACCACTATAAAGATACCTTGCGCTGGTATAGCTTATGCCACTTTCCTCATTGTGTGTTCTTTTTGTAACTGAAGCTGAATCTGCCTTATCTATCTCAGCTTATGCAAAAGTATAAATCTCAGTATTAGACCTGGTTGAAACCTTTTGAAATGTCTTTTCGTCCCAAATTGGAAGGAAAAGTGCCTTGGTGTAGTGGGAATTTTTAAGTGCTGCAAATGTCAGGTAAATTTAGTTAGCAAACAGAAACTGTACTGTATTTCCCAGTGGCAGGAGATCTATTAACAATATACAAGTATTGACTGAGGGAAACATCAGGAAAATATTTCCTTAGAAAGTAACAGGTGAAATTGTTTAATATTGCTTTCAACTACAGTTGAATGAACTATTTTCATTAAAGGATGCTAAAAATATCTACTTTATTAATCTTAGAACCATAGAAGATTAGGGTTGAAAGGGACCTCAAGAGGTCATCTAGTCCAACCCCCTGCTCAAAGCAGGACCAACCCCAACTAAATCATCCCAGCCAGGGCTTTGTCAAGACAAGTCTTAAATACCTCTAAGGATGGAGATTCCACCACCTCTCTAGGTAACCCATTCCAGTGCTTCACCACCCTCCTAGGGAAAAGATTTTCCTAATATCCAACCTAGACCTCCCCCATTGCAACTTGAGACCATTGTTCCTTGTTCTGTCATCTACTACCATTGAGAACAGCCTAGTTCCATCCTCCCTGGAAACCCCTTTCAGGTAGTTGAAGGCTGCTATCAAATCCCCCCTCACTCTTCTCTTCTGCAGACTAAACAAGCTTGTTTCCTCAGCCTGTCCTCCTAAGTCATATGCTCCAGCCCCCTAATAATTTTTGTTGCCCTCCTCTGGACTCTTTCCAATTTGTCCACATTCTTTTTGTAGTGGGGGGGCCAAAACTGGACACAGTGCTCCAGATATAGTCTCTCCAGTGCCGAATAGAGAGGAATAATCACTTCCCTCGATCTGCTGGCAAATGCTCCTATTAATAAAGCCCAATATGCTGTTAGCCTTCTTGGCAACAAGGGCTCACTGCTGACTCATATCAAACTTCCGGTCTGCTGTACCCCCAGGTCCTTTTCTGCAGAACTGCTTCCTAGCCCAGTCAGTCCCCAGTCTGTAGCAGAGCATGGGATTCTTCCATCCTAAGTGCAGGACTCTGCACTTCTCCTTGTTGAACCTCATCAGATTTCTTTTAGTCCAATCCTCCAATTTGTCTAGGACACTCTATATCTTATCCCTACCATCCAGCATATCTAACACTTCCCCCCAGCATAGTGTCATCTGCAAACTTGCTGAGGGTGCAATCCACCCCATCGTCCAGATCATTAATGAAGATTAGCTGCTTCTTATCTTCTTACAGGTTACTTACCTGTTTGTGAGGGGAGACATCAGAGCCTACTCTCGCCTAATATATCAGCCTTCATAAGTGGTTCTTCTCTCTCACTTTCTTCCCCCAGCAGTATCTACCCCATTCTGAAAGGGGCAGTATCCATACTCTGTCTCTATCTCCTTGTTCCTTGCCTACATAAACATCCCCGTAGAATTCAGTTTGTTTCAGGCTCCCCATAGGAATAACAAGATCTCAGCTCGCTCAACTCTGGGGAAATGTCGGAGGCTTAGGAGGGATAACCCTGTTACACTGTAGACACATTGGCAGATTTGTGGGAGCAGAAGGCAGACATCTCACACCAAGCACTAACAACTTGGGTTGATTGTTTCGGACATCTCTGGAGGTTGCAGCTTTGGATTTGGGCGTCCCAAAGTGGTTGTGTTTATTAGCCATCAGTTTGCAGACATCTGCATTAGTTATCTAAGGACTTCTGTAGATTATTTGTATGTGTGTACATGTGGTGTATCTTCCTGTGTGTACATGAGCCCGTTGTGTACACAAGATGAGTAATTATGAAAGACATTACTATGACCAGCCCCTTGTGATACAACACAAAGGTGGAAGGTGTTTAGATACCACAGCCTGGGTGCCATTTAAGGATCTGAAAAGAATTGAACTTCCACAATAATTTATGAAATTGTGAACTCAAGCAATGATTTCCCAATAAGCACCACTTTGTTATTTGTAATTCAGGTAATAGAAAAATTGCAAAGATTTCTGTTTTTTAGGAACTCCTTACTGAAGTTTGTCTGTATAAAGTGAAAATTGTGTGTGTGGAATTCTTAAAAAAACTTTCTTATGGTTTTAAGAGGAAATATAATACTTGAAATTATTTTGGCAGAAAGTGAGATTAAAACGTGCAGGGTTTTAAGATTATAGTTCTGCCCCCACAATGCCTCTATCTGCCTTATCTATTTAATAGCAGAATGCACTTTGGAATGGCATAACAGGCTAAAATATTTATATACGGTGCAAAGTATGTTAGCATAGCAAACGTGTGTGATCTGACTGCTCAAATGTATGTTATGTTAAGTATTTATGGTTGCTGAGACTTTCAAGGAACCTAAGGGAGTTACATACCCAAATCCCATTAGATTTCTCAGAGAATCTCAGCCTATGTTCTTATGTATGGAGCATCTCTGGCTGTGTAAGTGTTTGTAAGTGAAAGATCAATTGCACAAGACTTTCTTGTAT
This sequence comes from Emydura macquarii macquarii, assembly GCF_026122565.2. Lineage (NCBI taxonomy): Eukaryota > Metazoa > Chordata > Testudines > Chelidae > Emydura > Emydura macquarii. Next base: position 8,406,923 of record NW_027130455.1, read on the forward strand.
AAGTGAAAGGTAGTTTAAGCTTTTGCACAGTGTCTTGCTCTGTATTTTTACTTTGTTTACTATTGGTGAATGGTTGCTGGAAAATCCACTCCCTTCTGCTGAGCTGTGTCCTTAGCTTTCCATGATCAAATCATTACTTATAGCTCTTACGGTTGCAATGAAAAGTATTTTTTTAAAAAAGGAATTTTTGTCTGCCTGAGTTTGCAGACAGCCCGAAACTATAGGAATAAGAAGAGTGAACGGTCCCATTAATCTCCAGTGGGATTTTAACTCTGAATCTTAACCAAGCTGACAATTTAAATGTCAACTCTTTCCTGCTCTTTGCTTTGCTGCCCCAGACTGCCTCCTGTACCTGTCCAGATGCTCATAAGTATCTCTACTCAGCTACCAAAAGCTCTACCTTTCTTCCACCTCACCCTCCTACAAACAAACAAAGCCCATTTAGTATAGTTATTAATTGTCAACACAAAAACCTTCAGCTATGTAGTACTGAATGTGTTATGGCAAACTAATATAAATGACATTTGGCATCAAAATGAATGTACCAATTTATCTAAAAGTGCCACAAACTTTCTAGTCTGCCTCACTTGAGTGCTGCAGAAGTTAGAGGCCCTTGTTGAAGAATCTAAGTCCAGCTGGTAATGGAATATACTTGAGGGAGTAAAGGAAGACAAAGCAGTTGTGGAAAAGCTAAATGAACTATTTCCATTAGTCTTCACTGTAGAGGATGAAAGGGAAATTCCACACCTGATCCATTCCTTTTAGGTGACAAATCTGAGAAACTGTCCCATGTTGAGTTGTCAATAGAGGAGGTTTTTAAACATTGATAAGTCACCAGGAGTCGATGGTATTCACCCAAGAGTCCTGAAGGAACTGAAATAAGAAATTGCAGAGCTACTAAGTGTGGTATGTAACCTATCATTTACATTAGCGTCTGCCCCAGATGACTGGAGTATTGCTAATGTAATGCCAATTTTTAAAGAAGGCTCCAGACTTGGTTGAAACTATAGTAAAGAACAGAATTGTCAGACACTTAGATGAAAATCATGTTGGGGAAGAGTCGCACGCCTTTTGTAAAGGGAAATCATGCCTCACCACTCTCTTAGAATTATTTCAAGGAGTGGAGGGGGTCAACACACATAATGGCAAGGTTGATCTAGTGGATATAGCATACATAGCATATATTGCATACATAGCATATATAGCATAGACTTTCAGAAAACCTTTGACAAAGTCCTTCATTAAAGTCTCTTAAGCAAAGTAAGCAGTCAAGGGATAAGAGGAAAAGTCCTCTCCTGGATCAGTAACTGGAGAAAAGATAAGAGACAAAGAGTAGGAATATATGGTCAATTTTCACAGTGGAGATAGGTAAATAGTGGGGTTCCCCACGAATCTGGACTGGAACCAGTTCTGGTCAGCATATTCATACATGATCTGGAAAAAGGTAAACAGGTGGCAAAGTTTTTGCAGATGATACAAAATTACCCAGGATAGTTAAGTACAAAGCTCACTGTGAAGAGATGCAAAGGGATCTCACAGAACTGGATGACTGGGCAGCAAAATAGCAGATTAAATTCAGTATTGATAAACTGTTGGGTCTAAATTAGCTGTTACCACACAAGAAAGAGATTTTGGAGTCATTGTGGTTAGTTCTCCAACTCTGAAAACATCTACTCAGTGTGCATCAGCAGTCACAAAAGCTAACAGAATGTTAGGAACCATTAAGAAAGGGACAGATAATAAGACAGAAAATATCATAATGCCCCTATGCAAATCCATTGTATGCCCACCCCTTGAATACTGCATGCAGTTATGGTAGCCCTCTCTCAAAAAGATACAGTGTATTAGAATTGGAAAAAAGTACAAAGAAGAAAAACAAAAATGAGTTGGGATATAGAACTGCTTCTTTACGAAAAGAGATTAAAAAGACTGGGACTGGTAAGAAACAAATGACTAAGGGGGTTATGATAGAAGTCTATAAAAATCATGAATGGTTGGAGAAAGTGAATAAGGAAGTGTTATTTATCCCTTCGTACAACACAAGAAGCAGGGGTCACCCAATGAAATTAATAGGCAGCAGGTCTAAAACAAAGAAAAAGAAGTGCTTCTTCACACAATGCACAGTCAACCTGTGGAACTCATTGCCATGGGATGTTGTGAAGGCCAAAAGTATAACTAGTTTAAAAATGAATTAGATTAGTTCATGGAGGATAGGTCCATCAGTAGCTATTAGCCAAGATGGTCAGGGACACCACCCCATGCTACTGTCTAAAACTCTGACCGCCAGATTTTGGATTTGGACACCAGGATCACTCGATAAATTGCCCTATTCTGTTCATTCTCTCTGAAGCATCTTGCACTGGCCTCTGTCAGAGTACAGGATACTGGGTTAGATGTACCATTGATCTGACCCATTATGGCAGTTCTTATGAGGGGCCTTGATGATGACCATAAAACACACCAACCACATAGCAATGTACTTCATTAATATGTGTAATTTAGAAACCTGATTACCATGTCATTTATGAATAGAGAACAGTGCATCTACAATACAGAGAATTTTATTTTCTTTCACTGTGTGTGCTGAGGCATTGACTACTGCCATTCTATCGTGTTGTCTGTATTAGTACTAATGTGACTATATATAAACTAGAACACAACACTGATACACACTTGTACTTGTACTTTCGTCATAAACTGTTGAAAGTGTTTTCTGTTAAGAGGATCACTGGTATCTTTGTTTTTTTTGTACAGATAAGTAGCTCTTGAATAACTAACATGTTAAAAGCATTGTTCAAGTCTTGACTTATTCTTGTAACACCTCTGAAGTAGATAAACAGGATCATAATGCTAAAGTTTTATTATAAATATGCTTTATCAGTGAGACTAGAGTAGTTCTAATTTCAAAGTACATTCTCTGAGCTATAGTTTGTGTTAGCTGCTCAGACTGTGACTACAATAGTCTGTTTGGCTGACTTGTTGTTTAGAAATGGTTGTGTAGCCGTGTTGGTCCCAGGATATTAGAGAGACAAGGTGCGTGTGATCATATCTTTTATTGCACTGCCTTCTGTTGTTGAGAGACACAAGTTTTTGCACTTGTCTCTCTCACCAGCAGAAGCTGATCCAATAAAAGATATGACCTCACCCACCTTGTCTCTCTTGATGTTTAGAAGGCAGTTTATTGTCTGCAGTTGTTTTGGGCTTCAGATCATTGACTTTTCAGTTTTGCTTAAGTTTCTTTTTCACATTATATGTAATTAATTATTTACAGATTTTTTTTATGGTCCTTTTATCAAGCCTACCAATGTATAGGTTTCCGCAATGCAAGCAAACTAACCTCATTAGATACCGGGGGTTCAGAATGGAAAAATGTGGTGGGAAAATGATTAAAAAGAGATCGTCCACCCTAAAGGAAAAAAAGCCACTATAGCATTTAAAGGAAATGGAATGAAACTGCTACCATTTTGAGGTACACAGGCTGTGATCTCAGATGTTTTGGCCTACCACTGGTTTTGGTCACAGCATTCATACAATAAATGATGCGATTTTCAAAAGAACACATTTTTAACACTATTGATCATATTAAATATTTTCCAAAGCACAACAATTGTGAATTTTTCCATGCTCGGTTTTTTGAATAACATTGGGTAATTGCTGTATTACTGTATGGAATCCAATAATATTTAAGACTTTATTGCAAGCAGAGTTATACAGGTGCAACCTCTATGAACTCGTATCTCAGTATAAGTGCATAAGTGCAACCTCTATGAACTCGTATCTCAGTATAAGAATGGCTTTTTGAGTTTAGCTTAAGTTCATTGGGAACAAGTTTAAATTGAACACAAATAACCCACTTTTAAATCAAAATAAGGACAATTAGGTCTGCACTAGTTTAAAACAGTTTAATTAAACTGTGTAAGTTTGTGTGTAGACGAGACTAGTGCTTTAACTGAAGGGGGGAGTCAAGTGAAAATCAATTGAAAGTCAATAGGAGTTGGATGGCTAACTCTCCCTTATGCTTCTTTAAATGTTATAGCTGGGATTTTAAAAGTATAACAAATGTATTTTATATGGATGATTACAGTGCTGCTGATGGTTTTTAAAAACGTTTTCCCTCCAGGTCCATGAAGGATTTTTGGAGAAAAAGATTGTTTCCATGAATGACACTGGTACCAATGGTCCCTCTGAGAAAAGGAGTGTTGATTTACGAATATACATGCTATGTTTTCTGCCATTTATTATCCTTCTGGTCCTCATTCGTGACCTTAAGAGCCTGTCTATGCTTTCGTTCCTTGCCAATCTTTCCATGGCTGTCAGCCTTGTAATTATTTACCAGTACATTGTTCGAGTGAGTATACATTCCACCTCCCCCATTGTTTTATGAAGATGTGATATCTCATTTGGAATTTGTATGTAATCTCCAGTGACTATTAAATTTATGTTTATTGATCTAACTTTCACACAGCATGGCTTCTACTGTAGGTACTAACGTGATGGGTATTTAAAAAGTGTCTAAGATAGACCCTTTTAAAGATGTAACTTTTATGGGAAATTGGACTTTAAAAAAGAAAGGAAAATACTCCTGCCATTAAGATGGTAAAATAAAGTACATGTTTTAAAGAACTTTTGCCCCTTGAGTGTGAAAAAGTTATCTTCTGTACATGTCACCTGTAGCTTTGGGGATTCCATTCCGCTGCCTATCACTTCAGTTCAATAAGGCAACAATTTCAACTATAACATTTCATTCTAGTGTCTCTCCAAAATACAATAGTGAAAATTTGAAGACTTCTCCTGTAGATCACATATTGCAGACTTTCTGCTTTTAAGAAGTTGAATAATTGTTGCATGTACTGAATTGTTGCCATAATACTTAAAGGTGCCTGGAGAGATTTGTACAAAACAAGCTGAATCATGAGTTAAAAACAAAAATTCACATTTAAAAAAAACCCAACCTCACAAGATCTGTGGCCAGAGTTCAAAAGAGTGACCAGGGATACCCTTGGTGTAAGATGATTTTGGAAAAATACAAGGGCTATTCTATGTACAGCAGTATTCCCACAGTGTGATATGTGCCCCCACTGGTTGACAAGAAAGGCAGCCAGTGAGAGGGTTTTAGTGGGAGGGAAAGGCAAAGACAAAACAATTAAATATTCTCTAGAGAAAAGTCATTACCTGTTATGGTTGTGAAGAAAACTTTCCAAATGTGAAGCTAATGTAACTGTGAGGGTATGTCTACACTAGAAATTACACTGCTTTAGTGTAGACACTTAACGCAGCGATGGAAGAATTTTTCCATTGACCTAACTATGTCAACACCAGGGCTTAGGTCATCTTAATTATATCACACAGGGCATGACATTTTTCACAGCCCTGAAGGATGTAGTTAAGCTGACTTAGCTTTGTAGTGTAGGCCAGCTCTGATGCAGGAATGTCTGTCCAAGTTTGCAGAGACTGAAACAATATCCCTGAGATATGAACTATCCCGTTCATTTCAAAGGGAGTTAACTCAGTTACCAATGATAGTTAACAATACGGGCATTTAAAGAGTCATATCAATTATCATATTAATCTTCCAGTGCTTGCTCATGTTGATTCTGAGTAGGTGAGCACGTGTCATGTGCACAGTCGCTGGAAGGTTATTCCCCTATGGTATCTGTAGGGTCATCTCTGGAGCCTTCTGGAGTCGCAACTTCATGATGCCTTATATAGGGTCTATTCCAAAGCAGAGTTCACAGCCTTGATCGAAGAAGATGAGTCTGTGGCGAGGGCCTCAATTCATGGGGCATTGGATGTGATCGAAGAAGGTGAGGAGAACAAGAGGAGTGTTGTGTGGAGGAGCAGGGAGGAGTTCTGAGAAAGGTACCAGGCTCAGGAGGGGGAAGCCTGCCCAAGTAGGACTGAGATACTTCCCCAGGCACAGGGGCCTGGGTAAGGAAGCCCAGCCCAGGCGACAAGGAAGCACGGCCCGAGAAGCCAGAAGGACAAAGGGGGGAAATTAGCCCAGGGGAAAGACTACAGCTGTGAATACGGTGCCAGCAGCACATAGCTACTACTCATAGGACCCTGGGCTGGGACCTGGAGGAGTGGGCGGGCCTGTGTCCCTACCCCCCTCCCTGGGCAGATGGGGTAACTGGTGATGCCCTGGCCTACTATGAGAAGCAAAGCGTGAGACCCACTAGGGTGAAGCTGGCCATCTGCCACACTATCATGGAAGGTAGTCTTCCTGGTGGCCATCACTTCGGCCAGGAGAGTTTCAGAGCTTAAGACCTTCACATCTGAGCCTCCTTATATGGTCTTCTTCAGAGATAAGGTTCGGATACATCATCACCAGGCCTTCCTCCTGAAGATAGTGTCACAATTCCACTCAAACCAGGACATATTCCTCCCAATTTTCTACCCAAAGCCACATGCCAACAGCTGAGAGCAGAGGCTACATACACTGGACGTTAGATGGGCTTTGGCCTTCTATATTGAAGGACTTAGGCCCTTTAGGAAAATGAATCAGCTCTTTGTAGCGGTGGCAGATAGGATGAAATTTCTTCCACTTTCATCACAAAGAATCTTGTCCTACACAATGACGTGCATCAGGATATAATATATGATTTGGTAAAAAGACCAGCCCCAGCACTGACAGCGCACTCCATGAGCGACTCCAGTGGGCTCCAGAGCTGACCGTATGGATACCACTAGGGGAAAAACTTTCCGGTGACTGTGCACACAGTGCACGCACACCCGCTGGGAATGGACATGAACAACACATCTCGAAGAACAACAGTTGCAGAAGGTTAGTAACTGTCTTTTACAAATATCTACACAAGCATTTCCAGGTGCAAGTGGGAGGGTGTGTGGGAGGATATGCAGAGGACACGCTGGGGAGAGGAGGAACTGTGTAGGAGGAGCAACATGGATTGTGTATACATTTTCAATTGTGCAGGCTATTAATACTACATGGTGATGTTGTGGGGGGTGAGTGATTGGATTTATTTTCCTGGAGAGGGGCACAGCCTTCAAAAGTCTGATGTACAGTATGTGATACTGTGTTTTTTCTTACCAGGATATATCTGATCCTCGAAAACTTCCCCCTGTGGCTGGTTGGAGAAAATATCCCCTTTTTTTTGGTACTGCCATATTTGCTTTTGAAGGCATAGGTGTGGTAAGTGTTTAGCTATATACATATATATATATATATATATATATATATATATATATACAGTGATGTATTATTAGCAATCATGTTATTAACTTGTGATTAATAGTAACATTTTCCTGTCCCATTGACTTTAATGTTAATGGAATTCAGCTATTGGCATCAGGCATGTGGCTTATGGACAACTTTTTATTTTGCTGTGCAGCCCTATGGGTCCCCGATGTCCCCTGTGGAAAACCCTGGCTGCAGGCAGGTTTATAGGGCTGTGGCCAGAGAAGGAAGTGCTGGGACATGCTGAACCAGGGCTCTCAATCTGTGGGCAGAGTTTTCCACAGAGCGCACTGGAGGCCCACGGGGCTGCACAGTTACCTCCTTTGCACTCCCTGGACTGTGCCCTACCCTAGCATTTGGGGTCTCCTTGTGATAGAGACTGTGCCACAATTATCCATGCTTTTGTCATCTCTGAAAGGGATTGTTGTAATGTATTTGAAAAGGGCCCTAATCACCAGTCTGTTGCTATTCTGAGATGAATGAAACCTTTCCCAATGAAAGTTTTGTTAAAACTGGTATGTTTGCACTCCCTGGACTTTGAGCATTTGGGGTCTCCTTGTGATAGAGACTGTGCCACAATTATCCATGCTTTTGTCATCTCTGAAAGGTATTGTTGTAATGTATTTGAAGTATTTGAGGGCCCTAATCACCAGTCTGTTGGCTATTCTGAGATGAGTCTCTTTCCCTCTCTGTGAAACCTTTCCCAATGAAAGTTTTGTTAAAACTGGTATGTTTCCCGCAGAGTTTTGGTTTTGATTAATCTGCATTTTCTGACAAACCTTTGTCGAAAATTTCCCAACTACTGTATCTATAGTCATTTCTGTTTTTTCTGTGTTGAGTTTACACACAATCTCTCTCTCTCACTCACACACATTCACACACACACACCCACGAATTATTCATGTGGAGAAAAAAGTTTAATCATTTAATTAGTTTGGTTCCTTAGCCTACCTTCTCTCTGATTGCAGGCTATCGGCATATATTACATTTCCATAAAAGTCTTGTACTGGATTTCATTTTGGTTGGTCTTGCTGGTTAATGTTTACTTTTTTCATAAAGCTACACTTCTCCGAAGACTGCAATATAAACAGAGGATTTTATGCCTTGATTTCATCATAAAAGGTTTCATTTCTAAGTTCCTCATACAGTTTACACAGTAAACTAGCTTCTAAAACAGTAACTGCTGTGTACTCCCCACATTCTGGTTTGCAGATATGGGGCAGACTATGCTCATCAGAGGTCTATCAGAATTATCAAATGTTAACAATAGGAACATCATGTGTGTTCTTGTGCTGTTTAAATACTTTTTAAATGTGGTTCTTGAGTAGATCTTGTTACTAGTTTCATAAAGCTACACTTCTCTGAAAACTTGAACAAACCTTTTGCATCGGGGAGAAAGCAGTAGATGTAATATATCTCAGTTTTAGGAAGGCTTTTGATATTGCCTCCCATGAGTTTCTCATAACTAGAGAAATATAGTAGACGAGCCTACTATAAGGTAGGTGCACAATTGGTTGGAAAAGTGTACCCAGAGAATAGTTATCAATGGTTCACAATTGAGTTGAATGGACATTTTGAGTGGGGTCCCACAGAGATCTTTCCTGGGTTTAATTTTTTTCAATATCTTCATAAATGATTTGGATAGTGGCATAGAGAACACGCTAGTAAAGTTTGTGGATGATACCAAGCTGGGAGGGGTTGCAGGCACTTTGGAGGAGGAGATTAGAATTCAAAATGATCTTGACAAACTGGAGAAATAGTCTGAAATAAATAGGATGAAATTCAAGAAGGACATATACAAAGTGCTACATTTAGGAAGGAATAATCAATTGCACAGATACAAAATGGGAAATGATTACATAGAAAGGGGTACTGAAGAAAAGATTCTGGGTATTATAGCGGATCACAAACTAAGTATGAGTCAACAGTGTAATACTGTTGCAAAAAAAAGGAAACATCATTCTGGGATGTATTAGCAGGAATGTTGTAAGCAAGATACGAGAAGTAATTCTTTCACGCTGCTTGGCACTGATAAGGCTTCAACTGGACGACTCTGTCCAGTTCCGGGCACCTCATTTCAGGAAAGATGTGGACAAATAGGAGAAAGTCCAGAGAAGAGTCACAAAAATGATTCAAGGTCTAGAAAACATGAAGAAAGATGGAAACAATTGGGTTTGTTTAGTCTGGAGAAGAGAAGATTGATTGAGGGGGGGACATGATAATAGTCTTCAAGTATGGAAAGGTCATTGCAAAGAGGAGGATGATTGTTTTCCTTAACCACTGAGGACAGGAAAAAAGGAAATATGCTTAAATTGCAGTAAGGGAGATTTAGGTTAGACTGAGGTTCCAAGTCTAGGGGGTGTGGAGGAATGTTAGGGGAACATGGTAAGGTCCAGGCCAACCCCATGGGGGGCAGGGAGGGATCACCACCTCCCCCACTCTGCCCCAAGCTCTGCGCTGGACCTGCCCCACAACTGTGGCTCTCGCCTCAGCTCTCTGCTCTGCCTCCCAGTCCCAGCAGCCTTGCTCCCAGCCTCAGCTGCCCCACCTGCCGTTTCCTGCTTGGCCCCTGGCGGTTGCCATTCCCCGCTCAGCCCCTGGCGGCCGCTGTTCCCTGCTCAGCCCCTGATAGCTGCTGCAGCCCCACTCCCAGCCTTTGCCCCTGCCCGGCTGGGGCCGCGACCTCAGCTCCCTGCCTTGGCCCCTGGTTACTGGTTGCTGTTCCCGACTTGGCCCCCGGCTGCTGCAGTCCCGCTCCCAGCCACAGCCCTCAGCTCTGACCGTGACCCTGGTTCCAGTCCCAGCAGGGGGAAGGGTGTGTGATGTGGACAAGGTTATGGGGGGGCATGACCTAAAAAAGTTTGTGGACCACAAGGTTGGACATTAGGAAAAACTTCCTGACTGTAAGGATAGTTAAACATTTGAACAAATGGTCTAGGAAGTTTATGGAATCTCCATCATTGGAGATTTTTAAGAATTGGTTAGACAACCACTTGTCAGGGATGGTTTAGATAATATTTAATTCTATCTTAGTGCAGGGCACTGGAGTAGATGACCTATTGAGGTCCCTTCCATTTCTACATTTCTGTGATTCTATGAGAGGAAAAATATCCCCAATAGGTTTTTCTACCAGATCATTTCTATCCAAAAGGATTTTACTTTCTCTCACGGTACATATTATTAAAAAAGTTGGTTCAGAAAAGTGTGAGGAATTAAATAATCCGTACTGCCATGCAAAGATTACACTCATGGTTGCCATTACCAGTGCTATTATTTAAACATATTTTAATTCTTTGAGTAGTGTCCCTATAGGTAGGTATGCTTGAAGCCCTGCGCTGCTGATCAGAGAACTTTGGTAGTAGTGTCTGTTAGGCCCACACATGCGCTGCCTTCCCTTCTGCCTCGCCACAAGGCTAGCCAGAGTGCATGGACTAACCCCCCTCTGTTCCTTCTCAACTGCCCCGGCTAGAGACAGCTATTCGCAGTCCTTTAGACCATTACTTTTGTTTTATATTTCTATAGCTAGTTAATCTCCCTAGTACTTAGTTGTAGTTGTGGTTTTTTTCTTCTTCCTTATTTTCTTTCTTAAAAAAAAAAAGAAATCTAGTGGAGAAAAAAAGAGCCCTCCCCTTTTCTCATTAGGGACACTTTCCCAAAGGGAGTATGCCTGGTTCACCAGACTTCAAAAAGTGCCTCTTCTGCACAGAGGCTATCCCTGTAGTAGACAAGTTCTCCTGGTCCATATACTGCCTCGGGGAAGGCCACATTCTACAGAAGTGTGGTCTCTGCTAGCAACTCATGCCCAGATCGAGCAAGGACAGAGCGTTGACAGAAGATTATCTTCCTGGGGGCAGCCCAGGAAGGCTGGGCCTCCCCAGACCTGTACAATGAGTCACCTGGCAGATGTGAGTCTCCCCCATAGCCCTCAACATCCAAAGGCAGTGGGTCGAAGAAATCAACTGCTGACCCCTCTTGTAAATCTTTGAAAAAGAGAATGGGAAGTCCCCAGAGTGAGCCCCGACCTAGCTGTAAACGATCTTCGGCATGCTCGGTGTCCTCGGTACTGTCGGCATTGAGACAATCTCAAGCTGGTACCATGGCTCATGACAATCTACAGTGGCAGGTGCTGTTGATGTGCCTAAGGACCCAATGGGCACAGGCACCGAGTCAGTGGCATTGAGGGACAAGGGTAGGAGTCAGCACGTCACTAAGAAGATATTGCCGGTACATGATACTTCATTGGCACCGTCATCAATGCTCCTTTCAGCACCAGAGTGGTTGGTGTGGGCAAGATCTCTGTCCTCCATGGTACTGCCAGGGGCACCATGTCAGTCAGTACTGCTGGAATTCCAGCACTTGAGAGACCTCTGTGTATCCAACGTACTGGAGTCTCCTCTTCCGAATACCGGCACCTCTGCCCTGCCAGTGAGGACTTGGACAGCGAACCAGAAGAGGTGGTATCACAATACTTGTCTCAGAATCCCTATGGTGCCCAATACAAACAGGGCCTCCAAGCATACCCTCAGATGGCCCCACCATGCCAACTTGGTACGGCCAACCATGGGCACCACCACAGGGCTCTATGCCACCACCACCTCAGTGGTCATAATGGGACCCTTGGGTGGTATATTGCCTCCATGCCTCTTGAGTTTCTAGCCCCACCTGAGAGCCCCCAAGATGATCCCCCTTGGCTACTGCATCCAGAGCTGCGGAACCTCCAGAAGAAATCATGGAGGAACAGAAGGAGGGCAGCATTGAGAAAGAGATGACCCCAAGGATTGTATCCTTCTCCTCTCCAGCTGGGGCCATCATGCTTCCCCCACCATCTCTGGCTGATGACTTCCACCTTTTCCAGGAGCTAGCAAAGAGAGTGGCGGATACTACAGATACCACTAGAAAAATCAAGGACACCCATCACAAGCTCCTTGACATACTTTACTCATCCTTGTCCTCAAAAATTGCCTGACCTATTAATGAGGCTCTTTTGGACCCTGCAAAACACAGCATCGGTGGCTCCCACCTGCAAGTGGGCCAGCAAAAATCATGTCCAGGAAGGGAGACAGAATTCCTTATCTCCCACCATCCACCCAACTTCATCATGGTGCATGCTGTCCACTCTCATGGCTATCACCTAGTGAAGGACTCCAGGACTACATTTTGTTTGTTTGCTTCCTGTTTGAGTCAGATTGAGAAGCGGGCTCGCTACTGATTGGCATACTTTACCTTCTGGATTTTGATGTGCTGAAAATTTTGAATATCTTGGCAGCAGTTTGTTAATGAACCATGTATACTGACAGGAATAGCTGACAGCAGGGTTACAGAATGATCAGTCCTTAATTTCTATGCATGCAAATTAGGATTCAGAAGATGATGGGAGATAATACTTTCCAAGCACAGTAAGAACAGCATCTGACAGGGCTGTCTTCTCCCTCCTTTGTTACACTATCAAGCTTCTGCAAAACCAAGAACTATAGGTGAATGGGTGGGAACACAGTGCATTGCTTTATGAACCTGATATACTATTTTAGTTATTGGCTATACAGCATTCCTTGTCTGCTATATTCATCTTCTGCAGAATTGTAGTGAAACCTCAGGCTATGTTGTTGATAACTCTTTTTATCAAATTCAGTTTTCCTTATGCATACACTGCGCTTACTGCCCTGTATAAACACCCAAGTCCTAACCAACACATAAACAGATGGACTTTAATTCTTTCTCCCACTTCCATCCAGTTATCACAGTTAAATTAAATTCAAATCCCTAATTGTTGGACTTATGAGGATGCTCCCATACCATATTCCCCAAGGTAATATTTCAAATAATACTTTCTCTCCGAAGATCTCATGGCTCTTATTAATCCTGATCTCATACTTGTGAGATTTGTGAATAGGTGCTTTTTCCCATTTCACAGGTGTGGCACAGAAAGATGAAGAGACCTGTCTAAGGCCACACAATGAGTGCCAGAGATGGCAACAGAACCCAGACAACCTGACTCCCAGTCCCTTGGAGTAGCCACTATGCAGAAGGCACTCCTTTTCTGTTTAATATTTACTATTAGATTATTGTACGTTTAAAGATGCAAATTGTGACATTCCCTAGGTACAATCTGGATTGTTGAAGAGCTGTGTCTCCTTAATTCTCTATCCTGGGGTGCTTTTTATACTTCTTTGCTGTCAGAACATCTACTCCTGGCCTGCTCGCATGGCCTTTAGTGAGCAAATTCACTCCTAGCTAAATACATGCACACGCTGACCAGTCTGTCATGAATTACATACAGGGCAACACCCACAAATTCTTAGTCCCAGCCTTGTTCCCCCAGAAATGTGCATCTTGTGCTGCTCAGTACCCTTTCTGATACAAGCTTACAGACAGTCCATCATTTCATCAAAGGAAAATAATATATGCATGAGCCTTGCTACCCCAAGCGAAGTTTCCCCACACACTTTAATCTAAACACACTGTGTTTAATCTAAACACACTGGTTAAGACAAAACAATAAGATAAGTTTATTAAGTACAGAAAGACAGATTTTAAGTGATTACAAGTGATGATGCATAAAAGTCAGGATTGGTTACAAAAGAAAATAAAAGGGTAAAATGCAAGCTAATGCTTAACAAGCTAAGTAAATTTAAAAACAAAAGGTTTTGTCTCAACACATGCTGCAGTAAATTTCACAGGCTGGATCTCCTTTCAGCCTGGGACTGCTCCCCCTTAGTTCAGTTCTTTGAGAGTGGCTGATGTCATGAGCAGAGAAGAAAGAGAGGTAAATTGGAGGCCACTGTCTCTCATTCTTATGCCACACTACCCTCTTTGAGGGTTACCTCCGTGGTCTTATATGGACGTGAGGTCTGAACCGTCCCTCTGATGAAATGTAAATTTTTCATTCACACCTTCCTGTTGCTGAAAAATGGCTGCTTAAATAAGTGATAGCCCATTTGACTTTGTTAATACCTGTTTGAGTGTGGCAGTGTGTCTTTCTGAAAAACTGGCTTGGGCCTGCCTTTCTACTTCTGGAACATGTTACAGCAATGTTACACAATTGAAACTTGTAAAACTTGTAAAATGTTGATGCACATATTTCACCAGCATAATAATGTTCAGCAGATTATGATGTTTCAAATGATACCTAACAAAGCATACTGTGTATAAAATGTATCATAGTCTTGTCAAAGTAGTGAATATAATCACCACAGAATGGTTATATAAGCATCCTGATGGAATTTAGATGATTTTCTTAAAAAGGTGTGAGAGAAAAAATGGGGACACGATTTGTGACTGGATCATGCCCGCCTGAGTTATGCATGTGGAGGGGCCCTTCATATAGAAAGAAGGCTTGGGTGCCTCTATAGCATGCCACTGCCTCACAGAGAACTCTCCATGCTGTTGGGATTCTGTGATGTGGGAGAGGTAATGTGGTGGTGGGCTGAGGCAAGAAAGACTTGGAGGAAGGGATAGATGCGCAGCATCTCTCCTCCAGCTCTGGGGTATGTCCATAAAAGTGAATAGTCAGATATTACATGGTGTACATCGGCTTTTCCTTGGATCCTCCCTCTTCCCCCTCTGGACAGGTGCAGCCAGAGGGGAACCCTGATAGCAGTGAGAGAGAGGGGGCATGGAATGGGTATGCTCACCATTGGGATGCCTCTTTGTGGCTGCATCTGGGGATTAGCACCTTTCTGGTCTGACATCCCTCTTTCTGCCAATTGGTCACATTGCGTCCCCCCTCGCTCTCCAGGACTTGCAGTGCTCCCTCTTCATGACTCAGCCCTCAGGCCAAGTCACTGTATGGTCCTCCCCTTACGGGTGTCCCACAAAGTCCCACTATTAGCTGTCCGCCCGCTGTTTCAGACAGACTTCCACTCCCAGGCCAGGTCCTGTGTCCATTTGTCTAGCAGTTATGATCTACTAGCTCCCAGACCCAGGTGCTATTTCCCTGGTTTCTTTCCTACTTCCCTTCTCTATCATCTGCCCCTCCCTGGTTTACTGGCCCAGACTCTCTGGGAGGATGGAATCTGAGCCAGTAAACAGTTGTAGATTACTTTCCCTCTTTGACTTCTTGCCAGACTCTGTAGCCCCAAACAAACCTCCCTTCTCCCCAGGAGTGACTATGGACTACTTCCCCTGCTGTCCTCTTCTGCTCCCAGCTTCATCCCTCTATACAGTCCCAACTTGCTCCTTTCCAGCTGAACTTCATCTTCCCTTAGGCTCACCTCTAGGTGCAGTATATAAAGTAAATTACCTAATTTAATCTGCTCTGCCTTGTGTCGGATAGAAACCCCATCACAGGGCACCAGGAGCCAGAGCTGATGTAAGGCTTTTGTGCATGATATCTGCAGCAAGTGGGTCAACGTGGCGGAATCTCTACAAGAAAATCCTTGTGGAGTTTCCTTTCCCAAAAGTTTCCCCCTTACAAGTAAGATCTGAGCCTTAAAGTCTACCAGCTATGTGAAATCCATCAGAAGCCCCAGGCCCTTGCCTTTTGGAAAAAAATTATTTCTTCTCTGCCCTGTGGTCTCTGTCTTAGAAGTAAGATTTTTCCGTTTCTGGTCTGCATTGATAGTGCCAGAGTGAAGTGAGATGTCTTTATTTTTGGATTAATAGAGTGTGTGTGTGTGTGGGGGGGAGGGGAAGAATACTCCCATAGAATTGCAAACTGGCAGTATGATGGAAATGATTTCAGGATGAAACCCTTGGAGGGACTTGGTCTGTTCTTTTCAGTTTTAGTATTTTTTTTTTCTCCCTCTGTGATTATTTCTGCCACAAATGAGAGCAAGAGGATGATGTAATACTTGTCATATGTAAGATTTTTCCTTTCTATTTTTATAACTATGTATATAATATAGGCTTCTGATATGTCTGAAATGTATTGAATTATCTTGCTAACATCTGTCTGTGTGTCTCAAATTAACAAAAAGCCCATAAAAATAATATTAAATAGTGCTATTCAGATATGCCAATCAACTTGAAAATGATAGTAATGTCACAGCGCTAGGTACAATTATGCTGGAATAATTAAGCTTATTTTTGTTGAAGGTCATTATTACTATGTTAAGCCTCAACTTGCACACCCTTACTCACATTAGTAACTTTACAAACATGAGTTGTAAAGATCAGGGTTTTAGTGATCAGTTGCTTAGCTGTCTTGGGATCCAAAGCATCTTAACACTCCCATTTAAAAGAGAAATTGTTTTTCCATATAAATAGTCTTTTTATTGATGGAACAGTATTAACACAGATATACCAATACAATTCTAGTTTGTAGTTTTTTAGTTTTAGTAGTTTCTAGTTTTTTAACTGAAATATCAGTCTTATAAATTAAATACGTTGTATGTGTCAGAATTTAGTTTCTTTACTCTTTCTCTGGAGTAAGCATAGCTGAGCTGCAGTTTTGTTACAAAATGTACTTTAGGTGATTTTACTGTGCAGGTCAAAATAACATGTATTATTAGAATTGTATTTTTGCCTAGCATAAAGTGCTTCCAAACTCAATAACCTCTTTAAATATTCATTGAAAAATGATGTCCCAAAACCAAGGTGAGACATTAAGAACATATGCAGTTTTTGGATCCAAAGAATCTTAATTATCCATCCCAGAATGACTTGGCAGGATACTCTTGGGAGTGCCACCCAGATTTGGAGAAATTATTTTAAAGAAATAGCTCAGTAGCATTGCTTGGCTCTGATAAACAGAGTGGTTAAAAGTCATACATCGACTCTTAACAATCATTCTGAAAGGGATTTGAAATCTGTGAGAGGAAAACTGTTGTCAAGGAAGAGGCATTTCAAGGAAATGAGACTATTGCATCATGAAGTGATATGTTGCCCTTTGTTTGTTTATTGCTTTCTCACTTGTGCTTTAATCACAGGGGTATCTGAGTGCTTTATAGGAAAAGGACATTTGAACTCCTAGCAGTGTGTGATGTCTTGCATCAACTGGAAGAGAGGAATGCTTGATGTTGCTTTTCCCACAGCAGCAGAGAGAAAACTATTTGGCATAGTTGGGGTGATTTATGTATTTTGGAAGGATCACCCCTAGGACTGAAACAGTAGGGATCAGACTAAATAATTATTCAATCCTTGGCCTTTCTACTGAACTTGCCAAAGTATGGAGGCCCATATGTGCCCATAGTAATGAATTTACCGGAAAGGGAAAAAAAAAAAAAAAAAAAAAAAAAGAGGACACTTGTTCATTAGGAAATGGAATGAGATCATTAGTTCATTTCACAGACCATCAAATAGTCATCACATGTCAACTTCTGTTATTACTGGCTTGGTTTTCACTTATTTTGCTGAACTATAGGTGATAGGTTCCAAATTCCATTAGCAACCCAGTCAGCTGTGAAATCCCCTCACTATGATTTCTTTTGAGGTTGCACCTATGTTTAAGCGCAGGATCTGAATTGAAACTTAAATTTGTTAGTCCTGTATTGAAGTCCTGAAGATTTTTGGCTGACTTAACCTAGAAGGTGGATTTGTAAATTCTCTATCCTTGCATTTCTTTTTTCCCTGTAATATACCGACTGACTGTCAGGACAATGCACTAGTGAAGTATTCAGTTCAGGCTCCATTTCTTCACTTTTTACTGCTAAGGAATTCATTGTTACAGGTACTGATATCTCAAGTGAAATGCTGCATTTTAATTATTTCCAACCCCTTTCAGATTGTTTGTAGTTCACAGTGATCACAGTGAAGTGCAAGATCTATCAAGTATTTTTTTGAGCAATGTTGACTCTTCTTTGCCTGTTAAAACTTGTTAACCAGGAGCTCGTGTATAGTGATGAGCTTTAGATAAAACACTGCAATGTATTGCTTTATAACTTTTCTTAACTAAGCAAATACCAATTTTTATCCTGAAGGCATAGGGTAGAATTTTCAAAAGCACCTGGGTTGCATTGACTTTCAATAGGACTTAGGTGCTTTTGAAGATTTAACCCATACTTTTTAAAATGACAGACTGTACTTAGAAGTCAGGCCAGAAAAGTAGCTACTGTATGAATTCTTGAAAACAAAAGTACATTTTCTTTGTGTTTTGTTTTTTAAAAAAAGTATCTTTAAGAAACTAGAGATGAATAAATATCATTCTAATTTTAAATGGAGGAAAAAAGGGGAATAAAAAATGTGATGTGATGAGATGCCTATATTTTAATGTTAGAGGCTTAAATTGCGCGCTCCCCCCCCCAATGAAGGAAGATGGTTGTATCAAATAAAAAAAAACACATTAAGAAATAAAATGCTTGCAGGAAATTCATTATGAATGGCATAGAATCATCTATATTATCTCAGGTTTGTTGCTGTGTTATAAAAGCAATATGTCATATCAAATGTTTGGTCAATTTTTTTCACCAATTGCAGGGTTAAAAATCACCACTAATAGGGTTAAAAAGGGGACCTGTAGGTGTTAATCTGTAACTTCCTGCAATTTGAAACTAAAGTAAGTCAAAAGAGAGAAAATGAGAAGTTTTCTTAATAGTGAAAAGAGATTTAATGGTCCGGGAGGTTACCCTTTGCTCAATTTATGATCAATGTATGCTCCCACTGCAGAATGCAAGTCTTTTTTATTAGCTTTGCTATCCACCGGTCAGTTTTGCATCTAAAGAAACTGGATGAAATCCTAGTCTCATTGAAATCCATAGTAGTTTTGCCTTTGACTTCAAGGGAGCCAGGACTCCCTATGTTATATATCAGATTGAATGTAATGTTTATCTGATCCAAAGCGGGTCCCCCCAGGTTCTTGGTGGGGGAGTTAAACCCTACTGCCAAATTCTACTCTTAGTATTTTTATCTGTCCCAGCTATATACAAGAGGTGATCATGTTTTAACCCCCCTCTTCATTGTCACTGTTCATGTTAGAGACCAGGATAGGAAAATAACATTGTCAGAGCATGCTCCAGTAACTTTATTCTTGGGCATAATCTGCATAAGGAAAGCTGGGACCTGCAATGCACCATTTGTTGTAATTCAGTCACTGGAAACCATCGTCAAGACAGGGCTTAAGGCATTTTTATCAGACTAGGGTTAAATGACATGATAGATTTAAAACCATCTTTCTACACAAGAGCCTCCATTGCTGCTAATGTTGGTGAAGTATGGATTCCAGTATAGAGACAGCCTTATGGGGCATTTTATGCTATTTAATTTTAGAAATGACTAAAAGAGAGTTGTTATAGGGTATAGAAAACTGGCAAACAGGGTGTTTAGCTTCAGCTCATTTCTCCCTGCCTTTGGCTTACAAGAAGTGCTATAAGAGATAATACTTGGTAGACAGAAGGCTCATGGGAGGGACTCAAACTTAAGGTTTTAAGATTAGCCTGAACCTTAGGATGCATGTTTACTTGTTAAAAGCATTAGTCCTTGAGAAAAGATTGTGCTTTGTACCTTAGTCATCTTCCTGCAGCAATGTGGAGTACCCTACAAAACCTATATATTCCAAATTGGCTAGCTCATTTTATGCATCACTGTGGGATAACTTAGGCCTTAAAATAAAAGCTAAAACCACATTTAAAATATTTGCTTGGAAGAAGGAATATTCAGGATTAAGGACATAACACATGGTGGAGGAACAGTCTCCTTTGAATGCCTTTGTAACAAATATCAGATAATAAAGTTCACATTTCTTTCAATTACTGTCCTCACAGTTACAATTACAGACAAATGAGAGCTTCACAATCTGTATCTGATGGGAGTCCAAAATTTAACTAACTGAGGAACTGGAAGAAGACCCAGTAATATCTGTTCACATATAAAACTACTACATATTATAGAAATTCAATTATATGCACTCACTTGTTCCCTCACATTCCTATCTCTATTTTGTTTCTTTTCTCCCTTTTAAAAAAAGGCTTGCATTATAACGACTTTCTGGGTTTTGGTCTGTAACATATGTACATTGGGCTATTATAACAAAAGAGACTAGTCTATATGTAGTTGCAAGATATGTTTGAATACCCTTTATCCTGTCCTATGGTATCTCTGTAGGTTAAGAATATAAGAATGACCATACTGGGTCAGACCAATGGTCCATCTAGCAGGTTGCAGTAAAAATGTAGGCACTGGATTAATCATTTATATAAATCTCTTATTGCTAGAATTAATAAACAACATCTTCAATCTTTCTGCAGAGAGGAAGTAGGCAGGGATGTACTAATCAACCCTTTTATTGGCAATGGCGATGAAACCACATCAGAAGATGGGGAATACCATCCTGGATCTGAGCTGTGGTCCATCTAATTCAGTATCCTGTCTCTGGAGCCAGTAGCAGATACTTTAAAGGAAGCGTCCAAGAAATGCCTTAGGCTATGTCTACACTACAGCACTACAGCACAAATGTGCATTAGCTTAATGCGTATTTTAGAAAGCGCTTTATAGAAAGCGCTGCAGACTGTCCACACTACAGTGCTTAATCCGCTTTATTGCGTACACACTGGAAAACCGTACTTGGAATTAGAGAGCAGTGCAATGTGGGAAGCTATCCCACAGTGCAACTAACCATAGAGGCTGTTGTGACGAGTGTCATCGTCCCATGATGCAGTGCTGCTTCCCCCACCCTCTTCCCCCCCTCCCCAAGCAAACAGGAAAAGGATTTTCGCGCCGTTTTTTCATTCCCCCCACCCACGATCACCATTGCTGCAGAGACATGGAGACAGACGAGTTGTGCACTGTGATTCTGAGCATGACAAATACAACCCAGTTTATCCTGGATTACTTTCTAATTGAAGCAGTAAGTGAAAGTATGTATTTCACCACTGTCACTCTGTCTGCCCTGTTACAGGCAATAGATACTAATAATGACCGATTGCTGCAGGCTATCACGTTTCACCTGCAGTCAGTGGACCACAGGTTCTGGTGCAGAGAAACCAGCACAGACTGGTGGGACCACATTGTTATGCAGCTGTGGGATGATGATCAGTGGCTGCAAAACTTTCGTATGTGGAAGGCAACTTTCCTTGGACTGTGTTCAGAGCTATCACCATCCCTGAAGCGCGTGAATACTCGCTTGAGACAAGCTATGATGGTGGAGAAGAGAGTTGCCATCGCTTTCTGGAAGCTGGCAACTCCCGACTGTTACCGCTCTGTTGGGAATCAATTTGGAGTTGGTAAATCTACAGTGGGAGCTGCTGTGATTCAAGTGTGCAGTGCCATCAATAGACTTTTGCTAAGAAAGCTTGTGACTTTGGGAAACATGCAGGACATAGTGGAGGGGTTTGCTGCGATGGGGTTCCCAAACTGCGGGGGGTGGGGGTGGGGAGGGCATTGATGGGACTCACATCCCCATGTTGGCACCTGCACACCCGGCAACGGAGTATATAAACCGCAAGGGGTACTTCTCCATGGTCCTTCAGGGGCTTGTGGATCACAGGGGTTGTTTTACAGACATCTATGTGGGGTGGCCTGGGAAGGTGCATGATGCTCGTGTATTTCGTAACTCGGGGCTTTTCTCTAAGCTGCAGGCGGGCACTTTCTTCCCTGACCAAAAAATTGACATTGGGGGTGTGGAAATGCCCATAGTGATCCTGGGGGATCCTGCTTACCCCTTTCTCCCTTGGCTAATGAAGCCCTACACCGGTCACCTTGAATGTGACAAGGAGTGTTTTAATAAGAGGTTAAGCAGCTGCAGAATGGTTGTTGAATGTGCCTTTGGGTGCTTAAAGGGTAGATGGAGGAGTCTCCTCACTAGGCTGGACATCAGTGGGAAGTACCTCCCTTCTGTGATATCTGCTTGCTGTGTTCTTCATAATGTGTGTGAAGCTAAGGGGGAAAGATTCCCCTAGGGTTGGGCTGTGGAGGCAGAAAGACTGGGTGCCAATTATGAACAGCCAGATGCCAGCAGTACACGTAGAGCTAATCGAGTAGCGATTTGCATTAGGGAAGCTTTGAAAACCAGGTTCTGCAATGAGATGCAGGACTGATTTATGTTCATGTATGTTTGTTTGGCTTTGATTTTCCTCCCACCCAATCCCCCTTTGATAGCTGTGCCCAACAAATGCCACCTGAATATGTAAGTTTTTTTATTAAACACCATTTTTTAATACAGAAAACCTTTCTTTACATTCCAGTAATGGGGGGGGGGGGGGGGGAGGCTTCATTCTCTGTCTCCAGGGGTTGGGTGGGAGCTTGCTGGGGTGGAGTACAGCAGAGGCTGCATCCTGGACAATCTAGCACAAGACCTTGTGGTAGCAGGGAAGGTGGAGGGCACCATAACCCTGGTTTCTGGAGCATTCTGGAGGGGCTGCAGCAGCACTGTGCCCTGCCTCTGCTCCTGAAGATCCACAAGACGCTGGAGCATATCTGACTGGTACCACAGGACTTTCAGAACCTCTGCCATGGTGCTGCGCACAGTCTCCTGCGTTTGTCTGTGACTATCCATGGCACTGTGGATGGTCTGGCTCAAGATCTGTCTCCACGTTCTTTGCTCTGTCTCTGATGTTGAGGTGCTCATGAGCTCAGAAAACATATCTTCTCTGTTTTTTCTTTTTTATTCCTAATCAGAGATAGTCTGTCAGCTGCATTTCTTAAGGGTGGGTCCACTGCATAGGTGTCTACAGAATGAAATAGAAACAACAGGGTACACATAGTTAGAAAACTGAGTACAGAGATAGAACTGTGAAAGTTTGAAAAAGGACTCAATGAAACATTGTTGCAAAAAGTTGCATTCAGAACATCTTGCAACAAATGTAACATCACATCATTAGATAGATACAATCTAAATTTGTTGCCATTTGCACAAAGTGGTCCATGAAACAATGTATCTAGGAAGCAAGGCTTGGATTGAAAACACTTTCAGCAGACACTCCTGGCTGTGCGCTGGGTAGAGAGGGGGGGGGGATGCAAGGCTTGGCTTTAAAAGAGTTTGAGCAGGCACTCAGGGCTTGCTGAGGGGGGAGGAGAAGCAAGGCTTGGATTTAAAGAAGTTTGAGCAGGCACTCTCAGCTTGTGCTGTGCTGGGGAGGGGTGGAAAGCAAGGTTTGGCTTTAAAAAAGTTCGAGCAGGCACTCGGGGCTTGCTGTGGGTGGGGTGGGGGAGAAACAAGGCTTGGATTTTAAGAAGTTTGAGCAGGCATTCGGGGCTTGCGCTGTGCCGGGGAGGGGGGAAGCAAGGCTTGGATTTAAAACACTGTATGGTGGTCTGGGAGAACAAGGCTTAAAACGCAGGAAGCCTCCCTTGATTGCAGAGAAAATCAAGGGAGGGATCACAGATTACATACGTAATATTTCCCATGTTATAACAACTGATGTTACACATAGCGTTTCTCAACACATACAGTAACTGAGACCTGGGTTATCACCCAGTACAGGCAACAAAATGCCTGAGATCCCTCTCGTGCCCCCCACCACACACTCAATGTACAGGGACACCAATGATAATAAGAAAGAAAACTCACCAGATGTACCTTCCACGGGATCATTTGTGCTGTCCTGTGTGCTGCTGGACTGCTCGGGGGTCAAGAATAACTCCTGTGTTTCTGGGAGCACATCTGGGCTTTGCAGTAGCCATGCTGAGAACAACGGGGGAAGTTCTCTCCACGTTGGTAACTACAGGAAATGAAGATTCAAATCTTCCTGGGGCTGCTTTGGGGGCGGGTACTGAAATGGGGCCTGATGGGATACACTCCGGAGGCCAATTGATGTGCATTAAGTCAGATTGAGTCCACACTTGCACTACTGCGCAGTAGCTAATGCGCTTCAGGTGCTAATCCTCTTGGCAGGGGTGGTCTTATTGCTGCGCATCAAAGTGCTCCTTAACATGCATTAACAACGCGCTAGTGTGGACGCAGTTATTATTAATGCATATTAAGGGACTTTAATGCGCAGTAAGCCGCTAGTGTAGACTAGGCCTTAGTGTCCCAGAAAACAATAGTACTGCTCCAGATCTTAGGACAACATATCCAGTGACAGAAGAGGGGAACAGCCAAGCCACATGTAACTGTGCAATAGTGAGATTAATCAAGATCAGCATTTAACAGAGCAAAGAGACGATATACCCAGTGCATGACTGTCAACACTGGAAATATTTTTCTAGAGACAGTTCTCCAGATAAACTGTGAGTCTGTATCCCAAGCTTTTCAGTGTATGCACACTCGCTTATCTTTCCATTTCTCCCTGGCAATTTGCATCAGAAACAGAAACAAAGCAACTGTCAGGTCAGACTCTTAATTGAAACTGATATTTAAAAAGAGAAGGGAGGGACAATTACCGCATTCTTATCAAGATACTTGAGTGCAGTTTTCTGAAAAGGAAAAACATAAAATGTAAGAATTTAAACATTTTTTAAAAATCTGCTTTTGAAGAATCTAGTGCAACTTAATTCTTACTGGCTATAGGAGCTAAATCATTCCTTATCTGGAATCTGCTTGTGTTTGTATTTCTTGAATCAAATCATATAAAAAGTGCAGTTGGAGATTTTAAATTGGAATTGGACAGTACCCTACAGCTTGATGCTAAGTCTGTGTAACAGGGTGCTTGGAAGGCCGGATGACCTAGCTTTGGTGTGCTTGTCTTTCAGCCGCATGCTTTCCCTAGCTGAGGTACTTCAGTCCTTAATGTGATGTGGTAGGGGGACCTGGGCCTTCCCCCTCCATTGGGTCCCAGCCCAGTGCCTTCTGTGAAGCAACCCATCAACCTCCTGGCAGAGAGAGTGTAAGTCCATTTTTCTGGGCTACTTCTTACCTCTGTTTTTTAGTTTTGGGGCATGTCCCCTATAGTCCAAACAGTTTGTAGGGATTGCCTCAAATAGTGCCTCTTGTGGATCTTGGGCAGCCTCCTGCCGTTGCATCAGCTTTCCAGGGTGGGGCAACTGTAAATTTGGTGGGGCCTAACTCCACAACGTCTCTAGAGTTCAGTCACCCAGTTCACTCAGATGCTGGGTGCTCCTCTGTCTCCTTGGCAGTCCTCCTTGGTGAGGGACACCGTGCTTCTTCCCCGGTGGCTGTCCCGGCTGTCTGACTCCTAATGACACTCCCCTCAGGTAGGCATACAGCTAGCTCTTGCCCCTTCACCAGTTAGTCCTGAATTGAGCCAGGTTCACTGCTTTTCTTTTCCCTCCAGGCCTGACATTGTGTGCAGATGTTGGGAGGCAGGAATAGCTGAGCTATAGGCTCCCTATAACTCTTTCCATGCTGGTGTGAGGTTTCTAAGCTTCATCACAGTCTGATTGTACCGAGATGCTCCAGGCAGGTGATGGACATAAAACATAGTTTTTAGGTGATGATTCCAACTATTATACACAGTTTGAAATATAGGGGAAAACGCTTAGCCTAATTGACTATATCTGTCTACTTGAGCTATTACAAAAGCTAGATTGTGGCAACCAATGAATCAGAAGCACATTTTGGGTCACCATTTGGTTCTCTATGGGGGATATGAGCAAGTGGGTAATATTTTTAAGTTTTTTGTATCAATCAACTGAGCTTTAAGTTCCAAAGAAAACAACATGGGCCAAAAATCTCCAGGCCATGCAAAGCAGGCTGTGGGATGGGTTATTTTTGCAATGTGGAAAGAGGAAAAAACACAAGGAAGACAATCCAGCCTAGAGAGTAACCAGTGTTGGTTAATTTAAAGTATTTCATCTCCTCTGTAGTGGGCCTGGGGCAGGGAAGGGCCACGTAAAGTGGGGGTGGGAGAAGCCACAGAGGAGTTAGAGTAACAAAAGTAAAATGAAAGAGAAGCAAGGGAAAGGCTCAGTACAGGAAGAATCAGTGTCGTTTAAAAACATAATACTTGACTTTCTCTCATGCCAAACCCTCCCTACCCTGTGTGGGGGGAAAACCCTGCTCCACATGGCTTCTCCTTACAGCGTAATTCATCACACCAGTGGGTCATGCAGTGGTTACATATGTGATAGAGGGGTTGCAGGACTGAAAAGTTTGGGAACCACTGCACTGGATTTGTGAAAGCTATCTGTATCAACAAAAATACTTGGCGGAACTATCACAGAGTAGCATGAATGCCATCGGTGCGAGATACTGAATTAGTGTACCACTGCCTTTTCAACATCCGTTCAAGAGAATACGGTCTGGTGCAGACAGCATATGGTGCTACAGTTACATTAAAGTGAATCAGATGTGTGCTTTTTTCCCTTTCAAAATGCCATTGAGTTATCTAGTTTAAATGTTAATGTCTTTAAAGAAAATCACTAAAAGGATTTAAGAAAAGCGACGTAATTTCTGGCACCCACAAAAAGGCTGTCAACTTGAATCTTCAAAAAACAAAATGTAATCAAGTTAAGAGACTAGAAAGCAAATGTGGAAAAAGCCTTATCACTGTTGCCTTCAGTTAGAATATTAGGCTCCATGCAGTCATTGCAACGGGATTTATAGTAACTGGAATCAAGTTGATAATGAAAAACTATTCAACCACTAGAGAAATAAGTGATCAAGAGTAGAATACAATGTTAGAAATAACCTGCACTACTACATGGTCTCCTAATTTCCTTCCCCCTCCGTTGCAAAATTGGCTGTTCTCTGGATCTATTTTGAGCAGCCTTAGTTCCTTGATAAAGGTCAGTTCCAGAGATTGTCATTAAGACATAGTCCCGGTATAGATAGATCTCCATTTCTTATAAATGGTGGTTATTTACTTGTTTTGCACAGACCAGTCCTGCATGGTGTTGAGTGCCCTTTATTCCTACTGAAGTCGGTGGGATTGGAGTCTTCAGTGCCTACCAGAATTAGGTCCTAGATTAGATCATGCTCCATGTACTCTTTTTGGTGATATCTGCCAAGGGAAGCATCTTACTCTGCCCTGGTCTACACTGACCTGGCGATTTGGCAGCAGTCGACGGGAGTTACGCAAGCTACTCAAAGTACTCCCATCGACTGCTGTGCTTCCCTTCTGCACTGTGTCTTCACTGCACTGCGCCGATGAGAATTGCGTTCCTGTCGATGCAGCGCTACACCACTTGAGGGGGTGGTTTACCAGCGGCAACTCTGGATCGCTTGAGCGGGTCTTCACTGACCATTCGATCGATCCAGATAGGTGGATCTGACGGCGGCGACTTTGCCGCCATCAGTATAGATATACCCTCTGATGGCAATAAATGTGACTAGGAACCCATGCTCCTGGTAATGATAGTGTTTGGATCCACAAAAACTTAGACGAGAAATAAAGATGAAATGTGTCCTATGATGCCAGCAGCAACAACACAAAAGCAGAGCGAGAATTGAGATTTTTGTTTAATTCCACATCCTTACTGTTTATGCAATAGCTGCAGTTACATAGGCAGCTCAAACTGGACAGGGCCCAGTAGGAACCATAAATGAGTATGTTGAAAGTTGGGCAGAGTATATTGGTAATTAAAGTCCTGATTTGGCAATACTCTCACTGAAATCAGTGAGGCACAGGGTTCAGTACCATATTGAATCAAGGTGTAAGTGTATGGATATGTATCTTTCTTTGACTGTATCACTATCTCCTATTTCTTTTTCAGTTTGTGTAGCATGTGTTCCTTTAAATTCAAAGCTTAAATGCAGGTTGTAGTGTTTAAAGTGAGGTTGGTGATGTTTGAACATGTCTTGTAAATGTAGTAAGTTCTTCTTTATATATTGATCAGAGTACATAAAATGTGACATGATATAAAGTTGAAGAGCCACTGAGTAACAAGTGTACTTGGTAGCTAAATAGCAAGACTCACAATTTGTCTCAGTTAATAGCCTTGTAATCTGCTACAGTTACTTTTTTACTTCAGACTTTGTTTTTGTGGAGAAACGTGTATTTCAGAGTGTGATCATTATGTTTAAACACATAGGACAGCATGATGATCTCATGGAATATAACATAGCATGCTGGAAGCTGTACTTCAATTAGAAAAAAAATTGAATGCTTCTGCACTGGAACTGAGTGTATTTCACTAGAACTTTGTTTTTTATAATGATCTTATCTGCATTCAATTGATTGCCATGAACTTTTATTTTTTCAAAGAAATTAAAAAGTTTAGATCAAACACATTTAAATTTAAAGATAGAAAGTAATTCTGTTTTTTTAAGAAAGTCATGGACTGAGAAATCAAATGGAATAATACAGCAGTTGTAATTTATCCATAAGGAGTTGCATTGTTCTCTGTTGATAGCAAGAAGAACACATATTCAACTTGTTTCAATTCAAATGTGAAATCTAGGTTGTATTTCTGACCATGATTTCTTCCAGCTTCCTATTTTCTTCATTACCTTTATTATAAATTGAAAATAATAAAAAAAATCAATCATAACTTCCCCTCTGTATCTCATTTTAAAGGACACGATCATTGTGTAGTAGGCTGTGGGAGCCATTTGATATTAGTGGCAGTGAAAGGGGCAGTATGCAATTTTCTTGTAGATGCCCTTTGAATCCTTACCTGCAGCATTTTTTTTTGTACTATATCAACTCTGGACTTCTCTAAGTAGTAACTGAATTACATTTGATTTGAATTGAATTATATTTGAATTGATTTTTAAGTGGTTTTGTGCTGTGAATACATTTGTTTTCCATTTAGTCCTGTGGGAGAGGGCTGGAAGCTAATCCGTGACCCAGCTGACCCAGCACTCTGATCACTTAGGCACCAGTCAGTTCCTTAGGAGAAGGCAGAATGGGGATGTGCAGCTAATTAGCTGATCAGTCTGGTAGGGCTGATGAACCAATTAGCCCATCAGCTGAGGGGTATAAGAAAAACATTGGAAGGAAGGGGGAGGAAAGGACCTGGGTTAGCTGAGGGGAATGTGTTCAGAGACCTCAAGGAAGGGAGACTCCCTGTTCCTCTCGGGGCTATGGGAAAGGCTAAATGTAGAGAAGCACTGTAAATAATTTGCTGTATGAGCTTGTATTGTGTTGGTGAAGGGAATGTAAATAAGTCACATGAAGCTGCTCCTTACTGGGCAGAGTCTGAGACATTTCTGGGGCATAAAAGGGCAGGGCTGGATCACATCCTCTTACAAGTCCCCATTGCACCCATTGTTTGTGATCTGAGCCACACTGGCAACAGAACTAAATTAAACTAGCCTTTCTCCTCCTGATTCCAATCAAACTCATTGTATAGGCTAGGTCCTCAGTGGGTGTAAATCACAATAGCATTCAGCTTTGCCAGTTTACAGCAAGTAAGTATCTGACCCACAATGCCTGTGATTTTTCTTATCCTTTTGTAACTTTTGTCAAATCTTTCTTTGGAAGATGAGTAAGGTGTCTACTTCTCTAACCTTTGCCGTTATTAGCTCACAGACATTGTAAGTGCTGCTATTCAGTCAAAGTGGTGCAAAACATTAGGAGCTTGAGGAATTTACCAAAATTACATTGTCCAAAGATGTTTCAATACTGCCAAGTTTTGCAGCTGTACTCTGAGAAATTCTTACAGCTGTTCTGCAAAATGTAGCAAAAATATGCTTGTTGAGTAATGTCTGCCCTATCTTTGGTACATGGCTTAAATATAAATTAAATTACTGTGTGTGCAGACCAGTTGGACTTCATTTTAAAATGAAAGCATCATTTGTCTTTACTGTGAAAATGTATTACCTATTTCCCTAGAAAGGTGACTTACTAGGTAGTTTGGTTTCTGCAATGATTAATTATTTAGAGATGAAACAATAGGTCACAATAAGATTACGAGTGTTACCTGTACTGTCTTGATCACTTTCTAGTAAAAATAACTTCCATTCTGACTATTCCAACTCATTCTGCATTTTCATCTGTACATACCTGCCCTAAACTATAGAGTGATGTTGCTTTGTGCCTTTAAACAGCTGTTGCTTTCTTCTAGAGATGACTACATTTCAGTAGTTGAAGTGATTCTTCCATTTTGTGTATATATAACATAAATTTGTGAAGAGCTTTGGGATCCTTTGGACTGATGGGTGTTATTAGTGTAATATTACTACTTATTATAAAAACCACGTAGCTTAAAATGGTCTTAGTCTTAGTGAGAACAGATAAAGTTCAATAGCATTTGAAAATGGTTGACTCAATGTTCTTGTTATGTACTCACTCTCTTTCTCCAGGTGCTCCCACTGGAAAATAGAATGAAAGAAACTCAACGTTTCACACAGGCACTGAACATTGGCATGGGAATTGTTATGACCTTGTACATCACTCTAGCCACTCTAGGGTACCTGCGCTTTGGGGATGAAATCAAAGGCAGTATAACTTTAAACCTGCCACAAGAAGTATGGTAGGTGGATATATATGATTTGAAATTCTTGCTCTAAATGAGTTTGAAAGATTAAATGTCATCTATGGGAATGGGGGGAGGAGGGGTTTACATTTCATATACATGAACTTTGTGGTATTTTATATCAGGATCTAAAATGGGTGACAGTGAAAAATGAATACTGTAGGGGAAAGGGAGTAGGAGGATTGAGAAGTCTGAGTTGTGACTGTATAGCGTAATTTTTATGAGGTGTTTGTTTATGCAGAAGCTGAGATATTTTATAGGGTAAATTTTCAAAACCAGATCTGCAAAATTGCAAGTCTGCTCTATCAGCTCCTGTTGATGTGAGTCAACAGGTATCTACATATTCAGTTACCAGTCTTGGAAAATCAAATTACATGTACACTTACATTTTTAGCACATGAAATCAATTTTTTTGTAGAGCTACCTTTTCCACACTCCTTTTGGAATGCAGAGGTGCATTATGTACCTGATTTAAAAGAACCATTACGTTTGTTCCAATGTATCCTTGTCAGCACTTAAGCACTGGCTATGTGGACTATCTAGTTAGATATTTCAAAATTCCATCGCCTCTTTTTATTTTCACATATGGATCCTTCCTTTTAAAATTCACGTAGGTTTCCATTTAAGGATGAACATTTTATCCAGAATTACATGGCTGCGTCAAGTTACACCTCAAATTAAAATGCTAAAATTTCACATGAATTATTTTACATCACAAGACTAGTTTAAGCACTGTAATTACATTATATGGTTCCATTTTGATATGCTCTGTATTCCTGTTTATACTTTTACGTTTCTGACGGCATTACTGTTTTCTAGCTTTCTCTTTTTCATTGAGTATCCATGACTTAGGCTATGTCTACACTGCTGTGGAAATTCAACTTTCCGCGGCCGATTTTTAGAAATCGCAGCAGAGTGTACACACTTTGCTGTTTGCACTGGTCTCTTGCGTTCACGCTGTCCAGCCTTAATTCGAATTAGAAAGCAGTGCAGTGTGGGTAGCTATCCCACAGTGCAACTAGCCACGGTGGCTGTTGGGACGAGTGTCTTCGTCCCAGGATGCAACGCTGCTTCGCCCATCCTTTCCCTCTCCTCCAAAACAAACAGGAAAAGGATTTTCATGCCGGTTTTTTTACTCCCCGTGATCGCCATTGCTGCAGAGACTTGGAGCCAGCTCAACTCTGCACTATAATTGTGAGCGTGACAAATACATCTCGGCTTATCATGGAGTACTTTAGAAATAGAGCAAGAAGGCGAAGCAGATACAACACCTATGCCACCGAGGCTGCCCTGCTCATGCCATCGAGCAGAACAATTCACAGTTGCTGCAGGCTGTAATGTGTCATCTGCAGTCCGTGGAGCGCAGGATCTGGTGCAGGGAAACAAGCACAAACTGGTGGGACCGCATCGTTATGCAGCTGTGGGATGATGATCAGTGGCTGCAAAACTTTCATATGCGAAAGGCAACTTTCCTCAACATGTGCTCGGAGCTGGTTGTAGAATGTGCCTTTGGGCATTTAAAGGGTAGATGGAGGAGTCTCCTCACTAGCTGGACATGAGTGAGAAGAACCTCCCTTCTATGATATCTGCTTGCTGTGTTCTTCATAATGCATGTGAAGCAAAGGGGGAAAGGTTCCCCCAGTATTCGGCTGTGGAGGCAGAAAGACTGGCTGCCAATTATGAGCAGCCAGATGCCAGCACTACGCTGAGAGCTAACCACGGAGCGCTTTGCATTAGGGAAGCTTTGAAAACCAGGTTCTGCAATGAGATGCAGGAGTGATTTCTGTTCCTGTAAGTTGTTTGCCTGTGATGATTCCTGCCCCCCTTTGATATCTGTGCCCGACAAATCCCTCCTGAACAAGATATGATTTAATAAAGAAACGTTTTGGAATGATGCAAAACTTTATTTTAACATTCAAGTCATGGGGGAAAGGGGTAGAGGGAGGGTTCATTCACTGTCTCCAGGGGTAGGGTGGTAGCTTGCTTGCCAGCAGTCAGCATGGCTGCTGCAGCTTTCTGCTCGCCTTCACCGGGGTGGAGGACAGAATGTACTGCATCCTGGACAATCTTCTCCGAGACCTATTAGGGGTGGGGGAGGGGGAGGGTGGCATAGCCCTCGGTTGCGGAGCATTAGGGAGGGGCTGCAGTGGGACTCTGTCCTGCCTCCGCTCTTCCTGAAGCTCCACAGGATGCCGGAGCATGTCTGACTGGTCCCGGAGGAGTCGCAGCATCTCCTGCGTGGTACTGCGATCATGCTCCTGCATTTGTATGTGACTCTCCGTGACGCTATCCATGTTCTGGGACAAGGTCAGCAACCTCGCTCTTTGCTCTGTGGCTGCTGAGGCGTTCATGAGCTCCGAAAACATGTCATCTCTGCTTTTTTTTTTTTTTTTTTCCTCTTTCTAATTTGAGACAGTTTGTCCGCAGCATTTCTTAAGGGTCAGTCCACTGCCGAGGTGTCTACACAATAAAAGAAAAACAACAAGGTAGCCACAGTTAGCATAGTGAAGAACATGATACAAATGTTACAATTTAGATAATGATCCCATTATACAATGTAGCAAATGATTTCCTCTCTGCTTATATTTCAAACCCTTGCAGAGAGGAACTGCGGACGGTGCGGCGGGGGGGAGGAGAGACTATGCTTAAAACACATGAAGCCATGATGCTGGCTACCTTGACTGCAGAGTAGAATCCTGCTGTGGAGGGAGGAACTAGGCAGCCCTCCCCTGAAAAGTTTTTGAGGCGAGGGATAACAGATTACATACATTAAATTTTCCATGTGATATCAATTGATGATAAATGTAGCATTTCTCATCACATAAAAAAGCTGATCTCTGGGTAATCACCCAGTACAGTCAACAAAACACCTGAGATCCCCTTCGTGCCCCCCCCCCCCTCCAACCCAATGTACAAGGACAGAAATGCTAATAAGAAAGAAAACTCACCAGATGTGCCTTCCCCTGGATCATTTGTGCTGTCCTGTGTGCTGCTGGACTGTTCAGGGGTCAGGAATAAGTCCTGAGTTTCTGGGAGAATGGACACCCCGCTCTCCTGCAGCCTGCTCTCCACAGCTTCCTCCTCCTCGTCCATGGAGTCCACTTATTTGATCATGGACTGTGACCTAGCAGAGGTATCAATGCTGTGGGGAGGCACCGTGGTGGGATCCCCACCTAGAATTGTGTGCAACTCATCATAGAACCTGCATGTTTTGGGAGAGAAGCCAGAGAGGCTGTTAGCTTCCCTGGCTTTCTGATACAACTGGCGTAGTTCCTTGATCTTCACTCTGCACTGTTGAGCATCTCTCTTGTGTCCCTTCTCCAGCATGCCCTTTGATATCTTCCCATAAATGTCCAGATTCCTTTTGCTGGCTCTGAGCTGAGCCAGAACTGACTTCTCGCCCCAAAGCCCAATGGTGTCTAAGACCTCTGGTCGACTCCATGTTGGAGCGTGTTTGGGCTTTGCAATAGCCATGTGGAGAACAGTGGCAAAGCTCTCTCCACACTGGCAGCAAGCACAGGAAATGAAAATTCAAATCTTTCTGGGGCTTAAGGGGAGGGGACTTTTCCTGCTAGTGTGACCACAGAGCAGCATAGTGCGACTGTTCAGAGCGGTCAAAATGGGGCATTGTGGGATACATTCTGGAGGTCAATTAATTTGATTTAAGTCCCGTTGTGTCTACATTGACACTATATCGATTTAACAAATTCAATTAGGTGCTACGCCACTTGCAGAGGTAGTCTTATTAAGTCGATTTTGCAGGCACCTTAATTTGAATTAACAGTGGTGCCAGTGTAGACGTAGGTGTAATTAAATTGAACTAAGGGAGTTTAATTCGACCTAAGTCACCAGTGTTAACCAGGCCTTAGCTTAGTTTTCCTCAGATGCTAGCTTGCACTTTTCCAAGCTGAATTTTAGTATGGTTTATGTGTACATTTAAACAGATTCCTTGTAAGAGATGCCAGAATTCTGTGTGTGTAGAAATTCTGCAAACTCTGAGAATATAGGATCTCCCTCTAAATTTGTGGTATGCCTAGCATATCTGCAGAATATAAATTGTACTGAATTTTGGCCATTTTGTGGCAAAGTTACGATCTAAATACACAGTAATTGCTAAATTGTTTGAATTTGTGTTACCATAATGCCTAGGAGCCCATTGTGCTAGGTGCTCTACGAACACAGAAGAAATAGACAGTTCCTGCCCCAAAGAGCTTACAATCTTAGTGCAAGACAAGAGATAACTAATGGATGCAGAGAAATGGGGGACCATACAAGGAAACGAATGAGACATAATCAGTCAGCATGATAGGCAATGGTCTCAGCATGCCAGCAACTTAAAGTATTTTTTGTAGATAAAGGGCAAAGGGTTTTGAAAGATAAGTTAATTTTTGAAAGTTTATGAGAAGCTTCTCCAAAACGTGAGGAACAACATGGGAGAAAGTTTTGTTGATGTCCATATCACTGTGCAATTATAGAAAATGTCACCGTCCCTGCTTAAATGTGTGCGCGCACACACACAAAGTTGTTGTCAAAAAATTCTCAGGGTCTGAAATCTTAAGTAATAAAATGTTAAACAATAAAAATTAAAAATAATTAAAAACAAAAATAGTGTTACCTGTTACTTTGAGGTGGTTTTTTTTATTTGAAGACTTTATGAAAGTAGTCAGTTTTGCTGAGGGACATGACCGTTTGTTGATTGAAACAATAATCCCAAGAGACATTTGTCAATGATCTCATTCATTTCAAAATCATACCAACTCCCGAAGCCCAACTGAATGGTAGATTAATTTAAGCACCCTTTTGTTCTATAAACCCATGTAATGTGGCATTCCCAGTCGATCTCATAAAAACTGTCTGCAAGGATATTCATTTGTAAAAAAAACCAGTGTCCTTTATATGCAAATAGATGGAAAATAAGAGAACTGGATAGATACATAGAAAGATGTTCATCCATCTTTGAGTAAATTATTATGGTCACAGAGTACTCCACATATACTGAAAGATGGAAAAAATAATCTAGTGCTGGAATTTGAGGACATGATTGTGATAATTTTGCAGCTAAAGAGATTGTTAATTGAAAGGGAGCATATGAATCAATTATTCAAACTCAAATATTGTTTAATGCACAAAGCAGAGTGAGAGTTCACACCTTGCTGAGGCATGCCAATGTCAGGGAACTCAAGGTGATACATCTGACTTGTCAGGTGTTCCTTCCCTACCTGGCTGGCAGGGTAGTCCAGATTCCAATTAACAATACCTCCGCGATGTTTTACATCAACAAGCAAGGCAGTGCTCAGTCTCAGCTTTATACTAAGAAGCTCTTTGCTTCTGCTGGAACAATGGACTGGCCTAAGCATCTGATAAGGCGATGCTCATTTGATTCAAGTGGAGGAAGCCAGGCCAGACATTGCCCATTTGAGGGAATGGCAGGGGAACCTGTTAAAATGAGACGCATTTTGGTTTCTGGAACTCTTTCTTGCATTCCATCTACAATTTCCTTAGAGCAGCAATGAACTGTGCTAGTGACTCTTCACTTCCATGATGTCACTGATGAAACCAATATCATTCTGCTATCATCGATTGAGTAGGAGAAACACGTTCTTTCATTGCTGTAGTAATTGTGGCATATATGACATTTCCGGGCATAGTTGGAGACAATAGGTCATGCATCAGTCCATATTTCTTCAGACCTATTACTTTCAGTAAGGTTGAAACTTGTCTACCTGGAATGGAATCGCAGGCTACAAATTGCTCAAAATGTTCTGAAATACACCATCCATGATTCACGGTTTTCCCTGAATTCATTAACATTGCCCACAAAAGTTGCCATTTTATTTGCCCCCTCCTGGATGACATCTCTTCCACAGGGAAACCTTTTTCTTTGGTCTTTCAGCTTTTCTCTTCAGGCTTCACTTTTTTTTTTAAACTGGGCTTTATCTCCTTCTGCTCATTATGTGCTTACACTGCAGAATCCCTCCTTTGTCTGTACTTGAGGTCTTTCTGCTGGCTGTAGACCGTCAGTGCAGGATACAGCAGTCTCTGTTCCTGGACAAGATGGCTACTTTCCCCCTGACTGCTCTGTCTTCAACAGCTCCAGTAACAATTACAGCCACCACCTCTTTTTGTTTTATTGTTATTTGCCTACTTCCTCTCTCTTGCTGGATGAGCAATGCTGCCTGTGCAGCAAAAGAAGCAGTCTGCCACCCTGTGTTTTTTAGGTGAACTTCTTTGTTTGCTTCCGTTTTTTGTTCTTGGTCAAGTAGCGGAAGCACTGAACCCTCACAGGATAGAAGTTCCTTGTTGCCAATGTTATATTTGGACCTAGAAGAAGGTTGAGACAAGGCTAGCTAAGTGGCAACAAACAGGAACAAAC
This sequence comes from Emydura macquarii macquarii, assembly GCF_026122565.2. NCBI lineage: Eukaryota > Metazoa > Chordata > Testudines > Chelidae > Emydura > Emydura macquarii. Next base: position 8,443,621 of record NW_027130455.1, read on the forward strand.
AGAATTGAGGCTCAGCACTTCCTATGAAGTGCCCAATCATTTAAAGAGGGTAGAACATGACAATACCCATCCATGTAGAGCCCCACTAGGAACAGATTCAATTATGGTTCCTCACTGAAAAGTACTTTTTGAGATCTGTCTGTTAGCCAGTTCTTAATCCATTTAACAACATGTGCTCCATTTCACTTGGAAGTATAATATATTAATCCAGTTCAGCTCCACCATTGCAGATATATCAACTAAAGGATATTTATTTGGAAAAAAATTCATTTTTCTTTATTCCTGCAGTTTGTTTTCCTTTCACCAGTGACACTCAAAGAAAGGAATCTGTGAATCTGAAAAATCTTGTGGCAGTTTGTTTGAAAGGTCAAGATAGTACAGGAGGACGCATCCGCCTAACAAATATAGCAACTTTGTAAGCAATGTATTTTTCTTTCCAGTTAATCGAGAACCTGTCATCTGCTGTTTAAAGGCTTTGAAAAGTAGGTACAGAGTGATATGATATAACTGGGGAAAAAAGACACGGCCACCAACTCGTTATTAATAAAAATGCAGAACATGTTGTAATCCAGCACTTCAATTTTTATGCATCATAATACATTTGTTTTTAGTGTTGCCAAGGAGAATAAAGTGCCCTAAAGTATGTTTTTGAAGGTCTGTTTCAGTACCAAGGCATGATATCAGAACAATGTTCCAATTTTTCTGGATTAAAGGGCAATGGTAGAGCAGGATAGTTTTTTTTATACAAAAGACAGCCATGGTATGAGTAGGATATTGAAAAGAAACGTATGCCTTTTTGTTGATCAATTTGCTATTGTCACAGGGTGTCATGGTTTAGGGGTGCGAATCCAGACCAACAAGAAATTTGTCACTGTCTGCCCCATAACCTTGAGCGCCCCATAATTCTTTGCTGTTGTAGCTCACAACCAGTGCTGCTCACAGTCAACCTGGAACTGTGGGACCTCTGTGACCCCTCTCCAGCATGCGCTGTCTCACACAATGCTCTGCCAGTGACATGCAGCAAAACTCCTCCAGGGGCTGTGATTACTCAGCCATCAGCATGTGGAGCTGTACACCTAGCTAAATTGCATGGATGCTCCCTCAGCCGTTCATGAATCATACAGCGGTACCAGTCAATAACCCCAGCCTTGCACCCCAGAAATGTACCATCTTACACTGCTCAAGGCTCCTTTGAACAATGCAAGCTCATTAATTAGTTTGCCGCTCTGACAAAAGGGTAATGGATGTGAAACTAGACGTTAACTGAGTTGAGATTCCCCAAGCACTTCAACCAAAAACACGCTGTTTTAGGTAAAATATAAAACAGATTTGTTAGCTACAGAAAGAGAGATTTTCAGTAATTATATGTAGCAGGCATAGAGATCAAAGTTGGTTACCTAAGAAATAAAAATAGAAATCAGTTTAAATTCTAATTGTAACAGACTAAGCAAGATTTGAATCACAGTCTCTCACCCTAATAGACGTTACAGGCAGTTCACAGTTCCCAATACTCAGACTGGGAACTGTGCTCCCTTTCAGCCTGGGACCAATCTGCCTAGTTCAAAGCCTTTGTCTTCTGGACAGTCTTCCAGGTGTTGAGATGGGTGGGAAAGAGGGCAAGTGGTGATGTCACTGTCTCTCTTTTATATTTTCTTCCAGCTGCTAGAAGGATCGTTGCTATGATGTGGGGGTTAGGCCACCCCCTTGCATACATGCCCTCTCTGAGAGAGTGGATTCTTCTTGATGGGACATCAACGCCGGTTTGGCCAGTGATAGTTGCTCCTTTGTCGTTACTGAAAGGCCAACTGTGGGCATCTCCCAACCTCCCAATGTATTTCAGTAACGCATATAGCAATACTCCATAACTTCACACACAATGATAGCACATACAGTCCACCAGGAAACTAATGTTTAACAGATCAAGATTTTTTTAAATACCTTACAAGACATACTTTGTACAAAACATATCATCATATGGTAAATATGGGGGTTCCAGGGTGCTATTTTGAGGTACAGTGTCACACAATCCCAACTGTGTAAGTTCACTGGAAGTCTTCAAAACCCCTGATCAATAGTCCTTTCAGTGTAATAAAAACAAAAATGAATCACGTTACACTTGGTCTACATTTCTTTCAACAAGAATTTTACCCAATAATATAGATTTTATTAACATGATTTTCCTGCTACCTTTTGCCAAAGGTAGAGTTTAAAACAATGGTATCCAACACTGGTCACCATTATTTTGATTTTATTAATAATGGAAGGTTTTTTTTTTTTAAAGTCTTACTCTATTTGAGGGATTAAAGGGATTTTATTTACAGGCAGTCTTAGGGATTTCAGAGGCAAATCTCAAAAGCCATATTAATTTGAACATTTACAGAAATTAGCAATAAGTCAAAAATGTCCATTTTCTGTTAAATGTAAACCAGAGGAAACACGCAAAACAGTATAGAAAAAAAAAGGAACAACTTTTTTCATTTTGAACTAGGGTGTTTAGGCCCTGTCCTAGGGTGGGATGGCCCTTTAAGGGATCCCACTTGTGATTAACTAGCTGTGTCCCAGGTGATGGGTTTCTTGCTAGGGATCAGGTGATAGCCTATAGGTTATTTGGTGCTTAGTTAAAATGCCAACCGTTAGCTCAGATGGAAGAGAGATCTGTGGGGAGCAGATAGGCTCCTATAGGAGAACCTGGGTCAGAGGAAAAAGTCCTTGGAAAAGGGCTAGGATGCAGGATCTGGTTTATCTGTTTAACTTAGGTTAGGCTGTTTTTGTTTTTAGAAATAAACCCATACATGGAGCAAGGGACTTGCATTCTGCTGCTTTGATGTCCTGGCAGGTGTGTTGGTGTATTGGTTTACAGATCTCAACCCAGCAAAGTTCGTAAGCAAGTGCTAATTTTAACTATGTGAGCAGTCCCATTTATTTAAGGGCTTTGATATATCAGGGCCTTTAGAATTTGAGGCTCTTTCCCCCAATAAAATGTAATGTTATTAGCTCAGGTCAGATTTTGGGGGCTAAAACTTTAGGACTATCTAACACACACATTAGAACTTTGACTTTTGAAATTTGACTTTATGAAGACGGACCAGTTTTGCAGCTTTTCTGCTGAGTTTAGCAGCAATTCTTTAGGTCTTCAATGTTGCTGATATGCAGAGTGGAATCAAAGGGTTTATTTTGCTGTTTTTAATTAGTTTTCTTAATTTTCTGTTTTTAATCATGTGACCATGTTTAGATATATAGAATGTCTCAGTAATTAATGTTTACAGCCTCTAAGGTACAGTACCCAGTTTTCAATTTTGTTTTGTTAACCAAATTTAAGTTGTAGAGTGAAGAGAGACTAAGAATATTGTTAGTTCATCTAGCAGTCAAATGCTTTTTTTAAAAAAAAAAACATTTTAAATATAACCTGGGGACACTTCTTTAACTGGCTGGAAAGTAATAGTAGATTAACAGTAAAATTAATTTAATATTATAAAAATGTGTTTCATGTGAGAAGTTTGAATCCCACGCAGAGCTAGAAAATTGCTTACTCATTACAATGGAGAATTTTGCTTTGAAGTCACCATGTATCTAATGCTTTGAAGTTTGATTGTGAACACTTTATTTATTTTAGTTTAAAGGGGTTTTTATAAAGTTTTTTGGGAGGATGGTGGTGGGGAAAAGCAACGTTGCAAATTTCAAATGTTAACTGGGGAGAGGTGGTCAAGCTTTTAGGTCAAATAACATGTTAGCAGCAACACTAGGTTGGTAATAACTCAAGTTAGTCAAAGAATCTGATTAATCAATCCTTAGCCGTCCATTTGGTTAGAAACCCCAACTAAAGAATTTTACCAAGTCAATTGACTCTGTAACTTGGAGCTGGTTAAATATTGTCTAAAACACAGCCTCAGAGCCAATTACAAAATTTCCTCCATCCCCAAACATAGATAATACTGGCCTTAATAGAACACTTTGGTAAGCATTGTCAAACTTTTGCTTACTTAGCAGTTTATAGCTGACCGCTTTATGTTTCTAAGGATTTTCAAAATACACTTTAATGAGTTTCTTCTGTGAGACTTTGTTTTATGATTATTTAAAGTTGGGGAACTTTTTCTGACACCTTCCCTGTATAAACTTCCTAAGTGCTCATACACATGTGCCTGCACACAGCCACATACTCATACCCTAAAATTAGAGAATAAAAGGCTGGGATGTCTCACAGTTAATAAAAATGAAAGACAAAAATAAAAAAAGTGAAAAATTAGATACTTAAAATAAGGGGGTGGAGGATTCACAAAAGATGCACTCAGTTTTCTGGGCTCTTTTAGCATAGAAACTGGGATTGCAGTCAAGGAGTCAGCCGGTGCTGTTCCTGACACAGTACTTCCTGTTAACAGGCTGTTTTGTGTGCTGTGAAACTGGTGAAAGGCTGGTGTAGCCTGTTTTGGTGGTGGTGTGACTTCTTCCCCCAGAGGTCTTTGCTCTGGTGACTCGATTTGAAAAGGGAGGCTTTTCAGCCTTACTCTTGATTCTCACAGGTTTGCAGTCTTTGCTTAATTCCACCTTGCAGCAGCTCTCTTTGAGGCTTCCAGAGAAATCATGTGTGAGGCTTACCTTGAGCTATACAACCTTGGTCCAGTTATGTTTGAGTTATGTCACCTCTTAGCTAGTGTCCTATTTGGGAAAAGTTTTGAATAAGCCAACAACTTTTGAAAATATCCAGTGTTCACATGCCACAGAGCCCACACATGTGTGACCTCCCAAAATAGCAAAAATACATAAATGACCTCTTTTGAGGAAGCAGACATAGCTTCAGCTGGGTGAAAAGGCCTGAGATGACATGATGTCACCAGTTTACAGAAAGTTTGGAATAAAACCCTATAACTGATTAAAAAGACCCTTACTAAAAAAAAGCCACCCAACATTCATTTCATCCAATAAAATTAAAAATAATTTATGACCAGATGTCATCATTGCCTTGCATACAAGACAATTCAGTAATCTTTATATTTAGGAAGTTGGTGAGAAGTCTCATATAATTTCTTTGGAAATTTCCATCTTCACAGAGAATGTTACTTTAAAGATAATGAGGATAGAACCCATTTATGGTAAAATTAATTAAAATGTATAGAAGGTCTGTATTCTCATGCATTATTTTTTCTGTCAGTGTTCATAACAGAATATACCTACTACACTCAATCTCAAGGAATAAAATAATAAGAACATAGGAATTGTCATACGGGATCTGATCACTGATCCATCTAGTCACTGTGCCCGATATTGGCCAATAGTAGGTGCTTCAGAGGTAGGTGCAGAGACTATCTGCAGTTAGAAGGTACAGAATAAACTGTCCCCCCCCTTTGATCTCCAACAGTTACATCCTCATGCCTCTAGTCATAAGCCAATTTTTCATGGCCCTTTTAAAATTTGTTGTAATATACTACTATAACTCCGTATATTCTTGTCACCCATATGTATGTCTAATCCTATTTTAAATCATGTAAACTCTTGACTTATGGCACTGAGTTTTGTGTGTGTGTGTTTTGGAATTACTGCCTTTTGCTTTCACTGAATGCCCTTTTGTTCTTTTATCGTGAAAAGGCAAGTAGAAGCTTCCAGTCTATCTTTATACCATTCAATCTTATAATGAACACACTATTTTTTATGATGGTTTCCCCACATTCCCTCCCTGCCTTTTCCCCTTTCTCTAGGGGTGAACAAATCTAATCTTTTCCATCCCTCTTCACATGTGTTTTTTGAGTCCCAGCTGTTAGAGACTTCAAGGTCAGAAGGGACCATTATGATAATCTAATCTGACCTCCTGAACATTGCAGGCCACAGAACCTCACCCACCCACTCCTGTAATAGACACCTAACCTCTGGCTGAGTTACTGAAGTCTTCAAATCATGGTTTAAAGACTTCAAGTTTCAGAGAATCCACCATTTACACTAGTTTAAACCTGTAAGTGACTCTTGCCCTAGGCTGAAAAAGAAGGTAAAACCCTCCCAGGGTCTCTGCCAATCTTACTGGGGGAAAATTCCTTCCTGACCCCAAATATGGTGATCAGTTAGATCTGAGCATGTGGACAAGATGCATCAGCCAGACACTTGGGAAAGAATTCACTGTAGTAACTCAGATCCCTCCCCATCTAGTGTCCCATCACCAGCCACTGGAGATATTTACTGCTAGTAGATTGGCTATATGCCTTTGTAGGCAGTCTCATCATACCATCCCCTCTGTAAATTTATCAAGTTCAGTTAGCTTTTTTGCCTCCACTGCTCCTCTTGGAAGGTTGTTTCAGAATGTAACTCCTCTGATGGTTAGAAACCTTCATCTAATTTCTTGTCATCTGTCCTTGAACCCCCTCTATTATTTCTTGAAACGTATTAAGGCGAAGTTACAATAAAACATTAATGTACTACATCATACATTACTTATTCAGGATCTTATTAATATTCAAAGAACCTGGCTAAAGATTTTGGCTTGCTGACTGTGGAGACTTCCTCCTCTGAGTACGGTAAAAAGGGTGACCAAATTTCTAAATACTTATTCTCTTTTTGGAACTTTTTTGTATGTACTTAGTGTGAAAGCTTTTCCAATACAAGGACAGTCCATATTTTACTATACTACAGCTCCATAGAAGGAGTCATTGCATTTTTCCAATAATGCAGATTTAGTTGCTTTAAAAAAAAGAATTGTTGTGCTGTTTAAGTTGGTCCTGGGATCTTTCGGAAGCTAGCATTTTGTCATAACATGACTCTAATAACTTCCTCCCAAAATTGTCTAATTCCCTGGATAAAATCACCAAATGTGCAAGTACCTTTCCCTGCAACCTCTCCAACAGAACACCTCCGTAATAGCAAAACTGATGAATCTTAAATGGAGTGAAGTACCATTTATAAAGTAATTTGTATAAAAACATTGCTTATGATGTATATCTCCTTTCCCATATAGAGACTCATCCAGATCAATTTCTTTCTCCAAATCCCTCTCCCATTTTTTCATCTGTGTTTTCTTATCAACATCTTTTTTTATTCAAAATTATATGTGTCTTTAGAAATTAAACCTGTTATTTCAGCTTGCTCCTAGGTCACCTCCTTAAATGTGATTAAAGGAGAGAGCTGCTTTATATCAAGATTTCACAATAAAATATCGTGATACCCTGTGTCTGAAAACAATGCCCCAAAATCCCCATATTCACCAATGTCATATAATTATGATATGTTCTGCACAAAGTATGCCTTGTCTGGTATTATTTTAAAATTCTTGATCTACTAAACATTAATATCCTGTTGGATTGTATGTGTTACCATAGTATGTGAAATTATAAAATATTATAAATGCTACTAGAACATGTTGCAAGGTGGGACACTCCCACAAACAGCCTTTCAGGTGCAACAATGGCGTGGCCAGACAGCATTAATGACTATCACCCATTCAAGAATAGATTCCACTACAAGGAATTGTTTACATTGGAGGCTTCACTGTAAGTTGCAGGTTGACCCCACAGGTCACGAGCCCCGATTGTTCTAGCAAGCTGAAACAGACTATGACGGGGAGCATGATATCATGACTTGACTTCTCTCTCTCTCTCCCCAACTCAACACCTGAAGGATCATCTGGAAGACAAAAGGACTTTGAAAGGGAGAAGGGGAGTCCCAGGAAGGGACAATTGCCCAGCCTGGTTTCAGAAACTGCTTGTACCAGCTAACAAGGATGGGACATTGCTAATTCAAGAGATTGTTAGTGTGTAGAATTTAGACTGCGATCTTATGTTTATTTCATTTGGTAACTACTTTTAATCTCTTTACTCTTGCCGCTTTATCACTTAAAATCTATTTTTTCTTTGTCTAGAAATCTTAGCTCAGTTACAAAAACTGTTGCATGTCTTCCCCACAATGAGGGGGGAGCAGACTTATTAATATAATTTTGGGGATAAACTCCTTTTAATACAGCTGTTACAGACTGTGATCAGCTGGTGCATCTCTATTGTTGGTATGAGGGTGGCTAGTCAAGGCACTCATATAACTCAATTGGGTGTGTCTCTGCCTGTAGATAGCTGTGTAAGTGCAGCTTACAGTCAGCATCACAGGGTGAGAGGCAACCCAGATTAACATTCATGTGATCTAGCTGGATGTGGTGCTTTGTATACCATTGGGCTGGGTGATAACAGCGCCTGGAAGGGCTTGATGCTTGTCACTAGCAAGGCCTTGTGTGGGACAGCTGAGTCTGGAGAGTGAAGAGGGCATAGCACTCCCCCAGTTTTCAGGTTGCACCCTGGGGGACCCTGTCACAAATATTTGACTTAAATACTGAAAATATGAGATCTTTTTATTATTTAAATTACACATCTGTTGGTATAATTTCAACTCGATACCCAGGAACAGCAGTCCAAATTGAGTAATCTCAGCTCTTACCTACAACAAAAGGTCACTTTGATATTTCCTAAGGATAAATTCTTGATTATTAATTGAAGTAGCTAACTAACAGGGCCTCAATGACCGTAATTTTTTTTAAAATGTCCAAAGCTATTTAGGTGGTCTGGATGAATGGATGATTTTTATTTTTTTATTTTTGGTGACCTAAATTTCTTTTTAACCCAAGAATTTAGATTAATAGCTATATAGGGGCTTCAGTTTTCTTAGAGTCTTACCCAGTGTTTGGATGGTTCATGGTTAACCCAATTGATCACTTCTTTTAATTGTGATGCATTGTAAGTCAAATTAGAGAAAGCTAGTCCACCCCACTTTGTAGATTTATACAGAATTTAGAACTCACCCTTTATCTTTTATATTGTTATATGAATTTTAATAGCCCATCCTGCCTTGTTTTTACTGTCACATCAATAGGGATGAACTGAGAAATAAAAATGTTGGGAGGATATTCATTGTTACTGAGACTACTGTACCTAGCCAAGAAATTTCATATTTGTTCCTCCAAGTCTGTTCTAATTCAGAAAGCGTTTTGATGCCTTTACCAAGGGGCAGTTTCTCATATTTAATGCAAAAGGCTTCATTGACAAAGCAAATGGGGGGGTTAACAAACAACTCTGCCTCATATCCCTAGACAGATTAAAAGGAGGGGATTGATGACCATTCACCAAATCAGACACTTCAGAATAAGTATATTGGGCTGATATTCCCCTATAAAACTGATTTCCAGAACCAAACCTTACCAAAATGTGTCTGAGTACTCCCCTCCAGCTGGTTGAAGGCTTTCTGAGCATCCAGAGAAAGCAGCTCTGAGGAAAAATTGCTAAACTTCACATTATAAATCAAACTCAGAGTTCTTCTGATAGTATCGGATTGATGCCTGCCAGCAACAAACCCAGACTGGTCAAGGATGAACATATTTGACAGGAGGACACTCGGTTTGTTTGCTTGCATCTTGGCATAAATTTTAGCATCCATAACAATTAAAGAAATCGGTTTGTGTGCTGCACTAGTGATAAGATATTTTCCTTCTTTAGAGATGACCACAATGTTTGTCTCTTTCCATGAATCTGGAATCTCATTCCCCTGCAATATACCATTAAACAATTCAGTTAAAATAGGGACCGGCACTTGCTGCAGAGCTCTTTAATATTGCCCAGAAAACCCATCTGGAGAAAACCTGGAGCTGTATTGGATTTTAAATTCTTAATTATAAACTTTAACTTCCTCTCGAGCGATTTGCCAATCTAGAGCTACATCATCCTCGGACACCTGAGGCAGCTTCACATTTCTGAAATATCTATTTATACATTCAGGATTTGGATGTTCTGAAGTGTACAAAGTTAAGAAATATTTCAGAGATCTGTTTGATGCCAGTTACTAAATTTCTTGTTTAATTTCTAATCTGAGGGATGGCTGATTTATCCTGTTTCTTTTTTAACTTTCTGGCTAAAAGCCTATCTGCTTTATTACTTCCTGTTTAATATACCTACGTGTTCGCTCAGCCTTTCCTGTTTGTGACGCATTATTCTTCCCACTTATCTCATTTGTTTTCTTATACTCTCTTTTAGATCCTGTAGGTTTATGTTTACCTTTCAAAACAAAGTTATCTAACCAAACTCTCTTCTTCTACAACTTTCATCTTTTTCAGTTTTAATGCTTTAATTAGAAGGATCCCTCTCATTGTCTCCTTTCCAGCATCCCAGAGAACACTTTTATTGATTCCTTCCTAATCACTGTCTTTGCTATATTCCTGAAAATTTTCTTTCAGCTCTTGAATTCTAAGGGGTTCATATAACAAAGCTCTATTCAACTTCTCGTCTGTTTGTTTTTCCACTGAATCCCAATTTTTTAATAAATGCAGAGGCATGATCAGATCAAGTTATAACTCCCAGATTAATTTTTTAAACCAAATTAGCTAGGATCCTAAAAACAAAAATCATATCAATCCTGGAATAAGATTCATGAGTAGCAGAATAATATGTATAGTCCCTGACATCTGGATTCATCTCCTTCCAGAAATCCACCAGATCATCATTTTCTAAGTGATTCAACAAATTCGCACTTGCTCCTTCCAAACACCCTCTGTATATGTTCTGTCAGTCCCAAGTAGGATTAAGCATTTTGTTAAAATCCCCACCCCACCCAAGATTAACATCCCCGCCCCGAAAGTTTCCTAAATCTCTTAAAAAAAACCAAAAAACCTGGTTTAAAAAACAAAGCGAAGAAGCTTGTCCTTGGTTTGGGAGCATTTACATTGGCTAAGGTGAGACATTTACCTTTCAAGTACCCCTTAATTAAAATGTTTATGCCCTCTGTGTCTGTGAGTTGTGCTGAAACAATAAAAATTGTTCACAATGATGCCCAAGCCTTTAAATTATTACAGTGAATTCCTAAATCCAAATTATTCCTTCCAATGTGTCTTGCTTTTGTCAACATTACATTTCAACGACCATCGTTCTACTTGTTCAGCTAGCAAACAACATCCAAAATCTTTCTAGCAATTTTCAAAATAAAATAAAATAAAGGGAATGATGGATGAGTCATCTGCTGGTTGTGTGAGGTTAATATTAGGCCAAATACCATTTGAGACACAATTTAATAGGAGTGTCTCCTGGGTTACATCCCCTCTAAATTGTGAAGACATAACATCCCTGTGGCAAATGGAACCATTGTTAGTATGAAAAAATATTAAGTATATTAGTTCTTTTAGTTTCCCTGAAAATGATTTACTTCAGGAAATAAGAGTTAGTGCCACGTATCATCCATCTGTCTGCAAATTTCTGTGTGTGTTTTGCAGACTGCCCAAAGTCCATGCACTACAGATTAAGAATCAGTGTACTTAATTTCATGGAAGATGGATCCATCAATGGCTATTAGCCAAGATGGTCAGGGACACAACCCCATGCTCCATGTATTCCTAAACCTCCAGCTGCTAGAAGCTGGATTACAGATCACTTGAAATTGTCCTGTTCTGTTAATTTCCTCTGAAGCACCTGGCACTGGCCACTGGCAGAAGACAGGATACAGGGCTAGATGGACCATTGGTCTGACCCAGTATGACCGTTCTTATATTTTTAACTTCTTATGGCAAACTGTCTGAGCCAGGGGCTATCTCTCTGTGTCACATTTGTTCATTGCCTAGTGCAATGGGGCTGGTGCTTTTAAGTGCTATCACAATACAAATATTAGCGTAGTATACCTTGTTATACAAATAAAAGTCAAAACAAAGTCTATCACATTTCGCACTAGATACGTCAAGGTAGGGAAGCTTAGAATAGTTAGTTAAAGTTCTGGCAAGTAAAACTTTTTTATACTTTTGTCTTCCGCAGATGATAAAAATATAGCACACATTGCACAGAGAGAAACCATTTCTAGCTATAATTTTTTTAGCATTGCTATCTTAGAACCAATGTTTCTTTCACTCAAGAACAATACACAATTTGTCTGAGTATATCACTGCAGGATGATCATTGGTAAAGAGATAATAAAACATCAGTGTATTCAAATTCACAATGTTGTATTTGAGTTCACTGAGGTGGATCAGAACACACAATGTACCAGATGTTCCGCCTCTGTTAAAATCTATAGTGCTGATGTTCCAGAGTTGGTTTTCAAAATCTCATATTTGTTAAACTCCGTGAGATAATATCTTTTATTGGACCAACTTATTTTGGTAAAAGAGACAAGCTTTTGAGCTCCACAAGTCTGAGAAGAAGAGCTCAAATCTAGTCTCTTTTACTAAAAGAAGTTGGTCCAATAAAAGATATTACTTCACCCACCTTGTCTTTCTCATATCCTGGGACCAGCACGCCTACAACAGTACTGCAGACGATATTGATAGGAATAACAGTTTCAGGAATATTCTTTTTATCTTAAATCACAGTGTTAGTGTAGTGGTATTTTCTACTTGTTATATTAAACAAAGCACAGAACAACAGTATATATTACACAGCTTCCACTTTCTATCCCAGAGACTTTGTTGCTATTTATTAGTTGTATTACAGTAATGGTCCGAGGCCTCATGCAGGATCAGCGTGACCTATTGTGCTGGGGGTATTAAATTAAAATAGACTCTGTTTCAAAGAGTTTACTGTATAAATAAGGATGAGGTGAAATATATGAAAGGAGAACATAGAAAAGGTGTGTCTGGAGGGGGATAAAAGGAGGAAGACAAGGGTGACAGTAATAGGAACATGAGATTGCATATGTCAGCAAGTAAACAAAGTATTTCAGTGGTGGGTATAGTTACTTGCTTGTGTTTTGTGTGTCTATAATTCCAATTCTAATCCCATAGCTCTATAATGTATATGATTATATTTGGTAGACATATGCTTGTAAAACCCATGGGGATCCTGTTGGATGAAATATGCTATATATAAATATTGGAGCATTTCTTCTTTTAAATGTCACTCTTTTGGGGATAGAATATTTAATATTAGAGCAACTCCCAGCAATATTTTAAATTGTCCATGAACACTCTGCAGCAAGGTTGGTTTCTAGAATAAGTTGTTGATAAGGCATTTGAATTATGGTAACTGATTTATGTTTGAGTGTGTAGGACAATCTGCCAGAGATCTACAGGGCTAGATTAGTTCATGGAGGATATGTCCATCAATGACTATTAGCCAAGATGGTCAGGGATTCAACCCCATGTTCTGGGTGTCCCTAAATCTTTGACTGCTAGAACTTTGGAGTGGTCTCTAGGGGATGAATCACATGATAAATTGTGCTGTTCTGTTCGTTCCATCTAAAGCTTCTGGCACCAGCCACTGTCCGAACACAGGGATACTGGGCGAGATGACCCATTGGTTTGCTCCATTATGGCCATTCTCATGTTCTTATCTTTTGCTTTACTAACAAACAGGAAAGGATTGTTGGTAAATTTATGTTAATCTGCAACAGCAACTGCTGTAAAGTCAAAAGATTCCAAGTCACTAGTGTATTTGGAAATGTAAATGATGTAGGATATTTTATGAAATAAGAGGTCCATTAAATCACGTATTGTTTAAAAGGACACAGTCAATTTAATCACACTTCTCTTTGAACGTTTTTTACCTATATTTTGGTTATAAGTAACACCCAATAATATTACAGCTGAAAGAGATTAGAGGGAAAATGTTTTTTTTTTCACCTAGTTTTTTTTTAAATCTTGTTTGTTTAGTGCATTGACTGCTGTTTCCATATAGAAAGTTTCTCCTTTCATATAGCTAGATTCTTGCTGTGGTATCCACTGCTGTAATTCGTTAATCTCTTCTTTCTTTGTTACGGGACTGTGCCTGTTGTAAAATTTAAGATAAATTTAAAGTAATCTTTTAACTCAACAAGATACATAGTTAATGGTGTCCCTTTTAAAAACAATTTAGTCTCTCTTCATTTGCTTAATGTCGTTTGGCCAGCTAATGTAAAGTAGTACAATAGTAATGTGTGGAAGAAATCATCATTTCCCAGTTGTTGCAGAAGATATAAAGAGTGCTATTGTGGAAAATTACTTTCTGGATATCTTTTTTTTTTTTTTTTTTTGTGCCACTAAAATCTAAAGTAGCCACTACAAATAAAACAGAGATGTATTTAAACTAGGCATTGCCCACACAGCCTAATGATCAGGTTTTCAGTCTGGTTAAATGGTGCACAAGGGGCTATAAATGCGGCTACTCAGCAGCGAATTCTTTGTCAGAGGGAACTCCCTCTGGGCACATCTGTGCCTGCATCTTTTCTCCCCTGTTGTTGGAAGTCTGCTCTTTTGTGCCGTTTATCCTTTGGCATAGGGTTAATCAAAGACCCCACAACAGTGGCACAACTTAGAGCTGTGGAACAACAGTTCTAAGTTCTAAGGGTCTGGTTCCAGACCTGAAAGTGAGAATCAGGGAGCTCTAAGTGTCTTCCTGTGCTTCGGTGCAGAAGAGAATCTATCTACAAGCCACAAACTTTCAATGCCAAGGCCACCAAACAATCTTCCAGGAGTTCACATGGTGTCCAAGACCACACTAAATCAGGCTTCCTGCATGGCATAGCATTTTAATACTGTGTGTTCAGTGCTCACTGCTTTTGGAGAAGGGAATGGGCTGAGCAAGAAGATGGCTATTTTCAAGCCTTATAAGCTCTTGTGCCAGCTCTTTTTGTAATTACAGTTCTTAGGTTATACTCTCTCCATACCCTGTCCACTGAAAAAAAAATCATCTTGGGGACATGCTGTCAATTAGGAGAAATCTGGAGGACCCTGTCTGGCAGTTTGTATGGGGTTTTGAAATGCCCAAAGCTGCCTGGCCCTTTGTAAAGGTTTATCAATGTGCAGAATGTGGATATATCTACACAATGGGGACTATACTGGCATAGTTACAGTGCCATAGCTGTGCCAGCATAACTCCATAATGCAGAGGGAGCCTACATCCATGGAAGGTTTTTTCCTACAGTTTAGCAACACCATCTCCTCAAGTTAGGTGAATGGAAGCTTTCTTCTGTCAACCTGGATGCATCTACACTGGGGATTAGGTCAGCATAGCTACTTGGCTCCAGGATGTGGATTTTTCACACCTCAAGAGACATAACTATGATGACCTAAATTAAAGGTGTACATTTGACCTGACTCTTGAATCTTCTTTCCCCTGACGATTTGTCTGCCTTGTAACCTGCTTCTCTTCAACAACATTCTTTTGTAAAAGTTTGATTCCATTTTGTTTATTATTTGATGAATGATTTTTGGTTCTTTGGCTCTGTGTCCTCGCATTACAATCATTATGTGAAATTTCATAACAACTGTGACTGTAGCATGGAGGTAACCTTTTCATTTTGTTTAGTGGGAATATCTCTACCACTTTATGCTGATGTTCTTTTAGTTGTTCTTTGAGTATCCCATTGATTCTTGCTACAGTAAATAAGAGAGACCTACTAACCGCCTTTATCTTTCCACATAGCTTACTTCCTGTGTTACTATTATCATTATTAGCATCTCTATTATTATTGGTCTATAAAGCTCCCTTTGTGTGTCATGGTGCTTCGAAAGAGCACAACAAAGCAGAGCATTAAATAGTAAGAACACATTTAACCCTCAGATAACCAACAGGGAATGGTTTAATAATCTAAGCGTCATGTTTGAAATAAGTCATTCTTGAACAGCAGCCTCAGTTTTCAAAAGTGACTAGTGATTTTGGCTGCCTCAATTTTCAGATGCCCAACTTGACTCCTTAAAGGAGCTGGTGTTTGTTTGTTTTTGTTTGTTTGTTTGTTTAAGAGAGCAAGTAAACACTTTCTGAAAATCAGACCCCTTTAAGATCAGGTTGGGCACCCAAAAGTACTACTTGCTCTTAAAAATTTAAGCCCATGTTCAAATCCCAAGACAGCTAATTAAAGCTGTTTACCTTGACTTAGTGCTTATAGTTCTATTATTATTTTTATTATAAAGCTTTTGCATTGCAGTAGTTGTCAAGGCACTGTTTGTCTTTGACCCTGTGTTAAGTGCAGGTATGTGAGATCTTTGCACCAGTAAAATCCAACACTGCAAGATTGGGGCCTAACACCTATGGATGTACTTTACTCTGATGGAACTACTCATAGGAGAAAAATCAAATGTCTGTAGGTGTTTTCAGGATTGGGGGCCTAATACCCTATTTTGAAGACTTAAGTGGTTTATAGGCCTCCTACAGGTCTTCTACCTAGGTGGGAATTTCACCCTTAAAACCCACTTCTGAAAATCTTCATACGTTCAACAATATTAGCCCCTTTCAGAATGAGATCTTTTTCAGTCCAACTGATCAATTCTCATATGACAATAAAAATACCCATCAAGGTGAAAGTATGTGGTCATTTTTTCAGTTTTAGGAAGAAATACCAAAACACAGATTTGGCTGTTTGGTCCCCAAAAGATGGAAAATATTACCACTGCATTGTTCTAGGGTTTACCATATTTTGGTGGGGGAAAAAATACCTTTTATGAAATAATCAGAGATTGTAGGAATGGGAAGCTCTAGGTGCAGCCCTTCAGGTCTTTGCTTTGTTGGGTTGTCAGGTCTATACTTGTGGGGTTTAGCTGGTTGTTTGCTTCCGGAAGATTGGGTCCTATTCATTAATTGCAGTTACATTTTTAATGGGTGTGCATGCATACAGAGCACAGAACAAGGGCACTTTTACAAAAAAATTAGTAGTGTGTGTGCTAAAAATAAAATATGAAATTCTTTCTCTGAAAAAGGGGGTTGGTTTTTATGTTACTGAAGTACCTTACATTTTTGATGGTTCACAATATTACTAAAAAAATGGACCAGTTCTGGTGCAACAGTCCTGATAACTTAATGGTGGATTTTTTTGGTAAACTGTAAAAGAAGCAAATACTATGACAAATTATTATTTATTTCTGTTTTGCTAGTTCCCACAATGTGCTAGACACTGTGCATGCACATAAGAGTTGATAAGCTCCAGTTTAACAAAGTGCTTAAAGCATTGCATAACTTTGAGAACATGAATTAATCCTATTAAAGTAAATAGTGCTACTCTTGTACTTTAAGTGCTTTGCTAGATTAGGGCCATAATGCCTTCTCAGAGGATCTGAACCTAGGAAGAAAAGCACAGAGAGAGGATGGACAAAGAGGGATAAAACATCCAATCAAACCATATGTTTAAAATTGTTTATATATATATAGCAATCTTCCCCAAGTATTTCATTATGTGAAACAATCCCCCTTTTCTTCCAAAAACTAACTTTGCAACTGACACAAATCTTGTATAAATGTTTTGAACAGGTTATATCAATCCGTAAAAGTTCTGTACTCCTTTGGGATTTTCGTGACCTATTCAATTCAGTACTACGTTCCAGCACAGATTATCATTCCAGCAATTACCTCAAAAGTGCAGCAAAAATGGAAACTATTCTGTGAACTTATGGTGAGGACACTCTTGGTCTGCTCGACCTGTAAGTACACCATACAACCTTCATAAAAATGCTTGCTGTTAAGTTTCTTTGAGACCTGCTTTAATGAATAAATGTTTCTTAGATTTTTTTTTTGGGTGGGTGCAGGGATTGGCAAATCTAAATTGATGGTTCAGTGACTCTGTATTTTTTGGGTTTTTTTAAAATAAATCAGTGATTTGATCTATGTAATGTTTCGTTCATGGAATTATAACAATATTTTGTTAGTGGAATTGATCAAGAATCTAACAAGGCAAATGCTTTTTTGCCAGTGAATCTGCTTGTTTTATCAGAAGACACTTGAAACAGTTTTATTACAGTGAAAGATTTTGATTGTAATTTAATGAAACATTTAAACAATATATATGTTCTGCATAGAGAAATCATTCATCTATCTTGTCAATCCTGAGGACCAAGTCTTGACCTTGCTGCTCTGTAGACACTCAGCTCCTCTGCAGCTTGAACAGGAGCACTACCAGCCCACAGAATGCTATTTTGCACCTGAGTGGGGGAAATGCCTAGAGGGAGTTCTCTAGCTGCCCAGCCCTGCCCTCATCTTCTGGAAGTTGAAGTCTGAGACTCTATTCCCCATCTCTCCACTTCAAATGCCATTTGTAGGGGTCACTAGTGCACTGGTGCTTCCCTCAGTGTTCCCGTATACTTGTGGGGCAGGGACTCCCCAGCTAATTGGTATCTGTGAAGACAGAGAATGGGTCAAGCAAAATCTATTTCCTCCCTCCACATTCATCATCACCGAAGGTGGCAAAAAGGTGATAAGGGTTAAAATGAAGAGTGATTGAAAAATTTCTTTCAAAACAGTGTCAACCTGTGGAACTCAATGCTGTAGGATGTTGTGAAGGTGATGAGTGTAACTGGGTTAAAAAAAGACTTAGATAAGTTCATAAAGGATAAGTCCATTAATAGCTATTAGCCAAGATGGTCAGGGACACAACCCTATGCTCTGGGTGTCCTTAAACTTCTGACCGCTAGAAGCTGGGACTGGATTACAGGGGATTGATCACATGATAGATTGTCCTATTCTGTTCACGCCCTCTAAAGCATCTAGTGCTGGCCAGTGTTGGAAGACAGGATACTGGGCAAGATGGACTATTGGTCTGACCCAGTATGGCCATTCTCACGTTCTTTCCTGAATTTATTTATTTATTTATTTTGTCAGAAACCAACAACTGAATATTTTGGCTATTTTCAGTTGCTGAAAACCAAAATTCAGGTTTCATTTTTTTCTACAAAACAACCAAAATTTTCCCTGGGGTGAAAAGCATTTTTGGAGCAGGTATAGTTATAATGCATAAAAGTTGTTAACTGGAGTCTAGTGCCTGTGTCAGCAAGAATGTGTTAATTCATGTACAATGTCTATGGGAAATACAACATGCAGACAAGTTTTAGTACTCAGTGTTACACAAATGATTAGTCTTTGTAATCAAGTCCATTAAAACAAATGGTTGCTTTTGATAGCACATGCTAAGGAAATAATTTTAATAAGCAAGGGAGGAAAATGCCCTTAGGTGATAGTAAACAAAACCAAACTTGCTACTGGCACCCCGAAAACAGAAAATAGTATCCTGGGCACAGAATCATCTCCTTTGCATGAGATTCGAGAACGAGATGTGAAGGGTTTCCTTTGAGCAATTAAATGGGAGTGCAAATCTCTTGCAGCACTGTGGAGTGTTTGTTATACTCTCAGCTGAACTGGTCATGCATTGTGACTGTGTTAAATTTAAGATCAGCGATTGACTAGTTGGGTTGTTCACATGTTGACTGAGCCAGCTCCAACTTTTTGAAGGTTCAGATTGCTGTGGAATTTCTCTCCATGAGTTTCAGTAGGCCCTGAAGTCTCAACTTCATCTCTTTTAGCCCCAAGAGGCACCTTATTTCCCCTCCTGCTGTGACGTTCCCAGACCTGCACCCCACTCCCTTTCCTGTTGATGATATCATAATTGATTCTTAAATCTGAATTCTCTGCTGGACTTTGACAGGTATTTGAATATAGGAAAGACAATGAGAGTCCTGTAGCACCTTAAAAACTAACAAATTTCTGTGGGCATAAGCTTTTGTGGGCTGCAACCCACTTCGTCAGATGTACTTTGTCTGACGAAGTGGGTTGCAGCCCACGAAAGCTTATGCCCGCAGAAATTTGTTAGTCTTTAAAGTGCTACAGGATTCTTGTTGTTTTTGCTGTATACAGACTAACACGGCTATCCCTCTGGAACTTATTTGAATATAATATGTTTTGGAACTTCCTAGTCCAGAAATACATAATGCGTTCTGGGGCACCTCTGACCAGAAAAGCCAGTGGCAAACTGGTTGTTAATGTTGCGTGTCTCTTCATCACTTATCTCCGGAGCTGACTTCATTGTCTCATCCATCCTGCTGTCCAAAAACTTGCTTTGATATTAAGCCTCAATTTTTCTTGCCTTAATTTTATTACAGTATCTCTAATTTATGCCACTGGATACTGAGTAGTTGGGGAAGGAAAAGTTGGTAACAGCCTACAGAAGGGGGCTGAAAAAGGGAACGGGGACAGCAGCTGAAGGGAAGTCACTGTTGGAAGGAAAAAGAAGAGGAAGAGTCCAGAGATGGGAGACTTTGGGAGAACTGGAGAGGTAATGGAGTAGTGGCCTATACAGGAGATTGGTTGGCTGATAGGTAGGTGGAAGCAGGGAGAAGCCATTGATGAATGGTAAATGTACCATGCCCATGTCTTTTTTTTTTTTTAAATCTTGGATCTTGTATCAAACTACGATTTTGCAGAATTTAGGTCTGTTTTTGTTGAGAGTAAATATCTTGTTCTTTATTTCACAGCAAGATCAACATTTTTTAAATGATTTCAAGTAAGAAGAATGCTAACCCTTTTTTTTGGGCAGCAGGGGGGAAAAACCATTAAAAGAGAATGAGTCAGAGCTTGTAATGTTAGACCAAGTTGCTGTTTGATGTTGCCTAAATTTACCAGTAATGGGAGATTGTAGAATGGACCTGATGAAGGGCTCACCATTTTACTGGAACACTTGAGAATATTAAAGTGAGATTGTAGCAAAGCACTTGATTAAATGTAATGCACCTGACGGCTTACTCTTTTGGTGGTTGTGATATATATGGGCCTACCATGTAGGGAGTATCACCACTGGCTACTGATTGCAGTATTTCCCGACAGCTTGCCAGAAAAAGCACATGTCAACATCTTTTTTGGCAAATATTTATGGAGAGGGATATGGCATAATCAACAACATAATTAAAAAACATCAATAACAGGCACTTTAAAGAATGCATCACAGGCCACAGGCATCGTCGTGTTCGCCCATAATTTAGGTATTGCCTCTCCATGCCTTGAGCTGTGAAGAATGAAACCAATACAATGTTTTCTTCTTTTTATTTTTAATCTCTACCTGATACACAGTGGGGCTGGCTTTATCCACTATGAACACAAGTCCCATCCATTGTGAGCTCAAAGCAAGTGCACAATTCTTTGTAACTGTACTGCACTCCATCTCCAATTTGCCATTCTTGGGGTTTTAATATGGGGCCAAATTGCTGATCCATTTTCCTAATACTTGTACCAAGTGCATTGGCCACTTGCTGATGTATGCGCGTAATATTTTGTAGGAACTGCGATACATACTGATCAGCTAACAATTTGGGTTGGAGCTCATCTGGAGGACCGTTTGTCGACCAGTGCTCCAAGGAGCTCATCTTACCCCCTGTCATAACTTCAAAGAGGGAATACCCATGGACTGCTTCAGTAACTCTCAGAGCCATGAGTATCAAAGACAATTGGGCATCCCAATCTCTGCCTTGAGCAATGATTATTTTTTTCAAAGCCAATTTCAAAGTTCAATTAGTGCATTGTACTGCTCCTGAACTTTGGGGATTGTATGGTATATGCCATCTTTGTTTTATGCCTAGGGCTTCACAGGTGTATTTCAAAATCTCACCAATAAAGTGAGGACCATTATCACTGTTAATCTCCTTTGGGAGCCCCCATCTGGAGAAGACGTGATCTTAGTTTCATGGCGCCCCTGTGGCTCCAGGCAATTGCCTTTCTTGCCACCCCCAATACCAGATCTGCACTTGCGACCCCTCTAAAACCCCAGGTTAAGAAACACTGGTCTAGACATAGCCATAGACATGTCTACTCTACAAAGCCTATACAAACATAGCCCCCTAGTGTAGATCCAGCATATACTGGCAGAAGGAGGAACACCATCTCCCTGAATGATATTTGCTTTGTTGAGAGAAGACTTCTGTCGGCATACCTGTGTCTACAGGGAGGGTTTGTTGGCATAGCTATGTCAATAAGGGGTGTTTTTTCATACCCCTGACTGATGTGCTATGCTGGTGTAATATGTGTAGCACCTGTGTATGTACTTACAATGCTATATAAATTTTAAAACCTTAGTTGCCTTGTAAGTAGTTAACTATAGTTATAACTTCATCTGTGTTTATACTGATCTTCTAGTTTTGTCCTCCCTTAAGGCACTGGTTATAACCAGGACTTGATTTCAACATTTAAACATTGCTTCGCCTTCACTAAGCTTACTGAAACTACTCAGAAACTATTTTTTCACATAACTTTTTTTAACTAAGTTTTAAAAGTAAAAATGTTCTTTGATCCCTCATGCAGGATAACAGTAACATGCAACAGTAACAGGTTATTCTGAAATTACATACTGATTAAAGGAACTCTGCTAATTTAAAAATCATATGCTAAAAACAAAAAGTGTTACTAATAACATATTAGGATATTAAGAGAGAGGGCTTTAAAAATCCATCTAACTTTTCATTATGCTGTTGGTTTATGTTTTATATTTCTCAGTGAAGCAGTTGTTTTATTATTCCACAAGTATGCTAGATGCCTCACAAAAACACACATGCTCTGAGGTCTATGGCCCAAAGGAAATTACATACTAAGTGAAGGACTTGGCAAACAAGTGTGAATATAACATATCAAAGAGGAAGGAATGTGGATTATAGATGTATGATTATGCAGTTACTCAGTTGAGACATACATACTCAGTTGAAATATACATACATCTAGATATACATATACATACAAAATTATGGGGTCTAAATTAGGTGTTACCACTCAAGAAAGAGATCTTGGAGTCATTGTGGATAGTTCTCTGAAAACATCCACTCAATGTGCAACAGCAGTCAAAAAGCTAACAGAATGTTGGGAATCATTAGAAAAGGATAGATAATAAGACAGAAAATATCATATTGCCTCTTTACAAATCTATGGTATGCCCACATCTTGAATACTGCGTGCAGATCTGGTTGCCCCATCTCAAAAAGGTATATTGGAATTGGAAAAGGTACAGAAAAAGGCAACTAAAATGATTAGGAGTATGAAAAAGCTTTCATGTGAGATTAATAAGACTGCGACTTTTCAGCTTGAAAAAGAGATGAGTAAGGCGGGATATGATAGAGGTCTATAAAATCATGATTGGTGTGGAGAAAAGTAAATAAGGAAGTATTATTTACTCTTTCTCATAACACAAGAACATGGGGTCACCAAATAAAATTAAAGGGCAGCAAGTTTAAAATGAAGAAAAGGAAGCATTTCTTCCCATAACGCATAGTCAACCTGTGGAACTCCTTTCCAGAGGATGTTGTGAAGGCCAAGGCTATAACAAGGTTACAAAAAAAAACTAGGTAAATTCATGGAGGATAGGTCCATCAATGGCTATTATCCAGGATGGGCAGGCACTGCTGTTTGCCAGAAGCTGGGAATGGGCGACAGGATGGATCACTTGATGATTACCTGTGCTGTTCATTCCCTCTGAAGCACCTGGCACATTGGCCACTGTTGAAAGGCAGGATACTGGGCTAGATGGACTATTGGTCTGACCCAGTATGGCCATTCTTATGTTCTTATGTTAGGTAATATAAATGTGTGTTAAATTAAAGTTTTCACTTTTTCTTTCAGATTTTTAGAGTTGCAGTGTTTGTATTTCAAACACAAGAGTGGATTTTTATTTGTTCTGAAATATTTCCTTGGGTGGAATTTTTTAATTGTGGAAATATTTCCACTGATTTTAGGTCTTTAAAAAGTATGACTTTAAAAATTATTTGGATCCACATTTCAGTTGATCCCTTTTCATTGTCTGGTAATATTTTATTGGACTCTCATAAACGTGTTACACTGGAGCATGCAGAAGATGTGTCATTGTAATAGCTCTCCCACTGATAATTTATGATTTATGATAGGTGAGTGTGTATATAGACTTTCATGCAAAGATCCAAAGTAGCTTGGCAATTTTTGCAAACTGTTATTCTGTATGGTTAACCAGTTACATGGTGAACATCACCTAGCCTGTGAACATTTTATTCTTCTTTCAGGATCTGTGCTCACCACTGCTGCAGCTGAGTTTTACTTTCCTTTCTCTTCTGTCAGACTGACTTTTGTCCATCTGGGAAAGCAGGGACATGTAGCCTCTACCAAAGTCATTTCAGATTGATTAGGACAAGCTGTCGCAGTATCACTTACTGCTTCTTTATTCACCAAGCACAAAGACTAGTATTTATGGAATGGACACTGAAGGATTTCCCTGAACCGAAACCTTTTTGGTACTGCTGTTCTTGTGCCACTGACTTTCAGAAGCATTATTATATTGAAATCAACAGGAACTGTTGGAGCTCAGCACTTTTGACAATGAGCCACTAGTCAATATGGACATGTGAAAGGTAGTTGTCTTCTATTCTGATTCCCATATGTCAGCTCAACAGCAATGATGAGGCCCAATGAAGTTTTTCCACCTCTTTCTTGTATCAGCTTCATGGCTTCCTTCATCTTTAAACCATTTTTGTTCTATGTCATTCTTCACCATGGCTATCCAACACATCCTTGGTCTTCTCTGTTTCTAATTCCTTTCACTCTGGTATGCCTTATCTGGTATTCTTTACAGGTCCATTTATGGCATATATCCAAACCATCGCAGTCACCTGTCTTGAATCTTCTATAACAGCATTATTTCTTGCCCCAGCTCTTTTCTTATCTCTTCATTTCTTATTTTCTCTTAGTATTCCCCTCAGACAGTTCATTTCTGCAGTCAAAATCTTTCCTTCATTGGCTTTCCTTATGCTCCAGTATTCTGACCTGTACAACAGTATGAGCCTGTCAATTTTCTCATATATGCTGATTTTTGTTTTTATTGATATATCTTTAGCCTTTCATATCTTGTAGTTTCATGAATGCAGTAGCACTAGTCCAATTCTTCTTTTTATCTCATCTTCATGCTTCATCATAATTCAGAATTCATCTTCACAATTCCCATTCTTCACTGCTATCCTCTGAGATACATACAGTTTTCCACTTGCTCTAGTTCTTTGTCTCAGAGTTTGATCTTTACCTCTTTCTTTTGTCTTCCAGTTGCCATAACTTTTGTCTTCCTCATGCTGTTCTGCAATCTGAATTTTCTGCTTTCCCAGTCTATCTTGGTCAATGCCGTGCTGTCAATACCATCTGTGAATCTAAGGTTATGCACTGTCCTACCACATACCATGACTTCGCCTATTTCATCTTTCAGTGCTGTAACCATTACTGCTTCTAGTACAAAGTTGAACAAATCTGGCAATACATCAGCTTCTTGTTTACTCTCCCCATGCTCATTGACTTGCTGTAGAGGTTCTCTGTCAGCTCGATCAACTTTTTGGGGATGCCATACATTCTCATAACTTGCTGCTATCTTTTTTTGCCAACAAGGGCCCAAAGACTGAGTTGCTCTAAGTGTATGTGTTCTAAGAACTGCATAAAAATGAGGTATCAAAAATGCCATCATATTTATCCAGATAGAAGCAACTAATCTGGGAAGAAATAAAGGAATAAAAATAGAGTGAAGATTAAATTAAGCAATACTTAGGCCTGGTCTACACTGCCATTGATGGGAGGTATGAGAGCTACATAATGTAGTTGTGTATCTTCCATCAACGTCTTTATGTTGACTTACCATGGAATCTATACGGCGCTGCATCAACGGGAGATGCCCTGTTGATGCAGCTGTACTCCTTTTGGGGAGCTGGACTAATCCCATCGATTGAGTGGGTCTACATGATCCACTCAAACAATCCTGCTGCATCGATCACTGCGGAGCCCACAGTGCAGACAAGCCCTGAAGAGGTTTTTGGGAATCAATGAGCTTTTTATATCTTCTTTTCCAGGTAAATAATGAAGAAATTTTCTCCTGAACCAGTGAGGACTGATGAAAAGCACATTGTGGTATATAGTGAAAAGGATTGGAGCTCAGAGCTAACAGTATCTTTCATCTTCACCAGAAATGTAATGTTTAACAATAGCTTATATTAGAGCTCTATTCCAGAAACCCTGGAACTGCTCATAAAATGAGACTAAAGAAATATTGAATTTGACTGTGGACATGGTTATTAGTAGAACTATGGGATATTTTGATTGTCAGCTTGAATGAAATGAAATTAATTGAATTATGCTGATCCAATCGAGTCTGTGAACCAGGCTATTAACTACTCCTTTTCTGTTTTAAAAAAATCATTCTGAGCCTTCTGCATAATTTTACTAAGAGATTAATTTTATTATTCTATTAAATTCTATCAGTCTTCCTCTGAGTATTTCTCCATTTACACTGTACCTAGTTTTAGTAGTGAACAATTCTTGGCTCTGAACAATTAGGAATAAGACAACTACCACAAGGATGTGTGTGTCTGAGGAATGAAAATGGCAGTGTTTGTGACTTGAAATATGCCAATAAAATAGTTACTTAGCTTAGTTGCAACACAGGTCAAATGAAGAAACTGAAGTATAATTCTAAACGTTAAATGTTCTTTAGAGGATTTGATGCATGTATGTAAGATTAAGTGATACAGTCATTTCCTTACACGTGGCCTATACACTAATCACAGGTGGCATTTCTGAGTAACAATTTGTCTTACTTAAAGAGGAGTATTAGGATGAAAAATAAATTGATTAGTCACCTTAGTAATAAAAAAAATTAATTAGACCTTTAGGTGGTCTTTGAAATTTGTGCTTGAACTGTAATGGGAAATTTAAACAAGGTGATTTACAACCACAGGAAATATTTATAAATTGCCAAACAATAAAATAAACAAAATGCATGATTGAACTGGCATATTTTAATACCATTGATAATTTGGTGGTATCCATAACTGATTTTTCATTGTAGGTTTGTGTGTTTTTTCATGTTAGATATTCATGACTCAGACATATGAATATTTCTAATTCTCCTTTAGAAAGTTCAGCCTTCAAATTTAATCTAAGAAATGGGGATGTGTTCTGAATGTGGCATAGGCATTTATTAAGCTCCCAGAGATGGCAAATACAATGTTGGATTAAGATTGCTTAATCCTTAATTAAGGATATGAAAGTCGTGGAAGAAGAAATTATCTCTTAGTGTTATACCAGTATCCTGGCCAATATTTGTTTCCTTAATAACACGCACATTGTCACCAGTGTGCGTATTTATTGTAATATGGAGTATTATTGACACATAATAGCTTGTGTGATTTCTTACATGCAGTACAAGCACTTAACTTTTTATAGGTGAATTTGACACATATATAGCAAATGCTTTATGGAATATTTTATTACACTGAGTCACACTAGGAATGTTTCTTATCGCAAATTGTTGCTGAGGATGTATCTTATGAAATCAGCATTTTACCAGTGTACGGATTTTTGCATCCCATAACTAATTTAATATTGCACATAAAAATAACTTCAAATGGCCCAGCATGGTGGCCTATGCTAATAGTCTGCATGGTCATGCAAAACAACCAAGTTGAATTTCTGATCGTGGTCTATTACTCCTCTAGCCATCAGTGGTTTGGAGTTTCTCATGCTATTTTACAATTTATAAGCCCTGATCAGACTCAAGGTTTTAGCTCAATGCAAATAATTACATACATAAAACTGTGTTAAGAATGTTACCAAGGTTGCAAAGTTAAGCAATGAAAAGTCAAGAAATGTCAGGGCTAAAGTAACCCATGCCCACTAAATTACATCTTCTTGTTCACATGCATTATGATAGTCTGTCATTGCTATTTTTCCCACAGGACCCCAGCTTCATCCGAGGCACAGAGTGGATAGTGCTCAGTGAATGAATCAGGGATATGTAATGGGTGAGGTTGTTGTCCCTGGGATCCTTTTGCTGCAGATATTGGATGAGATGAGGGACTATAGGAGGACTACAGGTTTTGTGGTTAAAGCACAGAAGACAGACTTCTAAAATTTTCTTGTGTGGCTTTTAATTCTTTTAAATAATGGTTGTCAAATAAGATTTGCTGGATATTGGTAGCTTGCGAGAATATTTTTTTCTTATGATTTTTAAAACCTAGTACAGCTCAAACCATTTAACAATGCCCTCCTACAATGTTTGACCTTTTTGAAGAGGGGGTTATAAAATCATAATCGTGAATAATAATTTGCTCTCTACCAAAACATTGTTTTATTTTATTATGTATGTGAGGTCAGTGCAATTCCTAGATGTTTTATTTTACAGTTTACGATCCAGTTATCCTTGGGAAAGTTTGTGGTGTTTCAGCTAAAAATTGGATTCTAACTTCTATTGGTAGGGCTACATTTTAGGTACTAGTCAGTGGTATACTGAGGGTGGGGACATGCCTCCGGGTGCCAGCCTGGAGGAGGTTGCTGGCTGGGAACTCCTTGGAGGAGTGGCTCCCCTTCCCTACTCCCCCCGTCACAGGCGGCCAAGGGACGCCAGGCTTTCATATCCCCACCTGGCTAGGGCTCCTGCTGCCGGGGGCAGGGGGGGGAGAGAAGAACAGGCATCCTCCTGGGCTCCCTCCACGCTGGGCATAGGGGTACCATTTAGGTAAGGCGGGGTTGGGGGGCCTTTGCTCACCCTGATTTTCCTAACAACAGCTGGGAGCGACATTGCTTGCTTGCTCCTCTTCCCCCCTCCCCTCACTGGCCTAGTCTTTGCTCAGCCAATAGGAATGCAGGGTGTGGCAGAGCCAATAGCAGGGCTGGGAGCCTCTGCAGCACTTTTTCAGTCTTGAAACAAACATGTTTAGCTAGGAGAAAGCAAGGCAAGCTCTCAGCAGGCTCTGTGCTTAGTCTGAAGATGCTGCAGATTTCATCATGATCTGCCCCCCACCTTCACATGCTGACTGGTTAAAAAGGCAGGAGCAAGCTCCTTGTGCTGCTCAGGCGGGGGAGGGGGCTGCTACCCCAGTCACATTCAGGGGATGATTATCCTCAGACAACCCAGCTCTGGAAGTTTGTCTACACCAGGGAGCCGTGGGGACCCTGGCCACGCAGGGGCCAGGCAGCCAACCCAACGGCAGGGCTCTGGGCAGAACCTGTCATGTCCCCCCCCTTGCCGCCAGGGGGCCCGGAGGCCCACAGATCCCTCCCATAGGGCGATGCCATCGACGGAGGGCGGGAGAGAGAATGCAAGCATTGGCCCCCGAGCGCCAGAGACCCATGGCACTGGTTTATGGATTCTGGCCATACACCAAATCTGATCCGTTTTGTCTGGGTAAGAGGGGTCATCCAGTTATTTATGGAAATGAAGACAAGGTCTGGAATGGGAAGAGTAGCAGCTTGGCCTCAGAACAATAGGTGTATAGGGGGACTGGAAGGGGAGGGGCGAAATTTGTAAGGAGGCAAAGTCTGGCAGGTGAATGGATGCTGTCTGGAAGGGGTAGGATTTTGGGGGAGAGAGCATCAGAAATTTTGTCACTGAAAAGGGCCGGACTTACTGTAACCTTCACTGTTAATCAAAGTCTTATCTTTACATCACTTTCCGTTTGACTGGTGCTACCTACTTTTACTCTAGAAAGTCTTAAATGGGTCAGAATCTAGTAACCTGGGGATTCTTCTTCAAGTGATGGTCCCTATTTGGATTCCAGACGTGAGTGCGCTTGCACAACATGTGTTGGAGCTGGAAATGTTTGTGGTTGACCTGCACATGTGTTGTGCATCGACTGCATGGTGCATCTGAGACTTTAAGAAGCTGTGCGTGTCAACACCACTCCAGTTTCCTCATACCATTGGATGGCCAGAGTCAGAATTCCTGTTCCTAGCTGCTCTTAGTTTTCTAAGAGAACTTGTCTGGTTTTTTTCCTGCCGTTTGTACATAATTTTTCTTCTAGTTGTAAAAAATACCAGTAGTTGGTAGTTTGTTAGAACTGCCCCAGTTGGATTGCTCCCCCCTTCTTCCGGGGACTATGCTCCAGCAAACTGGCTTCAAACGCTGTGTTTTGTGCTTCGTCTTTTTCTGTGTGTGAAGAGAACCAACGCTATCTCTATTGCCTCGGCGAGGCTTACGTCATCGCCCGTCACTCCATTTGCTGCTTTTTTCTGCCTCGGACTTGGGAAGCTAGGGAACTTTGCCTCCACAAACACCTGATGGAGGAGGCTATGCGTCCACGTGTGCAATTGGCGCTGGCGCTGGCAGATCCACCGTGAGCGCTACCCCAGTCCCTTCTTCTACACTGGCACCTGCAATATCGCCGCATCTGCCAAAGCTCCACCATGAGCATAAGAAGCATGGACATGGGCACAAGGGTGGCTCCCCAACTGGGACTGCCTCTAAACGCAGCGTTACCTCTCTGAACCGCACCAGGTCAGGAAAGAAGTTGCACATCAGCTCGACTGCTCCACATCCTAAGAAGCCACACATGGAGCATAAGTCCAAGCATTGCCGTGAACTGCTGGCATTGCCTCCAGCCATTGCCACTGAACCACTGCCTTCGCCTTCAGCACCATCGATGTTGCCTGGCCCCTCCAGACTCTCATGCCTAGTCCCCTGTGTGCCAGACTGCCTGTCTCCGCTGATGCCCACAGCCAAGCTGATGCTGTCATACGCCAGCTCCTCTCGGGGACCCAGTTGGCTTGGGGCTCCCATCTCTGGTGTATGAGCCTCTCCTATTCATTCAGCACCTTGCCCCACTCTGCCTCGTACCAACGGCACCGCCCCTACCAGAACCATCCTTGGAGTCTGAGTGGTCCTCTGAGCCAGACCCATCATTCTCTCCTGCATGATCCTACTGCTCAGATCCTCGACAACACCCACCCTACCCACTGACATATGGCCCTCCCACTGAGGCATAGTATCAATACCCTCAGGACCCACTGCTGCCCAGCAACCCATATGTCTTCTCCTGTTGGCCCTCTTGGGACTCTCCCTCCTCTCCCCAGCTCGCTTGTGGTTCATGCGGTGACCCAATTCATCCGGCAGCAATACTTCAAGGTTATCTGTCTGGACCAGGTGGCCAAAAAACTGGACCTTCTGGGGCGTATGATTTCCCTCTGTAGGTCTCCAGTTCTGTATTGCCATATACCAGGTCCTGCTGGCAAAGTATGACGTCCTCTTGTACTCCGAGTTGACCGAGTTCCAGGCCTTCCTCCCAGTGGAGAAACAGCAGGACTTCCAGACATTGCTGGACAACAGCAAATTGGTTGCCCAGGTGGCCCTCCAAGCCATCGTTGTTGCCGCTGACACCATGTCTGACTCTCTTGAGTCCGCTGTCATGCTCCAATGGGATTCCTGGCTCCAAGCCTCCGGTTTCCCTAAAGAGATCCAGACCACTCTAGAGGACTTCCCCTTTGACAACCACAATCTTTTCAATGACAAGATGGATGAATCCCTTCACTCCCTTAAGGATTCCCTCCAGTTGCGCAGTCTCTACACCCTGGCTCTGACACACAGGCAGCAGTGACCATCTTTCTGCTCCCATGCCTCCTACCAACCCTACTCACAACATCCACAAGAGCAGTCTCATCATTGCCTGTGCACGCAACGGCCTCGTTACTCCACCGCTGTCACTTCCACTGCCTTGACCTTTCCACAGTGTCCCTACAAACAGCCATTTTGATTCTTTCCCTGAGATCCACAAACCTCCCTCCACCTCTTCTACGGCACCTCAGATCATCTTCGGGGACCATCTTGCCCTGTTTGCCTGCGATTGGGGCATGATTACCACCAATCAATGGGTACTGGACATTATTCATCAGGGGTACCTCATAGAGTTCCTATCTTTCCCCCATCATTGCCTGCCTGTTATGCCAGGCACCGCTGCTCACAGCTGCCTGCAGGTTCCGGAAGCAGGTGAGGAATAAAAACACGCCCACACCAGTTAGGTACACTTATCTTTAATCACAGCTTATGCGCCAAACAGCAACAGGAGACTCTAAGGCGCGCTGCGAAGCGGGCTGCAGGGAATTTGTACCACGCAATCCAAGTGGATTCATGACCGAGTCTTGTTGTGCAGTTTGCATTTCAAGCTTTTATACAGCATTCTCTAGGAAACAGCAAGCATTGGCAAATTTACAGCACGTGACTTTGTTTCCTAACTTTCCTCCTCTTTTGGCACCACAGACAAATTCACACGGCCTTGCACAGCCTGTTTACCAGGCCGAGTAGCGCCTCTTATCAAACTGGTTCTGACCAGACCCATCAAGCCCCTGTCTCTATCCAACGCATCACAAACATCTTTCGCAGCCTACACTGCCACATCGTGGCTCTGGGGTTCCTTCCCACCATGATCTTCTCTGAGAGGAAGCAGATATCTTTCTCCGGAAGGGTGCCATAGTCCCACACAGCTACCATGGCCATGGGTTCTACTCCCCTTTTTTCCTTGTGCCAAAAAAGGAGGGTGGCTGCTACCTCATTCTGGATCTCCGATCACTGAATAAATTTACACGCAAATTCCAATTTTGGATGGTCGTTCCCTGTCTTATTACCCCATCCACCCCCCACGAGCCTGGTTCGCTGCTCTCAAAATGAAGGATGCATACTTTCACATAGACATTCACCTGGCTCATTGAAAGTTTCTCCGTTCCATGGTGGGACACTCTCACTATCAGCTCTGGGTCCTCCCCTTTGCTATCACCACTGCTCTTCCTGTGTTCACGAAGGTCTTTGCCATTGTAGCGGCCCCATGTGCGTCATCTCACCCGCTCCATGTTCTCTTACCTGGATGACTGGCTCCTCATTGAGATGACTTGCAAACATCTCCTCTCCACTATCCAGACCCTTTGTGACCTCCTTGTTGGCCTGGGCATCAGCATCAAGGAGGACAAGTCTGTTCTTGTCCCTACCTGTACACTCACCCTCATCAGGGTATACTTGGATTCTCTTACAGGCCAAGCTTTTCTCCCAAAGGACTGTTTTGCCACCCTCCCTCATCATGCAGCTGCATCGCAATCTATGCATGTGTATCTGCCGATGCTTTTTCCGCCTTGGCTACATGGAGGCCTGGACCTCTGTGACACTGTATGCCCACCTGCATATACATTGCCTCCAACTGTGGCTCCGGTTGGTCTACAAGCCGCAGATGGATCACTTGGGTAAGACAGTCCTGCTCCCTGCCTCCATCCTGGCTTCCCTCCTGTGGTGAGCCAACCCTTCCAAAGTCCTAACTGACATCCCATTTACTCCCACCGCTCCCTGCATCTCTCACCATAGATGCCTCGCTCATTGTGTGGGGCACTCACTTGGAGAGCTGTACAGCCCAGGGCCTTTGGGCACCAAGGGAGGCTCGGATGCATATTAATATCCTGGAATTGTGGGCTGCCCACCTTGCCTGTTGGGCGTTCCTGCCCCTCACCAGATCCCTGCACATTCAACCGACAACATGACAATAGTTGTGTATATCTTCCCTCTGTGCGGAGGCCGTTCACCTCTGGAACTGGTGCCACAGGCACCAGCAACTCCCTAACGGACACGCTCCTTCTATGCCAATCACAAATGGGAGCTACACAATTGCATGCTCCGCTCAGTCTTTCACCAGTGAGGCACATTGTGTTGGGACAGCTTCGCAACCACTGCAAACCAGAAACTGCCACCCTTCTGCTCCAGAGGAACCTTTGGGCTTGGCTCTCAAAGTGATGCCCTTTTCCTGCCCTGGACCACCAAACTCCGCTACGCCTTCCCACCCATCCCCCTGCTCCCACAAGTCCTACTCAAGGTGCAGTGTGATCGAGCACAGATCATCCTCATAGCCCCCTTTTGGCCCCACCAGTACTGGTTCACCAACCTGCTCCCGGATCTGCCTCCCCAATCTCCCGGATCTCCTTACACAGGTGCACGGCCGTTGGCTGCACCCCAACCAAAGCCCGCTCCATCTGACAGCTTGGTATTTGGATGGGGCTCACATGTAGACAGGGTATGCTCCATCCTGGTGCACGACATCCTCACACATATTAGACAACCGTCTACTGGGGCCTGCTATCAAGCAAAATGGCGATGCTTCATGCTTGGGCACACCACCACTGCTACCCTCTGGACTCCATCTCCGTTCCTGTCCTCCTTGACTACCTTCTCCACCTTAAATGGTCAGGCCTCTCTCACTATGTGTGTGAATCCATCTGATAGCACTCTGCGCCTTTCTCCCTCCTGTGGACGGTTTCTCCGCTTTCACTCACCCGACCACTGCCCGCTTCTTCCGCAGACTACTCAACGCTTTCCCATCGGTGCGGAAGCCCGCCCCCTCTTGGGACCTCAATCTCGTCCTCTTTACCCTCACAAGGCCTTCCTTCAAACCCTTTATGACCTATTGTCTCACTCACCTTTTTATGAAGGTGATCTTCTTGGTGGCCATCACGTCCGCAAGGTGGGTTAATGAGCTGGTGGCCATGATGGCAGACCCGCCCTTTACTGTTTTTCACAACAACAAAGTCTCCTTATGACTACACCCCAAGTTTCTCCTGAAGGTGGCCTTTCCATTTCATCGCAACCGATCTATCCACCTTCCAATTTTCTACCCCAAATCGCATACCTCTCTGAGAACACACACATTGCATTCTCTCGATGTCAGCTGTGCACTGGCCTTTTATCTCCAACACCCGCACACCTTCCGTGCCTTCCGTAGGCTCTTCCTCACCATTGCAGAGTGCTGTCAAAGGCGCACCCTCTCCTCACAATGTCTAAGTGGATCTCCTGTTGCATAGAGGAATGCTATGCTCTCTCTCACATTCCTCTGCCCCCTGGGATCATGGCCCACTCCACGTGGGTGCTTGCCACCACATTGGCCTCCCTCATGGTCGTTCCATGGTAGACATTTGTCGGGTGGTCACATAGTCCTCCGTCCACACCTTTAGAGCACACTATGTCCTTGCCCCAGCAGCGGCGGTGGATGCGGTGGACACCTCCTGCGAGCCCTCGCACCCACCTCCACGCTGAGCACTGCTCGCTACACACCCATGTCTGGAATCCATATAGAGATCATCACTCCAAGAAGGAGAGAAAGTTTCTTTTAATGTAACTGGAGGTGTTTTGAGATGTGTGGTCCCTATTTGGATTCCAATACCCACTCTCCATTCCCTCTGCTGCGGGCTTTCTTTCTTGCTGGTGAGAGGGACCTGGAGTGATGCTGATCAGCACAGCCTCTTAAATCCTCGGACACATCATGCGGTCAACGCATGATGCACGTGCGGGTCAACAGACACTACTATAAACAGTTCCAGATCCAGTTTATGGCGACATGTGCACCCGTTTCTGGAATCCAAATAGGGATCACACATCTTAAAGAATCTCCAGTTACAGTAAGCAACCTTCTCATCCCATTTCCCCCTCTCATGTTGTCAATATCTGTGATCAGCAGAGTTGCTTGAGCTGGTGCCACCTTGCCATGAATGGAAGGAATTACGGATGGGAAATTTTCCATAAGGATTTCTCAACTTTAGAACTTGCTCCTTGCACCTCTTTTGACTGACAAAACCCTGAAATGTTAACTCCCTAGACAGGCAGACTTTGGAGAGAGAGTGGTTTGAAAGCTGGTAGTATCTGGGTTTATTTTATTATCGTTTTTATATTTGTTGATGTATTGTGTGTCCCAGAGCATTGGATGGGTATCAACAAGGATTCTAAATGAATGCATGAAATATATGATTAGGCAGATAGTTATATAGTCAAGAGAAATACAAACTACTTCTGTGGATGATTATATGGAACATATTGCACCATTGAGGGTTAGGCAAGTATCGCAGGAAAATGCCAAAAATGAAATTTCATCTTTTAATGAAAACTATGGTACAAAGTATCCTTTCTCGGGCATGACTGATTTTATTTTATATTATTATCTTTCATTTCTTATTTCACAGTTACTTTTGTTTTTTAAACAGTCTGCACCATATTATTGCATATTAAGGAAGTAGGTATAACAGATGATGAACAGACACTATTCTTTTTTTTTTAACTCCCTTGTGACTTGTTTTAAAGAAAGCAGAAATCCCATTGGAATTATTTCTTATTTGATTCCCCTCTAATTTGTGTAGTAATTTAATTAGGTATTTGGGGCCATGAGAATTACTTTACCTTTGTAGCCTCACAGATATGTGTTAGTCAGTTCCCTGTAATATTTTGAATATTTCAAAATGGCTATTTTACCATTACTAATTAATCTGACTTGTAATGTATGTGTACTTTGGATAAGTAAAACTAGAATTAAATTTCAGGGAATAGTTAGAGCATACAATATTTGAGACAAATCAGAAAGTGAGCAGGACATTTACAGTAGCATTAACAGTACATTTACACTGGGATTTTCAAAAGGGTTGGGTGCCTAACTCCTATAGACTCTTTTGAATAATCAGCCAGAAATGCCAAGAAAGAGAAGTATACAAAATCTCTACGTTAAATAGTGTTGTCAGTCCTCAAATAACAAATGCTTTAGTTTCTACAGTATAAGTTTAGCAGGTATGTTTGTTACTTTGTGAAATGTTTAACATTGACTACAGGTAGAAAGATAAGATTTTTGGCTTTTCTCACTGCTTTTTTTTTCTGTAGGAAATGCAAATTAGCAGGATGGGAGGCAAGATAGTCTTGTGGCTAAGGTATGGGGCTGGAATTCAAGAAAGCTGAATTCAATTCCTGGCTCTGTCACTGACTTCCTGTGTTACTTGGACAAGTCACTTAAACTGTCTGTGCCTCAGTTCTCAATCTGCAAAATGGGGATAATACCTCCTTATTACATAGGGGTGTTGTGTGGCTAAAATCATTAATACACTGTGAGCTGTTATTGGTATTAGAGTAGTGCCTAGAGGACCCAACTGAGATTGGGGCTTCTTTGTGGTAGGGCCTGTACAAATGTATGGGACAGATTGTGAACTCTTTTCCTCTCATATTGCTTTCTAGTCCCATTTACATCAATGAGATTACTCATTTGAGTAACTGCTCACTGGTGTGATGGGTGTTCACAGTCTGACCTCATACTAAGAGACAGTCTCATCCCTGAAGAGTTCACAGTGTGAGACTTTGATTTTGAAAAGACTGAAGCAAGTACTTAACTTTGCACATAGCAACAGATCCCATTGACCTCTTTGTAGAACAGGAGTCTAATAAGCCAAACAAAATGTGAGAAAAAAGAAGTGTCCTCTTTTTACAGAAGGGTAACTTAGACACATAGATTAAGTGATTTTCCCCAGGTGACACTGCAAGTCTGTGGCAGAGCTGGGAATTTGAACACTGATCTCCTGATTGCCAGTCCAGTGTCTTAACCATAACATCATGCTTCTGGGGTGCAAGTAGATTCCATGCAGATAAATTAGTGATTTTGTGCTGTCATGACAGATTCTTCTCTCTGTTACATTTATGTAAGTCCACATTAATGTCAACAAAGTCAGACTGCTTTGACTTTGATGGAATAATTCTAATTTAACACAAATCTCAGAAGGTAGGGTTTGTCTCCCAACATATATTCTTCATTTAAACATGTTTTATATATTGGTTCCAGCAAATGATGGGGAGTAGTAGTTTGTGTTCTGCTTACAGTAATTATCCATGAATCAATGTGATATACAGCAAGATGTGAACATCTTGTCATTTTCTCAAAGTTTAATGCTTTTTAATTTCATCTGGATTTTTCCAAGGAAGTTATGTAGATTATCCTTTCTGCTTCAGTAACATTTTATTTTGAATCACAATACTGTACTGTGAACTGGTATTTATTAAATGGCAATTTTCTGGTAAAGTAGAAGCTAAAGGACTAATCTTCTCTCAATACTAAGCAATCCATTTTTTTGTTGTAAAGCTTGCTACTTACAAGAGACACTTCTAAAGTTATACATGCTCTACAGAGCTTTCTCTTAATATTTCAGCTGAATGTGCTGCCTGCTGATACACCATACTGTGGTATGCCAGTTTTGATAAAAAGATTGAGCGCAGCCCACCTGCAGTTCACATGAATAAAACACTAGAGGGTGCCAAAAGGTGTTTTTCTATAGCTAAGCTTCTGACTGTACCTATTGATTAGTACTAATACAGTCTGTCTTGTCGATCCTTTGTGTCATTTGGTACATATTTATACTGGAGGCAGTTCAGCATGCTTATTCAGACTCTGAAGCTGTTATTTGTGAAGCGTTTTGGCAGACATTTGAGGCAATGTTTCAGAGATACCTTATCTCAAGAGCTTAAATGAAAAAGTAACCTGTGACCGACTGTGTCTAAGGGGCATTATTTCATGACTAAAAGTCTTGCTTAACTTGTGGTATTACGGAAATTGCAGATTCTGCAATATTAGATTGCAATTTTTTGACAATGATTCCGCAATTCAATTAAGGCCTTATTTGTGACTTTTTCAATGGGTGTTATCCTGGTGGTGCCAGTCCCCTTTTGGAGCCCCCTGTGATATAGGGAAGCAGTATGAGCCCCATTTTAAAGGTGGAGGTACAGAGAGCCTAAGCGACTTGTCCAAGGTCACACAGGAAGTCTGTGGCAAAGCAGGGAATGGAACCTGGATCTCCCACAGCCAGGTCAGTGACCCAACCCCTGTGCCGTGCTTCTTTCCTAAATGAAAAAGAACGTTTTCAAATTCTGAGTGCTGTGCCTGAAAGTTAGCATTTCATAGAAAAGGTTTAGAGGGATTTTCATAGTGTGGAACCTTTCACCTATCTTAGTGTTCTATTTACCATGCTGACAACTGCTTTAGACAAGCTCGTGTGTGCAGTAATTTACCTTTTGTGCTTTTTTTCATAATTGTTCTTACCATGATTACTTACTAACACAATTATTTGTGTTGCTGCAGTATTTTTTCTCCTATAGCCTAACTCCTCCCATTTAATCTCATAGGGTAGTTGTAATGTTGAATGGGATATATAACAAGTATTACTATGATGTTTTAAATTAAAGCTATTGAGTTCACTGCTGTATGAAGCAGAAGATGGAGTGAGGGATGGTGGAAGGTGGTGTATATGAATAAAGAAAGGTACGTTTTGCTTCATTTCATGTAAATATTAATTTGGCACAAGTCTGGTCCAGTTTTAAAAGCCTGTTGTAAGAAATTATTCCTATTATTAATCTCATGGGTTATCAAATTACAAACATTTTCACTTAGAGAAACAATAATGGCCTAAAATTAGATTGAGTGTTTTTGTTGGGACTTGTGGTTATGCATATGCAGCAAGAATGGCCAGGAGGGTTTGAAAGCAAGGCCTTCGGCAGACTTCTGTCACTTGAGCCAAAGGGTTAACTCTATTAGCCTGATAGCAGGAGTGAGTTATCCTCTAGTGGCTGATCCTCAAGAGACAGATGCAATGCATATTGTGCATTGTAACATAGCACACTACTCTGGCAGAGTCAGTTGAGGAATTATGAAAATGACCAGCTTGGTTATAGTCCTATGGTAGTAAGAGGCTGAGTTTGAGATGACGGTTGGTCATAAATTCTGAATCAAGTATACAGTTCTTCCAAGACTAGCGGCATTGAATGCCTTATAGCACCTCTCACTATCTTAAATGATGTTCATGCCATACTTTTGTCTTAGTTTATTTGCTTTTAGATGTTTTTATACTCTCCCTTGGGGGGTTTCCCCTTTGAACTACATTACTACAGAAATAATGATGTAATTGGTCTGGGCAAAAATTAGTGATGTACACACATTTATTATACATTTATGAAGTGGCTTCTGATATGTACAAAAGTATCTCTGATCTCTTCTAAGCTAAGCAGGATCAGGCCTGGTAACAAACTGGGGAAACCTAGGGTTAGTTAGGAAGTAGAGTTTGAGCTGCTTCTATAGCACTCTTCCCTTTGAATCAGTACTGAGACAACCCTGCGTTGCATTAAAGAAAACAAAGTCTTTCTCAATCGAAGACATGATTTGTTACTGCGGGCACAGCATGAGGAAGAATCAGAGAAGACAGTGCAGGGGAGACTGAAGAATGGGGAAGAAAATTGGCAGCATGTGACCTCCCGAAGAAAGGGAACCTATATGCTCACCATGCAAATAGAGGTAAGAAATCATTTTCAGGCTCTCTGCACAGGTACTACGGCGGAGAACGATATGGAATACTCATCTGAGGGAATGGATCAGAAGGAGACCTTGTTGAGCAGAAGGCATGGGATGCATTGTCCTAGGGATGGGGGTTCCACGACCACCACTTCCAAAAGGAAGAGAAGGGTGGTGGTGGTGGTCAGGGACTCCTTCCTAAGAGGGATGGAGTCATCCATCTGCCGTCCAGACTCGGAAACTAGAGAAGTGTGCTGCTTGCCTGAAGCTAGGATTCAGGATGTGACGGAGAGACTGCTGAGACTTATCAAGCCCTCAGACCGCTACCCCTTCCTACTTCTCCATATGGGCACCAATGACACTGCCAAGGATGACATTGAGTGGATCAATGTGGACTATGTGGCTCTGGGATAAAGGAGTTTGAGGCCCAACTGGTGTTCTCGTCCATCCTCCCTGTTGAAGGAAAAGGCCCAGTTAGGGACCATTGCATTGCAGAAGTAAATGTGTGGTTAGGCAGGTGGTGTCGGAGAGAGGGCTTTGGATTCTTCGATCATGGGATGTTGTCCCAGGAAGAAGGATTACTAGGAAGAGATGGGATTCACCTAACAAAGAGCGGGAAGAGTATCTTCACAGACAAGCTGGCTAACCTAGTGAGGAGGCTTTAAACTAGGTTCGATGGAGGACGGGGACCTAAGCTGAAAGGTAAGTGGGGAAGTGGGACACGAAGATGAAGCACAAGGAGAAGGGTGCAACAGGGGAGACCTCCTGAATTGCACTGAGAAAGTAGGGCAATCGGCCAGTTATCTCAAGTGCCTATACAAAACGCAAGAAGCCTGGAAAACAAGCAGGAGGAATTGGAAGTCCTGGCACAGTCAAGAAACTATGATATGATTGGAATAACCGAGACTTGGTGGGGTAAATCACACAACTGGAGCACTGTCATGGATGGGTATAAACTGTTCAGGAAGGACAGGCAGGTGCGAAAGGGTGGAGGCGTTACACTGTATGTAAGAGAGCACTATGATTACTCTGAGCTCCCGTATGAAACTAGAGATAAGCCAGTTGAGAGTCTCTGGGTTAAGCTTAGAAGCAAGAACAATAAGGGTGATGTCATGGTGGGTGTCTATTATAGACCACCAGACCTAGAGGATGAGGTAGATGAGGCTTTCTTCAGTCAACTAGGGAAAGTTTCCAGTTCACAGGACATGGTTCTCTTCGGGGACTTCAATCATCCTGACATCTGCTGGAAGAGCAGTACAGCAGAGCACAGAAAATCCAGGAAGTTTTTGGACAACTTCCTGGTGCAAATGCTGGAGCAACCAACTAAGGGCCATGCTCCTCTTGACCTGCTGCTCAAACAGGGAAGATTTGGTAGGGGAAGTAGAAGTGGGTGGCAACCTAGACAGCAGTGACCATGAGATGGTCGAGTTCAGGATCCTGACAAAAGGAGAACAGTAGGATATGGACCATGGACTTCAGAAAAGCATGCTTTGACTCCCTCAGGGAGCTGATGGGCAGGATCCCCCTGGGAGGCTAATATGAGGGGGAAAGGAATCCAAGAGAGCTGGCTGTATTTTAAAGAAACCTTATGAGGGCGCAGGAACAAATCATACCGATGTGCAGAAAGAATAGCAAATATGGTAGGCACCCAGCTTGGCTTAACAAAGAAGTCTTTGGTGAACTTAAACACAAAAAAGAAGCTTATAAGAAGTGGAAGCCTGGTCAGATGATGAGGGAGGATTATAAAAATACTGCTCGAACATGCAGGAATGAAAAAAGGAAGGCCAAAGTGCAATTGGAGTTGCAGCTAGCAAGGGATGTGAAAAGGAACAAGAAGGGTTTCTACAGGTATGTTACCAACAAGAGGAAGATTAGGGAAAGTGTTGGGCCCCTTACAGAATGGGGGAGGCAACCTAGTGACCGAGGATGTGGAGAGAGCTGAGGTACTCAATGCCTTTTTTTTGCCTCTGTCTTCACAGACAAGGTCAGTTCCCAGACTACTGCACTGGGCTGCACAGAATGAGGAGGACGTGAACATCCCGCAGTGCTGAAGGAACAGGTCCAGGACTGTTTAGAAAGATTGGACACACACAAGTCCATAGGGCCAGATGCAGTGCATCTGAGGGTGCTAAGAGAGTTAGCTGATGTGATTTCAGAGCCATTGGCTATTATCTCTGAAAGCTCATGGCAATTGGGGAGGTCCCTGATGACTGGAAAAAAAGCAAATATAGTGCCCATCTTCAAGAAAGGGAGGAAAGAGGATCCAGGGAACTACTGACCGGTCAGCCTCAACTCAATCCCTGAAAAAACCATGGAGCAGGTCCTCAAGGAATCCATTTTAAGGCACTTGGAAGAGAGGAAGGTGATCAGGAACAGTCAACACGGATTCACCAAGGGAAGGTCATGCCTGACCAACCTGATTGCTTTCTATGAAGAGGTGACTGGCTCTGTGGATGTGAGGAAAGCGGTGGATGTGATATACCTTGACTTTAGCAAAGCTTTTAATACTGTCTCTCACAGTATTCTTATCAGCAAGTTAAAGAAGTATGGGTTGGATGAATGGACTATAAAATGGATAGAGAACTGGCTAGAGCATAGGGCTCAACAAGTAGTGATCAATGGCTCCATGTCTAGCTGGCAGCCAGTCACAAGTGGAGTGCCCCAGGGGTTGGTGCTGGGGCCGGTTTTGTTCAATTAATGATCTGGAGGATGGAGTAGATTGCACTCTCAGCAAGTTTGCAGATGACACTAAGCTAGGGGGAGTGGTAGATACCCTGGAAGGTAGGGATAGGATACAGAGGGACCTAGACAAATTGGAGGATTGGGCCAAAAGAAATCTAATGAGGTTCAACAAGGACAAGTGCAGAGTCCTGCACTTAGGACAGAAGAAGAAGCTGTAGACTGGGGACTGACGAGCTAGGCAGCAATTCTGCAGAAAAGGACCTGGGTATAACAGTGGAGAAGAAGCTGAATATGAGTCAGCAGTGTGCCCTGGTTGTCAAGAAGGCTAATAGCATATTGGGCTGCATTAGTAGTAGCGCATTGCTAGCAGATTGAGGGAAATGATTATTCCCCTCTATTCAGCATTGGTGAGGCCACATTTGGAATATTGTGTCCAGTTTTGAGTCCCCCCCACAAAGGATGTGGACAAGTTGGAGAGAGTGCAACAAAAATGATTAGGGGGCTGGGGCACATGACTCATGAGGAGAGGCTGAGGGAACTAGATTTGTTTAGTCTGCAAAAGGGAAGAATGAGGGGGATTTGATAGCTGCCTTTAACTACATGAAAGGGGGTTCCAGGGAGGATGGAGCTAGGCTGTTCTCAGTGGTGGCAGATGACAGAAGAAGGAGCAACGGTCTCAAGTTGCAGTTGGGGAGGTCTAGGTTGGACATTAGGAAAAAGTTTTCCACCAGGAGGGTGGTGAAGCACTGGAATGGATTACCTAGGGAGGTAGTGGAATCTCCATCCGTAGAGGTTTTTAAACTGCGGCTTGACAAAGCCCTGGCTGGGATGATTTAGCTGAGGTTAGTCCTTCTTTGAGCAGGGGGTTGGAATAGATGACTCCTGAGGTCCCTTTCAACTCTAATATTCTATGATTCTAATGGTTTTAAGGAACATTAATTCCCTGTACTTTCAGTTCCTAATATTCTTAATAAGTAAATAAATTATAAGGTAATTAAAGATCCCATGGCATTTATCACAAAAGTCGTAGAATGACTCCAGTATTTTGCTCTAGTTTTATGGTTTAAGTAGTTATATTGCAACTACTTAAATTTCTCCTGTAATTTCAGTTGGCTAGAGCATTCTTTACTGCCTGCCCTAATCTGTTTTATATTGTTTCTGTATACTGTTGTAACAGTTGCAGCAGTCCACCTCAGAGGTGGCTGCATTTCAGTGGTCGTTGGAGTGATTCGTTTGTAAAAACGTTCTGCTTCTGAATGATAGGAGTGATGGAAATATTACGACTTTTGATAATAAGAGTTAATGTGATAGTTATCAGGACCACATAATATATGTGGTTTGAATGTCAGCCTCACTTATTTGAAACAAAATCAAGACATTTTTAAAACTGGTTTTGGACTTTCATTAATTATTTTTTACTTTTGATTCATTCAGAGATGTGTAATGGCCTTTGAAAAATATAAGAGAAAGTAATATTGTGATATTGGTCATTTCTGTGGTTGTGTAATTTCTCTTGATAAGGAAAATTGGTGTTGAAGATTTGCTGAAGGATTTTTTAAAAATGAACTTGACAGTGTTGTGTAATTATTCAACCTCATCAATTCATTTTTACTAATTTCAGCCTCTCCTCCCAAATTGTTACAATGTATGGTTGCAATTCTGCAAAGCTCATTGATTTTAATCTGAGTACTCCCCATGTTTAAAATTAACAGTGTGCATGGTTTATGCTGTATTAGGGCCTATATTTGAAATACTTTGAAAAAAAGTCTGCTGAGGTACTGATCATTTTAGTTTTATGCTTCACTCTTAAGGTCTTTCTTTTGCAAGTATAAACCATATTCATATCAGATCATAATGAAGGGATATGTCGTCACTCATGTTCTACCTAAAATGACAGATAGTATTTCTAGTACGGTGGCTTATAATTATTTTAGGGGATGAATGGATAAGTTAAGATGCTGAATCCCAAACTCGAGTTTTATCTTGTACTGTAAATTAGACATCGATTGGTAAATAAATCAAGTACTTCAGTAAACTCACTTTCTTTAACTTTAATAAATGATTTAATGGTGTCGACCGGAGAACACTTCCGGGTTCGATTGAGCAGGTCTTCACAGCCCACTCAATCGATCCCACTGCATTGATCCTGGCAGTGTAGACATACCCTGAAGCTCTTTGTTTTTAAAAGCTGCACTAACACCTTTTTTCTTTGTTCCTCTTCTTTGTTGAGACTTCTCCCCTTGTCTCTCCTGCCCCCAGAAGACTACCTGGAATAACTGGATTCTGTCAGATCAGGTACAGTCCTTAGTGATACCCATTGTCCTGCCAGATCAGTCATTAAATTTTAACAACTTCTTTTTTTTTCTTGTTTTTATGTGGTTTCTC
This sequence comes from Emydura macquarii macquarii, assembly GCF_026122565.2. Taxonomy (NCBI): domain Eukaryota; kingdom Metazoa; phylum Chordata; order Testudines; family Chelidae; genus Emydura; species Emydura macquarii. The sequence continues at coordinate 8,488,199 of NW_027130455.1, forward strand.
CCATACAAGATGTCTGATATATGGCAAGGTCCTTGTCACCATCTGGCTGAATTACTACATGGATGGAGTTATACATAATTCATGAAACCAATCAGAATTCATAAGTTATACATAGGCAAGTCCTTCAGATGGTCAAGCATGTTACTACCAATTTGCTAAATGAAATGATAAAGACCTCAGCAAAAAAGTTAAATCTTTAATTATGTTTTTTCCCATAAACATAATTATAACAAACATAAAATAAACCAGTTTCTGAAGCAAATATTTTCATAAAAATTGACTCTTTCCTGAAGAAAGACAATAGCAAATAATGGCTATTAATGTTGAAGCGGGGGCTCTCTTCTCTGAGAATGAATTTTGCCCATTTGGCCATAGTGTCTTCATGAATGTATTATAGTTTTAGAGGGGTAGCCATGTTAGTCTGTGTGCAGCAAAAACAACGAGAGTCCTGTAGCACCTTAAAGACTAACAAATTTCTGCGGGCATGCATGCATCTGACGAAGTGGGTTGCAGCCCACAAAAGCTTATGCCCGCAGAAATTTGTTAGTCTTTAAGGTGCTACAGGACTCTCGTTGTTTTTATTATAGTTCTGTTTTTCAAAATCCAAACACTGGTAGGTTTCGACTTCTAATAGTTCCAGATATAGTCCTTCCAGCCAAATAGCTAACAAAGGGATTTCAGCAAATTCCATTGCTTTAAAATTAGCTGAATACAATACAGTGCATTATATTCCAAGTCTGAAAAAGTGCTCACAATTTTTTATAAGCAACTGACTTGGACCCTGAATAACATTTCATAGGAATATTATATGATACTGTTTTAGGCCAGATCTTCAACTGGTGTATAGCATAGCTCCACTGAAGCCAAAGGCTCAACACTGGTATATGCCAACCTAGGATATGGCCCATGAACTTCTTCATAACAGAACAATGTACCAGAGACATGTCATTTCTTCAGGGCCCAAGCGTAATTTTTTTCTGGCCCAATACAAACTTGTAACATGGGCCCCCTCCCACACACATACCCATGGGGGTTGCAACCTGGGATGGGCCCCCAGGGCCTCCGAGGGCCCCAGTAAAGTGTACCCTTTCCCCACCCCCATGTGGGGGCCTGCATTTCACTGTGGCTAATCACATCAGCAGATTCTCAGGAAGTTGCTACTGGAGCACATACCCATTCAGCAGCCAAAAAAACTAATTTCATACTCTCTAACTAGGTCTAATCTATCCAGTTATTCATATAACTAGTATCTGCATGAGACAGTTTCTTGTCATGGTATTGGGCATAGAACTGGATCATTACTAGATCTATTTCAATAATTGTGCCATTCTACTTAATGCAGGCTTTACTTTGGGATTAACTACAGTATATAAAATACAATTTATTATGTTTTTCTGTGTATGTATTTCCTTTCTCATCTTGTCACATCCAGCCTCTTGCTTTCTGTTGATACTGTCTTTTCTATGGCACTGGAATTCCTCCTGTTATATCTGTTATACTGATAAAATCTAGTTCTGCTACTTTTGTCATACTGCACTTTGACTGGTGTTATTTCTTCTTGTCTGGAATTCTCATCTCTTCCCCAATCCAGTCTATCAAAAACCCATTACCAAAATCATCCCCTTCTCCTGCTATTCCACCAATACCATCCTTCTCCTTATAACCCTTCGCTATCTTCCTCTCTTACTGCATTAAGTTAAAACTCCTTGGCTTTGAGCTTCAGCACAACTTTGCCTCTGCTAACTCTCTGATCTCATTTCTTCAAGCTCTTCCTTTTGTATCCTATGATACTACCCATGGTCTCTACTTCTTCTTTCATCTCTCAGCTTTGTGCCTTCATTCTGATTACCCCTGGAATAGCCTCCCCACTTCTTCTCATCCAACCCACCTCCTTAAAACCGATTTATTGTATGGCTCTTTTATGTCTTTGTCCCCAAGCTGTCTTGTGTTTGACGTTTATTTCTTTGTTTTGTATTTTTCTGTGAGAATTCAACTGTAAGCGATTTGGGGCAGGAACCATGCATATGTATTTGTAAAGTATCATGAACACTTATTGTGATGCATATTATTAGTATATGACCAATCAGTAACCTGATTAATATATTTTTGAGATCAGTTCTGTCAAGTGGGTGGTGTACAGTAAATGGATTTCAGCCTTCTCTAGCTTCATTGTTTTGTTTGTTAGTACAAGTGACTTTTTTAAATATGCAGGCAAAATGTTTGTTTGAAAGTATTTGTTAGGAAGGAAAACACTATTGACATAGAAATAGTTTGTTTTAAGAGCCCAGTGCTTGAAACTGTATAGTGAGTTAGAAGGATCTGTTATGATATTAAACTTAATGTTATGTGTGGTAATTGCTGCATGTGCTTGTGATTGTCATCTAGAGGGTGTATGTATTTCATGAACGTGTCCCGTGAAATTCCGCTGCTGTTCAGAGACTTGAAGGAAGTATGATTATCTAAACAAATATTCTGGTTTGGCTGCTCTTTGGAAAAGTAGTATAATCATTTTGGATATTGTAGTAATTAAAGTTTTATGTCTGTATGATTTAATCATATCTAAGTTCAATTTGAAATAATATTTAGTGGCTTAAAGCAAGTTATAAAACTATCCAATCTGCCAAATGTTTAAAGCTGAGGTAAAAAAAAATGTCATTTATGCTAAGGCAGTAGAAGAAATTATTTTGCTTTTGATATTATTCTCTTTTACACTTCAAAAATATATAAAAAACATTAACCTTTTAAAGCTCTTTGATATGAAAAACTGCAAAAAAATTATTTAAACTGGGGCTTGTCTTTCCATTATTAGTAAAGCCAGAAGATGAAAGGTGTTTGTGTTCTGATTCAGATAATTTATCCTTTTATCAAATGACCACTTTTGTTGTTTTGTGGCAGGAGTGTTACACATTCTGAGGATTTATCCAAAGTGCTATGTTTAGAGTTGTGTGTTGACATGGCAGACCTGAAAACTCACCCAGTATACTTGATGCATACGGGTTTTAGCAGTGGTGTTTGATTTTGATTGATACAGAAGAAACTATTTAAGAAGTCTTAAGAATACTGTGAGAAAAGGAAAGAAAAGAATGTTAAATCTTCGGGACTGCATGTTACTTGTTAAACACCTTATTGAAAAATTCCACAAACCAACACAATGCTTGTAAAGAACAGAGACAGGGAAATAAATCTAGGGAAAGCCCTGCATTGATAAAAAAAATTTGTATCTGCATCCGGTCCATGATCCACAAAAATGATAGAAAATGAATATCTGCAGATTCACAGGGCTTTAGATATAAAATTTGGATCTGCATCCTTCCTCAATCTGCTAAAATGGTCCGAATATCTGCATCCACAGATATCTGCAGATATAAAGCGGATAGCTGTGGTTATGCAGGGTTCTGTATCTAGGGTCTTCAACACAGGAAAATAATTGATTATGATGACCCCTTTGGCACAATGAAGTTATTTATATAAGTATTTGAACTCTTGCAGTCTTTTCTGTGTTTTCTCTTTATTAAGAAGCATAATATTCTGTTTAAAATCTAGATTTTTCTGTTAGGGTATCTGAACTGAACATACCCGTCAATTAAAATGTAACTTAAAAAAAATGCCAGGTTAGTTACTGTGATTTTTGTAACTGGAACAGAGACACAATGCAACCATTAAATTAAAGTGAAAAATTTGAAAAACGCCTCAGTCCTGTTGACTTTCATTGGAACTTAAGCTCGTATGCGTCTAAGACACTTTCGAAAGTGGGACTTAGACTTCTGTCATTTTGAAAATTTTACCCAAAAATTCTCCATACAGCTAAATACCAAATTTAAGCAGACTGCTTTGCTTAGTCCTACACTGCTGCCATAGCTGCAACATTTTAGATGGCTCCATGTGTCATTTTATGCAAAATGCTTATTGAGCTAATTTGCATATACGCAAGTTTGCACAGTCATAAACTTCAGCTTAAAATCAATTGTGTGGATTTAGTGGTTGGTGAAAAGTGTTGCCTTGTAAGCCCTGGTGAATGAAGCCCTCTGTTTATCTGCAGGACAAGCTTCTTATGTACACTGTACTACCAGCATGCCTCAACCCTGACCTGGGGAGGGTGCTTCCTCTAAAGGTAACAGAGGTTCTTCAGTGTGCATGGCTGCTGCTCAGTACAAAGTTTGGAGATGAATTTCAACATGGGAACTCTAACTGTGACTCACCTAACTCATCTCATGTAGGGGTCAGCAAACATCCATTAGATGGGAGCAGGCCGACTGAACTAGGCTAGATTCAAACTGGTGAGAAGCTCTGTAGCTAAAAAAATGTCCTGAAGCATCTAGTTCACCAGTAAGTGCTAATGTTCTATCTTCAACAATAAGGCTTGATTTCTGGAAACAAATTTATTAAATCAAATTCTGATCTCTTTGGAGCTTACACAGGCAGGGTCTTCTGCTCTCTGAACACACAAGCAAAATATCCCCTACATCATTCTCTCTCCTGCAGACACACTCTAAAATCAAGTGTCACTCGCTATCCTTATAGGAGCAGCCATCGTTAATCAACATGCAGACACAGAGTAAGGCAAATACTAAAACAGCATCCAAATTGACCTGTAAATACGATGCTTCGCAATATAAAATACTTTCAACAATAACAATTATTTTAGGTCTTCACACTAAAGTTAAAAAGGTATCAGAGGTCTATATACCACATTAAGTTTGCAAAGTCAAGTTCTCAAAAATTAGGTTACTTGTGCAATCTTAATTCTCTCCCTTAGGGAGTATGTAATATACCATCATTAATAACATGATCATTTACTATTTTTTCCTGCATCAGTGGTCAGCAGGATGTGAAGCCACAGTGCAGACTACTTCCACTGGTAGCAGAAATAGGCTGTTATCCTCTGTGTGGACCAGCCCCTAGCAGGGGACGATACCTCTTTGGCTGTCCGTCATACTTGACAATGACTGTAGAGGAGGGAAATTTAGCACTTGTTAGCTGATCGATGATCAGCAAGTCCAACATTTGAAATAAAGCCTCTGGCAATTTGGGTAGGAGAAATTGGAGAGTTGCTTGATATTATGCCATTGAAGACGGTGCTGTTGATACTCTGCCTCTATGTGTACGTCAACTGCCTGGATAGAATCGTGCACTACAGATCTCCATTTACATTTCTCTCTGGCAACTTCTTCCCAGTTCTCTGTTAATATTTGCTTTCTTCAAGTTTCTTTTCAAAACATCCTTGTAGTGCAGCTTTTACCTTCATCTATGATGTTTTCCTTCTTGGAGTTCACCATAGAGGAGAATCTTTGGGAGCCGCTGATCCAGCATACGGACAACATGACCTGTCCATCTCAGCTGCGCAACTGCTATAAGTACCTCAACACTGGGCATGCTAGGTCTTCTCAATACCTCGGTGTATGGAACTCAATCTTGCCATTTGGTTCCTAGAAGCTGCTGCAGATGTCTCAGTTGCAGGCTTGTAAGCTTTTTGATGTGACACCTATATAGGGTTATTGTTTCTGTAGAATACAGAAGTGCAGTCAGCACCACAGAATGATAGACCTTCATCTTAGTTGCTGTAGTGATGCTGTGCTGATATCAGAGACATTTTGATAGTCTTCCAAATGCTTTGGATGCTGACTGAATGCCATACGCAACTTCTGCATTAGGGGTGTTATCGCTAGCATCCTGAAATCTAATTGTTTTTGGAATCTGAGTATTTAAAAACAGATTTTTTCTAGGAGTTGCACTCCTTGCAACACTTTAATTTCAGCCAAGACCTAAACTATAGGAACAAAATTGAACATTACCTGTAGTTTGCACGTTGACAAGACACAAGAGTGATTTTCATGCTCTCAGAGTAGGCTGTAAACTTTTTCCTGGTACAAGAAAAGTTTTGTCTTTGCCTTCTCTGTATCATGTAAATTCCCAGTTTCCTCAAACTTCTGTCTTGAGGTCTCTGTTGTGTGTTGCACTAGATGAAGACCAAGGCAGTGTGTGCATAATTACACAATTATGTACAGGCTTTTTTCTGGTGCTCTTCACCATAATGCCCGAACACTTCACAAACAATGGATTTATCCTCACAACACCCTGGGAAAGAAGGGAAGCATAATCATCTGTATTTTACAGATTGGGAACTGAGGTACAAAAAAGTTAAGTGACTTGTCCATGGTCACACAGGAAATATGTGACAGATCCAGGAATGAAAACCAGATTTCTAGTCCAGTGCTTTTACCACAAGATCTTCCTTCTCTCACATGACAAGCTGCTACTGCATGCCCAAGGGATTCATTTGCGGGATGTCAACTTTAGACTTTAACAAAAGTTGAAAATGACATGATGGAAATAATTTAGCAAAAGCCATAAGAAAACATCATCAGCTGTACTAATATCACCTACCATATTATGTAGAGTAATTTTCAAATGGCTGCTAACCAGCCTTCTTGATGACTGTAAAAACCTACTGTTCGTTAAATCTATTGCACTTCTTGACTATGTTCTTAATGATTATGTACTCATTTGAGCAGCCCTTACTCACCTTGGCGAGAACTGGCTCATGCAAGGAATCCTAGTGAAGTCAATGGGTCAATTCACATGAATAAGTTCTTAACAAGATGAATATTTAACCATTTGCAAGCTTTTTGGGCAAGACACTGTTTTTCCCAGTGTTTGGAAAGTGCCCAGCACAATTTGGGAAATGTCAGTCTAAATAATATTGTACTATAAAATGTTTTTTTGTTTAGGTTTGAAGCTGTGATTTATTGCAGTTAAATGTGCTGCATTTCCTGCAGCATTTTGAAATTTGTCTTCTCCAAAGTCCTTTCTCATTGATGAGCAGCAGATGAACTAGTTTCTTTATTGTACTTACTGCGACTGAAACTGCATTGTTTCCCTGCAATTATTGCATTTAGCCTTTCCTAAGAGTATCAAGTTTAGCTAATGCCCAGAGGATGAATCTATTAACATAATTAACATTAATAGGCTGGGCTAAGAATACACCACTTAAAGCAATTAGGCATATAGCATTTCAAAGTTATTTAACACCCAGTTCTCTTGCAACTGCAAAATTCTCAAAATTATCCATAAGGTATGAAAAATCCTTTTTTATTGAGCATCTGCCTATGAAATTTACTTAAGTATAGCACATTTGACTACTCAATAGGACAGAAAAGAATAACTGCCCAATTTGAAAATAAATCATTCAGATGTGCTATTACTCTAGCAGGAATTTGTTTTATCAGTCTGACATAATAGTAACATTAATTTAGTCTGCTTGTGGTTCTGCTGAAAAGGTGTGTTTAACATTCATGTATAATCAAATCCATTTTGTTCTGTCAGCTGCTCAGAACCACTTTTTCTCTGCCCCCAGGAAAATCTTGTAAATTAGATGTGGCATCTTGGCCATGTCTTCAGCTAATACATTTTAAAATGAAATTCTTACAATCAAGGAATATCTTACAACTCAGACAAAGTATTAAGGCGGCAGAGGAAGGATCTGGAAGCCAATCAGAGTTGAATTATAATGTAAGAAGTTCAGGGCAGAATAATATTGTGTTCTTAAAAGAAATATTATTTTCATTCTTATCATCATTTTCCTTTTGCTTATGACTCATCTAGTAGCCCATGCTGTGGAAGGTGGATAAGATAATGCACTGCTTCTATGTTCTGCAACTAAAACTACCTCTGTTATCTTCTAATAAGTAAGCTAATAAAGGCCATGACTGTAACAGACTTACATAGGTGAACAAATCTGGGTACAACTTGAACTCCAACTGCTAATGCCAGTTGGTCTCTGCTGGTCAGTCTGTAGCTCTCTCCAGGATTGGTCTTTAAGTAGTCCCTGATCTGGTATGGGGCCATACCCCCAGGGCTTCCTCCCTGGAGACAGTCTTCACCCACTCTGGGCCACTAAACTGTCCAGTCCCCTTCTGGAGGTGTTTCACAGTTCATTATTCAGCCCCTTCTCTGGGCCTTCTCAGGTCCCTTCCTCAGGACTTAAACCACTTCCATAGTGGCTGGTGGGGAGGACCCAAGTCCAACCACTACTCCAGGTCTCAACCCAGGAATCCTATGAATAGCAACCACGTGCTGCTGCATCTCCTTTTTCTAGTCACGGTGTTACTACAGTTCCCTGGGCCATTTCCCCACAGCCCCAGCATCTTCAAAAATGCTTAATCCTTACCATAGGGCTGAACTCCTTTTACTCAGTCCCAGGAGCCAGCTAAAAGCTCCCTGTTGCTCCCTCGGTCCCTTTTAGCAGTTGATCTGTCTGTGATCTTGCCACTCCTTCAGCCAGCCAGCCAGCCAGCCAGTCAGCCAGGAACACAGTCCTCACTCCTCCATCTCCACACAGCAACTGACTATCTCTAGTACTTAAGCTCCTTTTATATGGCCCTGCAGGGCCTTGATTGGCTGCTCTCTGCAGCCTCTCTCCAATTGGCTGCTTCCCCTGCAGCCCCACTAGACAGCCTGGAGGGCTTCTTTACTGCTCCTTCCTGGGATGGGTGTGGTAGGACCCTGAGACTTCCAACAAGGGGCCTCTGGGCCTAGTACTCCCCGTTATGGAAAGGGATCCATATCTTCCTGGAGCTGGATGACTGGTTACTAAGGGGCAGATCCAGAGAAGAAGTCCTGAAGAAGATGTGCTGGAGCTTCGAGCCATTTACAATGCATGTCATACGTTTCAGGTCCATATCAGGAACTCAGTGGTTCACATATTTGCCGATAATAGCTCTGTGATATATTATGTGAACAAACAAGGGGAAGCACTCTCCAGGATGCTCTGCCAAGTTTTGCATCAAGAGGAGAATCACTCCAATAGCCAATCACTTGCCTGGGATTCAGAATCACCTTGTCGACCATCTGAGTAGGAATTTTTAACTGAATCATGAGTGGTCTCAAAAGACAAGCATCCTCCAGACTATCTTCACAATCTGAGGCATTCCAACGATTGACCACTTTGCTACAAGGGGCAACAGGAAATGTCACCTGTTCTGCTCTCGAGGAGGTCTCAGTCCGGGCTCCCTATCCAATGCCTTTCATCTCACTTGGCAAGTGGCTCTCTTCTATGTTTTTCCCGATCATCCCACAGGTCATCCTCAAGATGAAGTAGAATTGGGCCAAATCTATCCCATTGCCCTGACCTTGGCTCTGACCTTCTTGACTGTCAGTTCAGCCTCCCATACCGCTTCCTCTCCATCGTAACGTGCTCACTCAGAATCACAGCCACACCTTGCCCCCCATGCTCAGCTCCCGGCATCTCATGGTTGGCTGCTGCTTGGCTGAATAAGAAGGATAAGTGGTGTTTGGTGTCTATTCAGCAGGTTCTACTGAACTGTAGAAAGCCTTCTACCAGAATAGCCTATTTGGCATAATGGGAATGGTTTTCTGTGTGGCCATTGGTCCTCAGAATCCAACCGATGCTGGCTTCCATTCAAGAGATCTTTGAGTACCTGTGCACTTTCAGTTATTGGTACTTGTGTTTAGTTAATTGAAAGTACATCTGGCAGTGATATTGGCATTTCATCCCCTATTCAGGGTAGATTAGTTTTCCCCAATCTCATGGTGTCAAGATTTTAAAATGGCTTCTTCATCTACATCATTCGGTCTTAGAGCCAATTTCTCTGTGGGACCTAAACATGGTCCTAGCAGTGCTGATGGGACCACCGTTTGAGCCCCTACTATCTTGTCCCTTTCTGCTCTTATATCAGAAAACTACATTGCTGTTAGTGATGACATCCACATGGAGAGTGTGTGAGTTGCAGGCTCTGATAGCAGGGCATCGTTACACAGTTCTCCAAAGACAAGACATATCCAACATTTTATCTAAAATGATATCTCAGTTTCATTTAACCCAGGCAGTGTACTTACCTGTATTCTTTCCTAAACTGCATTCATCTGCAGAGGAGCAGTGTCTCCATATGTTAGACAGCAGGCAGTGTCTAGCCTTTTATCTGGACAGGACTAAACTGTTTTTTGCTTCACCTCGCCTATTTGTGTCATATGCAGATCATATGAAGTGTCAGGTGGTTTCTTCACATATGATCCTAGCTGGATAACTCCTGTATCAAGATTGCATATGGAATAGCTTCAGCTACGTCCCCTCATTCAATGAGAGTGCAAGCAACGTCAATAGCATTCCTCAGTGATGTTTTCATACCGGATTTTTGTGGGAGTGCTACACGGTCGTCCACACATACAGTTACGAATCACTACTCCAGCACCACATTTTCAAGGCGGTTGCAACCTTCGGAAGGGTGGTCCTGCAGTCCTTGTTTAGGTAGACTCTTAGCCCTGCCTCTTGGGATGGATTCTGCTTGTGAGTCACCTAAGTGAAATACACTACTGTATCTACTGAAAGAAGGAACGATTACTTACTGTAACTGTAGTTCTTTGAAATGTGATGCAGACGTGTATTCCATGACCCACCCTTCATCTCCTGTGCATCGGAGTCTCATCTCTGGGCATTCAGAGTGAAGGAACTGAGGGGGGTTGGGCCAGGTGCTGCCTTATATATGTAGGGGAGGGGCTGCAGTCATGAGACGCAAGCGCTGCCCTTGTACCGGTAGTGCTCGGCAAATTCTCCCTCTGATGTGCTGGGTATGCACACCCCTAAGTGGATTACACGTCTGCATCACATCTCGAAGAACCACGATTACAGTAAGTAACTATTTCATACACACCCAAAATAGATCTGTTTCATCCTCACCCACAAGAACTTCACATTTGACAGCAAACACTTTGCCCAAAACATGAGAACAACCATGGGCACTTGCATGGCTCTCCAGTATGCCAACCTCTTCCTGGGACTCCTTGAGGGAGAATGTCTGAGAAATGCATCACAAAACCAATGATATACCGATGATATTTTCTCTGAACAGACAACCTAAACTCCCTCACAGATTTCCATCATAACTTCAGCAACCATCCACCTATCCATCAAACTCTCTCTAGGACACACTCATACCACCATAAACATCCTGGACACCATGATTAGCTTCAGTAATGGAACCCTACAAATGACTATATACAAGAAACCCACAGATCACTATATTTACCTCCAGAGATCCAGCAACCATCCCAGACAAACCAAAGAATGTATAACTGATAGCCAGGCACTCAGATACTATGGTATTTACTCCAAAGAGAAAACCTGGGATACAAACCTAACCACATTTAAAACTGTCTTTACTAAACAAGGGCCCTCCACCAGAGAAGTAGATAGCATCATGAAAGGGCCACCCTGGAGAACCTGTTTCAATACAGGAAAAAAACCAAACAGTGACAGCATATCTCTAGTTTTCACCTACCGTCCCATGCTGGAACCATATGGGGTATCATCAAACAATTACAACCCATATTTGATGGGGACCCCATCTTGAAAGAAATGTTTCCAAAACTCCTTCTTCTGGCCATCAGACAATCCACCAACCTCTCCAAGCTCATCATCAGAAGCAAGATCCCCACAGACCAGGACACACCAACTCAAAGTGGCACCAGAATAACAGATGTGAAACCTATAGACAATTTTTCACTGCTACGATAATCAATAACTCCCACAACACACCTTTCATGATTCATGTGTCCATCATATATATGCTTATCACAACATGTGGTGTACCTCATCCAGTGAATTAAATGCCCCAATAACAACTATAAGGGTGAAACCAGACAATTGCTACACTCTTGAATAAACTCACAGAAAAATAAGACAAAAACAACATATCTGTTGATGAACACTTTTCATGAAGTAATCATTCCATATCTGATCTTACAATATCTGTCCTCAAAGGAAACCTGCACAATACCTTCAAAAGGCAAGCCTGAGATTTTAAATTCAAAACTCTCCTAGACACTAAAAATCATGGACTCAACAGGGACATTGATTTTATGGCTAATTACAACAATTTGTAGCACACCCCACTGCCTGCTAACCCTTAATAGCCCACCTCAAACCCCTCATGCTTAGCAATCTATCTTCAATTTCTAACTTTATTTTACGTGACCTCCTCCAACATATGTTACTCCTTATGCTTAAAAATCTATCCCAACTTCTATTTAGCTCACACTCTGATTTCCTTCGCCAGACCTGAAGAAGAGCTCTGTGTGACCTGAAAGTTTGTACCTTCCACCAACACAATTGATCCAATAAAAGATATTACCTTACCTACCCTGTCTCTCTCAAACCCTCCAATAACAGCTCCCGTAAGACAAAAAGAAGCATGTAATGCCTGCATATGAATAACTATGGAAGAGTGCTCTGCTTTTGATATGAGTGATCAATGTCGATGATAATCATAGACTCATAGAAGAGTTGGCCTGGAAAGGACCTCAATAGGTCATCTAGTCTAGTTTCTGCACTCAAGGCAGGGTTACATAATAACTAAACCGTTTCTGACAGGTGTTTGTCTAACCTGTGCTTAAAAACCTCCAATTAGGGAGATTCCACAAACTCCCTAGGCAATTTGTTCCAGTGCTTAACTACCCTGACAATTAGGAATTTTTTCTAATGTCTAACCTAAACCTCCCTTGCTGCAATTTAAGCCTATTGCTCATTCTCAGAGGTTAATGAGAACAAATTTTCACCCTCCTCCTTGTAATAATTCTTTAGGTACTTGAAGAATGTTGTCATGTCCCTACTCAGTCTTCTCTTCTCCATACTGAACAAACCCAATTTTTTCAATCTTTCCTCATGGGTTATGTTTTCTAGACCTTTCATCATTTTTGTTGCTTTTCTCTGGACTTTCTCCAAGAATTGAACTACCAATACTCCAACTGAGGCCTTCTCAGTGCAGGGTAGAGCGGAAGAATTACTTCTCGTGTCTTGTTTACAACACTCCTGTTAATACATCCCAGAATGATGTTTCCTTTTTTTACAACAATATTACATTGTTGACTCATATTTAGTTTATGATCCACTATAATGCCCAGATCCTTTTCTGCAGTACTACTTCTTAGCCAGTCATTTCCCATTTTGTATATTTGCAATTTATTGTTCCTTCCTAAGAGTAGTACTGTGCATTTGTCCTTATTGAATTTCATCCTATTTACTTCAGACCATTTCTCCAGTTTGTCCTGATCATTTTGAACTTTAATTCTATCCTTCAAAGCACTTGCAGCCCCTCCCAGCTTGGTATCATCCACAAACTGTATAAGTATACTCTCTCAGCCATTATCTACATCATTTATTAAGATATTGAACAGAACCAGACCCAGGACCAATACCTGTGGGACCTGACTTGATGTGCCCTTCCAGCTTGACTGTGAACCGCCGATAACTGCTCTCTGGGAATTGGTTTTCCACACAGTTATGCACCCATCTTATAATAATTCCATCTAGGTTGTATTTCCCTAATTTGCTTATGAGACAGTTTGAGTTTTCTTTTGTAAGACAGTATGAAAAGCCTTACTAAAGTCAAGATATACCATATTTACCACTTCTCCCTATCCACAAGGCTTGTTACCCTGTCAAAGAAAACTACTAGGTTGGTTTGACATGATTTGGTTCATGACAAATCCATGTTGACTGTTACTATGACACACTGCACTCCCCATGATCACCCTTATAGTATACGTATGTATTGTTTAATGCAAAGCATGTTATGTAAGATGTTTTTGGAATGCTCACAACATACTGAACGTTATTGTTATAGTAATATGTTTGTTGCAATGTCATATGTATGGTTATGAGGCTTCGCTATGTAACGTTCCCAAAGGTGTGTTTCATAGATTGAAGCAGATTCAGGCAAAACCCTCCAAGAGCAGAGGGGCAGTTCGTGCCTCACTAAGGCATGTATAAAACAAACCAACTCTTCCCGGAATAAAGGACTGGCCTAGTTATCAACAAAGGATCAAAGGAACTCTTAAGTGATCCACCCTCCTTTTCGTTGGCCAGCTTGGAGGCACAATAAGCTCACTAACTCAGGACATGGATGAACCCATACAAGGACATTGTTGGTTACCTGACCCTGAAGGGAGGGGGTATAGCCCCAGAGGGAAAAAAAGAACATTTTAAAAAGGAGAGACATTTTGCCATTCTCTCTCTCTCTCTCTCTCTCTCTGTCTCCCACCTCCATCTACAAACACCACCAAGCAACTGCAATGCTGATCCATAGGAGGAGGACCTGGCTAGAGGCAGACCAGCCAGCCTGTTGTAAGAATCATCTGACTTTGTAAAGTTACTGAAAGTGTTAAGCTTAGTTTAGAATGTGATTTGTTTTTTATTTTCTCTTGATCAAATCTGACTTGCTTTCCTCTGACATAGTCACTTAAAATCTTTCTGTACTAAATAAATTTATTTGTTTGTTTGTTTTATCTAATGCAGTGCATTTGGTTTAAGGTGTGTTAGAGACTTCATTTGACGTGATCAGGCTGGTGCATATCAATTTCTCTGATAAATTGACAAACATATGAGCTTGCAGTGTTCAGTGGGCAATACTGAACATTGTAAATTGGCGGTTCCTAGGGTTACATCTGGGACTGAAGAAAGTTGCTGGGAATATACCATTACATAATCCCATGAGTGGCTGGCAAAAGGCACTCACTCACTGAGTTGGGAGCAATTTACATGCTATAGGCTGTGCGTGAGCTGGGCAGGAGTGTGGGGGTTCTCACAGCAAAGCAGGGTAAAATGGTCTCCAAGAGTGAGGGATTGGGGTGACACAGCGATTCACCAGTCCAGATTGCAGAGGGGAACATCATAGTTACTTATAAGCTTATTGTCTTCTACGTGTTTGCAAATTGATTACTTGATTATTTGCTCCATTATCTTTTTAGGCATTAAAGTTAAGCTGATTGGTCTGTAATTCCTGGGTTGTCTTTATTTCCCTTTTTCTAGATTGGCACTATCTTGTACTCTTCCAATTCTCTGGAATCTTTCCCATCTTCCATGAGTTTTCAAAGACAATCGTTAATGGCTCAGATATCTACTCAGCAGCTCCTTGAGTATTCTAGGATGTATTTCATCAGGCACTGCCGACTTGAAGACATCTAACTAGTCTAAGTAATTTTTAAGTTATTCTTTTTCTGTTTTAGCCTCAGATACTACATCATTTTCCCGGGTGTTCACTATGTTAGACATCCAATCACTACTAAGCTTTTTGAAGAAAAACGAAGCAAAAAAAGTCATTTAGCACTTCTGCCATTTCCACATTTTCTGTTATTGTCTTTTCCCCCTCACTGAGTAACAGGCTTATCCTGTCCTTGCTTCTAACGTATTTGTGAAAGATTTTATTGTTACTCTTTATGTCTCTAGCTTGTTTAATCTCATTTTGTGCCTTGGCCTTTCTAATTTTTTCCCTTCATGCTTGTGTTTGTTTGTTTATCTTCATCTTTTGTAATTTGACTTACTTTCCATTTTTTCTGGACTCTTTTGAATTCCGGATCATTGAAGATCTCCTGGTTAAGCCAGGGTGGTCTCTTACCATACTTCCTATCACTCCTACGCAGTGGCACTCATGTGCCTTTAATAACTCCTGTGCCTCTTAGAAAAACTGCCAGCTTCCTCTAACTGTTTTTCTCCTTGGACTTGCTTCCAGTGGGATCTTACCTACCGAGTCCCTGAGTTTGCTAAAGTCTGCCTTCTTGAAATCCATTATCTTTATTGTTCTGTTTTCCCTCCTACCATTGCTTAGATTCATGAACTCTTCTTTTTCATGATCACTTTCACCCAAGCTTCCTTCCACTGTCAAATTCTCAACCATTTCCTCCCTATTTGTGAAAATCAAATTTAGAACAGCCTCTTCCCGAGTTTATTATAAGTATAATAAACAAACACATATAAATTGCCCTTAGTAATTGTTTTAGCCCAAAAAATGTCCTTCTGCATCATATCAAAATTATAAAGAATAGTTGTTAAGACTAAAGATGAGCACGGTGCTTGATATCAACATAAAGTAGGAATATTTATGGAAATTGGTAACTAATGTGTAGGATGACTTTTTAAATTCACTGAATGTGAATCTTCAAGTTATCTAAAAGAAAGAGGACTACAAATCTTAGAAAATAATTGGAGAGGCCTCTAAAAATATTAAATGCTGGAGAAATCATACATACATGATTCTAAATTAGAATGAAAAGTCAACCAATACTTTTGTATTTAGTTGTAAGTTCTCTTTTAGTGCCCTTCACATACTGAGTTAGGGAAATGCGTTATTCACAAACATAATTAACTCGTCATGAGTTACTGGAGAAAGAAATTATCTTCTTTTGTTACTGCTGAATAAGGCTTCATTTCTAATGCAAAGAGCTCTCCAAAAAGAATTGCCATATGAGCATAAGAGCTGAATAGAATGAAGTTGCTATGGTTTAGAAAGGATTTTATTTGGTCTGTACTGTGGTATAGCAAACTACTCTACAACTCTTGTAGTGTCAGATTAGTAGGACTCCTACTCTAATTGAGATTTTTCTCTACTGAATTGTTATTCTTATTGATGGGTGCCTGGGAGGAATTGCATAGTGTTTAACATTTAACAAAAAATAAAATCAGGGAAATGTTATTAATTTGGAAATCACCTGATCTTCTTTGGAAATTGTTCCATAGCTGGGTACCCTCTATTGAGAATGCTTTGTCTCCACCTCTCACATGCTTCATTCTGGTTGCTGTGATCTGTCTTGCCCCAGCTGTCACAGTGGTTCATAGATGGAAATTTGGTCTCTGATGTAATTGGGACTGGATCAAATAATTGCTTTGAAAATTGGGACCAAGGCCATACACTGGCATTGGATGCTGACTGGGAACCAGTGGAATGATTTGAGCTTGGGCCTGATGTCAAAGGTGTGATGGTCAAAGCCATGAAGAAGGCTGCCAGCCACATTCTGTACCAGCTGGAGCCTGTGCATCATCTTCACCTTCAGCTTGTGATGTAAGGAGTAACAGTAATCCAGGATGGCATTGACAATACATGGGTTATTGTGGCCAAAACCTTATCTGGCATGAAGGGATGAAGATTCTTAGAAAGCTGGAGGCAAAAGAAGGCATTTTTGAAAACTGATCTGCCTAGTTTTTGAAGCTTAGTGAAGATTCAAGCAGGACTTCACAAAGCTTTAACAACTGGGGGCTTTATGTCTTTGATGTAAGGTGGAGACAATGTCCTGTCCAGTTCTTTGAAGCTGTTCCCCTTTCTGACCAGCATCACTTCAGTTTTGCTTAGATATAACTTGAGCCAGCTGCTCTTCATCCAAGAGCTAATTTCCTGTAGCCATTCTGACATTTTAGTACTGGTGGTGGTACAGCAGTGTGAACATGGAGCTCTTACCTGTGTAAGAGATGGGTCTTCTAGTGCCACATGTATTGTCTCAGTGCACCCTGATTTTGAGGCATCTAGGATGTTGGCTTATGTCAAGTGTTGTTGGAATTTAGTGGTTACTGTGAGAGATATAGCAGTTTCCTTGAGAGACCTAATTGAATTAAGTTTAAGTATCTTTGGGGTCTATAATGAGGGGGTGTGCCCTCCCTCGGAGATGGACAGGGAAGAATCTTTGCCCACTCCCTGGTGGGCAGAGCCAGGACTCCCTTGCCTGCCCTGCCAGAAGCATAGGGGCTGGACAGAAACAGGAAGTATAAAAGGCAGGCCCTCTAAGTCCTATAGGTCAACTTACATTTCTAGTGAAAACATACTCTCAATTTTTAAAATTATAATAGTGCAAAAAGAAGGTGAAACAAAAAAGATGCCAACCATTGTATTTTTGTACCCGTTGGTACCATGTACCACTTCTCAATTGAAGTCATAGCTCTAGGAAATACGGTGAAATGCACTTGAAGTGTTTTAAAAGAAATGTGACAAGTATTTGAAGTGTGAAGATGGTTGACTATCGAATAATGTCAAAGTAAAATTTTTTGGTAGTCAGAAACTTAGTAGTTTACTGTCTATCTTAATCACATATAAATTGCTAGAGAGACTAGGTGGGTGAGGTAATATAAAGATATTACCTCACCCACCAAGATACTACCTCACCCACCTGGTCTGTCTAATATACTGGGACCGACATGGCTAAAACAGCAAAAACAATGAGAGTTCTGTAGCACTTTAAAGACTAACAATTTTAATTTCAGCAGGCATAAGCTTTCGTGAGCTTCAGCTCACTTCCTCAGATGCAGTTGGTAGAAATGATATAGCAAATAGGAAACATCTATAGAAGGCAACATATACATATCCAAGGGCATAGATAACAATGGGGTAGGTGGATAAAAGCCGGGTACTTGAGGCATAATGACAACCATTGAGTAGGAGGTGAGAATGGGTGATCAGAGCAAATTACTTCTTGTAATGAGATAGCCATTCCAAATCCCTGTTTAAACCCAGTTTAAATGTGTCAAGTTTGGAGATAATTTCCAACTCAGCAGTTTCTCTTTCAAGTCTGTTTTTGAAGTTTTTTTGGAGAAGTACAGCAACTTTCAGGTCAGCAACAGAGTGCCCTGGGAGATTAAAGTGTTCTCCGACTGGTTTATGGATGTTATTGTTTTTATGTGTCCATTTATCCTTTTGCATAGTGATAGTCCAGTTTGGCCAATGTACATGGCAGAGAGGCATTGCTGGCATATGATGGTATATATAACATTAGTGGATGTGCATTAGTGGATGTCTAAAACAACTCTGCATATAATTTGCTGAAAGCTATTGGGAGTGTATAGGGTTTGATGTTCCTATTTCTTTGATCTAATGTCAGATGGGGTCAGGGTGTGATCCAGTAGATTTTAAACTCCACCCTCAATCAATACTTTTAGAAGATGGGAAGAGAGCACCAACCTCTTCCTAGGCTCTTCAAGAACCATCATGCCCCTTCATCTTCTAGGAAACCAGCAAGATTATGTCTGAACCCCTTCTCCTCTTCTGAATCTTCCTGGAGATAACCTTAGGGGGATCTCATACTCTTCAGCAATAGAGAGATTGTCCATAAGGGATTTCCCTATCTTAGACACCCCTCCACCCCATAGTTAAAGGACAAGTACGGCATGGTGAATGTAGCAGTTTAGTGCCATTGCTTGTAAAGAATGGGAATAATGGCAAGCTGCTTGCTATCTGTCTTCCTACCCTGTGTTCAGTCCAGGAGATTTAAGGGGAACCCTCTTTATCTGCCTTCCAAAGAAAGCTGTTGAGAGGGGAATGGAAGTAAAAGTTGAACAGCCTTCTCACCCCAGGAGATGATTCAAAGTGCATGTTAGGATGGGGTTATTAGCATTCTGCTGTTCTAAGCTGCTGCTGCAGTATTGTGGAAATGGGTTTGATAAGTCAATGTGTTAGCTTGGCTGGTATTGCTAGATATACAGTTTCTGTTCAATCTTAATTCTGTCCCTTGAGCATATGAATTACAGTACAGTCTTTAATCACATGATCTCGTACTATTTTTTTCCACATCATAGCCATGCCTTATTCAGTGCATAGGATGGATGCCCGGTGCCAGAAAGGAGGTTGAATGGTGAAACATAAATCAGGCATTTCCTCACTTTCGAATGCTTGACTGTGCAACTTAAATAATATTTTAGTGTATTTTCTTTAGTACACAAGTACTTATTGCTTGCCTTGTGTGTGTCATCTCTATTTTATTTGATATCCATAAATGGCAAATATGTTTACAAAAAAGCTAAAAGTCATAAAATGAAAAAAACTTGCCAATGTGCCTTTCCTTTAACTTAAAATGGGTAAACCTATTCTATTAAAAATAAAATATCTTTGCAGAGATAACTTGTATATTATGTGCAATCCAAAGCAAACGTGTGTGTTTGTATAATGTATATGTGAACTCTTGCTGTAATAATAAAAATTGGGCTATAACTTTCCTGTCAAGTTTCTACCATTCAAGTGCGTATTACAGATGGAGCTACTAGGCAACCTTAAAAATAGGCATTGCTAACGCTTTGCGTGGGCAACATTAATTCTGGCGTTTTCTGATGTGTGCATGCGTGCATGTGCGTGCGTGTGTGTGTGTGGAGAAAGAGAAAATGTAATCTTGAATACAGAAGAAAAGAACTGTGTGAATGTGGTTTAATCTTTTGAAGGGATGAACTATAGGAAGGGCAGGGCTATAATATAAAACTAGAGAATGTGTTTTTGAAGTGAGTCAGTTTGTAGAAATGTATTCAATAAAATTAGCCTGGGGGAAAAATAACACATTAAACCACTTTGCTTCCCATAGAATTAGGCTGAAATTGCAGATTTAACAAATTATATACTCTATAACTCACTGCTTTCGTTTGGCCATGTTTAACAGTATGAAATTATATTTGTCCTGGCTATCTATAATTTTATTTATTGAATTAAACAACAAGCTATTGATATGGCAGGGATAAAGAAGTAGGTACATGTGAAAATCCTTCATAATAATATAGTACATGGACTCTTTAAAAAAACAATTTTAATTTTAAAAGAAACTTTTCCAGGAAAAATGTGGACAATTTGAATAAATAGCTATAGCAAAAATCTCAGATCTTTATATAGAAAATGGATTTATGTCTTTTTTTTTTTTTTTTTTTTTTAATTACTGTGCAAGAAAAGACTGGAATGAATTACAGACATGACCAACATTATTAGTCTCAAATTCAATGTCTACAAGGGATCTTGGTGAAGAATCTTCAATAGCCATAGGAAACATTTTAGATATTTACTAAAATCTATATCAATGAAATTGCTCTAGGCCTCAGAAATGTATGATTGCATGCTAGTTAATATCAGAACCCTTTGTTCCTGAAACAAGGTAATATTACTAAAGCACTTGCATAGTACCATAAATGTACGTGCTACTTTACAAAACCAAATGGCAGCAGCTGTGTTTTCAGCAACAAGTACTGACTTTTCCTGCTGCTGTGTTATAAATTGGATAATGAGATGGTGAGGGCAAGGGAGCAAAAACAAGATTTAAAAAACAAAAATTACAGAAAAATAGGCCAAGATTAGTGTAAAATGGAAACTGGTCCTCATTTTTTTACTCAGTGAAATCTTTGAAACGAGCCTCACTTTAAAGCAAAATGATATAGTGGATGATTGGTATATTTAGAGTAATTTCTAATAGTTGCACCAAAGTGGTATGCTTAAAGGGATGAAAAAGATACTATGTTGCATGAGCCTGATTAAAAAAAAGTACTGCAGACAAATAGGATTTCTTCAGAGAAAGTAGGTTTAGCTATAAAACCATCACAAGTTTGTAAGGAACTAAAAAAGTATTTGGAAAATCAAATGTTCAGGTGCTATGCTTTGTTTGTGATTATGGAAGTTAAGTCTTTTTCACGCTAGATGGATTATACTTATTACAGACTGCAGCTTATTCTTCTGTGGCGGTGTCCCCTTTCAGAGCATTTGTCTTCACCCTTTCATACAAATGTTCAGATTGCACAAATGCAGTCTTCATCCCTGTGACTGATAGTTGCCTTTTGCTGCAGGGCCGTACTTATCAGTTGGTTGAGGGCAGGAGACGGGGAGACATTTTGGGCCACATTTTCAAGAGATTTTAGCACCCCACGGTTTTCATTTCACCATTTAAATAAGTGGCCAGATTTAAAAAAATGCTCAGCCCTCAGCAGCACTTACTACTTTCAGTGGGAGCTGCTGGGTACTCAGCACCTTTGAAAATCAGACTACTTCATTTATATACCTATATGGGATCTTAATGCTTATGAAAACCTACCTCCAGCTGTGCATTCATCAGCTCATTGTCAAAAGTGAACCAATAATATATTAGCTGAAGGCCTCATCCACTCCATGCCTAATGGAATTATTGTTTGCAAAGCTGATTAGTAATAAGCATGCGTCACAGAGCAGTGGAGGACCCCAATTTTGTCAGAATTTCAAATAGAGATAGAAAAAGAAAGATCAGGACTGTATTTCTCTTCATGGGAGGTCTCTGGCTTTATTAAGGTATGATTATTTATATATTTAGTTAAACAAAAGTTTCCTGTATTTCACTAGATAGATTATTCTGGATGCATAATTCTTCACGGTGATTTTCGGATGACCACAAAGCTGCAATATCACTATAACTTTTACATAGGGCCTCCTACTCACAACTTATCGTTACTGAAGAATGTGGCAACACGACTGCTCCAGGCCCTTCACCTTCAAGAATAAGTCATGCCTTTTCTCTGTTGCCTTTTATCTAGCAAGTATGCATCATGAATTTTATTTTTGTATGTAGCAAAATATATGACCAGTTTGCCTCAGGCTCTATTAGTTACTGTATGCCCCACCACAGCATTTACGATGGGTAATATTGGAGCTGCTACTCTTCTATGTTCTAATCTAGGATGGAAATCAGGGCTTTCTCTGACAAATGGTTTGCAATTCTAGAATGCTGTCTCCTTGTTTATATACCTCAGTGCACATTTACAATATCCTTTACAAGAAGGCTCAAACAATTGTTTACTCCTTAGCAGCATCAAATCTATTTATTATTTACAAAGCATCTAGAATGTACTAGGTGACTTTCTGAGAAGTAGACATTGTCCACTTCCTTTTTTCTGTATACACTCTTATGTCAGAGGAGTTAGACAGTTTGTCTGTGGATGGGGTGGGGTGGCTTCACAATCCTGAAAGGTTTCTAGCAATGGCAACTCCCTGCCTGGCCAACCTCCGTATTTTATATCTCCATCATTGATGTCAAATGATATCAAATCATCATTTGATATTTCCATCATTTGATATCTTTAAATCAAGACAGGATATCATTCTAGCAGATATGGTATAACTCAAGCAGAAGTTATGGGTTTGATGAAGAGATTATTAGGTGAAGTTCTTTGACCAGTGTTACGCAGCAGATCAGATTAGATAATCATGATTAGATGGTCCCTTTTGGCCTTTAAATTTTATGAATTTAAGAGCCAAATTAACCTAGAAATTTGATGATTGCAGCCCATAGTGTAAGATTAGATCTTTATTCTATTGGTGTTTGACTAATTGTCGTCAAAGCCTCATCAATAAAATGCTATGGGGAACAGCAAAAGCACCCTTACCATAATCACAAGCTTCTTTCTTTTCTTTGGAATTACATGATTGTCTAGCTATAGGAAGATAAATACCTGTCAAGATAAATAAATCAGTTGTTGAGAGGATGGTTTTTGTTTTATGACCCATCTCCTGCCTTCTCTCCTTTGAAATCCTACCTCAGGGTTTCTTCTACTGTGACCCCTAGAGCAGACTATGGCAAGGAGATGATAGGGTACTTTGAAAACAGACTTTGGAAAAGTCTGTCTTTACATTTTATAATATTTTTTTGTTATCAGAACTTGCACAGTCACATCCTGCCCATGGGAAAAGGCTCTCTGTGTTTGGTTTTTTAAAGTATAAACTCCTTAGGGTATGGCTACTGCTGCCTTTTGTGTTTGTATAGTGTCTAGCACATTGTGGGTACTGTCTGAAATGGCAATAGTGATGAAAGTATTCAGCATGACTTCTTTAAAGACTGGCAGCATTAGCTATACGTTGCTTAAACAGTTTTCTAATTTTTTTAAACCCTTTTTAAAATGGTGGTTTGACCATGATGATCATATGTTAAAAAAGTTTGTTGGCTAAAAGACATTAAATGAACATGATCTCACTTCTGTCGGAAAATTTGTACCTTCTTTTCTTACAAGGAAAAGTTAAGATTCAGAGTATATAGACATTAGAGGAAAATTATCTCTATTTTTCCCAGCTTGTTTACTTTGTATATTTGATGGCATTTTGTGTAAAGTCAGGTTCACATTGTCCCTTCTTGTTTGTCTGGGTCTTTTGCACAACAGTAGAGGAAACATTTCTTAAAAATAGGAAAGTGTGATTCTAAAACCACCAACATTGGCAGGAAGAGCCAAAGGCAAGTGTAGCATCTTAAACTACTGTTAACTTCCCCACCCACCTAATTGATGGTGTCTCTTTGTGGAAACATTTCAACAATAATAGCAAAAAAGTTGTTCCTTCTCTTTTGCCAAAATAAGACCCTCCTTTTCCTTCCTCATAACTGCTCCCCTACAAAAAAAACCCCTACAATATCCAGACTGTTTTGTAAAGGGAAAGTAATGGTTTATCTCTTGTAACAGTAGATGTTTTCTACCTTACTAAACAATTTAAAATATACCTTTTTGAAAGAATGTGATGATGAAAAGAGTGAACATAAAAATTAGGTAATGGAAAAAAGTGACACCTGACTGATAAGTTTCTTTCAGTTGTGAAAGAAAGGAAAAACATATTGTAGTTTGTTTCTTAATCCCCATGTATTATGTAGCCAAAATAATGTTGTTGTTTTTTAACAGAAAGCATTTTATTAACCAACATATTACAGTCTATGTTCTGTGCTTCCCTCAGACCAAATATTTTTTAGAGAAAAATTCGTAATACACCTGGCAAATGTTGGACAGTTTTTAAACTTGCCTGATAAATGATATTAAAGAAATATAGAATTATAACAAAAGTAGAAGCCAGGGTCTGAATAACAAGTGTGTGAGGGAGGTTGTATTTGCAGGAGAGGCAGGCAGAATTGTGGGGTACAACTGATAGACCTAAATGTAGAAAAATTAATATTTATTATTTGTGGTTTATATAAATACCAAAAACATGTTACATGTCTAATATATAGATAGGAACACATGATCCCTGTTAACAAAGTACTTATACACTAAACAATGTACAAAGGAAAGGAGATGACAACAAAAAAAAAAAATGACTGAACAAGTATGGTTAGCATACGTTCACAAATAGGTCAACCAGGTTTTCTGTCTTCAATATTATTTAGTAAGGCTGCCAAACGATTAAAAAAATTAATCAAGATTAATCATGAGATTAAAAAAATAATTGTGATCAATCACAGTTTTAATCATGCTGTTAAACATTAATAGACTAGAATATTAATAGATTTAGTTGGGGCTGGTCCTGTTTTGAGCAGGGGGTTGGGCTATATGACCTCTTGAGGTCCCTTCCAACCCTAATCTTCTATGATTCTATGAATACCATTCATTTAAATATTTTGGATGTTTTCTACATTTTCAAATATATTGATTTCAATTACAACATAGAAAACAAGATGTACAGTGCTCACTTTATATTGTTATTTTTATTACAAATATTTGCACTGTAAAAAAGATAAACAGTATTTTTCAATTAACTGCATACAAGTACTGTAGTGCAATCTATTTATCATGACAGTGCAACTTACAAATGTAGTATATTTTTATATAACTTCACTCAAAAATAAAACAATGTCAAACTTTAGAGTCCACAAGTCCACTCCATCATACTTCTTGTTCAGCTAATCGCTAAGACAAACCAGTTTATTTACATTTACAGGAGATAATGCTCCCTGCTTCATTTATAATGTCATCTGAAAGTGAGAACAAGCATTTGCATGGCACTATTGTAGCCAGTGTTGCAAGGTATTTATGTGCCAGATTTGCTAAACATTTGTATGCCTCTTCATGCTTCAACCACCATTCCAGAGGACATGCTTCCATGTTGATGATGGGTTCTGCTCGATAACGATCCAAAGCAGTATGGATTGATGCACGTTCATTTTCATCATGAGTCAGATGCCACCAACAGAAGGTTGATTTTCTTTATTGGTGGTTTGGTTTCTGTAGTTTCTGCATCTGTGTGTTGCTCTTTTAAAACTTCTGACAGCATGTTCCACACCTCGTCCTTCTCGGATGTTGGAAGGCACTTCAGATTCTTAAATCGTGGATTGAGTGTTGCAGCTATCTGTAGAAATCTCACATTGGTACCTTCTTTGCGTTTTGTCAAATCTGCAGTGAAAGTGTTCTTAACTCGAATAACATGTGCTGGGTCGTCATCCAAGGTTGCCATAACACGAAATATATGGTTGAATGCGGGTAAAACCACAAAGCAGATGACATACAATTCTCCCCTAAGGAGTTCAGTCAAAATTTAATTAATGCATTATTTTTTTAAAGAGCATCATCAGTATGGAAGCATTATCCCCACATAATATAGAGGTGACCGAGGGACAGAGTGATTGTGACTTCTGCAATGAAGGGGCATATGAATGTTTGGCATATCTGGCATGTAAATACCTTGTAATGCCGGCTAAAACAGTGCCATGTGAACCCTTGTTCTCACTTTCAGGTGACGTAAATAAGAAACAGGCAGCATTATCTCCATTAAATGTAAACAACCTTGTTTGTCTTAGTGATTGGCTGAACAAGAAGTAGGACTGAGTGCACTTGAAGGCTCTAAAGATTTACATTTTGTTTTGTTTCTAAGTGCAGTTATGTAACAAAAAAAAATCCATATTTGTAAGTTGCACTTTCACAATAAAGAGATTGTACTACAGTACTTGTATGAGGGGAATTAAAAATACTATTTATTTTGTTTATCTTTTTTACAGTGCAAATATTTGTAATAAAAAAAAAATTAAAGTGAGCACAATATACTTTCTATTTTGTAATTGAAATCAATACATTTAAAAATGTAGAAAGACATCCAAAATATTATAATAAATTTAAATTGGTATTCTATTATTGTTTAACAGTGCGATTAAAACTGCAATTAATCGCAATTATTTTTTTTAACCGAGTTAACTCAAAACAAATTAATTGCTTGAGATAACTGCGATTAATTGACAAGCCCTATTATTTAGCAAAGATTTCTTTGAGTGAAGATCTCAATCTTGGCTGCTATTGGATTGTGCCGGGAAAGAAGCATCCTTAATAGGAACTAAACTGAACTTAAACTACATGACTGCCAAATTCTCAGTGGAAATCATGGGCCAAATTTTACCTTGGCTTGTACCCTCATCAATCCTGTTATATTTCATCCTGTATTGTTGCATAAACTAATCAAGTGGCATGGGCCTGAAGATAAATCAGATTGGTTTACGTTACACATACAGATTTAGTGTTTAATTCAGAGTAAGATTTTGACTTTTAACAATCTGAAAGAGAGGGCTCTGTGCTAATGAGGTAGGGAAATGTTATCCCCACATAACATAGAGGTAACTGAGGGACAGTGTTATTGTGACTTCTGCAAGGATATACAAGAAATTTATGGCAGAGGTAGAAATTCATAGATTCTGAGGCCAGAAGGGACTATTCTGATCATCTAGTCTGACATCTTCTATAGAACAGACCATAGAACTTCCCCAAAATAATTCCTAGAGCAGATCTTTTAGAAAAAAATCCAACGTTGATTTTAAAAATTGTCTGTGATGGTGAATCCACCACGACCCTTAGTAAATTGTTCCAAGGATTAATTACTTTCACCATTAAAAATGTACACTTTCTTTCCAGTCTGAATTTGTCTAGCCTCAACTTCCAGCCATTGGATCAGGTTATACCTTTCTCTGATTGATTGAAGAGCCCATTATTAAATATTTTTTCCCTGTGTAATTACTTATAAAATGTAATCAAGTCACCGCTTTACCTTCTCTTTGTTAAGCTAAATAGATTGAACTCCTTGAGTCTGTCACTCACTATAAAGCATGTTTTCTAATCCTTTAATCATTCTTTTGGCTCTTCTCTGAACCCTCGCCAATATTTCAACATCCTTGAATTGTAGGCAGCAGCACTGAATACATTATTCCAGCAGCAGTCACACCAGTGCCAAATACAAAGGTAAAATAATCTCTCTGCTCCTATGTGAGATTCCCCTGCTTATGCATTCCTGAATTTCATTAGCTCTTTTGGTCATGGCATTGTACTGGGAGCTCATGTTCAGCTGATAATCCACCGTGATTCCAAAATCTTTTTCAGAGCCACTGCTCCCCTGGATAAAGTTCCCCATCCTGTAAGTGTGGCCTAAATTCTTTGTTCCTGGATGTATACATTTATATTTAGCTGTATTAAAATGGGTATTGTTTGCTTGTGCCCAGTTTATCATGCAACCCAATCACTCTGAATCACTGACATGTCCTCTTCCTTATTTACCACTCCCCCCAATTTTGGTGTCATCTACTAAGTTTATCGGTGATGATTTTAAAGTTTCTTTCATATAATTGAAAAAATGTTAAATAGCATGGGGCCAACAACCAGTCTAGATGGGATCCCACTAGAAATGGATCTGTTCAATGACAGTTCCCCGATTACAGTTATGTTTTGAGACCTATCTGTTAGTCAATTTTTAATTCATTTAATGGTGCCAGGTTATTTTATATTGTTCTAGTTTATTCATCAAAATGTCATGCAGTACCAAGTCAAACATCTTACAGATGTCTAAGAATACTACATCAACACTATTACCTTTATGAACCAAACTTGTAATCTTATTGAACACAGAACTCCAAGTCACAGTCCAGTGCATTAGCAACAAGAGTATCCTTTTCTCATTCCATCATATGATGATCCTTCTCCCATATCTCCCTGGTGGATTTTCACAGTGTTGGTAGAGAACCAGATCCACAAAATTACTTGGAAATCATGTATAGGTAGGCTAGTGTGAAAGTTCTCTTTCCTCTTCATTCTTGGCTGCATGCCAGTACGTTAGTTTTCTCTTGTTGCTCTCTGTACATAGCACCATTCCTTGTTCTTACTGGTAACTAATGGTTAAATGTAGATTTCTTAATAGTGACTTTTGTATATTTTTATGCGAGCAGTGTTATAGAAGGCCCTGTTCCAGTGTGTTTTTTGTTGTGTTTGGACCCTAGTAATCAATTTATTTAAACTTGGCATGTTTAAAGTGCAGTTCTGTTTCGAAACAGGACTTTGGAACTTCATGATGCCACGTTTACATGCTTGTCCATTGCTGACTGCAGGGAAAACTTAGTCAGATTACAAGTAAAAAGATTGGGTTTTTTTGTAATTGATAGTAGGTTGCTAAAATCAGTGTACTCTCTTGTTCCTTTAAACATTAGAGAGCCAATATACATGTGGGAGAGGGTGCTGGATTCTTTGCAGGCTTATGCCTCATTAACAGAATTGTTAACTCATTTTCAGTTCAAGGCCTTTATTGCTGATGGTGCAGGAAAGAACTCTCTTGGAGTTTCAGGCCTTTTACTTGTAAACTGATCTGATTTGATCTTGAAGTCAGAGTCTAAATATGGCAATCTCACAATGCCATTCTAACACAATCATTTTTCAGAGAAAAATTGTGCTTAACAGTAAAGCGAGGTTCTTATAAGCTTGTGCATTATGTCCAGTAAGAATCTGCACTTGGAACTTCATTAACAGTTCTGCTGAAGATAATGTCAATCCAGTTCATTCTTCCATTGCTGTGCTGGTGTGACAGAGCTAACAAAATTTAAAAAATAGTAAAAATGTACTTTTTGTCAGTAAATTTTTTAGATATGGCTCTGAAAAAAAAAAGAGGTGGTCTGTTTAATAATTTTCTATTAGTCAATTTTCTGACAATGTCCACATTTTAATAAAAAACAAACTATCCTTACGAGTGAGCAGTTATCATTGCAAACTTACATATTGTGAAGATGGCTGGTGCAACTGTTACTCACAGGAAAAGGATCGTTTAATTGCTCATTACTCAAAAATGTATGTTCTAGTTAATGTTCACAGTTTTAACTTGAGTATAATTTAGTTGTACACAAGGGCTTCTAGTAAAACAGCTGCAGAAGAAGTGATAAAGTTCTAATGGAATTGGATATCTGTATGAAAAAAACCGCAAATGACTTGGCCCCAATGCTAAAAGGCATTGTATAAACTGAGAAAAAGCCCAGGAAAATGTTTGCATCTGAATAGTAAATGCAAATCTATAGTTCAATCATGAGATGTGAGAAGGCTTGTCACTATAAACAATGAAACCAAATAATGTTCTTTTTGGCTCACTGGCTTGTCTTGGTCTAGACACTCGTTTTTCATTTCGCTTTCAATTTGTCTGTCTTGCACATTGTTGCTCAAGCTTCCTTCAAATTAAAGGACTTCAAAGATCATTTCCAGGTTAATGGTGTGGTCAAAGAAGGATGAGCTTCAGCCAGTATTCTTTGGAGAGCTGATAAGCATTTCAGGTAGTGAAATTTGCTTCAAGTCAGAAGTTTGGGTGGCTGCCACTTGGAGATTTTCCTGTGGAATTGTTACAGCCTTTTTCATTAGCATTTTGTTACCCTTCTGCCTTCTGAATTTCCTCACATTGTGGTAATCCTCATCTCTTCCTTCCCATCTCCTTTGGTCTGCTGGAATGGTGCAAAGCAGAAGTAGCAGGGTCCACGATCTGGTCCCCATATATTAAATCCACTGCAAACAGCACAAAACACATAGCAATAGAAGAGGGATATTGATAGAGCACAGTGATTCTTAAAAATATATTTTTCGTTTTAGCAAGATTGAAATCATGCCCATGCATGAAGAGAGAGAGATTTTTTTCAAAGAAATACTTGATTTTTACTTGTTTCTGATGAGAGTTTAATTTGGTAGCAGAAATTCTTACAATTCATAAAAAAAAATTTCAACACTCCTCTGTGAACAAATTATTCTCCTATCCCCAATGCTTGCAAACATAAGAGGGGAAGCATATCTCTCCTTTAGTCCTTTCAATTTTGATGGAAGTTCTTTGGTATTAATAGGGAGATGTTTGGTCTATTTTGTCAGTTTCACCTGCCAAAATTTTGCCATTTTTTCTTTAAAATGGCACAGTTTTTTCTTCATTCTGAATTAGTTGAAAGCTGATATTTCAAAAGATACTGGCCTCATCAATTAACATATTTGCCAGTAGCAGTCTCCGTTGTTGACAAGTCAGTAAATGTTCTGGGTGGAAATAAACGTAAGACAGAAGATAATTCTTCTGAAATGTAATTTTTGCCTTTTTTTGTTAATGTAAGGCTCAAGATCGTTTTCAGCTAACAAATTGTACATCGAAACTCATGTAAATGGCTAATGAGCATACTTGATCCTCAAGGACAATGGCTAGTGTAAACATCTGATGACTCAGGTAGCCAGATGTCCTTTTAGTGATTCTAATTCCAATAAGAACAGCACATTTGCTTTTAGAATTTCTGTCTGTCTGCCACCTATCTGTAAGGATCCTCCCCACTTCTTCCTCCACCCTGTCCCCCACTGAGTGTAGCCCTAGCATCCTTGATGTAAATAAAGTGATTAAAAGTGTCTCTGCATGTATGTAATGACCATTATCACTGTTGTTCTCTCTGGATGGGACAATGTCTGTATTTGTAAGTGAATAGATAAAGAATTTAAAACGTACTATGTAATCGATAAGAAAAGGTATATAATTGACCACTGTAACACCATGAAGTTGAAGCCGATTTATCAGACTTCCCGGTATCGTGAATAAACCTCTCCAGTATTGTCTGTGCTGCCTGATTCTTGGAGAAAAAATCCTTCGTGCTTTACAGTAACAAATATAATAAAATCATAGTTAATACTTGCACTTGGATCAATCACTAGGCTTAGTTCCAGAATATGATATTAGTTTATTCTGCTGGAATATAAAGCATGATTTTTCAATTATTATCTTATGATTCTTCTTTGAATAATGTTCCCTATACATATTCCAAATGTGGATGAGCATTCGCGCCATAAGCCAGAGATGGAAGGTTTTCAGCAGCATGTCTGCTCTACATTGCCATGTGCTCCATGCAAGGTTACAAGGTGGTGCAGGGCAATGCTCCATCAATTCCCTCTTACTACATAGACCAAGTCAGAATCCTTTCTTCGTGCTCATACACTCTGGGAATAATGGTCCCTTGTAGATAGTTCTGTTTCCTTTTTTAGTCTCACTTCTGTATATGAGTGAGTGAGTGTGTGTGTGTATATAGTGCCCCATTTGGGGCCTCTCTTGACCCCTTCGGGGGATTATGCCCTGCATTCTGGGGTTCAAGAACTGCTCACTCATTCTCCGTGAGTGACGAGCACATGTGTTGTGTCTACTGCCTGGGTGGAATTTGTGGCTTGTCACCCTCTGTGACATCTGCAAGTCCTTCCTGTCAAAGACCCACAATGCTCGACTTCTGTGCCTCCACAAGTTCAGCATGGTGGAGGCGCTCTGGCCTCATGTGGAGTCCGATCCCAGACTGTCAGTGATAACGATGTACTGTTCATCACTGGCAGTGAGTGCTTTGCCCTCGGCTTCATGCCTGGATCCACCAGCATCACCAAGACGTGAGAAGGTGCACAAGGACAGTCAACAACAGACTTCTTCAGACTTGGAGGGCTTCTCAGTGGAACAGCTGTCCTCCTTCCTTGCCTCCCAGCGTAGTGTGGACTTTTGAGCACGCCCTCCTTTTCTGGCCCACTACGCTTCGGACCCCCTTGGGTGGTGCCTGTATCCATGAGGCCCACAGTACCATCAGGACCCGGCCACATGGCATCACTGGCCCACATGGGTCCCTTATTGCCGCCTTTACCCACCATTGGTAGCCTCGTACCAGCGCACCCCAGCCCCTCCGATGGCTCCGATCGTCTCAAACCTGAAGGAGGATCCAGAGCTCAATCTGGCACCACTGGTACTGCCAGTCCCAATGGCAGCCATCTCCTTTCTGGATGAGCTCTGATCCCACAGCAGGATTTGTCATCACAACCTGGGCCTGTTCCAACTGAATGGGTCTCGGGCGTAGACAACACCTGTTCATCACCCATCTGCCATACTGTTACACACAGTAGGCAGGAGTCTATGAGGACATGCTATGCTGCAAAATGGAAGCGCTTTATCTCCTGGGCGCAATGCTGACACCTTCCCCTTCATGCTGTCTCTGTGGCCATCATCCTAGACTACCTCCTGGAGCTCAAGAACTTGGGCCTCATGCTCAGCTCAATCCACATCCACCTCGTGGTACTCCGTGCCTTCCTCCCTCCTGTGGATGGCCAGTTGATATTTACCCACCCTACCACTGCCTGGTTTCTGAAGGGCCTGACAAACTTCTTCTCACTGGTCCTTATCCCCAGACCCTAGGACCTCAACCTCATGCTGTCTGCACTCACCCGGCCTCCAGTGAAACCCCTGGCCACATGCTACCTGGCCACTTTTTTCTTTTTCTGGAGGCCATTACCTCTGCCCAGTGGGTCAGCGAACTGGTGGCCATGATGGCTAACCACCCATACACAGTTTTCTATAGAGACAGGGTTTCCCTGCACCTTCACTCTAAGTTCCTCCCAAAAGTTGTCTCTGAGTTTCATTTCTACCAGTGCATTTATCTCCCAGTTTTCCATCCTAAAACCCACACTATTTCTGTAGACAGGACACTGCACTTCCTGGACATCCGCAGGGCACTGGCCTTCTACTTGGACAGGACTCATGCCTTTTGCAGCTCCTCATTCCTTTTTGTAGCCATTGCGGAATGGTTGAGAGGGCTCTGTCAACACCTTCACAGCACACTATGCAATCAACCTGTGTGCCACCACAGATGCCATGGCAGGCCGTGCCGTCCTGTAGCTGGCCTTCTCATCGCCTCCTCGCACCCACCTCCGAGCTGATCACTCCTCCGTACTCACCCACGTTTGGAATACATATAGGGACCATTACTCGAAGAAGAAGAGGAGGAGGAGGTTACTTAGGTGCAACTGGAGGTTCTTCGAGATGTGTGGTCCCTATTTGTATTCCAATACCCGCCCACTTTCCCCTCTGCTGCGGACTCTCTATGTTCCAGTAAGAGGGAGACTGAGGGCACGTCGGCCAGCACGGCCTCTTACAACTTCTCATGGAGCACATAGCGACGTAAGGCGGCTCTGCGAGTCAATGGACACTGCTGCTGAAAAACATCCTCCCCTGGAGCATGGTGCACATGTGCACTCACGTTTGGGATACAAATAGGAACCACACATCTCAAAGAACCCCCAGTGACAAGTAAGTAACCTCCTCTTATGTAGTGCTTTTGATGTATGTGGTGAAATAATGTTAAGCAACCAAGAATTCTAAGTATGAATCTAAATTTAAACACTACAGGTAAGCTTAATTATCCAGAGTTAAGCATATGCATCTGTTTAAATCAAGTTGGAAGGTATATGGACTCAAAGGGGATATAAAGTTGGCATGTTGGAATTTCTGTTAAGTTACATACTCTTTATACTACTTTATTATTCCTGTTGAACAATATAGCGTTCCCTGTCACTTTGAAAAATGGAAAGTTTTGTGTGTGTGTGTGTGTGTGTGTGTGTGTGTGAGAGAGAAAGAGAGAGAGAGAGAGAGATAATTGCATAGGTTACTGCTGTGGTTTGGCTGCTACAAAATAGAGAATAAAGATGTTATGTAACTACAAAAATAGACTCTAAGCTTGTAATATTTTCAAATCACACTATCAAAGCTTAATACTCTAGTCCCACAGCTAATTTGTAAGGGATTAAAATAAATCATTTTAATCCATCACATTTACATTTGTGCAAATAAGAAATTCTGACTGAGAATATCTCCCAACATCTAATGCACAGACCCTGGTAGTAGTTTTTAAAATTTGGAGAAAATTAAAGCTGTTTTGATTTGAATTCATAATCTTGTGTTTATAAAGAAATGTGACCTTTCTGAGATTGATAATTTAAAATTAATTAGCTTCTGAACTCTAAGATTACATCTGAATCAGGTTACTTGGGAAGTGTGGGGAAAAAGCAACCAACTACTTGAAATATAGATATACATATGTTCATATCTTATGCTGGACCATTTTGCTGCATTTTGTGATTTTGAATTGTTGATTGTTTTAATCCATAATATCTGGCTATTTTGCACATTTTTGGTAAGATTTCAAAAGACAATAGACCAAAATTTTGTCTACAGCCCTTAGCTTTGGCTCTTTTATGTACACAAGTTCTCTGCTCTTTTCAGAAGCTTACAGATCTGGCTATGAATCTGATCATAGCCTTGAACATCACTGTAGAACTTTAGTATATCAAGCTATGATGAAAGGAAGGAACTGTATTCTGTAAATGCTAAGTGTTATTAGGTAGAACTCTATCAGGAGATATAATATAAATGGCTCTGATGATGGTTAGAAGTAGTTTTGACATTCAGTCATCATTATGACAGGACATGAAAATCCCAGAGTTCTTCTTCAAAATCTTAGCTTCACAAAGTAAGTATGTGGATTTTGTGCTTTTCTTTAAAAATTTGATTAAAACCATCATGGGCCATATTTTCAAAGGAAGTTGAAGCAGGATGTCATCATAGAATCAGAACTGTAGGGTTAGAAGGGTCCTCAGGGATCATCTAGTCTAACCTTCTGTCAAGATGCAGGATTTGTTGTGTCTAAAGTAAACCATCCAAGACAGATGGCTATCCAGCCTCCTTTTGAAAACCTCCAGTGAAGGAGCTTCCACAATCTCCCTAGGCAGTCTGTTCTATTGTCATGCTATTCTTACAGTTAGGAAGTTTTTCCTGAGATATAATCTAAATCTGCTATGCTGTAGTCTTGTCCTGCCTTCTGTGGCAAAAAGAACAATTTTTCTCCATCTTTGTTATGGCATCCTTTTAAGAATTTGAAGACCACTAGCATGTCCCCCCTTAATTGCTTCTTTTCAAAACGTAACATACCCAGTTCCTTCAGCCTTTGCTCAGATGGCTTGCATTGCATCCTTTTGATCATCCATGTCACTTCCCTCTTGATCCTTTCTAGTTTCTCTACATCCTTTCTATACAGCGGTGACCAAAAATGGACACAGTACTCCAGCTGAGGCCTAGCCTGTGCCAAGTAGAGCAGTACTATCACCTCTTGTGACTTGCATGCTGTGTCTCTGTTAATGCAACCCAAAATCACATTTGTTTAGGTTTTTTTGCAACAATGATTTTTTTGTGGTTTTTTTGCAACAGTGATTCATGAATTTTTGATTCATGCTGAAGCTGTGGTCCACCACAACTCCTAGATCCTTCTCAGCCGTGCTGCTGCCAAGTCATATCCCCCATTCTGTAATTGTGCATTTGGTTTTTCTTCCCTAAGTGTAGCACCTTACATTTGCCTTTGTTAAATTTCATTTTGTTGTCTGTAGCCCAGTTTTCCAATTTATCAAGATCCCTCTGAATTTTAGTTCTATCCTCCAAAGTGTTTGCAATCTCTCTGCCACCCGAGCCCCCGCTTTGTGTCATCTGCAAATTTGATCAGTATGCTCTCTATTCCTACATCCAGGTCATTAATAAAAATATGAAATAATACCAGGCCCAAAACAGATTCCTGTGGAACTTCACTTGAGACCTCCTTCCAATCTGACTTCCATTAATAGTTACTCTTTGTTTGCAGTTGTTTAACCAATTATGTATCCACTTAATGGTAGTTCTACTGAGCACACATTTCTCCAGTTTATTTATGAGAATGTCATGTGGGATTATGTCAAAAGCCTTGCTAAAGTCCAGGTATATTATGTCCACCACATTCCCCCTAGCCACCAAGTCTGTCAAAGAAGGAAATCAAGTTGGTTTGGCATGATTTGTACTTAGTAAATCCATGCTGGCTTCTAGTGATCATCCCTTCATCTTCCTGGTATTGGCAAATTGAATGTTTTATACATTGCTCTAGTGACTTCCCAGGGATCATCTTGGGTACCTGTATGCCCACCAATACTGTAGTATCTGAGGGTATGTCTACATAGCATTGTAAAACTGGCCTCAGACTGAGTTTTGAGACCAAACTCCCCTACCATTCACACACACATCTATCCGACTTGGATCAGAAAGCACTCAGGAACTGAGTCTTGGGACTCATCTGGGGGGTTGGTCTCAGTTGGGAAATGAAATTTACAACTGGACACAGACGCATTCCCCAAACTTTTACAAGCATAATGTGAATTTATGAAAGGATGGTCCAGTGGTTAGGGGACTAGTGTAAAACTTGGTTGCTGGAGGGTGTCACTAGGAAAGCCAGAGCTCACACAGCCAGTTGGACTCTGGAGTGGAAGTGTCTAAGCAACTGGAGACTTGGGAGGGATGGTCCATGGTCTAGACAGTCAGTCTGAAGGTTCTTACTGCAAGAGGGGCGTGAGACACAGGATCTGCGCTTGGGAATTGCTCCTGACTGAGCCAGGACAGGAACAGTGATCCAGACCCAGGGAGTTTAGTGGCAAGTGGGATATGAAAACAGACTGGTATCCATTCAGAAAGCAGACCTGGAACAGGTTATGAGAGAGCTATATAAAAAAATGTGCACATGCTAAATGTGTAAATGCATGTGCAGACAGGCACTGATAGATGCTCTTGCCTATGACAGTTTGTGTTAGCAAAAGTGGATTTCTGTGAGCCTACCTTTTATCCTCTCATCTGAAAATTAAGCCTTAAATTCATTATCTTGCATGTTTCATTTGGAGATTAACAGCCGGGTTATGTGATCTTGTCTCTGTACAAGGTACAGTCTTTTGGAGTGTTATAGTCTAGTTTTCAACCTCTTTGCAGCAAAGAGACCCACTGGTTAAGGTTGTGAACAATTTATTTCTGGTATTGGCAGTGGTGTACTAGCTGCCGTTGTGATGCTGAGCATTTTGGTTGCATTTAATACTTCATATTGTGCAGCCCAGCTGATTCATTTGAAATCTTTTATGTTGGCTTGACAAGAACTGCACCTGTTTGGTTTGGATCATGTTCTTCTGATGGTCTGTAATTTCTGCTGCTGTTTGTTACATTTTGCCTCCTTTCCAGTTTCTTCTGGCATCCTATAATGTTCTGTCTTGGATCTATTATTATTGAGCATTTGCATGACTACTGTGCGTGATGGGACTGGAAGTCATGGATTAGCATTCCCTTCTTATGCAGATAACGTTCTGATTTATTTGAAGATCATTCCTTACTGTTTGTACATTTCTGTCTCTCAGATGTTGCCTGGATGCAGTCATTAAAATCCATTTAGTTCAGTTTGTCCATGGTATTTACAGGGCATCAATCACTTAAGAACAGTGGTTCCCAAACTTTTATTTTGAGCATCCCTTGCAATGGATTGATACCTGTTTCTGCAATGTCTTGGCACATTGTTGCTCAGGTGGTGAGGAACAAGTTGGAAGTAGGTCATGAGGAGGTATCTGGAGGATTGCAGCCCACCAGCAGAGAGTTCAAGAAAATCCCTAGGTCTCTAAGACCTATTGGGAACCCATGATAGGGCAGGGAAGGAACGCTTTGCTCCCTCCTCTTCCTCCTGCTGCCTCTGTCCCTGCTCACCATCCAGTTTTATCAAAGCCTCTCAGCTCTCCTCTCCTCCTGCCTTCACAGTGATGAGATTCAGGGAAGGGGAAGTGATGCTTCAATAGCCCTGCACCCTTATGTACACACACCATGAGTTTCATTTTGGGTTGGTCTGGTTTGGGGTGAAAGCCACATGTAATAACCGAGCTACACACAGATTCCCCCTTAGTATTGCAAGCTGTTACCAGATCTCAGAAGTGATTAATATCAGGTGCACTGCCGTGGGCCCAAGCAGCCCTTTTCCCATAGTACTCAAATCAGTTAGTGTGTGGTTGGCTCAGTCTTGCGAAGACCCAATGGACATGTTCCCCAACCAACCAGGGAGGGAGTTGGGGAGCAGAGGGAGAAACTAAAAAAAAAAAAAAAAAAAAAGGGGGGGGGGGGACGGGAATGAGAAAAGGAGTGAAATATAGAAAATAAAATATATAAATACTATCAGACAAAATGAGAGAACAAGAAGGGAGAAAAAGCAAACCTTGTCTGAAAAGGATGAGATGAGCCCTGTCCCCGCACAGTGTTCCCGGCACAGCCAGGTCCCCACTTTGCTGTGTTGCTGCCTGCATTCACTCTGAATAAACAATGGTTTTGGAAGTAGGGTGAACTCTTCGCATGCCACCAACACGGACAAGAAAAAGTCAAATTAAAATGTAACAGTATGAATCTCTGACCAGTCCTTCTTCAAATATTTCACATGAAGCACAAATCCTTTTTGTAGATTCCTGAATTTCAGGTGCTCATCATTGTAAGGGCTGTTCTATGTCTTTAGTCAGAGGGATGTGAGGGGTTTGGGAGCCAGTGAAAGAGCATAGAGACTTCTGTGGTATCCATTGTTCTAAGACACCAGTCCTCCTGCTACTTTCTTTCAAATGCAGGGGAAGAATTATGCTTTGGAAGCTATGCAAGGCCAAACTCACTGAGTTTCTTGCCCCACATATAAGCAGCCTGTGTGTAGGGGGCATAGTGGCCCTGAGAGTACAGGAAGATTTTTATATTAAGTAACTAGTGTTCTCTACAGTCACAAGGTATCAAATGCCTCCCCACCCCAAAATCAAATCTGCTTCAGTACTAGAAAATGCTGCCTTTCAATGTTTTGAATTTCACAGGTTAGGGAAGAAAAGCCCTCTAAATCAGTATTCTACTCTACAGTGTTTAAGTTAGAGAACACACTGCAACTGTTTCTGCTGAATTAAGCCCTGTGTGATTACTCTGTATTTACGCTTAAATACTATATAATCAGATAGCAATTATGTCTTACAAATCAAATGGTAATTATCTTTGGGTCTCCATTTAACTCCATCTCTTCCCAGTTGTCCTCTTGCATGAATGTAATTGTAGGGTTTACTTTCTGCTATGTGGATTCTCGTGCTTAACAGCAGACACTGCAACAGTGAACTTACATTTTCTAATTTATACTTCATTTTAAAAAATAAAAAATGCATTTTCCCAGCTCTGGGCCTGATCCAAAGCCCATTGAGATCAATGATAAGACTCTATTGACTGAAAAGCTTCAGAGGGGTAGCCGTGTTAGTCTGTGTACAGCAAAAACAACGAGAGTCCTGTAGCACTTTAAAGACTAACAAATTTAATTTCTGCAGGCATAAGCTTTCGTGGGCTGCAACCCACTTTGTCAGATGCAAGAAAGAGAAATCAGATAGGAGATTTTACACACGCACGCACACACACAGTCTCTCTCTCTCTCTCTGGTAAGGAACAACAATGGGGAGGATAGGTGTTAGCAAAGTCCATTCAGTTAGAGTAGGTGAGGCCTATTCATAATTATTGATTAGGAGGTGAGAATGTGTGAACAGTGACAATTACTTCTTGTAATGAGATAACCATTCCAAGTACCTATTCAGACCCAGTTTGATTGTGTCAAGTTTGCATATGAGCTCCAGCTCTGCAGTTTCTCGCTGAAGTCTGTTTTTGAAGTTTTTTTTGTAGAAGTTTGGCAACTTTCAAGTCAGCTACAGTGTGTCCTGGGAGATTGAAGTGAGATTGAAACTGTTTCTAACTATTGTCCCAATATTGAAATCAGATGCATGCAATTGGACAAACCTATAGATTGATGGGGTTCCACACAGGCACAGTGGTCCTAGAACATGAATATTTCTAAATATAACTTACAACTAAACATCTCATCGACTCATAGATTTTTAAGGCCAGAAGAGACCATTATAATAATCTAGTCTGACCTCCTGCACAACGCAGGCCACAGAACCTCACTCACCGACTCCTGTAATAGAAACCTAACCTATAACTCAGTTAATGAAGTCCTCAAACAATGGTTTAAAAACTTCAAGATGCAGGGAAATGACCAGAGAATCTACCAGCAAGTGACCCATGCCCCAGGCTGCTGAGGAAGGCGAAACCCCCCCGAGGTCTCTGCCAATCTGTCTTGGAGGAAAATTCCTTCCCAACACCAAATATGGTGATCAGCTAAACCCTGAGCATTTGGGGAAGACTCACCAGTCACATAGAAAGAATTCTCTGTAGTAACTCAGAACCCACTCCATCTAACATCCCATCACAGGCCACTGGGCATATTTACCTCTAGTAGTCAAAGATAATTTAATTGCCAAATTAGGTTGTCCCATCATACCATTCCCTCCATAAATTTATCAAGCTCAGTCTTGAAGCCAGCTAGGATTTTTGCCCCCACTGCTCCCCTTGGAAGGCTGTTCCAGAACTTCATTCCTTCGATGGTTAGAAACCTTTGTCTAATTTCAAGTCTAAACTGCCTGATGGCCAATTTATATCCATTAATTCTTGTGTCCACATTGATGCTGAACTTAAATAATTCCTCTCCCTCTCTGGTATTTATCCCTATGTTGTATTTATAGAGAGCAATCATGTCTCCCCTCAGCCTTCTTATGGTTAGGCTAAACAAGCCAAGCTCTTTGAGTCTCCTTTCATAAGACAGGTTTTCCATTCCTTGGGTCATCCTAGTAGCCCTTCTCTGCACCTGGTCCAGTTTGAATTCATCTTTCTTAAACATGGGAGACTAGAACTGCACATGGTATTCCAGATGCGGTCTCATCTGCACCTTGTATAAAGGTACTAACACCTCCCTACCTATACTGGAAATACCTCCTCTGATGCATCCAAGGACCGCATTAGCTTTCTTCACAGCCACATCACATTGGCGGCTTATAGTCATCCTGTGATCAACCAATACGCCCAGCTCCTTGTCCTCCTCTGTGATTTCCAACTGATGCATCCCCACTTCATAGCAAACATGTTTGTTATTAGTCCCTAAATGCATGACCTTGCTACTATTAAATGTCATCCTATTTCTATTACTCAAGTTTACAAGATCATCCAGATCTTCTTGTATAATATCCTGGTCCATCTCTGTATTAGCAATACCTTCCAATTTTACATCATCTTGTGGCAAGGGATGCCTATTCTGCCCCTGTGGGTCCTGCACTTTCGTCAGCTAAGCCAGTGGTGTGGTTGGGTGGGAGCAGGGGGGCAGCCTGGGCCCCGACCCAGGGACCCTGCGAGGAGTAGCCTCTAACAACTTAGTTCATGAGCTACTACCTTCCCTGGGTAGCTTTTCCGTGGCCCTCCTGCTTGTGGTCCACTTCCTGGAATCAGGTAGGCAGGTTTCCTCCGTCTTTGCTTGAATCTCTCTGTCCAGCTGTTTGAGTGGCGCTGGTCCTCCTTCAGGCCTTTGGGGCCTGCGTCCCCCGGCCCTGCCTGGACGGGCCTCCCCCAACTCCTGTGGCTTGGTGCTGTGGCAGCAACAACTCTAGCTCCAAGCCTTGTAGCAGCTCTACTCCACTCCTTCACCCAACTCCCTCTCAGCTGGCCTTGTCTGCCTGAAATGGAGGCTTTTAACTGCTGGGGCAAGCTCCTTAATTGGTCTCAGCTGGCCTAATTGCCCTGGAGTAACCCCAGCTGAATCACCCAGGGAATAAGGATTTATTGAGCCTGGGGCTAATATATATGCCTTCCAGCACTCTTCTATACTACCAGGACCTCCTCCGGACCTAGAGGCTGGTCTCTGCCTCCAGGCCTCCTTTGGTCCCCGAGGGGGAGGATCTCCTCGCGGAGCCCCTGCTACACAACCCCCAACTCAGTGTGCAGGTGGCGGAGACCCCCTCGGTGCGACGGAGGCTGGTCCTGGCAGGAGTCACCAAGATCAGAGACCTCCTGGACTACGACTGGGGGGACTGGGTGGACCCCCACGCACTGGCTTGGTGCATGGGGCTCTCCACCCTTCGGACCCCCCCCAGCGCGTACTCCAGGAGGTGAGGGCAGCCTTGCCCCCCGCTGCTCACGTCTACCTTGAGCGGGTCCTGGGAGAGGGTGCTCCCCGCCCGCCCCTCAGCCCCGGCCCTCCGGCACTCTTCATCGGGCCCCGGCCCCATGAGCCCGCTCGGCCCCCTCCTCCCTACGCACCGAGCCGGCTGCACGATCTGCAGCCGGTTCCTTTCCGAACCATGCCGAGAAACCACCTTTACACGCTCGTGCTCCACACCCTTCACTTCCCCGCCCTCACGTCCCGCCCTGACACCAAATGGCGGGACCTGTTGCCACCCATGGAGGGCAGGGACTCCCGGTGGGCCAGCCTGTATGCCACCTTGACCCCACGGCCCGCTGGGGACATCAGTTGGCGGCTCCTTCACGGAGCCGTGAGCACGGGCATGTACTTGGCGCGGTTCACCCCCCACCCTGATACCTGCCCCTTCTGCGGCACGAGGGAGACCCTGGCGCACGCATACCTGGAGTGCGCCAGGCTGCAGCCCCTCTTCCGGCTCCTCCAGAACCTCCTGCTGAGGTTCTGGCTGCACTTTTCCCCGCACTGGTTCCTTTATGCGCACCCTGTCCATGGCCCCACAAAGTCGCGGGACCTCCTCGTCAACCTCCTCTTGGCCCTGGCCAAAGTCACCATCTACAATACCAGGGAGGGGAGGTTGGCTGGGGAGGCGCCTTGTGACTGTGGGGCCTACTTCCATTCCCTTCTCCGTTCATGTCTCCGGGCAGAGTTCTTCTGAGCGGCGTCCACCGGCTCCATCGACACCTTCCGGGAGCGGTGGGCGCTGTCCGAGGCTCTCTGCTCGGTGTCCCCTTCCAGTTCCCTTCTTTTACACCTCTGGCCCTCACGCCCCTTCCTGTTTTTACATTTATTGTCCCACGGAATCAGTTGCTTTCTAGGTCCGGTGGCTCCTCCCCTTAGGCTGGGGGAGGGGCCTTGAGCGGTGGGCAGGCTACGGCCTGCCCACCTCCTAGTTTGCAAATAGGAGCACTCTTCTATAGCCATCAGGTCTGGCCCTGTCACAATCTGCAAACTTTTTGTGCCAAGGTCAGTAATAAAAATGTTAAATAAGATTGCTCCCAAGACCGATCCCTGAGGAACTCCACTAGTAACCTTCTTCCAGCCTGACAGTTCACCTTTCATTATGACCCGATGTAGTCTCCCCTTTAACCAGTTCCTTATCCACCTTTACATTTTCAAATTAATCCCCATCTTTTCCTGTTGAATTTATATTTCCCCATGTGGAACTGTATCAAATGCTTTACTGAAATCAAGATAAATTAGATCCACTGCATTCCCTTTGTCTAAAATGTCTGTTATCTTCTCAAAAAAGGAGATCAGGTTGGTCTGGCATGATCTACCTTTTGTAAAGCCATATTGTATTTTGTCCCAATTACTGTTAACTTTGATGTCCTTAACTACTTTCTCTTTCAAAATTTTTTCCAAGAACTTGAATATTACTGAGGTCAAACTAAAAGGCCTTTAATACCCGAATCATTTTTTTCCCTTTCTTAAAAATAGGAACTATGTTAGCAATTCTCCAGTCATATGGTACAGCCCCTGAGTTTACAGATTCATTAAAAATCCTTGCTAATAGGCTTGCAATTTCATGTGCCATTTCCTTTAATATTCTTGGATGGAGATTATCCGGGCCCCCCATTTTAGTCCCATTATGCTGTTCGAGTTTGGCTTCTACCTCAGATGTGGAAATTTCTACCTCTATATCCTCATTCCCATTAGCCACCCTGCCACTATCCCTAAGCTCTTCATCAACCTCATTAAAACGGAGTCACAGTATTTGTTTAGATATTGGGCCATTCCTAGATTATCCTTAACCTCCACCCCATCCTCAGTGCTTAGTGCTTCTACTTTCTTTGCTTTCTTCCTATTTATATGGCTATAGAACCTTTTACTGTTGGTTTTAATTCCCTTTGCAAGGTCCAACTCTACTTGGATTTTGGCATTTCTCACTATGTCCCTACATGTTCTGACCTCCAGGAGGTAGCTTTCCTTGCTGATCCTTCCCATCTTCCACTATTTGTAGGCTTTCTGTTTTCTTTTAATCAACTGTCTGAGATGCTTGCTCATCCAGTCTGGTCTACAGCTCTTACCTCTGAATTTTTTCCATTTCCTTGGAGTGCTTCCATGGGAGGTTTCAGATATTTCCTGCAACTTTGACTGGAAGTAATTCCAAGACTCTTCTGCTTTTAGATCCATGAGTTCTTCAGTTCAGTCCACTTCCCCAACTAATTCCCA
This sequence comes from Emydura macquarii macquarii, assembly GCF_026122565.2. NCBI lineage: Eukaryota > Metazoa > Chordata > Testudines > Chelidae > Emydura > Emydura macquarii. The sequence goes on from NW_027130455.1 coordinate 8,532,653, forward strand.
TAATTTTTTAAAGTTAGCCCTTTTGAAGTCAAAGACCCTAGTCACAGATCTATTTTTGTTTATCCTTCCATTTTGTTTGAACTGATTTAGCTCATGGTCACTTGAACCAAGGTTATCCCCTACCACCAGAACTTCTATGAGGTCCTCACTACTCACCAATACCAAATCTAAAACAGCATGCCCTCTTATTGGTTCAACAACTATTTGGTGAAGGAACCTGTCAGCTGTCATATCCAGGCAAAACTGTGCCCTACTATTATTAGTAGCACTTGTCCTCTAGTCTATATCTGGGAAGTTAAAGTTTCCTATAATCACATGGTTCCCAGTAGTATTTACTTCATTAACAATATTAGAGAGGTCTCTATCCATATGCAAATTGGATCCCAGTGAGCTATAGCACACTCCAAACTCTATCTCAGGGGAAACTCTAGTAATTTTCTTTCCCAGTGTTATTTTTGCCCAGACAGACTCTCTTATCTGTGCCATCACTTCTAATTTATTTACAGTCTTTCTCATCATTGATATACAATCCTACTCCACCACCACCTTAGCCTATATATCTGTCTTTCCTAAACAGCACATACCCTTTAATACCTGTACTCCAGTCATAATTACTATTGCACCATGTTTCTGTTATTCCTATAATATCTGTTTCACTCCCTCTGCCAATAACTCTTATTCCTCCATTTGTTACCCAGGCTGCTTGCATTGGTGTACAAACATCTTAATTTTTGCTGTATGGCTTCTCTCACGTTCCTTACCCAATTTGGCACAGTCATTCAACTGCCAGTATCGCCTATTAGACTGGTGTCTACACTACTCTCCTTCTTAATGTCCATTCTCCTACCTACTCCTGTATCCTTTCTTTCTTCATTTTCCTCCCTCTCAATGTTAAAATCAGGCATGGAGATTACCTGGGCATCTCCCACCCATCTCCCCCAGATTCCTAGTTTAAAGCTTTCTTAATCAGTTGTGCCAACCTCCACCCTAGAAGTCTATTTCCCTCCCTACTCAGATGAAGTCCATCCCAGGAGAACAGCTGTCTGTCCTTGAATGCCTCCCAGTGGCCATACATCCCAAAGCTCTCCTTATAGTACCACTGCCTGAGCCATCTGTTGATCATCATAATCTTGTCACACCTTTGTTGTCCTCCTATAGGGACAGGCAGAATCCCACTGAAGATCACCTGAGCCTCGATTTCCTTTAGAGTCTTCCCCAGCCTGGCATAGTCTCTTTTGATACGTTACAGCGAGAATCTAGCTGTATCATTCGTTCCCACATGAAGGACAATCAGCGGATTCTTTCCCACCCCATTAGGATCCTGTTCAGCTTCAGGTCCACATCCTGAATCTTAGCACCCAGCAAACAGCACACCCTTCTGTTCTCTGGGTCAGCTCTGGTTTCAGTCCTGTCTGTTCTTCTCAGTAGGGAGTCCCCAATCACGTAGACCTGTCTTTTCCTGGTGACGGTGCAATTCTCCGGCCTATCCCCTGTTATTTCTGGCTGCAAGTCCTTTAGTCTTTGCAATCTTCTGCAACACGTTGTGTATCCTTCTGGGACTCTTATTTGGTGATATCTCCATTGGCTCGTCCACTCTTTGTATAGGACTAGTGGCTCTTCTCTTCTTCCTCGTCCTCCCACCTTCAGTTACCACCTGCTGTGCACCTTCTTCATTTTCCAACTCCACAAACCTGTTTCTGAATTCTGTTTCTTCTTCACTAGCCGGTCTTTTCCTCTGCCTGGTTCTTGCAGTCACATGCTTCCACTGGCCACTTTCCTCACCCAGCAGTCTCCCCTCAGAGTTATTTGCTCCTGCTTCCATCTGCAAGTCTGGGCTTTTCCCTTCACCCCCCTCTGAATGAAGTCTGCTGTTCCTTTTGAAAATATTAGTGTGTATGATTTGTAATAAAGTCTTACATTTTTATATCTGGCTTCAGGACAGTAAAAGTATGGTTATCGGAATACGCAGAACCACTTAGTAATTTGTTGATATGATAGCAGACTCTAGAAATGCATGTAGTTGATTTAAATATCAATTCATGAATAAAACTATGTTTATCCCCAAAATATTTTATTTAATCAGTGAAGTTTTAAAAATTATTTTCTTGGTTTATTTTTTTTATACTTCTTTAGATTATGTGCACTAATCCTAAACAGAAAACCATTAATTATTGCCAGACTCCAAAATCCAGGTGTATATATATATATATGTATATATATATATATATTTTTAAAGCACATTGACATGCAATTATGAGAAGAAAATGGAAACTGTGATTTGTTAAGGAAAAAAAGAACCTTGTTGGCTTTATTACTTTCTTGCAGAATTGAATTTTTTTGAATAGTGATGTTGAATTACAAAGTCTCCTAACAAATTAAATACTTGTCAAACAAACTTGGGCTTTTCTTTTTTTCTCTCTTTTTCTTTTATCCCTGCCCTATCTGAATAGTCATCCCCATTCTCCTTCCTCTCCTCCTCATATGTATGATTTCAGTATGGTTTCAGCTACTTAGAAATATTAACTACAACAGTAGTACTGGCTATTTTGCCCCAGAATCCCCCTGTGGGTGTTGGTCACTAATCCGGCGATGTATGTATATGCTGAGCAAATGAAATGTTTCTTTGTTGCCATTTGCATCTCCTGCCACCTACTTCCTTGTCCAAGTTTTCTCGAGAGAGGCCTACTTATCGGATGCTTTTGATGACTGGAGAATTACTACTAATTATCATAGATATGATTCATTAAAAATGACACTATTTTTGCTGGTGTCATCTTGCAGTTCAATAAATCCCTCTTCTTCCTTTTGTTACCTGAATAACTCAGGGTCTAGAGACAAAGGGGTATTCTCAGCTCATTTACAGAAAATCTGCTTATTGAAGACTGTTAAAAGCAGTGTGTCCTGGGTAGTCTTAGCTACCAGATTAATAAAACATAGGTTTTTATGTTCCTAATTACTGTGATATTCAGAGCATCTGCCTTTCAGTGTCATACATACATTATGTTACAGCTATACAAAACATCTTCTTAAAATCAGTGACTAATGGTAGAGCTTTTTCTACAGGCTCCAGAGGAGAATACAATGTTTTCCTCTGATTCAAGAATCTCTCAGATAGATAAAAAAGCCAAGTCAAGGGAAGTGTGCAGCAGGGTAAGGTTGTAATAGTTATAATCACACTGGGAGAGGGTTAAACGCTTACATGATCAAGTTACTCAAAGCACACTTGGTGCTCCCTCCTCAATTCAGACTTCCCAAAGTTAGCAGTTTAACTCAGTTTAGCTCGCCCTTTTCTAAAATGACTGTTTGTATAACTCTCCATGTCTTTATATGGCTGAATAATTAGAATAATGTTTGTCTTTTTTGCTCTTGAAAAAGTCTCTCTATTGTTGTAAAAGTACAACTTTACTTGGGCTTTTGAATCCAGCACCTTTGAAACATTACCATAGTTTATGCGCTAAGTTCAAGTCTTTTGCACAGTAGGTACAGTTTGATCTAGTGCTTAGAGCAGTAACTGTGAAGAGTTGAAATTCCTGAGTTCTCTTCCTTTCCCTCTTTATTTGATGTTTGGCCTTGGTGAAATCACTTAGCTAAGGCCCAGAACGGTTTTCCCCATCTGCGATATGGAGATAATGCTCACCTACCTGTGAAGTGCACTTCCTCTTACATGTTTTTCTGCTTCTTCTACACCAAAAAAAGTTGAGAAGATGAACGAGAGAGAATTTTCCTGCATTTTAGCAATAAAACTCTACATCCTGTAAAAAGGGAACCTATTGAAATGGTTTTTGCATGTTGTGTTAGAGTGAATAGGTCTGTTCATAAACCACTGTGACGCTTTCTTGGGGCGTCCAGAACTGTAAGTGACCTTGTTACCCTTCTGCCTCAGCGAGAGAGAGAGAGAGAGAGATGCTGCTGCTAAATTCTGTGTCAGTACCCTGACACTCCAGTCTGTCTAGCCAGCCCAACAGACTCCTCAGGACTCTGACAGTCCTTTCTTTCTTTTGCTGGCAACTCTTGGTGCTCCCAGTTCCTGAATTCCCTGGAAGAGTGTTCCAAATAAAACAAGAATACAATTTTTAATGGGGAACAAAGATTTAAGTGATACTAAGCAGAGATAATGGAAACAGAAAATGATTACAAATAAAACAAAAACGTAATCATGTATTCTAGTGACTAAAACTTAACTGAGCATGTTGGAATTCTTGCCAAAGGTTAGTTTCTTGCCTAAAAGCAATCTTTCAGCATCACCCACCCACATGGTAGGAGATCCACTGTTCACAGATACAGAGAGTGCAGGTCTCTTTGTCCCCTAAGTGATGGATAACTATGCCCTCTCTCCTCCTCCTTATAGTCCAGTAAACCTTTTGACATGTATCTTTTGAAGTGTAACTATAGATAAAGTTATTTTCCCCTGCTGTTTGTGCTCTAGTAAGCTGATGCCATGATGTTTTCTCATCCTCCTGATAATTTGCTCTTCTGATGACTTAAAATGCAAATGATGCATCCTTTATGTTGGTTTTACAGTACTTGATTCACAACAGATTCCTAGGCAGACAGTAAATCAGCAGTGTTGTATGTGGTGTTGTTGTAGCTTTGTCTGCGGAAGACTGGTTTATCAACCCTGCTTGGTGCATGGTTTTAAACATATTTTTGGTATACACATACACCTTTTTAATTAACATCTGTACATATATCACACAATGTCTTTGATGACCGGTACGATGTAAGTGTTCATTTGACACCTTATATGACATTCTTTACAGATAAATACTCTGACAGCAGTGAGTTTGTCAGGCTTAATAGGAGTTGCTGTTACATGCCAGTGAACCCTGTGTCAGTGGGCATCGAGGGGCTCTTAGGGTCACAACCACACTCAAAGAATAGCTTCTTGGCTTGGCATTATCATGGGCAATACTGTAACTCCAGATGGGGAAAACTTCTCTGGGACTCAGCTAAGTCTTGACCAAAGCCAACAGCAAATAAAGAGGGAAAGGAAGAGAACTCGGAGGTCTGGAGCTTGGTTTGGATAAGTTTTCTGAAGCTTAGGTGCCCCTGGAGACGTGAGTTGCTCCCTTCACTCAACCTTCCTGGCTCTCTCCTTCTCCACACAACTTCCCCTCCCCAGTCTTCAGATAGCATGCTCCCTAGATACAGATAGTACACTGAATAGGATTGGTGTGTTTGTTTTTTTCTTACTTGGCTTCAAGTCAATGCCTTTCCTCTCTATTGTTTTGGAAGGCTACCAAGTTTTTCATTTTGGTGGGACCAGTTTGTATGTTGTATAAATACAAGTGAAATATGGTCCTCTACCTTACTTTCTAACGTAACTGTTGCTTTAACATACTTGCTACTTTGGAATTAGGGTGCTAGATCTTTCACCAGACTTCCCTTTTGCTTTCCTATCTTATCCACTGGTGGCCTTGGACCTGTGCCGCCTATGTCACCATATAGAACTCCAGGGATCCTTAGCAGTACAACTGCCCTGGTGGTTGCCACTAAGGCAGCTGTCATGGGCTTACCAAAAGGAGATGATTGAAAGGGAGGGAAAATTATTTGCAGCTGGTGAAAAAACTGGAGAAAGCCCCAGAAAGCCTAGGATTGAGTCTGATCCCATCATGAAATATATGGAAATGCCTTTTTATTAGATGTGTGCTAGTTCTAAATAGATATACAATGCAGCAATTAAATCTGTTTTATAATTTGACTAAGTGGTATGCTCTTTAAGATTTCACCCAACAGGAATCTGAAACATTTTTTAGTCTTTGGGAGTATTTTGGAATACTAGTACACTGCATTGATGGCTTATCCCATGGTGAAATTTGGATTGGAGCTCTGTTTCATGTATTTAATTTAGCCTTGCAAGACAGAGGATTGGTCTTTAGGGAAACTGTTTAGAGAAGATAGTGCATTAATCAAAAGCTTTCAGACACTGTTGGGTTTTACCTATTTTCTTAGCAATTTATGCTAGTGCTTTTTTTCCACATGCTGCTGACTGCCACTAATATATTTTGATTAAAATGAATATAATTTATAGTTTATATCTTTGCTATCCTGTTGTACATTTCTGATTCTGCAGTATATGCAGTAGTTTTGTGAAACAAGATTACTGTGTAATTTCTGTATTAAAGACTTTATTTTGAGGAAGTGCATTTTACTATGTATATATTCTGTATGGCAGTGACCTTACTGTCTGTGGATTATTAAAATGAGAATATATCTGGGCAGGTTTTGACCTATCACTTACTTGAGTTGGGTTTTATGGAATGATCATGTGGATTTTAATTTTGGCCCTGTAAGGAGACATCACAACCTTGCACAATGAACCTGCATGTTGTTCAGAAGCTCTCATTAATGGAGCTGTTGTTGCAGATACCATACTTGCACGGAGGTATCGACATGGGAAGTTGCTTGCCTTAAAAACCCCTCAGTGAATACCCACAATTGTCCTTCACCACTGACCGACTCTAGGTATTCCTGGTACTCAAGACCTGTGTGACGTTCCCCCCTCTCCCCCACTGCAATCTGGACTGGTGTGTAGCTGTGACACCCCAATTCCTCACTCCTGGGCCCTGACTTACTCCACTTTGCTATGTGAAGCACCCACTCCAGGGTCACTGGCGCCCAGACTCCTGCGAGTACTCAGTCCCTGGCCTACTGGAGGAGCGCTTCTGGCCAGCTGCTCTTGGGATGGACTCCCAGCAAATATCCCCAACCCCAGATGCAACCCCAGGAATTGCCATCTTGCAGGGTTCAGTGCTGTACACTGCACCCTGCAAGCTCATTTGCATTTGTCCATCAATTTATCAAAGAAATTGATATGCACCAGCTCTGTCACTCCAAGCGAAGTCTTTACACACACTCAATTCACGTGCACTATTTCAGATAAAACAAACTAAGTTTATTGACTACAGCAAGATTTTAAGTGAATATAAATCAGATTAATATCAATCAAGAGATTAATAATGCATCAAGGAGTTGGTCACAATCAACTAAAAGGTAATTTGCATCCTAAACTAAGATTAATATTCAGTAGCTTTTCAGTCTGTAAAGTTAGCTTACTCACAGCTGGCTGTGATGCCTCTAGCAACCAGGCCTCCCCTACTATGGATAGGTGCCAGTCCTTGAGGTAGCTTAGAAGATGGATTCCAAAGGAGAGCCATGAGACAAAGATACCTCTTTCTTTTAACAAGTTTCCTCGACCCCCTGGGGTCAGGTGCTCGACCATGTCCGGCAATGAGCATGATTTCTTCCACTTGAGCCAAAGTGCTCACAGGTGCTTAGGCCAGTCCATTGTTCCTGTATGCATGCCTCTGCTGGGCGTGGAACCACAGTTTTGTGTTTGTCTGCACCTGTTCAAGCCATGTGAGAGACACATTCAGGTTTATGACATATCAGAGTTTCATATCTGTACCTGTGTATGACATTGCAGGAAATATGCCACCATAACAATAATGTTCAGTATGTCATGAGCATTCCAAAAACACCTTACATGACATACTTTGCATTGGACAATACACAGTTACTCTACAAGGGTGAACCTGAATGATACACAAATCACACTATGAGGGTATACATGGGGTTCAGCGTGTTACAACCTGTCATAAATTCCTAGCCACCTTAGATTACAAGTTGAATTGCAATTGTCGGTTTATGACTCACATAGCAAATGGTCACATGGAAAATTCGCAGGGTAAAGATTTTCAGGGATCAGAATTATTGGTGGCAATTTCAAAAGAGGTATTTTATTATGTAAGAATTAGAAGAGAGTTCATTTAAGTTGCCCAGGAAAAGCAAAAACAAAAAGAATAAATGCAAATAAAATAAATCAGCTTGATGTAGCTAAAATGCTAACAAAAAAAATCTCAGAACTCTGCTTCTTCTCACTTGGAATGCAAACAGACTCTTGAAGATATTGGCCACTCTAATACCTTTGTGCTGAATGTGCTATAAATGGCTAAATGGAAGGAAAATAAATTAGAAGAAAAGCTGAATATATGGAACCCCAGCTCTAAAGGAGGGTTCCATCTCCCTCCCACAATTCCCTTTCAGCAGTGACATTGACCTTCTTTCCTGAGGAAAGCAGAGTCAAGATGAAGGTAAAAAGGGAGTGTGCCTAGCGTGAAGTTACAGAGAGTATTTCTCAGTCTGAGGTTTCAAGCTGATCTCAAAGATGGCCATTTCTTCCCATTACAATTCTTCATTGTAGGTGATCAGCTGAAGGATTTCCCACAGGTGAGCTGCAGAAGTAACATCTCTGAAAGAATACTTAAACTGTTTCTAAAAACTGAAACCTGATGTGATTCTTTACATAGCTGAACACAAATGATGATTTCATTGAAATTCAAATGGCATGCTCAGCTGACTTCCTTAAGGAAAGCAGCAGTATCTGGTGGCCTTGACTGTATGTTGCTTTAACAATAGAGGGAGGGTGTAACGAGCAGATGCTGGAAATCTTTAAGACAGCAAACATGGAAGATATCAAACTTCCAGACTCTCCAGCCGTAGTACAAGGCAACTGCTCATTATGGTCTGAGCATGGTATCTTTATGACACCCAGATTTGTTTATTAAATTTGCTGAAAGCGACACTCATTTTATTAATTTTGGTGCTGATTTAGGCATTCATAAGAATATCATTGGCTATAATACTGACAAGATAAGTAAAATATGGCAAAAATTGGAAGCATTTGGCTCCAGATGAAAAGTTCAGGTTCCTCATAGGTGTGGCAAGGTGGGGATTGGCACAGAATCTTTTTTTCTTGGCCGACATGATCAAAATTAATTGGTGCTACGTTAAAATGATATAGCTTGGAGCTTCTATGAAGATGAGGTGTGACCAATACCCTCTGCCATCTCTTGTCTCCTGCATGGTCGTTTGGTCTCTCCCCTTGTATTCCTACTGCAGCCTCATGTCAATGGGATAGGAAAACCTTTGTCCAGACTCTTTGACTGATGTCGAGGGTAGAGTGTAGGGGCCAGAAATTCTTTACTCTTCACATCTCCTTCGGACTTCCAGGGTTATTTGTTCTCTGTGGGTGTCCGCATGAAATTACTCATACAACAAAAGCAAAACCAAGACTTATTAAAAACAGAGAAAATGGAATTAAAGGAAAATAAGTGGCTTGCTGAACATGTATTAACACACTTTTCCTAAGCTAAACAAGATAAGGCATTCCCCCTCTTAGGCCTTGTCTACATGGAAACATTTTTTTTGGCGTAACCTAACATGGATTTACACTAATACAGTTATAGCAGTGTAATCCCCATGTAGACACTTTCTCTAGAGTGGCCCTTTTTTTCTTCTTCTTCTTCTTTTTGCTTTAACTTATGTGTTGGAAGGGTGAGGGGGTAACTTAAACTGAAAAAAGCCACTCTTCTACCAGAATAAGTGTGTCAAAACAGGGAGGTGTAACTGGTAGAAGTTTCTCATTTAGACAAGGCCTTCGTTACACAGAAAAAAGAAAAGTGAATAGGTTATTAAAAGAGGCTGCAAAGAGTAGTTCTTGTATAAGGTGTTCAGTGCGACTTTAATTTTTTACTTCATGAGTGACGATTGAAGGGTTTAACTTCTTGAAATTGGTTATACGCTCCTGCCTGTTAAATGGAAAATGGTTTCAGCAATAACTGCAATGATTAAAATATAGAAAAGGGAAGGTATAAAGCAAATATGCATTTCTACATGTCCTCTGCTCTGATCTGAAAGGATCAGAAAAGACACCATTGCAAATGACTCTTTCAAACATATGCTCATATGCTGATATTACACACACACACACACACACAATACACCCTACATTACAAGAATGTTAGGATTGCAAAGTCAAACACTGAAAAGTTAGGAAATGCCATAATTAACGTTGCCTGGGCATCACAAAGGAACTCTGTGGCAGAGACAGTTGTATACTGTTATCCTCTACATGGACAAGCCAGTGGGGGGCAACAGACGCAGTTAGCAAATGGGTTTCACAGCTACTTATGGACAGCAGAGGGATGTAAAGACTCAGGACTCCTGGGTTCAATTCCAGGTTCTGTAGTGGAATTTTCTCTAGTGGTTATAGATGTTTCTGACATTGTTCCTCCAGACTGTTCCCATCTCCCTGGTTCCCTCTGTGCTCCTATCCAACCCCCATCAGATCCTGCCATCCTCCCCTGTGCCTATCCAACTGAACCCCACTGTACTCCTCAACTCCAGCTGGCTCCTGCTCTCTTACATTCCAAACCTCCCCCCACCCCCTCACCCAACTTCCAGCTGCTGTTCCCCTTCCTCTCAGTGCTCCAGGTCCATCTTCTTCTGCTTCCCCTACTCCCCAGCTCCTGCAACACTCACTCTCTCTTCCTGCTTCTATTCTTCCCTCTGTTTTCCATCCCCTCCCTGTTCCTTATTCTTCTACATTCAAATCAGGACCCTTCCTCCTCCTCTACTCAGCCTGCGCACAGAAAGAGGGATCATTGAGAGCACAAGATGGATAGTCTCCCTGCTCTGTTTCTCTGACCTGTGCCAAAACAGCCTCCAGCTGATGGGAGGAGCAATTGCAGGAAAAGTCCTGCTCAGCCCCAGCATCCCCGTGTTGGAGCCTGCTCAGTATAGACAGAATCTTTGGAGAATTTAGCTGTCAGAGTCTAAAATATTTCTACTGAGATGTGCAAATGGAGATTAAGTTGCACTGAGATGCCTTGCAGAACACATTTTAACTCTGATTAATTCTACCCTTTTGCCATGAGACATCACTTCTTGAAAAACAGAGCAAAATGTAATTACTGCACATGACTCCCTTTATACTGATAAGTCAGAGAATTATTGCCAGCTAATCAGCCAGCTATCAACTGTCACAAAAGAGACCAGAATCCTACAGGTTTGTAACTTCATAAGAAAAAACAAATTAAGCATTGACCATTTTGAGGTACATTTCTGTTATTATATAGACGTAATAATACTTAGCTTTTACATAGCACATTTTGATCCCTCTACCTACATTAATTGGAAAAACTTAGTAAAAATGTCTTAAGCTTGCAACAGTTTCGTATCCAAATTCACAACCACCATACTACACTTTTCATACTTTTCAGAACCATGTGTTTGAAGTAGGAATGTTGGATGTGTTCAGAGTGCATACTAATACAAAACTTCATGTCCTCTCAGGTTAATATTTTTCATAGCAGTATACGGTAGACATTAAAAATCTAAGTCTTTTATCTTGACCTATTGTCTTGAAATGATGGTAGCTCTGAAGGCTGTGGTTCTTAATCTTCTTCCCTCCACACAAAAAAGCGTTTTGTGCCCTAAAAAACAACCTAGATAGTAAAGGGGGGAGGAGAGAGATGGATATGTGGGCCAATGAAGGGGAATGCGTTTTCATAATCAGCAAGAAAACAAGGTTTGTGTTTTAAACTCTAAGTAGCCAATAGGATGCTTGATTAAATCCTTTGAAAATGCTAAATTATGTAGATTGTGGTCATACTTTCCTTACCATCATCTGACCTCCCCCTTCCTTCTTTTATTTGTTGCAATCGGTTCTTGTGCCTTGTCTCAGTTTAGATTGTAAACTCGTCAGAACAGGGAGTATCTCTTACTATGAGTTTGACAGCACCTAGCACTAAACTTGATCTAATATTGCCAACCTCAGGCATTCAAAGACCATGAGTCAAACTCCAAAAAAAGAATGATTGACTCCAAAATCAGGAGATTAAAAATAAATAAATCATGTTCTGTCTGTCTTCTAACTTCTTGAACTCCCCCAGCCACCCCAATGTATGTATGACAGTTACAGTGTTACTAACTCCTGTAAATTTACAGTGATTAGTTAAATTTTGGATTCTTCATTTCCATTTCTGGCTCTGAATGCAAATTATATTCTGTTGGCACAGACAGCACATCGTAACAACACCCCTGCTTGGGTAAAAACATCAGTCTCAGTCACTTGAGCTTAAAAATAATCAGCTCTCTTATCTTGAAAGCAACAGCAGATTTGTAAACCTCTCTTTGTGGTCCAGCCACTAGAAGATAAGAGTCACACTCTTGGTGTGGGTTACAGAAGCATCTAATATGGCATGATTCTTCTGACAGATTGGGTACTATTTCAAGCTCTGTCTGAAGTGAACATGTGCAAACTCTGTATTACCTGTGAAATGGATGAATGATAGTTACTCCAAGGTACCTCTCTGAGGTCTTGGTTCATAAAGAAGATTGTGAAGCATACAGAAAGCAGTGAGTGGGAAAGCCAGGACTAGAATTAATGGAGTCTGGCTTTTCAGTTTAGTACATCCCCTTATTCACTTTCTCCACACCACTCAAGATTTTATAGACCTCTGTCATATCCTCCCTGAGTCACCTCTTTCCTAAGATGAACAGTCCCATTCTTTTTAATCTCTCTTTGTGTGGAAGCAGTTCCATCCCCTAATCATTTTTGTTGCCCTTTTCTGTGCTTTTTCAAATTCTAATATATCTTTGTTGTGATGGAGTGACCAAGACTACACACCATATTCAAGGTGTGGGCGTACCAGGCATTATATAGCGACATTATGATATTTTCTTATTATCTAGCCATTTCCTAATGTCTCCTAACATTCTGTTAGTTTTTTTCTGACTGCCACTGCACATTGAGCAGATGTTTTCAGAGAGCTATCCACTATAACTCCAGGATCTCTTTCTTGAGTGGTAACAACTAATTTAGATTTGCATCATTTTGTATATATAGTTAGGATTATGTTTTCCAATGTGCAGCATTTTGCATTAATCAGTATTGAATTTCATCTGCCATTTTGTTGGACTTATTCTTTGGACTTAACTATCTTAAGTAATTTTTTATTGTCTGCAAACTTTGCCATTCACTGTCCTACCCCTTTTTTCAGATCAAGTATGAATATGTTGTGCAGCCCTGGTCCCACTTCAGATTCTTGAGGGACCCTGTTATTTACCTCTCTCCATTCTGAAAATTAACCATTTATTCCTATCCTTTGTCTCCTGTTTTTTAATAAGTTACTGATTCATGAGAGGACGTTCCCTCTTATTTCATGACTGTCCTACTTTGCTTAACAGCCTTTGGTAAGGAACCGTGTCCAGGGCTTTCTGAAAGTCCAAGTACACTATATCCACTAGATCACCCTTGTCCACATGTTTGCTGACTCCCTCAAAGAATTCTAATAAATTGATGAGGCATGATTTCCGTTTACAAAAGCCATGGTGGCTGTTCCCCAACATATCATGTTTATCTATGTGTCTGATAATTCTGATCTTTACTATGGTTTCAACCAATTTTCCTAGTACTGAAGTTAGGCTTACTGGCCTGTAATTGCCAAGATCACTTCTAGAGACCTTTTTAAAAATCAGCATTACTTTAGCTATCCTCCACTCATCTGGTACAGAGGTTGATTTAAGTGATAGGTTACATACCACAATTAATAGTTCTGCAATTTCATGTTTGAGTTCTTTCAGAACTCTTAGGTGAATACATCTAATCCTGATGATTTATAATTGTTTAATTTATCAGTTTGTTCCAAACCACCTCCATTGACAAGAGAAGCACAGATACATGGTAGGTATAATTTGGGATAGTGGAGAATTAATTTGAATGTCTCACCTTCGGTCCCTCTATTTGTGCCTCCGCTTACTGAATCTGATTCCTGTAACAGTTTATGTGAAAAACTATGTGAAAGTTCTAAAATTCTAAAGTTCTAAAACAATAAAATTAAGTGTTCTTTTCTTTTTAACACTGCTTAGAAAGTTACAGTGAAACTAGGATACAGAGGAAAACCAAGATCAGTTTCATTATTATGCATATCAGTTCAGGGTATGTTAACATAAAATGACATTTCCCATTTTCAACATAATTTTTAGTTGGAATGAAGAGGGAAAACATGGCACATGCAATATGTATGAGGTATTTCCATTCTAATCAAATCCAACTACCAGACTATAATGAATATTTGACCAAATAATCCTGAAGAGAATTTAACAATAATGATTCTTCAGTCTACGGTTTTCTACCCATTCACTAAATACATTTGCATGGATGTTTCAGAAACTATTTAGATTATGAATGTTTGATATAACCATGGCAGTATGAAAGCTTAAAAATTGAATGGATTCATTTTTGGAAAACTTGCAGTTACTTGAAAAGGTCAAGCACTTTCATTCCACACTCTGTAATTTTGATTAAATTCTGCTTCTGACTTGCAGTTATCTGTACAGTTCCTCGATTTCTCTCTTGAACACAGAAGTCAAGAAATCAAAGTTAAGGTTGCCTGTACAACCTTAATTCTTTCCCTTGTACATATGTTGCAAACTATGATGCCATTATCACACACTGTTTATTAAATAACACTATATCATACAACTTTATATCCTTAAGTATGTGTGACATGTTGTATGTGTATTACTCAGTGTGTGCCAGAGATCTCTGGAAGTTATTTATTGAAATATTTAATGAAATATTTAATTTAATGAAAATTATATAATGAACATTATTACCCACATAAACCAGATTAAGTATAATATACAAAAATAATAAAAATGTACTAACCAATCTAGGCCATGTAAATTTACAACTAAATTCTCTTCATAATTAACTGCCTCCCCTCATGAACATGTCTAGGGACAGCTGTGCTCCTTGTTGAAAAAAATGTATAGAGTCTATGAATGCCGGCAAAATTCTAAAAATAGAGACAATACAATTTAGATAAAGATTATAAGCAAATGAAAATGTACTGGATCATTATGACAACAACATGCAAAGTTAAGGTTTTGATGATAGCACTAACTCTTCCATATTGTATACATACAATAGTTTCAAAAGTAGACAGTTGGGCCCTATACCTGCAAGAATGGGGGCCACCTGTGATGGAGTGATTTGTAAGATTAGGGCCTAAAATGCAGTTCATATTCTGTGGAAGCAGAATTCAGTCATTGCCTCCTCCTGACCGAGAACAGGGAGATGGAACCAGAAATTTCCCCCCACAAAAAAGTCTGTTTCGGTTCTTCCAAAATGGAATTTTTGGAAAATGCCACTCCCAAAGAAAAATTCACATATCCAACTTTCGTTCTCATTCAGAATAAAAAATGTTTGGAAGTGTGAAATTTTATGCAGAACAGAAATTTCCTTCTTCGAGTGCTTGCTCATGTCGATTCCAAGTAGATGTGTGCATGCCGCGTACACAGTCATCAGAAGCTTTTCTCCTAGCGGTAGCTCTTGGGTCGGTGCAGGTGTCTGGAGTTGTGCGTCCATGCCACCGTATATAGGGCCCCGCCGACCCACTGCCTCTTCAGTTCCTTCTTACCTCCTGTAACAGTTTTGGAGCTACGCGTCTCTCTTGCTTCAGTAAGCGTTCCCGTAGTGGTCTCTGTTGTTGAACCTGTAACTATGATAAGATTTAATTGTTAGTTTTTAGTTAATGGAGGGACCCCCAAACAGAAGCTTAAGTTTTGCCCCCCTATCCAGGAATCAGGGCATGCCTCGATCCCAAGGATTCAAACTGTGCAAGACCTATGCCATGGGGCGATCCCCATGAATCCTGTTTGAAGTGCCTGGGTGAATCCCACCAGACAGACCACTGTAGGATTTGCAAGGGATTCCATCCTAGGACCAGTAAAGAAAGGAAGTTCATTGCGGAAAAAGGCAGACGTTCATCCTCAACTGCCAGGCCAGTAAGACCCAGCACCTAACACCTTGGTGTGGAGTGTGCCGGCCTCAGTTAGGGAGCCAGCGGCATCAAGGAAGGACTTGACACCTACAAATACTTGGTGCTGCTTATTCCCGGTGCCAAAGTCAGCCCAGCACCACTTCCACTCATCGGTAGTGCACAACAGGCAAAAGAAAATCAACAAATGGCATTCACCCATGGTGAGAACAGCAGGGAGAGACAGCTCTAACAGTACGTGTCCCAAGCTGGGGCACCAGGCGACTACCCCTCTGGAGGCAGCACGATCGACTCCGGGCCCGCAGAGAGGACCGTTGAGTCCAGTGCCAGTGGACTCCCCCAATAAGGGAGAGCCAGGTGGAAGAATTAGATCTGCCTTCCACCCCGGACATGTTTGAGGCAGCTGGAGATCTGAGAGCCATGACAGCCCAGCAGTCCCCTGCCAGGCCACAGAGAGCACCATATATAAGACCTCTGGCATTGCAGCGAAGCGTGGTGCTGTCAAGAGGCAAACTGGCCATGGTGCGGCACCGGTCACCTTTTCCGTGGCACCACTCTCTGGCACCATCTCGCTCGGCACCACCATGGTCTCCATGTTTGGACTCGCAGACTGTTTGCTAGCCCTGCCTACTGGAAGGTCGGGGGCTATAGCCTCCTTGCCTGCCCCACCTTACCTGAGGGCTGGGGGCACCAGATTCCTTTGCTAGCCCCACCTGTTGGAAGGCAGGAGGCTATAGATGCCTTCATCTGCCCCACCCTGTCTGAGGGCCGGGGGTACCAGATTCCTTATCAGCCCTGCCCTACGGGAGGGTCAAGATGCTACAGACTGCGAGAGAAGCCTGCCCCGCCTGGGGCCGGGGCTAAAGACTTGTAATTTGCTAAGCTTATACCCCTAGACCATGGTGCCGTGGCCTTCCTCGGGGCCTGGGCCCGAGGAAGAGTTGCGACGCCACGGCTGGACTGTGCCACCAGCCTACAATACTCTGTAATCAAATCACCTCTGTCTTCTTTTTGATAAGCTAAGCAGATTGAGCGCTTTAAGTCTCTCACTATCAGGCATTTTCTCCAACCTTGAATAATTTTTGTGTCTCTTTTCTGCACCTTCACCAGTATTCCAACATTCATTTATAAATGTGGACACCAGAACTGTATGTAGTATTCCAGTATCGGTGTCACCACTGCCATTGACAGAAGTAAAATTACCTCTCTAGTCCTGTTCACTACCCCCCTGTTTATATAGCCCAGGATTTGTCTAGCCCTTTTTGCCACAGCATTGCACTGGGAGCTCACGTTCAGCTGTTTGTCTATTATCACTCCTAAATCCTTTTCAAAGTCACTGCTTTACAGTCCCCCATTCCGTAGGTCTGGCTTGCGTGCTTTCTACCTGTATTTGGTTGTATTAAAACTCATTTTGTTGAATGGGCCCAGTTTACCAAGTGATCCAGATTGCTCTGTCTGACTGTCTTGACCTCCTGATTATCTACCACTTCACCAATCTTTCTCATCTGCAAATTTTATCAGCTGTGATTTTTATATTTACCTCCAGATCATTGATAAAAACATTGAATAGCATCAGGCCAATCCTGGCAGAACCCCACTAGAAACACCCTCGTTCAGTGATAATTCCCCATTTACAACTACTTTTTGAGATTCATCCGTTAGCCAGTTCTTAATCCACTTAACATGTGCTGTACTGTATAGTGCTAATTTTTGTATCAGAGTATTGTCTGGTATTGTCTGTAATGCCTTAAAAAGTCTAAGGTAAGTGCATAGATATAATATACTTAATCAGCCAAACTTGTAGTCTCACCAATTCATCATCATCAATCATCATCATCATATTTGGAACTATGTGGTGATTATAGTTATGAATGGGCCTTTTAAAAGGAAAGCCTAAACGCTACTGAACTTTGAGGAAATTCCACTCTAAATATGAATGTTGGAGTGGGCCCAGATCTATGTTGAGCTGAATAAAACCCCAGATCCTAACTTGTGACTTGGGAAAACTTGAACCTTGATCCAAATACCTGTTACGTTTTTTTCTTATCCCTGCCACATGTACTCTGAAATCCCACCTCTCTTCCTAGTTTAAGGCCAGAAGGGACCACCATCATCTAGTCTGACCTCCTGCACATTGCAGGCCACAGAACCTAACCCACACACTCCTCTAGTAGGCCCATAACTTGTGGCTGAGTTAAAGACCTCAAGTTACAGAGAATGCCCCATTTAATTTAGTTCAAACTAGTCAGTGACCTGTGCCCCATGCTGCAGAGGAAGGCGAGAAACCCCCAGGGTCTCTGCCAATCTGACATGGGGAAAAATTCCTTCCTGCCCCTTATATGTCTATCAGTTAGACCCTGACCATGTGGGCGAGACCAATCAGCCAAGTATCTTGGGAAAAAATCTCTGTAGTAACTCAGAGCACTCCCCATTTAGTGTTCTATCTTCAGCTGTTGGAGATATTTGCTGATAGCATTTGCAGATGGGCCACATGCCATTGTAGGCAACTTTATCATACCATTCACTCCATAAACTTATCAAGCTCAGTCTTTTAGCCCCCACTACTCCTCTTGGAAGGCTATTTCAGAACTTCACTCTTCTGATAGCTAGAAACCTTTATCTAATTTCAAACCTAAACTTGTTGATGGTTGGTTTATATCCCTTTGTTTTTGTGCTAATTTTGGCACTTAACTTAAATAACTCCTCTCCCTTCCTTGTGTTTATTCCTCTGATGTATTTATTGAGAACAATCATATCTGCACTCAGCCTTCATTTTGTTATGCTAAACAAGCTAACCTCCTTAAGTCTCCTCTTGTAAGGTAGATTCTCCATTCCTGTGAACTTCCTGGTAGCCCTTCTCTGTACCTTTTCCAGTTTAAATTCATCTTTCTTAAACATCAGAGATCAGAGTTGTACACAATATTCCAGATGTGGTCTTACCACTGCCTTGTTTTAATGGTAATTAAACTTCCTTATCTCTACTTGAAATACTTTGGCTGATACATCCTAGAATTGCATTAGCCTTTTTGATGGCTCCCTCTCACTGGTGACTCATTGTCATTCTAAGATTGACCAATACACCCTGGTCTTTCTCCTCTGCTGCTTCCAACAATTAAGTCCCCCTCTTTCAGCAAAAATTCTTGCTAAAAACATTGCTAAAAACATTCTTGCTTTGATAAATCAGTTAAGTTTTGTCTTTTTACAGTACCTAACAAGTAGGGCTTCTAGAACTCAGGCAAGTGACAATAATCTTGAAATGTATTTTAACAGCACACAACATGTTGCACTTGGTTTCTTTCACAGAGTCTCTTGAGTGTCATCAGATGTTTTTATGTGATCAAGCAGGGCTGTTGGCTTTGTATCTGTTTTTATTTTCTTGTTTGATATGTGTAAGTGTTCAATAAAAACTCATTTAAAAACACTATTTTAGAACTTTTTAATACAAGTTTCTTGAGCAAACTGATTTATTGCACATATGCTTCTTTTATTAATGTGCAGCAGTGAACCTCTTTTGACATGCATGAGAGAGTGTTACATGTATTCGCAATTATGCTTAGACTGGATCTTCCTTCAAGGCACAAACTCTGCAGTTACTTCTTTAGCAGAAATTTAATACTGACCATAGGGAAACTGTAGATCCAGGATATAGTCTCATCTCTAAAGTAATTCTCAAAACTAATTTATTATTTGGCATGTGGTTTAGCTAAGTGTTGATTCAAACTTCAGAGAAAAATCAATGACAGGATTACAATACCCATCTCCAGACTTCTCAGGCGCACTGCATTTGTGATAATTATTGCTCTTCCTCCAGCCTTCACACTTAAGCTTGCCTGGGTAAAAACTAGTTGGCTTGTACTCTTAAAAGGATATATGCTTGCATAATACCTAGAACTGCCAGAAGCATACTGTATCCCATGGGTTTTTTCTATAGGGTTGCTGTGCCAGCACTTTTAATACAAAATATGATGCCTATTCATATAGTTTCTATTGTCACCACTCTGCAGCTGCTGCAACAAACATCACATTTCTATAGTTCAGACACAAATAATACTAACATGTTGATTAAAGTTTCTTGAGGCATTCAGGCTTACCCTCTAGACTTAACTAAAGTAGATGGAATGGTTTACAAATATAGAGGTGTCCAGTGGCACCACTAAATTTATCTTTTTCAGATTTTGTATTACACCCCCATTGGACTATAGCGCTGTTGTGCAGAAGCAGAGGTTTTTTTGTTTTTTTTTTTTTTTTACTTTAAATTGATTTTTTTTTGTTTTGTTTTTCAGTGAAATGAAATTGTTTTGGATGCTTTTCAGTGCCATCTCTAAAAGTCCTAGTATTTAAATGTACAATTTTACAGGCTGTTGAGCCATAATGTGAAATAGGGAGTTTCTGTTTTTCTTTGTGGCATTCTAACAAAAATGGACGACTCCTGAATT
Organism: Emydura macquarii macquarii; assembly: GCF_026122565.2. Taxonomy (NCBI): domain Eukaryota; kingdom Metazoa; phylum Chordata; order Testudines; family Chelidae; genus Emydura; species Emydura macquarii. Next base: position 8,552,718 of record NW_027130455.1, read on the forward strand.
ATTGAAGACTGAAAAGTGTCTTATGCTGTTGCACAATCACTGCTTTTCAGAATGGGTTTGGGTATATATTTTCTTCCACACTGTGACCCGTCGGTGCCTAGGGCAGCCACCTGATAATGCCAAGATCAGGGAGGCTGCAAAAGGAGAGCAGATTCTCCCAGCACTGGTGGGTGACACTGAAGTCAGACTTCCCAACCAGCCACAAACAGTGCTTCTGATTCCCCACACTGGTTATCAAGAAGCCAAAATAAAAATATACACAGCCCCCTTTACTGCATTTCAGTCTCCAGCTCCCAATCAGCCACTAGGTCCAGTAAAGAGACCAGTTATTTAAACTCTATGCTTTTTACCAAAAAGGTTTCTCCTGACCCCAAAGGGTCAGCCACAGTACCAGATCAATATATGTTTAGATCTTACCCAAAATACCACGTTGCCAGCCAATCTTTTAGTAAATAAAACTAAAGGTTTATTATAAAAAGAAAGAAACAAACTATAAGATAAATGTTAAAGGATTAAAGCAATCAGATACATACAAATGATTTGAAAGTCCATATACATCAGGTTTTTAGAAGGATTGTGGAGTTTGCAGGCTTGTATACTCCCTCTGGTATACATCCAGTACTTGGATGGGGCTTAGTCCTTTGTTTCACAGCTTCAGTTCAGTTATAGATGAGTTAATCCAGAGGTAGATGGTAGACTGAAGACAGACTAAAGACGATATGGATCTCGGGCAGCTGCCTTTTATGTCCTTTGGTCTTTGCCATACTGCTTGTGGAAATGTACAGGAATAAAATGGAGTCCAGAGTCACATGAGTAAGTCCTGGTGACTCATCAGGTATATCTCTGGCTTCTCCCCCTGGGCCCATTGTACCTGTGAATTTCCTTAATGGGCCATTAAGCAGGCTAGTGCTGCAGCCATCCTGTCTGGGGTATCGCCCTTTTGAAATCAAAGACCCTAGTCACAGATCTGTTTTTGTTTATCTTTCCATTTAGTTTGAACTGAATTAGCTCATGGTCTCGAACCAAGGTTGTCCCCTAAACCATTTCTTCTCTGAGGGCCTCAGTATTCACCAATACCAAATCTAAAATGGCATCCTCTCTTGTTGGTTCAGCAAATATTTGGTGGAGGTGTCAGTCAGCTATCACTTCCAGGAAAATCTGGGCCCTATTATTATTATTAGCACTTGTCCTTCAGTCTATATCTGGGAAGTTAGTCTCCCATAATCACACAACCTCCAGTAGTATTTACTTCATTAAAAAACATTAAAGAAGATCCATATCCAAATCAGATCCCGGTGGTCTTTAGCACACACCAAGAACTATTCCTGGGGAGCTCTGTTAACTTTCTTCCCCAATGTGATTTTCACCCAGACAGACTCTGTCTTATCTATTCCATTACTTCTAATTTCTTTTCAGTCTATCTCATCATTGATTATACAATCCTGCTCCACAACCTTTGCCTTTATTTCTGTCTTTCCTAAATAGCACATACACTTTACCTCCAGTCGTGACTACCATTCCACCATGTTTCTGTTATCCCGATATCTGGTTTCACTTCTTCCACCAGTAGCTCTAGTTCCTCCATTTAGTTACCCAGGCTCCTCGCATTGGTGTATAAACATCTGAATTTTTGCTGTTTGGCTTTGCTCAGATTCCTTACCTGATTTGGCAAAATCATTCTACCACCAGTATCGCCAATTAGAGTAGTAGCTACACTACCCTTCCTCTTAATGTGCATTCTCCTATCCACTGCTGTGTCCTTTCTTACTTCATTTTCCTCTCTCTCAATGTTAAAATCCGGCATGGAGATTACCCAGGCATCTCCCAACCATCCCCCCAAATTCCTAGATGAAAGCTCTCTTAATCAGTTGTGCCAACCTCCATCCTAGAAGTCCATTTCCCTTCCTACTTAGGTGAAGTCCATCCCAAGAGAACAATCCTCTGTCCGTGCATGCCTCCCAAAGACCATACATCCCAACACCCCCACTATAGCACTGAGTCATCTGTTGATCGTCATAATCTTGTCATGCTTATATTGTCCTCCTCTAGGGACAGGCAGAATCACACTGAAGATCATCTGAACCTCGATTTCCTTAAGAGTCTTCCCCAGCCTGGCACAGTCTCCTTTGACACATTCCAGTGAGAATCAAGCTGTGTCAATTGTTCCCACATGAAGGACAATCAGCGGATTCTTTCCCACTTCCGTTAGGATCCTTTTCATCCTCAGGTCCACATCCCATAGTTTAGTATCCAGCAGACAGCACACCCTTCTGGTCTCCGGATTAGCTCTGATTACAGGCCTGTCTGTTCTTCTCAGTAGGGAGTCCCCAATCATGTAGACTTGCCTTTTCCTAGTGACAGTGTGATTCTTCGGCCTATCACCTGTTCTTTGTGGCTGTAAGTCTTCTTGTCAAGGTCATGGTTTCCAAATTTCCTTCCAATAGTGCAGTAAGTTTGACTGACTTCTATTTTTTTTAAAATCTGTTTAGATACTTCTCAGCTAAGGTTTTCGGAAGTAAGCATATGTGAATGAAATAAAAAGAAAAGGTTTAATTTCCTGCCCCAATAACATACAATTAAAAGAGGGAGCAGGGAGGAAACATCTGAGGGTATGTCTACACTGCTATAAAACATCTGCAGCTGGCCCATGTCAGCTATTTGCGGGGGGTAGTCCCAGAGCCCAGGCTCTAGCCTGCACCTGAATGTCTACACTACAATTTTATAGCCCCACAGCCTGAGCCCAAGTCAGCTAACAGATGTTTTATTGTGGTGTAGACATACTCTGAGGAGGAGCTGCAATAGGTAGTTCCCAGACAAGCGGTCAAGAGTCCCTGGATCCATAATATTGTAGTATCTCATCCAGCTCTATAGAGGTTTAAACAGCTTTCGTTTCAAATTTTCTCAAGGTTTGAAAACAAAAACAGAATCACCACGACTTTCCTCGGACCAGTTTTCATCTCAGTAGATGGCACTTTTTAACAGCAGCACACCACTCGCTCTCAGTTCAATTTACAGAGAGAACAAAATTTGAAACTGCGTCAGTACAGCAAATGAAATGAAGAGCGTACCAGTTTAGGCATTTGGCCATAATGACAATATATCTGCTGTTTTACTGGAAGCCCTGAAGCTTGGCTAAAGACATGAAAGAGGAATGGCAAGTTACAACAAAAATAATCTCTCCTGCTTTTAAGCAGATAGAATTCCCTGTGGCAAACTTCATTGGGAACCATATAGTATAACAAATATTCAAAAGCATCAGCAAACTAAGTAGTACTTATTTCTTCTATCATCTTAAAGACTTTGTGCAATGTAAGAAAAATAAAGCTTCAGAGTCTTTGAAAACAATATAAACTGGATAAGTATTAGATATTGAAATTGAACACTGAATCAAAGCAAATAAAATAATAGTTTCATACCTGAATTAAGAGTTTGTCATCAAATGTAAATTAACTAATAGTATGGAAAGTAAAGATGACAAAACATTTGGTTATTGATACAAATAAGCAAATGAAGCGGAAGTATGGATATTAGCTTGGGGATTTTGATACCCTGCTCTGTTTGGAAGTGCTCTTAAGGAAGAGACATTTTCAGGTTGAAGGGGAAGAGACATGTAGTCTCTGATTAAAGTTACTTTTCGGTCAGAACCTAATTGTCCTCAAAATCTAGAATACAACATTTCCTGTGCAGAAGAGTTATTGGGTCAGAAAAAAAGAGTCGATTTACATAAAACTGAAAACTTCACGATTAAATACATAGATTCTGTAAACAGCTTTAAGTGGAGTATTTGCAGAAAAGTTGGTTAATTTTAATTTTTCTAAATTAGTTGTTGAACACCAACCACATAGAATCATAGAAGATTAGGGTTGGAAGGGGCCTCAGGAGGTCATCTAGTCCAACCCTCTGCTCAAAGCAGGACCAAGCCTAACTAAATCATCCTAGCCAGGGCTTTGTCAAGCCACACTTTAAAAACCTCTAAGGATGGAGATTCCACTACCTCCGTAGTAACCCATTCCAGTGCTTCCCCACCCTCCTAGTGAAAAAGTTTTTCCTAATATCCAACCTCGACCTCCCCCACTGCAACTTGAGACCATTGCTCCTGTTTTGTCATCTACTACCACTGAGAACAGTCTAGTTCCATCCTCCCTGGAACCCCTGTTCAGGTAGTTAAAGGCTGCTATCAAATCCCCCCTCCTTCTTCTCTTCTGCAGACTAAACAAGCCTAGTTCCCTCAGCTTCTCCTCATAAGTCACATGCTCCAGCCCCCTAATCGTATTTGTTGCCTTCCACTGGACTCTTTCCAATTTGTCCACATCCCTTCTGTAGTGGGGGGCCCAAAACTGGACACAGCACTCCAAATGTGGCCTCACCAGAGCCAAACAGAGGGAAATAATCACTTCCCTCAATCTGCTGGCAATACTCCTACTAATGCAGCCCAGTATGCTGTTAGCCTTCTTGGCAATAAGGGCTCACTGCTGACTCATATCCAGCTTCTTGTCCACTGCATAGGCGTGCACACGGGATGTGCCTGGTGTGCCCAGGCACTCCCTAACGCAGGGGAGTGTAACCTTTTTTATCCGGTCCGTGAACATTGTTGCACGGCCAGTAGAGCTGCCGCCAAAAGAGCAGAGGGCGCTTGTGATTTTTCGTCGGATGGCAAGAGAAAGCGAGCTGGTGCCGAAAAAGAAGGAGCTGCGCGATGGAGCGGCGGATGGAAGACGCCGCGATCTGCCGCTGAAATCCCGTTCTTCGTGAGATTTCTCGGCGGAGATGAGTACGCCGGCGGGTAATTCAAATATGGGCCTTCGGTGAAATTGACTTTGCTACCCCCTAATGTAAATTCCCCAGGTGCACACCCTAATGTATATTCCCTGGGTGCACACCCTAATGAAATGTGCTGCACACGCCTATGGTCCACTGTAACCCTCAGGTTCTTTTCTGCCAAAATGCTGCCTAATCAGTCGGTCCCCAGTCTGTAGCAGTGCATGGGATTCTTCCGTCCTAAGTGCAGGACTCTGCACTTGTCCTTGTTGAACCTCATCAGATTTCTTTTGGCCCGATCCTCTGATTTGTCTAGGTCACTCTGTACATGCTTGGTTCTGCATAAGACACAAGACTTAGACAATCATTGCTTCCACAGCTTCCATTCTAAACAGTAGCCAGTGGCTACGACCATGTCTTTATGTCGGTTTGGGCAGCCCTTAGCACAATGGGGCCCCATCCTGATTGGGGCTCCTGGGTGCTACTTCAAAATCAGCGTCAAGTAATAATGGTAAAGAACTATGCTTCCCTGTGCCTAACAGAAGAGATGGAAACTGAAACGTCATTATTTAAAGAACACTTGAAATAAAAGTGAGGTATGTGAACCTAAGACAATCTCTCCAATGGTATGCCAGGTAGCAAAACAAGTAGCTTTATGAACCTTGAGAGTGTTGAACCCAAGACTCATAGTAAATTCTTGTCAAATTAAATAGAAATCACCAAATGAATGGTCACATCTCATAGGAACTGACCTATTGGGTCAGTCCATCTAGTCCAGAGTCCTGTCTCTGAGAGTGGCGAGAACCTGATGCTTTTGCGGATTGTGTAGGAACTCTGCAGATGTGGGGTAATCTGCCCAGCCCTGGCCCCCATAGTTCTCATCCTGGTTTCTAATGCAGAGATATTGGATTAAGCCCTGAACAATGAGGTTAAGTACCTTTCTGTACCGCAGATATAGTCATAGTAAGTGCAGAATCTGATTTTATTAAATCCTTGAAGCAAATCAGAGGATGAGATTAAGGTTTTAGGGTAGTTTGAGGCAGAAGTAGCACTATTTAACTACAGTAAAACCTGTTTTAGCAACCACCTCTGAAGAGAGACCACCTGTCATGAGCGACTACTTGCAGAGGCCCCGGAGTTTTCCCCCTACAATTAAATTGTGAAGAACAACCACCTGTCATCTGCTACCAGCGACCATATTTTCTTACTCCTTTCAGAGCTGGGCGCCCGGCCAGCAGCCATCTCTTTCCACTCTGCCTTCAGGGCTGGGAAGCTGGAGCGTGGCAGCTGCTGGCCAGGTGCCTAGCTCTGAAAGCAGTACCATCGCCAGCAAGAGCGCAGAAGTAGGGTGGCAGTACCATACCTTTGAAGAGAGACCACCTCTCACAAGTGGCCACTTTTGCTAACTCCCATGAGTGTTGCTCTTGGTGGATTTTACTGTACTTCCTCTTAAGGCAATTTCTGCAGCTTGACATTTACATTGGTAACTGCTACATATAAGACCTCCAAAGGACTTCATCCAGATAAAAAATGCTGCTTCTGGTTCTTTAATATCTCTTCATTTCATTTCATTTCATTTCATTTATTGAATGCTGAACATGTAAAGACCAGAACAGTTGTTTGTAGAGGACATAGGGAATGACATTATTATTTATTTGTATTACGCTAGCACCTAGGAGCCCCAGACGTAGAGCAGGGTCCCCTTGTGCTAGGCACTACACCCACACATAAGAAAAAGACATTCCCTGCGCCAGAGAGTTTATAGTCTAAGTAGATCAGATTTTAGGAAATATCAGTCTGAGTTAGACCGAAAGCCTAGAAACTTGCAAAACGATCACGAATGGTTTAATAATCATGAAGTTTTCTGAATTGCGTTTCGCTTTTATGTCTTCTGATTTTTTAAAATTCTTAGCAGGGAGCACCACCCGTCTTCCCCGCCCCACTCCTTTGCATGTGCGTATTTCAGATTTACCATATGTACACGCAATACACATACACAGCTTGCCACTGATCCCACCACAATACTGCCTCTGATTAATGAGGAGGACATCTCCTGCTTTCCCGCCACTGACTGTATTTCCAGCTTCCTCCCATGCTCTTCAGCTTCTGACAGTTATTGTCTTCTGCCTCCCCTGAGCATGTTCTCCTTGCATCTCCTGTGCTTCCGCCAAACATTTTGCCCTTTCCATTCCTCTGACCCTGTCCCTTGCTTGCCTATTGCCTCTAGGCTTGTGGCCTTGTCCATTCTGCACCCTCTGTGACAACACCCAGCAGCAGTGGGGAAGGAAGGAGAGGTCAGCTAGTACCTCAGAGAACTGCTTCTTTGTAGGCTGGGGAAAGGAGAAATATTTCATTTTTAAACCTCTCCCCTCCCCTCCCCCAACCTCCATTTACTCCTTTGTCCCCAGTACAGCATGGAAGCTGGAGCTGCCACTGCCTGGAGTTCTGTTGGACCTTCTCTTTGCTAGTTCTCCTGCCCAGGCCAGTTGCTGCCTTCCTTCTCTTCACACACTGTAGGGGTCAGGGAGCTGAGGCTTTGTGCAAGCTGGCCAGCAAGGGAGACAGCTGCTGGTTGGCCACAGACTCCGTTGCAGGACAGAGCCAGTTTCCACATGGGGACAGCATTTTGTGTTTAAGATCTATTATCCTCCTCAAAAATGAACTCAAGGTTTGACTTATTTTCAGCTTAGTGCTGTGTTCCCGTCTCCCAGCAGGCAGCAATTAAAGCCTTCTGCTGCTAGCTAAGTCAGCTCTGGGTTCTGGTGTTTAATGCTTAGTGTTGAATCCCAGTGATTTTCCAGGGATATAACAGGCGTGGCAACACTCATCATCACCAGGCCTAAGTTTGTTTGTGAAACTAACTCTTTCCCCCCACTCCCTCTGCTTTTATCTCCTGTATCTCCTGACTCCTCACTGCTCCTCCTCCTTTGTTCCTATCCTCCCCATTGGCTCCTGGGATAAAGACTAAATTCTTTTGCAAAGGTAACTTGCTATTATAATTTATTTTTGTGTTATAGTACTGTCTAGTGACTGGCCAACAATGGGGCACCATTGTGCTAAGCGTTGTACAAAGATAAAGTAGTAGACAGCCCCTGCCATTAAGAGCTTACAATTTAATAAGAGAGAAAAGGAAAATCTGCATTATTTCAGTTTAAAAATAATCTATGGATTTGGCTCTCCTGATGAGAAGGTACCAGTAAAGTATTGCAGGGAAGAAAAGATGGAGGGAAGGGTGAAGCAGTTGCATAATGAAAAAAACCAAGGACATGGTCTGAGTTTACATACCACAGATAAGTATATTTTATAAAATACTTGGCATAGAGACTGAATGGAATGAAATAAATGTCTTTCCTTTAAAGCTGTCTTGATAAGGAAAAAACACATTTTAAAGATATATGCCGACTCTGCATGATAGAAAAGCTGAGTCTGAAGGAGTCGTTTGGCAGAGATTCCTCTCTCGGTAATGTGCCCTCCTTGCCCTCAATATCCTTCAACATCCAAATCCACTTCCCAAAATGGGGCACAGGAATATCACACAGTGGTACTTCACCTAGGCAGAGCATCTTCACCTTCTCCAGGTTGAGGACTGACGTGTCACTCCACATTTTCTGCAGTCAATTCCCTGATGTACGTGGTAAAAGACAGAGCGGTAAAGCCTAATTTTTATACTGCCAGTTTAGTGCAGACACAGCAGCATTGTTTGCTGTCCATCTCCATATCCCTGGGTTTTACAGAATTATCCCATATCCTAGCCTAAAGGCTAAAACAGCCAATTAATCCAGAATCCCAGTCTATGTACTTCTACCTTGCCACTCATAGAGTCAGCACAGGCCTGTATAGCGTTGAAAAATGTTTAGGAGATACAAAGCACTCCCATCTCCCTTTTACCTTCATCCTAGTATGGAGGGAGGCATGTTCATTCAGCACCTCTCAAAATCAGACCAGGCATGTTTAGTTAGGAACCTAGTTTGGAAAAGATATACTTTAGTTAAGGAGAAGCTTAACATTGAGGAAAATATTAGTACTAAGAAATTCAGGTGTGAAAACAGCACTATTCAGATAAATTCTTCTGATTAATCAACAATGAATTAAATTCAATACTAGGTAAAGAGAACTATTATGATGATGATACTTAATATCCTTTTGAAAGTCACTTAGATACAATTAAATGCCAGGTTGCTGTGAGACTGTACAGTATAAAAAATGGATGTTAAATGTGCTCCTGGGAAAGAGAATATACATGACTTTGGCAGATATAGGGTTCCATCCACCAACACGGTGCTCACTGCAGGTTTGGGGGCCTATGTTTGTACTCTGCCTCTAAATTCCTGTTGCTTCTTGGACCTTGTAGAGGTAAGTGGGATATCTGTACCTGACCAGGATGTAACTAGATGTGATCTCACTAAGACAAACCATGTGGGGGCCCAGCATAAAAGACTGTGAAACCAATTTCTATCCTACTTTACTACTAGCTGAACATCAGAGGATCTTTAAAATTTGAATAATGAAATAATATGTGTAATGTTTACTGAGTAAAATTCTTCAGAAATAAAGCAGTATGTAAATTGATTTGCAATCTCTTGCAGTGGGCCACAGTACTACAGCTGTTGCAAATGATAAGAACTTTTAGCAAGATGGCTGCCACCAGCAGGAGGTTCTGTAATGCAGATTTTTAATTTAAAAAAGCTTTATTTTCAAAAGCATTTCCTAATTTATACATAATGAGAAAATGTTTTGCAGCATGCGTGTATTAAAATTGCTATGCAGAGAGCAAAATGGACACAGTATTACTTTTAAAATATGTTTGAAATGATAGGCAGAAGAAAAGCAGCTCTTTGAAGGCCACAAAACCAGCAGGTAGCAAAAGCATAACTTGAGAAAATTTAAGAGCTTTTAACTGTGACTCTTGAAGTGAATTAGCAATGAAGAAAATGCTCAGAGCCATCAAAGTATAATTTTATAGCCTACATCCTTGCGTATCTTTTCTTCTCAATAAAAGAAAAATATTTCTTTGCTTTCTCTTTCTTTCTTTCCTTCTTTTTTTAAAATTTTATAGCTGGAATTAGTCACCCCAGGGATTTTCTTTGCCAGTGTTTAGAATAAGCATAAAATTTGCAAAATTAATGACGCCTTAGTGGCTTGATAAATAGATTCTCAGTGTTCTACAACTGGCTTTCAAATGTCTCCCTTAATTTATTTTTTAAAGGGTGGGAGGGGGAGATTGCTGGGTGGTGCCAATTTTATGTTTGCGCCAAAATGCCTTAGGTCATGCTTTACTGTTCTTTTTTATTTTTGTTAGTTTCTCCTACTCCCTTTCCCTTTCCCACCCCCACAAAAGGGACACTGAAATGATTTTTACAAGTTTTGAGATCCTTATGGAAGTGTATGAGAATTCAGTCCTCTGTGACTTAATTATAATGGTTTTGCTAGCCTGCAGGAAAGTTAGGACTTTGAAGAGCTGTTGCCATAAAAAGGTGATCTGCTTTAACGTTTCAGAGCAACCAGCATGAAATTAGCATTTGTTAAACAAATTAAGAAATACACAATTTTAAAATGAATTATATCCATGGAGTGTTAAGGTATTTGGGTAAATGTTTAATTTTCCTTTTTACCTGATTTTTGCTATCTAAGCCTTGAAAGTCCTCCCTCCCTCCCCCCACCTCAGTCCAAATACAGCAAGTAGACCCCTATGACTGTCCAGAGCGCCCCTGAAATCACTGAGGCTTGATGTGGGCACAGTGGCCCACCCATGTGGAGTAACTTGCAAGATCCAGGCCATAGACTCTGAAGATGAACAGACCTATTGTGACATTCACCCCTTCTCCTCCTCAATGTAGGATTGTTTCATCCAGCATACTCTTGAGTGCTTTGTCCTATCTATTGTTATGTGACCCAAACAATGTTTCAGTCACCTTCCTTGGGAGATTGTTCCATAGTCTGATACATCGTATGGTTAGGAAATGAAAGTGAGGAAGTATCCTTGGCTATACTTTAGTATGGACAGTGCAAGTATGTACAAACTTCCACACACATCACATCAATCTTAACCTGCAACAACTCTGTTAGTCTGTTGCCTGTCACGAGCAGAGTTTACTAATCATTCAGCTGTTTTATGGCATGGAGAGGTGTCCTGTGAGGACTAGATTGATGCTATTAACTTCATCTTCACTTGTGTTTTAAGGGCCTGATGCAAAGCCCACTGAAGTTAGTGGAAAGAATCCTATGAACTTCAATGAGCTTTCTGTCAGGCCTGGAAGTGACAATTCAAAAAAAAACTTAAATGCAGATTAAGTCCATCCCAATTCCGCAAAATGCTTAAGCACATGTATAAGTCTCAGGTTGATGCATGTACTAGAAGTGCTGTAATGAATCCAACCTTAAAGGAATACTTGAGCTACACTTTCAATGTGATTGGTTAGTGCATTAACCCACACTGCTCCTCACCACCATATTTTCATTTTAATTTACAGCTGCACTGTATAGCTTTTAACATTACAAGGAAGTAACTTTCAAACAGATGTTGGTAAACCAATGAATATAACTCACGAGTATAATTAAAGCTAAACTGAAATTTAACTTACACACATTGTACTTATTCGCTTGTTAGCAGAGCTATCCTTGGTGACATGGCTGACAGCTGGCTTGAGTTAGTGTGAATCCTTAGTAAAACTACAATGGCAGCAAAGATTTTGTTTTTTCTTTAAAAGAAATCAATATTTCCCAACAGAAGTCCTCTGAGAAAAGTGGGGATTTTGTCTGCATGATATAATTTAAAAACTAATAATCTTCTGCTATCCAGTTCCCAACTTGTTTTCTAATTTTATCTCTGTTAAACCTACAATATAAATTTTCCAGGGGAAAGATGAATATTAAAGCTTATTGACCTATATGGTTACTGTCAATTTAAATGGTGTAGTCAAAGGAAAGTAAGTTCTATCCAGCCTTTAATTGTGGAGATGGTATGTAATCTATTGATTTGATTTGATTTATCCATCTCCTATCACAGAATCTGTGCCTCACACTGCAGTTACTACAGAATTTAAAATCTTCTATCCAGAATCTATTATTGTTACCAGACTGCCCAGCAAGAACAATCAAACTAACGCAACAGACCTTGAATCTCCAACAAGCCACACTAAGACCCTGTCTACACTTACCTCCAGGATTCGGCGGCAGTCGATGGGAGTTATGCAAGCTATGCAAAAACCTTGCGTAACTCTCGTCGACTTCTGAGCTCCTCTTCTGCGAGCCGTCTTCACTGCACTGCGCCGACAGGAACTGTGTTCCCGTCGATGCAGCGCTACATCACTTGCGAAGGTGGTCTTAGTAGGTCGATTTCTGGATTGACTGAGCGGGTCTTCACTGACTGCTCAGTCAATCCAGAGCAATCAATTTGACAGTGGCGACTTTGCTGCCGTTAGTGTAGCTGTAGCCTGAGTTTTACAATCCCTTCACCTAAGAATTCTGAATTTCCAAATGCCTGCAAAAGAGAATGAGATTTGTAGCATGTCCAAAAGTATAAAAAATCTGGGTTCCATCAGATCAAAGAGGTACGTGAATTCAAGAGTAGAAGACCCCTCAACAGAGGACACCCTTCTGGCAGCCTATTCCCATTTAAATCCAGGGTTATGTGATGGATGAAGAAAAATCCTTGAACAAATAGTCTTTCCCGGCTGCATGACAGATTGAGTGAGATGCAGGCCTGGATTATTTGGGAGACTTCATAGCTTTGGATCTTTCCCGCTGAAGACCCCAAAGTCCCTATTAACCTAGTACTATGGTTGTCGCTAGGCCTATATGAGTTTTGCAGAGTTTATTGGATGTGGGCTCTGCTAAGTTGACACAAAAGGGGCCATTCTGAGTGTTAGCAGACTAATAGACCCTGCAGATTTTACTCAAACCACTCCCTTTCCCCCATGCCTGGTGTTCCCTAGCAGGTGAGCCTTTGAGTTTCTGGGGCATTTGTCCTGTTGTGTTAGGTTACTTGGATGCATCTCTCAGTGATTCTGTAGTTGCCAGTGATCTTGTAATGCATAATAGAGATCTGACTGGCAGGACTGGCCAAACAGGAATGCTTCCTTGCTCCCACTGCCTTTTTGAGGGAGCAATTGGCCTCATAAAGAAAGTGATGGGCAAAGATCTGAGTGGGCATCTTGCTCCAGGAGTCTATCTTTAAATAATAAATCAAAAGATAAGTATGCAAATATCAAGGCCTGCATGAGCAAATGGGTGGCACCTGTGATTGAGCGTGGTTGACGTGAGTTAAGGGTGATTGAAGATTCCAAGACCTGGACTGAGGGTCATGTAATTTGAGTGATAGAACCAAGAATGCATCCTGATTTCCAAGTGGGTTCTATTTATACTATGCAAACCTTTCACAAAGCTCTTGTTGCCAGCTGTCCTAATTTCCCTAAGGCTGGTCTGCAATCTACAAGAAGCAAAAATTCCTGGATTCCAATTGAGTAGGAAATGTTGCATTGAGATCATTGAGATGTGATGAATAATATTTCAGGACATTGATTTATTTTTTTTCTAACCACAAAAGTAAATGAAAAAGGGCAGCCCTAACCTTCGGAAGCATCCTTAAGTGCCAATTCAGGTATTGATCTGCCCTAGATGAATGGACCCCTTGTAAACACAATACAATTTAAAACAAAAACACAAGAAATTGTTTATATTTTGAGTTTTTTTTATCATGTCTCTTAAGGAAGGCGCTCCTCTCTATGTTTCCTTAAGTTTAAACTGATTATGTCTGTGTAATTATGTTACCATTCTTCATGGACAAAGACCTACAAGGAAGAGACCATTCAAATATTGTATGAGCAGAAACAGCCTTAGAGCTAGGCCAAAGCAAATGGAGAAGGAAGTGAGAGATTGTAGCCACTAGTGGGTGACATGGGGAAGTGGAATGCGGGGAGAGAGCGAGCGAGGATATGAATATTTACCACTTGTTTCTGGTAGCACATACAATGTGCAAGGCATAGGATAACACAGAAGTCATGGTCCTTCCCTAGGATTTTGCACCTTAAAAAGGATTCCAGCAACCAAGGAAATGGGGGTGGTACTAAATGGAGGAAGAGGCTTAGAGAAATAAAATAAGGAAAGAGAAATTTAAGAAGGAAAGTGAGTAGGCAAGAGAAAGATAGAAATTGCACACAATGACAACAGAAAAGAGAGGCAATAGAACAGAGGAAAAAAGAAATGGATGAAAGTGGGAGAAGAAAGAATAGAAGGTATTAAAGAACTGGAATAAGGGCAAGCAAAGATATACACATTATATTAAGTAAATTTGTTTGATTGTAGTTATGCTTCTACATTGCAGCATGAATTGTAGAGGCACGTACGTATATGTATCATATTTGTACATGTACTTTTAAAAAATGTTCAATTCTTTTTTTTTTTTTTTTTTTTTTACTTTGGAGTTGGGTGCCAAAATAACTTCTTCAGTTATGGTAGTAACGGGCCTATGTCCATTCCTGATCACGTGTTCGAGGCTGCAGGTTTGTGTCCTTAATCTTTTTAAGCCTAACAGCAAACTTGCAAGCACCATACTATGTCAAAATATTCTCTCAAAACTTTGAGACCTTTTTATGCTTCCAAAAATACATTCTGTCAGGGCCAGGGGCCATCTGGTGAGCCTCCTCTAAACATATACTGCAGTCACTACCATTGGGCTAAACGCTATCCTGCTTACATTTAGTACCTTATTGTCAGAGTAGCTGCATCAAAGTCAATGGTATATTTGCATAGTAAGGTGCTATTCAATGTAAGGGTGGCAAAATCTGGCCCATTGTGTTTAAATCTGATTAATTATGGGAGGGGAAAGACATAAAGCTATGTATAATTTCCCTTCCCTTTTCTAGTGAGATTAGAGCCTGTTACATGGCAAAGCATTATTTCTGTAAATTAAACAGTTTTGTTTTTAGACATTTTCATCTGTGTAACTTTAAATTATTTTGCTCTGACTTTCCACAAGGTTATATGGGAGCATTTCTGTCTTCTTTTCTGAGATGGTGGAGGTCTTATGGTCTGAATCTGTGACTGGGAGATAGCAACTGCTATACCCTAATTCTAATTCTGAAACTGACTATTGGTCTTCAGAAGTTTTTGTACCACAATTTCAAGTCTCATTGACTTCAGTAGAAGCCATGGTGCTCAGCTCCTCTGAAAACAAGGCCTTCAGCTCTGTCTCACTTTACCCTATTGGTAAAACTGGGGCAATCTTATCCACCTCTTGAGGTGATGGAATGATTGATTAATCACCATCAAAGACTTCCTACTGCAAATGCTAATTACTATAACTATTTTATTATTCCCAAGTGAGATCTCTACCTCTCTTTTTGTCCCGTCTCATTCCATTCCCTTCTTTTTCATCTTTTCCCTCACTTCCCCCTACTCCCTCCCTTAAATTATCAGAATTATTTATCCTCTTTTCACTCTTGTCACTGAAAAAGAGAGTGTCAAAAAGACAAAAAGCCTTCCACACTGCCTGTTAATATCTCAACCCAAATTCAGATTTGAATTAATTTGCCCTTTTAATAACTCAAAATAGGATCTGTATTTTCTGCTGAGAGAATTTAGGAAAATTAAGTTATATTCTTTTATTGTATTATTTCCCACGAACAAAGTTTTCAAGAAACACATGTAGCAACCTTTTCCTGCTGGTGTTATGCGGCCTTAGACAAAGGGATAAGCAGGGAAAGTGTTGCAGGTGTTTTCTGCTAGCTGTATAACACAAGTTCAACTCTTCCAAAGTTCCATACCATGCGATCATCTTTCCCTATAGTAGCTGACTCCAGCAGCTATAACAGCCATCTATTTTCTTACAGCTGAAGAAGCTCTCCTTCAGCTCATGAGGGAGAGGCCTTTGTGTTCTACTGCTGAAGGTCTGTGGATTTAGGATTCAAGCCCTGCTGGCAACGGTGATGTCTATGCAAGTGCAAGCCACAGATAGCATGAAGGCTTTTGATTTTACTTGCTCTCATCATTACTATACAAAACCTGTTCTCGGAACATTTCACAGAAACTCTCTTTTTTAACACTTAATTCTTGATGATCAAATGGTAGATATCGAAAAATCCATCTCCCTGCCTCCCCACAGGTATTTAGCATTTAAAACGTTACTTGTCCCAGTGGGTTTTTATTTATTAATATTTCTATTATTTTTGTCTTAGGTGTTCTAAAAACGAAAGCAATGAATTGTGATAGCTTGAGATTATACAAAAATATTAAGAATTAACATGCTCTGTAGTGTGTCACCAGGGAGTATTTAATAAAATATTAATTATATAGAAAAATAACATAGTAAGTTTATAAGTTTCTATTCATAAACAGAAAGTTACATTTCTCGTTGGTAATAATGATATTTCAGATTGATCTATGCATCACAGCATATTGCTGCGTCTCAGAAAGATTGAAAAGACGTCTTACATAAACATGCAGCCTAAAATGAATTAAGAAACAATAAAGTGTTTCACAGTCTTCAGTATATTGAAATATTCCATCCCCCACAATTTTTCAAGGCGGACAGCTGCAGTTTCAACTTGGAGATCTCCCTTGCAGGAGGTCTGCTGAACAAGGGGAGGTTTTTTTCACTTGACAGGCTCTGTTAATGATTTGACTTTACCTTGCAATGTCTCTGTTACAAATGTGGTGTACTACTGCTGCCCGAAATTCTGAACCTCTCTAACAGAGACAGTCACAGCAGGGTCTGCAATGTGATATATCCAGTTTAACTAAGTCTACATTCTCTTCTTGGAATGAGTTGCCCATGTCTTCTGTGACCTCAACATGTCGTGCAAAAAGTGCTTGCACACCTTTCACCTTTTCACAGTGCTTTGTGTTTAACCCTTTTTGGATGGTTCCTTTCTTTGCTGCAGCTTCAAATTCTCCTATCAACCTGGCCACTTCTGATCCTGCTATCATCAAATACCAAAGGGCCTCTGGACTTTTGTGTTAGAGCAATAACTCCACCATCCTCTTTCATTATGATATTATTTTGCTTATAAGCATGGTCAAGCATGATTGCAAAGAAAACATGTGTTTTGTGTGTTCCCCTTTAGGAACTCTCTACCTGTGTCTGGATGCATTGTGTAAAGGCTTACCATATCTCAGAGGTGAACAAGTACCCAACTAACATAATTAGTATGATCTAACAAAAGGACCAAGGTGACAGCTTTCCAAAGCATTCAGTGTAGAGAACAAAGTTTGCCTGGCAAATTGATAGCATATAGGTCAATACATGAAGCTACAGCTGAAGTGTGATATGCTAGAAGTGGAACACTGGGTTTTCTCATTTTAGATTGTCATACCATTTATCATATGCCGTGGTGGGCTCATCTTCCCTGAAACCTTGGGTATACTGTGTTTATTCACTGTGGAGCAAGATGTACAGACTGCTGGCAGTTAGTTGGTAGGAACACCTAGTACATGTGACATGAGACACTTTCAAGAATGAGTCAGCTGTTTCTGGGGAAGCCACTTTTGGCCTGAACAAGAGCTTTGTCTATTCACTATCTTTTAGCCAATCTCCAATCATATGCCGTGGTGGCCTTATCATATCCATGGCATGTCAAATCATTGCCACAGACTTGGAGTCATCTTTAAAGAGGGAAAGAAATGCAGTGATGGCTGGGGTGAAATCTGGCACTCAGTGTTTGCTAGCATGATATATTGCTCAGGAAACATCTTACTCTCCATTGAAAGTATCCAGACTTGCTGCTTGCCTTACTTGTTCAGTCCACCTTCATTCTTCTTGTAGGGCTTGGGTAATCAGTTGGCAGTCAATCTTGATTTCAGTATTTGCGGCAGGGATGGGAGCATTGATTTTCTTTGAGATCACTGGAGGGACAATTGTGTAAGATTGAGGGATGATGATATAGTCTTCTTCACTAATGCTGCAGTCTCACAGTCTGGTGGGGAATTCCATGGACAGCTCCCTCCACTTGAGTACTGGGATGCTGAAAAAGTGATGTCCCAGGTCCATGGAAGGAGTCTGTTGCTTTGGTGGAGTTGGGATTTTGATCTTAGTCAGGGGTTCTCAATCTTTTTCTTTCTGAGACCCCTCCCTCACCACATGCTATAAAAACTCCAGGGCCCAACGGGAGAGGGGGGTCAGAGCTACAGCCTGGGAGAAGGGGCTTGAAGCTCCAGGCTTCAGCTGCCAGGTGAAGGGTCCAATATCATGGACATCAGTGCCAATAGTGACCCAGGCACAGATTTTGCTTGCCATCCTGGGTAAAGTGATCCTCTAAACTGTGTTTTCCTTTGAAACATGTCCTTTCAAATAGTATTTGCTGATTGGCCCAGGTGAAGTGCTTCTTCATCACAGTTTTCCTCACATGCTTTTTAGAGGGAATGTCCAATATCCTGGTTGAAGATGAGGAGCACATAGTGTCCTTCTTTGTGTGCTTGGAGATTTGTAATATGGGAAAGGATACGGAATTTTAGTTCAGTGCTGTGAATATGCCCAGCCAGTTTTAGTCTAGCTGTATAGAGCTACTGTTGAGAGTACCCTATTTGGGTACCTTGCATTGACCCTTTCAAACAAAATGTGTGTTTAATATAGCCAAATGCAGGTACATAGGTACTTAGAAAGTAGGTCACATCTACAGATTGAGGGAGTGTATTCTGGAATGCAGTGACTCTGAAAACATTTTAATGGACCAGCAACTCAATATGAGTTCTCAGTGTGATGGTGTGGTGAAAAAGGGCTAATGTAATCCTTGGATGCATAAACAGAGGACTTGTGAGTAGGAGTATAGAGGTGATTTTACTTCTGTATATAGCACAGGTGAGACTGATACTGGAATACTGTGAACATTTCTGGTGTCCACATTTTAGAAAGAATATTGAAAAACTGGAGAGGGGGCAGAAAAGTGCCACAAAAATTACTCAAAATGTATTACAAGGAATTAAAGAGCTCAATGGGTTTAGATAATCTCCTACCTTCTATTCCTGGACAAAATAATTTAGAAAATAGTAACTATCAAGCTCTAGCAACTTGTGACATCAGTCAACATCCTGGATGCCCCACAATCATAGTGCAGATCAGGGCACAGCACAGAAACTGTAGACGTGCAGGACACAGGTAAAGATCTCCAAGCTTATACTGTTGGATATATCTGCAGTGACACCGTGGACCACAAGGTATTATTAACATACCTTCATGACATAGCATGTCCTAGAATGCCAGGGAATCCAGTCATTCCTCTCTAGCAGAACTCAACAGTGGTGATGGGTAAATGCTCCTCCTCGTGGAAGGCCCTCACCTCATACTATCCTCACCTCTCTTCAGTACCTACATGACACCACTGGAAGAGAGTGAGGCACCATGGTATTAGCTGCCAACAGTATGCAGATGACATTCAACTGTATATCTCACTCTCAATTGATGCAAAACGCCTACAGGAAATTGCCTCTTAGATGAAGAGCAGCTGGCTCAGGCAGGTCAGGTTGCTGACCAGGCAAGGTCAACGTGATGCTGCTCAGACAGGGAATTGAAGAACTGGCCAAGACATCTCCATGTTCCATTGAAGGCATACAGCCCCCATTCATCAAACTGGTGCAACACCTTGGGGTCCTGCTTGACTTCTCACTAAACCGGGTGACCAGGGAGCATTGGTTTCCAAAATTGCCTTCTGTCACCATCAGCTTACTAGGAGACTTCGTCTCGTCCTCCTGGATAAGGCCATGGCCACAGGAATCAATGTGTTCATCACCTCCAAGTTGGACTATTATTCATCGTGTATCATTGAGGCTGCCTCCTTCTCTGTGATGCTTAGACCATCATGAGCCAATCAGACCCTGTGCTCAGGTCCCTCCACTGACTCCCAGTCAGCTTCTGATGTCAGTTTATGGCCTTCAACCCAGTTTTAAAGCAATTATTGTAAAGCCTCTGTTACCTCAAAGTCCAAATTTCACTCTATGAACCATTGTGGCAGCTGTGCTTCTCTAGGACAAGGCAGATCACAAAGCATGTGAGAGCTGGGGACATTCTCAGCTGAGGGGATCCAGCTATGGAACAAACTTCCAGAGGAGATCAGGCGAATCCAGCATCTGACCATCTTTAGGAAATGTTGCACAACCTCTTATTTGGGAAAACTTTTCCACCATGAATTATTGTCACAGTTTAAACACCCCTTTATTCCTTAACCCCTACAAACTCTTGCCCCATTTCCCCCCCCCCCCCCCAACAAAGGAAACTCACCCTGCATCTGACGAAGTGGGTTGCAGCCCACGAAAGCTTATGCCTGCAGAAATTAAATTTGTTAGTCTTTAAAGTGTTACAGGACTCTTGTTGTTTTTGTCCCAAGTAGAGTTTTGATCCTGTAAGGGAGAAGTACCAGAGAAGTCCAATAGCAAATTCACTATTGCTATTAATTTTGAAATAAGCATAATGATTTATTCACATCTTACACAGATAATGAAATAGTTTGTTTCATCAGTGACCAGGAAGCATACTAAGCAGCACTATTAAAGTTAAATATTTTTAAATCTGCAAGACCACATAACTTGCATTCAAGAGTATTAAAAGTATTGGCCAAGGAGCTCTCTGAACCATTGGTGATTTTTACAAATCTTACAACACTTGAGAAGTTAGAGAGTACTGGGAAAAAGCCAGAATTATAAAGGGTAAATGTGATGCCCTGAATAACTATAGGCTGGTTAGCTTGATATTTATCCTGGATGAGAAGGCTGATATGAAATACAAGTAGTAAAGAATTAAAGGATGGTAACATAATTAATTCCAGTCAACATGGTTTTATCTTGGACATGGAAAACAGAGGAGGGTTAGGAGAAATTGTTGCAGAGGCTAGAGGGTCATTAAACCTTGATGGTCTTCAGTATTGAACAAAGACCTGACCAAACTAAGAAAACCAGTTCTTCCAGGTAAGCCAGTGACCAAGCAACAGTTCACCTGTGGGAGAGGAGGGAAATATGAGCACCTGACAAGGTTCATCTGGGCAGTCACATGACAGAAGGAACAAGAACTTTTATTAAAAGGGCTGGAGGGTCTAGTTGCTTTCTTTGGCCATTTCATGACCACATCTGCTCAAGCTGGGTGAGCTTGCTGCAGGAGCCTGATGAGGAGGCAGGGGAGAGGCCCTGTCTACTTGAACACAAATGGACTTCCAAGGATTCCCAAAAATAGGATGAGCTCAAGAGAGGGGCACGGCATTCAGAGATTTGTTGTTTTCTAAATTACTCTTGTGCTGTCTATGAGTAAAACATGTGCTTCGTTTAAAATTCCTTTTGCCAAAATTCTCTTTCCTTCAATTATCACATGTTCCAAAAGAAGTAAACTATAAACCAGAGCAGCCACAATGTTGGAGCTCTGGGAAAAGGAGTGCTTAGGCATCTGGAATGGTTTTTTTGGGTGGATCAGGCCTGTTTCTGAGGGCCTAGTTTAGCTGGGCTGCGGGGTAGCAGATAGAGTGTAGGTCCATTAACTGTGCTAGAGAGGTCAAGGAAAGAAACAATCCTGGAGCTTTCTGTGTTTCAGAAAAGCATAAGAGCTCATGGTTCCAGTGTGTGGTGCCCAATACAGCTACCTAGTGAGCTTGATGAGGGCTATGACAAGTACATGATAGCAAATATAATTAATTTTTCTTTAATATTCTAGTAAGATTGAAGACTGCACTATTTAAGTAATGTCTTAAACCATCAATCTGAAAGTTGAATGTCTTCCAACAATTGGCTTATGCTTATCGGAGGGATGGGGATTCTTGGTGATTGTCTTTTCTCTTGTGAATTTTATGTTGTGAATTGCAAATTCTTTCTGCTAGGGCTCAAGGGATGCTATTCTCTGAAAGTTTTAACTAACATACCCCAACATTGAAACAAAATTGAAGCTAAATATTGATGTAATATTGTTTCCTTTAGCATGTCCTTTTAGGTTGACATTGAACTTCTGGGTAACAGAATGGCTTATATCAGCAAAGAGAAAATCCTATTACCTTTAACTGTCTGTTCATTGATTAATTATTCAACAAAGTAAATATATAATACGAGATTTAAATTAAACTTTAATTAAAGATTTTTATCTGAAAACTTGCCTCTTTGGGGTCTTCTGAAATTTAAACTCTAAATCCTTTTTTTAAACATTAACTCGAGTGTAGCTGTTGGGGGAAAAATATCAAGGCTTGCTTTTTGTCCGTATGGAAGGTTAGATAATGATTCTACATGAGCCCTATAATAGACACCATTATCCTCCAGTATTTATCGCTTACCATAGATGAGCTGTATCCAGAGGCATACTTACTTCATCTATCAGGTTTTTACATCATTACTTTAACAGTTTCAGGAGGCATCATTTCTGTTTTTGGTAGATGGTACTTTCAAGAATGATGGCATCATAATGCCCCCTAATTAAGAGACAATATAATACAGTAATATCTTACAGTGTATAGATAGTATTATCTTGTATCCTAAAGGATCTTACAATGGTTTACAAATTATATATATACAGGAATCACTCTATGCATTACTGAAATTCAATGCAGAAACACTACACAACAGTTTTGGACAGGAAGTAAAGAATACCATATCCAAGAGATCCCCAAACTAGTCTACAGAGCAGTTGCCGGTGTTCTACAGGAAACTGGCACTCCACCATGTTTCTGATATGCTTTGAAGACCATACTTAAAGTATGGTGGGGGGTAGTCAGAAGAGGTAACAGCCAGAGGAAAAACAAAAAGGTAAATTGAGCCAGATCAATTTAAGCACTGTTTTACCAAAGCTGCTGCTGCTCCCAGATTAAAACAGACGCACCATACCCTTTTTTCAGATCACCTTAAGCACTGCTTGTAGAAAAATATCTAGGCACACCCAAAGTTAAAGGAATAATCCTGTTTGTTAGCAGAGCTCCAGCAGCCATCACAGCACTCTAACAGCTCCTGCAATAGTGCTGGGGTAGTTGGCTTACAGTACAGCAAACCAGTGGTTCTCAACCTTTTTGGGCTCATGATCCATTTGTAAATGTTGATGGCCTGTGGTGACTCAGTGAATAGGTTCCACCCTCCCAAGGAAGAGGGATGGGCCTGTTTGGGTGGAGAGGTCGGTTCTGCCTCAGGTGGGATGGGATGAGAGACCCTGGAGGGTCGGGACCTGCCTCTGGGGGGAACGGAGGCCCTGGGGTGCGGCAGTCAAGTCCTGCTCCCGGGGGGAAGTCATGGAGCAGGGTTTGCACAGAGCGCCTGCACTGCACTCACTCTGCAGTAGTGGCTCTGGTCCAGCAGGGAGGGCTGGCTGGACTCGGGTCCCTGCCTGGGCCATGCGATCTCCAGGGTTGCAGTGCCTCTCAGGTTTGTCCCACCCATCTGACAGGAGGACTGACTGGGCCAAACTTGGGTGAGTGATGACGCATGGGGTTGCAGCACTACACATTCAAATTGGCCTGGTTGGCCCTCGTCATTGTGACAGAGGGCGGCTGAGTCAAATCTGAGCAGTACTGTGACTTTATGTACCATGTCGCAGCACACTGAACAGGGATCCAAGCCTAGCCAGCCCTGTCTGACTGGAGCCACAGGAGCTGCCACACAACCCTTTGAAACATTCTGGTGACCCAATTTTGGGTCGTGACCCATGTTACAGAAACCTTAAAGGGACAAAACATTAAATTCCTCCCCCACTAACATCAACTTCTTTAGCTACCCAAATACTACAGTAAGGAGGGCCATAAAAGTTCCTACATAGGTAGTTTTGTTCTCATAGAAAGCACTGCCAAAATTACTGACCGGATGATTGCCTTCATTGGTCATCTTCTTGCTGTGGTTACATTCAAAAGTCTATTTATCTGTTATGGTGTTTAGGAGGTCTACATTTCAAATGTTTCTAGTGGACTGGTATGCTCTATTAATTTTTCCATCTACAGTCTTCCTGGATTCTTTGTGACTCTGTGCAACTTTTATCTCCTTAAAAAGCTTGCTTTCTTCTCTGATGACTCTGAACGACCATATATCACATCCTACTTGGGTTAGTCAGATCAATGAGGGCTTTCTCAAGGGGGCTTTAGATACGGTTATTCTGGTGGGTCATGTAATTCCCAATATGAGAAGCTATGGACGAAGTGCCAATACATTAGAAATGGGGTACAGCTTAATTTTTAAAATTTAACATACTGTCTCACTATTAAAAATCGTATTTTCTGACACATACTGTACTAATTTTAACATTCCACCCCCACCTCATCCCTCAGGAAGAGATGATAATACAAGTGCAATATTAAACATTAGGTATTTTAGGACTAAAATTAAATCGACATTAAAACTATTCCATATTGTAGCTCCTGAGGCCAGCCACACACAGCTGGTGATCTCTGAAGCTTAGTCTTCCCTAGGAAAGAAAGGTGTATTCTGAACTCAAGTTAGTTAACTCAAGGTAAAATCCTTGTGAAGACAAGGCAATTTGTTGTTTTCACACAAATTAGCAGGTTGAGTTAAAGACTCGGCTTTCACATAGTTGAATTAAGAATTCACCTTTTTTCCTAGTGAAGACAAGGCCTGAGCAGAGAGAGCAATACTGTATGTTAGAATGAAGAATTATGTTGCTATCAGCTTCCTTCCTTAAATTATTGGCTTTCCTCTTCTTCGCTGAGTTTGTTTGGGATTAGGACTGTTTGGGTTCCTGTGGTGCAACTCTGTGGCAAGGGGGACAGGTAAAAGAGGTTGTTTGGGGAAATGTCAGTTTATCTTGGAATATTTTATTTACAGATTGTGCAGATTAGGGAGGGAAACCCAGTAACATTTGTTTTTCCTTGGCTTTCAGCTTTCAAATGTAATTAGGAGATGGAGATTTATATTGTGTGCAGCTGGCTGAAGTATTGATATCCATTATAAGACTGTGTGGCTAGTTGAGCTCATTTGCTGTGGGGAGTGGGGATTTAACAGCAAATTTACTTGTTTCTTGACTTGAGAATTTGTTATGAGTTGTATGATGGCCCCTAAAGAGCAGGAAAATATACAAATTCAATCCTAAAAGTCAACAAAATTATTTCTTTTAGATTAAATTAGCTGAGCTTTGTTAAGGAAAAAGTAGAAAAATCGGTTGATTCCAAGACAGCACTTCCCTGGAAGCCACAACGTGAATTCTTCAGTTAGAGATATTTTCTTTGGATGTGAACAGTTTTTAAAACTTATTCTGCCCTCATACACATTATACAATATGAAATGGAATTCCTCTTTGAAAACACAGAAGAAAATGTGATGGTTTCATTGGTAAAATGTTAGTGAATCAGCAATTTGAAGGTCTTAATTTCTCAAAATTTGAAAATTAGTTGTAGACATAAGCAACTAAAACAGATTCTTAGTTATCTGCCTTGAGTACTGTATTGCAAGTTGTTCTATATTTTAAGAAAGAATAATTGGAAGTTTAAATTTAAAAGTGTAAATCAGTGAGTATTGGGAGCCCTGGTATGAAATCCTACACCTGCTGAAGTCAGTGAGAATTTGGCCATTGACTTCAGTAGGCCTGGAAATAGAAATCATATCTTCTGATTTACAAATAATCTGAAAAATTACCTAATATATAATCTGCATATTCAGACAGAAAATAATGGAAAATATTGTAAAAACAAAGAAACCAGACTTAAAAAGATGTGAAATTAGAAATGCCCATAATGATGATTGAATATATTTAACTCATTGTTATGAAAATATTTTGTTATATTTCAAGTAAAACACTTTAAGAAATTGCTTGTCCAAGGCCATTCTACTTACATATTTGCACACGTAAGTAATGTTACATAGTTGTACATATATGCAGTAACAAAGAGTTTATTAAGCAGGATGCAACTGCCCTGTATATTATCTACCTACACTCAGAGGTTAAAGACAAAAATATATATCCTTTTAGATTTTGTGATGGAGAGAAATATTTGACATGGATGATTTGACATCAGATGATTTAGCTGAGGTTAGTCCTGCTTTGAGCAGGGGGTTGGACTAGATAGTGGTGGGCTATGACATGAGATCTGTCATGTGACATGATTGGTCAAAATATTTCTTTCTTGGCAGTTTATTTGCCAATTCCTCCTGTAACTCCATTGTCTTCGCAAAAAGATAACAAGGTTTCTGTATCCTGGGTTTGATGTAAAGAAGAGGGAAAGACTTTTTTCTATTAGGAGGATTATGGCTATTGTCGAGTGCTCCCACACTATCAATGTAAAATGTTGCTCTTTAATATTGCCACACTTCTGGTATTTTTGGTATTTAACATGAAATATCTTATTCCTGTGTATTGTCCTGACTTAGGTCTAGGATTATTATTGGTGCAGTTGGGGTGGAATGAGGAAAATCAAAAGTTTATTGAGCTTTCAAGTATTGTATTCATAATTGTCATTTTTTTAAATCCCTAATTGTTTGATTGTCCTTATTTTCTTATTTTGACTATTGTTGGAGGGAGAAGGCTGTTAAAATTATAAATAAATGTTATATAAAAAGCCTGGAAGAGACTAGAAGGATTGGAAGGGTGTAAAACAGAGAGGCAGAGAAGGTCAGGAGTTCTCAGACAGCCAGGCTCAGGAAATGTCAGTACCCCAGGTTCAAGAAAGAAAGGAGTTGGTCACCAAGGAGTCAGAGAGAGAAAGTAAGTCAGAGGCCTAGCAGCTTGTAGCCATCAGAGGCAGGAGGTGACAGCATCACTCTATTTCGCTGGAGACAGACGAGGATGGGCAGGCTGTATTAAAAGGCTGGCTAACTGATAGTTTCAAAATGTAATTGTAAACAAGGAATCATCATCCAAGTGGTGCATTTCTAGTGGGTGCACACAGGGATCAGCTCTTGGCCCTACGCTATTTAACATTTTTATCAATGACCTAGACAAAAACATAAAATCAGCATTGATAAAGTTTGCAAATGACCCAAAAACTGGGGGAATAGTGAATAATGAAGAGGTCAGGTCACTGGCGCAGGATGATCCTATCGCTTGGTAAGATGGACGCAAGCAAACAATATGCATTTTAATATGGCTAAGTATAAGTATATATATCTAGAAACAAAGAATGTAGGCCATATTTAAAATATGGGGGACTCTATCCTGAGAAGCAGTGACTCTGTAAAAGACATGGGGGTTGTGGTGGATAATCAGCTGAACATGAGCTCCCCCGTGCAACACTGTGGCCAAAAGGGCTAATGCAATGCATAAACAGAGACATCTCAAGTAGAAGTAGAGAGGTTATTGTTCCTCTGTATTTGGCACTGGTGTGACTGCTGCTGGAATAATATGTCCAATTCTGGTGTCAGCAATTTAAGAAGGATATTGATGAACTGGAGAAGTTTCAGAGAAAAGCCTAGAGGATGATTAAAGGATTAGAAAATCTGCTTTATAGTATCAGACTCAAGGAGCTCAATCCATTTAGCTTGACCAGTAGAAGGTTTATGGGTAAATTGATGACAGTCTATAGGTACCTACAAATATTTGGTAGTGGGTATTTCAATCTGGAAGAGAATTGTTGGAATCCAACAGTTGAAAGTTGAAGCTATACAAATTCAGATTGGAAATAAGATGTACATTTTTAACAGTGAGGGTAATTAACCATTGGAACAATATACCAAGGGTGATGATTGATTCTCCATCACCAGTAAATTTTAAATCAAAATTGGATGTTTTTCTAAAAGATATGCTGTAGAAATTTATTGGGGAATTTCTATGGCCTCTTTTGTACAGGAGTTAAGAGCAGAGGATCACAATGGTCCATTCTGGCCTTAGAATCTGTGAAATAAGTGGAACATTATGACTATTTATCATTGTACAAATTCTTCACTTTGGGGACATGTAGCCAAGGTTTGCCCTGGATTTGTGAAGGCATGTTCTCTGTATAAACATAAAGCCATAGAAGTGATCATTCATAGGGGTTAATCCTTAGTGGTGTTCAAGTCTTAAATGGGCAACATCCTGTCTGTCATCAAAGTTTGTAATTGTTCCCAAATGCAATGAGTACAATTCAGCTTCACTTTTATTAGAAGGCTGTCTCTGTTAAGGAACTGATTTTTTGATAGCTCCTAGAGTAGTCATGTGATGGGGTGTATAGATCCCACCCTGATGAGGAAGGTGCTGGAGAGGTCCTGTGTGCAGGGCTGGCCCTACTCCTCTGGCCCTGTCAATCATGTACTATAGGGAGGAGGCCTTTAAAAAGGAGGAAACTGCAGTCAGGTGGGGGAGAGATCACCCTGAGCAGCAAAGGGCTGGAATGACTCCTTAAGCCGCAGGGGGAACGCCCAACCAGGAGATCTCCCCCCTGACTTTTCCAGGAGTGCAGCAAACTCCCAGGGTAAGCCTGATAGAGTGAGTCTGCTTCAGCAACTCAACCAGAGGAGCTCTTCAAAAACCACTATACAGATGCTGTACTGCTGGCTTTTTTTCCCCTTTGAGGAGCTTCATGAAGACGGCATTTAACTTTCCATTTGATTCCCCATCAGAAGGGACTCAGGAAGGCCGGGGCTCCTTTACAAAAGGTAAAAAACTGGGGCTTGTGCATCAGCCGCCCAGTGTAAATAATTAGGTGTGGCCAGGCTCACCCACCATCTGGGAGGAAAACCTCAGGGGGCTCTTTTACAAACTACTTAAGAGTTTTCACTGTAGTTTATTATAATAGAAAAAATTGAAACTGAAATAAGAAAAGATGTTGTTCTGTATATTGGGATCACGAAGCATTGACAGTGCTTGTGCAGCACCTTACATACATGCAAATTTACTGTAGAAATTGTTTCATGTGCGATGAAAAGAACTGACCAGAAAATTAAGGCCCTGACCCTGCAGTTGTATCCATGCAAATGGCCCTATGTGCTTGTGCAGAAACTCACTGCCTGAAGCAGAGTGTGCATGGCGGGTCTGTCTATGTTGAACCAATTCCAGGATGGATCAGTGCCGAGGTTTGCTAGTAGCAGTAATGTGCTTTGAATTGCTGATGAAAGACTTAAGAAGAAAAATTGAAGTCTTATTTAATGTGCTGTCTACTACTCAGTTCATCCTAATGTTTTTAGTAGTTTATTGTTAGATAGTTTTCTATAATCATATTTATTCGTACATTAGTTAAAGGATTGGTTTGCGTGGCAAGGAGTTGAAATAGACACTGAAGACTCTTTCATAATTTAGGAAGGCATGGCTTTCCTCCATATTTCTTAAACAGAACCATGAAAATCAGAGATTGAGCAAATTTATCAGTTCTTCTGCACTGGACCAGGATTGTTTCCTAATGAGATGGTGAGTCATTGACAACAGAGTATAAAACCCAGGAGTCTGGAGTCTCTTCCTCTAATCACTAGGTGTTTCTCTCCCAAACCAAGTTTGGAATCCAGTAATAGTCATGTACTGTAGCTACTGCGTGAGAATGCTTTATTACAGATTGTGGTGGGAGTGAAATATAGTACTTACTACTTTTACCATAAAGAACAATCCTTCACTGACCGTAGGACAGAATAGATAACTAAAGAGGTCTTTTGCATCTTTAATTTTATGATTGAGGGTTTTTTCCTGCCTCCTCCCTATTCTTGCAGATAATCTTCCTCCTTGCCCACTTCATCTCACTGCGTAAAAGAATCTGGCTCTGTGTAATGGTGCTGTCTTCACACCCTGTACAAAATGTACTGTCTGAATTCTCATGCCAAACGCTATGTTCATGAATAAACCCACTTTCAAGACTTTTTCTCTTGTTTTGATGATACCACTGCCCTGGAGGCAGGTCTAGACTGGAGGCAGACAGGTTTAAATGTATTGTCATTCGTTATATAGAGGACCCTGTCACACAACTGTTAGTCTATGCACAGGCTTGTGCATTATAGACACACTGTGGCACACCTGATAGGAAATCTCATGTTCACAGATCAGCTTCAGTGGCAGGACAGCTTGCCTTTAACCTTCCGTTAACACAGCAGGCTCCAACCAACCTGTTCTGAAACAGTAGCTGTTGTCAAGTATTAGCCTGGAAAAGTGTTTGGTCATCATGCAACTAATGATTGTTCTCTTTATGTGCATTATTTGTGAGTTTACTCTTGTTGCGTGGCAATAAATCCTTGGGCTGTCTATTACGACAGTAAACATATAGTACCAATTGTACAGTAAAGTTAAAAAAAAAATTATCTGGACTCAGGCTGTCAACATTTTCACAGCCCAGTATGAGCAGACTGATTCAGGCGTTTAAAAACAGCATGAAAAACCAGGAGTGAGATGAGATGGCTCAGCTTTTATGGGACCACTATGAGCATTGTCTGACATCAGAAGAGGAATAGATGTGAGATTTGAAAATGGCTTGTAATCATGCTAGTGGTAGGGACTGAGTCTGTGTGTTATACCACGCCTAGTACAATGGCGCTTCGATCTTGCTTGAGTCCTCTGCATGCTCACATCATATCAATATTGAAGTATTGTTGATTATGTTATGATTGCACCACAGTGGTTGGGACCCCACTGTGCTAGGCACTGTGCAAACCTGTAATAAATTAAAAGTCTCTATCCCAAAGCAATTTGAGTTTTCAGTTTTCCACGTTAACTGAGCCGTCTCTCTTGTCCCCACCCCTGACTTCTCCTGACCCAATCCTTTAAAAGCAATAGTGTGTTTTTTCCTAATCTTCAGTCTTAAATAGACACTGTCTTCATTAGTCTTTCTTAAAGCAGCCTGTCAGTGGTGTTCATTCCTACAGACTCTGACCTCCTTCTGGTAGGCTCAGAAAGGGAGAAATGAATCAGGGGAATAATTTTTCTGTAACTTAGCTTCTTCTTGGGACAAAAAAGTGTGTGTGGGGGGACTTAAGTGAGGCTTGTGACCAAATACAGCCTTCATATTGGGTGATACAGTGGGGCTAAGGGGGGTTGGCCTGTCTGTCTTGGATATAATGGGAAAATCTGGAATATATGCCTTGAAAACCATCAATTTAAAGTGACATTAAGTCTAAAAACATCAGAGCAAAATCTGGAAAGTTTCCATTAATATACATAATTATAAGCCAGGCTATATTGCAAATCATATGATCCTTTATCAAAGAGCTTCAGAATAGATGAATTTTTTAAATAAGATGAGAGCCCAGTTCTGCAATCTTTAGCTATGGAGAAATCCCACTGACTTTGACAGGCATTGCATGCAGTTAGAGAGCAGTTAGCCACATTTTATTAACTGGGGTTACATTTTAGAAAATGAGCACTGGAGTGCGTAAACTACCATTTTCCAGATTTTTCTTTTTAAATGTTCTTGTCTTGGAACTGCTCTACATTAAGTTATACCTGGCTGCATGACGATAGCAAGTAGAAGCTGCTGCTTTTGCTAGCAGCAATGGGACCTGCAGGAGGAGGGAAGAATTCTTCATGTGTCCCCTACCTCGCAAGGCATCTGGGGCCAGGATTTGAAATATTCTTGTCTCCAACAGCTGTGCACATCATCTCAGCACTGCTGCAAGCATCAGCAGCAACAGTCTGTTGTCCGGTGCAGCTAGTTCTGGCCTCACCTCTGTAAGAAAGTTACCTGGGCAGGGGTGGAGGCACGGCTTCTTCCAGCAGAGGTTAAGGCAAAGGTGCTCAGGCCAAGCACAGCTTCTCCTCTGCTAAAACCAGCACTCCCTCTTGACTGGTGCAGTGAGAGCTCTCTTGCCTGTTTCTATTTTAATCACAGGAAAAAAATTGGGAGGATAGTCAGGAGTAGACTGCAGGAGGCATTAAAACCACAATCATAGTTTGTGTTTGAGAGAGCGAGAGACGGTGTGTGATTGGTCCTCTATTTACCATGGGCTTGATCCTCCTCCACTGAAGGGCCCATCATGACCATCTAGTCTGACCTCCTGCACATTGCAGGCCACAGAACCTCACACCCCCACTCCTGAAATAGACCCCCTCCCCCCCAACCTCTGACTGAGTTACTGAAGTCCTCAAATTGTGCTTTAAAGACTTCAAGTTACAGAGAATTCACCATTTACACTATTTTAAACTTGCAAGTGACCGGTGCCCCATGCTGCAGAGAGAGGCAAAAAAAAACCGAAAAAAAACCCAAACCCCCAGGGTCTCTGCCAATCTGATATGGCCATCAGTTAGACTCTGAGCATGTGGGCAAGACCCAGCAGGCAGATACCTGGGAAAGAATTCTCTGCAGTAACTGAGGGCCCTCCCCATTTAGTGTCCTATCTCCGACCATTGGAGATATTTGCTACTAGCAGTTGCAGATCGGCTGCATGCCATTGTAGGCTGTCTCATCATGCTACACGCCAAGAAGAGTCTTAGAAAAAAATAGAATGGTTTTGAAAACTGTCTAAAAAGAGGCAAAATGTGTGAAACTGAGGCATGAGATTAGTGGGGGAAGGAGCAGCTACTGCATTTCCTTAGAATGAAGGAGCCTAGAGATGACATCTGTATAACTCATAACACCCTTAGTGCCAGATTCTGATCTCTTGTTGTGAATGTTGGTTTGGTGTATTGCATGTAGAAATCCTGATTCATTCCTAATGGTCAGACTGAGCAGTCCTGCTAAATCAGAGAGATTTGAATAGGACACAACTCTGCTCTTCAGATGGAATTTTCAGAGGGACATCAAGGACTTTAGCGCTCAACAGCTGTTGAAATTCAATTGGAATTAGGTGCCAAAGTCCCAGCCTCTCCTTTCTTTATTTAAGGAGAGCAGGGTCTCCCTGATCACTGTGTCACTTACTAAGTGTGGGTCTACACTACTGCTTATGTTAATGTAATTTACATCACTCAGGGGTGTGAAAAAGCCACCCCCTGAGCGACACAAGTTACAGCAACCTAAGCGCTGGCCACATCGGTGCTATGTTGGCGGGAGATGCTGTCCCCCACCGCCATAGCTTCCACCTCTCGCAGGGGTGGAATAATTATGCTGATGGAAGAGTGCTCTCCTGTTGGTATAGAGCATCTTCATCAGGCACGCTACAGCATCGGTGCACTGCTTCTAGTGTAGAGTAGCCCGAAGTTTGCTTGCGATTACTTGATATTCAGTCTTTTGGGAGCAAAACATTCATGAGGGTATTACTGAATGTTTCAAGTGACCTGACTGCCATGAATATGATGAGGATCAAACCAGCTTGGAAAAGCTCAGCTATCTTTATCTCAAAATCTCAACATGCAGATTAGTGGAAAATGCACTGAGTAGCTATTTAGCAGTAATCTATTAGGCTATAAATAGCATAGATTTAAAAAGTGAAAGATTTAGCTTAACTAACACTGGCATTTTATAGACAAAGCTGATTACAACTTAGGGTTGTCAATTTTGGTTGGATGTGTTCCTGGAAGTTTCATCGCATGACAATCTTTAATTAAAGAGTAATCTTTAATACCTGGAGACTCCAGGACAATTCTGGAGAATTGGCAACCCTAAATAAATTCTGCATGACTCTCCTGTTCAACTATCTTTTTAGCACACGAGATAAAAACTGCAAAACAAACAAAACACTAGCATATAAATATTAGAACCAGCAGTGATGCTGTGTGGCCAGAGAGATGCACAGTAAAACTGCAAACAGGTGAGTTGCTGAGTGTATAACTTCCTGAGGGCTTAGAAGAACGTCTGGTGCAAATGTAGATTGTTCTTTGCGTGTTGGCTCACTGAAAACAAAGTGCAGTCACATTGCATTACAGTTAGAAGTGCCTGCTGAGATGAGGTCTAAGGGTCTGTCTACCCTGGAACCATGGAATGTGATTGCATCTTGTGAAGACCTGCCAGAGCTAGTTTTAATCTATCTACAGGTACTGGTAGCAGTGAAGCTACAGCAGCATGGGCAAGCCCTCCCGAGCAAGTGCCCACGGTTTCAGGTGGGCTTCTACAGCACATGCTGCCATGGCTTCACTGCTACTGGAACCCAAGCTAGCTAGATTATAGCTAGTTCAGGTATGTCTACATAAACTGCAATTACCTTGTTGACATTCCCTTAGACAGGAATAGGAAGGCTGTTGCAGTCTAGGACCAAGGTGCATTGGAATAGCTGTGTAAGAAACTTAAACCCACAGTACCTGAGCTAGACATCACTGTACTTAGTGCTCTTCATTATGAGTGCATCATTTTTATGAGCACCAAGTTGACACATTCTTTTACATTGTGTTAGTGTATTCCCAAGCCCTGTGGCATTGCAAAAGAAAGCTGTCAGTTAATGATGGGGGAAATAGCTAATTATTTGGATGTAGATAGTATTCATATCATATTTGGATGTCTTGCTACTGGGATATCCTAGAGACTTGGAAGGGTGGGAGTTACCCAGATATTTTCTCCCTCTCCCTCAAATGCCTCTACTGCTCCCCTATGTGGTAAGGGGAGGCAAGCATGGCCAGTGGATTCTTAAATTTCTGCTAGCCCGTGGGCACTGGGCTAAGAATAGGAATAAACTAAAAAGCTAGAAGAGCACTGATGAGCCCACCTCGCCTTCTCTCTGCTTCTGTTAGCCCAGGTGAACAGACAACTGAATATCCTTATAGCATTAATATTGGCCAAAGGCATTCAGCATTGATTAGGTGGCTAAATGTGATCACTATTCATGTTGTTCAGGAAACTAGTTGTTCAGTTTACCCATGCCTAGAGCTGTATATCCAGAACTAGAGAGTGTGATTTAATTACATAATGCTTCAATGTAACAGTGCAGTTCTGAAGTCTCCCACTTTTCATTATTATGCAGTGTAACAAGGGTTAAAGTTCAAGTCTGTGCTTCTAGGTTAAAGCTATTAACCGAAGTGCTCAGTTTTGCTGTTTCCACCACTATGAAGGCAACCATTGGCAAAACTTTCCTCTAGGATACTCTGTGTGACAGAGTGCAGGGGCTTAATGGGTGAGCCTGCACTCTGATTACTCTGCCACCAATTAGTTCCCTGAGAGAAAGCTGATGGAGGTAATTAAAGGTAATTAGTTAATCAAACTGGTGAGCCTAGGAGAAGTAATGAGCCAGGTAGCTCATCAGCTCAAAACTAATAAAGAGTTTGGGAAAACCACAACAGGGAGAGAAACAGGGCTGGATGCACCCTGTCTTAGAGTGACCTCATGGGAGATAGACCTCTGCTCCCCTCGGGTGCTGAGGCAAGGGCCCCACGCGCAGGGGTTATTGTAAATAGTATTGTTGCAGAGGACGGTAAGGGTGTTGATAGAGGGAACTCAAATAAATAGCCTGGTGGATATACTACCACTAGAGTCTGAGCCAGTTTCTGTGGTGCAAAGAGGCAGTAGCATAGCGTACCCTGCTATAGTTACTAACCATAATGGTCCACAGAAATGAAATCAAGAACGACTTAGCTAGCTCCCGTTCTCTCAGCACATATTTCTAATACATGCTTTCTGCATAGCTCGGAATTGACCTTCAGCTGAAAGTGACACTCAGTTCTGTTACCAGATTAATGTGTCGTCACTTTTACAGATATTGCTGAGAGTCAAAGTATAATTCATACAACTTTCTTTCATCCATTCTGTATCTTATACCTTTCTGGGAGGTGGAAACAAATAAGTGTATCTCCTGTTTTATTAAAATCCAATGTCTTTTCCCTAATGCAAATCCTATATTAACATTGATTGTGTGACATCCACATGTTCTTATTAAAGCAATATGGAAGTGTTGGGTTTCACGGCTTTGGCAAAAGATGGTGTAAAGTGCTTCACTAACTTTCTTTTCAAACGTAATCAATCTGAATGTGTTGTTCTTCATTAACTTAGAAGTAAATATCCAAGACAGGACTCTCTTCCATAAGATACAATAGTGGTAATGCCTGAATTATGTTGACACCATGGCTTGCACAGTTTCTACCACCTGAGATACCAGTTACTTCAATGATTCTCCTTCCACATTCTGAAGCAGGTCAGCTCATGCTCTTGCTTTATGCGCTGTTCCATGACTATGGGAAGTGTGCATCTCTTCCAGGTCTCTTCTTAGCTTGTCCTGTTGCAGGAGCATCTCCTGCAACTCCCTCTTGTGCCTTTCCTTCACAGAAACTAGAATCTTCATAGTCGTGCACTCCAATATAGCATAGGCCTTTTTTGTCTACCACACCCCGTGCTGCCAAGATTGCAGAGACTGTCACCCCTTTATCAGCAGTTTCTCTCTATATTCATGGCCTTGACATCTT
Organism: Emydura macquarii macquarii; assembly: GCF_026122565.2. Lineage (NCBI taxonomy): Eukaryota > Metazoa > Chordata > Testudines > Chelidae > Emydura > Emydura macquarii. Next base: position 8,588,506 of record NW_027130455.1, read on the forward strand.
TCTACAGAGCTGCTGCTTAGTAGTAGAGGGCAGAAATCTGGTTCTCCAGACTTCTTTTTGCCTCCTGCTCATGGGTCAGCTGTTCTTTAAACAATTCCTTTCTGTGTCCATCTGCCTCAATTGGGTCTTAAAGCTCAATTTCTACTCCTTATTCCTGGGGTCCCTTGCTACAGTCCTTTTCCCCAAGGTTCAAACTCTTAGTGGGACAGACTTTTAATATGTTCTCTCTTCCCATATGAAAAGCATATAACCCCTGAGAGCATCTTTTCTCTCTTTCCTCTTCAAGGGGAAAAACATCTTTGTGCCTCACCTTCCTGTACCTAAAGTACATCAAGATATTGCTCTCTGGCCAGTGCTGGGGTACATCCTGCCACTGCTGCTTTTGCTGATCCTCCAAAAACTGCTGGAAGATCACCTGCATCATTTATTATTGTACTATGAGCAGGTGTAGAATGTCTTCCACACTCTTTCCTTTTGTTAAAGGGATTCACCAGGCCTATCCTGCCCACCCCACACCCCCTGTACACCAGATTGGGAAGATGAATGTTCCCCAGCCAAAGAAGGTGTCTCTATCTCTCTGCCCCATAATTCCTCCTTGATGGAAGCGTGGTCTTGTGACCCCACTTCTGGTACCAACTTGTCATGGGATGTGGCTGCCCTGTAGTTCCCCCTGTTGGCTGAGCAGTCACTCCCTGCCTCAGTTCCCCTCCCCTGAGGTTGGTCTCCTCAGCTTTCCAGACACCGACTTGTGCTTGAGATGTTGCTTAGCCCTCTAGCCAAGTCACAAACAAAATTTAACCCCTTCCAATGTGGCAAAAGTCCCAAGAAACAAAAAGCCTTCAGGGCGTGTCTTCAGCCTGACCTCTGAGCCCTGTTTCTAGCTCCTTTCTGAGCTACCTTTGAGAGTCTGTATGGCTCTGAGATAGAGGGCTCAGCCTTCTGACTAGTTCCTCTGGAGTACTGTTGTCAGCCCTGCTGGGCTGTATTCACTGCATCCTTCCCTGGTCTGGTGTACAGCACTGGGCCCAGGCTAGTGCCCCTGGCTGAAAGCCTTCCTGCTCTTCAGGAGTAGGATATAAACCCGGAGGAGGCTTTGGCCTAGAAATGCAATTGAAAAAAAGTATTAGGGAGAGCCCTAAATCATTCTTCCTGTCATCGCACTATTTTGTGTCAGTTTTGAGCATACTTGCTGTTTGATAGGCTACGTCTTGCCAGATAATGTGTCCTTCCTATTGGGAACAGCAGCACATAAAAAAGACAAACACAGGTTAAAGACTCTTAATGAGAAAACAGAAAGTTTACAGAGTTACTCAAGAGAACCTCCTTGCCCTATAATTTATTTAATATCTTTGTTTATTATTCTCCTTAATCTCTTGTTAAATAACTTTTTAATCCTAAAGTGATAATTAGAGAAAATAAATTATCTAGAACAATTAACATCATTTTTGGCAACCTGATGGGTTCTACTGCTAGTGAAAAGCCTGCACAGAAAAAATATTGTTGGTTTTTTTTTTATCTTCTCTTGCTCCTTTTTAATTATCTTTAATAGGGGGATGTAGAATTTGGTTATGAAATGATAATGCAAGAAGCTTGAGGGATAAAGAATCATAATTATAACTTCTATTGGAGGTGTCTTTGGCAGTGGTTCTCCCCCACGCATACAGTATTTATGGACTAAAGTTTAGTAGTTAATATTAAATCTGAGTAGATTTACATTTGAATTTTACATTTCTTTTGCTCACTTTGAAGAGATTAACAAGCAGAATATTATCAGATCTTAAAGAAAAATGTAGACACCTTTGTATGTGTGTATGAATTCAGTTAAACCTTTCCCATTTGTATCTTGCATCTCCACATTGCCTGTTAGTAAAACACTGAGTAGACATGAAATATCAATCACAGTATACTCCCAGTTATCCAAATGGCCCTGGAGGACATGGATTTTATTCGGATAATTGGGAATTCAGATAGTTGAGAGGGCAGGAGCCATTCAGCAGTGGGGTGGCCTTCTCTGCAGTGGGGGTTTATCCTCCTCCTTGCAGTCCTGGTTGTGGGGTCTCTGCTCTGTTAGCCCAACCTCCACATCCCTCAAATCCCTTTCTGGTTCCCCAGCATGGGATACATGCCCTCTGCAGCACAGACAGCTAGAGAGATGGCTCCTCTTGGTGCAGGTAGTAGGAAACTCATCCAGTGGAGGGTTTCATAGAACTAGTGGGTGCAGGTGCTTGGCTAACCTTAGACGCCTGGATCTGAAAATTCTGGCCTTGACTCCTTCATCTAGTTGCTGCAAAAGTGGACAAATCATTTACTCCCTATATGTCTCAATTGCCTCATCTGAAATATGGAGCAGTGATATGTATCCACTTTCTGAAAAGTCCTTGGTGCAAAATGTTGTATATACATTAATTTGTTTATTAAAATACTCATCCCCACACTTTTACTACCCCTCCTAATGGTGTGTGCAGCGTACAGAGAAGGGTGTGTACACTGGTTCAGGAAACTGACTATTGTGAAGGTTACAAAGTTGCTGTTGTTGTTGTTGCTGGAGAGTGGGGTGTCCTCGATTACTTCTCACTGAGAAAGATAAACAATGAAATTTAAGCCATCTTCTGTTGCTTGACCTGAATGAATCCTGCTAATGTAGGACAAATGGATCAAAAACAGTGGGTAGCAGTGTAAGGGCAAGCGAAGGATAGAGTTAGAGCAATTTCAGTCTCTCTCAGCCTACAGTATGTTGCTGAAAGATAATGATGAAAGGGTTCTTTACTCCATTTGGAATAAAACCTAACAATATGATGTGTGTGGTTGCCCTAGATGCTAGTCTTATCTCTCTTTCTTGCAAGTATGAAAGTAGTTTGTTATTTTGGAAGCATACTACAAAAGGTATTTCCTGCTTTGTTTCTTTATTGGTTTTGCTTTTTGAGATTGCATTGATACTTGTAAAAACATCATTTAAGAAATTTAGGATTTTATCGGTTTTTGTCCAAGATTTAAATCAGAATAATTCTTAAAGAAATCATCTATAGAGTGGTGAGTTAAAACAAACAGAAAAACCCGCAAGCCCTATAATTAGAGCCTGTATTCAGAAGCAATGATTTTAATAATCAATGCTTATTGGCATGCTCCATATTTAAAATTCACATATTAAACCCCTGCTTACAGGCTTTATTGAGTTATTCACACAGGTAAAAATTATTAAAAGGTAAATATATTTTAATCTTTACCAGTAATTATTTTATTTACTATTTGTACATTCAACTTGGATAATACAAATAAACTAGTCAGTTTCACTGCAGGTTAACAGTTGGTTTCTGTCCACTTTCACATTCTGGCTCATGGAGCATCATAGAGTTTAAGGTCAGAAGCCATCACCAGATCATCCAGTCTGACCTCCTGCACATCACAAGCTACTAAACTCCACTTAGTTACCAGTGAACTGAGCCTAACAACCAGGATTAAGTTAAAGTATCACAGCCTTCTGGAGACCAAACTATTGAGTGCCACAAGCAGAGTAAAGGAGAGACCAAAGTGCACCAATGTCCTAGGCCCCAGCAATGGCAGGGGATTGATTTGGTGAGATATACCCAAATGAACCTAGAATGCTGCAATACTTTTGAGTTGTAAAGACTGGGGAGTATTATTTTAAAAATAAAGTGCTTTTATTGCAATGCTAAATTCTGTTAGTTATGTTTGGTCAAAATGAAACCTAAATTGTCTTCTTGGTGGTCTGTTAGATATACTTAGGGTGCTTTGGGGTTTTTGTTTTAAGAGAAATATAATAGATGTGTGACTCCAGTGACTTTCTAAATATATTATTATTTTTTAAAAATAATGGTTGTCATTGAGTTGTGATCTCTGGCCCTAACCCTGCAACTGCATTCACACAACCATATCCACGTGCCTGATTCCAATGAGACTCTCCCTGGGCATGGGTGGTCCATTTGCATGGATACATTTGCGAGATTGGGGTCTTTGTTATCTGGGAAGCAATATAGGAACATCATTTTTTAACATTTGTGAAACGATGTTGGCAGGAAGAAACATGGATGGAAACTTTTGAAGTGTATCTCTGCTGACCACCTAAAGGAATGTTTCTACTAGTTACTTTCCGTTTTTAAGAATAAGAAAAAAAGGCCTAATTTGCAAACTTCCTGACTCTGCTCATCTGTCAAGCACATCAGTTACAGGAACCATAATCCTAGTTAGTTGTACTTTGGCTGTTCAAGCCTATGTCAGGCATCTTTATGAGGACGTCTCATGTACTTAGGCTAGTGAATATCTGAGTACCCCTGGGCATCCGACAAAGTTCTCCACATGTCGGTTGTGATCTTTCTGATTTTTGTCTAGTTTTAGAACAAATTATTTATCTGATTTGAGTGTGTCTCTTTAAATGTTTGTAAATGTAGCTTATTATATAAGCCCCTTTTATTCCCAGTACATTCCTATGCTGAAAGTCACAAAGGTGACTTAAGCCAAGTTAGAAAAAAGAGCATTACCTTCAATAAAGGAATTTACTTAGGCAATTTTGGGTATAGCCATGACCATCCAATCCATACAATTATTCTTTTGTGTTTTTGCCATAGACCTAATCACTACAACAATGCATATTTAAATAATTTAAATTGGTTTGCTTGCATGGTAAAATAGAAAACTAAATTTGGGAACATTGTCTTTCATTGTCATGGGTTCAACATGATTTTGTTGAACCAAACTACGGTAAATTCATTTTGATATGCTTTAAATGTTGCATATGTAGGGATCTTGGTGTGAACCAAGCTCTTGTCTACAGTGGGATTTTAGCCACCAGTGTAACTGCAGCAATGTAAACCATTACTGGAGATGCAGTTAACACTAGTGCAAAACAATTTGCTGTAGTGTTTACCTCAGCTAGAAAGCAGAATAAGCTGTGTTTGTGCAAATCATGTTGCACCAGTTTAAACTGTGTCTTTGTAGCCATTTGAATGATGCAGCTACAAGAGTTGCTTAAATCCCTGTAAAGACAAAGCCTAAGAAACACACTTGCTCTTACATTCATTTTAACGTTTAGTCATGCTCAGTATATGTCTATACTCCCATGACTGAAATGCTATTTCGGAAGTTCTAGAGAAGGAGATTTTTTTAAAGTGATTAATGGATTTAGAAGCACAAATCCCACTGAAAATCAGTGGGCCTTTTAAAAAACTTCTCCTCCATAGATGCTATAAAGACAAATCTTCCTGCTTCATATTTTAAAGGTATTGAGTTACCTGTTGAGCTTGTATTTTCATTTAAATAAATTTGTGTTCGCTTCTTTTCCCATCAGTGTAATTATAGACTTAATTCTTACCACTTTTCTAAAGCAAAAATGAAAAAAGGTTGAGTCAAAACATTTCTTATTTAAAAGAGCCAAGTTAGAAAAAGAACAGTTTAAACTATATAAAAATGTGATATCTATTTAAAACACCCATACTGGAAATATGGCTAGCTTTATAACTCTTCATGTTAAACAAGACACAAAATACAACATTCTCTCACAAAAAGGTTAAAATGTGTAATTTTCTGCCTCGGTGGCTTTTATTTCAGATTAAGGCAAACAACAAAGAAAGGACTAATACAGTGTTTCTGAGGGAGAGATAATAGGTGCTTATTGTGTAACATGCTACACCTGAGCTGAAACAACGTCAGCCTTCATATAGTTGTCCCTGCAAAAGATATGGAGACTGCCTACATTTAAAGCTGCAGTACACAGAAAATAGACAGTGTAAATGAAAAATTATGTCCTGCTCCAGTTCAGAGTGGCTATATGGGATTATGAATTATTGGATGAATATCCAGTTAACCGTAACTTGTTAGATCTGTGAAAACAGTCAGTTTTATTTGGCTATTCTTTTCCAATTTGGCTTACATTTAAATTTGAAGATTTTCACTTCTGAAATGTTTTTGCTAGATCCAAACCCACAATGTCATGCATGTTCTGTAACCAAATAGGACATTGAGGCTGGCATTTAGAAGTGTACAGCATAGGTTTAACCCAAACTCCACTGGAGGCAAATGGGAGTTTTACCATTCACCAGAATAGAACAATGCAGTTGGAATGTGGACTTCTAGGCAATGGGTGATGCAGCCATTTTGAAAAAGGGCAGTTCTTCACGGACTACTCTGTAATCCAGCATTATTCTTCAGTCTCTGCTAAAGGAGAAACTTTCAGTTCTTCTTCAAGCACTGACCCCTATGTGTATTCCACACAGGGGTCTGCATGCACACCATGTGCTTGAGACCAGAAAATCTTGCAAGTAGTGTAGGGCATAGGCCTGGACCAACACAAACTCCATTTGCTCAGCACTGAAAGTATAAGGGGAGGCCTGACCACCTCTCCAGCTCCTTCTTACTGCTGTGTGGCCTGAGTCAGAATCCTGTGTCCAAAGCTATCTTTTTTATCTGTAAATATAATTGTACAGAGTTCTTGGTGGCTTTAGTAATGTAGATTAGTATTCTTCACCTCAGGCACCCTCTGTGTTTACCACCCTTGGGAGAAGGAGTATGCCCAAAGTTCCAGAGTTTAAGAACTGTGTCTCCTGACTTTTCTCCATCTTGGTCAGCGACGACCACCAGCCCCGTCTCTACTGCCTTGGAAAAGGTCACATCACTGCTAAATGCAGTATCTGCAGCTCCTTCTCTTCTCTAGACCTGAGAGACGTAAGAGCTTTGATTGAGGACGTACCGCATGGAGACAGCAAAGAGACCCCCATCTGCTCCAAGCTGGAGAGACTCGCCCACCCCCCGGCACATTGTCCTCAGCTCTCAAGCAGCACCTCTCTGAGCACAGCTCCAGAGCAGAAGTCAGATCTGATAAAAACCAAAGACCCATTATTTCGGGTCCCTCATGAGTAAGGGACACTCTCTCACAGATACAAGAACAGATCCCCTTTCAGATCTGCTCCCAAGAGAAAGGAACCCTCCCTGACTCCTTCCAAATCAGACAAGTCCTCACACTCAGATTCCAAAGACTTAGGCCTGTGTAAGCCTCCCAACCATGAGTTAAAGTGCGCAGGAGCAAGAATCTAATGGTACCAACTCTGGTACCAGCTAGTAAGCCAAAGAATCTGCATCTGTAATTATTGACCCAGAGCTCCAGGTGGGACCATCTCCTTCAGCGGAACCAGACCAACCATATAAGGACACACAGAACTCTAAGCCTGTGGATGCACTGGATCTGATGGTTCCAACTACTAAGACCACTTACACTCCAGAACAGACTGAGATTTATGCTCCCCAGAGGATATCTTTGCCCTCCCATGCCCTCCACCTCCTCTGCTTCTGAATCCAGTCCTTCTGAGTGTTGTTTTGACACCAAAAGAGGAGTCCTTGCTGAGGAGAAAAAGCTACTCCCTTGCTCCATTCACGAGCCAAAGTCTCCATCCACTGGCACTGAAGGTACTGCCAATGGAACCAGATCTGACCTTTTTTTTTTTTTAGCTGAATCTGAGGTGCAGGACAAACAATCACCTCCACAAAGGGAGGTTAGCCTGGGCAGGACTTTTAGACTATTCTGAATCTGTCCTCTGATCAGACAAGACTATCCTCCCAGAGGCTGCTGGTACCCAATGGTTTGGAGTACCCTGCAACCTGCCTTTGAACCATTGTATGGGCCTTATTGGGGTCCATGAGATCCCTATGCACAGCACCCTGGATCCATGCAAGTGTCTCACCAGCATTCTTCCCCTAGGCAACAGCAACCAGTTCTGACGAGTATACAGAGGAGAAGGACTTTGAGCCAGTCTCACTGGTACTGACAGGCATAATACCTTCCTTTCCCGATGAGATAATTGCCCCATCTTCACTATCCCTGCCTCATGACCACAGGAAATACCAATAAATCTTGCAGAGGGTGGCAAATTAATTTCAGATCTTGAGGCAGTTCATGACACACAGCATAATCTACAGCCCACTGTGTTACCCGGAGTTCTGCCATCCCAAAGTTCATGGTAACTTTACTTTGTGCGAGGTAGTGTCAGGAAATAAGACAAATGGAGACACGGCCTTCCAGCCGATAGATAGATGGACTGGTAGAAACAGTAAGAACACAACAGTGCTCTTACTACAAAGCTATGCTTTACTTAGGCTCAAGCACTTACACACGTCCACAACAGGTTAATAAAACATCCCAACCCTCAATAATTACCAAAGTCTGGAGCGGCTTTCGAGTGGAAACAGCAACGGCTTTCTGATTGGCTTGATCTTCTAGCTTCCGTTGGAGGATCCATAAGCCGTGTCCAAGAAGAGATCCCAAAGAGTTCAAGCCTCTCCCCTCCCCCTTCTCCCCCCATTTATCCTTGTTAGCAGACAATAACACGTCAAGAAAGAGGGAAAAAAAGTTTCAAAAGCTAGCTCTATGGTCGCCAGAGTACTTAATTAACTAGATGTGTTCCTACAGAATCTACATATCTTGAATCCCAGACAAACATCTCCCAGAGGGCATGCATGAATAAGCTTATTGGTCTTTTCCTGAAACACAGATCCCAGCACATCCACCAGAGCATCAGGGAGCGGGTGCAGGGACAGGCAAAGGTTCTCCTCCCCTCCTGGCTTAGTCATGTCAAGGCTGCACAGGCCTGCAGAAAGGCCTACCAAGTTTGGCTGCTGTTAGCAACAAATAGTGTACTATTGATTATCATATCATGTGATCTCTGGCCCTTTTATTAGTCTATCAAAATCTCCCCGTACAACTGGACCCAATTAGGTAGCTCTCCCAGTAAATGAGGCTATCATGGAACCAGCCAGAGAAGTTTGGCACATACCTGTACCATCCTCCCCTACCCCCAAAAGACCTGAGAGAGTACTATGTATCTGTGAAAGGGGCAGAATTTTTCTTCACCCATCCTCCTCCCCCTGCCAACTGTCTTGTAGAACTACTACCCCAGGGAACAAGACCCCAACCCCCTGCACCCCCATGGCAGACAAGGGTGCTAAACATTTTCACATTCTGTGGAGGAACGTGTTCACATCCATTCACTTTCAGTTTAGAATCAGTAACTGCCAGGCCCTATTAGCAAAATATGATTTTATAAACTACACCAAGTTCTTAGAGTTTAAGATAAACTTCCTCAGGAGCACAGTGCCCATTCCAAGATCTTTTTTTATGCGAGTAGACTCATGGCAAAACTTCATACCAAGCTGCAGTCTACATGGCCAATATCATGTCTAGTGTTACAGCAAATGCAATAGTAATGTGGCATGAATCATGGCTTCATTCTTTGGGGTTTCTCAGAGGGATTCTGAACACCATTGCGGTTTTGCCCTTTGACAAAAACTAGTCTCTTTAAGAAAAAGACAGAAGAGTCTTTTTACTCATTAAGACTCCAGGACAACCTTCTGCTCCATGGGCATTTATATCCAGGCCACACAGAAGAAACATCATAAATGGGTGGGTAAACCAACGCCTCTTCCCCAGCCTTTCTACCACCAACAACCATACAAACCCCCATGCAAATGTCAGAAGTTGCAAAGACGTCAATTTTAGTCACCCAACTTCATCCATGGGACGTTGGAGTGTTCCAAACCATCACTGATGCCATCCCCACCTGTTTTCTTAACTTTTGGTGGCCACCTAGTGTACTTCACCTACAACAGAAGGGCTATAACATAGACAAGTGGGTACTAGATATCATCCACTTCAGCTACACCATCCAGTTTTTCTCCACCTTCCCACAAACCCCCTTCCCAGATTCTCTTCAGGGACCACTCTCACAAGGAGATCCTCCAACAAGAGGTGAACTCTATCCTTGAACAAGGGGCTATAGCGTGAGTGTCACCTCAACATCAAGGGAAAGGGTTCTTCTCCCAATATTTGATAGTTCCCAAGAAAAAAGGAGGCTGGAGGCCCATTCTCAACTTACATCAGCTAAATATTTTTGTTTGCAAATTAAAATTTCTCCTGATTATGTTGGCATCAATAATTCCTTCCATGGAAAAAGACATGGTTTGTGACTCTTGGCCTGAAAGATGCTTGCTTTCACGTGGGCATTCACTCATTCACAGAGTGTTTCTGGTAGGACAGGAACAATGCCAGTTTTGAGTATTCCCTTTTGGTCTGGCAACTGCACCCAGGGTCTTCACAAAAATCTTCTCATCGGTAACTGCACAGATGAGATGAAACAGCTACACCATTTTCCCATCCTTGGACAACTGGCTCCTAACAGGCATATCCAACCAGGAACTTCAGCTGTCAATCTTATCTTTGTTCTGCCTCCTGGCATCTTTGGAAATCTGCCTAAACATGGAAAAGTCTAGTCAGACTCCGAGGTTGACAACATAATTTTATAGGAGTGAGCTTAGACTTGACGTCAGCAAGTGCCTACCCCTCTCTAGACAGATTCCAGGCCATGAGCATTCGAACTATTGTCAAAATCTGTCTTTTCATACTCTGTCACGTGGCCTCTTGCACTTACATAACATCATTTGCCAGACTTCATCTCCAATGCCTAAAGGCCTGGCTTCAGTCTGCTTACTTGACAAACAGAAATAGCGTGAATACCAAAGGGACTGTCCTTGCGAATGTCAGGGCTTTACCTCACTTGATGGATGAACCCAGAACAAGTATGTGCTGAAGTCCTTTTCCTTCCTCTCACACCTACCATGACTGTTATCACAGACCCATCCCACATGGTCTGGGGAACTAATAGTGGTGACCACATGATAGAAGGTATGTGGATACCTGGATGCATATCAATCTCTTCTTCCACTTATATAGTTCTGATATGTCTGGATAATGTTGGACAATGTGATGAACATCTTTGTTTATACAAAACGGGGAGTGAAATTTCTTTCTCTGCATATGAGTGGTCCACTTACAGAACAGGTGTATCCAGTACCCCATCACATTCTCACCAACATGCCTCCCAGGTGCACAAAACTCATTGGTGGACAAACTTAGCAGGCATTCCTTCACTGACCATGAGTGGGAGATACACAATTCAGTGTTAAATGAAATCTTCACTAAATGAAGAACTGTTACCCAGGAATTAGTATCTGTTGGCAAGGGTACATGGGGGTTACAAAAATCTCCTCCGTCTGGTATGTACATTCTAGTTCACCAAAGAATATCATGTGAGGTCTGAAATAAAAGCCAGTATCACATTGGTCATCGATATCATTGTGAAATGCATGTACAGATATTGTGTAAGGAGTGTGCGTGCGTGTGTGTGTGTGTGTGTACTGAAAGTATGCTGTTAAAATCTGCATCTAGGTATTGGTGACTAGCAAAGATGAAAAACAGGTTTTCTGTCACACAAATGATGTTTATCCATCTATCTGCTTACATGTAAATTGAGTATTGTCTCGATTCACAATAGGTCTCTTATTGGTAATGAGAACTGAATGCAAATGAAGGATTCTGAGATATTCAGAAAGAAACTAACTGGAAGAGGGAAACAGCAGGAGGGTTGTGGGGAGAACCTTATCTTGAGGTGCACTTCAAAGATTTGCTCTACATCTTTGGGGAGCAGAGAATACACCCTGGCATACTTCATTGAGGAAGTAAATAGACAGCAAGTTTGCTTTATGAAAAAGGGATTTCAGGTAGGCTTAGTGAAAACACTGAAGAGAATTTTGGATGAGAAGCTTCTTTAAACAAGAGGCTAACCTGTTAGTAAAATTTAGTCTCTAGACCAGGGACCACTGCTTTAAGATATACCTTAATGGCCAGATCAGCAGACCAAGAACTCTTAACTCAGGCATCCCTCAGGGCTTCTGGCCCCAATGCTTCTTAATTTATATACTGCGGATATACCAACGACAGAGTTGAGGAAGTTCATGTATGCAGATAACATTGCCCATGCTGCGCAGCACACAAGCCTCCATACCATCACCCTAAACCGAAATCTTAATATAATCTCTGATTGTTTCCAACAGTGGAAACTTAGGCCTAACCTAAAAACGCTTTCCATCTGAACAATAAAATGGCTCAATCTGCAGTTCTGCAGAGAGAGTGTCAGCCATGAGGCTAAACCAAAGTATCTTGTCATTACACGGGACTGGAGTTTGACCTTCCAACAACACCTCAAACACCCATAATAAAGTCAGGTCTAGTATTGCGCTTATTAGGAAACTGGCCAGAACATCATCGGGCTCCAGTTCATGGACCCAATGAACTGCGACAATTGCCTTGGTATGCTCTGCGGCTGAGTGCTGTGCAACAGTGTTATCTCAAAGCAGCCACACTAAACTCCTTGATACTCAGCTCAATAATGCAATGCGCATAGCATCAGGGATGCTTAAATCAGGCTCCCAGTCCTATCACACATCCAGCCTCCACAGATTAAAAGAGCTGCCCAAACATCTGACTTTCTTAACCATGTCAATGCAAACACAAGGATCCCATTGCACGATGCCCCGGGACCCACCAAAGATAAGATTAAAATTCCGCAACCCTCTATGGAACTGCATCAAGACCCTTACACTCAACTTCGATGCTGAGGCTCAGTGGAGAGTCACCTGGAGCATGTCGACCGCTCAAAACAAACAGCTTGTTGTTGACCTGCCAAGGAATCACCGGGTTTTGATTTATGTTGGAAAGACTAGTGCAGATTGAATTGCATCAGGACATTCATGAGAGATGTGGACAAACCCTCTTTAAGTGGAAAATGAGGCAAACACCTGTATGTGATCATGGTCACCAGTCACAAACGATTAAGCACATCAAATCTGAGTGCCGCCTTTGTTCTTTTGCCGGGGGCCGGAAGGACATTCACCAGCTCACTCCTGCGGCAATGAGCTGGCTACCAAACCTAGATATAAATTTGTAATCGTTGCTCTCTACACAAGCCATATGAAAGAAGAAGTCTCTTGAAAGCATGTTTATTGATTTTGTTTTATATGTAATTATTTGTTTCTAATAGCCTGTCTTACCATTACTTGAATCGCTATTCTTTGATGATAAACTTATTCTTGTTTTCACTGTGTGTGTGTGTGCACAGCTCTCTGGTGTTAAGCAAAGTTGACTCTTGCAAGCTGGAGTGTACTGTCCCTTTGGGAACTATGTTAGTTCTGTGTCTGTTTTGTGGCTAAGGGGCTGGGCACTGCAGGGAACACTCCAAGTATTAGGGGGTTGATGTGCCTGTTGCTACTTGTACAGGTAGAGGGCAGGGCTTATGCTGCCAGAGGCTGTTATTTTCAGGGAGCTGATCCATAGCAGATGCAGACAAGACTGTTTCATGCTGAAGGCAAGTGTTGGTGAGGTGTCTTACAACCTTGGGTACTGTGCGGAGTATCATAGCAATCACAGGAATTGTCATCTAAGAATTGTGAGATTTACCATGGTATCTCGCCATAACACCTCAATTTTATCCAGCGGTATAAAATATACACACACACACACACACACACGTATAACTTGACAGGGTAGAAAAGATCTCATAACTAATTTAAACTTGATAACAGATAATTGGCTACAGAGGAAAACAAAGGAACATGAAATATTCAGCTATGTTTCCCTATCCAGTTTTGCCTGAGAAGTAGGAACTTTTTATAAAGGGTGGTAAGATGAGGATGGGCACTGCTGGAATTGAGTGGTAGTGAGGTGGGGAATGCTGGCATTGAGTAACTGGTGAATGGGGAATCCTGGGAGCTGGGGAATGGTGAGATGCCACTTCCCCTACTGACCCAGGGTTTAAGATGGTGAAGTGATTGCTCTGTTCTAGTCGGATTCTCAAGCTGTGCGCCATGTATCACTTCATAAATGTTGACTACATTTTTAACACTGGAATGCGTTTGTAGCTTTTATATGTCAGGTGAAGATTATTGACAAGGTGGCTTTACCCAAGAATCGGATTTATACTGGTCACAGCCTGAACCCACTGGAAGAAAATGGCTTTACATTTCATATTAAAATGCAAATGTAACTGTGCCAAAGAGTTTGTCAACTGTTTACAGTCCATACCAATTGGAAGAGCTTAGCCTCTGCCTTACCCCAGCCATTGCTCTACCTTTAAGATCTTTTGAATACTGCATTTCCTCAAAATATCTCTGTGAAAGTCCCTCTTTAATAAATCAGTGTTGTCTTTGCATTTAATGTCAGAAAAATGAAACACAGGTCATAAGGTTGTGCTTCGCTGACTTCATGCAGGCAGTACAAATGTTAGCCTTAGTTATATTGTGGTTGCCTAAGCACCTGCTGGTATGAGAAAAGAATTCTGTGGTAGATGATAACTTTGGCAAGTTACATAATCAGCTGCAACAAATAGGCAAATATTTTCAGCAGTTTTGCTAAATGTTATCAGTATTGTTCTGATCACATTCAACTCCTGGATATAAAATCCCAACAGGAATGTTTCATGACACAGGTAGCTCAATCCGTTTAGTTTAACAAAGAGAAGGTGAAGGGGTGGTGATGAGTCTGTCAGAACCTACATGGGAAACAAATATTTAATAATGTGCTCTTCAGTCTCGAAGAGAAGGTATAACACTAGCCAATGGCCAGAAGCTGAAGCTAGGCAGATTGAGACTGGAAATAATGCATACATTTTTAACAATGAGAGTAATAAAACATTGGAACAACTTTCCGAGGGTGGTTGTGGATTCTCCATCACTGACCATTTTAAAATCAAGATTTGATGTTTTTCTTACAAGACGTGTTGAAGAAATTATTTTGGGGAGGTTCTAGGGCCTGTGTTAGGCAGGAGGCCAGACTAGATGATCACAACGGTCTCTTTTGGCCTTGGAAATCTATATGCATGAAATGGTGCTCATGGTTTCTGATCTGTTATCTGGTGCTAAAATATTAAATGTCAAATCACTGTGCAGAGGTACAAATCAAATTCTTCTTCTTTGTGTTTTTTTTAATGATTTATACTACAGTACCACTGGAAAGCCCCAACTGAGGTCAGGGCTCAGTGTGCTTGTAAGTGCTTAGCGCGGATTAAGGGACAGTCTCTTCACATTTCACGGATGGAGAACTGAAGCTCAGAGAGACTGTGACTTATCTTAGGTCGCATGGAAAGTCTGTGGTAGAAGTAGGGACTGAACCCACATCTCCCAAGTCCCAGTCTAGGGCCTTTAGCACAGGACTCTTTCCTCTCATTTAGAAAAACACACACACACGCATCGTTGTTTTTCCAGGTGCTTGACATTTCTGAAGTGCTATCTGTGCATTAACATAATTATAAGCTATTTGTTAACCACAATTACATTTCCTCTCATTCCAAATCTTTAGCAGAACATGTGGTTTCAGGTACATGTCTGTAATAAGAAAGGTGATGGAAGCTTTTAATGTAGACCATGAGTATGCTGTGTGCCACCAATCTGTGATGTCTGCTTATTATCCCTCCAGCCCTATCCCTATCCTTTCTTCTCTGGGGTATGCAGCTGGGCTCTTTCTTAACCCTTAGCACCCTATGGATAGGCATGCTCATCCTCATAGTTCTAAGCGGAGAGGGATAGTCTCCTTCAGCAGTCATGCCTCTTTCCTAGAGACCACCAAGGAAACTGCCTCCCGGCTACACAGAGGATACGGAGCCACTCAGTCTTCCCCCTGTACATCAGAGAGGGCCTTCCAAGGGCAGGTAAATTTCCCCCTTAGATGATTATCACAGTGTATCAGGAAGAGGTTTTTGAATTACACATATTTGAGTCTATTTACAGCCTTGTATATTATCGTTCAGATAGATCTGCCTGTACTGGAAGAAAGGAGAGAGAGATTTTTTCCTGCTGAACTCAGTGGAATTCACCATATGAGGCAGGAAATCCCTCAGCAAGTAAAGCTGACTTTTAATTTGGCTGGCTTGTAGGAGGGAGAGAAATTGGTTAAGACAGAGGTAATATAACTAGAAATGAAACCGAATGAAGCAAAGGAAACTTTTCCACCGGAGAGAGCTCTCCTTTATAAAAAGAAAACTATTCTACAGTAATATTCCAAAAGATCACTCCCCACACAAGCATTACTGCAGTGTTGGGACAGTGCTGCAGAATCCTACTATAACTCTGTAAAGAGGTCAGAATGCAGAATTCACCATGGAAGTGATAGGCTCCAATCCCCAGCCATTTCTATGAGACCCTTTTGTTCAAACTGCTCCTACCCATTCCCTAGGGGCCTGAAGCTGATTTCACTGCTGGTCAAACTCAAAGGACTGTTCCATGTGACTATTACAGGATTTCCTACTTTCAGTACAGCCCATGTTAAGATTCTGAGAACTTCCCAAACAGAGTGCTTCGTGTACCTTACATGATCACAGAATAGTACAAAATACTGCTCAAGCTTGCAGGAGTGAAATCAGGAAGGCCAAAGCACAATGGAGTTGCAGCTAGCAAGGGTCACGAAGGGTAACAAGGAGGGTTTCTACAGGTATGTTAGCAACAAGGAGGAGGTCAGGGGAAGTGTGGGCCCCTTACTAAATGGGGGAGGCAACCTAGTGACAGATGAGGTGGAAAAAGCTTAAGTACTCAATGCTTTTTTTGCCTCTCTCTTCACAGACAAGGTCACCTCCCAGACTACGGAACTGGGCAGCACAGAATGGGGAGGAGGTGAGCAGCCCTCAGGGGTGAAAGAGCAGGTTCAGGACGATTTAAAAAAGCTGGACATACACAAGTCCATGAGGCTGGATGAAATGCATCCGAAAGTGCTGAGGGGGTTGGCTGATGTGATTTCAGAGCCATTGGCCGTTATCTTTGAAAACTCGTGGCAAGAGAGGAGGTCTAGATGATTGGAAAAGGGCAAATATAGTGCCCATCTTCAAAAAAGGGAAGGAGGATCCGGGGAACTACAGACCAATCAGCCTCACCTCAGTCCCTGGAAAAATCTTGGAACAGGTCCTCAAGGAATCCTGCACTTAGGATGGAAGAATCCCATGTACTGCTGTAGACTAGGGACTGCCTTGGCTAAGCAGAAGTTCTGCAGAAAAGGACCTGGGGGTTACAGTGGACAAGAAGCTGGATATGAGTCAGCAGTGTACCCTGGTTGCCAAGAAGGCTAACGGCATATTGGGCTGCATTAGTAGGAGCATTGCCAGCGAACTGAGGGAAGTGATTATTCCCCTCTATTCGGCACTGGTCAGGCCACATCTGGAGTATTGTGTCTAATTTTGGGCCCACCACTAGAGGAAGGGATGTGGACAAATTGGAGAGAGTCCAGCAGAAGCCAACACAAATGACTAGGGGCCTGGAGCACATGACTTATGAGGAGAGGCTGAGGAAACTGGGCGCATTTAGTCTGCAGAAGAGAAGAGTGAGGGGGGATTTTTAGCAGCCTTCAACTACCTGAAGGGGGGTTTCAAAGAGGATGGAGTTGGGCTGTTCTCAGTGATGGTAGATGACAGAACTAGGAGCAATGGTCTCAAATTGCAGTGGGGGAGGTCTAGGTTGGATATTAGGAAAAACATTTTCCCTACGAGGGTGGTGAAGCACAGGAATGGGTTACTCAGGGCAGTGAAAGAGTCTCCATCTTTAGAGGTTTTTAAGGCCTGGGTTGACAAAGCCCTGACTGGGGTTGGTCCTGCTTTGAGCAGGGAAGATGACCTCCTGAGGTCCCTTCCAACCCTAATCTTCTATAATTCTATAACTATTATTAACTCTGGAATCATTCTTTGGCAGACATAAATGAAAGGGGAATATGTGACTTGTGTTTCTGAATGCATTAAGTGACTGAAAGAAGAAATTAACTAAAACCCAGGAACACACTGTTCCCTCATCTATAGCTGGTGATTTCCTTCATTGGAGCTCTAAGCAGCAGTACTTTAGCATTGGTTGTGACAACTTTGTTTTCCAAGGAAAACTTAAGTTTGTGGATAGAATTTTGAAATTGTTTGGATCCTGGTCCTATTTTATATCAATCCTGGATTAAGTTTTAATTTACCAAAATCCAATCCAAAGTACCCCCCTTTCTGCTTTTCTCGAGTCTAAAGGAGTCATTACAATATATATTTTCATTTTGTGTTTTTATCTTTAAAAAAAATAACTAAATCTTTCACTGTTTTTTAATCAAGAAGAACATTTTCAAACATTCCAATTCAATATAACTAATGAATAATCCTGTTTAATTGTCAGCACTTGTGACTGAATGAAGTCTGTTACAGAAGTTAAAGAATCAATATTTAAAGACTACACTCACTACATCCATTTAACCAGCCAGATAATAAATGTGCAGCAATCTCCATTGCTCCAGTCTTCAACATATTGATTAACTGAGTTTTACCACTCAGCACAAACATTTCAACTTCAGTTTTCGTTGACTTTTGTGTGTTATATAATGCAGTACAAGTATTAAGTATGCTTGCCAGTTATCCAGGCCTGAGTGCCCAGTTCTGCATTGTTTGTGCACCCATGGTTCCTTCTTTATTGTCTTCAATGGGACTTTTGGCTGCACAAGAAATAGAGTTAAATTAGGGATTGAACTAAACTGAAGGGTTCTCAGCCATTGAGATCAATGGGATATGCTGCACACCTACTCACTTCAGGAGGGTGGTTTTCGGTATGCAAGGCACCTGTACTTATATGCTCCACTGCTCTTGAGGACTCATCACTTACAGTAGGTATTATATGTATCCTCAGCACAAAAATTTTCAATCTTCCACCACCTGGAATAGAGAGTTGCTGGATTCCCTAATCCCATACCACTAAAGCTATCCAGTTTTAATCAGGAGAAAAGACTTTATGCCAAGAAGCCTAAAAACTGATAGCCTTTTAAACTTTATCCTGGGAAGTGTATAAGAAGGTGACACCCCCAATCTGCTCCACTCTATAGATGGGCAAATACCCCTTTCCTGGTGTTTGACTTTCTTGCGAACTCAGTAACATCACAACATAAAACACAGTCTAAACTTTCTTCCCATGTCTGGGTGTTCCTAGGATTTTCTCTAGGACTTCTGTCTTTGCCCCTAGTTTCCTCTGGACAGAGTATTGTGCCCTTCTCTTTTATATCCTTGTGGAATTTGCAAACCACAGCTGCCACAAGAAATCAGTAGCATTTATTCTATAGCTAACTTCTGTTAATAGAGTGAGATAATAGGAGAGTCCTGTAATACTCTGAAGGGTCATAAAACCAGCCTTTGTTCTTAATCATAGAAGTACGTAATCCTTTTCTGAAACTTCTTGAGGTCTTTGTTGTGATGCTAATATCATGCTAATATCATGCAACAAGTTAATTGTGGTGCATGAATGATATTTATTTTAGTAAATTGCCTTTTTAATTTCAACTGCCCACAGAATTCAAGACTGTTGCTCACCCTGATGGCTTACACCTGGGATATTAGTCTGCAAAACTTGTAAGGTTCCATTTGAAATCAAAGTGCTGCTTGTTAGGTTGAGGAAACAAACTTGTTTGTCTTAGCAATTGGCTGAACAAAAAGTAAGACTGAGTGGACTTGTGTGAGGTGAATCGAAAAATACTATTTCTTTTGTTTATCTTTTTACAGTGAAAATATTTGTAATAAAAAATAATATAAAGTGAGCACCATACAGTTTGTATTTTGTGTTGCAATTGAAATCAATGTATTTGAAAATGTCAAAAAAATCCAAAAATGTTTATAATAAATTTAAATTGGCATTCTATTATTGTTTAACACTGCGACTAAAACTGCAATTAATCATGACTGCTTTTAATCTCGTAATTAATTGCAATTTTTTAAATCGTTTGACAGCCCTACAGAAAATGTTTTGTGCGTGATTCCTGTCATACTGGAGGTTTTCTCCTTTTACCTTCCTTCCACTGAGTTATTCCAAAGAAGCAGCTGACATTCATGTCTGTGCTAATTTCTGCCAGCCAGAAGGGGATGCATTTGTGAAGGGAAAAGTCAGCTGTTCCCCGACATTCACTGGAGATTAGATTGGAGCCTCTGCTCAACAATTTTAGAATACAGAACTGAAAGCATTATGTAACACACTTGTATGACTCTAAATCACAACTAAGACATCTTGGTTAGTGTTTCCAGTCCAAAGGATTAAAAACCTAAGAGGCCCTAGTTCTTTTGTAACAATGAATTCAGTTTGTAGAACTTTGTAGTTTTGGGACAAAGACCAACCACCCTGTGCTGGATAGCCCAATAGCTCCTATTTCTAAATGCATTTATCTGGACTGAACTCTTTGTCTGGTTAATTGGTAACCTGTCAGAGGTATTTTACAAACTATACAGTCTTAATGATTTGATATTTTTCAAGAGACAGATTTCCAAATAAGCTGGGACCATGGTGGCAGTGGAACCAAATAGTCAGGAAGTTGTATGTCTATTTTGGTGAATTTTTAAGTTATTTTATATTACGGATATCAATTACTAGGGCCTCAAAATTGATATCATTTGTAGGGTGGCTTTTTCTTTGTTTTTGCCCAAGATTGCAGTGGGAAAGGGAGTTTGTAAGTAGCACAGGCTAAGTTCGTCTCCCCTCGACCCTGTCATTCCTCTTGAAGAAAATGAGAGTAAAAGTGTCACCATGCAATTTCAGATCTCTTGTCTAAATGATTTCCAAAGCAAACTTACTTAGTCCACAGGTACAGAAAGATTTTGTTTTGAATTGCCAGTCCTGCAAATTTACTTTGGGATCTGAAAATCAAGCTTGGTACTTCACGTTAGTGTTGAAGACAATCCTTATTTGTTAGTGAAGTCTGGGGGTCTACACTGATTAAAATGAGAAATGAGGGGTAAATTGCTCAATATTTGTTAGATTGTGATTCACCGGCTTATGTAAATTTCAAGGTTTTATTTTCATGAAAATGCTGAATTTTTAAAACAAAAGTGCTTGTTATCTCTTTCAGGTGCTGTAGCCATCTTGATCCCTCACCTAGACCTGGTGATTTCCTTTGTTGGCGCTGTAAGCAGCAGCACTTTGGCATTGATCCTACCACCTTTGGTTGAAATCCTTACGTTTTACAAGGAAAACTTAAGTGTGTGGATGATACTTAAAGACATCTTTATAGCTGTCATTGGAGTTGTTGGCTTTTTAACAGGGACATATGTGACAGTTGAAGAGATCATTTATCCTGCTTCCACAGTCTTAGTTAACGCTACAGAGAGCCCCTTTGAGGATTTGAACACTACGCACTTGGTGACAGGTTTCAATTAATGGTGAGACAACCAAGAATCATTTTGTTCCTGATTATGGGTTCTGATTAGGAGCAAAAGATCATGATAGAGCCTGAACTTGGAGATCTGGGCCATATTTAAATGAACTGAAAAATTAATTTCTGAAAAATAACACACCCCTTTCCTTTTTCCTACTACTCCTGCTTTGCCCGTTTTGTAACTCCTTCAGACCAGATCTCTGCGTTAAGTCTCAAGCCTTCTCTGCTGTATCTAGAGAAGGAAAAGACTGGTTTAGATGTCAGGGGCAGGGGTATTTATAGATGAACTGCATGTGCAACCAAAAATCATTCATCAGAAAATCAAAATGCCTACTCCAGAGGGTGAAATCTACCCCATGCATCACATCACCTACATGATGCCTGTGCTCCACTTACATACATTTCATTAAAGCCCTGTTTTAAGGGGTTGAGTGGGATTGAAGTAGAGTATAGACCTTCTGCTGGCTCTCATTGAAGGGATGAATTTCTCCCCCCATGGATAATAGTTACTATGTATATAGCTTGGATTGTTAGTAATGTTTCCAGCGACCTGTAGACTTACTACTGAGACCTGGAAGTGTTTCCTTTGAACAACTGCAGGTGCTTTGCTCTAATTACTGGGCGTTTGTATATCTTAAATCAATGTGGGTTTGAAAAATTACTATGACTGTTCTTGCAGTCTTTCCACACTGGCATTAATGGGAGTTCTATAGACACAAAGCCTTCAGGGTCAAGGTCTTAATGCTTAGTACATGTGCTGTGGACCACCACCGTCAGTCAGTTTATATGCCATTAGGCATAAGGTCATTTTTTCATACAATCCAGATGAATAACAAGCATTTTAGCTGAAGTATGTAAAAGATCCCAGCCTCCTTCAGGAAAATCCTTCATCCCGATCCTGCAAGCTGCTTTTTATGGTTAAACTCATGCTCCTGGGAAGAGCCCAGTGACCTCACTGCGGTTCATGCAGGCTTAGGGGCCTGACTATGTGGAGCAGCTTGCAGGATCAGGGCCTTAGTTTTGACAGGGCATGGTACTTCCAGTCATAGAACAAGTAAGTTTTAAAACCTGATGGTTGATGCCCTTTGGGCTTTGTGTGTGGTGTCACAGAATGTCGGCATGTATCAGAAAAAATGTATTCTTTAACAATGCAGAAGCAGATAACGAGGCAGCATCCAAGATCCCAAATGATGATGTACGTACTTTATTCTGTAACTACTGTCCTACACCCTCAGCCTTTTTTTTTTTTTTTTTAATAATCTCTGTTAATCAGTCCTGAACTGCAAGTGTACAACTATACGAAATGCTGCATTTTTCTACCTATTCCTAAAAATTAGAGTGGCTGTCTATATTTGTATTGTAGCAACATGTACAATAGAGTAATTATTTTTGCATCATTATGTTCTGACTTCAGTAATATTTAACATGCACATTACTGTATTGTGCCTCTTTTTTTCTCCCATTTTTGGAAAGAAAAAAAAGAGCATCTAGGAAAGCTGGTAACAGTGGGTGAAAGTCGCTGTTTTGCTCCTGGCCAGTGCACCACTTAAGTCTCCAAAATAGAAAGATCTAGTTTGAGGGCTTGTGTTGGGCTTTCTGGGGCCCTCCTCTGCTGAATTTCACCTTGAATACCGAAACCACATTTTTATTCTTTTAATTGAAAAAGCTCTAGATTTTTGTTTAAAGAAAGAGTTTATCCAATTTTCTTCTTATAAACAAAACATTTTTCTAAAGAATATATTTAATTACAGCATTTCTTGAGGAAATAAAATGTGCCAAATAAATCCCTCCCCTAGTGTCCATACACATTAAGACAAGGCAATAGCTAATATTTTTCTTGCCTTCAGAATATTTCCCCAGTCACCTACTCTGTCATCAGCATTATAGTGCTTTCATCTCCATTTTGTAAGTGTTTCCAATTGGGATTCAGCATAGTAGCATATGGTGTGAACTGCATGTGGTTTTTCAAACAATTGTTCTAAGTAACACGCTCATTTTCATTTCAGCATGGACAAAATTAAACAAATTCTTGGCAAGCACTTCAAAGGAATGTAGACATAGTGTTATGTTACTAGTATACCCAGCACCTGTAATATTAAGGTGCCACTAAGAAGCATATGAGGGCAGTGACTGGACAGGCAAAAAGTAACTTTCACTTTTCAGAGTCAAGTCTTTAAGCTATTCCTAAAGGACATAATGCAGCCAAGTTTTTCATTACATTTTTGGTGACAAAACCTGTTCACAAAAAAGGAACACTAGACAGCAGCAAAAAAACCCACCACTTTTTATTTGTTTACTTTTTTCAGTTAAACTTATTTTAATCAATCCTGAACATTTTTAATAGGACTGGTAACATAACTTAGATTTCTCTTTCTCCTATTGTTTTGGCAGCTCTTTTTATTTGTGTGTGTTTGGAAGATACATAATTGCCAAAGCCTTCCAGATCATCTGTTCTCAGTCTGCTGCATCATGGCAAATGCCTCTGAGATTGTGCTGAAGGATTTGGACCAGAAATATTTGGCCAGTGCAGAGTGTGCTGATAATCTTTGGCCAGTACGGGTTGATGTACGCTTGACACTATTAACCAAAGTCAAAGTTAACAAAGGTGGCTGCCTTAGGAGAGGCTCCTATATCCTTATTTAAGTGCCTAAATATGTGACCTGCTTTTGAAAAGTACCCAGGAGTGCTCCCTAAAATGAATGCAGGACAGACTTTTTGAAAATCAAATCACTTAGGAATTAGAAGCCTAGCTTTAGGCCCCCAGCTTTGGAAATCTTGACCCAAGTGTGAACCCCTACAGATCTCACCACAAAGCCTGTCCATGGCACATCCCATCCTTCCTGATGGTATCATTCAGCTGTTTCAGAGTCAGACTCGATGCCACTGACCCCCCAAATATGAAGTTGCTTCTTTTAGTTTCTGGGTCAGTATTTCTGTCTCTGGGTGGTATTTAATTTAAAACAATGTGTCACTTCAGAGACTTTCAAATGTTTATTAGTATATTTAGAGGCTTTCCACTGTACCATTTTTATGTTTCACCTACAGGGTAGGATCTTTATTTAACACTCACATATTACGTTTCCTCAGTCATTTAAAAAAAAAGTCTCTGGTCTCAGGGTATTTTGTGTTTAAGAGAACTGAAGTGTCACAAATAAAACTACTGAGAGATCATAAAGTCCAAATGTGAGAGAATGTTCCAAGGAAACATTGCCAAAGATTTGAAACGATAGGAAATCTGACAAACTCCTTTTCTTAATAAGATGGTACTTTCTGTTTTAAAGTTCTGCAATGAGGGTAACCAGTAAAGATGCAGGTAAACAAACTCCAGACTTAGTGGAGATAGTTTGCATTAATATGTATTTAAGATAGGCACAAAAGTACTTTATCACCAACTAATTTAAATTGGAAAATGTATGCCTTTGGAATTACTTTCTTCTTAATAAGGAACAGAAAATATTTAATTATATTTATGTACTGTAAGTGCATGTATATTTAACAGGATTGTATTGTTAACAGTTTTAATGTAACTTAATCATTGGCTACACTACAAGTAACTGGACCATTTACTTGTCTGTAAGTGTTCTGTCCTCAGACATTGGGCAAGAAAGAGGGTAACTTTGTCTACTGTTCTGTAACTTACATTTTCTGTATCTAAATAAAGATTACAAAACATTTTGCTTACGTACTGTTCTTACCTTTCACCACATCACTTCTTAGGTGAATGCGCAATAATGGAGAATTCACCTACATTTATATGGTGAGGTAACCCATAGACTGGCAAGACACTTGACATAGGATTTTCACGTGTTCTTAAGAGATTTAGGAACACTGACTTTAAATGGAATTTGTGCTCCTAAATCCCTTTGGAACATCTGGAAAATCCCACTTTTGAGCTACCATTTTTCTATGATTAGGTGCCTAAAGTTAGGCTCCTAAATCCATATGTCAATTAAATCAATTAATGTTCTAATAAGCAAATGTATAGAGTGCCCAGCAGCTCCACCTGAAGTTTGAGTGGTTAGGTACTCAGCACTTTTGAAAATCAGGATACTTAAGCATGGAATTAAAAGCCTACGTTTATGCACTGATTTTTGGAAAATCTTGGCTGTGGCAGTTGATGCAGAAATTAACATAAAATTTCATAGCATGGGCTTTTAGTGTTAGATCTAGAGTAAGATTTTAATTAGTAACTGGTAATTTTAGGTGCCCTAATTTTTTCATAAACTTCACAGCACCCACACTCTGAAAATCAGGCCCCTTTAAGGTGTTTCAAGTTGGGCATCCAAAATCAGAAGGGGTTAAAACTTAGGTGCCTTTCAAAGTGCCATTTTCAAAAGTGACTTAGGCCCAGATTTTTAACGGTATTTAGGTGTTGCTCCACACAGCATTGCAACACCTAAGTGACATAGGAAATTTATCTAAAAATGTTTAGATATCTGTGAGACAACTTAAACTGGTATTTCTCAAACAATACATGAAGTGAACCCAGAGATACAGATTCCCTCTTTTCAAATAGTCATATTTGTTAGGCTGAAAATGACTAATATCTATGAATTACAATATGTGGAAGGGAAGTTAGTAGGAGCATTGCCAAGTAGATCGAGGGAAGTGATTCTTCCCCTCTATTCAGCATTGGTGAGGCCTCATTTGAGTACTATGTCCAGTTTTGGACCTTCCACTACAGAACAGATATGGACAAATTGGAAAGAGTGCAGCAGAGGGCAACAAAAATGATTAGGGGGCTGGAGCACATGACTTATGAGGAGATGATGAGGGAACTGGGCTTGTTTAGTCTGCAGAAGAGAAGAATGATGGGGGATTTGATAGCAGCCTTTAACTACCTGAAAGGGGGTTCCGGGGAGGATGGAACCAGGCTGTTCTCAGTGGTAGCAGATGACAGAACTAGGAGCAATGGTCTCAAGTTGCAGTGGGGGAGGTCTAGTTTAGATATTAGGAAAAACCTTTTCACCAGGAGTGTGGTGAAGCACTGGAATGGGTTACCTAGGTAGGTGGTGGAACCTCTGTCCTTAGAGGTTTTTAAGGCCCAGCTTGACGAAGCCCTGGCTGGGATGGTTTAGTTGGGGTTGGCCCTGCTTGAGAAGGGAGTTGGACTAGATGACCTCCAGAGGTCCCTTCCAACTCTAATCTTCTATGATTCTAAGTTAATGTAATTTCCAAGATATGAAAAAACTAAATGGGTCTATTTTTTGCACATGAATGAAATAGCATTTGTAAAGGAACCATGCCGTTGAATAACTTCCACATGTGTGCAGTTTCAGAGCTGGCTCCCACAATGAGTTTCACGCAGGTGGACACACCTGTGGGCATGAGGAGCTCCATTGACTTCAATGGGGTTTCATGTGACTGCAGGAAAATAGAGACTCCTCCATGCAGAACTCACTGCAGGATTGGTGCCTTATTCTGTGAAGATACAAACCATGACCCCAATCCTGAGGTCTTTTGCTCGGGTTGGGATTTTCCCTCTAGTAAGGACCTCAAGCTTTGTCCCAATGAAAGTTTAAAAAATATATATTTTTGCTAACTGTATTTTGCTATCATGTTCATGTTTTTACCCCAAATTGTCAGAGGTACATAGCCCATGCTGGCTGTGAAAGGATTAATGTGAACCTGAGAATCTGTCATGGACTCGCAAGACCTATTCACTCTCAGCTCTGTATGGTCTCTGGGAAGGACTCCCTTCAATGTGACAGCCCTTCTCAGCGACCACTCTCTCTCTGGGGGTTAAACCCTGGGCTCCTCCATCTCCTGGAACCACACCTCTCTCAGCCTTCAGCACGCCTGTCTCTCGCCTTGGGCCCCTTCACGGCATCCACTCGCACTGGACCCCTGGGGCCTCCACACCCAGAGGGAACAATGCAACCCCGATCTCTAGACTGGGGTGACTCAGGGACCAGTGTAAAACAGAAGGGTTTATTGAACGCCTGAACACAGCACAGGAAATTCCCAGGGCCTCCCAAGTCTGGCATGTCTCAGCACAGTCCAACTGGGCTTGTCCCAGTCCCGCTGGGCTCAGGCTGCTCTTTTTCCCACAGTCCAGGAG
This sequence comes from Emydura macquarii macquarii, assembly GCF_026122565.2. NCBI lineage: Eukaryota > Metazoa > Chordata > Testudines > Chelidae > Emydura > Emydura macquarii. The sequence continues at coordinate 8,615,586 of NW_027130455.1, forward strand.
CCCCCTCCTTTTAGCTGCCCACTCTTTTATCACCTCCCCGCAAAAGCCCCTCCTCTGTCCTTCTTCTTGCCTGGGTAAATGGAGCATCTGAGGCCCCTTTTTTACATCCTTTGTGACCCTACTGGCTAGAATTGGCTGCAGCTGACTTCCAGAGCGCTGGGGCTCTCTCTCCTCAGCAACTTTGTCCTCTCACTGATGAGAACCAGGTGGTTTCCAAGATGGGGTGGCCTCCAGGTCACTGTTTGCTAAGTTCCACAGTGTCCATGCCATTGTCCAGGATCCAGCCTGCTAGGTGAGGTCACACCTGATCCTCTGCAACAACAAACACTCTCTCCTACCACCTTGTTAAACAAGCAACACACAGGGAAACCGAGTCACACGCCCTCTTCATGCAAACCATTTAAGAACGTAAGAAAATTTCCTCACTCTGTCTCGTGTTGGAGGCCCAGGGCAATCTGAGTTGCTTGACCATTGTTTTGGGGCCTAGCATAGCTTAAATTTCTTGCTTGACCATTCTGGCTTCAACAGCCTGACATCTGGTTGGCAGAGACAAATAGGAATTCTGAGTATCCTTGCAGATGTCTCAGTTTCTGCATATCACAACACATAAGAAGAGGAAATACATAACATGTATGCTTGCAGCTGCACATAGATAACGGTGATGGGAATAACAAGTTATCCTTGAATGTCTGGGGGAACAGTTTGCCACTGCCAAGGGGCATATTTTGTTTATCATCCCTCTTATTGCCAGATGTTGTTTTGACGACCCCAATTATTATGCTGAGAATGGAAAGTGGTTAAGGGTGAGAACCCGATGAAGTGAAAGTTGTGTATTGAAAAGTATAAAAAGTCACCACTTAGACAAAGGGACTCGCTCCATCAATGCTTGATTCCTCAGGAGGTGCTGCTGGTCGGACCAGAGAATCCACTGACTCCCTGATGGGGCCCCTGAAGAAAGCCCTTCCTGTATACAGCCTTCTCAGTGACTGCTTAGCTCTCCAGGCTTAGTGAGCATGATATATTGTAGTTAATTTTAGGCTTTGTATTTAACTAGAATATGACTAAAATAACCTTGCACTTTAAACCTTATTGATCTGCAAATCAGGTGTACTGTGTCTCACTGGTATCCACACTGATCACAAAGCTTCTAGTGTCAACATCATAGAGGCCAGTCAACATACTTGGCTCCTAACTGAGAAAGGAGTTTGATGGTTAGTCTAAAGAGAGGAAATCTGGAGCAGATGGGGAATACACGGAGAAATTTTGCAGTCACTCTCTGGGACTGGAGTGGAGAGTCCAGGGGTTTCCAGAAAGAAGCCAAGAGGGAGAGTTGGCCATGAGAGCCACAGAGTAGCCCCGGGGGGGAGCAAGTTCCAGTGGTGAGGAGCCCTGCTAATAGGGGCCTCGTATCTTTTTTGCTTTAGTTAGTGAATCACTAGTTTTTCAATTTCATTTATCAAAAAAATATTCTGGCGCAAATTAAAATATTTTAACTTTTTTAGCTCATCGTGTAGCCCAAACTGATTTGTTTATAGTAAGGATAGTGAGGTTCTACTGTTAAAAAACAGCCATGTGAAATGATATCTTCCTACGCAACACATTTCTTCCCTCCTTACCGCACCGCCCTCCTCCCTTGTGACCAGCTGTTCGTACCACAGAGCCCAGAGTGGGGAGAAGACTAAAGTCAGCTAAGTCCTGTCTCCCCAAACAGATGGAGGGAGAGTGGGCAGAGCCTTGGCTCCTTTCCCAATATCATGTACCAGTTAGTGTAAATAGACGCTTCAAGTCACAATCTGCTTTCTTGTTTGCATCAGCGGCAGTGCAATGACATGATGCCCCTCCTTAAGCCACACTTCATCCCTGTGTGTGTATTTAGAGTCTTATATTCTGATTTAAGTATGTTTTTACTCGAATTAACCCTGCAGAAGCAAAGCAGCTCAGAGTGAGTTGGAGTTTGTTCTGACTTTGCATCATCAATGCAATTGTAAACCATATTCCAAGTACAGTACTAGAGATTGCCCTCATTTACACTTGTTTACCCCACTGAGCACAACAGGGTTTCACAGGTATAAACGAGGCAGAATTCGGCTTCTGGCATATTTATTACCGGTGATGCTGTGCATGCCAGAGGGAACCCAACTTGATCCCATGTTTACAGCTAGGAAAAAAACCCCGTAATTTTACTTGCCTTTTGAGCAAATTTGATATTGGTTCTTTGAATATCAATAAAAGGGAACTGCACGATGTGAATTTTAGAGTCCCTTTTCAACGCAGAACTGCAGCTGAAGGTAGATAAAAAGTACCCGCTTTCCACCTGGTTGGAAACCTCAGCATCATGTTGCATGAAAACATTCTTTGTCTGTTATACCACATTCAATAGCCAGTGAATGCTTTCAAAACAATAAAAGCCCAAAAGGGGAGCCCTTCTCACAATATGTAGTCTCAGAACCCAACCTCTGCACCATCATAGCCATTATCATGCAGTTTATTTTTAGAAGAGATGTAGCAGAGAAGGAATCTGAACATACAGCTGAAAAATTGGTGCAGACAACGACTTACACAGATGGGACAAGCTGTAATTAAACAGAAGGGACACCAATGAACAGGCTGAGAGAAGAGTCAGAGCCGAGTTTGGACTAATGGCGGTGGTTATAGCAAGCAGCTGGGTCTCCATCAAAAGAGAAGCCATCAGAGAGGGTGGAAGGAGCAGATAAAATAGCCTGATGGAAGAAGAGGGAGGAAATAACTTTAGCAAAACAGTCTAGAGATTAGAAAGAAAATAAGAAAGAGAAGAATAAAAGAAATAAACGAAAGGGAGTGACCGATCAAAACGTCTGTGGTGTCTGCCAACAGCTGCAAGAAAAGGGTAAAAAAAGCCTGGCATAACCAAAAGTGCCTTTCGTGCTGCTTGGGCGTGGAATCTTGCCATTCTTCCACTCTTAGACCAGCACCTGAGTGCTTATTACCATGGGTGCTTGGCTCAGTTTGGGCACCTACTTGATCCTCCCTTTGGACCATTGATTCTGTGACCAACAACGGTCTTAGAACAAAACTCTTTTATTGAGTAGTTCGAACAAAGCAGTAGAGAAAAGGTTTCCAAAACAACAAACAGCCGACAGACATCTAACCTGTCTCATCTAACCTGACACCTCCATGCAAGCTAAGTGAGATTTGCTTTCCTCTTAAGTTACAGGAAGAGAACTTGCACTCTTAGAAAGCAAGATCCTCCAGGGGCCCAGCCAGGTCACCATAGACCGCGTATCCTGCTGCTGTTCTTCTCGCTCCACTTGTCTATGACAGGATATGTCTACATAACCTGCAGCAGTGAGCATCCCAGCCTGGGTCAACAGATGTGCTAGTGCTCTAGAAATAGCTGTCTAGACACCCCTCCTCCCTAGGCTTCAGAGCCGAAGCTCTAGGCCGAGCTGCAATTTGGAAGTGCTGTCCAGACAGCTAGTTTTAGAATGCTAGCCTGAGCCAAGTCTATCAACCAGGCTAGGAGGCTCGCTTCTGCAGGCTGTTTAGAAGTACCCTCAGTCACCGTCTGACTGGTTCAGGTGAGCCCCCACCTTCCCTGGGGAGGGTTGGGCCCTGTTACCACATTGCATAATAGTATCTTTGTCTCAGCATCAGGGTGCATGGTCCCACGGTGGCTCTCTCCATGGTTTGGGCAGTTAGACCCATTCAGTCTCAGCGGATTGTAAACCCTGGCCTGCCAGCTGTGTTCCCACAGTGAGTGAGGGTGTTGAAACTGTCTGACTACACAGGGGGCCCTCTCAACACCCCCCGTTCATCTAACATACCGTCACAGAGTATGTCTACACGTCAACCTGTGGGTTGACTCTCAGCGCGAGGAGACGTACGCATGCTAGCTTGACTGAGCTAGCGCACTAAGAGACGAGGGTAGCTGTGATGTGCAAGTGGTGGGAGGGGCTAGCCACCCTGAATATGTGCCTACCATCTCAGATGGATATGTAGTCAGGATAGCTAGCCCCTCCACTGCTTGCATGGCCACAGGGACACTCTTTGTAGCATGCTAGCTCGATGAGAGGTACTGTGGGTATGTCTCCTGGAGCTGGGAATTACACCCCCACTCTCAAATTGTCGACATCCCCTTCAAAGTTAAGTACACAAATCAGATTTTGGACACAGATCGTCATACACAATGAATACAGACACTTACGGACATATCTTGTCACAGCACTGTCCTGCACAGGAGAATTAAATATCTCCTAGGTATAAAGATATAAACCAAAGCTGTTTATGACTGCTTTAAAAGCCATCAGGACAATTATACAATAGCTCAAAAGTTTGTTTAATCTGACAAAATAAAAGACCAGAGAGCTAAAAAAATGTCTTTGATGTTGAAGTATGTTTTTTTTTAAAAAAAAAAGATGTGTGTTGCTCTGAAAATCATGTGCACATGAATGGAAAAATCTTTGGAGCATTGTGCTGGCTGCCTGCCATTCTCCAAATAGAGATCTGTGACTCCAGGGAAGCTATGCTAGGTGAGTACAGCAAAAAGATCTTCTGGTTGAACGATCGGGGATGCTGCTTTGACTTCTATACATCTCTGTCTTGGGGGTCTATATATCTCCCAGGTGGAATTTCATCTCTTCTAGCCTTCTGGATGACTTCATAGTTCCCATCTGCTACTGAGACATCTCTTTTGGAGTCTAATTAGCAGTTTTACTAAACATTGCAGGTCAGATCCTCAACTGGAGTAAAGCAGCAGTGACTTCCATGGAGCTGTCTGTTTACACCAGCTATGAATCTGGCTCTCCAAGTTTAGAAGCTGATTGTGCTATATGGTGATTTCTCTGCAACATTTCAAGAAGGTTTTACAAACGGACTGCTCCCTTCCCTCTCTCTAAAAAACATCTCTTTAAACTGTGGTTTCTTTTGCATAGTGACGCTATACAAATGCCATTGTGAGGTTCAGTGCTTATTGAGTTTTGATGATTTTCATGGCCCGTGTGCTCACTTTACCATAAAAAACTGCTTTTGTTTAAATTGCCAGCCCTGCAAACAGTCTCCGTTCTGAGAGCGTCAAGCCTGATTCTTGCCTTTTCTTGCATCACCATGAATAATACAAGTCCTACAATGTGAATTTAGCCTCTCAATTTGTGCTAATCCAGTCTCTTCAAAACAGTCCACTGGTGACACCATTTCCCTTCACGCTGGTGTAAATGATTGGAACAATTTTATTCTGATCCACAAGAAGGAATAGAATCCAGTTTGTTCTCTTTGAATGGGTCTAACAGAGGTAAAGAGCACTGAAACATATTTCTATTGTCAGTGAAGAGATTAGATACAATTCAGTTATGCACATGGAGTAGGTCTGAGTAAGGTGCCATTTTTCATATAATTACTATCCATAGTCACACTTTAAAGAACCCTTGATGCCACTTCTTCCAAGTTGCTTTCCAGCGTACATGTTAGTTTTAACATGACATAGCTACTACTTCATTTGAAATCTCTGTATCCTGGGGGAGGCATTTGAAAATATTTGTCTGAGTAGTTTAGTCCATTTCAGCTACTTGCTTTTCTGCCTCAATTGATGTCACTTAGTCATAAAAAACTTATGAGAATAATCAGAGCCTGTGGTGCATAGATTGTTGCTATAGAACATTGATGCTCTCATTCCTGATTTTGATGAGCCTACAGATATTTTTACCCTTTCAAATCCTCGTGTTTCTTTCTAACTGTCATTTAGTGATTTTTTTACTTTGCTAATTTTTAGTTTATGTTCTGTGCCATTCAGGGTTCTTTTCTGCTATTATAATTGCTGAATGTCAGTTTCGATGACAACCTGTATATGACTTTTTCCCCATATATTTGACAATATCAAATAATCTATTTCCGTTTTCTCCTTATCCCAGCAACACTTTCCTGTCTCAAAATACATCTGTGATTATTATACAGAACTTGCTTAACCCTAGAACTGGATTTTAGGCTGTTCTGTCTTGCTTTTCATAACATCTGAGGCTCTTATTCATGCTCTTTCCTGAACATTCGAAACATCCATATCATCAATGTACAATTTGAACCTACAGTCTTCCAGACCCTCAAATACCCACTTGTTTGGTTCATCTAGCTTTGCGTTGTGCACAGCTGATTCAAAAGATGGTTGCAGTTTGAAGGGTTCGGTTAGAATATAGATATTCAGGCCTGCCTGTAAAGGTCTATAATTTTTAAGTATATTCTTATCACTTAGCTAGTTACAGAGATATAGAAACAAAGACTCAAAATCACAGGCTGCCTGTCTATGGGCCTTCTCTTACTGTGACAGTCTGAGGCCTTGTACTTTGGCTAAGCAAAAACAGAAGCAGCAGTGGCAGCCATAAGCTGGGAAGCGTGCAGTCAGATCCACACATTCCAAACAAATTACATTAAAACAAGGTAATACTAGGCGGTTAAGAAGGCAGTCCAGTATAACACCTCCAGATAAAGAAAAGATCCTAGAATGCTTAAAGAACACTTTGTTTGAGAGCATTCTGTCTAGTTTATAAACACGTCAACAGTTGTGATTGTAGAATCTACAATCAATCTACTTTGGTCATTATGGTACCCACTGTTCTGATAATTTCTATCTGATTCTTTGATTGTTTCTGTCTGTCCCAAAGTTAATTGTAATCAATTAAGGTGGTGGGGTATGATTGGTCAGAAAATTATGTTACAATATGTTAAAACTGGTTAAAGAATTACCTTGTAATTTTTTTTTAAATTATTGGTTAAGATATACTATAAAAACTGAGGTCAAACAGGAAGTAGGTGGTAGGAAAAATTACTGGTGTGAAGAATTGGAATTGATGCTTGTGTGATTATCCCAATAAACCCATTGTATTGCCTGCTACTGGACTCTGGACTTCTGCTTCTGTCAGCAAACCAAGAACTAAGGGGAGGGCCCTAACAGGTTTTAGGGAATTAGTTGATGGTGACACTAACAAAAGACTTGGTCAGGATTCAGTTGTCATCTAAAGGATCAAAGTATTTTCTATCTGACAGTTATCTAGATGTTCTGGGTCTGGTTGTTGTGGATTTAGGGAGATGTTTAGGCCCAGTTTTGGGTATGGCTCACTGTGATGTCATATGTCTTTTAATCACTCTTGTTATTACAATTTACTAGGTCAATATTTGTTGAACCTACAGACAAGCTCATGAGATGTCATGAAAATGATTCACACTTGACTGACATTTGCATCTGCATGTTAGAACCCAGTTATTTCTGTAGGTATCTTAGAGCTACAGTACTCCATGAAGAATGTGTGCTAGGAGGTTTCATTAATGTTTGTCTCAATCACCCTTAACCAGTGTCTTTGTTGGCTGATTTATGAATGTGAACTGTTCTGTATAGCTAGGCCCTCATCTCCTGCCCTCTATGGTATCAAGCCTTCTCTCTCCCCATTCCAATCAAAATGGCCTCCAATTTTACCATTTCTTTCCTTGTGCCCATTTCCCTCTTGCAAACTTTTCCAAAATCTGCTTTATTACATTATGTTCATCCAGAGAATGTCCTGGAACTGCCATCTCACTCTTGGACCTGAGGACACTGCACAGCTCACATTCATGCCAGGTGAGATGGTGGGGAGGGGTTAAGGGATGTGGAGTAGCTAGGTGAGGGTGATTCTTATTCTAATGAGTTTGAAGGTGTATTTTTCTGGCCTGAATAGTTTGGCTGAGGAAGTGTGTTGTGTATCTGTTGGATTCTCCATTGGGTAGGCATGTCCACTGACCCTCATTTATGAGCATGTCCCATCCCCGTAGTTTCTGGAGGCAGTTTCTGGAGCCATTACTCAGCATTGAACATGTATTTAAGGCCTATCCTTTCACTTCCCGACCAGAAGAAGATTTTTCACAACTTGGAATTACTGATCAGACTTGTTAGTAACTGCATGTTCTGACCAAGAACTAAATATATGTCCAGTGAGCCCAAAGAGAGATTGAAAAATTGATCAATGTAGTGAGACAGAGTGGCCTCCCTCTGGTCCTGATGGGGTGGAACCACTACACACTCTCTGGTGGGTGAAGCCAAGCCGTCCCACCCCCACCAGAAGCAAAGGGGAGGGACAGAAAGTATCAGAGGCGGGCCTTTCAGCTCAGTTGGGTTGGAGCCAATAAAGGAGGCAAACGTCTCTAGCCTGTTGCAGGACTCTGGACCAGACCCGAACTGTACAGTGCCCTGCCTTGCCCCATGAGGAGACTAAGAGTGGGGAAGAGTTGCTGGGACTACCATCCTCCACTTACCCTGCAGAGATTGAGGTCCCACAGATTATGAAGCCTCACCAATGGACTGTGGTAGGAAGTAGCCCAGGGGAACCGGACATTAGTTAGGTTGTGCTGTTGCAGTACAAGTCATGGTATTTCGGCAGAATCCCCACTGACCCAGTGGCAGAATCCCTTGCCACTGTTAAGGCCCTGGGCTGGGAACCGGTGGAGTAGGATGGATCCCAGTTCCTCTACCTCCCCTGTCAGCGACCACACTCCTGGGGTGGCAGCCTATTCACCCTAGGCCTGAAGGCCTATGCTTTGTGTGTTTGCTGGTGTTTGACAGGTGTTTTATGTATATGATTGTAGTGGAACGAACTCATTCTCTTTTTTGTTTGGCATTTTGGGTTTTGCACCATTCACATAACTGTGTGTCATAAAACCATGCTTTTGTTTTCCTGTTGATTTCTTTGTTTCCCCTCTCAGCACACAGATTTTGTTTTCATCAGAGGTTTAGCTGTCTCAGCTGCTTTTGCAGACATTAACACATTTCTGCCGTGTTAAATTTTATTTATATCACATTCCCTGCCTAGTACTATCACATGCAGTGACAACTGGTATTTATGTCTCTTGTGAGTTTATCCAACAAATGCTCATGCTTTCATATTGCTGGGGAGAAATTTACAGCTTGTAAGAAGCTTGTCAAAAGTTTTATTATGTCTCTGAATCTCTATCCTGGAACTGATCTATTCATGGTGTGCAGCTCTTGGTGAGAAGTAATCTTTAAATAACTTCATTAAAATAAATTAGTGTTACTCTTCTCAATTTCACAGAATGTAAATGCTGTATATTTCTAAGGCAGTATGGAAGTGTGAAGCACAGGAGCGTCTGGGTTTATCTTCTGAAACCTCAGCTCCTGCTCGTCAAGAGTCAGATACCTAGGTAGGTGTAGAAATGCTATGTTTCTTCATTATGTATCACTCTGTTTTGTTCCTTTGTTTAGCTGCTAGAAGAGTAAGTCAGCTACTCTTTTCTATTCTGAGTTTGTATTATCCACAAGTAAGGAATGAAAAGGAACAGCATCTTTTGGAATAGGGAGCCTCTGACCCAGGCATTAGTGGAGTACCCTGGGCCACCTATCTAGTCCCATGAGGATGTAGCCCACTGTGGGTGATGGGGGGTCATATAAGCACCATAAATAGTTGAATAAATACTATATTGCTTTATTGAGAGCACAGTTTCCTATTTGTTTAGACATTAAAATACCACTACCAGAGCAGGCTGTACTATACAGGTTGTCTGTTCTCTGAGTGACTGTGGGTTGGAGAGGTGGATATTTGCTGGTTTGCTGAGTGTAGCAGAACCCCCAAAACTGTCTGTATAAGTCTCTTGTTTAAATTTGTTTTTGCAGTGACTAGAAATGCTTCAACTTTAAAAAACTAAACTAAACAATACAATGGGCTCTAAGCTCAAATGTGGCTGGCTCTCTGGCATGAGTAGTGCCCTGCGATGTCTTCAGTGTCCTTTCAGCTCTCTTCCCTTTTGACGTGGAAACCACATGGCAGATGCAAACTCATGCATCTGGAGAAAAAAAGTCTTCGTGACAGATTATCTTCAGGAACTGTCTCCTGGTGTTTGCTTGCCTTGGGCATCCTTCCCCTCTGGCTCTATTTGTCTTATTAATCCCAGCGAAAGTTATCATAACCTTCTCCCTCCTCCCTGTGTTTTTGCAGTGAACAGTGACGATGGGAAAGAAGGTTAAATTAGGAAATTTTGCTCAGAGACACATATTCTAAAGTAGACTTTGTTTTCCCATCAGCTGGCAATTTCGAATTGTCAGTCTTACATGTTTTTGTATCTTCTGAAGTACCTTGCTTCCTCATGGCTAACCACGGTCTCCTGCTAAACTGGTGAGTAGATTTCATATTTAGGCCCACTTGTGCTTCAAAAGATTTTAAATCAGAAACACTCTCCGGTAGCTTTTCTTCAGGACACCGTAGATACTGAAATATTGGCTGTGTGTGGAGCACTGAAAAATCTTCCAAGAGTTTATCCTGTACCATTTCTTGGCCACAAAGGGCCTTCACCTCCAATGGAGACAGGGCATGAAAGTCTCTAGAGCTGAATACTACGCAAAGGGGTAAAAAGTGAGTAAAATCTACTAATCAGTAGTTAAAAGCATTTTGTTTCTGATCCTGAACCTACTCTACAGAAGAACAGAACAATAAATTCTTCCATTTTTTTTCCTCCTCTCTTACTATCATAAATATTTAAATTGCTGGTAGCTTAATTTTGAGAAAGGTACACTTATTAACTAGAGGTGAGTTTAACTTATTTTGCAGTAATGCATGGATGACAATTTGTTTAAATGCATTCATTATGCTCTCAGGAGATGATTTTGCATGAGTTCGTCAGTGAAAATTGAATGGAATAGTTCGGCAAGAATTTTGAACTTTTTTTGTTTTTCTGTAGCCATTCAGGACATAAGAATAAGCGCCACAATTTTAGCATTTTCAAAATGTCATCAGTGTAAAGAAAATGTAGAGCTTTATATTTTGTCCATGAAAACATTACAGTCATGTAATATTATCATTTCTGTTGAGTCTAGGTGCTCCCAAACAAGATCGAGGCCCTATTGTGTTAAGCACTGTCCAAACACATAGAGAGTTCCTGCCCCAGAGAGCCTTACAGTATAAATGGACAATACAAACAAATAGTGGGAGGTACAGAGAAGTACAGTGACTTTAGATTGCACAGGTCCGTGACAGAACCAGGATTAGAGACAAGATCTTCTGATTCTAGTCTTCTCCTTTGACTAGACCATGCTGCTTCCCACATATTCTTCAGAAGATCAGACTATCCTATCTCTTTCTCCATATAAATGAAATTCACCCAACACAATCTGTGCATCCATGAAATCCTATTTTTAGGGTTTATTAACCGGCACTTAACTGGAGCCTGTGCCTTGTGCTGGCCCTCTGCACATGGCCAGTTTCACTCTGGCACAATATTACACTGTCTGTCCCCAGCCACAGCAAATTCTTTTATTCCCAGCCTGGCCTGTTCCCAGAAGGGATCTAAGTGTGGAACTGGGATGGAGGTTGTTTTTTATAGTTGATCATTTTGTGGCTTCCCAAAACATTTAGGATACCCCAAAAACTTTTGAGCCCTAAACATCACCAAGTTCATCTCCTTCAAGTGAAATCTCAAAAGTTCTGTTCCCAGGCTGTAGGAGTTTTCTCCTATTCCAGTTTCCTTCTCTGTCCTTTCACAAATATGGTACTTACTGCACTTACCTACCAAACATCAAGATCTGTTGAACACTAGTTCTAGCAGGAACATTATGCTGTTTTTTCCAGCAGCAATTGAGTTAGTTCTTCCACTTGAATGAATTACTTGGTCTTAGAATTCGTAGCCCAACTACACAGAACTAGTTTGATGATCCTATTGTTGTGCAGTCAAATACAGTCAGGAAAGTCAGACGGAAAAAACCCAAGATGTCTAGCTAGCGTATCCCTCTGCAAGCAGTGAATTGTTGCCTGAAAATATGTTTATCGGTGCTTTGTTCAGTTTAGTTTTTAGACATCATTTGGAACTCCCCATTTCCTTGGGAGAATTACACAGTCTAGTACATCTTTCTGTCAGGATGTTGATCCTGATTAAGGCTGGTTTAATTACTCATTGCAAATAAATTGAACCTCCCCCCCGTCCCCTTTCTTCTGAATTATCCACAGCTCCAATGAACAATATTGCTACCAGCAATGTTCTAGGTGGCACGTTCATTTGGCAAGCAGAATGGCTATGTTAAAACTCTCCTGTAAGAATAGTTTTTGCATTAAATTACCTTCCTACAGCTCACCAATTGACAGTGAATTTTAAACTTTTCTATTAAACCAGTTTAGATTAAATTTACAAGCTGCACAGGGAAAAAATACATACCACCTGTAAGAAATACGATGGCTTGGGATGTCAGCATGGGTCTTCATAAAAGCTTCTGGACAATAGGGAAATAAATCTCTTTAGAATATATTTGGGAAAATGCTATGTAAACAACTAGCAAATATTCTTCTGCATAGCTGCTTTCAGACCATACCTTGCAGAGCTCAAAGGACATCAGCAGGAAGATATGGAAAAGTGTAGTACAGTTACCCATGAAGCACTATTAAGCTTTTCTAGCATTATGCCAACTGCTGAAACAGAAATGGATTGTATAAATAAAACATGCATTGCTTTTGTAAAGCTAGATAAAAGCTTTGCATTTCTTCTGAGCTTAGCTAGAGAACAAAACAAGTAAGGGAATGGCTTTAAAAGCTTAAAAACCAAAGGATTCATAGATTCAAAGAGTTTAAAGGGACCATTAGATCATCTAGTCCGACCTGCTGTATATCACAGGCCATTAAATTTCACCCAGTTACTCCTTCACTGAGCCCAGTAAATTATATTTGACTAAAGTATATCTTTCAAATTTTAATTTGTCTGGCTTCAGCTTCCAGGTTCTTGTTCTGCCTTTCTTAAAGGGCTTTTTATTACCTGGTATTTTGTCCCCATTAACGTACACTGTAATCAAATCACCTCTCAATCTTCTTTTGGATAAACTAAACAGATTGAGCTCTTTCAGTCTCTCACTGTGAGGCATGTTGTCAAGTCTTTGAATAATTTTTGTGGCTCGTCTCTACACCATCCGCAATTTGTCAACATCCCTTTAAAAATGTGGACACTAGAACTGGACACTATTCCAGTATCAGTCTCACCAGTGCCATAGACAGGTCAAATCACCTCACTACCCTCATTTATGCATTCAAAGATCACATTCGCCCTTTTTGCCACATCATCATACTTGAAGCTCTTGTTGAGTTGCTTGTCCACCATAGCCCCTAAATCCTTTTTCAGAATCACTGCTTTCCAGGATGCAATTCCGTTTCTAAAGGTCTGACCTGTATTCCTTCTTCCTAGATGTGTAACTTGAGTTTGGTTTGAATGGGTCCCACTAACCAACTGATCTGGTTTGCTGTCTGATTGCCCTGTCTCTGACTGTCCTTATCATTATTTACCATTCCACCAATCTTAGTTCATTTGCAAATTTTATCAGCAATGATTTTATATTTATCCCCAGATCGTTGCTGAAAGTATTGACTAGCATTGAGCCTAGTGCAAATCCCTGGAAGTGGGGGCTAGAAGAAGAAGATGTAATAGTAGTGAGGACTAAAATGTTCTCAGACCAACATTCCCATCAGTGGTGTCTATTGGTTTGTGGGAAAGGGTAACAGGACAATGTGACAATCCCAGGGGATCTGAGAAGATCCCATTGTCATCAGCAAAATCATACATGTGAAATCAAGAGGAAAGGCATTTATTTCAAACTTACTTGCCAGCACTATCCTGTAGTCCTCTCCTGCGTTAGCTGAAGGAGTAGGTCCACTTGTTATTCTAACACATCCATTCAACCCCACTAGAGTCCCAGGGGTTTCCATAGCCACAGCTCACATAGGAGACACAGTAATATAGAGATTAGAGACAGGGTATGCCAGCAGTAGGGACCAGACTGGGAATCAGGAGACCAGGATTCTACCTCAACTCTGCTGCTGAATTATGTGACCTGGGACAAATCCCTTCACTTACCCATGCCTCAGTTTCCCCAGTGATAAAAATAGGATTGTAAATTTTACCCGCACTTGAAAAGTGCTTCGTGAGCATAAGGACAATCTACCTTGAGCATTTTTACACCAGTGTAGCAAAAGCCAGGGTAAATGACAGTGGTGCAAGCCCTGCTTTACACTTTTGCAGCACTTCTACGCTGGGGATTTGCACTGGTGCAGAATATCCCGAAGGTAATCAAGCCTTTAGAGGGAAGGGCTAAGTATTTGCTAGTATTAGCTGCTGCTCCTGCACGTGAAGAAGCAGGCTGCCTTTCTCCTAAAAAGAGACTTTTCATAATATGCCAGTGGCCTAGTCCTAACTTCCCTTTGTTCAGTCAGTGCTGGATGATGCAAATGCATGGATCATGGTGTGCGAAGTCCAAATTCAACAGAGGAGGACATGGTCTTTGTCGCGTGATAAGAGAATTACAGAGTCTTTCTTCTAACACTGAATGAGGAACTTCAGTAGAATGAGGAAAACAGTATTGTCCCAGACCCTCGGTTCAGCCTAGAACTTTTCCCAAGCTCTCCCTGCCTAGCTTCCTGCTGCAGTTTTAAAGAAACAGAACACACATCCTCAGTCTTCCTGTGCATGCTTTTCACAGAGCTGGCTATTTGGGTATGCAGAAGTAAGGAGGAGGAAGTTCAACTTAACATCAAAATTGCAGGCAGTTTAACAATCTGAGAGCAGATACCCTCAGGAAAACGTAATGTTACAGAGATAGTGAGGGCTTGCGGAGTTCTGCCTTCTCCCCATTAGCATCACCTCAGCCTTTCTACCATTCAGCTGCTTGGAAGATACGGTTTGTGTTTGATGTATATGAATGCAGGATCAGTCCTTCACAATATAGTACGAAATGGCTATGTGACATGCACTACCACACTGTTAATAGGTGTTAAGTACAGGAAGTACCACTATGATGATCAAATCAAGCCACCTGCATAATAGAGGCCATGAAATTTCACCCAGTAATTGCTGCAGCCAGCCCATATCTTCTGGATAAGCTAGAGCATATGTTTAGAAAGACATTGAATCTGGATTTAAAGATGTGATGGAGAATCCACCATAGCTCTTGATAAATTGTTCTACTTGTTAATTACCCTCGCTGTTTAAAAATTACATTTTATTTCCAATCTCAAAATAGCTAGCTTGGTCTAACTTCAGCCCTGGCCACTGGATCGTGCTCTGTTGCCTGAAAAGTCCTCTCCTATCAAAAATTCTCTCCCCCTGTAGGTGCACATAGACCATGATCAAGTCACCTCTGAACCGTCTCTTGAATAAGCTAAATAGATTGAGTGCCTTGAATCTCTTACTGTAAGGCAGATTTTATATGTGATGTTATATTTTCTTTCTGGTGGTCATTTCCTTTAGAATGTTCTGATTTTTTTAAATGGATATCTGCATTGAAAATTGGGGTGGAGTGCAGTTCACTTGTGTTACTTTGTGCATTTAACTGCACTTTGTATATAGTCAGTTTCACGGCTCTCTTCCCCTAATCATCTCCCTGATGTACTTTCAATTTTTCCTGTTACCATGTGAAAGACCTACACAAATGAAAAGGACAGGAACACTTAAATATATGAAAACGTGTTGTAAAGCCACAAAAATTGGCAGCGGGGCCAGAAACAAGTGTATGTGGTACCTGAACGTACTTTTTAACCTCATTTTTCAAAAGAAATGAACTAGATATGCTGACAGTGTCCCGTCAGCCAAACCTTGGATCTTCTGACTGCAAAATCTGAAGACAAACTTGCACAATTTTAAGGGAGATTTTTCCGTGCTCCCACTGTGCAGTAAACAAATTCTTTTACTCCATTCAGTTTCACACGAGCAGAACAGAGAGGTAATAGTCTTTCTTCTACTGATTATAATAGAATTTGGAAAACATTTCTATCAGAGCAATGACGACTGCAACACAAGGTTCTGGAGTATCTTTGAAATATTCCCTTTGACTGTAATGCTCAGCTCTTGTAGCTTTTGGAAGGTTCAGAGTTAGCTCATTATGGAACAGACGATGTGTTCATTGATTTGTTTTCAGAGAACTAAGTTATACAAATACAGTGTGGGCAGTCAGAGAGCAAATATAATCAAACACAATGACCTGCCAAGAAGCGCCAACTCATGTGATACTATTATTACATTTTGAGAAAGAGCCAGAATTTCACATATGGGTTATTATTACAGCTTACTGCTTAGCAGCATAGGGGGACAAAAAAGCAATTCATAAATGTGGCACTGTTAAGAAGCCTTTCATTTATAGGTTATAATCTTCCCTTAGTTTTTTGAAATCAGAGCTGTCATTCTTAGATATGGGTATGGTTTTCTCTATCTGAGTACAAGTCAACTCTCCAGTTTACCAAACTACTTATGCAAATACCTCATGCAAAAACAGAGCTTTTCTGCTGGGATTAATATACAAGTGATGCATTGTATTAGATTTAATTCATTAAATTGATTTAATTTTTGTTTTTATTTTATTTGAAGAGGCTGAAGCTGGTTTGCATCATAATAAACACAGACACTTTGCTGGATGAAGGGGAAAACAAAGGAATGGAGACAAGTTGGTGCCAGGGTATTCAACATTCACTCAGTTGATTGGAGAAGAAGACAGACAAAAAGAGCAAGACTTTGTTTACACTTCTTGGTCTTGTAATAAATGTACTGAGGTCACTGTGTACTCTCCAGTGCAGTAGCTACAGTTGAATTCACCCTTTCCTGTCTGTTGCTCCAAAATTGTTCTCCAGAATTTACTGTACGCAACATTCCTGCACTGACTTCATGGGGATGGGCTTGGTCAGTGACTCTCAGCCTTTCCAGACTACTGTACTCCTTTCAGGAATCTCATTTGTCTTGTGTACCCCAAGTTTCACGTCACTTAAAAACAACTTCCTTACAAAATCAGACATAAAAATACAAAAGTGTCACAGTACGCTATTACTCAAAAATTGCTTATAGAGCAGTATTAACAAGCCATTGTATTTATGAAATTCTAGTTTGTACTGACTTTGCTGGTGCTTTTTATGTAGCCTGTTGTAAAACTAAGCAAATGTCTAGGTAAGCTGATGTACCCCCTGGAAGACCTTTGCATACTCCCAGGTGTATGAATACCTCTGTGTGAAACCACTGGGCTAGGTGAAATAACTGATATTTTTCATCAGAGACATCTATGAGTCTTGGATAATCCCATTTATGTGGAAATGTGATTGCAGAAAATGAGGCGTAAAACACATTAGCCCCCCCAAATAAAGAGGTGGGCATTAGCCCATGCACAATCCTGTTTGTTACCTGACTCCTCCTTTGAAAAACAGTAAGTAACTAATAAACAAGCCTTGACACATGCAAGAAACTTTTTCTGAACTAGCCTAATGTCTTTAAAGGACGAGACTGGAAAGGCAGTAAGTGAGTTTGAATGAGTTATTTTCTCATTATTCATAAATGATGCTGGAGGGTCATGTCCTGCATAAATAATAAAAGGTTTTCTGATTGCACCTAAGCGGAAAGAAAGTTAGGAAATAAAAACTTGACAGAGCAGCAAGCACAGGTGAATTATTGAACACACTTCTTCAAGGCCCTCCCTTCTTTCTCCCATGTTTCACTACACTTGAAACAATGTCCCCAATCCTATTTATTGTTATATTTAGCATTTTTATTAGTGTAGTGCATAAGGGCCAACTGAAAATGGGGTCCCATTGTGCTAGGCACTGTACAAATAGAGAATGAGACACAGTTTTCCTCCTGAAGAACTTACTATCTAAATAGACAAGATAGACAAAGGGTGGAGGTATAACTAGATGTGGAAGGATTAGATTTGTATGAGGAAATGTCAGTTTCACTATACACATAAAGGGCTGAAAAAATTTCAAATATTTCCATCAATAATAATCAAAATGTACAGCTAGGCAAAGTAAGAAAAATGCTGCTTGAGAACTTATTAGAATTTGATTTAAGGATATTTACTTTGTGTATTTTTGACATGTGATGTTGATAGTTAAGAGTTATAGAGCTTTAACATTATAAATCTCAATATACGTCATTAAATAATTATCTGACCCCCACCCTTCAATAATGTCCTGGAACTGTCAACATGCAAATTGATGATTTACAAAAACGCTTAAAAATAAACCAACATTGTGTGTCAACATTCTGTAAAACATTTGAATTCTGCCAAGCCCAGGTATAACATACAAGAACAACGTGATGGCATCCTATTAGCTCTATGATTGTTTTGTTATTTAGATCCTTTCCGTGGGGTTATGTTAGAAGATGATTAGTTGGCTGGAAAGACAAAGGAGCAGGTGGGAAGCGTGGGGAGAGGAGGCGGTTAAGCAAACAGCCAATCACCACAAGGCAGAGAATGTTCAGCGTGAACACTGCAGACTGTGGTCTGATGGCATTATCCGTATCGCTTGGTCCTTGTTTCTGTAGCTGCCGTGCTGCCTTCAGTCTCTGGCTGGCTCCTCCTTGCAGTTGATTTCCACATGGCTACAGAAGGGGAGACACTGCATGGCTTCTGATGTCCCCACAGAAGGGGCACAGTTTGGGTCTGGGGGGTGTTAGCTGAGAGAAGTGATCCCAGCTCCACCCAATTTACCTTCTTCCTCCCTAGTACCTGCTTCAACTGCTCTCTGCAGCTGCTTATTTTTGTCACGCAGCCTCACTCTCCTCCTAAATCCCATTTCAGTCAGCCTTCCAGCAGTGAGAACCTACACCTGTGCCCACTCCAGAGAGAAAAAACACAAGGCTTAGACTAACAATATTTACAAAGCACAAGAGTTAACACAGTGCCTATGTTACATACCCAATAACCTCACTATCACATAGGGCCTGTGTTTAAAGTCCTGTGACGTCAATGAAAAGATTCCTAGTGACTTCAGGCCCATACTAGGTATAACTTTGTTTTTCTCTGAACTTTGCTCATTGCTTGTCACTGTCTCATGCCATCTGCTCCACACAGGGCAATAACCCATCTCTTGTCTGTGACGGGTAAAGCACACTCACGGCACTGCAGAAATAAATCACAGCCCACAATTTTTGAAGTGGCGTTAAGCATGTTGAGAGTTCGCACAAGATAGAATCCATGTGCTTTTCCTTTCTATCCATGGGCTTATATTGCTGTGACAGGGTGCTGGCTGAGTATGGAGGGTTAAGCCAGCCCTCTGCCACCAGAGGCCTAATCAAGAGCTCCAGCCTGATGGTCAGGGCTGGGTGGCGGGCAAGCTCCCTCCCACCCGGGCTTCAGGCCATCCAGTGCAGCGCGGGTCCGCTGCTCTATCTGGGTGTGTACCTTTCTGATACCCATCGTTCTTTGCCGGAGAACTGGGAGGATTTGGAGGGCAGGGTGGCTGAGCAGCTCCGGAGGTGGACAGGACTGCTCCGGTGCTTCTCCCTGCAGGGGGAGGATGCTGGTGCTTAACCAACTGGTCCTGTCCATGCTCTGACACCGACTAAACACCCTGGTCCCTACCCCGAGTTTCCTGGCCAAACTCCAGACGACTATTCTGGAGTTCTTCTGGCCAGGACTGCACTGGGTCTCTGCAGGGGTCCTGAGTCTCCCCCTGGAGGAAGGGGGACAGAGTCTGTGCTGTGTCCGCAGCCAGGTCCACACCTTCTGCCTCCAGGCCCTGCAGAGGCTCCTTTATAGCGCAGGTAGTCCCCGCTCACCCCGGGTCCCCCCGGACCTCTTCATTGAGCCCTTGCCCCACAAACCCCCCGGCCCACTTCCTCTGCACACCCCGAGCCAGTTGCAGGATCTGCAGCTGGCGTGCTTCCAAACCTCACCACAGGCACATCTCCACACGCTTGTGCTCCACACTCTCCATTTCCTTGCCCTCGTGTCCCGCCCTGACACCAAGTGTCGGGACCTCTTACCACCTGCCGAGGGCAAGAGATTGGGGTGGGCCAGCCTGTATTCTACCTTGGTGCCACGGCCCACCGGGGAGATCGGCTGGCAGCACTTTCATGGAGACATGAGCACAGGCATGTACCTGGCACGATTCACCCACCATCCTGAAGCCTGTCCCTTTTGAGGCATGAGGGAGACCCTGGCACACGTCTACCTGCAGTGCACCAGGTTGCAGCCCCTATTCTGGATCCACCAGAACTTCCTCCTGAGGTTCGGGATGCACTTCTTCCCGCACACCCCATCCGTGGCCCCACAAAGTCGCGGGACCTCCTTGTCAGCCGCCTCATTGCCGTGGCCAAGGTGGCCGTCCACAATAGCAGGGAGAGGAGGCTGGCTGAGGAGGTGCTCTGCGTCTGTGGGGCCTTCCTCCATTCCCCTGTCCAATCACGTCTCTGAGCAGAGTTCCTCTGGGCCGCATCTGCTCACTCCTTGGCTACCTTCGAGGAGTAGTGGGCACTGCCCCGGGGTTCTCTGCTCAGTGTCCCATTCAGGTTCCCTCTGTTTAGCCCTTTGACCTTCACTCCTGTCCGTGTTTTTTCATTCGTTGTCCCCCGTAAGTAGTTGAGTCCAGGTCCCGTAGCTCCTCCCCTTAGGCTGTGGGAGAGGCTTTCAGTATACATCCTGGTACTCAAATAGAACTGGAGGCCTAATTAAAGGGGGGAGTAGAGCCAGCTGAGTGAGCCTGCAGGGACTGGACTAACAAGGAGCAGCTGTGAGGCTCGTTAGACAGGACCTATAAAAGATTGCCGGAAGGCTCTCAGGGGGCTGACCAGAGGCTAACTGAAGGGAGGAATTAGGAGCAGTAGGTGGATGGGGCAAGAGATCAGCTTGAGAGGGAGAAACCTCCTGTGGAGGTGAGCTGGTCTAATCTGGTGGTGGACACTGTGTGGTCCCTGACTTGGCACTGTATTTGTAAATAATTGGTGGTGGAAAGAAAGCCTGTAAATAAAGAGCAATAGTGGGAACACAAAACTGCGTCTGTGTGTGGTTTGTGGGAGAAGAAGCCCGGAGCAGGAAGGGGGAAGCATGGACCCCTTTATACCTATTACCAGAGTATCTGAGTCTCACAAAATATAGGATTTATCTCCTCTGAGGTAAGAAAATTATCTCCATTTCATAGATGGGAGACTCAGAAACTCAGACCAACATTGTCAAAGTTGGCCACCAATTTTAGCTGCCCAAGAAGTGGCACCTTGGGCCTGAGTTTCAGAAGTATGTATTCACAGTATTCTTATCAGCAAGTTAAGGAAGTATGGGTTGGTTGGATGAATGGACTATAAAGTGGATAGAGAGCTGGCTAAAGCATAGGGCTCAATGAGTAGTGACCAATGGCTCCACGTCTAGCTGGCAGCCTGTCACAAACGGAGTGCCCCAGGAGTCGGTCCTGGGGCCGGTTTTGTTCAACATCTTCATCAATGATCTGGAGGATGGGGTAGATTGCACCTTCAGCAAGTTTGCAGATGACACTAAGCTGGGGGGGGTGGTAGATACCCTGGAAGGTAGGGATAGGATACAGAAGGACTTAAACAAACTGGAGGATTGGGCCAAAAGAAATCTAATGAGGTTCAATAAAAAAAAGTGCAGAGTCCTGCGCTTAGGACGGAAGAATCCCATGCACAGTTACAGACTGGGGACCGATGAACTAGGCAGCAGTTCTGCAGAAAAGGACCTGGGGGTAACAGTGGATAAGAAGCTGGATATGAGTCAGCAGTGTGCCCTGTTTGTCAAGAAGGCTAATAGCATATTGGGCTGCATTAGTAAGAGCATTGCCAGCAGATCGCAGGAAGTGATTATTCCCCTCTATTCAGCATTGGTGAGGCCGCATTTGGAGTACTGTGCCCAGTTTTGGGTCCCCCACTACAACAAGGATGTGGAGAAGTTCGAGAGAGTCCAGCGGAGGGCAACAAAAATGATTAGGGGGCTGGAGCACAAGACTTATGAGGAGAGGCTGAAGGAACTAGGCTTGTTCAGTCTACAGAAGAGAAGAATGGGGGGGGATTTGATAGCAGCCTTTAACTACCTGAAAGGGGGTTCCAGGGAGGATGGAGCTAGGCTGTTCTCAGTGGTGGCAGATGACAGAACAAGGAGCAACAGTCTCAAGTTGCAGGGGGGGAGGCATATGTTGGACATTAGGAAAAGGTTTTTCACTAGGAGGGTGGTGAAGCACTGGAAGGGGTTACCTAGGGAGGTGGTGGAATATCCATCTTCAGAGGTTTTTAAACTGCGGCTTGACAAAACCCTCGCTGGGATTATTTAGCTGAGGTTAGTCCTTCTTTGAGCAGGAGGTTGGAATAGATGACTCCTGAGGTCCCTTCCAACTCTATGATTCTAAGTACTGAGTATGTGAAGCTTTGCTGTCTTCAGTCGGAATTATGGGTGCTCAATGCTTCTGAAAAGGCAGTCTGAGGTGCCGCAGGATAGGCACCTAAAAGCCAAAGCAGCCAAGGTTGAGGAAGCTATCCAGCTAGAGTGGACTGCTATCATGCCAATGTGGGAGGAGAATATGGCTCTGTCACAGGAAGGACACTGACTGCTGGTTATTTCTGCTCCCAACCCACTGGCCATCATGATGAAGAACTGTTATGCTGCCTGGCAATGAGGGATGAGGAATTGCTCCCAAAAGGTGGAGGAGGAGAAGCTCTGTACCCCCAAATCTGGAAGGATTGCAGCCACCACTCCCAAGAGGAAATATAGGGTGGTGGTGGTCGATGACTCCTTTCTGAGGGGGACAGAGGCACTCATCTACCAGCCTGAGATAGCATCTTGAAGCTGCCTCCCAGGGGTCTGTATCTGAGCTGTTACGGAGGAATTGATGAGGATCATCTGGCCCTTTGACTACTGCCCCATGTTATTCATCCGTGTGGGCACTAATGATATGACCCTGAGCAGATCAAAAGTGATGATAGGGCTCTGGGAGCAGGGATGAAGGAGTGAAGGGTGCAGGTGATGTTCTCTTCGATCCTGCCAGTCAACTGTAGGGGCCGAGGCAGAGAGAGCTGCATCTTGGAGGTGAATGCATGACTGCACAGATGGTGTCACTAGGAAGACTTCAGCTTCCTTGACTATGCGATGCTCTTCTGGGAGGAAGGACTGCTGAGCAGAGATGGGGCCCACCTATTGAGGAAGGGGAAGAGTATCTTTGGATACAGTCTCACTAACCTAGTGAGATGGGCTTTAAACTAGGTTCGATGGGGGCAGGCGACAAAAGTCCACAGGTAAGTCCAGAACATGGAGACCTGGGTGAAGGGTTGGGATCTGGGGTCGGGGAGAAGCGTGGGCAAGTATAGCAGGAACAAGAGAGACAAGAGGGAACAGAGGGGAAATCAAATCAGTATCTTAGATATCTATATACTAATGCAAGAAGTATGGGGAATAAACAGGAAGAACTAGAATACCAGTGAATCATCACAAACTATGACAGTTGTCATCAGAGACTTGGTGGGATAATACAAATTACTGGAATATTGGTATAACATAAGAACGGTCATAATGGATCAGACCAATGGTCCATCTAGCCCTGTATCCTGTGGCCAATGCCAGGTGCTTCAGAGGGAATGAATAGAACAGGTAATCATCAAATGATCCATCCAGTCAGCCATTCTCAGCCTCTGGCAAACAGCAATCCCTGCCTATCTTGGCTAATAGCCATTGATGGACCTATCCTCCATTAGTTTATCTAGTACTTTTTAAAATCCTATTACAGTCTTGACTTTCACACCCTCGGACAAGGAGTTCCACAGGTTGACTGTGCATTGTGTGAAGAAATACCTCCTTTTCTTCATTTTAAATCTGCTGCCTATTCATTTCATTTGGTGACCCCTAATTCTTGTATTATGAGAAGGAGTAAATAATATTTCCTTATTTATTTTTCTCCACACCAGTCATGATTTTATAGACCTGTCTCATATCCCCCCTTACTTGTCTCTTTTCCAAGCTGAAAAGTGCCAGTCTTCTTAATCTCTCCTCATATGGAAGCTTTTCCATCCCCCTAATGATTTTCTGAACCTTTTTCAATTCCAATATATCTTTTTTGAGATGAAGTGACCAGAGCTGCACACAGCATGCAAGATGTGGGTGTACCATGGATTTATAAAGAGGCAATACAATATTTTCTGTCTTATTGTCTATCCCTTTCCTAATGATTCCCAACATTCCATTAGCTTTTTTGACTGCCACTGCACATTGATTTGATGTTTTCAGAGAACTACTCACAACGACTACAAGATCTTTCTTGAGTGGTAACAGCTAATTTAGACCACATCATTTTATATGTATAGTTGAGACTGTTTTTCAAGGTGCATTACAAAACTACCTACAGCTGTGCATTACAATACAGAATTACCTACAATTGTGCATTATAATACCTACAGCTGTGCATTACATTAACTACAGCTAGGTGGTTTCTATTGACTCAAATCTCATGCAGCAGCCACGTTTAATAATCATAATAGAACAGGTTATTGTTCCTTCAAATGCAGTGGTGGGAGATAAATATCTGAATGGGACTGCCTGCTTCAGAGGGTCAGACTGTGACTGTGGCAGATAGTGAGGGGTTTTTCCGTACATTTGGTTATGGATGAGGCAGGAACTTCAGAATGTATAGCAGGTGACTGGGACTGATCACACAGGATGTAGCTGTGAAAATGCAGCATGGAAAGTGTTAGAGAAAAAATTGTAAGATAATCAACATTAAAAGTAAAATTGTACTTATTGTAGATCTACAGTAACTCCATTTACTTATTTTGTCAGATGATAATGGAAGCATGAGTAACAAACTGCATGAGATCATAATAGCTAAATCTTGCCAGGTAAATTTGATTTTTAAAAGAATTACTAAATTAGTCATTGAAAGCAAAGCAGTAGCCATGGTATAGTGGGATAATAGTAAATCATTTAGTTAAGCACTGAGCATGAGATAGTGTCATGAAATCTTGCACTCAAACTTAATTCAAATCAGCTTGAATATAAACAATGATGTGATTGAAAACTGAATGAAGGACATAAAAGGTTATGACAAAAGATAGCATAATCAAGCGGAGGGAGATGCAGAGCCAGCATTTTTGTACCATCTCACGTTATTTAAGGTCTTCATTTTAGGTCTTCATGACCTAGAAGAGAAAGGAGAGTGCACGTCACATGAGATTGACAAACAATACTAAACTGAGAGCAGTTGTGCATGCTGTGAAGACAAACATAGTGCAAAGGGCCAGCAAGAGGTTACAAAATAAAATAATTCATCTTGGAAGCTCAGACAACTGGGGAAAAGCAAGGCAAAACAAAGATATTTAATGGGATGGGAAATACCTGGAAAACATTGCATCCTCACTCCTAGTAAGATCCCTTTCAGATTTAGCATGATGTAGCAGACACAAGACGAGTGCAATTTTGGGCTATATACAATAATATCACTCCACGGAGCAAAGAAACAACAGTTTTCTCTATATAGCTCTTGTGCAATCACACCTGGAATACAGAATTCATTTCTGGGCATCTTGCTACCTGAAAGATGTTGAAACGTTCAGAAAAGAGCAACAACAATGACTAAGGCTCTGGAGGGTTAGGGTGATGAGGCCTGATATTTGAAAAGTGTGAACCCTTAGTGAGGAGACGAAGGATGAGCTTGTGGTTAATGAACTGGTGCGATGCTTAAGAGACCTAGGTTCTGGCTTTACTACAATCTGCCTGTGTGACCTTGGGCAAATCACTTATTAGCTGTGTACCTCAGTTTTTTCCGGTGAGAAATGGTATAATTTTACTTACCTACCACACTGTGGTGTGAGACTAAACTCATAGTCACTAGATTGGGGCTCCATTGTATTAGCCTGTGATGGGGTGTCTGCCCCACATGAGCATTTAAGGGGTTAAAAGCAGCCCTAGAGAGGCTGCTTGTGGGAGATGGCCAATAGGAGAGAAACTGGGCAGAAACAGCCAATCAAAGGCCAGCAGGCCCATATAAAAGGAGCTGAAGGGCAGAGCAGTTGTTGTCTGAGCTTAAAGTGGGAAGGCTGAGTCTCTTGCAGGCTGAGAGGCCTGCACCTGAGATACTATTACTGCTAGAAGTGGGTGGTAGCAGGCCCTGAGGATGGGCAGGGAAGGTGCTAGGGCTGGGGGAAGTGGCCCAGGGAGACAGCAGCCTGGAAAGAAGTTCGAGGCACAGCAGGAGGCTGCTATCCTCAAGGACCCTGGGATGGGACCTGGAGTAGTGGACGGGCCTGGGTCCTATCCCCTACCCCCACTAGTCACTGGGGAAGTGGCGGAATAATTGACTGCAGGTGCCACTGAAGAAGTGGTGGGATTGAGAAACTGCAGTGGCTACTGGGAAAGTGGCTGGACTCTTGAGGAGCCAAACCTCCCCCAGAAGGGGGGGAACAGGGATTGTGGCTTGGCTGGAGGATCGAGTCATGAAGATGACACTGCGGGTCCTAACAGCTGCAGGATGGGCTACAGGTGAACTGGGAGGAAGAGTGACAGTGTGCAGACCGGAGATGTGGGTGTTGGTTTGACACTTACTCCCAGACAACCAGCAGGAGGCACCAGTCCAGTGGTGCGTGGTACGAATCCGTCACATAGCCACAATGTAAAGTTACAGAAATGGCGATGAACAGTCCCTGCCCTATGGAGTTTATACTCTAAATACTTTAATTTCAGTTGTTGGGTTTAGTGTGTGGGTGTTGCATGGTGCTGGTGGCTTGTGATACACAGGAGGTTTACTAGATGGTCTGGTCCTCCTTTCTGACCTTACGCTCTGACTAAATACACAAGACAGACAAAGGACGAAAGGGGAAATAGAGCACAGAGAAGTGAAATAACTTGCCCAAAGTTGTAAAGCAAGTCAAAGCCTGAGCTAGGAATCTCCTGATTTCTATTTAAGTGTCCTGACCACCGTACCTCTTGCAGCACCACCACATGGCCCCCACTTCTAGAAAATACCAGTGGCAAAATGGACATCCTTGAAAAAATTTCAACAGAAGTAGAGAGAACTGGTGCCTCTTTTGGCGGTGAGCGGAGAGGGTTTGGGTTTTTTTTGGAGAGCCCTGTGGAATGAAAGGGCAAATGCCTCCAAGGATTTGGAAGTTCAGTTAAGATCTGGATAAGTATGGCTATTAACAAGTACCTCAGTTAACTGTATTAGAGATGAATGTACAGTGGACATTTTTGTTCTAAATGTATGGGAGTTTCCATTTGACTGTTTGTGGTCTCTTCCTAATTGTGTTCCACAAACCTTTTGATTAGTTAAACTCTGATAGTGAATATTTGCAGAAGGGAATTTTCAAAATTTCATTTTTAGCGATTATTCATATTTAACTCTTCTCTATATTCATTCTGTATTGTTAGCTGCGTAAGTCACCCAATATTAGGGAATAGAAACAATGCCACATGACTTACGTAGCAACTCGGTGTGCTAGTTAGCTAAGGCTGAGCACAGGGTATTCACAAACTGCTTGTGAGAGCGACTTATGTAGGAGCCAAAGTTTTCCACTAAAAATGAGTCAACACATAGTTGTGCTGCCCTAGGAGCAGTCTGGGAGTGAGGCTGTGATTGTTCTAATGTGCTTCCTGGTTTTCCCTTGCTCTGTGGTGAAAGCACCCTGTGCTGGCTCTATATTTGGCACAGCATACTTCCCTCACTGCTCCAGCCCAGCCAGTGCATCGGGGAAGTAGAGCCAAGCTAGCTCCACACCCCACCCCCATCTGCCTGAGAGGAGACATAGGAGTCCAAAGGAGGATGTTCTGTCCTCCACACCATGAGTCACTATCACAGGTGAGTAAAGAAGCATTCTACCCTCCATATACACCTACGTGGGTTCCCAGGACAGACTGAAATCTAGCTCTATGTATTCACTCTTTTCTAAGTAGTAGTCACCCATATTATCTTGTATTCTACCTGCAAATACACCCTAGAATATTGTGTTTTTTTGCTGTTGCTCTACACTGTACTACTGATTTCAGAGATTTTTCTACAATAGTCCCTAACTCCTTTTTCTGAGCAATGCACTTGGATCGTTCTTCCATGTAGCACAAATTCCCCAGACTGGTTTCTTGATCTCCAGGATGATCATTTAGCACTGTTCTTCACTGAACTGCATTTCTCATTTGGTGGCCGGAGTCACTTATTTTTTTTTGCATCCAATTGCATTATTTCCTCAATCTCCAGTTTTAGTATTTGCAAACTTGGACCAAATTCAGTCCTACTAGTTGAAAGTCAGTACATTTAAAACTGGCAAAAGTAAATACTTTTTTTGTGCAACACATGATTTAAGTTTATGGAACCCACCACAGCAATCTATCATTGATGCCAGCAGAGTAGGGGTCAGAAAAGGACTAGACACTTACATGAACAAGAATATCCAGAATTGTTAGAGTAAGGATTAAAAAGTGTTTTAGAAGGGATATAAATCCCCATGTTTCAGGATATATTTCAGCTCAAGATGGGCTGCAGAAATATAGTTTCTAGACACCATTAATGACTGCTTCTTGGAATAGATAGTCCTAGAACCCACAAGGGGAGAGGCAATTCTTGATTTAATCCTAAATTGAGCACAGGGTCTGGTCTAAGAGGTGAATATAGCTGAACCACTCAGTAATAGTGATCATAATATAATTAAGTTTAACATCTGTGTGTGTGGGAGAAATAAAGAAGCCAACCACAGTAACTTCAGAAAGGGGAACTACACAAAAATGAGGGCGCTAGTTAAATGGAAATTAAAAGGAACAGTCACAAGAGTAAAATGCCTGTAAGCTGCATGGAAACTTTTTAAAAAGACCATAATAGAGGCTCAAATTAAATAGATACCCCAAATTTAAAAGAATAGTAAGAGTACCAAAACTGTGCTGCTATGGCTACCAAGAGTAAAAGAAGCAGTTAGAGGCAAAAAGGCATCTGTTAAAAGTAGGATGTCAAATCCTACTGAGGAAAATAAAAAGGAGCATAAGCTCTGGCAAATCAAGTGTAAAACAATTTGGCCAAAAACAATTTGAAGAGCACCTAACAAAAGACACTAACAGCAAAAACTTTAAGTACATGAAAGCCCGCCAAACAATCAGTGGGACCACTGGCTGAGATGCTCAAGGAGCACTCGGGGAACATTGTGGAGAAACTAAATGAATTCTTTGCAGTCTTCACTGCAGAGGATGTGAGGGAGATTCTCACACCTGGACCATTCTTTTTAGGTGACAAAGCTGAGGAACTGTCCCAGATTGAGGTGTCAATAGATGAGGTTTTGGACAAAAGCAATAAATTAAACAGATGGTATCCACCCAAGAGTTCTGAAGGAACTCAAATATAAAATTGCAGAACTACTAACAGGTATGTAACCTATTGCTTAAATCTGCATCTGTACCAGATGATTGGAGGATAGCTAATGTGCTGCCAATTTTTAAAAGAGGCTCCAGAGGCAAACCATGCAATTACAGGCTGGCAAGCCTAACTTCAGTGCCATGTAAATGGGTTGAAGCTAATAAAGGACAGAATTATTGGCCACATAGATGAACAAGATTTGTTGGAAAAGAGTCAGCGTGGTTTCATAACTGGAGATTATGCCTCACCAATCTTAGAATTCTTTTAGGGGGGTCAAACATGTGGACAAGGCTGATCCAGTGGATATAAATTACTTGGACTTTCACAAAGCCTTGAACAAGTTCCCTCACCAAAGGTTCTTAAGCAAAGTAAGCAGTCATGGGATAAAAGGGAAGGTCCTTTCATGGATCAGTGTAGGAAGGTGCTGTGGCCTTCCTCGGAGCCTGGGCCTGAGGAAGGGCTGCAACGCCCAGGCTGGACAAGAACAGGTCCAGCAAGCTAGTCTGCCCGGCAACTGAGGAGCTGGACAGTGATAGGGCCGGCAGGCTAGTCTGCCCGGCAACTGAGGGGTGGAGCTTCCGCAGAAGAATGAAATATAAAAGGCAGGCCCTGCTGCTCACTCGGACACAGGCTGCCGCCGGAGGCAGACGTGCCATCCTGCCGGCTGTAGTGTAGGCCTGACCCCAGCTGGGCAGCCAGCCCGAGCAACCACATCCCAGAGCCGAAGCTGCCCAATTTACCAACGAACCGCCTGAAGCTGCCCAACTTACCAAGCCTCAGGGACTGGGTAGGGCCTCTGGGCCCCAGTGACTGGACCGAACCCCCCGAGTCCCATGGGTGGGAGATACCTCCTGAAGCCTGCCCTGATCTGGAGGAGTTGCCCGATGCTGAGGAAACTCAGGAGCTCTGTGATCTGGAGGAGCTGCCCTCTGCAGAGGAGCTCCCCGACTTGCCGCCAGTTGACAAAGAGGGACTGGTGAGCCTGCCATGTGCTGACTACCTCAGTGACCCTGAGGATACGGAAAACACAGGTACCTGGGGACCAGGGGAGGAAGTGACCCAGTGGCTGAGTTAGGGGCAAGACCCCGTCGGTATGTTGCAGTGGGAGCCCCGCTGACTCAGTGGCAAACGCCTTTGCCACTGCTAGGGCCCTGGGCTGGGATGCAGTGGAGATGGGTGGGCCTGCGTCCCTCTTCCCACTTACCTAGCCACCCTGGGAGAAAGTGTTCTCCCCTGCCGCTGCTTACCTGTCTCACCCCACCTGGGGGTTGGAGACTATAGACTGCTTATCCACCTCACCCTGCCTAAGGGCTAGAGGCCATAGACCACTTGTCTGCCCGCCCTGCCCGAGGGCTGGGGCTAAGAGCAGTGCACAAGCACTAAAGATATTCCCCCTTGTAGGAAGGCGCTGTGGCCTTCCTTGGAGCCTGGGCCTGAGGAAGGGCCGCAACGCCCAGGCCAGACAGTACCACTGGCCTACAATCAGTAACTGGTTAAAAGATGGGAAACTAGAGAGAGAAATAGTGGTGTCCCCTAGGGATCTGGAAAAAGGAGTAAGCAGTAAGGTGGCAAAGTTTGCAAGTGATACAAAATTATTCAAGATAGTTGCATCCAAAGCAGACTGCAAAGAGTCAACCAGTTTTGTGAGATCCTTGGTGACTTGAGAATAAAATGGCACATGAAATTCGGTGTTGATAAATGCAAAGCAATGCACACTGGAAAACATAATCCCAACTATACATACAAAATGGTGGGGTCTAAATTATTTGTTACCATTCAGGAAAGGAATCTTGTGGATAGTTCTCTGAAAACATCCACTCAATGTGCAGCGGCAGTCAAAAAAGCTAACAGGATGTCAAGAACACTTGGGAAAGGGATTGATAATAATACAGTAAATATCATAATGCCTTTATATAAATCCATGGTAGGCCCCCATCTTAAACACTGCATGCAGTTCTGGTGGGCCTTTCTCAAAAATAATATATTAGAACCGGAAAAATACAGAGAAGAGAAACAAAAGCCAGTAAGGGCATGAATCAGCTTCCATTTGAGGAGAGATTAAAAACACTGAATATTCAGAGTGAAAGAGACAACTGAGGGGCAATATGATAGAGGTCTATAAAACCATGAATGGTGTGGAAAACTTGAATAGGGAAGTGGTCTGGTCCAGCGTGGAGATGCCTATGTTCCTAGGTTGACAACTCCCATTGAGTTCAGTGGCACTTGGGCAGCTTACACAATATGTGAATCTCATTTCTATTTACTATTCCTCTCCACAGAACAGCAGTAGCTCTAAAACTAGATCCTGGGATATTTCACTTATATAAACTCCTTTTCTAGTTGCTTTTTCATCTTAGTAACCCCTTTTCACTTCTTATTACAGCTGGCTTTAGTTGTTGAAAAGTACTGTGGAAATCAGACATTGCCCTTTATACAGCCAGGCTATGATGCCTCTGCATAATAACATCCCCTGCTTCTCACCTGTGATGCCCCCCCAGACTAATATCCAGTCACACCCCCTCCACACACACACACACACACTCCCTATTGCCTATTTTACACTGGTTTCTCATACCATTCCTGTCAGCATAAATCCTTACCTCTAGAGCACCCCCTGCTGCCCAGACATAGTGTTGCAGGAGACTTTGCCTATTGCATCCCCTGTAGTGGTCACCACCGTGGTGACCACTGCCAGCTGGTTTCTTCCCTGGACTCCCGTGCTGGGTCTTCTGTGGCTCAGACCTTTGGTCAAGATACCCAGCAGTTCATTCTCCTTCCAGGGCCCAGCTCCAAGCAAAAGTTCTTTGCCTCTCATGGGGCTTAACATCAATTTTTCCTTCTCACCAGAGTACTGACCCCTCCACACCAGCTTTTTCCCTGTTGGGAGTCCAAGGACCACTGAAACAGGCTTTCCACTCTCATGGGTTTATGTCTCATTTTCTGGTCCTCACAGACCCTGGCTCAAGGTTCCACTCTAGGGTCCCACCACAGGAATTAACCCGCTCCCTGTCACTCTGATTTCTGGCTGCCACCAATTCCAAACTAGTGGATCTTTCCCAAAAGTAAGAGAGAACTCTTCCCAGCTCATCTCTCCCCCTGAGCTGTGCTCCCTCAGCTCTTTATACAGTCTTGCTCCACCTCCTCTGGCCAGGAAGTAATCAGTTAATCACCTCTCGCATATGGAGCATAACTAATCAGGTTCTTGTCCTTTCCTTACAGGTGATGGGGATTAATTAACAATACCTATTGAAATTGTTTCCAAGATTTTCCCCTGGAGCTACACATCACTAACGCTTACTGCTTTGTTCCTTCTTTTGACCTTCCCCCACCCCCTTTTAAAAAAAAAATCCAATACTCTGGATTTTCCAAAATTATCCAAATTCTCTCCAAAATGAACAACTGTTAAAAATCTTTCATAGTGGAATGTTTTAGAAACCGCTTCTAATTCCTTTCCCCTCATCTGGATCTCTCTCATTCTTAGACCAGACTCTGCTCTCCATTGCATCAGAGTAACTCTACCAAAACCTTGGTCTGTGGAGTTACTCTATTTACACTGAGGTTTTTGGCTTTAAGTTGGTTAGAAATGACGCATACTTATAAACCTAAAGCCCTGTTATGCTGTCAGAAGGGAGTACTGAATCCAGTTACTTCATTTTATATATTACCAGGGAGGGTCTAGTTAATGTGTGTGGATGGATCCCAGTGTATCTGGAAGTTTTCATCAAAAGAACTAGCGAGAATCCCCTGGAAGAAGGAACATTAGGTATGTACAGCTGGCTTTTGCTATCAGATCTTGGATGAGTTTGGATCGTGCTAAATCCAGACCTGACATTGTTTCTCAGAAGGGGTTTAGATACAAGGGCTGTCAGTCATGCAGTAGATACTGGAGCTGTTCTTTTGGCAGCTATATGCTCTGGTGGCAGGCTTTTCATAAGCTTTACAGGCATCCTCTCGCTGAGGCTGTTTTAGTTGGGCCACATTCTCATTCAGGTGATGTATAGGCATCATTTCTCATTAGCAAGGAAAAGGTAATTCACTGCTGCAGTGATACAGAAAGACAGATTATCTGGGAATTTATGGCCAAGTAATACTCTTCTTTTAACTATAACATTTAATCATTATTTCCTCCATCCTTTTTATATGTCACTTTCAAATGTACTTTCTTGCTCTCTGATGAGTGGTATTTATAATGTCAGGGATATAACAAAACAAGATAATTAAGGGTGTTCTCCCTTAGAGATGACACCCTGGTTCATCTTAACTACACACAGATAGCACTAAGCATCAGTTAGTGTGCTACAGGGTGAATACTTTATGGGCTGAACCTCAGCTGGTGAAAATCATCCTAGCTCCATTAAAGTCAGTGGAACTCAACCTCTGAGGATTGGCCTTATGTGTAATGCAGTCTCTTGTTAAAATGGCTCAAATAGAGCATCCCCTCTCACTGACAATGTAATGTCACCCAGATTATTCTTTATACTCTGATAGTACCACCCAAATGAAGATCTCTAGGCATGGTACAAACTATAATGAAATAGTATAAGGATTAGTTAGACCCATGTTAAAAATGGGGATACTGGGGCATAAAATGGGCTGTCTGACTTGCTCAAGGTCTCTGAGGAAGTCTGTGGAATCTGAAATAGCACCAGATCTCCGGAGTCCCAGTCCTGTGCTTTAACTAGCAGACTGTCCTTCTGAATGGAATGAGTAGTTCCCACAAACTCAGATTTTATAAACTCAGGACTATCCTGAGATATGCTCCAGTGTTTTGGTTATGGGAAATCCTCAGAGGTATTGAGAGCAGAGGGGACTAACCCAGATAAAAGTTCATTGGATATTGTGCTGAAAACCAGATGAGAAGAGTGATGTAGTGCCCTGAAGACGAGAACAACAGTGCAGGTAAAGGGAACTAAGCCTGTTACAGGAGGATAGCTGGGCATGATGAAGTGAATCTGGCCCAAATTTTCCATTAGCTTTAGGTAAGCATCCCTTCCAAATATGTAGTGCATCCATCACCAAATGGAACAAGGAAGGAACAGATTTTGTGCAAAAAAAATTCCCATTAGACTTTTATCCTAATATTTATCCTAAGAGGTTTGGACAAACTTTGCCTATCCAAAGCAAAGCTCCAAAGCATTAAAAATCCATCCACCACTGAACAAGAGTTACTTTACACCAGATCAGTACATACCGAATCATGCAAGCTACATTGTCTAGCTTGCTGAATTAAGTGAACATCTTAGTATCGTGATCCAGAAAGGTGTAACCATTCATGAGACCCTGAGAGCGTTCACAGAGTTCTGGTGGAGTTAGCAACAGTCCATACAACTTAGTCTATTAAAAACAATTATTTGATAAAACAGCTTTTTAAAAATGTATTTCTTTGGTTTTAGAAAAGAATGGTGGAGAGGCCTAACTAAGGGAGCATCGAGAGCTCATATTCATGTTCACTACAATGAAACTGGCCATTGAAAAAGCTAAGGAAAGCTAACAAAAGTAACAAGTCATACCAGAAACTTCTGAGGCTAAAGTAAAGATTTCAGAAAAACTGGAGACTGCATGTGTGTAGGGTCAGTTGTCTAAGGACATAAGAATGTTCTGACCCAGAATAGCCAATGTTCCATCTACCCCCAGTATCCTGTTTTCCATCAGTGGCCAATGCCAGGTGTTTCAGAGGGAATGAACAGACCAGGGCAATTAGTGAGTGACCCATCCCCTGTTGGCCAGTCCCAGCATCTGGACCTATACCCATCATTTCACAGGCCATTTATAGGGACTTTATATTTCCCTTTTTTTTTTTTTTTTTTTTTGTTAATTTCATTAATAAATGCCATCATTGGGTAACCCTGGTTGTCCCAGCATCTGGCAGTCACAGGCCTAGGGACTATAGTTTCAACCAGTTTGCCAGGTACTGAAGTTAGGCTTATTGTCCTGTAATTGCCAGGATCGCCACTGGAATCTTTTTTAAAAATCAGCTTTACATTAGCTGTCCTCTAGTCCTCTGGTACAGAGGCTGATATAAGTAATAGGTTACATACCACAGTTAGTAGTTTATATTTGTGTTCCTTCAGAACTTTTGGTAGAATATCATTTGGTCCTGGTGATTTTGGCTTGGTTGGCACAGTGCTAAACAGAAGCTTTGCTGCAGTTTTGTGGTGAATGGACAGAATAAATATAGATCTTTTAAACTTTGCCAGTAGAATAAGTGGTCTCTCTAGTGGGAGTAAGATAGGAAGTAATGTGCGGGAGGTGAGATTGGGTGACCCAAGTGGTATTTTCTACCCGTCTGATATGAGTTTATACATGTCGAACATAACTCTTGTTACTGTATAATGTGCACAACCAAGTACACACTATAATCCAGAGATAATGCTGCTGCTTATTTCAGGTTGTTACATTTAAGTAACAAAAGACTAATATAACTGAACTGGAAATATTAGTTGGTTGCTGCCAATGTTGGTTTTAAAACCAGAGGCAGCTGGATAATATAATTACATGACTTTGAAAAAAAATCAGATAAAAATAATCCTTAGTTGTAATCATAATTAAAATATAAATTGCATTTGCCTTAAATCCTATTCTTAGTCCCCAGAGGCCATGCACAGAGGAACAGTAATCCACATGCCTAATAGGGAGCTATTTCTTTAAGAGATTTAGAGAGAAGAGGGAGAGGAATGAGCTATGTCTGAGTCGCTTGCGAATTGTACATTGGCCTAACATTCCACACCTAGAAGTTTCTGGAATTGGGTGTGGTAGTTTTTGGGCATGATCAATAGGTTCCCTGTAGCTAGATTTGACTCCATTGAGGGCAAGTAGTCAGGGCAGCTGCTTTACAAAAGGACATGTGAGCTGCATGGGTTGGATGAAGTTCAGTCACAGAAGCAGAGAGGAGACTGGTTTCCCTTAACTCTGGACCATTTTGCAGCAGGTTAGTGCTATTGTTAACTTTCCAACAGAGGGAAGCCCTGGTAGTTTTAATTATAGCAAAAGGAAATTGGGAGAACTAATTTATTTCATTTTGTCTCACTTCAAATTGTTTTAACCAGTCTAGTTCACCAGCTTTCTTCTTATTTAAATGTGATGATGGGGGAAAGAGCCCTCTGTATTTTGCTATTTTCAGTATTGTATTTTTTCTTGTAACAGGGTTTTTCTATGTACATACTTAATACTGATTGGTAGGTTAATTAGTTAGCTAACTAGTTAATTGAGTGATTCAGCTGCCTGAGTTCTTGCTGGATATTTCTGTGAGCAAGAGGAGGGAAAATATTGTTGCAGTGGTTTTGATTCAGCAGACTATATAGAGTTGATGAATGAAATCACTGAGATTCAGGGGAACTCAATCAAAACTTCTGGAACTCCGAGTTACCTCCCACTGCGTGTTTGTGGGGATTAACCTCTTTAGTTTTTTTCTTTGTGTTTATGTATAACTGTGAGAATGTATGTGTATTATGAAGTAGCTATATTATTTAGTAGAAATTAAGCTGTTAAGTTTCTTTATCATAAGATTTTTATAAAGTTGGTACTTAAGAAATAAGTTCATTCCTATTGTTCTTTTTGGACTTGATTTTGGGGAAGTTGACCCTTGTGTAATGCTTGCTGAAAATCCTCAGTGTCTTAATTCTGGGCCTCCATGTGCTTTTCTCTAGGAGTTGTGTTTAAGCACTAGGAGAGGACAATAAAGTAAACTCTAGCTTAAAGAAGTATGGTCTTGTGGTTAAGATATTAGGACTTTGGAAATCTGGGTTCATTTCTGGTTCTGCCACAGACATCCTCTGTGACCTTGGGCAAATCATTTAACTTCTTTGTGCTCAGTTCCCCATCTGTGAAATGAGGATAC
This sequence comes from Emydura macquarii macquarii, assembly GCF_026122565.2. NCBI lineage: Eukaryota > Metazoa > Chordata > Testudines > Chelidae > Emydura > Emydura macquarii. Next base: position 8,652,468 of record NW_027130455.1, read on the forward strand.
TTTGTCTAGTTTGTTAATTTAGACTGTAAGCTCTTCAGACCAGGGACTTTCTCTTAATGCATGTTTAGACAGTGCCTAGCTCAAAGGGGCCTTCATCTTAATTAGGGTCTCTAGGTGCACCTGTAAAACAATACAACACCTGATTGAGAGGTAAAAAAGAAGACAGAGGGGGCAGGAGAAGGATTGGATATTGGAATTTGAATGAATACTTTTGCCACATTAATTTCCTCTTCCCCTACCTTGTGTGTATCCATGAAGAAACAGTCCTTAATTATATGATCACATACCACAATATGATCACCTTTTTTTTGTAAGACCCTTGCCTCATCCAGTGCACAGGATGGATGGAGCTCAGGGAATGAGGCAGCTGTTTGATATTCTCAGTATTCAATTAGCAGCCCTTGCTTTACTTACTGCATGCCATGTGGTGCATATGGAGTTAATCACTTCCTTATGGTCTTTGACAGAGCCCTCATCACCAGAGTATCTGACTGCCACACAAATAGCAACGAATCAGAGAGAATGGGTTCGACTGTCCTCCCGTGAGCGTGTGCTGTATTACCAGAAGTGATCTCTAACATCTGTGAAGGTGTGTTAGTGTGCTTGGGACGTTGCTCAAAGAAGGTAGAGTTTAGGTTGTGGTGTTGGGGTAGCATTGTACCTTGACTTTGTGTTTCCTGGTTTTCAGAGGTCTGCGGTTAGCCACCCTTCATGTTTTGGAAGGGTCCAAAGCAAAACTGGGCAACCCGAACTCCGAGTTAACAACTTTTTTTAAGGCGTTTAGTATAATTTTGATTAATTCATATAGCACAGTCCACCAGGTGCACTGAATGAGGCAGGGGTCATGTGAGAAAAATCTAATATGTGAGCATGTAATTAGACTTAAGCACTAGTGGGCTGTATTAAGGTTATTTAGAGACTCTAATACTGGCATTTCATGACCAAGAGTTTGACTTTGCAAATTAAGTACCATTAAAAGAATGTTGGGGTTTTTGTATGCAATTTCCGAGGTCTTTTTTTTAAAAGGAAAAAGTAAAAACACATTCTAACAAACTCCCACTACATATCATTGTTCAGCACAGTGTGGGCTGACTATATTAGCTGGCCACAGCCTCTGGGGCCATCTGGAAGCTCAGGGGGAGAGCTCCATCTACCTTCCACTCTTCCACATTTTCTCCCCTTCCACCCAGGCTGTCTTCTCCTGGTGTTCCCAGTACTGCTCCTGCTTTGGCAGTGACATGAGCCTGACCTTAGATTAAAACATTCATATCCAGTTATTTTTGACAGGCTGCCAAAATTTTGCTGTAAGCATCAGATGGGAAGTAGTGGTTTAGGGTTTTAAGAAGTTTATATCTCAACCAGACCTTCACTGGCCCTAGAGTTTTGTCCCTGCTGAATTTCAAAGGCCTCATGAAAACAATGGAGGTGTTAATCTTACAACCTTTTTTGAAAAGTTCTTTTAAAATCTAAAGTGGCAGGCAACTTCAGTAGAGGGGTTGCTGCCGGTTCCCACTATAATATTCCCAGGAGAGAAGCCCCAATCCCATGAAGTGGAAATGAAGAATGCATCTTTTGTGCAAATAACCAATATGTTCTTTGGGGACAGGAAGTGAGGGGCGTGGAGGTAGGTGTAGATTGAACTTTCTGTACATGCAATAAAGAGGAGCCTGGCAGCCAGAGTATCCAAATTTTTGCTTCATGTAGTGAGATTTTTTTTTTCTATTTTTCTTCCTAAACAAGCAACTGTTACCACCAGCACTTTGTCACTGGGTGGTGGAGCACTAGAATGGGTTACCCAGGGCGGTGGTGGAATCTCCATCCTTAGAGATTTTTAAAACCTGGCTTGACAAAGCCGTGGTTGGGATGATTTAGTTGGGGTTGGTTCTGCTTTGAGCAGGGGGTTGGACTAGATGACTTCCCGAAGTCCCTTCCAACCTTAATCTTCTATGATTCTATGAACACACATTCACATTTGGGAATGGTTTTAATCAGAGCCAGTCCATTTATCCAAAAGTGCCCATCAAACAGATTTGAATGAAATTCCACTTCTGCTATATATTTCCAACCAAGCAGGAGTTAATGATATACTGCTGATATGGCAAATTAAAATAATTCTCTCTGGTGATGACACAGCACACTCAAAGCTTTGCCCCACTCCTTCCATTTTCCCCCCATTCATCCATTATAATTCACCCTCCTACATGTTTTTCGCATTGTTCCATGAATAATTTCCCTTTATCTGCATCAACTGAATTTAATGCTTTGTAAAAGCTGGAAACTGCTCCTTTTGTACTGTAGCTACTATTAATAAACCTTGCAATGGTTGACAGTTCTCTGTTCAATCTGTCCTGATTTTCCCCTTGTGCAAAGTAATGTGTAATTTGTAGAAATTGGAAAAGGGACACATCAGGGCATCTATACTTTGTGTTAACTTGAGCTGGATGTCAGATATAAGTTTTGTTTTAGCAGTTGTTGGAAGGAGCAGATTCCAATCCTATGCCCTTTCTGGAAGTGAACATTATTTTCCCCTGGGTTGAAACTTTCCATTTCAAGGACTGACCCACTTCCCCAGCTTCTGGAATGACTCCCCAAATCTTAAGGGTGGTGATACTGACACAGTGATCATAAAGTTTTAGTGGTCTGACTTTTCTATCGCAAAATATATTTTCCCAGATTGAGGGCTGGGGAGGCTAATTTCCATGCTGTTTGTTTGACTAAATTGGGCTCTTATCTGAAATAGCTTTATTCAAGCACTGTTAGTAGTGTTGAATACTGGGGAAGGCTAGTTTCATCTTTTGCCTTATACACAACTATATTAGCATGGATAAACCATACAGGACTATGGGGCCCAAATAGCTATGTTCAATAAATATGTGCAACAACATGTAAGGCCTAGCTATACGTACAGAGTGCCTGCTCTGGCTGGCTTCCAAAACATAGAATGCAATGACTATCGGAGGGCTCACTAACGCTTGAAAGGGATTCCACCTAATTTCTATTCTGCACAATGAGGCAAAACCCTACTGAAATAAACAGTGTTCCTCATATCCACTTGTTTGTTTTTTGTCACAGGTAAACTCTTAGGGCTCTCATATAATTTCCTCTGCATTGTTCCACCAGAGGAATATGGCTTGCTTCTTTCTCACTCTGGAAGAAGCCAACAAATTCCACAGTTCTTCCAAGATCCGTGTAGATTGTGGAGAACTGCAGAGGGTGCAGAGCCTCTTCCATGGCTGTGGCCCCACTTTAGTCCCTCCGCACCCAGCTAGACACCTCAACTGATTCCTACTCCAGCACAGAATTATAATACAGACTGTTCTAACTTTCCTTTGGACGGTTTGCTAGTGGTGGGGAATACTGCACATTCCCTTTCCTCTGGGCTGCAGCCTCCCTTCACCCCATGCATTTATTCCCTTCCCCTCTGTGCCCCCAAATTCATGAGGTCCTGGGCAAGGAGGAAATGCTGCCATGGATGTGGCTGATAATACTTTCTGCCTGTGGAGGAGATCTGCATACATCACAATAATATGATCCCAGTATTAGCTAATTTGCTCCAGGATCTTTTAGGACAGTGGCAAAGCTCCATTAATCTTATTTGTTAACCTTAAATGGTACAAGCAGAATGGAAAATCCCTCTAACTTATAATTGTAGTTGCATGCACATACAAACATTTCAAGGGACTAAAAAAACTCCCTACAGAATTAAGGGCCAGATCATGAAAATAAGTGTAAAGTCTGAACCAATGGGCTGTACTTCAGTGCTCTCAGGGGAAGAGCCACCCTCCTCTCTGGGGCTGCATAACCGTTCTGTGGCTACAACTGCAGCCCTGAATCTGCATTGGTTCCAGAGTCTCCTGCAGTCCTGCTCCACATGGTACACTAGTTGGTGAAGCATTAGAGGGGCAGATCTACTGGTCCTACCCTTCCCCTCAGACCCTGTATCATTTGTGTGATTATAGAGAAGAAACCTGGAGAACTAGCCTCCACAATGTGCAGGGAGGCCGAACTGAATCCTGAAATATCCTCCTGCCTCACATGGAGTGAATATGAGCTGGTTCTGCTGAGTCTGGAGCCCATCGAGTCTGGGGCACATCCTACTCCTGCAAACTATTCAATGTTAATATGAGATGCTACTGATATAATTTAAGATCTACAGGATATTCTGGTCAACTAAAAAGATGCATGAAATACTTGGATTTTACACTAGACAGAATCCTAAGATATTGTTGACATTTAACCAAGTGGCAGGTTGACTTCCCATGGGAGGAGAAACCAGTGACATGAAGTCTTAGTGTAACTTTTTTTTATTTACACAATATACACTAGTCTTGGAACAGAGGCCAGCACAAACAGCAACCAGGCAATTCCCTCTTATGTGGATCTTAGCCCTATCCATAGTGCATGGTTTCTACAGAACAAATCTGCCTTATGAATTTTTCTAGTTAGAAAGATTACAGCAGACAGCAAACTCCTCTACCCGCTCTACTCCCCAAAAGAGACGCATCAGAAAACCAACTAGAACACAACATTCTTCAAAGCCTAAAATCTTGTTTGCATGTTAAGGGGGAAAAGAAACCTGTCAGATTATTTGCAGCAGCATGGTCTGGTAACTCCCGCTATAATAATATAAATGCTATTGCCTATAATATTATAAATGCTATTGCCTATTTTGGATATACAAACACAGACTGGGACTGGGACTGGGACTGGGACTGGGTGTAAAGTCTGAGAAATGTCCTTGGCAACTTCCACGCTGCTAACTCTGCCAGAGAGAACAATCCTATCTAACTTTTGAAAAATGCCATGCTGTCATTAAGCTAAGTGAATTACGGCAGGATGATCGCTCTTGCAGTGCCTCAGAGCCATCAGTTGAACTCGGAGAGCTGAGTGTCATCCCCAGGACATTAATTGTTTAACTAATCCTGATGAAAGATGAGAGATCAGAATAACCATTGTAGGGAAAAGAACTTAAGCAATAGCCAATTGGCGGTGATGGCTTGGGGCAGAGCCATGTCCACTAAATCCACTTTTCATTTTCCATCTATGTTACAGTTACTTGCATTGGCAAAGTCTATTTCCACGGGTAAAGAAGTGAGTAAAGCTATGGGGGTTCACTGTGTGTGTGTGTGTGTGTGTGTGTGTGTGTGTGTGTGTGTGTGTGTGAGAGGGGGGCATATTTTTTAATGTAGGGGACTGTACAGTTTTACTGTTCTCCCTTTTTGTTGAAAATAATGTATTTGTTATACATTCACAAAATTAAAACCAGTCATTAGCTGGGTAGCCACATAGCCCATTGACATCAATAAATCTAAGGGCTAGTGTAAAGTAAAGAACTCCCCAGGCAATGGCTTGCTCAGCTTGTTAGAATAACCCAGTCCTAGCGTGAGAGGATATGGCTGGCTGGCTGAGTTTTGAGTTGTTTTGGGATTTCCTGCTAATTCCCACTCCCCTCCCACATTCTACCCATGTTTGAGATTTCTGGATGTTTTAAAAGGAAGGCAGTGTTGCCTAGTCGTTTGCACACAGACCCAGGACTTTGAAGACATGGGTTCTAGTCTTGACTTGACTATTTGGAGACCTTGGATAAGTCACTTCACTTCCTCTGCCTCCATTTCCCCATCTGTGAAATGGGAATAAATGATACAGCCCTCTTTTATAAAGCACTTTGAGATCCACTGCTGAAAAGTGCTAGCTAAGGTGACATCTACCCTATGAACTAGGCATGTGATTCCCCTGTTCACATACATATAATCGTGCTAGTTCTTATCAAATTAGCGCAAGTATAAGTAATGATGTAGCCGTGGTAGCACAGATAACAGCAGCGGAGGCATGACTGAGCCATGCTGAGTGCAAACCCAGCTAAAACCAGTGGATATGTATTCTGCATGGATCAACAGTGCTGCTGCCCATACTACTGCAGCGACACTACTGTTTATACTTGCGCTAGCATGAATGTGTACATGAGATGGGGAATAGCATCCCTGTCTTCTAGCGTAGATGTAGCCTAAGAGTTAGGTATTAGTATGCTTGAATGCTGAGTCTTGGCATAGCATTATTAAATTACTTCGGAAAGACTCAGCATTTGAGCAAACAAATGTCATCTTTACTGAGTGCAGGCACTGGGAATGTATATTTGCACATAGCTAAAGTCCTGAACCAACATGCAGTGGGCCTTGTATAAACAGGGGATTGGTTTGATTTGATACCTATTGCTGGTATTCCAGGTCAGAAATGCGAAAGGCAGTCCCAGAGCAGTATATAGCTCACGGGAACTGGAGCATGGGAGTGCTCGTTCCTATTTTATATTTAGCCATTCATTGGTCAGTCAGGCCGTGATTCAATAAAGACCTTAAGCACATGCTTACATCCATCCCTATTCAGCAAAGCACTTAACCTGACCGTGTGCATAAGTGCTTTGCTGAATTGGAAGAGTATGTAGCCCTTGCCCCAGGAAAGTCACAGTATAAATTGCAAGAGCTTTGGTATATCTGTCCAAAGATTTCCTGGTAAAATGGCTAAAACAAAAGTAAGATTTTTCTCAGGGGAATCCAAGAGGTTCTTCATGGGCGAGAACAAACCGCAAATACAATAATGTATGAAGAGTAGCTGCCACTCTCTCACCTGACATTTTTCACACTTCATTGTCCATTTTCCCCAAATTAGGGTTTGACCTTGTAAAGTACTGAGCACCTCCTGTGAGATACGGATCACCCTTAGCTCCTAATGAAGTCACTGAGAACTAAGGGTGCTCAGTACTTCATCTCAAGAGGTGTTCAACTTGGTGCAAAAGTAAACTCGGTCAGTTGCCCACTGAAGTCAATGGAAAGATTACCATAACCTTCAGTGGGTGTTGGTTTTCTGTCTGTTCCTTAATGAGAACAGAAGGAAAAGATTGACTGTCCAGGAGAAAAAGGAAGCAGAAATTACTCCACTGTCTCCCCACTCCTCGTACCAAAGAGGAAAGCCAGCAATCAACTGGGGAGCTACCAAAACTAAACAGGGATGGAGCCAGCAACCTGAAATAGTGCAGTGTCTGGGTTGGGGAGAAGATGAGCTGCAGGACAGATATAGCCCTAATGTGCTACACTCTGGGGCCCACGTGAAGGAAAAAAATAAAACAGCTTTGCCACCCCTGAAGCATACTTTTATGTTGTCCCTAAAATGCCCCTGTAAGCAAAAAATTATATCTTAAAGGACTTTAGCCTTATTACTGATAACAACAAAAGGATTATATGTGCTGTAAGTCATAACAGCAGTTTCAATAACAGGCTCGTGGCTTGGGTGATTGGAAGATATTAAACTCTCCCGTGATCCTTATGTTTCCTACTTCAGACAAAGTTGTTGAAAGAAACCCAGCAAGGTCAAAGGTTGCCACACAGAAACATTTATAGATCAGTCATACAATCCAGATTCATTCTGGAGCGCAACTACCTGACACATGAGAACTGATTTTTTTGATTTTTTTGCTGATTGATCTAGACAGCTTGCCAAGGAAACCATGAAGAGATGGTTTCCTAAACAAAACAAGGTATATAAATACATCTCTATGGCAGAATATTCCTTTATCTTCCCTGTGATATTTTCTTAATTTTAGTCTATTGACTTCCTGATGCTTCTAATTTTTAAAAGTGCATTTAACAAAAGTTACCTAGACAGAAAATTAGTAAATTACTTCCTTCTGATGAACAATGACTTCAAGCTGTGGCCAATCACTAGCTCTGCTTGAAGGAAAATTGCCTTATTTAACTATGTTATATCTCTAAAGAGCCATCTTAGTGGGTCTAGTTGTTTGTCCATCTTAGACGTGTATATCATGCTAGTTGCTGTGATACCTGCAACAGACTGCCAGTGTGATCTTAGGTCAGTCACTTAATCTCTCAGGGCCTCAGTTTACTATCTGTATTATGGTGATACTAATAACCACCACAGCTACATCATATTTACAGTATGTCTTACCTCTTATTTTTAATATGTAGGATATTTGTATTAAAAAAAGAGGCTGTTCACTTCTAAGAACTCCGTTGTAATTAGTGGGGTGATTTTTGAAAATGGAGAGTTATACCAACTGATCAAGGATAAGCTGTAGGAGCCAAAAGAATCTTAAACAAAGGTGTGATGGCCTGGAGTTTCAGCAATGGAATACCTTTCCTCTGCTGGTTGGTGTTCTATGAAGCTGGTTGATGGTTAATATCTGGATGCTGATGGACAAGTGTCCACATAACAAAACTACCACTGCAATCAGCTCTGATTAGCATCCTTCTAGGTATCATCAGCAGAAGCCAAGAAATAAATGGACATTAGACTCAGGTGGTTCTTTCAGAAAAAGGATGAGTAACGTACCTTTCCAACCTAACTCTTCTTCCTGGTCCTTTTGCTACAAGACTTAGCCAGGCCTGGGTTACCTGCAAACTGAACTGCTGGAATCTCCTCCTGTCTGGCCTCCTCATTCCCATTTTGCTGCCCTTTATTCCACTGCAGCTAAAACCACCATCACAGACTACATTACTCTCCTCCCCAAGTCCCTTCACTGGCTTCCTTTTATTTCTTCCAGCTCTCTAGGCAGCAACTCACCTCTTTCAAATCCATTCCAAAACTTGTACCTGCAGAGCCTCTGCAATGCTAACCCTACTCCCATTAAAAAATGCCTTCTGGTCGACACAGAGTTATTTTTTTCCGTGGGGTGGAGTTACTGCATCAAACGGAGAGCAATTCCGGGATTGATTGAGTGGGTCTCCACTGGCAGCTCAATCGATCCCACTGCATCGATCTGTGAAGCTCGACACAGGGGAATCAGTATAGACACACCCTTAGCCTAAACATGAGCTGAAAGGAAAAACAAGGGGGATTGAGTAAAGAGGAAGACAAAGCTGACGAAAGTTGAAGCTCTAAAAATTCATCTCTGGGTCTCCAGCAAGGTTGATGCTATTTGTCCATTTAAATTTATAAGACAGAGACTTTAGGCTTGAATCCCAAGCCTAGTTGTGGCCGCTTTGTGCCAATCAGGTTAATAAAGGGGCCATAATCCAACCACAACCACAGCTGACAATTCCTTTGATGTAGGCTGCTGGCCCAAGAGAGCTGCTCTTGGGCCCTATGTCTCCCTTCCCTCCCCTGCCCCTAGCTTAGGGAGTATGTTGGGGAACGGGGCATGGCAGGACTCTATTCAGCAATGATCAGGCCTCAGCTGGAGTATTGTGTCCAGTTCTGGGCAACGCACTTTGGAAAAGATGGGGGCAAACTAGAGATAGTCCAGAGGAGAGCAACAAAAATGATTCTAGGTCTAGAAAACAGGACCTCTGAGGAAAGATCGGGCGAAAAAAATGAATTTCGATCTGGAGAAGAGATGATGAGGGGGGACTTGATAACAGTCTTCAAGTACATAAAAGGTGGTTATAAAGAGGAATGTGATAAATTATTGTCCTTCCCCATGGACGACAGGACAAGGAACAATGGGTTTAAATTGCAGCAAGGGCAATTTAGGTTAGATATTAGAATTATTTTTCTAATTGTAAGAGTAGTTAAACACTGGAACAAATTACCTAACGAGGTTGTGGAATCCCCATCACTGGAGGTTTTAAAGACCAAGTTAGACAAACATCTATCAGTCTGGTTTAGGTAATATTTAGTCGTACATCAGTGCAGTGGACTGGACTAAATGACCTCTCAAAGTCCCTTCCAGTCCTACATTTCTTAGATTCCTCCTCTTTCCTCTGCCTTAAATACTTACGTGGCCACTGTTACCATACTGTCTGAGCACCTCAAGGTCTTTCCCTGACAATACCCCTGTGAGGTAGGGAAGTGCTATTGTCCCCCTGTTACAGACAGAGAACTAAGGCACAGAGACTAAATGACTTGTTCAAGGTTACGCAGGCAGCATGTGGTGGAGCAGAAACTTGAACTCGGATCTCCGTAGGTCCAGACAAGCATGCTAAATACTGGGCTGCTCTTCCTTTCTGGAACAGCTATCCTGCTATGCCAACCCCCCACTGCTGTAGTTGTATACCTCTTTTCTTTTCTATGTTCAGCCAAAAACCATATTACTGTAATTTCAGCTGCTGTTTCTACTTGCTCTGAGCTGATATGGAAACACTCCCAGACAAAGTGGCAGTGTAGAGCCTTGAGTGACTGCAAAGAAGTAGGTGCTGGTTCAGCACACTATAGGGAGTGCAGGAAGTTGTTAACCATGCTCCGTAGCTGTTTTGAAGCTGGTACAGAAGGCTTCATTAAGGGGAGACCTCGTGCATGTACTCACATACCCCTTAGTTAGAAGCTGGAAGCTCCTGGCAGCCATATTGAACACCCATCCTATCCATCCCAGCACTGCAGGGAGAAGGTAGAGCTACCAGGGGTCACCCAGACTGAATGTGTGGGTTGGATTTGTAAAGGTGCAGGAAATTGTATTGAGAAGCCAATGGGATTGAGACTGGGAAATACTGCTAGGGAGGAATCTGACTGGATGCCAAATGTCTTTGTGAGGTGTTTTATATCACTGAACTGAAGACACCATGTAAACCTAAGTGTTAGATTTTTCTTATTTAAAATCGTATACCTTTCAGTATGCACAATATTGAGCATACTGAATCAACAAGCTATGTGGTACAACTAAGTGTAAAAGTCAATTATTAACATAACATTCAGGGTGAGCCTATGGGAAAGCAGAAAATCTCTGTCAGAAGTCCCAATCCTTGTATTGATTGTGTGTGCATGTTTGTATTATAAGGTTTAGGCCCTGTGTTGTATTCATCATGTTAAAGGAAAATAACAAATTTTTACTTAGAGACATTAATCTAACTAGGTTGCATTGTAACTGCTCTGCTGTAACAATTTATCTTTGGAGTGTTAGTCACTAAAAAGTGAATGCTTTTATAACTTCCACTTTTAGTACTTAGAGACTTCTATAGAAAAATCTAGCTGTTGTTTCTCACATGGATGTGAATTCATGGTCTGTGCAAGTACCTTAAGTCAGATAGAAGAATAGAACTGGTAAATAAATTGACTTACTTCCCCTCTGCATAGATAAGTGTCCATTAAAGGCTGTTATGCCTGTGGTGTAATTTAGAGCTTCCATAAGCAGTACCACATCTGGGCTGGCCTGCTGAATCAGAGAACTAGAACTTGCACAATCAGAGCTCTGGGACAGGAGGGACTCTGCCCCTTCTTCTTCCTCTGTGTCTCTGTAGTGCACCAAGCACACTTTCAGTGTTTGGAACCACAAGGATAGCTTGTGCTGCCTCTGCCCTAACTGTTCTGGGAACAGAGGGCTTTGCTGTCTGGTGTTGTCAGTTGAGCGCTTCATGAGCACTAAACCCATCTTTACATTTTAAAGAAACAAACCCCAATATCCTATTTTCATAAAAATGTCACTAGCAATAAACAAAAAGGAAGAATAAAACCAACACTTGCTACAGAAATTAAATTGTTTCTAGACCAAATGTTTTCCAAAGTTTCCCATGATGTTTCAGCAGCTATTTAAGCTTAGTGAAGCAGAGCTTTGTGAGAAGGGGAGAGGCATTTTGACTAAATGAGACCATCTCCAGTTCTTTAAAAAAAAAAAAAAAAAGAAAAAAAAAGATTGATGTAATCAATTTCTTTCCCTTCATGAGAAAAATGTGCTGAAGACATATTCGTCAGTTGCTTACACTGATAGACTTCCTAAAGGTTTTAATTGGGCATTAATGATGACACCTAAATATTAACTGAAGACTCAGTTGAAATGATACTGTACCGAGTGTGAACTGGGTTCTGGTGCTGAAGGGAGGTATTACATTTTTGGATTCAGTCGAGACCAGCGAGGGTTTGTCATCACTTGTCCTGTAACCCTGTTGCTGTGGCTCACATCTGCTGGCTGTTGGTTTCCGAGCAAGCATGTGGTTCCTTGAGTGTCTGTGTGCTGTGCAGCCCTGGTTCAGTGCTCTGACTTTAGCAGCATGCCTAAAACACAACAGCCTCACCCTGGTTACTACTTACAGGGTGACTCCAGCACATGCCTAGTCCTGAATTTCCCCAAACCCTCTGCCCTGAAGTGTTCAGCTCTCTCCTGAAACACTCAAAGTAAAGGAGCAATGAACCTTATCAAAGAGACAGAAGCACAATGTATCCCTTAAGTTGGTGTTAACAATCATTCCAATTCAAACACAGCACTGGTTGGTTTAGATTAAAGGGAGAACAAAACCTATCTGTTTTTCATTAAATAAATGTAAAAGACTTCAAGTACAAGGGATAAAGACAAAATGGTTACAAACAAATAAAAGTAAAATATGCTTTCTAGTCGCTAAGACTTAACAAGCTACAGCCTTGGCTCAAGGTATATTTCTTATCAATCTTTTTCTTCCCAGCCTGGCTGATTTTCTCTGTCAGGAATTTCCACAGAAGTACAAGGTGTTCATTTGCCTTATCTTCCTATGTGAAAGATCTTCGCCTAAGCAGGTTTTTCCATTTATATTCAGTTTTCTCGGAGACCTCAACCCCTTTGGTTGAAGCCCCATCTTTCTCAGCTTGGAAGAGCTCCATCCAGTGATAGATTCCCCAGATGGCTTCTTCTCTCTCCTTTTATATTTACCCAGACTCAGGCTGACCTCATACTGGTCTTTCCTTCCTGTGGACTTTCCATTGCCATGCTGATTCACATGTAAATGAGGCTTCCGTTGTTTTTGGTCACACCTTGCTTAATTTCAATGGAGAGGGGTAGAGAGCTGCCTTCCCTCCAGCCTGGGGAAGGACCTGTTTCTTCCTTTGTTTGGTCACAGACTTTAAAGCATCATATCAGCGAGTATTCATAATCCATATAGTGTTAATACATAGATTTTTACAATGATATTAATCACTAGTGTGTCATTAGCTTTAATAAAAGACCGTACTTGATATACTTTATAATACAATAATATTGTATAGTCGATTCAATTGCGTATCATTTGAGGGTCAGATCCCACTGCAAGAGACTATCTTCCCCACTCAATAGGTTGATGGCTTTGTATACCTTTTATGTAAATGTGCCTTCATTGTCTCTGCCTAACAAGCAAATACACATTCCTTTGTCTAGTGCAGACTGGGCTTATGTACTGCTTCCCAAACACAGTTAAAGAACACAATTCTAGCACATATCCATAACTCTTTATATACACCTCATACATCATGTAAGAATATGAATGATCTGTGAGTTATTAGTTGTCCGATGAGATATTACATGCCAACTTTGTGGTATGTATCATGACAGAGTGTTAGGTGTAGTGAGTATGTCAGGCCTGACAAGAGTTGCTGACACAGAATAGTGAACCACCAATGAGCCTTTGTGTCACAGGAGGGTGTGACGGTTCTCAGGGTGACCAGGACTAAGTCACCTTATTGCCTCTCCTGTCTCCAGTGACGGAGAGAGAGAGACTTGCTTGTGCTTAATGGTATCAGTTTCCTGACACCACCAGCCTATTAGCCACCCAAACAAACAATCTCCTCAGGGCAATGCTAGCCCTGACTTTGCTTTGCAGTGCACCCAAGCCCCTCTGAAACCATCCCTCTGTAGTATCCAGCCCCTGTCACTGGCTACTCACAATAATACCAGTGTAGCACCCCCTATCCACCCACTTAACTCCTTTAGCATCAATCTCCTTATGGGTTTTGATGGACAGGCCTGGGTTCCTCTGAAGCCACCCGCTCAGCAGGGTGTCACTTCTTTATTTTCTTCCCATATGAATTTATTTGGCAGGGTCGCCAGGGCAGCTTGAGAAGAAAATTCTAATCACAGGGTAACCCCCTCTTACCTGCCAGATAGCTGGAGACTCCCAAAAAATAACACAAACATATACAATATATTCAGCACAGTAATTTATATTGAACAGGAGATAAATATAACATAACATAATTATTCTCAGGGCCAGTGGGGCCATGCCTATAATACCTGTGAATTCCCCCAGTCACGTGACCTGATAGAGCAAATGTAGAATGACTGTCCTGTTGACACGCATACTCTGTTGGGGCCCCGACAACCTGGGACCGTGATATCTTCCATGCAGCAGTTAGCAACTTGGCTGGCTGGGTTCAGTACGGCTCAAAAGACTCACAAGTGGGATAAGGTGATCAGTCCCTCTGCAAACTTAATCGGCAGCAGGTAATAAAATCCCCAAACCCTTACCCTGACTTGAGGACACAGTTCAGAGAGTAGGAGTCTCCCAAACAATCTCCCTGACTCGCTAACTAAAAGGTGGTGCACTCACAACTCACCAACGGATCCTCAGGTCATTGCAGAGAGGCTGATGTTCGAACACTGCTGGCAGGCGTCCCCTTCATGCAGGAGTCAGGTTGCTCTTCGTGCCAGGATTTCCCCTCACCACAAAGGGGTGCAGGGCTCAAGGTGCAGATTACAAAATTATACCAAAAATCCTCACATTAGTCTCCGACCCTAGCGCTCAGACACACTCACAGCAGACAGCAGCCCTGGACTAGCAGCCAGAGCAATAGTGCCATGTGGTGACTCATCTCACCTAGGGAGCTGGAGGGCTAACTGGGATTTTCCCAACAAGCTCTGCAAACTGGAAGTCACTTTGGAGAGGGAAAGGGCCAAGCTGAGGGATCTCCAAAGGCCAGTTTTCAGGGGACCCTATATGCAGGCCAGCTCCCTCTCCTCCCACCAGTCCTGCCCTTTCCCTGGCTGACTCCAGACTGATCCAAAATGGCTTCTCCCCTCTCCTGAGCCCCCAGGGAAGGGCATCTCATTCCCTATTGCTGGCCAAACAGCCTCTGAGTCTGCCCTTGGCTCCCCGTCCCTACCAGGGCCAGCATGCCTCACCCTGAGCTACCAGAACACACAGCCCCAGGAATCTAGGTAATCTCCTGAGGGGTTACACCAGGTAAGATGTCCCCAGAGGAACAATATACACACACTGGTTGATTCTGCTGAGGATCCGCTTCTATATCACAGCACTGAAGTGAAAACAATCATAAGTTTATTTAAGAGGTAGTGAGTAAGGATAATAGGAGCAAAAGGTTCCATATAAAACAAAGTAACATGCTTTTGAGAGATTTAATTTACCGTATCGAGCTAAACCTTTGTCTAAAGTAGCTTGATGACCCTGGGTGGTTCATTCCCTCGTGTGCTGGCTCCATATTGCCTGCACATGCTCTCGTGGACTCTGCATGTAAAACCCTTTTACAAAGAGACCTGCATTCCCAAATGTTTTTTTATGATTGACCAAGAATTGCTAAATATTGCAATGTCGTCAATTTAAGCCCATGCAAATTTTTTTAATCTGTATATTTTTGTAGTCTGTACATTTTATAACACTTGATTAACAAGCCTCTGATGGTCACTTCTGCATTAAGTAACCTAAAAGATAACACTTTAAATTCACACAGTCCCATAGGAAGCTGGACATGAGTCAGCAGTATGCTCTTGTTGCCAGGAAGGCTAACGGCATATTAGGCTGCATTAGTAGGAGCATTGCCAGCAGATCGAGGGAACTGATTATTCCCCTCTGTTCGGCACTGGTGAGGTCACATTTGGAGTATTGTGTCCAGTTTTGAGCCCCCCACTACAGAAAGGGCTTGTTTAGTGTGCAGAAGAAAAGAGTGAGGGAGGATTTGATAGCGGCCTTGAACCAGCTGAAGGGGGGGTTCCAGCTAGGCTGTTTTCAATGGTGGCAGATGACAGAACTAGGAGCAATGGTCTCAAGTTGCAGTGGAGGCCACACTGGGTCAAACCAATGGTCCATCTAGCCCAGTATCCTGTCTTCCGACAGTGGTCAATGCCAGGTGCTTCAGAGGGAATGAACAGAACAGGTAATCATCGAGTGGTCCATCCCCTGTCACCCATTCCCAGCTTCTGGCAAATGGAATACTGCATGAATTCTGCATTTTATGCCTTTTTACAGGGAGTAACATTAGCACCACGTCCCTGGTATCAAATGGGCATTCGCAGGCACTGTGGTCATACCCCGCTTTCTGGGTTGTAGCTTGGCTTTTAGTGAGGGTCATTTGAACTGTTTCCATCGTTGGACTTTAACGCCTTTCTAAACTCTGCACGTATTCAGTCACCGGCTCCCCTCTGCCCAGGAGTCCCTGCTGAAATGCAGGGAACACTCTCGCCTTTCTCCCATACAAGAGATCAAATGAGGCAAACCCTGAGGGCTCTTGGGGTATCTCCCTATAAGCCAACAACAGACTGGGATGAAATGTTAACCTGTCACTCGCCCTCCTGGTTGCATACACTCACAGCATAGACTTTTAGAGTCCCATGGAACCTTTCAATTAAAGGGTCTGTTTCTGGGTTATGAGGCAAATCTCAGCTGTTTTACCCCAGGCATTCTCCATAATTCACTAAATAACTGGGACATGATATTTGGTAAGATGTCCTTTGACAAACCTACTCTGCTGAATACAGCAAACAGAGCTGCAGCCACTGCATCAGCCTCTCTGTTAGACAGACCAGCTGCCTCTGGGTATTGAGTGGTGAAGTCAGCTACTAGCAAAATGAATTTCTTTCCCTTCTGGGTTGGCTAGGGCATAGATCTAACTATATCAATGGCTTCCTAAATTACTAAGGGGTGCAGGGGAACTTTGTGGTGTCCTATAGGCTTCCTCTGTTTTGGAAAGACGACACAAGACCTGTAGTATTCCTTTACCTCATTCTGAATATTTGGCCAATGAAAATTCTTCTTTACCCTCTCACAGGTCATTTCTGCTGCCAAGTGACATGCAAAAGGACGGTCCTGGGCTAATAACATTAAGCCCCCCCGAGGCTTAGTAGGCATAGTCAATTGCTTGTAAGGGTCCTTTGGCCTTTAATTTTTCCTCACAGGGGCCTCTCTGTACATTCTTCCTTCATCAGAAAAAACATTCCCCTGTTTTCCTTAGTTAGGTCCTTGGGATGGGATGTCCACCCTCCACACAATGCAGAACAGGTTAAATTAGGTCAATTAACCTGATAGGCTGCACCTGGGGGAGAGCCAGGGCTTGAAAGAGTGATTGACGAAGTTTAGGTGGGCTGAGGCAGGTTGAGTCTATATAAAGCCAGCAAGCTGAGACCAGAAGGTGGTTGGGAGGAGATGGAGGACTTTTTAACCCCAAATGAGGTCACTCTAGAAGCTGAAGAAGAGTCTATTAGAGAGGGAGAATGGATACAAAGTAGCCAGGAACAAAAAAGTAAAGTGTAGAAGCAGAAACAGATGATAGCTGCAAAAAAGCAAAGCTGAGGAGGGAAATACAATTACAACATTTTGGTTTAAGATTTCCTAGCCAAAGAAATAAGATTAGGTGATAATCCTTTGAAAGTAGTTGACTAGTTTTAAAAAAGCAGATGGGTATTGTAAGTGCCAGGGGGCTGCAAACCGGTGATCTTTTAGTAGAGTGTTTTTTTTTTTTTTTTTTTAAAGGCAAACTGATAAACAGCTAAAAACTAAAATGCTAAGAAAAGTCAAAATAAATTGCTAACTACCAAAGTATTTGACTGAAATAAAGGGGATAATATATGAAGTGCCATTAGAGCTAATCAATGATGAGAGAAAGTGTAAGGAACTAACCAGTAAACAAGAAGGAGGAAAGCAAGCCACCAACAGCTGTACGATTACATTTAAGGGAGGGACTCTATTTAAGAAAGTAGCACTAGGGTTTCAGATGTTCAGAACAAAACCATATATCCTCCTCCCTTAAAGTGTTATAAAAACAAATGATATGGGCATGTAGCAACTGTTTGTAAAGGGAAAACAAGTTGTGATAAATGTGGTGGAGATCATTCCTATGAACTTGCGTAGAAGGGACAGAGGTAGTAACTGCGGTGGTAATCATGTCTGGCATAGAGAATTTATTGCAGCAAGACAAACTAAAGAGATACAAAAGACAAAAACTATTAACATATCTTATGTGGAAGCTGTAAGGAGACTTTCAAAGCATCAAGTGGAGAAGGAAGAGACAATCAGGACAAGAAAAGGGGAAATGCAGACAGCCTCATTCTACAAAGAATATGATAAACACTGTAGAAGGAATAGGCGATGATATACTAATTAAAAAAAAGAAAGGTTTACTGAATTTATGGTAGAAGTGATAAATTGTACCTCACAAACCAGGGGAAAAATCAGAAAAAATGAAAATTATAGCAGGGGCAATGGAAAAATACTTCTGTAACATGTTGATGCTCTGTAGTCATGCAATTTTGAATTAAGTTAATGGTGAAATATGATTAGTATGGGGATCTCAATCTTTTGTTGGAATACACACAGACCGATAGCATATGGTCAAGACCTAAAAGAAAATATCCTGGAAATGAAAACTAAACCAGATGTCATATGTATCCAGGAAACATGGTTGGTTGAAAAATTGGCTTTTAAAATTCCAAGGTATATTGCCTTTAGGCAAGACTGAAAACTAGGAAAAGGAGGAGATATTTGTACTTTCATGAGGAAAAGATTAAACTACATAGCAGTAGAGAATGAAGAAATAAGCCTAGAATACAATGCTGTTGAGATCCTAATGCAGAAGAGCAATATTTCTTTAAGGAATTAGAATATTTATAGCCCATGTGGAAAATTAGCAAGTTCAGAGCTACAAATAATAGTGGAAAAAATGCTAAAAGACCATATATCGCATGCAATGATCTAAATAGTCATAAGAAATTTGTGGGGAAGTAAGACAACTGACAAAAAGGGTGCATGCTTAGAAAAGTTCATTGATGAAAACAACTTAGTGGTTTTAAATGATGATACCTTAACTAGGCCTCAACTTTCCTGTTTAGGTCTGAGAATTATAACAGCAGATATTGCAAGTAAATGCAACGGGGAAATATATAAGAAAGAAGGAATGGGAATATATTCCCTATACTTCTTACTTTTCAATGGCAAGATAAGGTTGACGGTAATGTAGAATTACCCACCTAGAATTTCAAGAAAGCTAACTGGGAGCTATTTACAAGCATATGTACTGAATTTGTGAATAATCACTGTGAGTGATGTCAGAGAATTTCAGTGATAATGTAACAGAGAGAATAATAGCAGCAGCTACTGTAGCCATACCTAGGATATTGAAGTACCCCAAAACTAAACACTCAATTCCATGGTGGACTAAGGAGTGCAAAATGGCACTTAAAGAAAGGAACAAAGCCCATTTAAAAAAAGTTAAAAATATATTGAAGATCTAATGAAGTATAAAAGTAGTAAGGCTTAAAAAAAAAAGAATTAAAAAAAAAAAAATCAAAGTGAGCTGGAGGACATATTGTGAGCAAATAAACAAAGATAGATACCAAGATATCAGAAATATACAGGCAAATGAGAAGAATGAATGGCATTCAGACTGAGTATCAGAGAATCATAGAATATTAGGGTTGTAAGGAGGTGATCTAGTCCATCACCCTGCTCAAACCAGGACCCAACCCCAACTAAATCATACCAGCCAGGGCTTTGTCAAGCCAGGCCTTAAAAACCTCTAAGGATGGAGATTCCACCACCTCTCTAGGTAACCCATTCTAGTGCATCACCACTCTCCTAGTGAAAAGTTTTTCCTAATATCCAACCTAGACCTCCAGCACTGCAACTTGAGACCATTGCTCCTTGTTCTGTCATCTGCCACCACTGAGAACAGCCTAGCCCCAACCTCCCTGGAACCCCCTTCATGTAGTCAAAGGCCACTATCAAATCCCCCCCCCTCATTCTTCTCTCCTGCAGACTAAACAAGCCTAGTTCCTTCAGCCTCTCCTCATGAGTCATGTGCTCCAGCCCCCTAACCATTTTCACTGTCCTCCTCTGGACTCTCTCCAATTTGTCGACGTCCTTCCTGCATGGGGGGGCAAAGCAACAACCCAGGTCTTATTTGGACCGACAACATAGCTAGAAGTTCTGATAATTAGGAAGCAGATGTTTTTAGCAGAAACTTTGAGGGGTGAGTAATGATGAAAACTAAAGTGAAGTTTTCCATCAGATTAAAAGACAATTCATTGAAGAGAATCATGATCTATTATGTAGTTGGGGGAAACGTGAAGATACTATACTGAATTAATGGTTTTTTATGCAAGAACTTGGGAAAACTATTGATATCAGCAGAATGCATCCTCAGGCAAAGATCATGTATGTAACATAATGTTTAAATAATCCTCAGACTGCTTTCAGAGAGAGATCTTGGAGGTATTTAATTCTGTATGGGGAAAAAGGGAATGATACCACTAGAATATACCACAAAGAGGGAGCACTGTGAATCCTGGAGAGCAAGAGGGGACATGGTGTGAGCAACCAGTGGAAGGGGGCATCAGACCTAAGTAGTGCTAATCCCCCGATATGGCCACAAGGAGGCGCCACAGCAGTGGGTGAGCCCCATGACAGTTCTAGAGAGGATTTCCCTTATGCTCTCTAGGGAGGGGTCTGCTCCCTGGTGAGTTGTAAATTCTTGGCTTCTGCTAGCGCTAATCGCTATCTCAGGTAGTGAGGAGGTGACTCCTTCTGCCCCTCCTCTCAGCTCCTAGAGACACATTGCTATTCTCTGCTGGATCAGGGCTAGAGATGTCCTCTTCCCCTTCAGCTGCTTTTCCATCCTCATAGTTCACTTGTGGGAGCTCAAGGCATATTTCTTTTTGCTATGGATACCATATTAACAAATTTGGACACATGGTATATCATTACCAATGAACACCTCAGCTGGAATGCTATCCGGTATGTCAACATATGAATACCTTTTATACTAGACCTAGAACTGTTAGACTTCCCATTTCAACTCAAAGGCACAGTGGTTTCCAACTTTCCCAATGCACAGAGTTTTACATCTTCCCAGGGACCCTATCAGCTTCCCTAGCCATGTCTTTTCTGACCAAAGAAATATGGACACCAGTATCTCTCTAATCATGGCATACTTTGCCATTCACTTGTGCAACTTTATTAAACTCTTTATCAGTCTCCAATGGGTCAGCCGTTACATTCACCAGGGTACTATCAGGCATCCCCGAGGATCCCATGTCTAAGGTAGTCTCATTAACCTGGACTGACCTAGATTTGTATTTATATTCCACTTGCTTAAGGCAATCTCTTCTCATGGCTCAGTGGAGCCACATGAATAACACTTTCTTGGACTGTCCTTCTGTGATAGAGGCCTGTAATTATGATTAACAGGAGGGGATCAGTTCTGGGGTAGCAGGTGCCTGAACTCCTCACTACCCTTCTATCCTTTAAACTCTCAAGCTTAAAATAACTTTGGACTCGAAAGGATAGGATCATATCTTTCTGCTCTGTACAAGGCCTATTAAATAAAAATGTGTACGCACACAACATCTGATAAAAGCGTAAGTGCAGAACTATTCCATGTGTAAAGGTAAAACCTCTGAAGCTGATACTGAAACATCTTTAAGGAAAAATAAATAATTGACAGTTAAGAAAGCTTGTACCTTCCAGTTTATGTGCAGCATTTTTCTCAATTTTATTGTTGTGATACATCCTGGGTCAAGAACTCCGAGGACTGTGAGACACGCTGTTTACTCTTTTATTCTTTAGGGAACAGTCCCTCTACTAAACAGCCAGCTTCTTTGTTCATGTAAAGACCAATATAGGTCAAGTAATCTGGTGCTGTTAAAGTTTAGGAAATAGACTATTTTAATGAAGTATTCTATTAAAAAATCCAGCTTCTTCTGATCCCTTTCCCATTTCTGTTTTCTTGTTACTTTTGTTCCTCATCCTTCTAATAACCTTGCAGAGAAAAATACTTGCTTTTATTGAATTTTTAGAATTTTATAACAGTTTACCCTCTAGAAAATGCTCCACTGTATTGATAGAGACCATATTGTATCTTCTCTCTCTCTGACAAACACAAACACACACAAACTCCTTTTACCACATTTCTTATGTAGGATTGGTTGACCATTTTCTGTTGAAACTGCTTTTCAATGTGGAAAAGTGGTTTTTTGACAATAGGAAAATACTCATATTGAGTCATGAAACAACTGAAAAGCTTTTGGCCAAAATCAGAAAACTTAATTTGTTGCCAAAGACAATCAAAATTTTCTAGAAAACCAGTTTGACTACTCTACTCATAAACCTCGGAGAGTGCATCAAAGACTATTATAAAAAAAAGCCTGCAAAACAACACGATATTCAGTCATACTTGATTCGCAATAGATCCCATGAACACTCTTCAAGCTGAAGAGAGCCACTGATATTCTTCAGAGAGTTCTATTGCAAAATATTATGAACCAAATCTTGTATTGGGCTCCCACTGAAATCAATTGAAAAATTCATGTTGATTTGAAAGTGACTGACATGTGCCCCCATAAGATTGTTATATATTCTGCAAATAAGCTCCTAGGCCAGAATTTTAAAAATTAGTCTGGTGTCCTCATTAAGGCACCAAATAATAAGTGTGATTTTTTTTTTTTTTTGAAAGTCCTGAACACCCAGCAGCTCCAATGAGTTCAGGAACATAATCTTAGGCACCTACTTTGGATAACCTTGGACCTGTAGTCCACAATTTTCAACAAATGCCTATTTTTAAAAAAATGGATTCATATGGCCTAGCAAAGATCAGCATTGCAATCTTGGGATCCCTACCATATTAAACTGACTTGAAAACAGTTCCCCCCACCCTGGGCATTCAACCACTTGTAATAGTGAATAGTTGCCAAGAAAGGATTAGCTCCAGAGTCTGCTAATCTATTTATCATACCATTTATCTTGTTCAGAGTGTCTACGTGCAATGTCTGGTGGCAATAACATTAGCTTTCAGAAAAATCATCTTTCATCATGCAGTAAGAAACACACTGAGTGGTGGCATACTTTGGAATTTTAAGAGGCCAGAATAGCTGCTTGCTTCACTTTTTTCCAGATTTTTTGTAAATGTAAACAATCTACACAGTCGAGTACTGCACAGCAATTTAAGTTAGCATCTCTCTATTTTAATACTGGACAGATTTGCCAGACTCTCCTATGTCCCTCATTCTGAAGGACCTCACTCATTTTAGTCCCAGAATCGCCTACATTCCACACACCTGGAGTAACCTCATCACTGATGTAGAAAACTTTACATCAGGTAATGTATCAGAGAGTATCCCTTTAAACAGTTTGAGAGCCCGCTAGCTGTCCTTGCTGTGTTCTAGACTTTAGAAGCCACCAGAAACCAGTCAGAGAAACAGTGTATATGTTGTTAGGCTTTACAGGTGAGTGTATGCTTAGTAAATATGATTCTTTGGGACCCAGCTGTGCCCATGTTTGGGTTTTTGTACCATTTTTGTTGTGCGAGGAACAAAAGACATAATCAGAAATAAAGAATTGTTGCACTGAGATTACAGCACTATTTGTACTGAAGAAAACATTCCCATGGCATCTTAGGTTTCCTGCATGAATCATTTTTTGTGTTCATCATTGTGTGTCCTTGTCACACAATGTGCAGTTTGGGCTTTGGCAGCATGAAAGATACTGATTTTGGCAATAGTTACAGTATATTATTTTAAACTATGTATTTAGATGTCCTCTGTTTCCTCAGAATCTGAATGACTCCCATTTAAGTATTTAAACATAGAAACAATAACATCACTTTCACATGCTTCCTCGGTAGTCTGTAGGAAATTGTATAGGAAACTTTTTGTTGCTTTTAAAAATTTAGGGAGACAGTACAGGTGATATTTCAAAGGAGGGGCAGAAAAACACCAGAAAACAAAACCCTAAAGCCTTCCAGCTTTTGAAACCTGAAAACTTTTCTTTCTGGAGTTTTCATTTAACACACACAAACGTTTTTTTGGGGAATACTTATTTTCTGACCAGCTCTGGCAAAATGTTTGGCTGATGGGAGAAATTTTGCAGGTTTGCAGTTCCTTGAAATTCAGTCAATTATGAGAGTTTTTAATTTCACACAGCTCTAGTGAGGATGCTCTCTCCATATTTTGAGCAGTAGAGATACTGCCCAATATCATACTTTATAGTTGCATATAGTCTTATGCTGGATGTTCAGTTAAAAATCGGAGTAGTCTAAGATGTTTGCAGTACTTGTCACATCAAATGCATGCTCTGAAGACCGGAGAGTTGCATAGCCTGTTCTAAATGAGTAATCATCAGTTTTGCAACATTTTACGATGTATTTTTCAAATTCTATGAAATTGTGTAAAAGTAAAACCATCTCTCCCTTACATATACTACTGCTGGTAAATTTTCAAAGATAAAATAAAGTAAGCCTGTTTTAACTGAAAAATCTTATTAGAGATGCCTGATTTTATATATTAGTGTCAGTGAGAAATATAACTTATTCCAATATTAGTTCAAAATAGTTATGGTCAGAAACAGCACTAACCTTTTATGATATACTTTACAATGTAGTCAATACAAATAACGATGAAAGTACTTGCTCTTCGTTTGAAGGTAGCAGCTGTGATCCATGTCAGGAAAATACTTTCTAGCCTACGGAGAAGATAAGGCATTGGTCTACACAGCACTGTGCTTTGTAGCAAAACCAAACAAACGATATTTACATCTGAAGATACAATTTCAAGAGCTATATAGTTAGTATTCAAGGCAACTGCTTGCTGAGTCCAAGAAGGAAAACTGACTATACATACTTCTAGTGTGCCTTCCATCCCAAAGGCACCCCCCAGGCAATTTCAAAGCCTGTGTGCCTCCTGGATAAAACTTCATAGCTTCTTAACAGAACAGAAAACAACTACACAACTAGTTAGGACAGGAAGTGAATAAAGTAAGAGTACACTTAGGGTATGTCTATACTGCAAGTGAAGTTGATGGAAGTGGAGACTAGGCCTTAGATGAAAAATGAAAAATTTTTGGAAAATTTTGTTTTAAAAAAAAATTCAACGTTTTGTTTCAAAATATATTTAAATGTTTTTCATTCTATTTTCTATCACTTCTGTTTTTTACATTATTTCATGATCTGTCAGTAGTACTGGTATATAATTTCCACTGTGTGGAAATTCTGAAAATGTTTTTGTTTTGAATCTGACTAAAACAAATCCTGAAATGTTCAAATTTCCTGCAAAATGGAAATTCTGAGTCCCCCCCAGCTCTGCACAGCACCTCTGTTTTATGTCTGATCTGAAACCCATCTCCAGCAGCACAGGACTCCCCGTGATCATGATGGGGAATTTGATACTTAAAGCTGCCCTTGTGTCCTTATCTCACTACCTTCAATAACAAGGCATGTCAACACATACCTCTGTTAATCCAGTCCCACAACATTTTGAGGTTACACAGTTGTGCATTAAAACCCTACTTCTAACCCTCTTAAAAATAAATTGGTGGATTATATTTACCACCGTTGATACATATGTTGAATACACTGCTGATTATGCTGAGGGAATGAAAACATACATATTTAATAGGATACTGTCAGAAGCACAGAGTCATGAAAGAAAACAACTTTAATATTTATTTCCCTTTGTGGAGTTTGCTAAACCCCTTCTTCAGGTCAGGGGATGGAGCTGTTGAAACAGATTCACAAAATATCAATATTCTGAGATCACTGTAGTAGGCCTAGCAGTGGAAAGAGGCAGCTAATATCCTACACATGGAGGACCAAAGTAAGCAGGTGCAACTCAATTGACTTCCAAACATCTGCACAGCAAAACTATATGAATAGGCTTTGGTTACTAATAACCCTGAACAGTGGTGTCTGTTTCATTTTCTATCTTAATCTCCTGTACAGTTGTCACCTATTCAAATGTAGCTACTTTGAACTTAGTGAAGTTGGCCCTGCTTACATCAGGTCTGAATTTGGCCCTTAATGTTCAGGATATTAGCTCTACATTTGCATACAAAGCCTTCATTTTCCTTCTTAATTGGTAAACAGAAAGTCTGCAGGGAAGCAGAGAGTGCGTTTTTTTTGTATTTTATTTTAAACTGACCTTTGCATCTTAGCTGTGGTGATTTACATACACTACACAAGGTATTTATTGGCTTAATTTACCTATCAGTCTTAAACAACCCAAATAACAATACAATTGGTTCCCTAATACTTTCTTGCATCTTATCTGGTGCTTGCAAACATGATGCTGTGCTTTGAACAAGATAGAATCCTACTCAGTGAATTTATATAAATGTAATAAAAGTATCTTTTTCAGTATTGCTAGAGAATATAGGGAGAGATTGTTGCCTGCTAATTAACGGTGTGGACTAAGCACCAGATCTCTTGGGTCCTAGCCTCAACTTTTTTGTAGACTTGCTGTACCAATAAAGTAAAATGTACAGCTTTGTACATGTCTCCTGTAACCAGGTTTCTGTTACACAAGGGTGTGTGTGTTTGTTTTCTAATAGTTTGCATAGATGATTGCAGCTCTCCGACTCAGGCATGTTTTTTCCCTGTGTGCAAAGAAGTACAAGTGTGCTATCTGCATGGCATATCAGCCTGTATGACAGTGTCAAAAGCACCGCTCTTCTGTAAAATTAGTACTAACTCTGGAACATCACATAACACAAGAACCTGGGGTCACCTATTATCCAAAATTTGGAACCCATGAGATCCCAGTGGACCGTTCTTAAGCCTTAATTCTATAAGCGGGTAATAGAAAGTGATCCGCCCTAGGAGATTTACAAGGGTTCACCGGGGTTTCCATTTAAATAATTGGAGAACTCCCTAGACCTGCCTGCCTCAGTTTACCCTTGGGAATACATGGATAGAGCCCTCCACTCAAAGGATTGACACTCAGACAGTAATTTCTTCAAAAATAAAATGTCTCCTTATTACAATTGGATACTTAAATCGAAAATCCACACAATATAACAAAATGAAATAAGCCACTTGAGACAATACAGAACACCATAGATTATATAACCTAAAATGGAGCAAAATCAAATATAACATAAACCATAACAATGTAATGCAATACTCATACCACAATGTAACATTTCCTTAGTACATATTCTAACATTATATTATGAATACTCAGTGCGGCACAGTATAGCAGACATGCAATATTGCAACTATAACACACACAGAGAGAGAGAAAAACCTTTCAAACATATGTATAGTCTTAATACAATGCTGTAATATAAAGCCAAACCTATTACAATGTAACACCTGATTCATTATACATATGTATAAAGTAACATTACAATGATACACATTCAATAACTTTATTACAAATGAACATTCTGAGTGTTGATCAGGCAATCATAGAATGGGTGGGGTAAGAAGCCATTCAGTGACCATGAGATGGTAGAGTTCAGGATCCTGACAAAAGAAAGAAAGGAGAACAGCAGAATACAGACCATGGATTTCAGAAAAGCAGACATTGACTCCCTCAGGGAGCTAATGGGCAGGATACCCTGAGAGGCTAATATGAGGGGGAATGGAATTCAAGAGAGCTGGCTGTATTTTAAAGAAACCTTTATTGAGGGTGCAGGAACAAACCATCCCGATGTGCAGAAAGAATAGCAAATATGGTAGGCATCCAGCTTGGCTTAACAAAGAAGTCTTTGTTGAGCTTAAACACAATAAAGAAGCTTACAAGAAGTGGAAGCTTGGTCAGATGACTAGGGAGGATTCTAAAAATACTGCTCGAGCATGCAGGAATGAAATCAGGAAGGCCAAAGCACAATTGGAGTTGCAGCTAGCAAGGGACGTGAAAGGGAACAAGAAGATCTGTAAATTGGACTAGCAGTTTCACTGGTAAAAAGCTGCCTGAACACAGAATTGTATTGCACAATTCATTATAAAGAAATACCTCAGGTAATTGGGTTAATTTTAGCCTTGGTATGATGACACATGATATTTACTCCCTCCTGGCTCCATGAGCAACTACGTATGAATTAAGCCACGGGAGGTTAATTTTAAGAGAGCATGCAATCAGTGTGATTTTTAGTCTAATCATTGTTTCCAGTCCATCTCCACATACAAACAGTATTGATATCTGCAGAGCTGTCTGTATCTTAAAGATACAAGAACAGTCAACATGGATTCACCAAGGGCAAGTCATGCCTGACGAACCTGATTGCCTTCTATGAAAAGGTGACTGGCTCTGTGGATGTGGGGAAAGTGGCGGACATGATATATCTTGATTTAGCAATGATTTTGTTGATTTTGTTACAGTCTCTCTCAGTATTCTTATCAGCAAGTTAAAGAAGTATGGGTTGGATGAATGGACTATAAAATAGATAGAGAGCTGGCTAGATCATCGGGCTTAATGGGTAGTGATCAGTGGCTCCATGTCTAGCTGGCAATCGATCACAAGTGGAGTACGCCAGGCATCGGTCCTGGGGCTGCTTTTGTTCAACATCTTCATTAATGATCTGGAGGATGGGGTAGATTTCACCCTCAGCAAGTTTGCAGATGACATTAAGCTGGGGGAGTGGCAGATACCCTGGAAGGTAGGGATAGGATACAGCGTGATCTAGACAAATTGGAGGATTGGGCCAAAGGAAATCTGAGGAGGTTCAACAAGGACAAGTGCAGAGTCCTCCACTTGGAACAGAAGAATCCCATGCACAGCTACAGACTGGGGGCTGACAAGCTAGGCAGCAGTTCTGCAGAAAAAGACTAGAGGGTTACAGTCAATAAGAAGTGGAAATGAGTCAGCAGTGTGCCCTGGAAATGCAATGTAAGTGCTAAAATAAAATGGCAAAAAAGTAATTGCTGAAGTAATGTTCTCAGCCTTCAAGGGCAGGAAAGAGAGGGAATGCTTTTGTTTGAAGAACTTTTACAACCCAAATGGCCAAAAATCAAAACCCCAAAAAACAAAAAAATTAACACCCAAAAACAAAACAAAGTATAAAACAAAAATAAAAAAAGAATAAAAAGCTGTCACACTTGCAATTCCAAACATAATTGACAATTACATCAAACAAAAAAACTATCTAACATAACAAAATCCATAAACCCAAATAAAAAATAAATAAATATAAAAATAATTCTAAAAACCCCTAAACTTTGGGCTCGTTCTGCAAACCGCAAAGGGCATCGTGTCGTGACCAACAGAGCCTGGCTCCACCTTCGGGTCTAAATAACCTGGCCAGTAATTCAGCTCGGGCAACAAGGGACTGGTAATTATATCCCTCTTGCAGAAGTGTGTGTGTGTGTGTGTGTTTTAGGCAATTGCTTTTTAAAATGTTTTTCTTTTTGTATTCATAATAAACGGGGCATACTGCCTTATCCCCTGAATAAGATCCTGCTGTTTATTTTATAAGTGTAACACAAATATTTCTATAAGCAGACATCACTTATGCAACTTGAGTCAAGGCTACAGGTGAAATTTAGCCCTGTGCAGAGGGCCACCTCAGACATATGCAAAGACCAAGGCCATGATTTCCCTCTCATTTACATCAGTTTTATAACATTGATTTCAATGGAGCATGTTAGAGGAGAATCAGGCCTTAGTCATATGCCAAATCTAAATCTTTCACAGTTGAGTTTAAATGTTAAGTGGTACATAAGACATATGCTGGCCTTCTGCATGGGGTGAATTTCACTCTAGTTTTGTAAGTAAATGTTTGCAAGGTCATGAACTCAGTTGTATCAACACTGTGCTCTACAGGAAAATTGGATTGATTTGTTTCCAGGTTAGATGGCATCATTTTCATCAGCAGCTCCCTCATTGGGGATTTTATTTGTGCTCTTTTGCAGCCTGTCTCACAGGAATGTGAAATGGGCAATGCGACCACTGCAAGGAGCCTTTAAAAGGAATAAAGTATGTGCATGCACACTACATGCATGCGCTTACACATTTATTTGGAGGAACATTTGGAGAAAAAGAAGTGAGCCCCAGGATTTCCTTCTCTTCCCACAGTGGCTTTATCTTTTAAACCGTGAAGAAATTCATCAAGAAAGATTGTGGAGTCTGTTTTTTCTGAATGCTTTTAAAATGCACAAAGCCTGCTGCCAGTAATGTCACTACAGTGAAAACTTGAATGAGCCCACATCAACGGGAGAATTCCAAAGTTGACCTTTTATCAAAAGATGTTTAAAGAGGAAGATACTCAAGAAACAGAAACTGAGCATAAACGCATTTTAAACAGCCAAGACATGAAAGAAAAATCTGAGCAGAGGTCTCAAAACATTAACAGCAATAATAGTTATTTATATTGCAGTGTTGTCTCAAAGCCCCAGTGAAGAGTACAGGCCCCAGTGTGTTAGGCTCTGAACACACAGACAGTTAAAAATCTAAGTAAATGACAAGGGACAACAGGTGGATATAACAAACAAAGGGGACAGAACAGTGTGATCATCATGATTAGCATCATAAGCTTTAGTCACCGCACAACCACTCCGTAGCTTTTTAAGTGTTGAGGGAGCGGTAAATTGTTGAGTAAAATGCAAATGTACAATGTACAAAATGTGCAATGCTAGTAATACTAGGAATTTAGCAGCAGTTGAAGTATTTTGAGGATTACAGTTAATGTAGGCCATGATAGTTCAATCGGATCTTCGCTGCTAGGCTCCTGTGTCTATGCAGAGCCCTAAGAGTCAAGATTGATCTAATTACAACATTGTGGGCACAGAGTCCCAGATGTGCATGGGAGCATCAGTAGAACACAGGACAGATTTCTGGAGGGGTCCCTGGCTGAGGAAAGTATAGGGATCACTATAGGAGGCATCCCTGAAGCATGATGGCCAGTGGAGAAAGAGAGGGATTCTGCACGGTGAAGTGTAGGTGTGACACCCTGCACCTCCATGGTCACCCTTAGAGTGTAATGGTGTATTGTCTAATGCAAAGTATGTCATGTTAGATGTTTTTGTAATGCTCATGATGATTATGGTCATGATCATTATTGTTATAGTAACTTGAATGTTATAATGTCATGTGTATAGTTATGAGGCTTACTATGTAATATTATCAAAGATGTGTCCTCATGGCTTGAAACATATCCAGGCAAAACTTTCCAGGAGCAGAAGAGCAGTTCACATCTCATCAAGGCAATGTGGCAGATCGGAGGGAACTAAACGCCCGATCTCTCCCCCATCCCATAGACTTGGGCTGGGATAAGAGCGGGCCAGCGAGGCCCCGCAGCTGTTTGAGCTGAGTAGGGCCTGGCTGAGCTAATACTAAGTGGCAATTAAGAACAGCTGTCCCCTAGCAGCAGGAGTATATAAGCTGTCTGGGGAGGGGAAGGGAAGGGAAGCAAAGCGGGGGAGGGGTGTGGCCGACCGACCAACCAACCAGGGAGAAGGACAGGAGACCTGCAGTCAGTTTGCCTCAGGGTCAACAAGGGTGAGGAACCCAGCACCTCAGGGCCAGGAGGGCTGGACTTTGTATGGGAAAGGTGGCATTGCCCTGTAAATAAAGAGCACGGGTGTTTACACCACAAGGAGGCCTGTGAGTCTTCTGTCAAAAGGAATGAGGGCCGACTGCGCTTGGCTACAGGCATGTATAGGACAAACCCAGCTCAGCATTCCAGGAACAAAGGACTGACTTGTGTGCATCAACTGGAATCTCAAGTGAGTCACCTCCCTTCCCTCAGGCAGCTTGGAATCATGAAGAAGTAATGCTCACTTACTCAGGATGTGGATGAGTCCATATAAGGACATTGTTTGTCACCTGACCCTGAGGAGGAACAAAGCCTGAGAGTTGAGAAGGAATGTTATAAAAAGGGGAGACACTTGCCATTCTCTATCTCTTTCACCCTCATTTACATGCACCACCAAGCAACTGAAGTGCTGACCGAAGGGGAGAACCTGGCTGAAGCGAAACCAAGCAGTCTGTGGTGAGAATCACCTACATTTGTAAGAACAACGAGAGTTCTGTAGCACTTTAAAGACTAACAAATTTAATTTCAGCAGGCATAAGCTTTCGTGGACTCCAACCCACTTACCTTGGCTTTCTGAAGAGGCCTTTGATATATTAGCAAAAAAGGCATAAGCACACAAGGAAGTAGATGTCTAAGGATGTAAATGGTTGAAAGGCATTGTCCATGCCATGGCAAAACATGACTTAGATCTGCATCAACTCCCTAGTCATCAAAGCAGAGGAGGGCCAAAAGCACAACAATCTGCATCCTGGCTACCCAGCTATCATGCACCTGGCTGGCAGCCATAAATAGCCTTCTGTCATCCCCGTCACAAAACCAGATGGCTGTCCCTGCTCATCAACAGATGAGGTCCTGGACAAATGGAAAACACGTTACAGAAGCTGGTTGATCCACACACCTGCTGATTGCTCTCCAGACTATGTGACTTGGCAAACCATACAACTGTAGACCCAGGGATGAAAATTGATTCTCTGTCATTTTGAAGAAGCATGAAAGGCCTTCCAAAAGTTACAGAATGGACGTGCTGCTGGACCTGATAGAATTCCACCCAAGCTGCTCAGTCTTGGGCCAACCAAGCATAGACCTGCATTTAACTGTTCTTAAAAGTGTGGGTATCAAGCAGAATACCGGCAGAATGGAAAGAGTGTCCTTTTACATGGGTAAAGGATGTCCTATAAAGTGTGGCAACTACAGGCTAATCTTATTGCTATCAACCTCTGGAAAGGTCTTTGATCACGTTCTGCTTTGTAGGATTTGGCTGCCCCTTAACAAACCTTGTTGTCCACAGCACTCAAGTTTCACTACTAGGAAGTTGGGTGCTGTTCTTAGCCTCTGGCTTCTGACTGAGCTACACAGAGTAATTAATGCACACTTCACATGGCATATATGACTTCAAAGTGGCTTTTGATTCAGTTGACAGGTCAGCACTTCAGTTTATATTGAAACAAATTGTCATCCCAGATGCTCTGCTAAATCTGGAGTGTGATTGTCACCTCAGTACTGGTGCAAGTGGTGCATTGGTTCACGGCTTTCACAGTGTTTCCACACAACCCCAAGTATGTGGCAGAGATGCATTCTCACTCCAGCACTATTCTGTTAAGCTATCAACTGGTTATTAGGAGTTCTCGCTCCACACATTGGAATCAAAGTTGGTCAAGAAGTGTTCTCCAACCAAGATTATGCCGATGATGCTGTCTTGTTTATGGAGAAGACAGAATATTTCAGTCCTGCCCTTCAAGGTTTCCAAGAGGCTGCTCACACAACACATCTGAGCATCTCATGGCACAAAACTAAGAACCTTGGAGATGGGCCACCAGAATCCCCAATGTAGGTGGGGTTGAGTACTCCATAGAACATTGAATTAATCTACATAAGCTGCAAACATAGTTCAAACGATTGCAGCAAACCAGATGTTCTTCAATAAATAGGTCTCTCCGCCTCTTGTATGAACTCCATGTCTCACTTATGGACACAAAAATGTCTCTGTGCCGAGAGTTCAGGAACTACTAAGCTTATGTATTGCCTGTACTGCTATCTGGGTCAGAAACCTGTACCCTCTTACAGGCAGACTTGGAGCAACCATATTTGCTGACAGTACCAAATCCTGAGTATAAAGTGCAAAATGCCATAATTTTGAAGAGATCTGGCCTTCTTGCAGTTGCTCACAAAATTAAAAAACAATGTTGCATGCTCTTTGGCTATGTCATCACTATGGTGAAAAATGCCCAAGCACATTATGCTCTTAAATTCTCTATCTATGCACAAAGGGGGACATGCCTCAAACCTATCTGGCATCAATGGAGTGGTGGGGGCACCCCAGAGATTCATGAATTTAGAGGATTGAGCCAGATCTGGGAAATTCACTCTACAATGTCTGACAACGTGATCAACCATGGTCACTCTGACTGGTACAGTGGTCCTCAGTAGACTGTGCATGTTTGAGACTGATACAAATCAGGGTAATACTGGACAGTAAATTAGATTATTTAGCAAGTTCATTGCCAAAATGTTTAGGAAAACATTTATTTTCTCTTTTTCACATGTCCCCCATTAAGTTTTGTCCTCCACAGGCATTTATAATAGTGCTTTTTATGTTACTTGGCTTGCATCGCTACCATGTCAGTTTTAATACTGCATGTAATTGGAGACACATAACAAGTAGCAATAATATTTGGAAGCAGAGGAGGGATGGGAGCACACTGTCTATGCTTCGGGCTCCAGTTTGATTGTGTGGTTAAAATATCTGGAAGATGAGCAAGGAATTAAGTTTCCCCATTAAGAACTTTGTTTTGTTCCCAAGCTCCAGGTCATTATTTATTTTAAATTTTGAAAAATAAATGTTCTTCATATTATTATTATTCATTAATTTGCATTGTGGTAGTGTCCTAAGGTTCTAAACCAGGATTGAAGCCCCCACTGGACTAGGCAGTGTACATACATATAACCTAAAGCTGATCTCTATCTAAAAGTCCTCACCATAGAAGTATAGGTTCATAGATTCCAAGGTCAGAAGGGACCACTGTAATCATCTAGTCTGGCCTCTTGCATAATACAGTCCATAAAACTTCCCCCAAATAATTCCTAGCACATATCTTTTAAAAAAATCCAATCTTGATTTGAAATTAAAAATCCACCAAATAGTTTCAGTTGTTAATTACCCTCACAGTTAAAAATGTATGTCTTATTTCAAGCCTGAATTTGTCTAGCTTCAACTTACAACCATTGGTTCATGTTATACCTTTGTCTGCTAGATTGAGCTCCTTGAAACTATCACTATAAGGCAGGTTTTCTACCCTTTAATAATTCCTGTGACTCTTCCCTGAACCCTCTCCAATTTTTCAACATCCTTTATCAATTGTGGATACCAGAGCTGGACCTGGTATTCCAGCAGAGTTCGCATCAGTGCCAAATACATAAGTAAAATAACCTCTCTACTCTTACTTGAGTTTCCCCTGTTTAGGCATCCCAGGACCACATTAGCCCTTTTGAGATAAGAAACAGCATATGGATACGACTAAGAGACAGGGAGTGCAAGGTAACAGTGAGATGATGAACATGAGACAAGTGCACTAAGCATAGGTCATAGCAAACCAGCTGCCTAGACTTTCTTAGTAAATCGTCAACATTTCTCTGGCTGGCCTATGGAATGTTATTAGCATCATTTATTTGTATCTGCCAGTGACCTCAGTTGAAATCAGGACTCCAACCTGCTGGGTGCAGAACCTTAACAAGACAGAACTGTCAAACAGGTAATAGTCCTCTCTGTGTCTTTGGGCTGGAGCCACTTGTTTCCTCTTCTGGGTAATGAGCATTTGATTATTATCTATTTAATATGTGCATAGAGGCTTAACTAGTTCACCTTAGTTTCTAATAAGCATCTTGGGCCTGATCTTCAGCTGGTGTAAGCCAGCATGGTTCAGTGAAGTCAATGGAGCTATACTGATTTACACCATCTACCTGTTAATTTTTAACCATCCCTTGGAAGAATTTTCCCTGTGATAAGGACATTCAGATTTTCAGAGCATGGTGAAGTGCTGTTCCCTGTCTTTCCTTTCAATAACATTGTACATTTGGATGTATTCTGTAGCATTCATAGCTTTTGATATGCAGTATTTTTATTGTTTCCTGGGTGAAATTAATAGGTCATTTTGTAAATCATAGTAAATATGGCTTCTTAGAAAATGCAGGTTTTTCACTCCAATTGCAACCTTTTTTTCTTTTGTGAGTGAAGTAATTATGATAACAATATGATTTTTACAGATCATTTAACATAAAATTTTGCTGCTAAAGGTGCCTGCGATTAGATTCTAATGAGTTTCCTTTTGATAAACAATTCCCATATCTCAGCTAAGTGAATTTGTAATAAAAAATTAATTTGGCTCCAACTAAAATTGGAAATAATCATTTTAAAAAGGGAGAGGGGAAAAGGCAATTATCCATTTGACAGTGGTGCCTTTATGTTTTATCAGTTGTGATTATGAATCGTGTGCAGCATAATATTGCCCTAGACTGTTTTCAGATATATTTTCTGCATTGATTATCTCCGTTTTTTCTGTCTCAGGGTGCTTCTGCTGCTGCCCATACAACTGGTTCACAGCTGCCATTGGCCACCACCTCTCTGCAATATCACATTCTAAGATTCCAACACTTAACCTAGCTCTTAATGATTTCAGCAGGTATTGGGGAACCTCACTGCCAGTGCAGTTTCTGTGTTCTTTCACTGCAAAACCATCCCCACACAAGGTCTGAGGCTTAGCCACTAGATCTGCTCAGCAGGTATGTCAGTGCCAGGAATCATCAAACAGAAACAAGGACTCTTAACTGAATGTAATCAGCTCTGTATGGTGGAGCAGGTCAAATAGTATCTACAACTCTTTGGCAGAACCCACACCACCACATGGAAACATCTGACTCAACCCACTCTCATCTTCATTGTGATTTGGCATCCCTACCCCCTGCTTAGCAAGTGGGGTTCAATGTAGGGGGACCCGCTCAATCAGGGCAGGCTAAATACAGTTCTGCTGCCTTTTACTTGTATCCTGCAATCAAATTTTAGATTTTTTTATTAAAGCTAATGTTAAAGTTATCTAATACACAGGTTAAGGAAAGAGTTTTTATACATCTGGATATAATGCTTAAATTATCCAAAAGTACAGAGTATGGATTAAAATAATAAAATAAATATACTACATAATCCACAATATCCCAAATTAAGGTTAATAAATTTAACAATACAGATAAAATATTAGCACCCAAATATTCAGGTACATCATTCATAAAAAATTATACTAAGAGTAGCTTGTGGAAAGCTAATATAGTAATGCGTGTAGATTGTCTCAGTGATTGAGAATTTTAGGATAGTTTGTTCCTCAGTAAATACAATACATCAGAAAAGTATTTCAGTTACTTTCTTGGCTTCGCTTCTCAATGGCACTCTGGCTTATTTTTTTGGTATCTGGTGATAAGTTCTAAATAGAGGTCCCTTGACCACCTGATTGTGTTTGATACCATGAGTCGCCACATCAGCTGAGCGTAGCAAGGCAGCTGTCATATGGATTGTACAGAGAGGGTGTCCTCTTGCTCACCTTTCTTAGAGACATAAAATCATAGAAGATTAGGGTTGGAAGAGACCTCAGGAGGTCATCTAGTTCAACCCCCTACTCAAAGCAGGACCAACCCCAACTAAATCATCCCAGCCAGGGCTTTGTCAAGTTGGACCTTAAAGACCTCTAAGGATGGAGATTCCACCACCTCCGTAGGTAACCCATTCCAGTGTTTCATCACCCTCCTAGTGAAAATTTTTCCTAATACCCAACCTAGACCTCCCCCACTGCAACTTGAGACGATTGTTCCTTGTTCGTTCATCTGCCACTACTGAGATCAGCCTAGCTCCATCCTCTGGAACCCCCTTCAGGTAGTTGAAGGCTGCTATCAAATCCCCCCTCACTCTTCTCTTCTGCAAACTAAATATGCCCAGATTCCTCAGCCTCTCTTCATAAGTCATGTGCCTCACCCCCCTAATCAATTTTAGTTATTTTCCACTGCACCCTCTCCCATTTGTCCACATCCTTTCTGTAGTGGGGCCCCCAAAACTGGACACAGTTTTCCAGATGTGGTCACACCAGTGCGGAATAGAGGGCAATAACCATTTCCCTCGATCTGCTGGCAATGCTCCTACTAATGCAGCCCAATACGCTATTAGCCTTCTTGGAAACAAGGGCACACTGTTGACTCATATCCAACTTCTTGTCCACTGTAACAACCAGATCCTTTTCTGCAGAACTACTGTTTAGCCAGTTGGTCCCCAATCTGTAGCAGTGCATAGGATATTTCCCCCGTAAATGCACGACTCTGTCCTTGTTGAACCTCATCATATTTCTTTTGGCCCAATACTCCAATTTGTCTAGGTCACTCTGTCTCCTATTCCAGCCCTCTAGCATATCTATCACACAGTGTTATCTGCAAGCTTGCTGAGGGTGCAAACCACGTCATCATCCAAATCGTTAATGAAGACGTTGAACAAAACCAGCCCCCAGACAGACCCCTGGGGCTCTCCACTTGATATCAGCTGCCAGCAAGATATCAAGCCATTGATCACTTCCCATTGAGCCCAATGATCTAGCTAGCTTTCTATCCACCTTATAGTCCATTCATCCAACCCATAATTCTTTATCTTGCTGGAAAGAATACTGTAGGAGACTGTATCAAAAGTTTTGCTAAAGTCAAGGTATATCACATCTACCACTTTCCCTACATCTACGGAGCCAGTCATCTCATCATAGTAGGTTATCAGGTTGGTCAGGCATGACTTGCCCTGGGATAATCCATTCTGACTGTTCCTGATCTCCTTCCTCTCTTCTTGTAGACAAGCACTGTCATAGACCCAGGAAACAATAAAATAATGGGTACAGAATACTATGAATGGGTCAGACTTCTTCCAGGAACTGAGTACGGCAGAACTTTTTGCACTTGTTGAAAGTGGCAGTTAGTACCGGACAACCAGGATCTAATTTTTTTTAGGAAGTCATAGCAAATGCCATCTTTTCCTGGGGCTGTGGGTTCCCTAAGTAGCATTATTTATTTATTTATTTATTTATTTATAAATATCTAATGGCATCAATCATCAGGATAACTTGGATGCCTATTGCTGTTAAAATAAGTCAGTTACAGAATAACAAAATATTAAGCCTTTCAGTTTAAAAGCTCAATAAGATCCAAACTCGAATAGGAATCTTGAAATGGACTGAATGCTCAAGTAGTACTCTACACCATACGCAAGATCCAAATTTGACTAATAGCAAGCAAAACCTTCCTAATTAGTGAATTAAGTTACATGCCAATAAAAAGTTTGTCTGGATAAATAACTCTTGCACTAAGCCTTAATGATACTTGAGCTTTGTAGACAGCAGTTTCCCAAGGCCTGGGCACTCTGATGTAAAAATTCTGTCCTCCAGCTATTAAGAGTTTAATCCAAGGAGACAAACAAGGGAAGCAATTCACCAGATTGTAACGTGTGCTGAGTCACTGGGAGACAGATGGGCACTCAGGTAATGGGGTACTAGTAATGTATAGGAATTGGGTTGTATCCCTGTTACAGAAGGCCTCTCATAGCCAGAGTTCCCTCTGCGGCACCCTCCCTCTGCTCTGTCTCTTCAGACTCCTTATCAGATCTACACAGTCTCTCTTATGAATAGTAGCAGCCCTCCACTTGGGCTGGTTTACTGATTGCAGACTGTTCCACATAGTCCTTCATGTCTCAAAAATAACATTCAGCATTGCAACCCACAGTTCTCTCTGGCTCTTCGGCCACCCACATGGAGCTCTGCTTCTGCCAGCATCTGTTTTTTGCAAGCTCACTACTCCTAGCCATTTATGTCTGGAGCTCAGCCATCTGGATTTAGATTCCTGCTCCTACCAGTGTTTTTCCTGTTTTCTTTCTTTCTTTCTTTCTTTCTTTCCTTTCTTTCCTTCCTTGTTTTTTTTTTTTTTTTCATGTGAAGCAGAATTTACTAGATAGTCTGTAGCAATCCCCAATTATAATGTATAAATGTAGTGGTTTATATTCTCTTGTTCTACCCTGTAACATAACACCTTTCTAATACTTTCAGGTAACATAACACCTTTCTAATACTACCCATTTCCCTGATACTTTTACTGAATAACATGATGTAACTTCTGTTACCTTAAATCAGGGATCCCCATCTCTCACCTGCAAGGGCCACATCCCTCAGTCTTCCTCTTATGGTGGGCCAGGGAGGCTGGGGCCACATCATGTGGGAGGGGGCGGGGCTGGGTGGGGCTGCTTGGGGCCGGGAGTGGCGCTCTGGGCCCATGTGGGAGGGGGCGGGGGAAAGCAGTGGGGCTGGGAGGGGTGAGCAACCGCTGTGTGGCTCCTGCCAGGGTGCTGCTAGGCCCATGTGGGAGAGAGGCAGGGCTGGGAGGGGGGGAACGGCTGCTGCACAGCATTGCTGGGGCCAGGAGTGGTGTGCTGGGCCCACAGGGGAGGGGATGGGGCCGGGAAGGGGGAATGGGCCAGGCAAAATGTGTTGGCGGGCTGGATGTGGCCTGTGGGCTTGTAGTTTGGGGACCCCTGCCTTAAACCATTTACATTCCTCAAAAAGCTTTTCCCTTTCTTTATCACAACCCTATAAAAGATGATCAATTGTTTCTTCTACTTTGAAGCACATACATAATCCATCTTTGTGTTTGTTCGAAAAAGATTTTTGTTTAAACCACAATGGCCAATTAGTACTTTAAACAGCATCACTTCATTTTTCCTGTCCAGGTCCTCAAGTACGTCATTATCCTCAACGGTAGGGCACAATTAAAAAAATCTTCCTCTTCTTTGGTTGATTGAAATTTCTTGCCATTCCTCTTTTAAATGTTTCTGTACTAGGCTTTTGAATTTACTCAAGAATATTTCTCTGTCAATCCTTCCATTTCTTACAGTGCTTTTAGCTGCCTTGTCTGCCATTTCATTCCCTGGCATCCCAGTATATATTGGGATCCAGGCTAATGATTCATGTGATCTGTACTAACTTTGTTATTAGAAATATAATTTCATTGATTTAAATCACTTCTATGTACAGATGCCCTTTTTTATTGACGTACATCATGATATTGAATCCAAAAAAAGATCACCACTGCTGGGCTTACATCCCAGATCTAGTTTAATGCTAGAATTATTGCTACTAGTTCAGCTGCCACAAAAGCTACAAAACCAGATTTTTTTTAGATTTATTCATTCCTAATTTTGACGTACAATATGATGTCCCTACTTTTTTCTGGGTTTTTTTCTTTTCTTTTTTGGATCCATCTGAATGTATTTAACAAAAACCACTCCACTTTTCATCTATACACTGGTACACTTCATTTTTTATGCCTGCTGTCTTCTTTTTACCCTTACATTCATAAAATAAATCTAAATCCACATTTGGTCGTGACTTTCCATCCATGACTAATTTTCCCATGACTAAAAATGTTGACTTTGTTTAGCTTTTCCTTGTCTTTCAGCTCCTGCATCCACAGCATGTGGATTTCTAGCATTGTGTTCTATAGTTTGCCTATTGAATTCCAAATACTACTCATGAGTTTGTCTGGGCCTTTCATCATTGCAATTTCCATTAACTTTGGTGCACAAAGTTAGCTCCAGTAGTTTCATTTATAGTATAATGGGCAGTTCACTAGCAGTTATCTGTAGTGCACGAGGGTGTTGTAATAAATGCACCACATGCAACTCATAGTGCCTGTATTAAATCTAATTTTTTAACTTGTGGTTTTGATTTTGACCCAAAACTTTGGCAGCCATAGTTGATAACTGGTCTGATTACATGCTTCATTAATCAATCAGCAGTGTTTTCTTATCTGCTCCCCAATTAGTCCCAGCAATACTTTTAAGCAGGTGATCCTTCCTTTTCATTTATCTTTAATACAGTCTGTATGATCTTTCCAAAATAATTTAGTATCAAATATTTAACATACAAATTTAAACCTTTTTAATTATATTTGTTCTTCATACAGGTACAGTTTACATTCCTTCCCCTGTTCTGAGGGAGAAGACTGTCTATATATTGTCCTCCTCCCAGAATGTCTCTTGATTGGTTGGAAGAGAGGAGAGCTCTCTGGGGCTCCTGGTCCCGGGCCCTTAAAATGACAGTGTCCTGGGTTTTTTCCCCATCCAACTACTAATTCCTCAGGTCCACTTCTGGTCTTCTACTATAAGGCCATTTCCTGGGCCTCTGTTCATTTCAGCTTTCTGGAACAGGGTCTTCTGGCCCCCTCTATCCTTAAAGGGTCACTGTACCCTGTTATAATACCTTTAAATGGTTATGACCCATCTAGTGGTCTTCACTGTCTTCTGAATTTCAGAAGCCAGCACTACCCTGCCAGAGCAGCAGTGTGGTTCATATTATGTTTGTTGCATAAAGACATAACAGTAGTAGACTACTAAAGCCTACCTTACTCACAGTTAGCATGCTGAACTGCACCCAGAATGGATCAATGGCAGATGTGAAGCACAGAACACTAGTAATATGAGCTCATGCTCACTTACTTGACTCAATAAAAGAGCCATCGTGTCCTCACTGGATGAAGCTTGCAGGTGCTAAAGAAAAGCCCATTGCAGTAGTTGAGCATTAAGGTTAATATGGCATGAATCGCTGTGCCAAGGCTCACTTCTGAGCCACAGTCTCAAGTCCAACTGTAAAGGGAAGACCGTACCACTCTGCCGTAGCTGTCATGTGAGAAACTAGGAGCAACAATGGGCCCCAAAACCCCTTGTGTCATGACCAGGGTATGGGAGGTAAGACCTAGTGCTTGGAGCAGGAGTCGAGAGTCAAGCTGAGTCAAGTACCAGGAAATCAGAGTCCAAGAAAGGCCAGAAGGTGAGCCGGGACTCAGGTATCAGGAGGCAGGCAGGGTCAGATTACCAGGAGATGGGGGTCAGGTGCCAGATTACAAACAGCAGTTGAATAGTGAAGTTGAGGACAAACCAGGGTCAGAAGCCAGAATATAGGTTTTATCACAAGCAGGGTCTAGATCAGAGACAGGCAGCCAGTCTGTGTTGTTGCTCAGACAGCTCCCCTTCATGGCTTTCAGTACTGGTACCAACTAATCAGTGGACTGCGAGGGGCTGCCACTCAGATGCTGATGGGCAGCACTTGCTGCTGAGCCCAGCTTCACAGGGTCCTCGTGTGGGAGCTCATCCCTAAGCCTCCTGTGACAATACAGAGTAGCAAGACTAGTAGTCAGAGATTCAAAGCACAAATCCACCATCACCAATGGTAGCAACTGGAATCCTTGTTGACAATTTCAACAGAGGACAAAGACTGAATGGGTATGGAGAATGAATGGTCTTGTCACCCCTCGTGTGGGCCTCTCCCAGGTAAGGGGAGAAGTGCATTGGCGAAGCAGCATGTGGAAGTCTGCAATGCTGTTGCAGTTAAATACAGCATGCCTTTCTCCGTTGCTATCAGACTGGCCTTTCTCACAAGCAGCACTTTAAAGCAGTGAATGATGCTGCATAGTAGAGTTTCCATTTGATGTTTCATACAATGAGGTAGCAACTGTAAATATCTAGAAACCCAAAAATAGTCTTTCCAGAAAATTCTGTAATTAGAATGGCTTGGGGCTCAGATAGCATAAATTAAGGTGATTAGTGAGGGAAATTAAAGGCAAGTGCCTCTTATATTGCAAATTAGATTTAAACTTGAAGCTTGGTACAAAAATATCTGCAATATTAATAAAGAGATGAACAGCAATTTCACTGCATGCATTCTAGGGAATAAAATCTTGTAATACAAATAAGTTTGAATTCTTTAGTGGTATTGAGCCAAAGTTGCTGTAGATGGCAGAGCATTTTTTATCCTTATTCCTGTCACAAGAAACAAGAATCTATGATGCAATTTACCACAAAAGTACACTTTGTTTCATATGCTTGGCACACTGCAAATTTGGTTCATATGGGACTGAGGCACTTATACAATCCATTATATTTGTGGCAGAATGAAACTGAATTACCAGCTACCATCAGAAAGAGATCTTATCTTGACTGGGGCACTCAAGATTTTTTCAGCTATAAAAATGAATGAAACTATGTCCAGAGTTTTCAACTGACCTTCATTTGTAGCGGTTAAAATAAAGTAAAGGCACTAGCTTCACATTTCTGAACTAGTTACCACCACTGATAATAGCTGGTGGAAAGATGGCTTATGGCTGGAATTAAAATGGACCACTTCAATAAAATAGTTACTGGAATACCAAAGAAGTGACTTATCCAAGGAGGGACAGCTCTGTGTAAGTTCAAAAGCTTGTCACTCTCACCAACAGAATTTGGTCCAATAAAAGATAGTACCTCACCTAGCCTGTCTCTCTAATATCCTGGGACCAACATGGCTACAAAAATACTGCATTCTGGCAAATACGTAAGCTGTGAGAAAGAGCACAGCTTCCCTCATTTTCCCTTATTGCACTTGAAAGTGAAACAGCATCCTCCCAAAGTTTGGCATTTCCCAAAAGGAGTGAGTGATGAACATGACTGCACTGTGAATTTACAGAAATTCCTGCACAAGGACATTTTCAGCAAATTCTCACTCTCAGAACATATTCAGAGCAAAAGTATAAGGGCCAGATTCACTAGTACACTCCAGTTGCTTTGCACCAAAGCAGTCAAACCATGCTGGTGCATCTGGCCCTAAATCCATAACTGACTCCTCTGGGCTTTGGAGCAGGCTTTTTAGCCCATAGCCCTGGGGCTACCATGTAAGCACCAATGTCCAGTTTTCAATGCATCCACTATACTAGAGCTATTATGTCAAATAAAAAAAAAACAATGAATAGAGCAAGGGCCGCAGGAAGTCTAGGATTTCTCTGGGGTTTGTAGAGCTACAACTCTGCTCTCAGGATTAATCTTAATTCAGCCTGTAAAATGGCTACTGCTTCTTATGCTGAGAGGAGGTTGGCTGTGCCTCACCTCAGTCTTTTCTCATATGTGTTCTGTTTCTGTTATGCTCCCAGGATAAAAATGGGTGCAGCCTCAAGAACTTGTAAACTGGCAACCAGCTGCCAGTGCTGAGAAATGGTTAAACTTGCTCCTGTTCCACTCATCACTATTGCTCATTAAAGGAAAAGGAATGGGGGACGGAACTAAGGGTATGTCTACGGTGCAGTTAAACACCTGTGGCTGGCCTGTGTCAGCTGACTCGGGCTTGCAGGGCTCGGGTTATGAGATTTTTAGTTATGGTGTAAGCATTTGGGCATGGGATGGAGCCTGGGCTCTGGGATCCTCCCCCATCATGGGATCCCAGAACCAGGACTCCAACTCAAACCCGAACACCTACACTGCAATTAAATAGCCCGATAGCCTGATCCCCACAAGCCTGAGTCAGCTGACATGGGCCAGCTGCAGGTGTTTAATTGCATGTAGACATATCCATAGAGTCAACTTGATCTCAGTGCCACCACTCCCCTTCTCCTTCCAGCCGGGAGTGGGAGGGTACAGAGCATCTCACCTTCAGCATACAGAGTGGCAGCTGTGTTTACAGGCTTTTGGGCTGAACTGAGCTCAAAGATACCATGGCATTATGGACCCTGGGGACATCTTTGTGGATGCTACCTAGCACACAAGTTTGAGAGGGCAGCAGACAG
The DNA here is from genome assembly GCF_026122565.2 of Emydura macquarii macquarii. Taxonomy (NCBI): domain Eukaryota; kingdom Metazoa; phylum Chordata; order Testudines; family Chelidae; genus Emydura; species Emydura macquarii. The sequence goes on from NW_027130455.1 coordinate 8,697,239, forward strand.
CATAAGACGCCTTCTGCTCTAGAAATACAAATAATATTGAATTAAAACTTGTAGTGCAGTGGACACCATTTGAAAATTGGATGTTTATCCCCTTCAGTAGTTACATTTCCCATTATAGGTATAGGGGAACCTGCAAATACTGCGATAAGGTTATAAACAATGGCCAAATATTGTATTGTTTCCTTGTACTCTGCTCTCTGTCTGTATCCATCTCTTGTGTTCTGTCTTAAACACAGATTGTAAGCTCTCTTTGTAGTAGGGATAGTATTTTTGTTCAGTGTTTGTACAGAGCTTAGCACAATGGGGAACTTGGCCATGACCAGGGCTCCTTGGTGATATGATGATAATAGTACAATAATAATAAATACAAATAAATTAAATTAAAAAAAGTAAACATCAATAGTATCCTCTGTGAATGGACAGATATTTAAATATGCCCATTTTTACAAAAAAACATTACTAAATGTTTGTGTAGGTATGTCCTCTCGTGAGATTTTATCATGCCCATAGATAGAATAAATGCAATGATTCAATATTTCTTTTTCATCTCTAACGTCTATGATCCTTCATAGGAACCAAAATCTGCTTTTAACATTACCTTGGCTTTTTTTTTTTTTTAATTGTTTAATTCAGTTACCAGACGCTGCTGAACAATAGGGCCAACAAATTGTTTTTAAAAATGAAAACGTACAAAATCATTAGCCATGTTACACTCTTGTAACAGTGTCTGTATTCACACATTCTCAATACACATGCTGTCATCCAAAGAAAAGAAAGCTTTAGCGTGGCATTTTTCCAGCCTAATTGTTTAACAAAATAGGCAAGCTGAGTAATCATCCTAAAACACACTGGTCCCAAGGTGCCCTCTGTGTTTACAGAGACCTGAATCATCTACAGGTAATTTGGACAGGTTTCTATTGTGTATTTCTATTGAAAACAAAATGTAGCTTCTAATTTACTTTCCACAAATGAGTTGCTTAACATGTTGACAACCACTATAAATGCCATCTACTTGGGATGTCCACTGTGTATAGTGACAATATGGGAAACTTCGGAAACTTCTCTTTTTATACATATAAAGTTTTCAACTTCTAAATATTAATCCCAACCTCTGAGGGTCCCTTAGCAAAAGTGATTTTTTTTCCCAATATGATGTTGTGTCAAAACTTTTCTTAATTAAATAGTACTGGCAAGAATCCAGTAATAACCAGAAAATTGGTACACATCCCAATGTGAGCAGTAGACTGGGGATTCAAGATGCCAAGCAGCCTACTCCAATATTCTGTAAGCACTTAACATTAATTAAAAAACAAATAAGTATATTCTAAGTTTTTGCCTCAAACCTTTCCTGTACAAAGACTGAATGCAAGAGGCCTAACATAATATTGTACCACTGGAATTCAACAACCACTCCAACATTATTTTCTGTTGTTATGTAACTTGGTACCAACAGTAACAGGCTTTATCTATGTAGCCATACAAGCATTCCTGACTGTCCCCCACAGCCACAAAACTCTATGATTACTAAGGCTGGAAAACTATTTGAATACACATTCACTCCCTTCCAACCAACAAGGGAACCTCAAATTCCACTTCCTTTGTTGGTGCATTTTGATGTACTTCATTTGCTTCATTGTTCTACGTTAATTCCACACATTTGTAGCAATCAGTTTGTTATCTGGGGTTCTGCCAACCCAAAGTTCATGGTAACTTTTGTGCGAGGTGGTGTCAGGAAATAAGCCAAATGAAGATGCAGCCGTCCAATTGCTAGATGGTCTGGTAGAAACAGTATAACACAAAAGTGCTCTTATCTCAAAGCCATACTTTACTTAGGTTCAGACACATCATGAGGATGCTCTTACTTTAAAGCTATACTTTACTTAGGCTCAAGCACTTACTAACCTGTTGCAGACATGTGTAAAACTCCTCAACCCTCAATAATTACCAAAGTCTGGGGTGGTTTTCAAGTGGAAACAGCGATGGTTTTCCAATTGGCCTGATTTTCCAGCTGTCATTGGAGGATCCAGAAGCTGTGTCCAAGAAGAGATCCCAAAGAGTCCAAGCCTCTCCTCCACTATTTATCCTTGTCAGTAGACAATAACATGACAAGAAAAAAAGAAAACTTGTTGGGCTGACCGTTTCAAGCTAGCTAAGGTTGCCAGCGTAATTAATTAACTAGATGTTTTCCTACAGAATTTACATACCTTGAGGCTTCGACAAACATCTCCAGAGGGCATGCATAAACAAGCTTATGGGTCTTTTCCTGAAACACAGATCCCAGAATATCCACCAGACTATCAGGGAGGGGTGCAGGGTCAGGCAAAGGTTGAGCAAGAGGCTCCCCTCCCATCCTGGCTTAGTCATACCAAGGCTGCACAGGCCTTCATAAAGGCCTACCAAGTTTGACTACTGTTAGGAACAAGTATGATAATCAATATTTTTATACTATCAAGTGGTCCCTGGTCCTTTTAATGGTCTATCAAAATCTCTCCATACAAGTTTAATCCCCTGCTTAAATTCTGCTGTATAAAACCTGAAATTAAAGATGTAAAAATTACCTGTATGAGATGGCAACTATCTGGTGAATACATATAACTTATATATACTGTGGGTCACACAGTAGTGTCAGCAGTGGAACAGGGAATAGAAGCCAGGTCTTGCAACTCTTGGCCCAGTGACCTAAACATTTGTCCTTGCTGCTCTATACCTACAAGTGTCACAGCTATTCATCTGCTGTCTCTGGTCCTGGGGGGGAAAGAGAGAAGATCCTGGACTTTAAAGTCATGCCATTTTAATGTATAGAATATCTGTCACTGATCCAGGATTGGATATTGCCCTTCTTGGACCTATGACCAGCGTGATTTCAGGGGGTAAATTCTACAGTTAGGGGAAAGAATACAGAAGGTGTTTTTGTTGTAACTTGATTTTTTTTAAAGTGATTTTGCCTATTTGAAGCTGCTCAGAGGTTTGGAATTTCAAGAATAATCTCAGGTGAGAGGAATCAGTGGGCATGAGGCAGATGAGGGGGCATGCTAAATACAATTTACTATATAGCTCTGTAGTGCAACACATTCCATCACACAGATCACCACATCTTACAAACATGGCGTGTACTGGTGTGCATAGATAATCAATCCTGTTAAATGGATGTAACTAAGAGCACAATTTGGCTTGGTGTCATCTTGCACCAGGAAAGAATCTGATTCATTAAGCACATGCTAGTTACAGGAATTATTGTCAATAATAAAAATAACAATAATACTACTCATCTTCCATCAGAGGATCTCACAGCGCGTCACATATGGAGGTTGAATTGATCTCCCAGTCACAACACTCCTATATGGTAGTTACTGCAAGTATTATTATTCTTATACTAATTTCACAAATAGGTAAGATGACACAGAGAGGGTAAACGATTAGCACAAGGTCACACAACAAGTGGAGAGACAGGAATAGCATCTTGGGTTTCTGACTTCCAGCCTTGTACTCTTTCCCCTGTACCATGCCACCAGAAAATGTTCTCTTTCATTTTACATGCTGAGGATAAGGTGCTTAGATATGAAAGAAAAACTACTTCAATTTGCTACCTCAGTGCATATTTGCACTCTAATGCCATGCCTCATTATCTTATATTTAAACTTTTGTTTCTAGGGCAGGAAAATGAAACTTTTAATTTAATTCAGGGTCTGCCTTGTTCTCTTTTAGTTTCCTTTCCTGCAAAGCAGCCCATAAAGTGATCAATGAAGTCAGCTCAGCATTACTGTACTTAAGAAAAATGATTGTCTGTTGTGATGTGTATAAGAACAACTTCCAGATGAGAACAGCTTTGCACATTTCCTGCAGTCTCAGCAAGGGGGTTGATTCCCAGTAACTCACCTAATAAAGGTGCTGCTGTGGTAGCTCATAGACTGTACACTGAGCAAGTCCAGTCACAGAGGAGGTTGGGACTCTGCTAATTGGTTAAATCCGTTCTGATGGCCTGGACACTGGTTGGCACAGAGAATGCATTAATTGGTAATGAAGGGAGCATTGCATACAGGCCTGAAAAGATGATGAGGACATGATGTGTATGAAGCAACTTCCAAGTGGGAGAAGTTTAGCACAGATCAGTTACTGCCTCTGCAAGGGGGATGTATTACTGTTTAATTCTCCTAGTAGAGCTCCTGTTCATGGACCAAGGAGTTTTAGCACTGAATATCAGCTGCAGCGGTTTGCAGGTCACAGACACAGTGGATCTGAGGCTGCAATAGTATAAATCAGGAGGAATTCCACTGAGCTCAATGTGCAACAGCAAATCAACACATAGGGCAGACAAAGGCCCCTGTTAAGTCTAGTGGTGGATATGGGGGTACAGAGGAGCCTGAGCCTTATTGGCAGATGGATCTGATTCAGAAATGTTTTTCTTTTCCAATTAAAAGTTTAGATGAAAACAAAAGAAAGAAAGAAAAAAAAAATTTGCTGAGATTTTTCTTTGACAATTTTTGGGTTTTCATCGAAAGACCAACATTTTTGGTCGTAACTGGACATATCCATTTCAACAATAAACCCACTTTCTTCTGAAAAATCTTTGACAGAATTTTTTTTGACCAGCTCTGTCAGCAGCTACAATGCTCCTGAATTTTTCAGGACTGAACTAAACTCTCCGTAATGTTGAATGAGCCGTGGGAAACTTTTTCTGCAAATATTCATTTGAATTCAAAACAAGTCTGTGAACTTTCCCTGTTTATTTCCTTCAGCACTGGAGTTCTCAATCTTTGAATGCAGATATCTGTCAGATTCAAACTATTGGCTCCTGCTCGAATATTTGCTGTAATCAAATTTTAAATTGTATATGCAGTTGAAGAATTTTTTTTTGTGGGTATGTAACATACATCTTCACAGCCGTGATAGGTATAGCTATCCCATCCTGATTTCTCAGAGGAGACACTGAAACACAGAAAGTATGTCTACATCACACACCACTGGCAGCAAGGTGCAGTGTATTTGTCGTTACATGCCGCAGTAAAAAGCAGGCTGTGGTAGGTGCAACAGTGAAAGGCTCTGACAGAGGGAAAAGGCTCCAGCAGTGGGGAGCTGCCAGACCCTATCCCTGCTGCCAGAACCTTTCCCCACTGCTAGAGTCTGTCCTTCTGGTGGGGAAAGACTTAGGCAGCAGGGAGGCAGCAGAACACTATGCTACAAATAGCAGTGTAGGTGGGGGAGGCACTGCCTGGGCATGTAGAGAACCATATAGGGTACATACCCTAAGGGTTCAGGAAGGTCTTTTCTGATCTAAGCAGCACCTCACCATCTACACTGCTATTAATATCCATGTTCGGGGACAGTGTAGTGTATGTACTCTACACACCACCAACAAGAGTGTGCAGGGTAGATGTACCCAGAGAATAAGGGCCCAAACTTTCATTCCTCACTCATGCAGGGACTCCTACTAAAAATAAGGGGAGTACCAAGGTAGCAGGATCCATCCTCAAGTATCTTGCCTAAAGTAGCACAGTAAGTCTGTGACTTAGCCCAACATAGAACCCAGATCTCCTCACTCTTGGCCCTGTAGCCATTAGATCATACTCCCTCTCATTTTTTAGGAAGCCAAAAAGGTGAGCAAGGCATTTAGAGATAGAATACAGGGTCACATCTAGAACATTATTTTATTGATCCCTCTATACAGCAAACTATCTAGAATATGGTAACAAAGGGGAAGAGATAGAGAGAACTCTACTCTTATTCTGACCTGCAAATTAATTTTTTAAAAATGAATTAAAGAACATATTACAATAGCAAAAAGACACTCCAGGGCATATTTTATGGACCATTAATTTATATGCGCTTAAAATGTACAAGGCCACATAATGCAGTTAGGTCTGTGTTAATTAACATAAAACATGCCTGCTTGTGTCTAATTACTTAATTAAATGCTACATAAACTATTGAAATACAGTTATGTCACTATAGAGAATTTAAAAAAAGAGAATAGAACAGGAAACCATGAGACCAAACCAGCTGTCTCCTGCCACAGATCAGCTGATGTTTTTTCCAACTGATGGAAACTTAAATGGAGCATGATGAGAAAAGAAGAATCTAGCTGAAAGCAACAAAATTAGTAATTTTCCACTGTTTAAATGTAGGAATGCACTATTGTAGATAATCTTTTCCATCTGAAAATAGTTTATTTCTAAAACTCAGTCTCAACAAGGAAGAATTCTTTGCACTTGAAAATGGTGCTTGTTAGCTGAGGTTCAACAAATATTAATTAAGGTTAACGCCCTTTACCCTACAACGAAGCCTAGGTTCAGCAAAGTACTCAAGCATGTCCTTAATTTTAACCAGCTGTGACGTCTCACTGACTTCAAGCTAATTTAGGGCTTAAGTGCTCTGCTGAATTGGAATTTGAATGAGGTTCCTTTGCAGTGTACTAAGGTGAACCTTAGGGAGACTAAATGACTGGCTCAAGACCCCACACTGAGTAAGCGGTAGAGATGGGAATAGAATTGATCTAAGAAAACAGACGTACTCTTTCCTGGTCTTAGATGCTCATAGATAGTACATCATAAAAACCCATCTCAGATTAATTTATTTATATAGCAGAGTGCTGTCCAAGGTGCTGAAGACTGTAAAAATGAGAGAGGGGGTATCACTGATTTTGTTGTTCAAGTGTTCTGAGCGAAGCATTCTTCATTTATTTTCACATTGCTAAAGTAAAATACTGTTTTCATTACCAAGTAGCCTCTGTTGTTAGTGCTGTGGAGTGTTGTTAAGGCTTCCGGAGCTCCGATGTCAGCTTCAGTAGCAGAGAGTGCAGCTTGCTGTCTCAGCAGATCTCCATGTTGCTCGTAAAGACACACCACAGGCTCAGTTTGGTGACAAAGGTGCTTGGCCAGGTTTATTGTCGACAAAGAATGGTACTAATGCCCCATAGGTGCTACAAGTTGGAAAAATATCCAAATGAGGTTCGTTTGCCCTGCACCAGGAAAAGAGATCCACGCAGGTAGTTGGGCAGTCTCCAAGTTTTATTTCTGCAGAGGTCGGACACTTCCCAACAAGTGGTCAGTGTGAGACCCCGAAGGCATGCTCTCTTGCATATTTATACAAACACAAACAAAGAAATTATATATGCATAAATTCTTAATGCTTATTGGTACACTCAAATTATTATTATTATTACTATTAACGTTACATTTTATACTTCTTCTAACTATAAACATATGCATAACATAAAAATAAGGGCAAAAGGTTTCAACTTATCTATCAACATTGTCTAGACTATGTCTCAAGACTGCAAAAAACAAAAACTAAATTATAACTGACTCCTCGTTTCTTCTGTTAATCTTTCTCTCTGACCTTGGCAGGGATAAGCACCATAAACATATTGAAAAGGAGCAGGAGGGTGATTTCAACAGAAAGCAGAACACTAAAAACAACAAAATGGAGTAACTGTGGTCAAGCAAACAATTATTTTCTTTCAATCCCCCCTTTGAGCCATACTGTAACACCAGTTTGGCTCACTAAAAAACTTGATCTACTCTTTGTTTAAGTGCAACAATGTCAACCTGAGTCAACATTTGCAGGGCAGGGGCGCTGGGTTTTACAAATCTGGTAAAAGCAGAACACACAAAGGGCAAATTACCTAAGCATTGAAAAAAACAACATCCAACAATACAAATTACAACAAACAAAACACTATAAAAAACAAAGACTTAAGCCATTGCATATCTGGTAACCAAGCAGTTACCCAACTCCACAAATTAAATTTACCATCAGACTGCTTGATTTTTTCTGCTAAATGGTGGAGATCAGCTAGACGTTTTTCAATTAATGAAATATGGTTTAATAAATTAAAGCAACACATTCCTTGGAATTCTTGGCATCCATGATTATGACGTAACAAAAGATAATCTATTGCAAGCCGATTTTGCAGGGTGGCATGGCGAACGTCTTGTAAATCCTCAGCCATGGCTTGAATCAAAGTGGAGGTTAAATTAATAGACTTTGCTAAGGCACATGCCACCTTGGATACTTCCTTGTAATTAATAACAGTAAGTCCAGGGACACCCACTAAGGATGTAGCTAGGGAAATGGCCTCAGCTTTAGAAAGCAAATTAACTGAATTATCACAATCAGGACCCAACTGCTGCAGGGTACGCCGTAGGCGAGAGGGATAGAAACGGTTAGGGGGCAACACTGCCAAGGCAGAAGTTACTCTGCCTATAGCACAGGGACCACCAGTGGCGTTGGCAGGAACATAAGTGTAAGCAGTTAAACCACAAAATAAAAACCACCCCTTAGATAAATAAAGGGAAGTGGTAAAATAGCTACTATAACTAACACTACTACATTTTAATTTTTTAGTAGTGGTCACATTAACACACTTCTTAGTACAATTAACAAATTGAATACAGTCATGGGCTCGAGTTAAATTATGTAACTGAAAGGTGAGTCGATGGGCATTGGTCCAGTGTGGCTGGGGCTTAAGAGTGGATCCCCATCGGGGTAGGTCTCCCACTACCCAGGTAGAATTGTTGTAGTCGATTAATTGGGTATAGGCATGAATATTGGGAAAATTACAGGCTACCCCAATAAAACAAGTGGTCAAAGATGACCCTACATTATCTCCCCCGTCATACAAAACGCAGTGGAATTTAAAGCAGTACGAGCCATTTCTACCCACCAATTGTTATGGGAAGGATGGATCCGGGTTTGATAAGGGGTATCTGGGGTGGAGTCTGGGGTGGAGCTCCCATGCCCTGTAAACAGCCAAAAATAACAGAGGGTGAAAACTAGATGGGAGGCAGAGGTCTCAAAACCCTGGACTTTCACCATTTTTCCTATTTTTCAGCACAAAAATAAAATGTCAATAATAAGCCCAGTGATTATACAAACAAAACAAAAACTCAGTAGTATTTTAGCTCAATAAACACATTCTAGGTTGGTTCAGTAAATAGAGCAATAGTCCATGCATTAGAGTCTGGCTGTCGGGTTAACTTCAAAGGTGGTACCACAGCCGGGGTACTGTCATCATATACTGCTGGCTTCACTTGGGAATGGTGGATCCAGGAGGACTTTTCTGCACCTTTACTGCTGTATGGGTAGTTAGCAGCACCTGGAATGGTCCTTCCCAAACTGGCGTTAGGGGACTGGAACGTCTGGAAATCTTTATCCACACGCGGTCACCAGGTTGGTAAGGGTGCACCTCACAATCCAGGGAAACTGGCTGGAGTAGAGCTCCTGATTTCTGTAAGAGTAAAAAACGCTTACGCAAGGATTTCACATACTCATATAATTGGTGATCCCCTCCCATAAGAGTTCTAGTGAGAAACTGAAATTGCTTTGCCAGTGCAGGGGGATGTCCAAACAACATTTCATATGGGCTAAGACCAATATCTTTCCTTGGCCTATTTCTTAATTGAAACAAAACAATAGGTAGGACCTGAGGCCACTTTAATTGTGATTCACGGCAAAGTTTTCCCAATAGGGTTTTTATTTCCCGGTTTACCCTTTCCACCTGTCCCGAACTTTGTGGATGGTATGGGGTGTGTAGTTTCCTGGTAATTCCAAAAGCTGCATACACCTCGTTCAGGGTTTCTTCAGTAAAATGACTGCCTTGGTCAGAGTTAACCATTTGAGGGAGCCCGAACCTAGGGATGATCTCCTTTAACAAAAAATTTCTTACAACAGTTGCAGTTGCACTTCTGGCAGGAGTAGCTTCAACCCAGTGGGTTAACTGATCAACAATCACCAGCACATATTTGTAACCTTGACAGGCTGGCAAGGAAATAAAATCCAATTGCAAGTTTTCAAATGGTAAAACTGTCCATGGCTGGGCACCTTCTTTTAGATCTTTCCGGGATACTGCATTAAAGGCTTGGCAAGTGGGGCAGGATTGGGTTACCCTTTTTGCTACCTGATGGACTCCAGGAGCAAACCATGTACGCAGGATGGTATCTGCGATGGCTGCCGCCCCATAGTGCCCTTGGCTATGAATCTGCTGGCACATGGGTCTTAACAAAAGAAAAGGTAAAATGGGCTTACCTTGGGGAGTCCACCATAATCCCTCCTTTTCCACTGCCTCATAAAGCCTTACCCACCGGGCTTTCTCTTCTGCAGTTATGGCATTTGATATTTCCTTCTCTTGTACTCCTGGCACGAACACTGGAGCAGACACACTCAGGGGCAGTGGCTGTAGAGCTGCTTCCTTGGCTGCGTAGTCGGCTTGTCTATTCCACAGGCTGATGTCATCCGTAGCATTGGTGTGAACTGCACAGTGCATGACTGCAATTTCTCTGGGTAACATAATGGCATTCAGCAAGTCTTCAACCTGTTTGGCATTAGCAATTTTACTCCCTGTAGAAGTGAGAAACCCTCGCTGCTTCCATAAGGCTCCTACAGCATGGCAAATTCCAAAGGCATATTTAGAGTCAGTGTAAATATTGACAGCTAAATCCTTGCTTAACTCACACGCCTTAGCTAGTGCTACTAGCTCTGCTGCCTGGGCGCTGAGTGACGCTGGTAGTGGTTCCGCCCACAGCACTACGAATAGGGAGGTCACTGCTGCTCCGGTATATCGGTGACCCTCCCGCACAAATGAGGAGCCATCTGTAAATAAAATCTGATCTGGATTAGAAAGAGGTACATCTGTTAAATCTGATCGTGGCTGCTCAACCACATCTACTACCTTGCAGCAATCATGGGGCTCTTCTATCAGGTCAGGTTCTGGTAATAGTGTTGCTGGATTTAATATGGAACACCTTTGAAGGGTGATGTTTTCTGCTGCCAGTAAAATCACTTCATACTGGGCAATTCGTTGGTGGGAGAATGCTTGGGTCTTCTCTCGTGTCATAAGGGCTTCCACCTCATGAGGCACAAATACAGTCAAAGGATAGCCCAACACAAGATCTTTACTCTTTGTAATCATCGCTGCTGTGGCTGCAACAGCTCTTAAACAACCCACAGCTCCTTTGGCTACTGGATCTAGCTGGGCAGAGTAATAAGCTACCGGTTGTCTCCTGGAGCCGAAACTCTGGGTTAGGATTCCGGAGGCCACCCCCCCTCGTTCGTGCACAAACAATTGGAATCGTCTTTCTGTAATCAGGGAGTCCCAAGGCTGGAGCTTCACTTAACACATGCTTTAGCTTATGAATAGTTAATTTCAGTTCAGCAGTCTCTTCAAGAGGCTCTGGGACAGAGGCTTTAGTTAACTCACAAGTTCCCCAAAAGCAGGAATCCAGGGTCTGCAAAATAACAACATGACTCGACAGGGACAGCAGTCACGATGGTGGCAGGATTGGGCACGACTGCATGTCGTGGAATGACATAGGCATTTATTGCTCTTAAGTCCTGAACAAATCTGTACACAGGATTTCCTTGGTCATCTAGCTTAGGTTTTTTAACTGGAAAAATCGGAGTGTTACAAGGTGAAATACAAGGCCTTAAAATTCCTTGTTCCAGGTAAGCATCAATTAAGGGCTCCAAGCCCTTCTCTGCCTCTCTAGAAATTGGGTACTGAGCCACAGCAGGTGGGGGTTCAGGTTTTACCTGTATAGTTACTGGCAGTGCTGATCGAAGGAGTCCAACATCAGTAGTATTCCATCCCCACAGGGAATCAGGCAGGCTCTGTAATTCTTTAGGCAAAGTTAGTTTCCTGTCTCCAGCACTACATACCATCACAAAATTCTCCAACTCGTCTAGGGGCATATCTAATTTCACAGCACCAGAGGAATCACAATGCAAAGTGGCCTTCAGTTTACACAGCAAATCCCTCCCCAACCAATTAACTGGAGAGGAATCGGTCAACAAAAACTGATGTTCCACAATTAAAGGTCCCACAGTAACTAATGCTGGCGCAGTCTTAGGAACTTGCATAACTGTTCCCCCCCCACCCCCACTATAGCTTCATTCCCATCAAGTTTGTACCCTGCTACATTTGCATCTACCGCCAGAACTGACTTTGTTACCCCTGTATCAATTAAACATTCATAATTTACATTCCCCACAGTTATGGTTACATATGGTTCTCCCCCTTTTTATAACACACAGGTATATTTAAACAACACAAATTATCATCACATGCACTTTCAGCATCCTGGAGCTCGAGATTTTCCTTTAAACGTCATTGTGAATAAGAGTATCCCTGGTCAGGCACAGTTGGCTGCCCGCCAGAGGGAGGTGGAGGAGGAGGTGGGGGTACCCCTTGCTGGTATGATGAGCTGTATGGAGCTGGCATGGCATAGGCATAGGCATTAGCTTCCGAAGCTAGGCGAGTTGGACAATCTCGCTTAAAATGTCCTGGCAGCTTGCACCAAAAACATACTGGCGTTTCTCTTGTATTTGCAGCTTGCCCCCCCACTCTTCCTCTTGCTCTGCCTCTGCCTCTAAGAAAATATCCTCCTCTCCCTCTCTGGGTCAACATTGCATTTTGCATGTTCACAGCTAACAGCTTGAGCTCATCCTGTTTTCTCTTCCCTTCTTTCAATTGTTCCTTTACCTTTCGTCCTTCAAACACATATGACGGATTATGTGTTAGGACAATAGTCCGGAATTTTCTGATAACTGTAACAGGGTCTTGCCGAAAGGAGGGGGTGGTTTTTTGCCAAATAATCAGATCCCCAGGGGAAAAAGGGGTGTGTACCCTCAGCGAGCGCTGTGTGTGCCCATCGGGTATATATTGCAGGCGCAATGGGGCAACGGTGGAGGTGGTGGTGGTGGTGTACTCTCCAGATTTCTCAGCCCTGAACTTGCATTCTGTGCGGATATAGCCGGGGCTTGGCAGGGGAGGGGAGTCACCATTCCTTCTACTGCTTCGTTTTTTCCTCCCAGCCTTCTCTTCCCCCCCTGCTTCATCTTCACTGATACTGCTGCAGCTGCTGTTGTCCTTATCTAAATCTCGCTTTCTCCCACGGCCGCTTTCCTTGCCTAAGTCTCTACACTCCTCTGCCTGAAGCGGAGCGGAGACAAGAAGGGAGGGAGTGGCTGTCCCTCCTGCGGCAGGTCTGCTATCTTGTGAGGCCGGAGTTGGTTGAACTATAGCTGGTAGGGGGGCATTAGGGGGTAAAAGGGGATACAAAGGCTCAGGTGGTTCCTCCTGTCGGCTTTTCAATAACAAAGAGCTTGGAATATAAGGGGGTAGAGTTTCCCCCTTCACTGCAGGCATTGTCATTACAGGGCAAGCTCCAGTAGAGAGATGTGCCCAGCAATACCAATAATCCATCTGCCTCGGGCCTTTTTCTTCTAGCTTATGTCTTAGTTGTTGTAGCTTGCAATATCAAAGGTACCATAGGTGGGCCAAATTTGGGCATCCTTGTAATAATATTTCTGCCATTCTGTATTTAGTTTTAGGACTCGAGTTTTCTTCATTCCTTTTAGTACCGGTAAATTACCCGCAGCCCATGCTGCTAACACCGTCCCTAAGGGACTGTCCTCGGGGATTTTTTTTACTTCCTCCGAGCCCCATTTCCCGTCCACCACTATCACTCCACACACACACACCACACACACTCTCTGTGTCAACACAGCCTCGGCTTTTGTCCTCTTAAGGACAGGTCAGTGAACCTGATCCGAGCCCTTATCCTAGTACTTAAACTAGCACTTATTTCTCCCGTTCATACCTCGTGGACGACCTGTGCACAGAACAATTGGGGATGCGCTTATCTCTTTAAAAAAAACACACCTCTGGAGGATTTTGCAAAAACAAAGTGACAGAATAGAATAAGCTATGGTCTCTTTGCGGGAAAAGGAAAACAAAGTCTGCCAGAGAGACCAGAGAGGGACCCAATAATTGGTCCTAAACAAAACAGATAGAAAAGCTGAGGAGATTCCATGCACAAAAAACCTTGTGCCACCCAGCCACTGTCAAGGACAGTGCCCGTTTCGGAATCTCCTAAGAAAACCGGACAGACACAACACAAAACATACAGGTACCTGAATCCCTTGGAGACTGCGAGACTGCAAAGGGTCTCAACTGCTTTACAGCCTTCCCTCGAGTTCCAAACCCCATCCAAAAGCCCTCTGGGTGAACTCACCCTATTGCCGGCTGGGGCGTTGGCTGGTGCAGGAACTCAGGGTCGGTTTGCAAGGCAATCCCACTTCTGACACCAGAATTGTTGGAAAAATATCCAAATGAGGTTCGTTTGCCCTGCACCAGGAAAAGAGATCCACGCAGGTAGTTGGGCAGTCTCCAAGTTTTATTTCTGCAGAGGTCGGACACTTCCCAACAAGTGGTCAGTGTGAGACCCCGAAGGCATGCTCTCTTGCATATTTATACAAACACAAACAAAGAAATTATATATGCATAAATTCTTAATGCTTATTGGTACACTCAAATTATTATTGTTATTACTATTAACGTTACATTTTATACTTCTTCTAACTATAAACATATGCATAACATACAAATAAGGGCAAAAGGTTTCAACTTATCTATCAACATTGTCTAGACTATGTCTCAAGACTGCAAAAAACAAAAACTAAATTATAACTGACTCCTCGTTTCTTCTGTTAATCTTTCTCTCTGACCTTGGCAGGGATAAGCACCATAAACATATTGAAAAGGAGCAGGAGGGTGATTTCAACAGAAAGCAGAACACTAAAAACAACAAAATGGAGTAACTGTGGTCAAGCAAAGAATTATTTTCTTTCACTCCCATCTAGAAACCAAGTCTAATATAGTGAGAGGTTACTAAAAACCTTATTCACCATACTTAAAATTCTACCAATCCCAAAGGACCAGATACACCAGGTCAATGAATTGCTCACCAGGTCAATGAACAGTTCAGATCTCATCCAACACACGTTTTCAGCCAATCCTTATTAACTAAATCTAAGACTTTTAAATAAAGTTATATGGTTAAGAGATCAATATACATAGAAATGTGTGTAAAGTCCTTAGGTCAGTTTCACAGCAGAGATGGTGAGGCTGCTGATTTGTAAAAGTGTATCTGGAATCAGTTTAGAAGGCTACAGTCCAATAGGCAGTCCAAGGGCAGAGTCCGTTCAGGTTCTTCCATGAGAATTCCAGGGTAAACCTGGAGCCCTCGGATTTACGGCTTAGACTTTCCCTGTTAAATTGTAAGTAGACTTGAGATGGCAGGATCAGGCCTGGGGCTTTCCTTTATAGCTCCCTAGCAAGGTGGCAAGCCTCTTGTCACGGCAGGACCTCCCCTGGGGAAGAATAGGCACTGCAGATTGTTGCTTTGAAGCTAATCTTCTGTTTCCTGTGCATACACAGGTAAACTCGTTGCATTCGTTCACATAGGTAATTAGCCGGCACTTCATTATGGCATAGATAATTAAGCTGAAGACAATATAGATAATATTATTCATTTCCTGCAGTATCTTACATCTCTGATTTTAAGGTTAACTGAACCATCCACATGCATAATATAAAGCACTTAAGACATGAAAGGGAATTAGCATCTACAATTTAATCTGGTTACATTGTCAAACTTCTAACAAGATATACAGATAAATACACTTACCATCTACCCTTGATTTCTATTACTACAAATGATTGCTGGTCTAGTACATTTCTTTGAAATTCACATACAAGTAGATTGTCTTGATTACATGTCAATGCCTCTTTTTAGGTTGTTATTAGTCATACCTAACCTGGCTGTTCTGTCAATATCACAGCCTGCCACAAGGTACCAGCTCAATCAGGACACCAAGATCCTGTCCCCTAGGGCAGCAGGTACACCTCCTATGACTTCTCCTTTTATACATTGATACAAACAAGTTATGTATTACACTCCAGATATTGTTAGTTACCACCCTTATCCTTGTACCCGCTATTTCGAACAAAACATCCTCATCCATTATCTTCTCATTCCTTCCTTATCTTATGAGGGGTCAGTGTGCTTTTGTACCATCTCTTAACAATATGTTTACATAATTACATGAGAGATCTGTGTGTGTTTGTAGCATCCTCTCTGGTCAGGAATGTGCTTACTTGGTTAGCTGATGCCTGGTACTATTCTGCAAAAGCCAGGCCTACTCTGGTTCACAGCCTTTGGTTCATACTGTTACTTATGCTTAGGGCTCCAGAAAGGCCTATAGCTTCTATGGCAACTTGCAAATGGTAATAGCAAGAAACCACTGAAGAAAAAGAGAGGTTTTGCCACAGACAGAAGGGTGTGGAACATTTTCTTCAGACAACAGTTGAGATGGGACAAGGCTTGTTCTCTTATTCATCCTGTCTTATGACAGGTTATTGACTCCATCTCTCTCCTCTTCTGCTGTTGTTGTGCAGCCTACTTCTATGGCTGAGTTGCCTCCAGAATTAAGGAGACTTAAATAAAGGGCTTCAGACTAACAGTAGAAATTATACTAGAAGCAAAGATTGAAGCTTTAGCCCCATAAGTTATCAAACTTGAATCCATTATGGAAGGCTTGGAGGAGAAGAATCAAAATGTGGGTAGTTGGAGCCCAGATTTCAAACAGAGTTTGTCAGTTGTACGTATAGGCACTCAGATCAGGACTTAGACAGATAAAATGGCTATTTGGACAACTACTTTACTGTTGTTTAAGGAGTGCCATAAATGACTGTCTGAGGTCCCAAATGCAGACTTGAATGCTCTTAGGTGAAGTTGAAATTGGTCATCATGCTTCAGGAGTATTACTCTAAGAAAATGCTCATGTGCACTGAAATATGAAAGGCAATGAAACCTTTCTTAATCTTCCAATGGACTAGCAGAAATTATTTGCATGCTAGAGGTTTGTCTTTAGCTAGAGGTTGAACAAAATTGTTTGGGGAACCCTGGAAATACTTAAATGCTTAGGGAATGGTTAATATTGGTGGCAGCCCAGCCCTTAGTTATTGCAGGTGATCCTTTGCACTGTGGTTTCCGAAGCTTGCCTACATGGTGAATTAGTGCACAGCAAGCTAGGGTGTGACTCTACAGTGCACATCCACTGTGCCACACAGTAACATTCCATGTGGACACTGCCTCAGTGCAGTGACAGTCCCAGAGTGTGGCAAAGAGTAGATCTGCTCTGGAAAAACTATGCAGCAATAAGTCTCAGAGCCCAAGTCACTGTATCAGGCTTAAGCTATGGGGCTAAAAATAGCAGTGTAGACATTCCCACTCTGGGCCAGGTCACAGAGGAGAGAGGCCATGTAGCCTGTACTCCCTAACGAAACACAGGAACAAATCTACACAGACACACACCCCGAACCCGACCAGGGTTATTCTGTCTGCTACCCAAGATCCACAAACCTGGGAATCCTGGATGCCCTATCATCTCAGGCACTGGCACTCTCACCACAGGTCTATCAGGCTACATGGACTCTCTCCTCAGGCACTCCTAGTTATCTTCGTGATACCACTGACTTCCTGAGAAAACTACAACCCATCAGTGATCTCCCAGAAAATACCATCCTAGCCACTATGGATGTAGAAGCTCTCTATACTAACATTCCACATAAAGATGGACTCCAAGCCATCAAAAACACTCTGCCAGATGATCATATGTCACACCTCACAGCTGAACTTTGTGACTTTGTCCTGACCCACAACTACTTCAGATTTGGAACCAATCTATACCTCCAAGTCAGTGGCACAGCTATGGGCACCCGCATGGCCACACAGTATGCCAACATTTTTATGGCTGACCTTGAACAACGCTTCCTCAAAACTCGTCCCTTAACACCTCTTCTTTACCTACGCTACATTGATGACATTTTCGTCATCTGGACCCACGGGAAAGAGTCCCTCGAAGATTTCCACCGGGATTTTAATAATTTCCATCCGACTATCAACCTCAGCCTGGACCAATCCACACAAGAAATCCACTTCTTGGACACTACAATAAAAATAAAGGATGGGCACATTAATACCACCCTATACTGAAAACCAACTGACCACAATGCATATCTTCATGCCTCCAGCTTCCACCCTGGACACATTACACGATCCATTGTCTACAGCAAAGCCCTAAGATACAACCGGATTTGCTCTGATCCCTTAGACAGAGACAAACACCTACAGGATCTCTATGAAACATTCCTAAAACTACAATACCCACCTGGAGAAGTGAAGAAACAGATTGACAGAGCCAGACAGGTACCCAGAAGTCACCTACTACAGGACAGACCCAACAAAGAAAACAGAACCCCACTGGCCATCACCTACAGTCCCCAGCTAAAATCTCTCCAACACATCATTAAAGATCTACAACCTATCCTAGCAGATGATCCATCTCTCGCTCAGGCAGTGGGTGGCAGACCCATCCTGGCTTACAGACAGCCCCCCAACCTGAAGCAAATACTCACCAGCAGCCATACACCCTACAAAAAGTCCCACCCAGGGACCTATCCCTGCAACAAACCCCGTTGTCAGCTCTGCCCACACATCATCTCTAATGACATCATCACTGGTCCTAACCACATCAATCACACCATAAGGGGCTCATTCACCTGCATATCCACTAATGTTATATATGCCATCATGTGCCAGCAATGCCCCTCTGCCATGTACATTGGCCAAACTGGACTATCACTACGCACAAGGATAAATGGACACAAATCAGACATAAAAAATAATAACATCCATAAACCAGTGGGAGAACACTTTAATTCCCCAGGGCATTCTGCCTCTGACCTGAAAGTTGCTGTACTTCTCCAAAAAAACTCCAAAAACAGACTTCAAAGAGAAACTGCTGAATTAGAAATGATCTGCAAACTTGACACATTCAAACTGGGTTTAAACAGAGACTTGGAACGGCTCTCTCACTACCGAAGGTAAATTACTTTGCTCACCCATTCTCACCTCCTACTCAATGGTCGTCATTAGGTCTTAAGTACCGGACTCCACCTCCCCCATTGCTCTCAATGCACCTGGATATCTATAAGATACCTCTGTGTTACCTATTTTCTGTATTACTGCATCTGAAGAAGAGAGCCAAGTCTCTCGAAAGCTTATGTCTGCAAATATTAAATTTGTTAGTCTTTAACAAACTTCCACAGAACTCTCGTTGTCCATATTGTACTCAGTTTTTTTAGAGAGAGGTGGTGGTTCATTTTTCAACTTCTTTTTTCATTTACAGGAAAACTGCAGGGTTTAGGGATGTCCTCCACTCATGCTTCTTGAGTCTGCAGTGGAGTGAAATTGATGAGAATCCTGCTCTGGGAGTTCATCAGCCTGCAAAGCCAAAAGGCTGGCTCTTCACACTCCTGCCAGTTGGGTTGTCTGATTCCCCCCCCCCGCCATCCGGCCCCCTGCCACTTTACCTTATTATTAACACTTGAAAACTGGCTTCAGAGAGCAACATAAAATCAAATATCAGTTCTTCCTGAGAGGGGTGAATAAGTATTTGAGCTTCAGATTAAGGACTGACCACCATGCCACAGTTTTACAAAAACGGTTGTAATATGCTTGCTACCTTGTACCACACTGCCTTCTACTGGATAGACTCAGAATTGCTCATTTGTCATCCATAGGCTCCCATATTGTTACTAGAAGTGACTGGGATTTTTTTGACAGAATGGTTTTCTGGAAAAATCAGTTTTCTGAAGAAGAACTTTGATTTTGCTGAAAAGTTTCAATTTTCCACTCAGAAAAGCAAAATAATGTTAGTTTGTCCCAAATCAGAACTTTTTTAAAAAAAATTTGACCCAAAACATTTAGTTTCTAATTTTTTTAAACTGATTTATCTGCATTTCTCTCTGGTGCATTGGCTTATGGGAATTGTAGTTCCATTTGCTCCTATGGGTTGGGCTCTGCAGAAGGCTACATCTCCCATAAAGCAATGCACTGATTTTTGTTCAACTGAGCTGTGTGAAGCATCATAGGAGTTGCATGACTCTTGGTGGGTGTATGAGGTTCACACCAGCCCCTCCTGCTGATCCATGCCTCTTCTCCACAAACCATGCGCAGATCGCAGCTTTGTGCTCCCACTGGTGCTCTTTATTTACAGGCTTTTCCCACCACCAACTATTTACAAATACAGTCTAGGCTCAGGGGCCAGACAGTCTCAGTCCCTCACTCTGGGCAGCTCCCCTCCAACTGAGGCTTCTCCCTCCCAGGCTGATTGCTGACCACCTACATACCCACCTGTCTCCCTTCTGTGAGTCTCTAGTGAACCACCCTTGAGCTCCTTCCTGTAAGCATTTATAGGGCCGGTCTAATGAGCATAACAGCTGCTCCCTGTTAGCCCAGTTCCCACAGGCTCAATCAGCTGGCTTCACTCCCCCTTTGATTAGGGCTCCAGGAGCAGAGGCCTGGCTTAACCTTTATTTCTCAGCCAGTACCTTTTCACAGTGTGTTATGGGAAATGGAGTCCAGCCAGGAAGCCTGGACATGGGAGAGAATGGGGACTGCAGCTGAACGTTGAAATGACACAAAATAAAGTATTTCAAGTCATTTTTACAAACAAACTGAAACACTTTACTTCTGGGAATGTTGAAATGTTTTGTTTCAATCAAGAATTTTCATTACCAATTTTTTTTTAATACTCTTTCCATGGAAAATTTCAACTTTTTATCTTGTTTTGGGATGAAACAAATGTTGAAATTAAATTTTGCTCAGCTCTAATTATTACTATCACAAACGGTGGCCATAGATATTTCTGCATTGGGGGGATAGAATGCCAGATATTCCACACCAAAAATACAGATCTCTACCACTTGAGCTAAAGGACAACTTTTTTTTTAACTGTGACTAGAAAGGTATCATACTAACTGTGGTCATATAATAGAAAAAGACACAATCACATGCTCTAAGCAAGTATATTACATTCAGAAAAGCCTTTTGAGACCTGTGCTTTCTGGAAGAGGAAGATCCAAGTTCTGTTCATGCTCCTTCATTAAAGTTCCAAGTGGCCATGGTGTGAAGTGTTGTGACAACCATGAATTTCTACCTGACAACAGATTTTTATGACTACAGTAGAACCTTGATTTTATGTACACAAGTCTTACTAATGACCAGTTAGACAAACCATTTTTCCCAATGAGGAAAAAAAAATAATTGCATAACGAAAATGATGTCAGTGATGAACAAGGTGACATCCCTTCACAGTCTGATCTTCACAGTCTGATGTCTTCAGTGCACTGGAAATTGGATTTAAAGACAAGAAGAAAGTGATGCAATGCACCATATGCAATTTATCCACCGCACCTACTGTTATTTTTGGAGATTCAATTTGATAAACTTTTTGATTTTCTGAACGCCTCAATCCACAGTTAGTTCATGAAATAGTAATTCTACTGTATACATTTTAACAAGATCCTAGTTAGATTCTATCAGTCTAGTATGTGAAAGGTTTTGCAGGATTTGGATGTTAGTAGTTATTCACTTTTCCTAACCTTCTTTCCCATCAAACATAATATGTTCTCTAACAGAATCTTTCTTTCTTTTATAACCATCTTTCTCATTACCCTTTGTACTGAGTTCCTTCAATAACACTGGGGGGCAGTGCCAGGACTTATCTTGCCCTGTGCGGGAGGTCCTGTGAGGCCTGAGGGTGGGGCGAAAATGTAGGCTTGGCCTCCGGATGCCAGGGACCCTCGGTACGCCACTGCTTTCTTTCTTGACCAGGACTTTTTCTACAGAGCTTAGAGCAACCTTTAGGGGATTGTGATGTAGAAGACAGATAAAGGCATGAAGCTTTCAAAGCTGGTGGCCATTTCCCCTTGCTGTCTGATTCCTAAAACTGTTTCCTGGAAATTATCTCTCTGCCTGAGTAAATTGAGTGAAAGCTTTTTTATATTGTAATGCTGCTACATTGTATTTCTTAAATATGTGTTCTCATTTTTAAAGAAAAGTTACAATGCTTCAGAAAATACAAATAGGATCAAATGGGATATGAACATAGAAGCTGACAGCTTGTCAAAATTCAAAGCAAACATGCTGTGAGGTTATTAGAAACTACTCTCCTTTGGTACTGTGCTTGTTTAAGCCAATAGTAACGATAATGTATCAAAATCCCTGTAAAGTGATAGGAGTTCTACAGAAATAACCATTTAAAAAGATAGGAAAACTTTTTTTCTTTTTAAAGCAGTTAGTAAAATGAAGTGTCACAATTTTGAAGAAAAAATCTTGTGGAAATTTGTGGCAGAACAATAATCTGCTTACATAAATGCTGTGAAGTCTGGGCAGCATCTTTTCAAAATGAAACTCACATTTAAGTGTCAGCCATGAGAAAATGCTAGATTGTCAGCAGTATGGATGTCACACTGTCTGGAATGGCTCACGACAGTGAGTCCCTACCTCAGGGCAGACTGTCAAAAGCAGGACAGACACCCCCAAACAGGTGATACATTCTATAATTAGATGTCACCAATCCAGTACCAAATGTGAACTCCCAAAATACTGCAATAGTCTTATAATGCAGTCGCAGACAGTCCCCTTAGACACTCCAATCTATCTTGTCACACAAGCAAGATAAGCTACGTGATATATGATCACTTACACCAAGAATCACAAATATTCCAGGTTACTCCAATCCCAGGAGACCAGTCACTCACCCACATCAACTTGCATGCTAGATCTCACACCAAAGACCACGCTGGTAGCCAGTTCTATAGTAAACTACCTCAAGGTTTATTAGCTAATAAAAAAACACAAGAGTTATTGAAAGGTTAAAGCAGATAAAATATACGTATAGGTGAGTCACAGTCTATAATTCCAAACAGTAGCAGAGATGTAATAATCTGCCAGTTTCCCAAAAATCTACCCAGAATAACTCTGGGAATCTCTGTCTTCTCATTCAGATATTCTGCCCTGTTAGAATCCAAACAGTCCAGAGATGTAGGATCTTTCCCTGAGTCCATACTTACAGTTTCTGCTCATAGAAAACAAGCTGACAAGGTCACCACCCATGTGTATTCTTTCTTTGACTAGTAGAAAGAGAGGAGTGCATTTAGAGTCTTTGATCTCTGCATTGTGTGACTGCTTGACTTCAAATATACAAGAATGAGTACTTTCTTGTTAAAGTTCTTCATCCAGTTATAATGTAATAAGAAACACTTACATTGTGTATACCCCTGTAACTAAATAACCCATCAAACGAGAAAGAAGCCTTGTGGAATGCAAATGGAGATATGTGAAAACAGTGCATATGCAGCATCCCATTAGTATTCATGAAGTGTAAACACTAAATACTTTCTTAAATGCAGTATTGTTGTAAATGTGTTGATCCCAGGATATTAGAGAGACAGAGTGGGTGAGATACTATCTTTTATTGGATCAACTTCTGTTGGTGAGCGAGACAAGCTTTTGAGCTCTGTGTAACTGGTCTCTCTCACCAACAGAAATTGGTCCAATAAAAGATAGTACCTCACCCACCTTCTCTATCTAAATACATTCTTATACATTTAACAATCACTTTGATCTATACCAATACACAAAGGAAGTGGCCTGGCTTCCAGCTATGCATTTGTCAGTGCTCAGTGAGGCCTGGAGTTTTGGCATGAGCTGGCACCTGCTCTGCAGAGTCACAATGCGCCTAGTGGTTCCACAAGGAATGAACATGGCATGGGTATTTTTGGAGAACAGAGTGCTTTGTTAAATGCTAATTTTCCTCACATATTATCCAGTGTGAATTGCTTCATGGGGCAGCACTAGAATTTGGGGGATACGGGGGAAAATGTCTACTTTAGATGTGGCCTTGCAAAAATATTGAGCAATAGCTTGGTATTCCCAGCACAGAAGCTGCTCTTCCCTCTGAATCAACTTCCTGGAACCCTACTACCTCGCCCCAGTGCCGGATTGCCCTTTTCTATGAACATTGTTCCCTTCATGGATTGCTGAGGTTGGCCCTTTAAATTTGGCAGAGCCCAGCAGCTTCAGCCCTAGAGTGGCCATTTTGCAACTCGCTGTTGCTTGTGTCATTTCCCAATCTTCCAGCTGGTAAGGACACTTTATTATTGTTATGGTTTCTTCCAGTTTCCCTCATTTTATTCTTAAAGAGATAGCACATGCTTATAGGGACCATCATGACAAGAACCATGGGATTTCCTGGCTTATTTGACATAGCTGATCAAAGCTAGATATGGGTAAACAGCAGGGGTGAGATTTGGTTTTGCAAAACTAAAACCAGCAGAGATTGAGACTTAGGATCTAGTTATCTGAAGCTCAGAGTTTTGGAGGGTTCTGGTAAATGGCTCTGGTTTTGGCCTGCATATAAATGAATTAACCTCCAAACTCACCCCACATACTTTAGAGTAAATGAGTTTGTGGCATGATAAATGCTTGTAACTGTTCTGAGAGGGAAGAATAAATGTAATAAGGTCAGGCATGTATGGGGGTGATAGAGGGCACAGGTTGCGGAGCTTCTAGCAAACGTTTCGTTTGGAGGAGGAGGCGATCAATCCCTGTATGACATCTTCCGGTTGGCAGAGATTAATAGGACTACTGAATAACTTTGCAGATGTCTCAGTTTCTGCATACCACGGCACACAAGAAGACGAAACACACAACATGTATGCTTGCAGCTGCACATAGATAATGCTGATGGGAACAAGAAGTTATCTTTGAACGTCTGGGGGTACACTTTTTCATTGCCACGGGGCATATTTTTACTCCTCCCCTCCTATCAACAGATGTTGTTTTGATGATCCCGATTATCATGGTGAGAATGGAATGTGGTTAAGGGTGAGAACCTGATGAGGTGAAAGTTGTGTATAGAAAGGTATAAAAAGTCACCACTTAGAGTCTTAGACAAAGGGCCTGAGCTGCGGCTGGGGCCAGCGTGTGGGCTGGAGCTGCAGCTGTGAGGCCTGGCGCCAGGAGCCGGAGCCAGGGCCAGGAATGGGGCCAGGAGCCAGGGCCTGGGACCAGGAGCCACAGCCAGGTGGCGAGGCTGGAGTGGAGATGGGGGCAGAGTGGTCTTGGGTGGTGTTTCCTCTCTGCCCCTGTGGGGGCTGGCCCAGGCCATGCCACACCACGCCCCCCCAAAGATTCCACCATGCCTTTCTTGGGGGGGGTGCATCCCACAGTTTGGGGATCTCTCCATGTTTTTTGCAGGGTGACGTTGGGCAAATCACGTCCCTCTTGGTACCTCAGTTTCCCCATATGTAAAATGGGGATAATGATACTGCTTTCCTTTTTTAAAACAGTTTGCGATCTATGGATTTAAAAGTGTTATGTAAGAGCTAGGTGTTATTATTATCATCTGGTGAAAGCCTTTTGACATTTTGACAGACCAGTTTAAATGATCTAAATCTGAGATGCTCTGAGTATCCAGACAGAAGGGATCCCAGCCATCCTGGATACTAACATTACCTCTCCTGATGCTGAATGCCCTAGATGCTTAATGTTTCATATGTTTTAACATAACTGGATGGGATGGGTTGGGATGTAGGCAGCCAGAAGATCAGCAAATTACTGAGCATAGTCCATTGAAGGCTTTGAGAGTTAAAGTGAAAAGACATATATCCACTTTGTACCTAAGTATACAACTAGTGCAGAGCAAAGCAGTATGGAGAAATTCCTTTTACACGTCTTTGACAACTAAGATGCTGCTTTCTGCACTAACTGCAGGCAACAGATGAGTGTTTTTGGTAATCCACACTAAAAGTGGCATGCACTGCAATAATCCATCCTTGATGTCACATAGTCATACATCACAGTCACTACAGTGTGAGCGCTAGGGCTGCAATCTGGCAAAGTGCAGTTCTATTCTCAAGAGTGGCTGTGTAAAAATGACAACAAACCTGTGTCCAACCTGTATTCAGAGTCCTTTTTGGTGACGTTCTTTCTGTTAGCTCTGCAAAGCTAACATAGGTAAAAAGGAGGCAGCTATGCTCTGTACTTGTACATCATCAACAGAATTGGTTACTAATTCCAATCAGTTACAGCTGTGCCAAATACATTGAGGAAAATGGAGTTGCACAGATGACTCAGGACCTAATTTGAAGACCATGGCATTCTTCAGGTAAAGCTCAGGACAGAAATGCTCATGAAGGAAGAATGCAGCTTGTCTGACTCATCCCACACAGAGTTTGCAGGTCTGTCAGTCAGAAATAAACACAAAGAATGCGGCAGCCCACAGTGCGAATCTTGTGGTGCCATTCTTCAGAGTGAAGCTGCACATAAGTTGGCCAAAAATTGCCTAGGGGGATGAAACCTGGCATCTGGAATGGCTGACTTGATAATGGAGCGCTCCTACTGAAATACACAGCTGGAGAACTCTGACCTCAGTTTCTAGCAAATAAGGGGCAGCTGTATGTGGCTAATCAGTAGAGTTTTGGCCTCTGAACGGAATACATGCTACTGAAAGCACAATCTCACTGACTTTGCCTATGAAGCACTATAATAAATCTCCTCTCTGTACAACTGTAGCACAACTCTGAAGTCATTAAATTATCCATCACATCCCTTGTGTGCAAACTGGAAATCTGGACAGGAAAAATAGAGTAGGGAGAACTGAACTGAACTGAACTGAACTGGAGAAAAAACCAGATATATTCTGAAAGGGAGCAGAAAGGCTTTATAGCTGGCACAGTGGAGGGCCACTGATCATGGAGATGAAAGCTCATAGATAGGGACCACTTGCAAATAAAAAATGTAAAGGATAAAGGGATTCTGCCATGAGAGAAGAGTGCTGGTCCTGCAGGGCTTATGGGGAAATGTCTGCCAGAGATTCAACCTTTGCATGAGGATGTACATTGGACTTCCTGCATAATTTCATTGAGAAGAGAAGCTGATAGGAGACAATGCAAAGCCTGTGATAGTGCTGATGGAGTACATGAGTGAAAAAGACAGTGTATATGCTACCAGGAAAAGAGGTGCATTCTATGTAGTGGAACTACAGACTCCTGCTCTTTCTCTGACCACTGCTGAGTGCTAGGCAGAGGAAAGGAAATGAACATCATTAAACAGCATTTCCTCAGTGTAAAAGTCAATGCAGCTGCTTTATACTCGCTAAAGCCAAAGGTCATCTGTGAGGGACAGAATCATCTGCTCTAAAACATTGGCTCTGCAAAAGCCCCTTTACTAGGAAATGTTGGGGCAGATGAGAATAGATGGAAATCTGAAGGCAAGACAGCTGAGAACTAAAGCTGAAGATGATTAGCTGTTATAACTCGGTATATGACAAATGATTCCTCACAGCATGAGTTTGGTTTGCATTACCTCTAACATACATTTTTCCCTGTAGAGGTTCAGTGTGATTTCCTTGTTATGTGATCAAACTAAGATGTTTGTTATTTATTGTGAGTTGAAGCATAGTGGCCAAAAATAAGTGGGTGGTTATAAAATAGCTTTTCTTACTGGACAAGTCTAAACGGTGCATATGACCTCTCCTCACACATCCCCAAACAGAGCACTAGCTGTTTAAAAGATTGGTGTGCAAGTGTAAACTGTTGGGGAAGGTGTGTGATAGGTCCATCTCTACAGAGGATTTGAACAGTTGGAGGCCCAAGCTGCAGTGGGTTGTTGCTCTAGCTCAAACTGTAGTAGCTCGTGCTTTTTAGTTTGAGGTTCCCGATTCTATCCACAGTGTGTTTGTCATGAGTGCAGTCATCACACAAGCATTTTGCTTCTTTGTTGGAAAAGGTTATTTAAAAACATAGGTATGTTTATAGGCTTTTCTATGGTACTCATGACAATAGTAGCTGATTGCCTCAGAAACATTAATGAATTTATCTTCATGCTACTCTTGTGCTACTCTTGTGAAGACGGGAAGAATTAGTGAAAGCAAGAACTTAATGAGAGAAGGAAAAGTATCATGTGGGCATGTCACTAAATACTGGAACACAATGCATATTCAGGTTGCACAGGCACAGTGTTTAATTACATGCTCATACAATATTTTTTTCTTCAGAACCTCAGCCTCATTCACATTACACCTTCACTAGCTTTAGACAAAGACACAGTGCCAGTGCTGTCTTCAAATGTTCCTAAGCAGAATCAATCAAATGCTGGCAGACCATTAAGTAATTGAATGACCAATTCTAATGCTCATGCACAAAATAAATGTCTGAAACCTTATAACTTTGACAAATAACAAACAATTTTTACCACAGCATCAAAAATCCCGTCTGTAACCAGGGGCTATCTTACTGGCCACATTCCAGGTTTTTATCATCTACCACTAATGTACTTGAGGTGTTTAAAAATAAAAACCATTTTGGCTTTCCCAAATATTTACTCCCAGGTTGTCAAATTAAGAAGAAAATTATTGAAAATGTCAATAGCAGTTAAAAAGTGAACCTTAGAATGGAGACACTTGTGTTACTTTATAGGCATTGTTGTGTGTATTATAGTAATAGTGCTGAATTATAGGAGAAAAAAGCTCAGATCGTTATTATTGTTTCTTTGTATTGTGGTAGTGCCTAGGAGTCCCAGTCATATACCAGGATCCACTGTGCTAGGCCCTGTACAGATACAGAACAAAAAAAAATGGTTTCTGGCCCAGAAAACGTACAATTTAAGTCTGGTCAAAGTAGGAGGGCTACCCCTTATATTCCATCTGTCATATTAAAGCGAGAATTTTAGTGACTCTGTCTTTGAGTAAGATGGAGCCTGGATATGCATTTTAAATTTTATGTCCCATGATGTTTCTGGTTATATTACCTATCTATTGTTGCAAATAATTTCTATGATATTTTAATCTTGCTTTGTAAGATTTCCTACATCCCTCTCCTTATACACACATATCTAAAAAGATATTGCCTGAGATGTGTAAATTGGACTAGTAGTCTCACTGGTAAAAAGCTGCCTGAACACAGAATTGTATTGCACAATTCATTATAAAAAAATACCTCAGGTAATTAAGGGATTAATTTTAAGCTTGGTATGATGACACATGATATTTACTCCCTCTTGCTTCCATGAGCTACTAGGTATGAATTAAGCCACGGGAGGTTAATTTTAGGAGAGCATGCAGTCAGTGTGATTTTTAGTTTGATCATTGTTTCCAGTCCATCTCCACATATAAACAGTATTGATACCTGCAGAGCTGTCTGTATCTTACAGATA
Organism: Emydura macquarii macquarii; assembly: GCF_026122565.2. Lineage (NCBI taxonomy): Eukaryota > Metazoa > Chordata > Testudines > Chelidae > Emydura > Emydura macquarii. The sequence goes on from NW_027130455.1 coordinate 8,726,143, forward strand.
ACTCATTTTATTTTGTAGACAAGATAATCACAAAAAGGGTTTCAGAACTGATGCAGATTATAGTAAAGACAAACAATATAAGCAAAGAAAAAATCACATTGCTGCATTATAGTTAGGACATAGAGATGGATATTTCATACAAGAACAGTCCTGCCATTCTTGCTGTTTTAAAATCTTGCTGCATCCATGCTGTTTGGAGCAGGTACTAATCATCAGATGTTAAAAATGGGAAAAAACTCAGCCAGTAATAAAAACATGTAATAATCTCCCCTCCTCCCTGATGTACCGTCAGAGCTGATCTTTTGCCTGGAACAAATTGGAGCTGAAACTCCATATTTAACACTGTTTCTACACCAAGTAGATTCTCTTGCATATCAGCAGAATGGGGTGTAAGTAAATCTAAGGGAGTCAAAGTTAATATAACAGGGTCCAACTTACACGATCTTGTGCATTGTCTCTGAATTTTACTCATATTTCTGGCATTTTTCTAATGCCAGAGTTTATAATCTTCATGGTACTTGAAAATATTTATCAGTCATTTCATATATTCTCCCTAGAGCTTCCAACAATCTTGAGATGGTCTTAAATTCAGTCATCTGGCCACTGAAGCATGCAGACTTTTCATTTATATTTGTCAGGCTGTAGAAGTTCTGAAATTGTGGTCTGTAGACCGCCAGTGATTTCGTGTTGCTGGAACCTCCCATATCCAGAAAGAGAATCAGAACAAATGGAAGAGGGTGATGGAATGAAGAGCACAAGTAGTGTGTGTGAAGACAAAACACTTAGGGGCAGATTTTTAAAGGTATTTTAAAGGTTGCAGATAGGTGCCTAGTGGGACTTTCAAAAGTATTTAAGCTTCCTAAATCCTACTGATTTCAGTGAGCATTAAGTATCTAGGCTCTTTTGAAAGTCTCACTAGGCTATCTACATCTTTAGGAGCATAAATACCTTTAAAAATCTGCCCTTAATTGCATTAAGGATAGTTAAAAAATACATAAATGCTAATGTAACTGTTCCAAAGAAGCATTTGCTGCAGTTTTTAGTAGTAGTTCTAGTTGTAACAGGTGTTGGGATCATGAGTGGAAAGGGAGGATTGGGTTGGTCGATATGACTGCTGATGAGAGACGTTTTTCCATGAGATAATCACTCTCAAAATGTGTCCCAGACTATGAAAAGGTTAGGAACTCCAGCTCTAGAAGTGTCTATGGGAATTTATGCAAAGTATTAATATTATTTTAACTCTCTTCAGAGGTTTTCTGCATTAAGGGCCTGATTCAATAAAGTATCTGAACACATGCCTAACTTTCATAGATTCAACGATTTTAAGGGACCATTGTGATCATCTAGTTTGATCTCTTCCATAAAATACTCTATAGGACTTCCTTGAATTAATTACTGCTTCAATTCCTATAGCTGCACTTGAACTACAGCATTCACTCTTGATTTAAAAGTTCCAATAATGGAGAATCCACCACGAGCCTTGGTAAATTGTTACAGTGGCTAATTACCCTCAGTGTTAAACATTTGCACTTTATTTCTAACCAGAAATGGTCTCACTTCAACTTCCAGTCATTGGTTTTTGTTATCTTTTTTCTGCTAGATGGAAAAGCCTTCTGTTATCAAATTTCTGTTCTGCATGTGGGTACTTATAGGCTGATCAAGTCTATCCTTAACCATCTTTCATTATAAGGCATCTGAGTGATCTCATTGATGTCTACTCATGTGCTTACAATAATCCCACTGAAGTCTCATACTTCAAGACCTTGCTGGATTGGGACCTTATCAGCACAAGTAACAGATTGCAAAAGTGGTATTGCCCAGATTTAGTCTCTAAAGCAAAAGCACACTCATGATTGAAGAACCTCAAAAACCCACAGAAAAAGAAAACAAGAAAATTCATGTTAGTAAGGGGCAAAGGAAACCTTGCCAAAGCTGAAAAGCAAATAGGATGCAGGAAAAGACTAGATGCAAACAGGCACTATGTCTCAGCAGAGAGCTAGAGAATGACCTGCTACTTGCAAGTCATTTTATTAATTATCCTGTATGAGACATTTTGGTCCTCTCTAAGAACTTTTTCTGCTTGACTTGACATCACTATCTCATCCTCTAGCATCGAGTATTGACACCTGCACTTAAAAGGGCTATGTGGCTGTGACAAGTTTCATGTTACACCAAGCACCATGGGGCTCCTTTGTAGGAAAAATAGAAAATTCCTCTGAGATTATGAAGGGTTGAAAAATTAGAAGTGGAATTGTCCTGGAACCATTCTGCACCTCGACTAGAGCTGAGTGAAATTCATAGTCATAATGGAGGGCCACTCAGCACGAGCTGCCAGTTCAATACTTCAGCAAACGGGGCTAATGCAATCCTTCGATATATAAACAGGTGAGTAGTGAATAGGGGTAGAGAAGTGATTTTACCTCTGTATATGCACTGGTGAAAGTACTTGTCAATAGGGATAATCATTGAATGGATTGTTTCCAGTGGGGTTCCTTTGGGATCGGTACTAGACCTGATACTAATTCAACATTTTCATCCATTATCTGGAAGTAAATATAAAATCCCTTCAATGAAATTTGTGGATGACTCAAAGATTGGCATAATGGGAAATAACAATGAGAACAGGGAAGTCAGAAAGAGTGACCTGGATCACTTAGTAAAACTGGTCCTATTAAAAAAAATGCATTTTAATACAGCCAAATGCAAAATTCAACATCCAGGAACAAGGAATGCTAACTCTGAAAAGGATTAAGGGGTCAATGGACAAGCAACTCGCCATGTGCTTCCAGTGCAATGCTAATGATCCTGGGATGTATAAATAGAGAAGTAGTAGTAGAGAGGTTGTTTTACCTTTGTCCGTGTCATTGGTGGGACCAATACTAGAATACTGTGTACAGTTCTGGTGTCCATATTTTAATAATGATGCTGCAAAATTGGAGAATGTGCAGAGAAAAGTCACAAAAATTATTTGAGTGCTGGAGAAAATGCTGTACAGTGAGAGATTCATAGAGCTCAATCTCTTCACCTCATCAAAAAGAAGAATGAGGTGATTTGATTGCCATATATAAGTAGCTTCAAAGGGAAAAAATACCATGTACTAAAGGGCTCATTAAGCTAGCAGAGGAAGGCAAAACAAGAACCAATGGCTGGAAGCTGAAGCAAGATAAATTTGAAGTAAAAATAGTGCCCAAATTTTTCACAATAAAATGACTGACCACTGGAACAAACTACCAAGGGAAGAGGTGGATTCTGTTGATGACGTCAGATTAAGGCTGGATGCTTTTCTGTACGTCAAACACAAGTTATGGGTGCTCAGTACAAAGGTAACTGGATGAAATTTAACTGGCCTGTGATGTACAGGCTAGATTATTATTAGAACTATATTATCTAATGCAGTGGCTCTCAATCTTTCCAGACGACTGTACCCCTTTCAGGAGTCTGATTTGTCTTGCATACCCCCAAGTTTCACCTCACTTAAAAACTACTTGCTTACTCTTTTTATGTAGCCTGTTGCAAAACTAGGCAAATATGTAGCTGAGTTGAGGTACTTCCCTGGAAGACCTCTGCATACCCCCAGCCATACGTATACCCCTAGTTGAGAACCACTGACCTAATGGTTCCTTCTGCCCTTAAACTGTACGAATTTATGAAATCAGAATTTCTGTCCCCAGGGAAAGGTTGTTATTTCAATGGTTATAGTAATCTCAAATTAGAATATTAGTATTCTGAAAATATTCAAACAAAAATTCAATTAAAAATGTCAGAATGTTCTGTTTTGACATTTTTGATTAAATTGAAACATTCTGACATTCCTAATTAGAATATTAGTATTCTGAAAATACAAACAAAATTCAATTAAAAATGTCAGAACGTTCTGTTTTGACATTTTTGATTAAATTGAAACATTCTGACATTCCTAAAATAGAAACATTTGGTTTTGGATTGTTGAATTCACCTGAAAGACTTTGTTTAATTCAGTATGACATTGAATTATATTATCCTATTGTGGCACACTGCCTCCCGAGAGTTGTAGTCTGCCAAAGTTGGCATACCTGGGATAAACTGGATCTGGCTAACCTTTGAAGGAAATGCTAAACTTTAGTTAAGATAAGGTGTGTGCAGGCGTCTCTGTTGTTTTAATGATTTTCTCTGATTGCTATTGTTCCTATAGATAAATAAATAATACTTTGTTTTAAAGAAACTATTGTCAGTCACTGCATTTACCTCCTGGCTGCAACTCTTGAAGAGACATCTCTTGGAGGTGCCAAATCTCTTTGGACATGCTGAGGAATCATGATTGGTTAACAGAGGTGCTGTTGCTCAGGGACCTGGTATGTGAATGGGAGAATCATGGGATTCTACCACAGGACAGGAGTAGGCACAGGCCTGATATCTGAGGGAGTGTACTCCAGAGAGACTAGTGAGGGGTCAAAGGTGTAGCTTATCTTGTAACCCTGACATCAAGCATCTGCAGCTATTTTATGTTGTGGTTGATATTTTACATCCTGCTGTCACCCTTAAATAAAGGGCAGACCTAAACTGATGTTATTTTGAAGACATCTTGGAACTGTCTACAGTTATAAAACCTAATTTGCTTTGTCCATGCTGTTCCTGAAAAAGATCAGTGTGGTACAATTATTGTAGTATTAAGTTAGAAAAGTTTACACTTTAAAATTTTAAAAAACAGTTGACATTGTTTAGCATTGGTGTGTAAACCATATTGGGGCATGAAGTTCATCTGTCTCCATAGGAACGGTCTACAACCCACTTTAGAGGGTGATTATGGCTCATTAAGCAATGAGTCCCAGAGTTTCCAGGGTAACAAATGGGCTGACAGCCTGTGTTTGCACATATTGTCTCCTGAGCAACCTGAGCATCACCTATTGAAGAACTGCCAGGACACCACGCCAGATTATCCATGAGTGATACATCTGTCTCCATGGCAACAAAAATTGCCAACTGAAACTGCTACATTTCTTTACACACACAGTTTCTTGAAAACTTTAACAAAGTGTGTCTTGTTCCTACCTTTCCCTTGGTTCTTTCCCTGTGCCTGAGGGGAACTGCCTGGAACCTCCCAATTTTGCTTCCTGCTCCGTCAGTTAAATGCTGTTGGGATTCCCTCTGAGACCTCTTTCCACTCGCCTTTCCAATAACTCAGTTTAACTCCAGGCTTTGTCACTCAGGTATCTGGCATATGGCAGTTTTACACAGAGTTGATCAGATGCAGACATAGAAGGATGAATGCAGGGTACAGCACAGTTCCAAAGTTATACAGAAACCCTCTCCCTTTATATATATTATACAGCTCATTGCACTTACTACATACTGCATCATGCATTTTTGGATCGTCTTGGTTACTTTGCAGGAACCAATCCCTGTGCAGCATGCGCTGCAGTCTATGCACTGTCCATGGTTAGATTTCCTCTTTACCTCATTTCTACATTACTAACTTATTTTGTCCCTTGTTATCTAGTTCAGCTTTTTTCAACCTTTTTTATACCAGGAACCAGCTTGCTGCCTTCCTAGACTGTGTCAGGGAGATCTAAAGGATCAGTGCCAGTTCATGGACTGGTCACTGATCTAGTTCATAGTAAATAGTTCCCTGGATGTTCTCCCTCTTATCGTAGTTGGCTCAGACATTATGTCTTCTTATAGTGGTCTGTGACTCTTTTGTGAGGAGGGAGATCACTCCACCTTGCTTCTGCAGGTAACAATAGTCAGGCTTACTGGCCCCGCTGGCCGGGGCAGAGCCTCAAGCAGTCTTTAGATAGCAGCCTTCTGGCTGGGCAAACAGCAATCAACATTTTGGGGCTCTGGCCTTCTGAGCGGAGCGGAGCAACAAGCAGTCTCTAGTCCTAAGCCTCCTGACTGGGGCATTCAGCAATCAACAGGCACAGGCCTTTTGGCCTAGGGGAAGTGTGCAGCCAACCCCAGGTGTGGGGGTGACAGCAGGGGGACCCACACCCACTCTACTCCACCAGGTCCCAGCCCAAGGCCCTCCCCGTTAGTGGTGGGTGGTCTCGTCACTGGGTCAGCAGGGAAACAGAAACATGGTGCCTCGCTTCCACACAGCATAACCAGACCGATGTCTGGTTCCCCTGGGTTACTTCCTACCCAACTCTGCCTGTGTTGCTCCATTGGCACCGGGCTCCATCTCACTGCTTCAGAGTTGGGCAGCGTCCTTTTTGGCAACTCCTCAGAGCCCTCTGCCTTTTTGATCAGTAGGTCACTGGTCTGCTTACCTGCTGGTCCAGGCTCTCACAGAGGGCTCAGCACCCTAGAAAAGATGTCTGCCTCCTTCCCTGTTCCAGCCCGAACTGAGCTACAGGGCCCTCCTTTTATACTTCCTGTCCTGCCCCAGTACTTCCAGATGGGGGGTGGGGCGGTTTTGGCTGCACCCACCAGGGAGAGGGTAGTGGTCCCTTGCTCTCTAGTCTGGAGAGAGGCCACTCTGCCTCACTACAAGAACAAACTGTCTATTTTCAGCATAATGATCTGTTTACCTCCCTAATTCTATCCTTCAAGAAATGAGGCCTCCCTCCAGGTGTTAATTACACGTCAGGCAAGGCCTCCAGCTACATTCCTCTGCTTCTGTCTTTCTGTTTTGTATTAGCATTTGTTTCATCTGCATCATATTCCTGTCTTTCTGTACTCTCTTTTTCAAGTTTATTGCCCAGCAACACAAGCCTAAGACCACAGTAGTTGTAATTATTTGAACCGTCATCAGATTGATAGAGGCCCTGGGTTTTTTTTGCCTTCCTCTCTAGTATGGGGCACGGGTCACTTGCTGGTGGATTCTCTGTACCTTGAAGTCTTTGAACCATGATTTGAGGACTTCAGTAACTCAGTCATAGGTTAGGAGTTTATTACAGGAGGGGGTGGGTGAGGTTCTGTGCTCTGCATCATGCAGGAGGTCAGACTTGATGATCATATTGGTCCCTTCTGATCTTAAAGTCCATGAGTCTATGAATCGATGAATATTAGGATTAAGGTACAAATCATGGGGTGCAAGCTCATCTCCTCTGGTACAGCTCACCAGCATGTAATCCCCCATTATAAGCTTGCTCTGCCTTTAAAGCATCCCTCTGTAATTTTAACTTTGCTTTTATATTAATTACATTATGAAAAACTGTTACAAAATATACAATTCTTTCCATTATTCACCACAGGAAATTTAGGTGTGAAACAGAACATAGGCCAATTAAAATATCATTCTCAGGGTCCATACCAGAAGAGGTCCTCTTCAGTCACCACACAATACTTGTCACCACCAGTACAGGCAGTTTTTACTTTACCAGCATCTCAGTGTCTCCATCATATTGTGCAATTTGGAGACTGTTTCCTCAAGGTGAACCCACATACCGGCAATTCTATCTGTATGACATTACACCTGCACATGTAAATGTTCCTCAGGTGCAAACAGTGATGCAATTCTGGGGCTTCCCAGCCTTTGTGTCATCATGCAACAGTATTTGAGGAGGGAAAACAAACTTCTTCCACACATATGAGTTGTCGTGCTTTCCACATTTAACTTCATGGGATTGGACGCTTGTTAATTTTCTTACCCTGTATCAATTACTATTACCTTCCTTTTACCAATTTTTAAACTTTTCTCTGGGGATAAAAGAGGGCAATCCTTTTTGTTCTGTGTCACTTAAGGCCTCTTTTTCTTTACATAGAATATATTTCCCATGGAATATTAGGTTTGCAAGGGACCTTAGGAGGTCATCTATCCAACCCCTGCTCAAAGCAGGATCAACCCTGCATATATTGCACATAATTGTTTTTGCCTTTTACCTTTCATGATAGGAAATTAACTTTTTCTTTACATTAAAAAACATTTTCAACATTATACACATAAAACAGTTAAAAACTCTTTATCAATAACTTCTTCACTTTATTGATTTTTCAAAACAATAATCTAGATGCTAATTCTGGCTGAAACACTTGCTCATGTAATGGATGCAGTATGTCAGCTGCTAGTTTCTGTTGAAATGCTTGGTCATGTTACCACAGCAGCTCTGCCAGCTTGATGTTACAGCACCATACCAATTCCAAACAGCTCAGCTCCCATGTCAAGCTCCGTCCAATTTTGTTGCTGTTCCACCTTGGCAAGCGTATGCATTTTAAGTTTACTTTTTTGTCCATAAAGTCCTTTCAATCGTTTATAACCATTTTTGCCCAACCCCCAGTGAGTGCAGATTGGTGAAATTCAATAACCCGTGGCACATTAATAAACCAAACTTTATTAAACAATATTTTCTTAATAGAGTGAACCCTAACCCTTTCGTTGGATTTGTTTCCAATCTAGGGCATTTCAATCTTTTATATAATTGCTTAATATGAACACAATTATTTTTTTCCATTTACAAAACACTACTATATAGATTTTTACTTCCTAATAACGTTTACTTTACATTACAGCTAAACAGAACTTTTCGATTAGCGTGTTAATGGTTACGCTCCATTTCTTACATTCACTGATCTTTCTTGGTGCTGGGTTGGTTTCTGCTTCCAAGGCACACAGCCATCTGCTCCCGATGACTTGATCAAGATCCAAGTCACAGTAGTACTAACGTTGGGATTCCCTCTGTGACCTCTTTCCACTTGGCTTCCCTAGAATTCAGTTCAACTCCAGTCTTTGTCACTCAGGTATCTTATTTGGCACACAGCAGTGTTATGCTGAGTAGGTCAGACTCAAACGCAGGGGGGATGGATGCAAGGTACATCATAGCTCCAAAATTATACAGAAATCCTCTCCCTTTATATACTTACACATCTCATTGCATTTACTATAGACTGCATCACACATTTTTGGATTGCCTTGGTTACTTTGCAGGAACCAATCCCTGTACAGTATACGCTGTCTATGCGCTGTCCACGGTTTGGCTTTCTCTTTACCTCATCTCTAAATTCCTAACTTATTTCGTCCCTTTTTATCTAGTTCATATAAACAGTTCTCTCGGAATGTTCTCCCTGTTATCATAGTTAGCTCAGACATTCTGTCTTCTTAGCCTTCTGACCTATTTATTTATCTTATTTAGCACAAATGTTCTGTTTTCCGCCTAATGTTTATCTCCCTAATTCTATACTCCAAGAAATGAGGCCTCCCTCCAAGTGTTAACACTCATGTCAGGCCAGGCCTCAACTACATGTGTTGGGTTAAAGGACCATTCAGGTAAAGACCCAGGTAGGATATGAGATGACTAAATTCCTCCTGGATTATGAACTCTCCTGGGTAGTTCCAGAGGGGTAGCCGTGTTAGTCTGTATACAGCAAAAACAATGAGAGTTCTGTAGCACTTTAAAGACTAACAAATTTAATTTCAGCAGGCATAAGCTTTCGTGGGCTCCAACCCACTTCCTCAGATGCAAGTGGGTTGGAGCCCATGGAAGCTTATGTCTGCTGAAATTAAATGTGTTCGTCTTTAAAGTGCTAAAGAACTCTTGTTGTTTCTTCTGGGTAGGTCCATCACTTGAATGTCTGGAAAGTGTCAAGCACATCCTGAGGGCTGCCATTAACACATCAGACTGATAAAGACAAGTAAGGTCAATGTTCTTGACCCTCTTAACTTGGACCCCAAATGGCATAGTGTGCTTCCAAATTTCCCTGACATAAGCACATTTCCCCAAAGTATGTGACCCAAAATATCACTGTGACAACTTAAAAACCTGTGTTGTTCATTCCCAGCCCATGATTTGAATGAAATGCAGCAACTATTAGCAATAGGAAAGCAAACTACACACGTATATCTTGGGAACCAGCCAGCTCAATATTCAGTGCTTCTGGAACTATCCAAATCTTTTCACTGCTTCTCTTCTACTCTAGCACATAAAAGCAAATCATTTATGATGTTAATTAATTTTCAGTGATTACATCTGTTCTAATAATTGATTCATTATTGCAAAACATATTGGGCGTGTAAGAGCTCTCACTCCATCTCAAAGCCCCAGCCCAAAGAAAAATAATCACAAGTAAAAGAAAGTAAAAATGTATTAAACCAAAGGAAGATCATCTTTCACAAAGGCTTGACAATATTTACTGCCCTCAGGGTCTCCAGGAATCCACACATATAGTGGAAGAACAAAACAAACATATTTGCCATGGAACCAGGCAATTCAATACAGCAGGAGACAGAAACTTTTCCCAAAGCACTGTCCTTTCCACTTTCAAGTGAATTTCAAAACTCCCAGGGGATTTCAGTGGATGCAGGGGGAGAATTTGTTTTTGTTTTTGTTTTTTTTCTATGGTAGTGAATATGCATTTTTGAAGGCTATTATATAACCCATGAGTTTGGAAAACACCATACGCTTGTGTTTATTAATGATAGGAGTCATAGTGGAGAACTACACCTCCACCTTATTCCAACAATGTCAGGTGGAACATTCATTCAGCTTTTGAAGTTGAATAATTTCATATTCATGAGACTCAGCCTGCTCACCCTTAGGCAGCTGGGGCAAATGTGCTCTTTCCAATAGAATTCAAGCTTTCACTGCTAGAGGTCATCTTTCATACAGCAGCAATAGTAACAAATAATTAATAATAAACAAACAATTATAGCAAGGTAGGGGATTCATTGACTCAACTAAAATCACCAATTGGATCTGGCTTTTCTTTACCCTGTGACCTGAAGCTTTGTTCCTGAGCCTATTGCCATGAACGGGAGACTTTTTACTGACTTTAGTGGGGTTTTGGATCAGGCCTGCTTGTGCTGCAATATCTGTTTGGCAACCCAGAATTTTGCAAACATTAACAAAATCACCTTCAAAATTCCTCTGTGACTCTGGCGTTCTCTCTGTTACGTTGATAGGAAAACTGAATGCAGAGGACAAGTCACAGGCAGGTGGTTAAGGACACACAAAAAGTCAGCAGCAAAGCTAGGATTAGAATTCAGGAGAACTCTCTTGGCTGCCAGTGTCATGCCAGAACACGCTGCCTAGTTAAAGCAGTTTAACTGAGTCACAACTAAAGAGCTTTTGCTAGGGAACAAAAAGCCAAATGCAATTTCTCTTTCTCTCCTGACTGCATTTAAAGTGTTTTATTGGAGATTTTGGCTAGTCTGGAATCCACATTTCCAAGTGAGCCTGCCAATGGACTTTATGGTGTCTAATCGGTAGCCTGAACATCCTAAACTGTACAAGGTTTGCATAGCCCTAGTGTCTAATGTAGATGCTAAAATCCCACCTCTGTGTCCTTAAATAGCCAGCCATTCAAATACCTCTTGTAAGCACCTCAAGTTTAAGGTCAAATGCAGGGCAAAGCAAAAGCCTGATAGTATTTTATATTTAGTAATTTTATTTCTACTTTTTGTGATATTCTCTTCGCACCCAGGGGCCTACATAAAACCTTTTTGCCTGCAGCATGTTTTAACCGCCATAGATAATCTCTTAGCTAAAATTTTAGTGTATAATCTCAGCCATACAGAGCCTATAGTTAGGGGCCTCCAGGAAGATATTTTCTTTAACTCCTGGGGATTCTGTACCTTTGGAATTAATCCTAAATTCATGTGGTTAGTTGGTAGAACTTTTATATCTAGGCCAAAAGGTCTTTGAGGGCTTGAATCAGGACTTGGTCTCATCCCCAGTGCTGGTACTGCAATGAGGTACTGGAAGGAAATGGATGCACTGTGGATATGTCTACACCGCTACAGCGGCATTGATTGAGCGGGTCTGTGAAGACCCTGGTCGACTCAATTAGTTCATCTCCCTGACAGGAGCAAGACTGTGTTGACGGAAGGGCATCTCCTGTCGACGCAGCGCAGTGAAGATGCTGTGGTATGGCAAAGTAATAACGTCAGTGGGAGATATGCAAGCTACATCATGTAGCTTGCGTATCTCCTGTTGACTGCCACCACCAGTGTAGACCAGTCCTTAGTGATGCTGTTACTTAGGCAAGATGTCAAAAGCCAAGGTTCTTTTACATGCTTCCCAGGATACACAAACAAGGGAACCCAGGCAGGTCTATCATATCCAGCCACAGGACTCTTACTGAAGGAATAACAGGACTCACAGAAACCATCCTAAAACCATTCACCACACAAAGGGCTAGCTTCCTCAGGACACAACCGTCTTCTTCCAGAATTTCCACAACATTAATAGCCTCCCTCCGAACACCATCCTTTGCACCGTGGATGTTACCTCCTGTACACTAAGATCCCTCACAATGATGGCATTGCTGCCTGACTCAAATATCTATAAGACAATGGACAACACTCAGGTATCCACCCCAAACACATCGCTGAACTCATATATTTCATCTTCATGCATAACCATTTTACATTCAAACAAAAACACTTAATGCAAACCATGGGAACAGCCATAGGTACTAAGATTGATCCCCAAGATGACAACCTCTTCATAGGCCAACTTGAAGAAGAATTTCTGGACAAATGTACAATGAAATCAATGACATACCTGAGATACATCAATAATATTTTCATTCTCTGGACAGATAACCTAAATTCTCTCATAGATTTCCAACGCAAATTCAACAACCACCACTCATCCATTAAACTCTCTCTGGAACACTCCCACAGTAACATCAACTTTCTGGACACCACGAGCAGCTTCAACAATGGAATTCTACAGACAAGTGTATGTAAGAAACTCATGGATAACCACACCTACCTTCACAGATTGAGTAACCACCCCAAACACACCAAGAAATCTGTTATCTACAGCCAGGCACTCAGATACCACAGAATATACACTAAGGAAAAAATCTGGAATATACAATTTAACACACTTAAAACCACCTTCACCAAACAAGGATGCTTCATCAGAGAAGTAGAGCATATCATGGAATAATGGGGTCACCCAAATAATCCAAGAGAACTTACTTCAATAGAGAAATAAACCCCTCTCTGATCGCTCATCCTTAATTGAACATTGAACAATTACAACCCATACTGAATGGGGACCCCATCCTCAAAGAAATCTTTCCTGAACCTCCTCTTCTGGCCTTCAAACAACCTCCCAACCTCTCTAAGCTCTTCTGGGAGGGGGATGTTGACGTTACACAGAGACCGTACACACTGTTTTGCATATGTTTTGGAGGGGAACATGTCCTGCAGAGCAGCTACTCCTTAGTTCTCCCTCTTCTATCATCAGGGCTGTCCCTAGGGGGAGCGAGGCTCAGGGCAAATCATCCCGGAGTGCAGCTGGGAGGCAGGCTGCAGCCACCTGCCTCCTACATGGTTCCCGCTCCCAGCCGGGACCCTGGCAGCAACCTCCTGCCTCCCGCTCAGTCCCGGCGTAAAGCCCAGACCCTGGTGGCAGCTGCCCGCTTCCCACCCAGTCCAGGTGCAAAGCCAGGACCCTGGCAGCAGCCACCCACCTCCCACCGGGTCTCAGCACACAGCCGAGAGGCAGGCTGCAGCCGCCTCAATTCGCCATACCCTAGGGACATCTCTGACTATTGTCTATGTGGTCCCTTAAACAAATGCTTCTCTAATTTAGTTCACAGGGAGAGGCTTTTGCTGGCTGTTGGGAAGGAAAGCATGCCATTGAACCACCACCTCCAGTGGGTTCAGGGCTTCCCAACCTTTCCTCCTTTGCTTCCTCTGTGCAGCAGACCTAAGAGAGGCATCTGGTCTCTTCATGTGGAGGGTTGAAGCCCTGTGGTTTATTTGCTGGCCTTTCATCATTCTTGTAATGAGATTAAAATGCTACTCATGTCACAGGAGGGTTGTTTCATGCTGAGCTCTTGTGTCTGTTCAGCTACATTGCAAATCCATCATGCAATTTGGGTTGCTTCTGCTCAGGACAGGGTTGTGACTAGAACAGATGCAATACTTTGGTGCATCTACAGAGCTGTGAGGTGTGATGGGGTGTTAAGGTGGCCAGGTGGGCCAATTAACTGCCCAGGCTGCACCTGGAGGAGGAGCCAGGGAGTAGGGATTGAGATAGATTAAATGAGGCTCAGATGGACAGGAACACATGGGGTCTGTATAAAGCCCAGGAGCTGAGAGCAGAATGGGGCTGCAGGGAAGTAGGCAGCAGTCACTCTGTGTGGGAAGGAAGGTGTGGTCGGCGGTTACAGAGGCAGGTAGCCTGTAGCTACTCCCTACGAGGAGGCAGTGTGGGCTGGCAAATCCAGAGGGGAGTCAGGTAGGTGGGAAAGGCTCAGGGGAAAAGCAGCAAGGGCTAGGAGAGGGCAGGGCAGAGCTTGCCTGCTGAAGTGAGGGCCTCTGAGCTGGAACCCAGAGTAAAAGATGGGACTGGGTTCCCTTGCTTGCTGTGGGGGTTGTGATGTGGCACTGGTGGGGCAGTGAACTGGAAAACTGCCTGGGTACTGCAGGTGTTGCTGAGTCATGGCAGTGGGCATGAGGGCTGCCTGATGCTACAGGTGGAAAGAGACTTTGAAAGACTACCCCAGAAGGGGAAATCACTTAGTGACCTGGCTGGAGGGCTGGGTCACAAGGAGGCAGCAGCAGCAGCTCCTGGTACAAGAGGGGCTGCAGGGTGAGGGAAGAAGATGGGAGGAGAGATCGCCAGGGGAGGTTGCAGCACCTGGAGGGAGCTAATGCCCAGACTGGCCACGAGGAGGTGACATCATAGTGACAAGATACCTCTTGACAGAGGGTAAATATATGCAGCCCCTGTGTGATGACAGTCTCTTTGTTGTCCAAGTACGTTATCCCTGTCTCTCCAAACATCTTATTGTGGTGTTATTGAGGGTCCACTATTGTGCTTAGCATTCACTATAAGGTGGAGTATATGGCACAGGGCTAAATTCAGAGAGGTGTTGGCGTTACAGTGTGAACAATTTGCACAATCCCTAGACTTCATTAGGCCTTGTCTACATCAGGGATTTACCCTGATTACAACAGTTGGCAGACGTCATAACCTATATATATACCCAGAGTATAGACAAGCAGAGCAGCAGTGGAGGAGCTTTCCCAGGAGTGCAAATCGCAACTTTCCTTGTCTGCACTTGGAATTTACACTGGCATAGCTACATCAGTGAGTGGGTACAGACTGCTAACAACCGGGCAAATACACCATGTAGACAAAGCAAGCCTGCATCTTACAGACTTGCCTCACAATTTTTAATATATTTATATTTACAACACCCCTGTGAGGTAGGGAAGTGCTATTTCCCTATTGCAAAGCAGTCCCAAGCTTCTCCTGAGATTATAATATGTGTTTAAAAGGCTATTTCAGGAATGTAATCTGGTCTATGATTCAGGTTAGATGGGACAAGCAAGTGAAGCATTTGGAACACATCACTTAATTTAGGTCTCAAATCTGCACACTGGATCTTGGCTCCAATATTCTTCTATCCCTACGTGCACAGCCTGTATGTATGAAGACCTGAATGTTGGAACCAAGATCTGAGAGGAGAATTTTAGTGCACAGAATTGATAGTTAATGGATTAGTCAAATGTCCCTCAGAAAATCAGTATTATCCATTGTTAATGGCTTACACTTTCCATGAGGAATGTATATGGGAAAGCAGAGTAGCATATGGTACACATCCAATTTTTTGGAATATTGGGCCAGATTCGCAGCAGGTGTAGATCAGTGGTGTGCCACTGACGTCTCTGGAGATATACTGATTTACACTAACTAAGGCCTATTGTGTTTTGCTCTGGACTTAATCCTGCACAGCTCAGAGGTCGACTGTTAGACATAGAAGTGCAAGGTAAAAAGTGATGAAGAGGGCAGGGGGAACACAAAGGAACCTGATCCTCCATTAACGAGAGCACTGCTGCTCAGCCCCCCTGCTTACTACTGCCTAGTATCTGGAATAAGATGGAAAATAGGTGTATATACTTCTTTGCATGCTGTGAACTCTACTTAAATCAGTCTCTCTTCAGGAACATCCACTTGTAGTTCACATCCCCATATGTCTGCTCTCTTGAGATAAAGAGAGTTTACAACTTATTTTTATTCAGTATAGCTGTCTTGTTATTACTATTAATTTGTATTCCAGTAGTGCTTAGGGGTCCCCAATGAGTTGTAGCCCCAATGTGCTGTGCACTGTCCAAACACGTGGTAAGAAACACAGAGCATATGGCGTAAATACAGAAAGTCAGTTCCCGAGACTGAACTGCCTATGGTCCAGTGAAATACCCACTGGAGTACACTTAAACATAGAGTCATAGGCCAAAAGGAACCACCATGATCATTAGTCTGACCTGATGTATAACACAAGCCACATTATCCCTGGGATAAACTCCTGTTTGAATTGGAGCATATCTTTTAGAAAAACATGCAATCTGGATATAAAAATTGCACAGATGGAGAATCCACCACAACCCTTAGTAAGTTGTTCAAATGGCTAATAACCCTCACTGTTAAAAATGGGCACCTTGTTTCTAGTCAGAATTTGTCTAGCTTCAATTTCCAGCCATTGGAACTTGTTATACCTTTGTTTGCTAGACTGAAGAACCAAGTATCAAATTTTTGTTTCCTGTGTTGGTATTATAAACTATGATCAAGTCATTAACCTTCTCCTTGTTAAGATAAATAGATTGAGCTCCTTGAGTCCTTCACTATAAGGTATGTTTTCCAAGCTTGTAATCATTCTTGTGGCTCATCTCTGAGCCCTAATGACAGATGATGTGGAAAAAGCTGAAGTACTCAATGCGTTTTTTTTTTTTTTTTTGTCTCTGTCTTCACAAATAAGGTCAGCTCCCAGACTACTGCACTGGGCAGCACAGTATGGGGAGGAGGTGGGCAGCCCTCAATGGTGAAAGAACCGGTTCAGGACTATATAGAAAGCTGGACATGCACAAGTCCATGGAGCTGGATGCAATGCGTCCAAGGGTGCTGAGGGAGTTGACTGATGTGATTGCAGAACCAATGGCCATTATCTTTGAAAACTCGTGGTGACTGGCAGAGATCCCAGATGACTGGAAAAAGGAAAATATAGTGCCCATCTTTTAAAAAGGAAAGGAGGAGGATCTGGGGAACTACAGACCAGTCAGCATCACCTCATTCCCCAGAAAAATCATGGAGCAGGTTCTCAAGGAATCCATTTTGAAGCAGGAAGGTGATCAAGAACAGTCAGATGGATTCACCAAGGGCAAGTCATGTCTGACCAACTTGATTGCTTTCTATGATGAGATGACTGGCTCTGTGGATGTGGGGAAGGTGGTGGACATGATATACTTTGATTTTTAACAAAGCTTTTGATATGGTCTCCCACAGTATTCTTGCAAGCTAAAGAAGTATGGGTTGGACGAGGGGAGATCCCGGATGACTGGAAAAAGGAAGCAAGTTAAAGAAGTATGGATTGGATGAATGGACTATAAGGTGGATAGAAAGCTGGCTAGATCATCAGGCTCAATGGGTAGTGATCAATGGCTCTATGTCTATTTGGCAGCCGGTATCAAGCGGAGTGCCCCAGGGGTTGGTTCTGGGGCCAGTTTTGTTCAACATCTTCATTAATGATCTGGAGGATGGGGTGGATTGCACCCTCAGCACGTTTGCAGATGACACTAAGCTGTGGGGGTGTCGTAGATATGCTGGAGGGTAGGGATAGGAGACAGAGTGACCTCGACAAATTGGAGTATTGGGCTGAAAGAAATCTGATGAGGTTCAACAAGGACAGAGTCCTGCACTTAGGAAGGCAGTATCCCATGCACTGCTATAGACTAGGGATGGAGTGGCTGAGCAGCAGTTCTGGACCTTGGGGTTACAATGGATAAGGAGCTGGATATGAGTCAAGAGTGTGCCCTTGTTGCCAAGAAGGCTAATGCCATATTGGGCTTTATTAATAGAAGAATTGCCAGCAGATTGAGGGAATTGATTATTCCCCTCTATTCGGCACTGGTGAGGCCACATTTGGAGTACTGTGTACAGTTTTGGGCCCCCCACTACAGAAAGGACATGGACAAATTGGAGAGAGGCCAGCAGGGGGCAACAAAAATGATTAGGGGGCTAGGGCACATAACTTATGAGGAGAGGCTGAGGAAACAGGGCTTATTTAGTCTGCAAAAGAGAAGAGTGAGGGGGGATTTGATAGCAGCTGTCAACTACCAGAAGCGGAGTTCCAAAGAGGATGGAGCTAGGCTGTTTTCAGTGGTGGCAGATGACAGAACAAGGAGCAATGGTCTCCAGTTGCAGTGGGGGAGGTCTACGTTGGATATTAGGAAAACCTTTTTCACTAGGAGGGTGCTGAAGCACTGGAATGGGTTACCTAGGGAGGTGTTGGAATCTCCATCCTTAGAGGTTTTTAAGGCCCATCCAACTGGCAGGGATGATTTAGCTGGGGTTGGTCCTGCTTGGAGGAGGGGGTTGGACTAGATGACTCCTGAGGTCCTTTTCAACCCTAATCTTCTGATTCTATAATGGGTATGAATAGTGATGCTTCCCTGTAGATAGGTATCTGTGGAGAAACTGTGCTGCAAATATGTGGATGAGAAGAAACCTCAGCAAACTGGATGCTTTAATAACTGCTGTGTGACTTCTGATGTAGCAGTTTTTGTTTGGTTAGGGACAAATCCTCAGCCTGAATAGGTGGACCATAGACCAGATTGGGAGGAATCCTCCACTCAGGCAACAGAGAAACTGTAGAGCAGGCTGTGGGTTGAATGGAAGTCAGGAAGCAGGAACAACCCATATGTTGCTAAGTATTATGGTGGGTACTGATGTATAAATTTAGATGAAATAAAGGGCCCAAGAGAGACAGAGCTTAACATGACACTGTTTTTGTCCAGCATTAAGCAGTGGTAAATGGCGTTTGACATAGAGACCTCAGCCTGCTTATTACCTTGGCATATGCACTATATAATTCATGCCAAAGCTTAGAAATTTATTGATTTAAAACACACAAAAGGAAAAGAATTAAAACAAGGCAAAAAGGATTGAAACTGAAATTGAGGGATGATGCAAAACACATCATTAAAAACCCACTAAAGTCTCTTTTGGAAGAGGGTGAATATTGGTTAGGGTATTTTAGTCTACCAGACAGTCCTTCCTGGGGGGTGTGACATTTTGGGGATCACCCAGAGCAGTAAGGAGTTCTGTCACTACCGGCCCTGTATCCTTGGGGTGCCTCAACGTGGTGCTGTTATGGCTCAGATCACCGAAAGTAATAGCCTGCCCTCAAGCACAAAGTGTCACCCTGGCTTCCGCCATCCTAGTTACTCCTTAGAGGATGACACCAATGGCTTTTCCAGACTGAGTCTCCTCAAATCTATCCTCCCTGAGCTCTTAACTACCAAACACTTGGATTTCCCCCTCTGGTTTTATGCCTTCGAGGATGATGAACCATTCTCCCACCCCATACCAACGCACTTTGGGATACACACACCACACAGTTTGCACACCAAAGACCCGATTGGGGTAGCAATAAACAAAGTTTGTTTAACAGAAAAATCACAGAGCCAAAGATGAAATAGTAAGAGAGAGCAAACATACTAGTTACTAGAAAATAAACATTGAAATGCAACCTCAGGCTTTGTATTTTCATATTAGATAAAATCCCTTTTCTAATACAAGTCACCTATTGTCTTTGTAGGGTTTCCCAGCTTACCCCCTAGCCTAGGGGGAATCCACTGTTTCACAGAGAGCTTCCCACTTAGAGGCTGCCCGAGTTTCTGGTTGAAAGCTTCAGTTCCAAGCCTTTTTTTAAAAAGGCTTCTCTCCCCGCGCCTTTTCTTGTTTCTTCTCTGAGTATGGGGACTCCTGGTTATTCAGAGCAGGAGATTTGTTCTCTTGACATGGTAGCTGGGATGTCTCCATGTCCTTAACTCTGATAATTCATCACAGTTTTTCCTAGACTGGACAATGGGTTGTTACTTGGAACTGATTTTGTGTAAAGACTGGGCTTGGAAGGCACTGCTCCCCACTTAACTGCTCACACCTTGCTGTGAGATATAGCTGAATGTAGCAGCACAAACTCAACAGTTATATATTGATAACCAGGGTCCATATACAGACACTAGGGAGAGAAGAGAGAGGCTGGTAAAGGGGAGTAAATATGGCTTTTGTTGATATCCTTAGGATATAAGATAGCTGCTCAGTAATGGATAGATGCTTGAGACTGGCAGATTGGCCACAACAGCTGTTGCTCTGGACCCCAGCTTGCCTCCCTGGTCAGGGACATCATCTAGTTGGTCTCGTCAAGCTCCGCTCCTGCACCGGTCCTTCTCCAGATGAGCAGAGCTGGATGGACTATCTCCTTTCGCCATGCTGGTGCCGTGCAGTACAGTTGATTTCAGGATCAGGTGAAAGCAGAGAGAGAGAGAGGACAGGAGGAAGTTAGTGGGAGATGGAAAGGGGCACATGAGGGAGGAAAGACAGAGCAAGCTCTCACATGTATCAGGCTGGTGCAGCAATGATGATCAAGCATCCCTACTGGCGTATCAAGGTCTGATGTCATGGCATCAAACCGTCTGCTACTGCAGTGGTGATGATAAAAACTTCCCTTTTCTCCCTCAAGTCTCTTTTCCAGGGCCCCCCAAAAAGTGATGGGCAGAATGATCCAACCTCTCATTGTTTTTTAGGACATCAACTAGGCCTGCTTTCCAAGGCACCAGTTTTGGTCCACAGATTTCCAGTCCCCTATTCCTCTTGTTTACCAGCCATAATTTTAGCACAGTCCTTGAATTGTACCAGGAAATGCTTTTGTTTTAAACCAATTCACTCTGTCTCCTAATATATTTTCTTAAATAATTTTACATAACAAGTCAGTCGCAGTTCAAGAACCGCTACCCACTTTGCACTGCTTAGGCTCACAATTAAAGTAGGCCTGCCGGGTCTCAATTATTGATAGCACTCACTGCCGCAGTGCCCCTGGCAGCCCACTGAATAACTGCAGGTCAATGCATCCCTGCCTCAGTTTCCCCCAATGGGTTTTTAATGAGGCTTTTATGTAGTGAACAGTGTCCCTTCAGTGGTCTAATTTATTAACTAGAGGCCAAATCATGGCACGTCAAGTAAGTCTTACCCCGAGTGTCCCAGTGGGAGCAGCCAAATTAATCTAAGGGCTTGTCTGCACAGTGCCACAGTCTGAACTATGGGGGTGTGAATTGTAGAGTGCTCAACATGCTGCACTTTAAGAGCCCCACGTAGACCCTGTTGGTGTGAACTACAAGATACCTAAAGTTCACATGAACATAGTCCTGTCTGAAAAGGGGCCACATTAATGCAAACTAGCTACCATTTAGTTTGTGCCTGCAAATCTACACAGGGCAGTTAGAACACAACATGTTAGAGCACTCTACAATTCACTCCCCTGCAATCCGGAGGGCAGCACTGCATAGACAGCCCGTGGTCTGTCTGCCTCCCATGAGTTCATCTGCCTGCACCATCCAGGTGGCTTATGACTAAGGCCTCCTGGGTGCAGGGCCCCCCTCTGGAGTCACGGCTCTTGCCATCACCTGGAAACTGTCCTAGTCTGGATTTGGGGCTCCACATGGGACAAATCACTACAGCTCTTCTTGAGAGCAGCATGTAGATCTGTGATCATGGCCTACAGCTGTCTGTTAAGGTCTTTTTGCTGGGATCAGGTCTCCTTCCAGGCTTGGCATTCATAGTTTTCCCCTTTCGGACCCTCTTCCCTCTAAAGAGAGGGAGAACACCCATGCAATCTGGGTCTGCCTGGATCCCCAGTGCACTAATGCACAGATGGTGACGGAGAAGCTGAGCTCTGTGCATCACTTGAGAGGGTCCCCCACCCTCTGCACTGCAGAACTTTCCCATTTCTACTCCTTACGGCTGTGAGGACCATGAAGAAGGGATGAGATTTGCCCCATAAAGAATGCTTTTTATTACATCACAGTCTCCTGTCCTTTATGTGGTGCACTAAAGGGCCCATGAGTAGAATTCACCTGCAAAATGGATTTTTGGAAGGGCTTGGAAAAGGAAATCCAGCAATCTCCAACATAAGTGTAAGGAGTCATGAAACTGCCACTGTGTGCATCCCATTCCTGCCTGAAGGGATTCCTGTCAGTACAATAAGATTCCAGGGTTGTCCCGCTGTGTGTCACTCTGAAGCCTAAGATGTCTGTTGAGTCCGTGTGAAGTGATGGAAACAGCTACAAGCATGACTGAGAGCTCTTTTTTTGTTCAGAATGTGACTAGGTTGAATCATCACAGGGACTGTTGTCTGGTAGTTTCTAACTTTTAAGTTTTAGCCATTTTGACTTCACAAATTATGCCTGTGTGGTGTACAGCAACAGTAAGGCCTGTATCTGTACCATGCCAAGAGTCCTAGACCATTGTGATATCAGATGCAACTCAACCAATTGTCATCCTTTCTCTACAGCTGATTTGCATGCAACAATTCCATTGGTTGTATGAGGGAGGCTGCACCAATGGTGAATCATTTGGCCCAGCTGCCACAGTTCTTCAAAACCACCCGTACAACCAGCACCCACAACAATCCCCCTGCACTGCAGCACATACCCCTCATTCATCACCTGCATAAATCCTACAACCCTCCCGGCACAACACAACCGGCAGGCACATTAACCCCAAACACACACACACACCCTCACCGCAGCACACACCCCTCGTTCACCATCCATGCAAATTTTCCAAGAGTGTCCCTCCATCTGTATGTTATTCTGAAGCCTAGAGTGTCTGCTGAGTCAGTGTGCAGCCATGGAAACCACTACACGCGTGGCTGAAAGTTCTTTCTGTTTAGAAGATCACCGAGTTCAATCGTCACGGCCCTGTGAGAACCACGTGAAATGTTGGAGTCCGTGGCAGTTGGAATATGACAGTTGATCAGAGAAGGTGGGAGTAAGAGCTACGTGGGGAAACAAAGAGGTAGTTGTGCCTCCAGCCAAGGGGCAGCTCCGTGCACAAACTTTGGGTAACATGTACAACATTGACAGCATATGGAAACAAGAGTCCCCTTTTTGGTTTATGTACACACATGACTTTATGAATTACGCCTGTGCGAGATTACGGGCTTTCAGCAACTAGCATAGAATACACTTGGCTGACTTCTGCACATCTGGGTCATTCTGTGCAGTGGGATTCCAGAGCTTATGCATGATTCTTGAGCTTATGCGTAGATTCATAGAGTTTAAGACCAGAATGAAATCATCTAGTTTGATCTATATATCACAGGCCATAGAATTTCATTCAGTTACTGTCTCCACTAAGCCCCTTGTGTCTGACTAAAGCATATCTTTCAGAAAGGCATCCAGTCTTGATTGACAAGATGGAGAATCCACCATCTCCCTTGCTAGTTTGTTCCAAAAACAGATGTGCCAGCCATTCTTCTCCTCTAGGCCCTGGCAGTGTCAGTGGAAAGGCCTATGGTTAATTACCTTTTGTGACTATGCTTGCCGCTTCCTCCTGCAACTTAACATGCACCGTTGTTGGATTGTGTGATAAGGTACAGATCTTCTTTCCAGCTTGTGTTTTTTACAGTAAGTCCTAAATGAGATCAGACCCTTAATGTGCTAGATGCTCTGCAAACATATAGTTAGTTTGCTCTAAAGAGCTCACTACTCTAAATACACAACACCAAGGGTGGGAAGGGAAATGGAGGAATGAAGATGTGGAGAATCACGTCACATGAAGTCAGCAGCAAAGCTGAATAGAATCAAAATCTCCTCACTCCAACTCCAGTGCATTATTCATTGGATCATGCTTCCATGCAGATCATTTTAAAAGGAATAAGAGAGAAGGTAACAAACCATAAGCTCTAATAATATCTTTAATAACATTAGATATGAGCTCTTCTATTAGAAAGTGGATAATCAAGCAGTTTTCACCCTGTAGAATTGGAAGGTCTATTGACCTTTCTTTTTTATTATTATTATTAATTATATTTATTATAGTAGTGCCTAGGGACTAACCAAGATCAGGTCCTCATTGTGCCAGGCACTGTACAAATACGGAGTAAAAGCCAGTCCCTGCCTCAAAGATTTTACAATCTAAGTA